>NC_051052.1:11012970-12302970 GCF_904848185.1 Acanthopagrus latus | reverse complement strand
TGTCAGATTGAGACTGTCATCTTGTGCTTATAACTTACTTTATTGTGAGTGTGTCTTTGCAATGCTGCTTCGTAAACAGATTGTGTTTTATATCTTTGTCTAACTGAGAACAGAGGAACAGACTTTAAGTTACATGACATCTAAATTTTAGGTTTTCGCCTGTTGGGATTTTTTTGTGCTGTCTGTGTGCATAGTGAGGAGTTTGTAGATCTGGATGGGGCACAGAGTGACGTCAACAGCTGCCATCAGCAAGGTCAGGGCCCAGTGTGTGTTAGTGTGTGTGTTTGCATGACAGACAGCGTGGAGACACAGTAACATCTTCAGCTGTTGCTCGAGCTGTAAAAGAGTCATTATCACTCACTCAGTACAATCTGTCTTCCACGTCAGAATCATCTTCACCCAAAACTACCAATTTTACACCCTTCGCCTGCCTTTCCCTGTTCATTTTGTTGCTCTGTTTCTTTGCGTTATCCATGTTCCTGAAGGTTTCCTGCTTCCTCTCTTTTCTCCTGCGTCTGCAGTAATCACACCAGTGAGTATCACGCTGAATCAGCTGCTTATGAATTCTCTCCCTCCGTCTCTCTCTTTGAGCTGCGGAGCCTGAAGGTCTAACCTCCATTTGAACTCCCATAGCTTTGTGTGTTAGTGTGTGTGTGTGTGTGTGTGTGTGTGTGTGTGTGTCAGGGCTCTGAACCCTCACCTTTGACACTCAGTGCATACCTGTCTGAATTTACAGCTTAACTCCAACCTCCAACTAATCTCTGTCCAAAATACTTTCCTGTCTTGGTAGAATATCATTTCTTGTTTGAGTGATGATAACGTTTTCTCACAGAGATCACTCTCATTATTATCAGCTTTCAAAGATGCACTAACTTGCTGATTGTCTTATTAAGAAACACAGAGTCTCACAGGAAGCTGAGGGACTCCCCCCTCCCCCACAGGCTTCAAAAGCTCCATCGCCCAACGTGGGGCTCGAACCCACAACCCTGAGATTAAGAGTCTCATGCTCTACCGACTGAGCTAGCCGGGCTGTGCGTGGTGAGTGAAACACTGAGAAAAAATGGAAAAAGGAAAAGATCATCTATAATCAAAAAGAGAAAGTATTTCAGAAGCTATCGACAACAACAACTGTACCCAAAACTCATACTTGAGTAAAAGTAAAACCACTGTATGAAAATATAACTTTGGAAAAAGTCACTTACACAATATTTGTCTCCAAATGTAGCAGAGTGGAACTTAATGCAACATGTCTTACTGCAGTTAGTAGTATAGCTTCTATAGCTGTTCTACAGGTACTGCAAGTTAATATACACATATGAAACCTGCCGAGGACAAAATGATGCGTGAGGAGTGGGATTTGAATCCCGACTCCAATTGGAGACCAGAAGTCACCGAAGTCACAAAAGCTAAAGAAGACCCAATGGCTGAGTGTGTGACTGTGACGATAAATATCTATGTTTTAATGCAATACAAAGAACAGTTTTCTTCTCGTTTTCACTGAACATAATGTCTTCTTAGCACAGAGTTTGTTCAGTCAATGTGACCACCGCACATTATGGAGCTTTCAAAGCAGCACTATGTCATGGATTGTGTCTTTTTCAGGGCCCCTCTGAAACACATCTCATGGACTTCTGAAGCTGAGACTCTCAGCCCTTTCATCTAAAAGCTCCGTCGCCCAACGTGGGGCTCGAACCCACGACCCTGAGATTAAGAGTCTCATGCTCTACCGACTGAGCTAGTCGGGCAAGGATGTGTACTAAAATACACTGAGAAAAATCCAGGCCATGAGACAGATTTTATCAAGAACAAACTTGACCTGTTTGAATTTTTGTACAAAAGATTCTCACCTCACCAGAACTTCAGGGAAACAACCAGGTTTACCACCTTAGTTGCGTGATTAGTTTGTTAAGGTTAGCGAGCCAACAGAACCCTTTAACTGGGGAGGGGGGACATGTCAGGAGTGGGATTTGAACCGACACCTCCATTTGGAGACCAGAAGCCTCTTTGTTGAGGAAGGAATCATCCCTTGAGTTTGGCACCTTGGACCACTTTATCTATCTATCTATCTATCTATCTATCTATCTATCTATCTATCTATCTATCTATCTATCTATCTATCTATCTGTCCATCTATCTATCTATCTATCTATCTATCTATCTATCTATCTATCTATCTATCTGTCTGTCTCTTTTCTTTTCTTTTCTTTTCTTCTTTCTCCTCTTTCTCTGAGGCCCCAGTGCCTAAGGCCGGATGTAAGGGTCATTAAGGAGCTGAGTTCCTGAGGGCATATGTGTGTCTGTGTGTGTGTATGTGTGTGTGTGTGCGCGCACTTCATACTGAAAATGAGGGCACTGGCCGTTCCCCCCTGTCTAAAAAGGAAATACCAAATTACTGAGGGCCTCTTTCTCTTCTCTCTCTCTCCCTCTCTCTCTCATCAGTGTTTCACATTATGATCGTTTTGCCAGTTTTGTCCAAATTAAGGCAACAGAGTATTCTCAAGCTCCTACAGTGAATAAAAAGTGTCCAACTTTCTGGTGTCTCGCTGTTAGTTTTTCTTCAAGTGAAAGTTATTGTGTGAAAGTGGTTGAGCCAAAATGGCACTTGGAACTTGAGATCCAAGTGCCATTTTCCATCTTAACAATACACTTCAATGGGTGCTTGCTTTCTTGCCTGTGGCCCACCAGTTCCCAGTTTCTGTTTGTGCCCCCCTGGTCTATATGATGTCATGAGTCATGAGTCCAAGACAGTGTAAAATCTCCTGGTCGTGTGTTTTCCAAGTGTCTGCATCTCTCTCGTCTCTCCAGTAGAGTAGAAGAACATCACTCTTCGTAAAGATATTACCTCATTCGATGTTTCAATGATATTGGTGGAAATTATTGCAGATCATGTCGATTTAACAGCTCCATCAGGTGACCATGAACAACTGAATCTGTTGGAAATTGTCCCGAGGTCTCTGTGGTTTTGTTGAAATGTTGAAACACAGACTCAAACTGCTGTCAGTGGCTTGGAGGCCCAGTCGCCTGCAGCTCAACAGGCAGGTAGTAATTGTATCCGATGCCACAAATTTCATCTGATGATACATGTTGCTTTTTTGCATGTTCTTTTCTTCCTTTTCTTGCATGCTGTATTGATTTCAGTCCATTTGTGACAAGGTCACCGCCGGCTCCCTGAAATAGAAATGCTGTAAGCGTCTGCATGCTGTCGGGGAGAAAGTTACAGTTTTTAGTCCAACAAGAGTCGTGATGAAAGATTAACAGAAATCGTGCTCGGTCCTGAGCTGGCAAACTCCCAGACTGTCTGATGTGGAAAGTTTAGTCTATAGCTGGCTGCTTGTCCCATATAATGAATGCCAAACAACGCAATGAAAAAGCATGTAAAGGATATGATGGATGTGGGAAAGGAGATAAAGACCCAAATCATGTGACTGTTCGACTTTCATCACCCTCTATTTTCCCTCATTCTCGCCTTTTGAATTGCATAGGTTGTAATTATCTGACTAAAACTGTTATAATAGAGAAAAAAGTTTTTTACTGTAAGATGCTATGCTTGTAGCACTAAATGACAGAGATGAAAAGCAGACATGCACATCAGACAATCTCTAAATTTAGATTGTGATTATAACAGAAATAAATGAGGGGAGGAAAAAAGAAAAGTGTTAAAAAAAAGAGAAGAAAGACTGAAGGCAGGATAGGCTGACAGAAAGGAGGCCAGAAAAAGAGACAGCAAGCAAGCAGAGAAGAAAAAGCTGTGCGTGTGTGTGTGTGTGTGTGTGTGTGTGTGTGTGTGTGTGTGCTGGAGGTGTGCCAGGGAGCCTGCCAGCCAGCAAGGCTGAGCTGGAGGGCCCCTGCTGGGGGTGGAGGGTTCAGGCGAGCCCCCTGCCTCCATTGGCCTACTGGAGCATGCTGGGAAAGAGTGAGGGGGGGGGGAGAGAGGGGGAGGGGAGATATGGGGATAGAGAGAGAGAGAAGGAGAGAGAGAGAGAGAGAGAGAGAGAGAGAGAGAGAGAGAGAGAGAGAGAGAGAGACCCCAAGAGAGCAGAAGGAAGAAGAGAGGGGATAGAAGGAAAGAGGTGGAGACAGGCAGACAGACAGCCAGCCATGGGCGAATGAGGAGGAGGAGGTGATGTTGATGTAGAGAGAGAGGTAGAGGAGGTAAACCCAGAGCTGGAATGTGAGAGGAATGCAGGGAATGGAGGAGTTTTCCTCTGGCTGGCTGGAGAGAGATGAGGAGAGAAAAAGAGAGTTGGAGGAGGAGAAGGAGGAGGAGGAGGAGAAGGAATTGGGAGGGAAGGGGATCCTGGAGGCGCCGCAGAGCACTCCTCTAATTTATTCCCTCCCTCACTCCCTCGCGTTAACTCCTCCTTTGTAGATACTCAACCGATCCAGATGTGCTAGGTGACTATTTCACCAGGCACTCAGATCTGTTACAGATATTAACACGACCATTTATCCACATCCGCACAGATGGAAAGCCCAACAGCAAGATGTGGCCTATTTCTTTATTTCAACATTATTGAAGAGCGCCAGGAATATTCTTGTGCTTATATTCACATGGTCTGTTATACACAATCATATCTTTAAGGAGCGCTGGTGAAAAGTGGAGAAGGGACAGTGACGTGGAAGATATTACTGGAAAATTGATGTTTTTTTGTGTTTCTTAAAGAAGAATATTCACGTAGCATGAAATAACCATGTGCGACTAAGCTGTAGTGTGAGGGGGTTAAGCTTTTTGAGTGTCTGCCTGCAGAGACACACTGTCTGCCTGTGTGTGTGTGTGTGTGTGTGTGTGTGTGTGTGTGTGTGTGTGTGTGTGTGTGTGTGTGTGTGTGTGTGTGTGTGTGCAGGTTGTGATCTTCTATTCCATGCTGGGTTCACTTAAAAGACAGGCCCTTTAAATATGAATAGCATCGTCACAGAGAGACAGGAGTGTGTGTGTTTTCTGTATGGGTGGTCGCAAAGGTATGTGAAGAGTGTGTGTGTGTGTGTGTGTGTGTGTGTGTGTGTGTGTTTGTATGTGTCACTCCCCTTTGCTTTCCTGTGATATTTCTGCAGCTACCTTTTGCACCTTCATCAGATTTCTGCACGTTCACCCTCAGAGCCCTACATGTGCGACACATCAGTATTTACGATCTCGTCTCTACCCACTCACATTTCCTCGTTTCCTTCCTCACTCTTGTTCAGTCCCTCCTTTTCTTCTTACCCAGTTACTTGAATGACATCATGGTTTGTGAGAAACAGTGTTGCCAAAGCAGTGTATGTAGAGATGCGGTTCTACGTGGGTAGGATCTCCATTTTGAAACTCTTTTTAATCCCACACATCCTCATACCTTAATGGCTGAATAGATCGATTGCCTTGGTTAGGTTTAGGCACACAAGCTACCTGTTTAGGGTTCGGCAAAGATGATACTTTGGGTTAAAATAACTAACATGACTGCTGAACTCATCAGTTGCATCTTTTACCTACGTTCACTCCTTCTACGCATTACATCAGTGAAAAACAAATCACGGAGGATTCTTGGTCACAGAAGGAACACGAACCTTGGTCTCCAGAGAGAATGTCCTTGAATAACCCAACCAAGCCCTGACTCTGACTTTCCCGCTCTTCATACTGCTGCGTTAGAGGAATCGCTTCAACACGAGATGCCAGAGGGTTTCCTACAACATCAAACTGCTGTGTTTGACACATTGGGAAAACACCACAGTTCATTAAGTTGATAGTCAAAGTATACTGCTAACCAGATAAACTAGCTGACTTGAAAAAACATATAATCACCAATTTCATGCTCTGTCTCTCTACAGGGTTTCATGTACGGAAACTTTCAACACTTCAAATCTGTGCTCTTAGGCAAGACTTTCACAGCTGAAATACCATTAACTGATGATCTTTCTACCACTAAAACATAATCCTGTAAGTATAACCCGGAGCTTGTAATCGATCTTTGGGTTAGTGGAGCATGTGGATGTTTTTCAACCTCTTTCTCGTTTTTTTTTTTCATTGTGTTCTCCCTCTTTGTTCCTCTCCGTACCTGTGTTTTTCTCTCCTCCTTTCTCTCTCTGCTTGTTTTCTGTTCACACATTGGCATGACTGTTGAGCGTGTATTGCCAAGCCTTCTAAACGCAGCAGGAAATCTCTGTTTCTTCCTCTACCTCGCTCTCAGGGGGATCGGCGAGACATTCTCTTATTTGTCCTTTTTTATCTGCGTATGTAGCCGCTTGTGTCTAATATGTGGGGTTCGTTTTCTTTTCCTTTTTTTCATTTGTGTGTTGCCTGTACAGCTCTGGCAAAACAAAAGCCCCCCCCCCACCACCACCACCACCACACCACTGCCACCACCCCCCTCCGTGTCTCCAATCAACTGTCTCTCTCATCCTGACAACGATCCTTTTATAGGAGAAAAAAAGGGGAAAATGGTGCAGGAATGGAGGGACTGAAGGGAGGGAAGACTGTGTGGAAAAAAGAGGAAGCGCGGGGGGGGTGGATGGAGATGAAATGAGCATCTGAGGAGGGGAAGGGCGGAGGAAGGTATGAGGAGCAGGAGAAAGGGAAGTGGAGATAATAATGAGGGATGGTAAGAAAAGGGGGGCAGAGAGGTGAGGGGGAGGTGAGAGGTGTCAAGTGTCACATTTACACATGTATGGGAGGGGAGGAGGCGGGTGAGGGAGGGGAGGTCACAGAGGTAGACTAGCAGTGTATGTGGTGACAGGACAGTGTTACCACAAAAATCAATAGGCCTGTCTGCTGCCGCGGCCGTGTGTGTGGCCAGAGAGTCTGAGCTTTAATTGAAGTCCCATGTCAGCGCCATAGTAACATAGACTATAGGATGTTCAGTGGATGCATTAACATTAACTTTCACCTGTCTGGCACTGAGCTCCCTGTTCTCTACGTCTTCCTTTTCCATTTGTGTGTTTTTTTGTTTTTTTTTTATCCTTTATTAGCCGGGGATGAAAGAAAACTTGACGTAGTTAGAAATTATCTCCAGTCTTCTTCTTTCTATTTCTCCGAGGACCACCCAAAGTTCAAATCCTGCTTTCTCACCTCCACGGAGCTGAAAAATGAAGTTGTCATGCTTGTTGGATTGTCTGTTTATTAGAAAGTTTAAATAAATCTTGGTTCTGCCGTCAGGCAAAAGTGGGCAAAGGGAGTTTCAGGTCTTTGCTCCTTTTACCTAGTGAGGTTATTCGCCTTGCCATTCTGTATCAACGGGACATAGATGGAAAGATGGAACTGGGGGTCGTTGTTGTTCCGCCAGTAAGCCGGTAGTGGGTTAAGTAACACCGCAGAATTGATGTCTGTGTTGAAAGAGCGAGTTAGTCAGCAGGACAGGACAGGGGGTGGGACAATTTGATAATAATGTGAGAGGACAAGATATGACACGATACTTTATGATACGATAAGATACAATACAAGGCAAAACAATACACTACAATACAATAATAATAATGTAATAAGACACGATGCACACTCACACTCAACACAGACTGTTTTGTTACATCTCAGGCCTCATTTACTTCCAGAATGGCGGCACGCTATCCAAAATCACATATATGCATGTGCATCATGCCACCATTGTTTGGTTCAGTTCAGTCTTTTTTTTCAAATGGAGGTCTTTTTTGCAGCAGTGTTGCGTGATATATGCGTGAAAAGGGCTACTGGTAAACTATCTACCACTCACTAGATCATCAACCGGCCCGATGAACCAAAAAGTCTCTCTTTGTGCATGAGGTACTGAGAGGATTAGGCAAATTAGGCTAATGATGGATTGGAAGCGACAACTTTGTTCGCGACTTGACATTCTTTGCAACTTACTGTTGTGCAACCGTCTGATGCTTGACTGGATGATGAAGAGCAGACATGCGGAGGTAGAGAGAGTTTAAAACGCCAGAATATCAAGATGCTTTGTCTCCAAATTAGCTTTTGTCTGCTGAGTCTTCTCTGGTTAATCTTCTGCTTTAGTAGATAAGTGCGTTGAATAAATTAGCAAATTAAGTTTCGTTGTGCTCACTTGCCTGCTCCCTCGTTAGTCAACTCTTATAACCCCACTCTTGATAAGCCTAGTCTGGTAATCAGCTACAAAACAATTCGTACCAGGAATTCCCATCCCTTGCCTGAATATTCACATGAGGCGCGAGCAGTTGCTACCCTCTGATTTAATCCTGAAGCTGTCCAGCGCTACAAGCTCCAACCCAACAGTTCCTGGACCGTTACAGCAGGAACCTTTTTGGTGCTTAGAGTAAATCAGAGGAACCAAAACTGGAACTTGATCCCAACAATCAAAAATTAAGGTGAAGTTTCATGGCTCAAGGAAAAGTTTCTGGGGTCGAGAGATGATCCACAGGCAGCTCTGTTACCTTGGCGTTCATTCTGCTCTGCCCGTCTTTACCTGTTCACACTGTCCCTCTTCCAGCCTCCCAGCTCTTGCTTGCCTTACCCCTCAGACTCTGACGTCTGTGAACTTGCCCTTTGACAAAGCAAAGTCAGTTTCGCTACACCTGCTCCGCGCTTTTGGATCAGTATTCAGTTGTCACGGCCCGCTTGCTACAGCCGAGCTCCTCTCTCCTCGTCTTTTTTAAAATTTTTCTTCTCGCTTGTCGATCTTGCATTTTCAGCAGTTATGGAATGAAATATTGATAGATTTATTTTTGAAGGGAGACACTTTCCCATTGATGTAATCGTACACCAAGGACACAAAACATGAAACAACATAAAATACACACAAGGACACAGAGAACGAAGAAAGCGGTAAAGGACTTTTTTTTTTGCTGCTCGTAGAAAAAGTCTGGAGAAACTTACAGCCACGTGTGAATGTGCGCGTGCATATGTGTGGCTGATCAAACTGGTCCATTTGTCAGAAAAGCTCTGGAGAGAGCGCTTTTCCAACAAAGACAGAGAAAAGAGTTTTGATTTAACATTCATTCCTAACATACGCCGTTCATATAACATTCATGCCGCAGCGGAGAACACTGGAACATAAATTGGAATAAGCAAGAAAGAGAAGAAGAAAAGCGGGCTTTGCTTCAAAAAGTCTCCTTCTGTTCTGACTCTCTTCCATCTTTTCTTTTTTTCCCCTCTCAATCGCTCAATTTTTTCTCCTCCGTCATTTCTCTTCGGCGTCGTCCCTCCCTCATCACCCTCTCTGTCATCCATCTCTTCTCAGCCTCTGTTTCACTTCGACTCCCCCCTCTTTTCTCCCTGTTTGTCACACACACACACACACAAATGAAGGCATGCTGACACTTAAACTAAGTGCACTCACACACACCCTATTCCCTTACTCCCTCCTCGTACCACCCACACAGAAATGAGGACACATACAGGCCACAAAACACACAGTCACACACACACAGTCACACGAACACACACACACACACACACACACACACACACACACACAGAACCCCCCACCCCAACAGAGTACTTTCAGCACTTTCTTCTTTACCATACTCAGCAAGATCAGATGTCAACTCGACTGACACAACACACACAGAGGCTGTATTTTTCTTTTCACCACGCTCTGTTTCCTCCTCCCCCTTATAGAATATATGCATTTTTAAAAGCCCTCCGTCACACACAGATACACTCACACACAGTGCGAGAAAAAAAAGCGCTGCGTGGTGGTCGTGAGAAGGAAAAGGTGAAGAGACGCAGATATTTTGTGGAGTCAGGGAGAGCAGATGGGGGGTGAAAAAGAGGGTCGGAGAGGTATAAAGGGAAGAGAAAGGAGAACGTAAACAGACAGTATAGTGTTCAGAGATACAGACATGATAGCCAAACGTCGACCCACACATGGAAACTACAGCATGCATGCAAAACACACACACACACGCACAGACAAACACAGGCGCACAGTGAAACATGAATAAATGATTTTCATGCACTGAAAAAACCACCACGAGCCAAGACGCTCTCGCACACATGCGCTCAATGTGCGCTCACGTGTTGGCAGCAAAACACAGCCACACACATGCACGCACAATTAAATGACATGCATATTTTCATGCAGGCAGCATGCGATGACACGGACACGGATGCGCACACGGAAACACAAGCGTCCCCTGTTCTTACTGACATGAGAGTTGTTCGGCATTACACGCGCATACACGCCTGTCATGGTCGCACACACAATACATGGGGGCGCTTCACATAAACAGGGCATGCAGCTCAATCAGTCATCCTTTACATGTCTGCAGACAGGTTAATGCTAAAGCTAGCCATATATTTGTAACCTTGTGTACAGTTTTCTCACACAGCTTTACAAGTTTTTTTCTCAGAAAATGACCCAAACCATTTTGCTGATTGTCAAAATATCAAAAAAATAGCAAAAATGTCGGCCTGTTTACTTCCTGTCTGATAACCTGACTACTCTTGTTGATCCTCTGCTCCCAGATCAGCGATAGCTGATCAATGGTAGCCAACATAGAATAATCTAAGCAGTGATGAGCTGTTTCCTGCTTCATATTTACTGTCGCTCCTCTATTCACATTCAGGCTCTTATGTTGTGCTGAGGCTACAGCAGCTAAAGTGCCTTGCTCAAGGGCACGGCGACAGTAGCTGGCGAGGTAATGGAGAGTGGTTTTCATTCATTCGTTCGGCAGCCTTCCAGTGAAAACCGCACAACTTTCACCTTTAGGCAACGACTGCCCCTGATATATATTTAAGTGCAGGCTGCTGTCGGTTACACACACATACACACACATACACGGGGCAGCATGGCCACACACCATGTGTACGAGCCAGATTTGGCTCCGTCCTCATGTCTGCCATACGGTTGATTCCTCCCCGCTGTGCACGCCCTGCAGGCCAAACACACAGCACTCCGTGTGTGTGTGTGTGTGAGTTTGTGTGAAAGTAGGAGGGAAAGAGGGAGAGAGAGAGTAAAAGAAGGAGAGGGAAATATACAGCCAAAAGGCCAGTAGAGAAGGAGAGGATAGTATCTTGTTTCAGAGGGAAATATACATCGCTTGCACTCATGAACTGTTAATGTTGTTTTTCTGATCATGATCTTTTATAAAATGGATGTGTTATACACTTTGGGTGGGGAAAAAAAATCTTATTTTGATATTGGAAAATGTTCAGGGGAATGAAAATTGCCTCAGAAAATAAATCATCAAAGACTAATTTAGGCTGAAATTCCGTTTTTTAAGAAGCTTGAAAGGCTTGTAAAAGACTCTGTGAGGCTAAAAAAACCATCTCTTTCGTCTGAATTTTGCGCTTTAAATCCTGAAAAAAAGTCCCTCAAAGAGAAGGGACAATACAGGCTTTTCCTTTAGGCTGCGCAGACATTGTTCGGTGTTGTGCTCAGTGACCATTCATTTTTAAATGGAACTGTTGCCAATCAAACAACCCATGTGTTGTTATCAACCTGTGTTCATCTTGTCTGGTGGCTTTGCCAGCATGAAATAGTGATTTGAGCGATGCAGTTGGCTCTTCTGGATTGCACGAGTGTCTTTTGGCCTTGTAACTGGTTGCATTTAAGCTGCAATGAAATCGCAATTAGACAGGTCACAGGTCATAACTACATTGTGAGTTCATCAATGCTGAGGTAAAATACAGGTGAACAAGAGTGGACTGATCTGCTGTGTCACTGAAGAGAGACAGCTTTTCAAAAATAACCTGAAAACAGCATTTTCAGATGTAAACTCAAATCATATTTGTACAACTGGGAGTGAGTTTGGTTAGTTGCACATGTCTGTGAGTATCAAGAAGGGGCGTGTTTGCATGTGGCATGAAATGCTTATGATCGAGTGGACTATCAGGGTAGGACATATGCTCGCTGCATAGTCTACCTGATGTCGCTGTGTTGGTGTTGTTCCTGGTTTTAATGTTGTTCACTGCAACTGACCGACCACGCCGTGGTGATGTCACAGTGTTACAACTTGTGTTTGGTGTTCTTCCAGGAGCATCAGAACTAATGCTGCTCCAGTTACGGGGAGACAAATCATTTTTCCATTTCCACGAAAGCAACAAAGGCCACGCTTCAAGCAAGCTGTGATGGTTTCATGGGTTGAGTACAGGCCTCTCACCCAGGAGTCTCACAGGCTCATAATCCCAACTGGAACATATTGGAGATCATCTGTTGCAGTTTGGTTAGGTTGAGGCAACAAAGATACTTGATTACGTTTTGGAATATATATTTGGTTAAACTGTACCCTTTCACAATGTTTAACACTTGACACAAAAGGGGTTGGGTTCATGTCAGTGTCTCCTATGTGAGGATTTTGTTGGTCTTTTACCTGGAATCACAAAGAGCCATGACATTACAAAAACATGACTGGTCAGTTGCAACTGTGGTCCTGGAGCAGCATTAATTAAATTACACCAACGGCGATATCAGGGACATGCCTCATTGCACATGTGCCAACACTTCCGCTTAGCTAGACACCCGATGCAGTATAAACACAACCCAGAGCACATCCACTGTTCACCCTGCAGTCCACATCCGGGTCCATTTTTCAGTATAAAAGATCTTAAGCCAGCTTAGTGCAGGTGTAGTCTGACACTCAGCAGGGCAGCGAGGGTTGTGTATGTTCAAACTCTTCGAGAATGACTCTGAAACGCTGGTGAGAACAAATCTAGAGCCGGAATGAACTATTCAAAACAACCGTACATACATTTCATTCACGTGTCATGACTGATAAAACACCACATGGATTAACATGAAGCACCCATATGCGGGCATTCTTTTAAATCGCCAAAGGTAAAGCCGCGAGAGAAGGAGATAGAGTAAGCAAAATTACAAATGAGGCGAACAAATGTTGGCGATAGAGAGACGAAAAGGAGGGGAGAAGGACAGAAAGAGAGAGTGGAGTGAGGGCGGATAGACAGCAGTCTCTGAGAACCTGCATCGACAAGCTCAGTCAGGCTGCCTTTGTGAGAGAGAGGGAGAGAAAGCGAGGATGTTTTGACAGCTCGGAGCCATCACAGCAGCAGAAGGCAGGCTGTGTGTGTGTGTGTGTGCGTGTCTCTGTGGGTGCAGGTGTTTGTGTGTCTGTGCACGTTCTGTATTTGTGTGCGTGTGTGTGCACGTGTGTGTGTGTGTATGTGCACACAAAAGACTAAAGGCAGAGACAGACAGTGACGTTTCTTCTGATTCAGAGACAAAGGGGGAAAAGGGAAGTCTAGCACAGAGCCTCGATGAAGGACAAGCAAAAAAAAAGAAAAAAAAAAAAGATGTGAGACTGTATCTGTGTGTGGCGTATATAAATGTGGGTATACATATTGATATGTGTCAGGGCGCCTGCCACCGGGCCCCATCATGCATCATTCTGGTCACGACAAGTGAAACCTCCTTATTAGAGGGCTGATATTTGATGACAGGACAGTGTCTCCATATTGTTTTAATGGTATTTTCACCCATTCCCTTCATTATTTCGTCATTGTCCATGACGAGCGTACGGCCAAACATAAATCTTTACCAGCCTCGCCCTGCTTCACCTTCACACAGCTCCACGCAGTCACACTGGGAGCTGCCCTGAACAAACACAGTCTTCTGCAGCTGCCACTGAGCAGCTCAGGAGCAGTTGGAGGTGACGTGTCTTGCTCAAGGGCACCTTGACTCGACTGTAGGGTTTGTTTTTCTTCCCCGTTTTAAGGGCATGAGAGGAGGCTCATTTACCTCACTCGCATTTCTCCAGCCAGTCTCGGGATTTGCACCATTGACTTTCCAGTCACAGACGTGCTAGTTTTGCACTGATGCCTTCAGGCAACACAAACAGTCTTTGTGGAAATGCTGAGTGATAAAATTAAACCTGTAAAGACTGATTTCTGACCACAACTTTTATCTCCTAATTCGTTGATATGGCTAACCTCTGAGCAGTTGCATATTTACATATTCAGGAGCAGCATCAGCCTTCATTTTCTGGCCGCCTGAAGAATATAACACCAATATTTACTCTCTTTTAGCTTCTGTTTTGGTCTGATGGAAATAACTCCAGCTACCAAATGACCCACTGTGTTCACCAGCTGTAGCTCACTTATTCTTGTCTTTGTTGTTTGATCCTGAGCAGTTAGTGTACAGTGAGGTTTTGGGAGTGTTTTTTTTTTTAGGAAAATAGCTCCCTGCTGGGGCAGAAAATGTCTCTATGAGAGCAATGAGAGGCTAGTGCTGTATTTCTAAGCTCAGGCTAGTGTTTTGGGTAGTGCAGTTTCAAGTAGATTAATTTCTTGATTAATCAATTGGTTGTTTGGTCTGTAATATGTCAGAAAATGCTGGAAAATGTTGATCAGTGTTTCCCAAAGCTCAAGATGTCTTGTTTTGTCCACCACCCAAAGATTCAGATTAGGGTCATTAAAAATGACTCTAACCTTTTTCCCTAAAAACACTGACTCTATGAATTTAATTGCCTATAAAATGGATAACTTTTATGTATAGTGTAGCGGACTATGCTTTTGATGACATGTCATCAGTGTGACCCAAAGCAGCTAGCCACAGTTAGCAGCTAACTCACACTCAAACCACTTCCTGCCTCAGCTCAGTTTCTCCCCTGGCACATCCCTAATCACACAACTTCCATTGTTCACATTATGTTGTATACTATGCACAGCTACTTTGCATGCATTCACAGAATATGAACCACCAGGTTCATAGTTAAGTCCAGAAAGCTGTGAAATGTATGCTATTCATCTTGTTAGCTTGACCTGATGTTGTTGTTTAACATCTCACACCCATCATGCTAATGTTAGCACGCTAAACGCCCCTAATCATCTTAAGGGCCGTTCTTGTGGGAATTCTTCAGGCCATACTATATATCACATATGGAGATGGTTTGGACTCTGAGTTGTCTATTGCCAGTCCATCTCATTGTTTCTGCTGCCAGACAGCCACTGCACCTGGCAAATAGGCAGAATGACTGTTGACGCGCGTGTGTGTGTGTCAGAAGGAAGATGGTTGTCATTTTAAGAGGGCCAAATGATGTGCGTGGGTGTGTGTGCATGCTTTCATGTGTGTTAACAATGTACCCTCGTGTCCCCCTGTGTCAAAGCCCGGCTAAATCAAGTCAACCATGCTGCGTTTGTGCGTGTGTGTGTGTGTGTGTCAGAGTGTATGTGCCAGGCCAGATCAATATGAACTAATCAATAGGAGAAGACAGCTAGAAGGACCTTGGGGACGGCAGATACACACCTGGTGTGCACACACACACGCACACAACCTCCCTTTGTATTCCATCCTCAGTTTCACTCTTTATCTTCTCTCATTCCTCCTCCCATGTCTCTTTCTCCAAGCCTCTCTATACATCGGTCTCTTTCTCACACGAACACATTAACGCTCTCACAAATTTCTCTTTGTTGCGATCATAAAAGGCACTGCCTCATTTTCCTTCTCTTTCTTTCGCTCCTTCGCTTCATCTCTCTGTATCCAAAACCAGGTTTATTTTCCTGGTTAGAACTATAAATGCAGATTGTTACCTCATGCTTCTCTGTCCTCTCTGAGACAATGTTTTTTTAAAAAAAAAAAAAAATCAGGTCTGACTTTCCAACCATGACTCACACAACTCAGCATTAGAGACCCGCTGCGTTCCAGTAGCAAACAAACCTGGTGCTGCTGTTTTGTTTTTTTCCCCGAGTCCGTTCACATCTGTCGACGCAGCAGTGGAAAGATGAGGTCCGTGCCACTCTGCGGTGAGGAAAGTTCAGCTGCCGGCACACATCTGCGCGCAGGCATTCAGCACATGTGCTGCATTTCATGTGTACTGCACACTCATAATGCTTGACAGAAATTCAAACATATGTATGGAAGCAAAAACACGCCGTGATGATTTCAGTTCTTGTTTAAGTTTACATGGCTGAAATTCCCCTAATTGAAATGTATGATTTGACTGTTTCTATTCCCTTTTTTTTTTAACTTTTTTCCGGTTTAGTGTCGCTTCATGTGAGGACATTTTTGGTCTTTTGCATTTGGCCTTTCTGAAAAGTCTGGTAAATAGGTAAATAGATAAATAGATAAATAAATAAATAAATAAATAAATACCATACATTTCAAATAAATGAATAAATAGAAATCTATTAAAAATAAATAGATACTGAACACAGTTATTTGTCTGAGTTTGCGAGCCATTAGAAAATTTAATGAAACAAAATTAAGGTTTTGACATTGCATAACTTGTGATTAACTACTTCAAATGTCAAAAACACAAATTCAAACTACTCAGTTCTTACAGCCCTTTGTTGCTTCCATACATATACCTCTTCTTTTAAACTATAAATGTGTCATCTATTGGCTGGATCACTATAAAGTTTGGTACATAAATGAATTCCCCTCTTAGGATGGATTGTAATAATTTCATGATCCCCTTACTATTTATAGCTCCAACAATAAAATGGCATGACTCTCAGTTTATAGATCTGTCCCCGTCACCCTGTGCCACAGGCCCTCTTACACGACTGCACAGTGTAAATCTTTGCTTTTGCCAAATCCTGAATTGGCAGCCTGGTTATCAGACAGGCACACCACAGCTCTGGTGGGCGCTCTGGGTCTAAAGCACTTTCAGTTCAATTCACTCAACATGCAAATTGAAACTTTAATTCATTTACTGCGCGATAAGAGCGCTACTCTGCCTCAATAATGTCTTTATAGATTGAATATTAAATAACCTTTTAATAGGGATTTTCTTATAGTTTGAATGTCCACTTCCCCGTTAATTGGATTGAGTGGGAAGTGACCCGACTCTTGGCTCAGACAAGCTCAGACCTGTTTGGGCTCTAATTTCTATCAATTCATATGAGCTTAAATCACCTCATGCTGCCTTTATTCATATATATCATATAAGGGCTGTTCAAAATGAATTTTCAAAAGGGTGCAGGCTCAATAAATATTGCTAGGCTGCAAGCTTGGAAAGTTAATACACAGTCCACATAACTTTTTAAATCTGATTTGGCATTCCATAGGTATATTTTGGCTTATTTATTGCCCACAAGCAATGCTGAGGGACAACCTGCATCATGCTGTTAAGTTAGTAATCCAATCACAGATTGTCACTAACTAGCTAAAGTCAACTGCCTATCTTTCATGTTCATGTTATCCCCTGCTTCCAGTCTTTATGGTAAGCTAACCATCTTGTGGCCGTAGCCTCAAATTTAGCATACAGGCAGGAGAGATTTATCTCAAAATGTCAAGCTAGTCTTTAAAGCTAGTTTCGTAGCCCATAACTCATCTCGAGTTGTGATTGGTGATGATTATTTCCTTTCAAAAAAGATGTCTCCATCATTCTTTTCTGCAACTTGGAACAATAAGATGTCTTTTGTTGGTGTCCAACATGGCAGGATGAGTTGAGAATAAACCCTTATTTTCACATGTTCCTTCCACCTTCCTTCCTTGTCTTTCCTCCTCAGTGTTGCACTCCAAACAATCCTAACATCTACCACCCTCTCAAAAAACTCTTTAAAAAAAACTTCCATGTTAACATGTTGAAATCTCTCTTCTCTTAATGCTCACAGTTCCTGTCAAACATGTGTTAAAACCTCACTCGGCTGCGCTGTTTCCATCTCCCTTTCTGCCCATTTCCCACTGTTTGAGAGAAGCATGACACATTTTTAAACAGAGTAAAAGAGAAGGAAAAAGTTTCCCCTCATTGATGCCTGAATGACAGGCTGAACTGACAGGAAGATACAGAGACCAACACGACTTGTCGACGCGCATGCATTATGCACACACGCTTTCAATCACGCATGCACAGACAGGAAGCACACATGAGCGCACCACACCTCCCACGCTACCAAAACACTATCTCACCTGACAAATTAGAATGTGTGCGAGCCTGCTGGTTTTTTGACATTGCAGGTATCTGTCACATTTCTGTCAGAGCTTCACGTTGGTTTCACATCAAGACAAAGAAACCCAAAATGAACCCACATGTCATCCTTCTCTCCCTCTCTCCCTCTCCGTCCTCTCCCCGGTCTTTCTCCGCTGGGTATTGTCGAGTGAAGCAGGAATATGGAGCACAAGTCAACATCACATGCTGCATAATTCTCAGTCTCCCATTCTAATTGCCGGGGCTTTTTTATGAAAAATTCAGCGACAGCGTCCATGGTTTGATTGTGAATGACGCGGGGTCTTATGGTCTCAAATTAAAGATTTGGGTTGTTGTCTTCTCATCCAATTTGCTGGATCTCACGTTGATTGAGCGAAACTCCTCCAAATGGCTCGTGCTAAGTGTGTAAAATTGAACAACAAGCATGATTTGAGCAGCGTGGCTCGCATAAATGTATCTCTGGGACTATGATAGCCATGGTGCTAGCTGAGACAAGTGGATAAATACATGGATTTGTCGCCTGCTGAGCGAAGGGACTGGGGCGGTAAATGACCTGATAACTGTATGTGATAAATTAATAAACAGTTGAACGCCCAGAGGAGCTAATGAGGTATGGGTGCTCAAGTCTACATGCTGAAAAAAATACACTGCATAAGTGCTGAAATAATCACATTTTGATTAGAGATGAATTGTTTCAGTCCTGTACGATTTGGGCCTAAAATTGCTTAACATTCAATAGTTCAATATGACATCAGCTTGTCAGCATTTTTTTTATTATTCTAAGCATCATTGTGCTCATGTTAGCATGATGTCAGCATTTAGCTCAAATCAGAGCTGTGCCTTTGGCCCATAATAGCTGCTAGCATGGCTGTAGACTTTTAGTCTTATATTATTGTTCTGACATTTAATGGACTATTAATCAAGTAATCAAATAAATAATAATCATCAGTTGACAGTGTTCAAAATGTATTTATGAAGCTAATAGCCATCGCTGCGTGCTTTAAGAGAAGTTCAGTCCCCTGGCCAGGATTGTTCAGCATAGAACAAGAACTAATTGTAATCCACCCACTTCTTCTTTTTTTTTTTTTCTTCCTTTTTTTTCAGAGAGAAACCATCAATAATTAATCACTCAGGGGTTGGATGATGTCACTGTTCCTCCTTTGCTGCAAAGTTGGACTTTCTGAGAAGGAAAGAATTATTTCTGACCTTCGCCTAAATTCTTACCTTTGTAGAAAAGCAGCTCATTACTTTCTGAGGAATGTGCGGCAGAGGTGTGTGCGTGCCTGATGTCCGATTGAAAATAATTAGCTGGTCTGTTGGGCAGCGAAGTCTGAGCGAGGCAGACGCAGGATTTCTGCTTAAACTTTTAATGCGTGTCTGTGTGTGTGTCTGTGTGTGTGTGTGTGTGTGTTGTGCCAACCATTGTTGAATTTCAGGCAGATTTCTGTATTTTGGACGAGTTCGGTGTGTGTGTGTGTGTGTGTGTGTGTGTGTGTGTGTGTGTGTGTGTGTGTGTGTGTGTGGGTGTGTGCATGTGTGCCCAGACGGTATTTTAACATGGCTAGCTGACTTCTAGCAGCCCACAGTTAAACAGTGACTCACAGATTCCTCTCTCTCTCTCTCTTTTTCTCTCTCCCTCCCTTCTCCCTCTCTTTCTCACCAACCTCACTTCTTTCTCATCTGTTTCTCCCTCGATTCTTTTTCCCTTCTCTTCTTCTTCTTCTTCTTTTTTTTTTTACCACATTCCCCCTTTTCTCCTTTCTCTGCATTTCTACCTCCACTTTTTTCTCTCTCTGCAGGTTGGGTGCTGACTAAAGCAGACTTTTAGGACAGAGGTGGTTTTTCCTCTACTCCCCCCCCCCCCCTTTTCTCCAACTGTGCCAGCCCTTATCCCAGTAAGTTACAATATGACCATACCAGGCTCACACTCCTTACTCCTAGCATGATTAGAAATGTGTTTTTATTGTCTTATTTGGATGTTTTTGTGTTTTTTAAATCCCAAAAAGGCCTCATAGAATGTAACCAAACTCATTTTCTATAGACAAAGATGTATAGTTTAGTCCAAATTGCATTCCCAATACTTGGGAACTGAACTATCCCTTTAATTGTCCACCTTTGAAAAGTTAAAAAAGGGGGAACAGTAAAAGAGATTTAAATGCTGCTGGTCTGCATAATCGGGAAATACAGTACACACACATATGTACGAGGGCTTAAACAGGGAAGGTCGTTTCAACATGAGAGACGCCCAAAAATCAAGAGCTGTGCCAAATGTTCTTGACTGGAGCTGCTGATAAAAAAGTTTCCTGACACACACACACACACACACACACACACACACACAGCCCCCGAGGGCCCCTGGGACTTCAAAGAGCCGTCTACTGTACCTCAGCGACACCTCAACACCAGGTGCCGCAGAGAGGAGGAAGGAGGGGTGGAGTGGAGGGGTAGAAATGGAAATGGTTGGGGGGGGGCAGAGAAAGAGGGAGACCGTGGGCATGAAAGGGAGACAGAAGTGAAGCTGGAGGTGGAAGGAAGGGGTGAGTCGAGTACTGAATGGGGGGTACGTGGGGGGGGGGGGACGTAGGCAGGTGGAGATGAAGAGACAGGAAAAGAGAAAAGGCTTCAAAAATTAGGTGGGAATAAGTTGAGATGAAATGAAGGCAGGGATGAAAGCTGAGCAACAGACAGGCAGCAGAGACCTAAAACAGACCAGACAGACAGACAAGACAGACAGACAGACAACACAGCAGACAAGGAGTTGCAGCCAAAGACAGAGAGATGTGGGGGAGGGCAGTAACACTCTGCTGCTAATACCACTGCTGCTTTGTTGTGAAGAACCCCAGTTCCCCTTTAAATGGTGAACTATTCCTTTAATGATAGCAGTAAAATACACTCACGCAAACACACACACCCACACACGCACACACACACACCCACACACACACACACACACTGCTGTTCCCCTCTGCCTGACAGGAAATGTGGTTCAGAGCACGACGTGACGAGCCACAGTTCAACTTTTACAACTTACGGTCCTGACGCACCCTCGCTCGCACGCCAAAGTTCAAATGAAAAAAGCAGCGTTTATAGCAAGAAAGAGTTCGTCAGTGACCTACATGGGGCACAAATGTGGGCCTTTGTCTAATTTCGGTGCCTGTTAGCTTTTGAATTAACTCGTCAAGGAGCTGTCAATCCCGCAGACAGGCAGGGTGTGTGGGTTTGAAGAGAGAGAAAATCACACTGAGAGCAAGATATACTCCTAACATAAAGCCATTTGGTGAGCGCTTTGATCACAGCTGCCTTACAGTGCAGCGAGCGCACACATTTATGCAAGGCTGCCACGGTGAGACCTTTACACTGGAAAAATGTGCCTTGCTCAATCTGTGGGGGAATTCATCCACACGGGGAAGTGAAGCCGGGCAGGGTCGCTTTCAGTGACGTCCTCAAGTTCTTGATTTCTCTCTGTGAGCCATGTGGATGGATCACGTCTGAAAGTTTTGCTCATTTTAGAATAAAGCTTGGAGTCAGGTAGAAGCAGCTAGCTTTAAAGCTCACTAACTGATATGTAATATATTGTTAGTTCTTTCTGTACAAAAACTTGTTGTGAACACAGCTTTTATACGGATTAAACAAATGAGATATGACATGCTAGGCTAGCTGTTTTTCGCCTGCATTTGATCTTTAGACTAAGATATCTCATGGCTCCCAATGAATATTAAATCGATGGATTTGAAGGTGACGTCAATATTCAAAAAGCCAGTTTTCCCAAATTGCCAAACAGTTGAGTGCAATACGACAAAATTTAGTTGATAACATTCAAAATTAGCTGAAGTTTAGTTACAGTTCTGGCATTACGACGTATTGCGTTGCAGCGAAATCTACTGAAATTTGCATGCTAACCAGCTAGCCCCGGTTCCTCCCGGTCCTCCCGATTTTCCAGGAAGTTACATTCTGTTGCTTTGAGAGGATTCAAATGGGTTAAATTGTTGCACTTCAGATGGAAATGATGGACCCAGAAACTGAACTACATCTGCAGGGTGAGGCTGAGTGGTTTTACTAGATGTGTACAAAAGAGGAACAAAACGGTGCTAAAACAGAAGCATGTAGGAGAGAATGGTGTTCTGTAGTAGCATGCTCAGAGTGGCTTCTACACATTAGGTTGTGGCCCTCTGCAGTGATATATTTCTAAATAGGAATACTGGTAACACTTGTGTTCGGAGTTTAGTCCATTTAGTTCATTTCCCACAATGCAACATTAACTTGCCCTGTATACAATGGAGTGATATATCATGCTCTGTAACTACATCATGCTGAACAGCCAGCAGGGAAACTCCAGAGCTTAATTCACACACAGCTCTCTCTATTCAAAATGCAAATTGAGACCGCAACTTATACAATAAGGGACGCGTTTGCATTCCCCTCACAGATTGTTTCATCGGAAAAAGAGCTTCAGTATTTTAGGAGCGGCACTTCACAGGTGGCCCGCACCACCTCCAGTGACTCGCAGAGAGACAGGGAGGCAAGGTGACCCTAAAACATGACAAGCCTCCACCCTGCTGATGTGTCCTTGAGCAAGACACCAAAATCCCCCTGCAGCTCAGGCAGTGGGCTCCCGGAGCCGAGCCTGACCACTGACCTCCCTGTGGAGGGGGGCAGACAAAAAGAGATTCTCCCGATGGGGATTAATAAAGTACCACATTATCATTTGAATGCAGCTGATTGTATCTTTGTCAGCCTTCATTTCAGCCCTCGGTCGAAACGCGTGATATGACCTTGTCACGGTAGGTCTGCTGTATCTGTCGGGGAAAAGGTCTGCAGGCCCAAATGTCAAATGATAAAGGAACAGCCGTCCACGTCGTACGCCTCCTACCTCTCTGTTCGTTTATCAGCATTCAAGCGCCAGTTCATTACAATGTCACACCTCCGTTCCAGTTTACTTCGACTTCTTTACCATGTTTGTTGGTGGTGTTACAACAACGCTGCCCTGGCAAAACATATATATAAGCGACTGTCAAGTCCACATATTATTCTGTCTTTGGTTTTCATGCAGATATTCAAATGTTTCCGGGGAGAAAACGACACAAAATGTTACAGGCAAATGCTTCACATCTCCGTGTGCACTCAATGCAGCGTTATTGCGCAAGACCAAAGGCCAGCTAAAGCAAATTTAAGAAACAGCAAATACTGACATTCTCTCTTTCTCTGTCCTCTTTCTTTCTGCCTCTCTCTGTCCCTGTGGTCAACAATCCCTATGCTGGCCTTTATCCTCAAATCCCCATGGACAGAGAGTCAGGGGAGAGAGAATGCTTAAATGCTTTGAATGATGGTGTGGAATGCTAAAAAGTGTGTGTGTGTGTGTGTGTGTGTGTGTGTGTGTGGTTGTATGGGGGAGCAAAGAGGAGTGTTTGTAGGGAGGAGGGGGGGGTCTCCTGCCTGGTCTAGGATCTGGTATGCGTGACTGAACAAGAGGAGGAGAAAGAGAGGAAAAGAAGGAAAAAAAAAATCCCCCACCAAAACCTGCCTTCCTAACTTCTAAAGACAGACAATGGCTACTGACTGGTCTGGCAACCCTCTGTGTGTGTGTGTGTGTGTGTGTGTGTGTGTGTGTGTGTGTGTGTGTGTGTGCGCGCGCGCAGTGTCACTTCGCACACAGGACACGTCCTGATGGAAAGCAGAAAGAAGGGAAATCTGCCCTAACCAACTTTAGATCTCATTACTCCGCACATGCAGCCGCACAGACGCAGTCCTGCCACATGTGGAATACAACACTGCAAAAAAGAACCAAAGCTAATACCCAAAACCTTCCATTTCCAACCATGAAATCCACTAAACACAAGACTTAATAACCCCCCCCCCTTTTTTTTTGCGCCACGAAACCTTGAGACTTAAACGTGAAACTCAAAACCAGTTGAACACCTCTTTGTTTTTTGCTGCATTTCGGGATGAAAAACAGACGTCGGCGATTAAAAAAATCAGCAGGGTAGAACAGCTTCCTATAATAAACGCCCTGGTGATAATTAATTACACAGGCACTGCAGCCAAATCAAGACGGCAAGCATCCATTTTGAATCTCCTCGTAAATAATAAAACAACACAACAGATTTCTTTCAGCCCTTTTGAGAGGCAAGGCTGGCCTGATCAGGGACAATGCTCAGAAGTGCGTGGGTGGTTATTGTGAGCACATGCATTAAAATAAAAGCCCTTATTGTATTAAATGGACAAAATAATTGTAGGACAAGAACATAGCAGTTGCTGGCTGTCAGATTACCTTTGCGGGAAAGTGATATTTTCTCTAACAGGGGAAAAAAACAAACAAAAAAAAAACCAGACAATGAAGCGCTACACCTACACAAAAGTAGTCCACACCGCTCTTGTTTCATTCATTATATAAATATCTTTAATTGTTTTAACCGTAAGAATATAAAACAATTTAATTTTGGGATTCTGCATTTTTTTTCTTCTTTACAAACACATAATATACAGTACACCTTTTTTTATTTTTTCAAACACACACAGCTTTTTCAGCAGGACGCACATCCGTATATTAATTTTTCTAGCAGGTCATTGCATTACATTAAAGACACGCGCGCGCCCGCCGGCCTCCGTGCGCTTGCGTGTGCATGTGTGCATGTGTGTTAATGTGTGAGAGAAAGAGAGAGGGAGAGAGAGAGGGAGGGAGGGATGGGGAGAGGGAGAGACGCATTCCGCTTGTAACCCGAGACTGAGAGAGAGAGGGAGAGAGGGAGAGAAAAAAGAAAAAAGAAAAAAAAGAAAACAATCGATTGCTCCTTATTCTAAGCATGTCTCAAAATGGATTCAGGGTATTTTTATTCAGGGAGAGATGGAGAAAAAGAGGAGGAAAAAAAGATATCCCTACCCTCCCCTCTCTCTCTCCCTCGCTCTCTCCCTCGCTCTCTCTCTTACCGGGTGAGAGCAACATGAATATGAATGCGACCTGTGTTGGCATTAACGTGGGAAAAAAAATAATAATAAAGCCATGAGACAAACCCTGATTCTTTTTGAGCAATAAAGGGCATAAAGATACAGAAATCACTTCAATTTGAAGTACGACACTCTGAACAACATCCACTGACATTCGCATCCATCAGCATCCCCTCAGAAAAAAAAAAAAAACACCACGTACTCCCATAAACAAGACTTAAACGGACATGATTTGTGTCAATAATAACCCCATATCTCTATAGCATTATTAATTGTTGATTATAGGTATTTCCTCTCAGGGTAAGCTGACAGTCTCGCCTCCTCTACATGCGTCAAGGCTCTGAACACAACACGTCTCTACAGGGCGTCAAAGTTGGACTTTATCCCTTTAAAAAAAATTATAAAAATGTGGAAAAACATAAAACTGAATAAGCTCTTGCACACAAGCGGATTCACGATCATTTTTTATATTTTTTGCATAAAGCGTCACCCTTGGAATCTGAGCCGATTTCGCAGCTCGCTCTGCTCTCCCTGTCTCCTTCTTCCCCTCGATGGGGGAAATTGTTGCTGTTTATGGGGGTAAATTAACAAAAGGTAGTTAGATTGTGTCCTGGTCTCTTTTCTCCAGCTCTGCTCATGGAGGGAGGGAGGGAAGGAGGGAGGGGATGGGGGGAGGGGGCAGACACAGTCCCTTTAGGCACATTTTCTCCCAGTCTCTCATTCTTGCTTTCCTTCTGTTTGTTTTTTTTTTTTTTTGTCTTAACAGTATACACCCTTTGAAAACAACCACATACGAGGTAGCCAAATGTTTTTAGGCGTGATGGCTGTAGCGGAGATTAGTCGTAAAATGTCTCAAATCCAGACACACTGTAAAAAAAAAAAAAAAAAAAAAAAATCAGAAAGAAACTGAAATAGAGAAAAAAAAAGTCCCATACTCAAGTTTTAACACCTCATTTTGCTTTTTAAATGGATGCGAGTTTAACTTTGAAGCCAAGTGTCAGCAAATAAGGCAGATTACTCATATGACACTTGCTATTTTTTTCTTTTAATAATGTGTGAAACAAGCTGTTTTTCACTGACGTTACTCTAGTCCAAAGTCAGAATTTTAAGAGATATTAAAGCTCAGTATGAGATCAAAACAAATTGTTAACAGGGGGTTTTCATGAGCTCGTAACAAAAGTAAGTTTTTAATTGCTTCCTACCAGGCAGAATATTAAGTCATATCAAAAACACTAATTGAAATCCTGCAAGGCCAACAGAAAGGAACATTTAAAAAATGAAAAATAAAAACATTTGAACACAAAAATCTGGTCACATTGGGAGAAGCCTTACACAAGCACACAGGAGGGGTAAAGGGAGGTTTTCTCTCTCTTTTTTTTAAATAAGAAAAGAAATTTACCCACCCATCTATCCCCCCCCCCCCTCGCCATCCTCATCCCCCCTCTGTCCCCATCCAAAGAACAAAAAAAAAAAAAAAAAAAGAACAGAAACAAAAAAAAAAACACTTCCAATCACCTCACTTTCTCACTCTCTGTCATCTGCCAGAGTCCCAGGTTCAACACTTTAAGGCAGGGGAGCTGTGTGATCCTCTCCAGTCCCCTCTTGGTGATCTTGGTACATCCATACAGGTCGATGCCTGCCAGCTGGGTCAGGTGGTCAGCTATGAGCTCCAGCCCTTTGTCCGTGATGCGCACACACTGTCCAATGTTCAGGGTCCTCAGTTCATGCATCTGCCTCACCATCCGGTTTATCCCGTCGTCGGAGATGTGACACGAGCACAGGGACAGGGACTTGAGCTGGTACAGCCCCTGGGCGATGTACGCCAGGGTCTGGTCCCCGATCTTATCGCAGAAGGAGACGTCAAGCCCAGAGAGCCTCAGGGTGCCCATGGCGAGGTGCATGGTCCCCGTGTCACTGATGTTGTCACAGGAGCGTAGGTTGAGGCTCCACAGGGAGGTCATGTGGGAGAGGTGGATCATCCCTGCGTCTGAGATCCCCCCGCAGAAGCTCAGGTTCAGTACCCGGAGCTTGGTGAGCCCCTTGGAAATATGTTTGAGTGACAGGTCCGTCAGTTTCTGACAGTCCTGGAGAGTCAGGTACTCCAGGTTCAAGCAGCCCTCCGCCGCGCTGCGGGTCATGCCCGCCAAATGTCCAATCCCCACGTCCGAGACATGCCTGCAGGACCTCAGGTTAAGGCTCTTGAGCCGGTGGAGGCCCCAGGCTATCAAGAGAAGCCCGGTGTTGGTGATGTTGCTGCAGCCACCGAGCTCCAGCACCTCCAGGTTCTTCAGGTACTGAGCTATCCTGCCGAGACTGGAGTCTGTGATCTGCTTGCACAGACTCAGGTTCAAAACCCTCAGCGATGGGATCTCCTGCACAAACGCGTGACCCAGCCCGTTATCTGTGAGGTTGTAGCAGCCGGACAGGTTGAGGGACTCGATGTTAGGCATTCCCTGGATCACATAGCTCAGGCTGCGGCGCAGGGACAGTATCTGGACCCTCCGGATGCCCCTGGCCTGGAGGCTGGGGAACAGGGAGGGATTGGCCCGGCGGAGGTGCAACTTGGCCTCCACCCCCCTCCACACTGACTTGTGGTAGGATGCATCCCTCCAAGCGATGCACACTTGGGCCACCCTGCCTTTGTCCCTCACGTCCAGATAGCTGAAAATCATGGCCAAAATTTCCGGGAAGAGGCACGAAATGTGCGTCTCCATTGTTTTTCAAACCCCAGGCATATAAGAATTAATACTCCACACCTCCAAGGCTGAAGAAAAAGAACCCACTCACACACACCCCTTCTCTTGCAATTATGCAGAAGTATCAACAGTCCCGGTTATCCACAGAAGTAACACACACACACACAAAAAAAGAAACAGGAGTTGTTTGTTTCTCTCTTTTTTCTCACATTGAACTGTGCAAAATCGATCCAACTCTCTCCGAACCCCACGTGATCCGGTCTAGTTGCGCAGTAGGATTCAAATGCATTTAGAAAATAAAAAATTTAAAAAAGGAAAGAAAGAACAAGAAAAAAAAACAAAAAATAAAAAGCGTTTATTCCTGCCTCAACCCCTCTCTCCGCCAAAAAGAGGAGGAGAGGGGGGCGAAAGGAAGAAGGAGGAGGAGAGGAGGAAAAAGCGTCAATCCTTCCCCCTCTCTCTCCCTCTCTCAGACGACGCTTCCTTGTATTATACCTACAAAAAGCCGTCCTCTCTCGGCCGAGCGGGGATCCAGACGGTCGTACATTTCAAAATAAGAAAGTGAAAATAACGCCAGCTCCCCGTTAACGCCGCCTATTAAAAAACATTTCCATGATATAAGGGGGCAGAAAAAGATAGAGCTAGGTTGGCTTTGTAGGCAGAGTGAGAGAGAGAGAGAGGGGCGTCCGGAGCTCAAAGCCTTTGTCTGCTCTTTTCAAACCGACTTGGCAGGGACCCCAGCACTCCGGCTGCACGGGAGGGGTGGCGGCACGTCACGTCACGAATCTCATGTGCCGCAAACGGATTTTAAAACAAACGCAGTTATAGCCGGCGATGTTTTAGACGGTTTAGACTTGGAAGGATGTGTGCTAATATTTAATAAGCGGCGCGGTGCGAAATGAGTTTGCATTTGCAGCGAGTCACCCCCACCCCCTCTGTGTCGGGCAGTTGGTTTGTCCCGCCTCAGCTGGAACGGTGCGAACAGTTTCCCTTGGAAACCAACTTCTTACAATTCAGTTCACTTTGGGCTTTAACCCTTTGAGCGGACCACACAGGAAACACAGGGAAGCCAACTGGAGAAGCCCTTTCCAGTCCGCTTCCTTGGCACGAACATTTAATATTTCTTTGACTGCGTTTGTGTTGTTGTGGAAATACTAGTAGAGCGTCTCCAGACTGGCCACAGGACAGAAAACAGCGGTCTTTGTCTCCTGTAAACAGCCCCTCTTCCCTCTTTCACTCACTTTTTTATTTTTTATTTTGTTATTGCAAGACCAACAAAGACATTTACATATTCCAGAGACAATAAATCAACATTTCATCAGTCAGAGCTTCAGAGGATGAACTGTTAACTTCAATAAATCAGAACACAGATCACCCAGTGCCCTCAGTGATGT
Source organism: Acanthopagrus latus (assembly GCF_904848185.1). Classification (NCBI taxonomy): domain Eukaryota; kingdom Metazoa; phylum Chordata; class Actinopteri; order Spariformes; family Sparidae; genus Acanthopagrus; species Acanthopagrus latus. The sequence continues at coordinate 12,274,193 of NC_051052.1, read as the reverse complement.
GGGAAACTATGAACAACAAATAAGTGATAATCTAATTTTCAACATGCTTTACTAGTCTCATATTTGGCATTTACTACATATTAATTTGTTTTATTTTACTGTGGTCGCCCTTAAATGACTTTGGTAAGATGATCTGCACCGTCTCTCTCATGTGTCACCAAAATAATCACTTTGAAGCTCTTGAAGCGGTTGTCTCACATCTCACATCTGGCGTTGCTTATGTCCTGATACTCGAAGACTCATTTTAGTCCCAGCTGATTGTGCTCTTGAGTCCGTCCTGTGAGTATCAGTGACAGCTTGCTATATATAGCCGACATATTTTTTTTTTCTAAATTGCTTATATGACATCAAATTGAGCAGCAAATATCTTGTTTTTGTAACTTTCATCCCCTGCTGGTGGGCCTCTCGCAACCTCGGAGTAGCCTTGGTCTAAGTTTGTAGTTTGGTGTGTGTGTGTGTGTGTGCGCGCGCGTGTGTGTGTGTGTGTCAGTGTTTATCTATATGAGTGTGCACAAACCTGGATGCTGTATGTGTTTTTTTTAATGTAAACAGTATATTTTCTATATGCTTGCATCTCGCCCTCTCACTGTTCGCTGGCTTTTATTTGTGTGTGTGTTTGTGTGTGTGTGTGTGTGTGTGTGTGTGTGTGTGTGTGTGTGTGTGTGTGTGTGAGAGAGAGAGACAGAGACAGAGAGAGAGAGAATATGACAGGGGAGCCGTTTGCTGTAGCCAGTGGAGTGTGTCAGAGTGAAGGAGAAAGAGTGAAGGAGAGAGAAAGAAAGAAAGAAAGAAGGAAAGAAAGAGAGAGGGAGGAGGAGCTGATGAGAAACATACTGGCTGGCAGAGAGAGAGAGCGATAGGAGGAGGAAGGCAACAGTGATCAGGTGAGGATAACAGAGAGAGAGAGAGAGAGAGAGAGAGAGAGAGAGAGAGAGAGAGAGAGAGGATCTGCAGAAAACAGGCGTTTTTACATGGGAGGAAGCAGCCGAGCACAACTGACAGGAACCCTCCTCTCTCTTCCTCTCTGTTCTCCTCCTCACAGATAGGTTTGGATCTTCATAGTCTGTCCAAAAACAACAGTCTGATGATCGCTTGCTGTAACCGTCCCTCCTGTTCACACTGGCCATTATAAGATCCCCTCCCAACGTGTTCCCAAGTTTAGCAATCTGAGTTAGGAATCGTCAAGTTGGAATCGTCCAAAGCTGCGCAAACGTCCCTCTTTTTGCTACTGTCTGCCCCTCACAAGACCAGTCGCCAGACAACAATGTTGGCAACGTACATTTCTGCGAACCGAGGATGTGTTGCAACTTTACATTCGTGTTGCAACCTCTCCGGTTTCTTTAGGTTAGAATTCAAAGTTCGCCCACAACGCTGTGCTTATGCTCTGGTTAACAAAACATCTCAAAGTTAGTCTTCAAATTCCCTCTTTTTGCTACTATCTCCCCCTCAGAAAGCTGTTTCCTCACCAGACCACATCTTAAAAATCACAGATTTCCAGTATAAATGCACAGACACGTTCACACTTGGAGGCGTGGTTCACAGCTTTCTACATCTGGTCCAATCAGGGGAATCAAAGTGTCGATGAGAACTGAACACGTTTTTGTCTTAACCCAAAATATCACAAGGTCTTAGTACAATCAATTAAAGCTATGTCTCATTTAATTAGTACTTAATAAGACCTATTTATAGACCAGTGATATTGGAGGATACCTATTTCACATCACCATAAAAGCATATCCTGACAAGAGTAAGCTACAGTCAAAAATCTTTGCCGGTCTATGAATATTTTAAGCCTGCTTAAATGCTGGACTCATAAATGCAAAGCATCTAAATCGACTAAAAATGTCTGGTGACTATTTTTAATGTCCCACTGTGCTTTTAACTTATATCCCGTAACTTCATCAAGGGCAAAAACAAAGCAGTTAACGGCACTGTCCCCTGTGGCTGCCAGCACCTACGTCCTTGGTGCTCGGGCGCGGAGTGTGTCATGAATTTTCAAAATAGAGCTCCTGACATGAATACCAAGCTGTATAATGATACTGCAAACACCTTGAGTTCTAAACAGAGTGGGAGATTAACTGCAGCTCCCGCCTAAATGTGGCTAAATTGTGGTTTGCTGGATGAACGTCTTGGGACAAAAAAACCATCTCGGCCACGAGTCATGATGTGATTTGCCTCACCCAAATGTCCTGTTGAATCTAAACTGTTCACTGATCCTTGCTGGCTGTGGGAGACTTCACAAAATGTATGTTTGCTATGTTCGAAACAGAAAAAAAAAGAAAAAAAAACTGGCCAAAAACGTGGCTTTCCAAACTGCCAGCCAGACTGCGTTGTGTGGGAGGTTATTAGCAAACTTTTCTTAATACCAAAAGTGTGTGTGTTTGCCAGCTGACTCCACCACTTGCAGTTTTTTTTTTTCTGTCCACGCAGCGAGAGGAAAACAGGAAGGAGAAGGTGAAATAGAAGAAGAAAATGCATAGGAGAGAGATGGAGAATGTAAAAGCAGAGAGAGGCGGGTCTATATGCCACAGGCTTTCTCTTCAGCAGCAGAGGCAGAGTCTCTCTGCATGACCTGCCTGCCTCTGTGTGTGTGTGTTTGTGTGTGTGTGTGTGTGTGTGTGAGTTGCTCAGCATGCTTTTTTTTACCCTGTTTTTCTGCCTCCCTCTGTCTGCCTCACAATTGCAGCTGTGTGTGTGTGTGTGTGTGTGTGTGTGTGTGTGTGAGCGCACGCACGTCTACCTATGTGCGTGCATGCTGCCGTGGTGTGTCATACCCCCTCTCAGAAAACCCGCTGGGCCCTAGCTAGCGCTCACACTGAGCTGGAGAGAGAGAGAGGAGGAATAGAGGGATGGACGGATGAGGGAAGTGAGAGGGGTGAAATAAGGAATGGGTCAGAGAAGAGGGAGGAAGAGTATTTTTAGAGTGGAGAGACGGAGGGAGAGGCAAACAGAGGGGAGAGCCACATGCTGGTTTTTTGAATATTAAAATGGAGGTTGGGAAAATGGGCAAAAAGAGGAGGAGAGATGTGGAGACAGGGGTGAGATTTGGCACTCAGGTGTGTGTGTGTGTGTGTGTGTGTGTGTATGTGTGATCTCCCCCTACTCATCCTGTCATGTGACCCACCATGTGCCGATGTGTGTGCGTGCACTTTGTGTTGTCTTCACTTGATGATTCAGGGGAGGGCTCTAACTGGATAATTGCTCGCCTCCACAACGTGCTTCATCTGCACCCGCAGCGATTGCTGGTTGCCAGGGTTACGTGGGCGTGTGTCAACACGTCCCCCCCCCCCTCCCCGAAAGCCGACACCTTCCTGGATGGATATTACCATGACTCTGTAGATTCTCTTTCTCCCATACGCACACCGACACAAGGCATCCACGCACACACACGACCGTGCGGGGGAGAAGGCAGACAGTAACAATGCCCTCGGACACACTGAGCTTTCTGTTTTGTGCGTTCGTGTGTGTAGACTGTAAGGGATGAATCTTTTATGTTCCTTCAGGTGTTTCCTTGCTTCACCCGAGCTTCTCCTGTACTGTAGTGAAACATGGCCTCTGTGTGTGTGTGTGTGTGTGTGTGTGTGTGTGTGTGTGTGTGTGTGTGTGCCTGCCTTCAAAGCTCCTCTGTCTACACTCTCTCTCTCCGCTCTCTCTCATTGTTTTTCAGCCCTTTCGTGCCTCGTATCATCTGTGTCAGGGTCAAGCGAGGCTCATTCAGAATGGATTGTGCGGTGTATTGAGGCACCGCATCATAAATTGTGTGTTGTGTTTACACGTTTCAGTAGAAGAATACTGTCCCCCTCTAGGGCCTGGTTACGTCAGAAATTATACAGCAACATTTCGGACTGGAGTCGGTTCACCTGAGTGGATCCGGCACGATTAGCGAGTTGGATCAGCGATGCAACGTAAAGCCATCGTGAGCTTTTACGTCGAGTTCAGCTGACAAGCTGCATATTCTTTTTGACAATACTGACCTTTGAAGGGGAGTCCAAACCAGAAGGAGCTGACATATAACATATATCGTGTTTTATTCAACCTTGCTCTGCGGTCGTATGAAATGCCCCACAAGGATCACAGGGTTTTCAGCAACTTAAGGTACAAGAGCATGAATTCTCTGTTGTGCAGTTCTCTGCTGTTTAGTTATTGACCAGGCTACCTAGCTGTCACCATTCAGCTCTGCATGTAGTCAATGGACACGAGACCTACAGGGCGCTGGGGCAGTTGCAGCATCTCCTCAAACAAGCCAATTGACAAAGTTAATGAACTACACTGCAGACTGGACTCACAAACAGGCAGATCCGTGTTGTATATGCTCCTCACCTGTCTTGGACACAATATTTTTTACACAGGAAGAAGATAACTTTATGTAAAACAACCTATAAGAAGGTCAAAATCATTAAGAATTTGTCATAGGCAGTGTTTATAAGGGAGTCTGGGGAATTTATTCTCCGTCTTCATCTGCTTTGACCTACAGTCGGTGTTCACGCTTACTGTCTGCTGCAATGCAATACATTTTCAAATTATTTTTTTTAAAAAGCTATTAGATATATGTTGTCCTGGCCATTCGAATTTTTACAATAAACATAAACGTCACACTATGTCACTAAGCTACCAGTGCCACCTTTAGGTAGAACACACATTACATTTATACAGCCAGTTTTATGTATGTTTAATCGTCATTACTAACCTACAAATCTATTTTAAGACTGGGCCAGCTGGTGTCAAAGGTCAGCAGATGAAGTCCCACAGTTATATAACTCCAAACGTTTGCTTTCTGACAGTCATGCTGGGTTTCCTTCCAAAAGTACTGCAAATTTTAACCGCATCCTGAGAAAAACAGCAACAAACAAAAAAAAAAAAGCAAATGAATGCTTGTGTCCATCCATCACTATTATGTGATTATTAGGTGGCGCCAATTCTCTAGCCAGAAAACCATCAAACCATTGCAGGAGAATGTTAAACCATGTGGTTCGGCCATTATGGTCTCCTAACGATGTTTCACTAAGTACTGATTTCAACCCAAACCATCGACCTTGTCGAAAAAAAAGAGACAGTTGTTGTGCCTGTCATTTTATCTGGAAGACGTGATGCACGATGTTCTCTCTTCATCTCCTCGTCCAGCTGGTGTGAAAGTGAGGAGGACAAAAGAAAAAAAGATAAAAAAGAAAAGAAAAATGTAGATGATGGAGGTAGAAGAAAGAGGGAGGAGAGCAGATGTGCACAGAGGGGAGACAACAGGAGGTCACTGCCAGGGGATGCGAGCCTCCTTTTCTCCGCAGATCACTCCCTCCATCTATCTCCACCTCTGTTTTTCCTTCTCTCCTCCTTTTTGTTCACTTTCTCTTCCCTCTCTCTGACAGCTCTCCTGTGCTCCCGTCTCGCCAATATGCCTCACAGGCTGTGTGTGTGTGTGTGTGTGTGTGTGTGTGTGTGTTATGCGCTGCTGCCCTGCTCCAGTTTTTGCACCACACAGGCTGCCTAGGTGTGTGTGAGTGTGTGTGTGTGTGCGTGTGTGTGTGTGTGTGTGTGTGTGTGTGTGGGTGGGTGTCCTCAACAATGCTTTTCTTTTCTGCCAGCTCTGCAGTCTGACATAGGAGATTTTTCAGCCGACACTCTCTCTCTCTCCCTCTCTCTCTCCCTCTCTCTCTCTCTCCCCCTCAGTAGTCAGCATTTTGGCATTTTCTCAATGCGCTCTGTCATCTGCTGGCATGAATGGGCTGCATATTGTTGTGTGTGTATGTGTGCATGTGTGTGTGTGTGTGTGTGTGTGTGTGTGTGTGTGTGTGTGTGTGTGTGTGTGTGTGTATCTGGCTGGTTTGACAGTGTTTGTGCGGGCGACCATGAAGGTGGAAAAACAGCTCTTTTTAATCTTGGACATACACGTGTCGTTACCAGAGTTGTTGGCAAGATCTCTCAAATCGAGTTCAAAGTGACCGAGAACGGTTTGAAGTTGAAGTTATTGGAAACAGCAAAATTGGGGGAAAAACAAAAAAACAAAAAAACAAAAAAAACAACAACATCAGTATGGCAAAAAGAAAAAAGTTGAGGTGACATAGTTCTTGCGCTAAATGAGAGACGGAAACATTGTGTTTGCCATCAGGCTTCAGCAGCAGCTTGATGGTGAGCAGATCATTTGATTCGGGGATGGGAAACATCTAAAACATGCAGGGCAGGGGGCCAGGATGGAAGAACACTGCTCTAAACAAGCGCCTGAGTCACATTTCATTTCTTGTTTCTCTTGTTTTTTGTGATAGTTCGGGGAAACTTTTACCCCCCAAAGTGTTATCAAGTTATTATCGTGCTACTGGATCACTTTCCTTGGAGGAACAACAAACCGTGAGTTCAGTTGTTCATTTGGTATAATAGAGAGCATGGATACCTGACCCAAATCTATCAGGACTGGCCAGGTCAGTTTTGGAGAAAAGCTTTGAAACTAATTCTGGGCCTGTCAATTAAATAATGATAACTGAAAATAATACATGGACCTACTGTTTTGGTTGGGACGGTATGTCCATAATGCACAGACAATAGACACAGAGGCTGTTACTTACTGACTCCTCGCATGGCAAACAATTCATGTGGGACTTCACGTGACAAAATCAGTGCTACAGCTTTCATAAGTTTCGAGTCGGGTTTTGGACATAAAACATGAAATGTCTTCTGAGTGCGACGTAGCATCATGGAGACGTGAAAGCAGATAGAAATCGCGCCAGCATCTCCAGTCAGCCTTCATCTTCCAGGATTTTGTGCCAGTTTTGCAGAAAGAGAACAAATCCAAACGCCAAAACGATGTTGTTATTCTATAGCCATCGCATCGTGCAATTAACATTTAGGATACTTCATAATGACATGTTAGAGCAGAAAACTGGCCTGCTGCCACTTTATGCAGTGTAGGCTGGAACATAACTCCCAACTCCTTCTAATCCATATGCTGAGGCTATGATTCATCGTCAGAGACATATTAGCATTTTTAATCGCCTTCAGACCCACACTCAACATTCAACAGTCTGATAACGCAGTTTCAAATGAAACTGAGTGAGGCCAGTGCCCATGACCAAGACAAGTCTGAGTCATAACTCCTTTTAGACATTTCTCAGAAAACCAATGAAATATTGACAATGCTTAATGAACTACATAAACAGCAGCAACCATGAAGGGAAAGATTACTCATCAGTGGTCACATGTGCTATTGAGATTATTTTTTTACTCGCCAGCCGCACTTTCACATCACATACAGCTAAGTCCAAAAGCGGCCCTGTGCTACTGATGTCGGATTTCTCAGTTTTTAAATCCTTTGACAGAAAAAAATCATTAAAAAATGAAATAATGTCAACAAATAAATAGCTGTATCTCTTTGCTCGTTGAATGAGTGGTATGCAGGTATGTATTTGTGTGTGTATGTGTTTACGAAAGAAGTTTAATATCCCCAGAAGCCAGAGCGGTTGATTGTGAAATTCATTTGCGTAACGGAATCATGTGTGTGTGAGAGCATGTGTATAAATGGTGAGTGAGGCAGTAAGAAAATATGTGTATTGGTATGTTGCAAGTGTTTGTGACTATAGTCATCTCTCTGTATGCCTGCAATGTGTGTGCGTGTGTGTGTGTGTGTGTGTGTGTGTGTGTGTGTGTGTGTGTGTGTGTTAATTTCTCCAGGGAAGGGATCGGGAGACTGTTGTAGTTTGACCACCGAAGCTCCAGGGCACCAGGGGGAAATCAGGGCATCTAGCCCAGCCTCAGTGGCTTCTCCCTGGGTTCTCCTGATCAGGGATTCGGCCCCTCCCAGGGTTCCAGTCCAGTGCCAGATGTGGCAAGCCAGATCTCCCTCAGTTGCTGCGTCTCTACCGAGGTGCCAAACATGGCTGGTCTGGGCTGATTTATTAGTTTAGACTCCCTCTAGATTCTTCAACCAGATGAGATGGCTCTGAGCACTGTTGTTGGGCATCATCTCACTAAAACACCCCTCAGCACTTTAGGTTGACAGTTATAACCAAACATAGTAATGTGTCAGCATTTCCAGAACTTTAGCCAGGCGTTGTGCATGCACCGCGGTTGTGTTCCAGTGTATTTCAGCAGTTGCACTGCGAATAACCTGCAGCAATTCGATAAAAACGGATTACTGAAATGAAATTACAACATGTGATAAGTCAGGAACAACAACCACAAGCAGATATTTACTGCCACAGCTGGATGTAGCACATTAAAGAGGTAGTGACATTGAGCCATGAAAACTAAATAATCATTATCTAGCCACAAGGTCCCATTTAGTAGCTGTTCCGTCGCTTTTCTACTACTTGAGCTTCCTCAAGAGAACAAATTTGCCATTTCTCACCTGAGTACTTAAGGACTCTTTTCATGAAAACAGCAAATACAAATCACCCGGAAGTTCCACTTCATATATTTTCAAGGTTTTTTGGTTAAGAGTTGTAAATATATGTCACAGTGCTGAGGTGAAACAACACAATCTTGCAATTAGTAACGAAACTGGTATGACCAGTAGTGTATCATGGCTAGCTAGTGTTAAACTTGAGATGAATACAGCCGTGTGACGAACACAACTCAGCTCAATGATTAATACACAGGAGAAACCACCGTGGCTGAAGACGTCATATTGGACATGTTGTCGCTCGTGCCTGTTTGCATAATCACCATCAATGACTACTGATGATGTATGTATCATTTCAACCACTGCTCCTTGTAACTCTGTCCTAAGGGGCAAGGGGGCACCTCACCAAATACCTTTGGTGACATAGTGCAAAAGGACATCAGACATCAAGACAAACTGTGGACTGTATGAGCAAATAGACATACTACAACAGAGTGTATACACAATAAATGGGGAGAGTAAAGAGTATGTGTGTTCACAACATCACAGCTAAGAGACAAGGGAGTGTGAGAACAGCTGGGTGCACCGTCGGAGAGAGGGAAGGAGAGAAGGAGAGGATGATAGAAACATAAACAGCCGATGAATCCGACTTTCAGACTGACGGAGAGAAACAGAAGAATCGGGGAAGAGCTCCGACTGGAGCGACAGAACAAAGCCGAGAGATGTCGGGAAACAGATGGCGACGCCGAGCGGAGAGAAGTGTGAGAGAAGAGGGAGAAAGAGACGTAGAAAAGACCGGGGAGGAGAGGTATAGAGAAGATATATTTAGAGGAAGAGGGGGAGAGTTTGAGCCTCCCAGCTAGAGGCATGACTCATCTTCTGCCAGCTGACAGAAGGATGGATGGAGGGAAGAAGGGAGGAGATGGACAGAGTCAGGAGGGGTGAAAGAGAAGAGGGGGGAGCACGAGCGTGACGAAGACAGGGGACACAAGAGGGAGAAGTGGGGGGGGGTGTGGGAGGAAGAACAGAAGGAGGAAGATGGGTTTCCACAAGCCGTCGTACATGCAACCGCACACGTAAACTGCAAACACAAAGAGACACATACGAAGCCCGAGGCCTCTCCAGAGCCCCTCTCAGCTGCTTCCAAGTCCCACTGCATTTCCCCCCACCGGGTATATGTGAGGGCAATACAAGCAGTGAATTTCCCCCCCGCAGCCAGCTGCACTTGGCAGTTGGTTGTTGCACGTGTGTGTGTGTATGTGTGTACATATGTGTGGTTTCGGAGAAGCGAGAGACAAAAGAAGAAAGAGATGGAGATAGAGAAAGCGACATATCTATGGTGAGAGGAGCCGGTAGTTGCATCATCCCATGGGCTTTCTGTGGCTGTTTTTGAGTTCTATGATTCTTACAAATGTGTCCACACGCCTGCGTAAAGCTGGCATGTATTCCCACGTCTGATCCGCTGTGGGGGGGTTTAAAGGAAGGTACAGTTTGGGATTAAAAAAAAAAAAAACGGTTGATTTGAGAATGTATGCATTGCCGTCGCTGAAACAACAGAAAGAGAACATAAACCAAACAATAGATCTAAAAAGGCACATTATGTCATTACTGCCACTAGGGGTATCTGAAATTGCAGCAACACAAAAAATGTTAGAAATGTTGGATCATGGGAGTTAAACAACCAACCACCACGATGGATGACAGGGCTCACCATCCTTTTAGAGAGTATATAAGAAAAAAGTATCAAATCAAAGTATCAAATGCTACAATGGGCTGCCCCAGTGGAGTATATGTGTGGGAAACACTGTAATATATTTAATAGATGACATGTATAAGAAAGACAGTTGTGGTTTAAGGTGACCTGCGGGCGACTTGTGTGCTCAATGTGGGCGACCAGGAGCCTGTGGGTGTCACGTTGGCGACCCCTCGTCTGGGATAATGTTAAGTATACAACTCAACAAAGGTTCACCCAAAAAGGAAAATTTGATTACCTACTCACCCCCGTGCTGATGGAAACAAAACAGTGAATTCTTATTTTTTGGGTGAACATTTTCCTTTAAGACATTAATGCAGAAAAGTTACATATTATGTCTTTAAAGAATACATTTCTTTATAAACGTGGCAGGTAAACTAGGTGATTTCTGCTTAAAAGTCCCAACAGGCTGCCTGATCGTCTGAAGATCTCAGCTGATGGAGGCTCAGGTTCAACTACTGCCTGTCGGATCCTTTACCCATAAAACCTGCAGGTTCATTGAAGTACAAATGTGCTGATGCCAATTCTACCTAAAAATGTCAATATCTTAGCAAAAGGGATATCCGGATGTTTCCTTCAGCTTTCTTTTCTATCCTGCCCCTTCTTCTCCATACTTTAGTCTTTTCTAACTAGAGGGTGATCAATATTCTAGTGACGACCGTTTTCCAAAAATTGATATTTAGCATTTTGGCAGCGGCGTCTTCCCAGGGATCAGCTCAGAGCTCATCAGCCGAGCGCAGCTGCTTTCCCTGCAGGACGGAGCTGGCTGCCTCGCTCGCTGTAGTCTGGCACTGGAGGCAATAAAAAGTGAAGCTGCTGTAAATCCGGAGAGGAGCTGCCGACTTTCTCAGGCATTGCTCCCTGTTGCATGGCTATTGCTCATATCCTCTGGGGACAAGTCCTCTCTCGCTCCCTCTGTTTCTCTCTCTGTCTCTGTGTATCCATTACTTGGACACTCCCTCTCTCTTTCAGCCTCCCTGTTTTCCCTCCTACTTCTTTCTTTTCCTTCATCTCACTTGGTCCAAGTTTTGTCTCGGTGCTGTCACCCCTCCCTGCCTCAGTCTTTACCCCCTTTTCTTCTTTTTGGCTGTGGGGTGTTCTGTGGCTGAACTGCTCCTCCTTGTGTTTCAGCAGGCGCATCACAACTAACCAGTGGAAAAACCAATCAGAGCAGCGTGGCTGCCTCCGTCCAGTATCTCTGAATCTCTGGGTCATGTCCCAGAATAAACTGCTGGCCTGTTTCTCTTTGGTTCCCAAATGACGAGACAATCAGTGTTTTTTAATTAGCCGAAACCTCGAGGGGAGAAACCTATTTATTTACCTCATTAAATTTATTTATTCTCACACATGTCAACCAAAATACAGATCATCTGGGAATATTAAAACACCAACAGAATAAGTTTGATGTTTGAAGTAAAAATAAATAAATAAATAAATAAAAACCTTACAAGGTTACAGGACACAAGCATGAAAAGGAGAATCATTGTAAAAGTTTGTCTAAAATCTGAATTCATGCAATTGATACTAGGGGGCGCTGCAGTGTCAGAATATTTAACATCAGGCCTGCTGTTGATTGATCTGTCATTATAATAACTGGCTTTCATTATGCTCAATATTTCAGCTGCTTTAAAACAGAACAATGACCAGGGAGGTTAAACACACCTGTATATACTGCTGTGATACAAGAATAGGCATTTTTGATCACAACTGTGCAAAGAAACATGAAGAAAGACGTGTATTAAGCCATATACAGGGCACAGTTACATAATAACAATTAAAGAAAAGAAAAATGATAACAGAATCACAGACATTGTAATTAAACTAAACTAAAAAAAAAACCTTTTTCACAGGTTCTTTAACATTCAAACACTCTGATTCTGATTGTCTTCATCTGTTGTTTTAGGACGCGAGTGTGTTGGAGCTTCATCTGTTGCACAAAGTCTCTCATGTTTTTGTTTCTGTTTTACATTTTAGTAAAAGATTTAGTAAAAGTAAAAGATTTAAAAAATTCTGTCATTCAAGTTTAGCGAACTGTACCTAAAGTATCAGAGTAACAACACTTGTTCTGCTGAGCTGTGGCACCTGTGACTGATATATTTTTTTATATATGGCATTATTAGCTTGTGATGGATGTATCAGTGCTAAAGCAGCATTACTCTTGGCTGAGGTGGAGCCACTTTCACAGCTATATGCACAGTTCAGTCCGGTGGTTCAGGCCCTCCAAACTCTCATCATTCTGCTACACAAATTTCAATTCATTTTTGGAACGTATCCTCTTTTATCTCATTTCATTTGTCATCATCTTAATCACTTTGGGACATGAAACCTTTTGAGAAGTTTAGAGGGCGAGGGTCTTTTTGCAGGACCTGCAACTCAGGTCTCTTTTTAGAAGAGGCCACAAGCTATAACAACTGGAATATTTCTATTTTTCATGTCAGCATTGTATCATGTATATTAAATTACTGGTTATAATCATGTAACACAGCACAATGTTGCAGCGAATGAAGACAGGGCTGACTGTAATCACTCACTATATACTATATGTTTATACACTACTGTTAGTTTAGGCTACACTTATATATAATAATGGATTTGTTTATTTATTTTGTAGTAATAATCTAAATCTGCAAAGAAACTACAGCTGTCAAATTATTGTAATGGGCCATAAACTACATAATCTGCCTCTGGAGAGAACAGGAAGTTGCAGAAAACTGAAATATTCAATTAAAATACAAATACCTCCAAACTGTGAGGGACTGATGTTGGGAGGACTCGGTGTGTGTGTTCACCGGAAGAGGGCGCTGTTGTCGTACTTGTATCCTCCTCAGCAGCCCTTCAGGCCAAACAAGGTGCATCAGCTCCTGTGGACGGAGAATACTTGAGCACAGTGACAAGTGGAAAAACAAGAAGAAGACAACATCTCAGGCAGGAATCAAATAATTAAATCCAGCCCGAGGCTCAGTTACTGACCGATCGGTTGGACCAGTTTCATTGTAATCGCCTCTCTGTTTCCCAACATGTCTCCGTCTCTTTGTGTCATTATTTATTCACTCGCTCAACCTGACTTTGACCCAACACCCGCCCCTCGGCCGAATATCAATCAGATGTATATTCAAGGCAGCCAGTTAGATCACTTCACAGAGCTGACTGTGTGTGTGTGTGTGGGGGGGGGGTTAGGGGCCCCTCTGGAGATGAAAGGTGTGCTGCGGGCCTATTATCATGCAGAGACGAGGGACATCCGACTCTCAGCGTTGAGAAACACCCACAGAAAAACGGAATATTAATGAGGAGATTAAAAATATAATAGGATATAAACTATAGCAAAACTATTTAGGCCTTTACGACATCTTGCGCTTATTTATTGATTTGTTTTACGCACATTGTCGCGCAACCCAAAAAACTAAAGACGTAGAATATTTTAGGAGCGATCCAGAACTAGAGCTGTGCGTAAATTGTCGACCTCCTCGGTGATTTCTCTCTTTCTTGGTGGTCTTACAAAAGCCGGACTAAAACTAGTAGATTTCTATTGAGGGGTGTTTTTAGACCCACTCCTCCAGTGGTTCTCAGAGGCCTCAGTCTAATCTCTCGCCCTGCGTCCACCTCTGGTTGCGGACCTTCTCTTTGCGGAGGCACTGGCTCAGATCAAAGCGCCTGTTCCTCTGCAGGTTCACCGCCCACCGACCCAGCCGCAACTTGTCTTTGACCGGGTTATGAATCGGGGAGAGCTCGCTTCAACACGCCTTTTCTTTTTACTCCACAGAATCCTGACCGCCCGTGTGTGTGTGTGTGTGTGTGTGTGTGTGTGTGTGTGTGTGTGTGTGTGTGTGTGTGTGTGTGTGTGTGTGTGTGTGTGTTCGTGCGTAAATGTGTGTGGCGTGTTAACCTTTTATTTTCGCAGACCAAAGACGGGGGATTAGACGATTCCGAGGCACTCACCTTTTATTCAAACAAATTATTCACTTCAGCTAATAAAAGGAATTTGACGCACGTGAACCCCTTTGAGGTTGATTCAGGTTTTGCAAAAAAAAAAACGTTCAACCCCCATCGCTCCGTTCTTGTAACTCCCTCTTCTTTCTCTCCCTTCCATAGAAAGTACGACTGGCTCAGGCTCAGCCATTCGTTTCTGCTTTAAAACAACGATTTTAGTGTCAACAAGCATCAATGTGACACAGAAATTGGTCATTTTCTTGATTAATCGATTAGTTCTTTTAGTCTGTATGATGGCACAAATGGAAAAGCGACATCCTCAGGCGTCTTGTTCAGATTAGTTGTCATAGAGGAGGAAAGAAGCCACAACAATGTTGCTTATTTTTCTTTCAAAAAAATTACTCAAACCAATGAACTGATCATAAAGATAGTTAACAGATGAGTAAAATGGTTGACAACTAGTCGATTAATCCCCGTAACTTTGGATGTTTTGGTCATTGTTAGGACAGAACACTGTGAATTAAAACACACACACACACACACACACACACACACACACATCACAGGTGTCTCCTCTCTCCTTGATGCGCCCAGCAATACCCATTTTTGGTGAACTTTACGCACATGCATGCGCGCGCAATGTATGGCCAGGAAAGGGAGAAGGCCGAGGGGGTTTCTGAGGTGAAGTGGGGGTGAGAGGAGGAGAGGAGTAGGGGGAGGAGGAAGAGTGTAGACCAGAGAGAGAGAGGGAGAGGGAGAGGGAGATGTGGAGTGGCCGTGAGGGGACAGGAAGGGAAAGGAACAGTCGCGTTGCTGCTCAATTAGCGTTTTAATCTGCTTGTTAATGTTTCCCCGAGACAACAGCGGGATCGCACTTTTCACGTCGTAGCTTTGGTTTATTCGTGTCTTTTATAGGTTCAGGGGAGTGGACGGAATCGCGGCGCACTTTGCGTAAAATCCAAAGTGATACCAAACCATTTTACGCACGAGTCTGATTTGGAGTTTTGAGCAGAAAACTGGATTCACAGGCAGCCTCTTTTGGCAGTTTGGTGAATCTACCTGCGGGACTACAACTCTGCCCCCCTTTTTTAATGGCAGCTTTGTTGTAACGTTTTAAGTATTAGCGACTGGAAGGAAACAAGAGGACAGTGTGAGAGACGGGAGGACTTTGAGAAAATTGGGGCAAAACTCAGGACACATACGTGAGTTGGTCTCACGTCAGGACTGAGCAGGACTCTTCCCATGTCTCAACAGCGGAGCACTTTCCCCAGCAGCACCGGCTGTGCGGCGCTGACGCGGCGGACCATGGACAACAGGCCTGTCCAGAGGAGGCGACCCGGAGCCGTGCGACATCTGCTGCTGGCGGCCGCCTTCCTCGCCTGCAGCTCCCAGCTGCTGGTGGTGGATGCCAACTCATGGTGGTGAGTGCCTGAATGATCACTCGGTTTAAAGGGTTTGTTTCGTTTGATACCAGCTTAAAAACGTGCTTACAGAAGTTCGCTCTCGCATCGTCTCCTCCATGTATCTGTACCTGAATGCACTGACAACATGACAAATGGGGGGAAACGTGAACTATAGTCTTTGTGTTGCCTGTTGTGTGTGTTTTGGGGGTGATGTTCCAGTCGTGTGGTGGAGCACTAACAGTGAATGGAACAAATGTGAAGGCTCTGTCACAATATTTACCCTGGCTGAGCCCCAAATGGCACTGCATGGAGCCTGTTGCTGCTGCTGCCTATAGGAGCATCAATTAGCCACACTTGTTCTTGACTTACAAGATGCAACAATGCTGCTCAGTTCCCTTTTGTGGTAATGTGGAGGAGGGTGTGCACAGGTTAGAGGATGCAGAATTCACTAACCAAAATTGCATCGGTATCGTGATATGAGACGATATATCGTATCAGATTTGTCATTATAGCGCGATATGACTTTAGCGCTTTTAAAAGCTGCATTCCAGCAAAGTTATGAAACCTTCTGAACTCCCCAGACTCTACTTGTTTTAATACTTCCCTTCACCCACCTCCAGTGATAAGATGTAATTGAATACATTTAATTTAGTGCTTTTCTTAAGCAACATTTTAAGTTTTTTTTATACTTTAATTCACTATTTCCATTTTCTCTTTTAGTGGAGTAGAAGTAGAAGTATTGAATCATTGAATTTGTACAAGATGAAAGTTTGAACAACTTAAAACGATTAGTCTGCTTTACATGGTAATTTTGAGGTTATCGTTCCATCGTTTTGTTTTGTTTTTTAAGACTTTACAGTGCACATGGTGATAGCCTTTACCTATTTACAGTGGTGGAATTTAACTAAATACATAATTACTTATTTTATCTAATGTATTGCTGTACTTTATGTGAGTACATTCTTTTCCTGTTACTTTATACTTCCACTCCACATTGTAAAGTTGTCAAATAAATTTACTATGTAAACTCTACTCTTTACTTAAAAGAAGAAAATCAGGAAAGCGGTTACCTCTGAATTACCAAGTAAAGCAGAGCAGAGCTAAAAAGTTTCATAACTGAATGGGTTTGCTGGATTTTTTAAAAAGTAAAGTAACTTTTTTCAAGTAAAGTAATGGTCAAATTTGACACTGTAGTGGATTTAAAAGCAGATTTTTAAAAAAAGAAACACTGATACTGATGAAAAATTTGTGTAAAAACATTTGGTCAATTTATCGTCAATCAGTTAACTCGGATACATTCGTGCAAATATATGTTTAATTTACTTTTAATACTTAAGAACATTAATAACAGATACTTGAAGACTTTTACTCAATATTCATATGACAGACTTTCTCTTTTATCAAAGTAATATCTCAACATATCATCAATTTTAACCAGTGGGCTCTTTATACATTTCTGCCCACTAAGTCATTTAATCCACATGTATAATAATTATTTAACAAAACTCTCATCATGTTAAAGGTGCAACATGTAGTTTTAGAGAATATATTGTAATCAGAAGAAAAAAGATCTTCGCTGACTGATTACTTCATGCTGAAATAGACAAAATAAACAAAACTTTATTTTCATGACTGATTAAACAAACTGACCTTAAAAGTCAAAACATTTTCATACTGTTTTACTTTGTTTATATGTGGCGGACCCTGCCACCTTTCAAACAGTGTTCTGGGATCTTATTTTCCTCTGCGAACAGCTTTTTTATTCAGTTTTGGAAAAATATTTCTAAGTATTATTACCTCATTGATATTGTAAATTCTGAGTCTGAATTTCTTCTCCAAAACACTTAGTGCTCCTTTAATATTTGTTTTAATCACCAAGGCCATATGACCCAGTCCTTGTTTATATGGTAATCATATGCATGGGATATTTATTTTCCCTTTATTTGCATGAACAACCAGCCAAATTGTGCCTTTATTCCATAAATGCACTTGTTAGGACACATGTTATAACTTGGAAACAAAGAACTGATCTCTGTGTAGCTGATTAGATGGGATTCATCGTAACACAATCTAATTTCCATCTGGTCGGAGAGCATTTATGGCCACGAAACTGTCACAGACAGTCGTATTTTCAACGTGTGGCCACGGATTGACACTTTTATTAAAGCAAAAGAGATTCAAAATGTATGATTATGGTACAATTTTTGGAGCTGGACAGGAAAAACAGGACAGAGAGGGGAAACCTGAGAGGAGCGTTTGTGGTGATGAACACCAGAAGAGTCTATTTATCTGCACCTTATAGGGCGGTTGTACTAATAAACTCGTGTCTGAACTTTGTCCTCCACAGCGCAGACAGAGAGTCGTAGATCACAGAAATCCTGCCTCTTCTCTTTAAGCTGAACAGACAGCGTTTACTGCGTTGAATTTAGACTTAACATGACCTCTGTCTCTCAGGTCACTCGCTCTGACCCCCATCCAGCGGCCAGAGATGTACATCATTGGAGCTCAGCCTCTCTGCAGTCAGCTGTCCGGTCTCTCTCAGGTAAGATCCACCCTCAGGTCTAAGAACGGGAGCTTATTTTGCCGTTTTGTGTCGATGGTCAAATAAAGGGGAGAAGTTCCCCACAGGGAGCGTTAAAGTATCAAACCATTAGCGCGCTAATCTCTGCTAATCTCTCCTCTGTGCTGCTGTGCGCTCTGCAGGGCCAGAGGAAGCTGTGCCAGCTGTACCAGGACCACATGATCTACATCGGAGACGGAGCCAAGACGGGCATCAAGGAGTGCCAGTACCAGTTCAGGCAGAGGAGGTGGAACTGCAGCACCGTGGACAACACGTCTGTGTTCGGACGGGTCATGCAGATTGGTGAGTTTTTGAGAAAATCAGGAAGAGGATAAGGAAGTGCTGCTGTGTAAAGACCCCTTCAGGTTCCACTCTGACATTTTGATTGTATTTCGTTCTGAGACAACTGCACACAAGTGACAGACTGGTGATTTCATCAATCATGCAAAACCAGAAGCTACTGTTATCTTTGTTTGGCTGGAAGCATTTATGACCCTTGATCCAATGAGACAGAAATGTAAGTGGTGGAAGCTGCATTGTGTTGTTGACTATACTGAAATATACAGATCTGTCATACAGATCTGTACTGAAATATAAAGATCTGTCATGAAAACAGAGTCATCTTTGTCACAGAACTGTGTCCCGACAGGTCATGAGCATCACAGCACTGAATGTTTGACAGAACAGAGGTCAGCCACATGGCAGGCTGAAATAATAGTACCACATGTCACTGTTTAGACAGGAATATGAGTTGAACAGTAGCCTGAAATCTGATCTATAGCAGAGTTGAGGGGGTTAGTAGAGACACCACTTGTCCAATGAAAAGACAGATCATAAAGCTTTGGGAAACAGATTTGGTTTTTGACAAGGTCATTAAAAAATAAAGTGATACAAAATCTAAGTTAGTGCGACAATAGGTGTCATGTAGACTTTGGACACTGGAGACATGCTGCCAAAACTTTTTTGAAATTACACATTTTGTGCACATCACCATCACTATTAAGAAAATAGCTCACACCAAGAAATGTTAACTAAGGAGTGACATTAATAGCTATTTTGTGCGGAGAATTCGGAAGGTGGACCAACAATATGTGGTCTAAACCTCTGACGTCCTAAACTGTAATAAGTGTAGTCAGATCTTCTCACTGATGGATACATGACGTTCTTCATAACAACCATTAGTTTGTAGGACAGCAGAGTTTAACAACACAGTTTAATACTGTTTTTAATTGTTTATATGTGGCGGACCCTGCCACCTTTCTAGCTTCAAACACTGTTCTGAGACTTTATATTCCTCTAAGAACAACTTGTTTATTCAGTTATAGATAAAAAAAAAACAATAATAATCTAAATCTAAATATTAAACATATGAGTTTAAAAAGTATATATTGCACCTTTAACACATCACATTGTGCTTCTACAACATTGCCTAAGATGGACTTCTCATTGTTATACGCGACATTTATTTTGTTAGCGCGAGAAAGTTTTTGCACTAGTTTAGGCTACATGTCGTTTACGCATGCGCAACGCGACGGGCAACTTTTTCAGTCGAATCAACACGAAAACACGTGAAACCAGAAACTTTAGGAGCCAGAAACCTGTAAGGTATCGGCAGTCGGTTTAGTAAACATCCAGTAGCAGGAGCTCAGACATGGATCAGTATCATGTCCGTCTAATTCCCAGCGGGCGGTGTGGGAAAGCTCTCATCAACACGTACGTGTCAGATCCGCTGCGGGCAGTCAGACGAGGTGTTTGCTGCTGCTCTGTCCGTCTCCGTCGCTCTCTGGCCGCCTGTCTCTCTATTGACAGTCGGCCACTCTGCGCGTTTATACGGAGGTGTGAGTCGGTCCATTGTCCCGCGGCTGCTCTTTTGAAATGCGCTGATGAGCTGACACCGAGCCGGCAGATCCGGACCTGCTATTTGAAGTCTGGGCCCCGCAGCCTCATAAACCACTCGGCCCCTCTCCCTGTCTCCCTATAGCTGTCTCTGTCTCTTTATCCCGCTGCATAATATGGACGAGCATCCTGACTGCTGAGAGCTGAATGAAGAGCTCTCAGGCCTCAGCTCTGTATGCATACCTGCCTGCCTGCCTGCCTGCCTGCCTGCCTGTCTGTCTGCTGGGTGTTGATTCAAGACTGCAGCCATTATATGATGTATTATAGAGCGACACCAGAGGACACAGTGCAGCTCTTTGACTATTGATTTTAGTGTTTCTAGCAGATTTTTATAGGTTTTTGTACTGTGAGGAGGCAACTTTATACTTTTTGCTCCGCTAAATCTCTCCGACACCTTTAGTCACTTTTCGGATTACTCCACATAACTCCAAATTTGATTTAGCATCTTTCTCATAAACTGATGTATTAAGCGCTCCTTTACAGGTTGATATTCTCCCACTATTCTCCTACTATACGATGATTTTAGTATTGTAAAATGTGCCCAAAAGTCAGACTTCAGAAGTACAGATGTTGTGTTAAAAAGTTACTGTGGTGAAAGTGAATGTCAGCCATTTGAGTAGTCTTAGATTATCCGATATTAAATGTACTTATAAGTATCAAAAAGTTACTTTCTTGCAATGACAAGAACATAAGTAAAAGTAAATTCAATATAAATTTCCAACTTTATTGCATATGTCTGACAGCTTAAGTTACTTTTCAGATTACTCCAAATATCTCCAAGTTTGATTTTGTGTTTTTTCTGATAAACTGAATTATTAAGGTTGAAAAAATTCTCCCACTATTCTCCTACTGTATGATGAGTTTAGTGTTAAGATTAGTGTTAGTGTTAAGTGTTAGTGTTAGTGTAAAGGTATTGTGTTGAAATGTAACTTTGTTAAATGTGAAAGTCGCAGTAGGTACTTGAGGAAAAAGTCTCAAAAGTCTCTGATATTAAATGTACTTATAAGTATCAAAAAAGTAACTTTCTTGCAACTTCAGTGTCAATAATACATTTAAAAGTAAATTCATGGTATATGTCCATGTTTATACTGTATACAAGGGGTCGGCCTGGCCAAACATTCAATCAGAATAAATAGTATATAGTATAAAAGAAGTCTAAAAGGATATTTGAAGCTCCAGCAAAGCATCACCAATCAGAAGAAGGCAAAAAGGTGCAATCACAGGAATATAACAGCAACAGAGGCCAGAAGTATGAGGATAAAGTCTGCATTTGAAGACAGAAATTTTCTGCAGCAAAATGAGAGGACTGTCATAGTGAAACTGAAAAGTACCATTATTCATTAGAACATTAAACTCACCACTGAGAGGGGCATATATCCATATAGAACAAGGACATTTAAGGGAGAAAATCCACCCTGTAAGAAGTCAAATAAAATGAACATAAAACAGATACAACTGAATTTGAATGTGATGAAACCTCACTGCGCTCTCTGTAAATGGTGGTATTGGTGGTGTTTCTGTGCCGTTTCTCATGTAAATTGTTCACCCCTCAGAGCACTTAACCTCCTCCCTGTCGGGTCATCGCCGTCTTATTCCTCTAAAAGCTTTGTGTGTTAGCGCAGAGAATAGACATGCGGGGACTGTGATGTGTATTCCTCAGTGTAACGTGGTGTTAGATGGTGTTAGTGCGGAGAACGAGCAGAAATCATTAACATGGACCCGTCTGCTGGATTTAAAGCATCAAAGCAAACAACGGAGGGTGGGTCGAAATATTGAGTAGAGATGTTT
This sequence comes from Acanthopagrus latus, assembly GCF_904848185.1. Classification (NCBI taxonomy): domain Eukaryota; kingdom Metazoa; phylum Chordata; class Actinopteri; order Spariformes; family Sparidae; genus Acanthopagrus; species Acanthopagrus latus. The sequence goes on along the minus strand of NC_051052.1, from coordinate 12,252,543 downwards.
TCCTGTTGTCTGTTTATGTAGTTAAGTATGTAAGTAAGTGTGAATGAATCTGAATCTGAATCTGAATGTGGGTGTTTGTACAGAGTTTCTGGCCTTTGTGCTTATAGTGTTCATGTTTCCATGTGGTATTATTGGCTGTAAATAAGGGTTGACCAGCCACAATTAGGACAGGTATACCCAAATACCTCATGGGAAAACTGATATGTTTACTTCATTAAATGCTGCTCGTGTCCTATGGATGACTGAGCTGGTATTTAAAGTTGTTGAGGTTAACCAGGTCCAGAGTTAGAGCCTCAAATCACATCAATTGTCTATTGTTGGGTCAGGTGGGTGTGGGGCTGTTTGCAGTGTGTGTGTGTGTGTGTGTGTGTGTGTGTGTGTGTGTGTGTGTGTTGGGAGAGGGGGGTTAACCTGTGCAGTGTTTCCTGTCAGCGAACACACACCTCAACTACAGCCCTAATTAAAAAAACATGATGTCAAAATAGAGCTTACTGTGATTCACTTAAGACTTTAAAGTAACCTATTTCCTCCCCCCATCAGGCTCCAGGGAAACAGCCTTCACCTACTCCATCAGCGCGGCCGGCGTGGTCAACGCCATCAGCAGGGCGTGCCGCGAGGGCGAGCTCTCCACCTGCGGCTGCAGCCGTTCCGCCCGACCCCGCGACCTGCCGCGCGACTGGCTGTGGGGCGGCTGCGGCGACAACGTGCACTACGGCTACAGATTCGCCCGGGAGTTCGTGGACGCCAGGGAGAGGGAGAAGAATTACCCGCGGGGTTCCATCGAGCACGCCCAGACACTCATGAACCTGCAGAATAATGAAGCAGGGAGACAGGTAAGATTCAGCATGAATTTAGGGGTGCAGTACAGAAGAATTTGAGATTAAAGCAACATTATGTCTGTCTCGGCCACTCCGCCCCTCCATCACATGTTTCTGCTCTACGTAACCTCCGTGAGAGGGTGGGATCACGCCGTTACATATGTTTACTTCAAGAATCAAGTTTTCAACACATAATATTGTTTAGCGTAATGAGTCTAGCACTTACGTTACGTCTAAGAAATTGTTACAGACCTGGGATTTGTATTTATGACTGTGGCGTTGCACTCAGAAACTGTGGGGGGGTGCCAAATTGCACAAAATGCCAATTTATTCATAATGTTGCTCTTAAAGAATATGTGTTTATAAAATTCAAACTATGTGCAGAGGTCTCACCACCTGAGCGAAAAAGCTGAAGCTGCTCTGTAGTCTGGTGGATGCACATGCTGGACATATCAAGATCTCTAGAGGCGCGTACCATTTTGTCCACAGGGGCCGCCCGAATAAAAAAAAAAATTCAAACGTCTTTGCAGCCGCTTTAAATTTAGAGGTCTCCACACTTTTTCTGCATATCTTAAAGGAATGTGTGTGTGTCAAGGTGGCCTCCCGATTGCCTGACCTGGCAGTATTTGTGAGTGAGTGTGTGTAAGTTATTTATTGTGAGGGTCCAAATGGTATAACTGCTAACGCCCTTGGAGTCTGGCTAGGTCGCTAGGTCAGTGCACATTCCAGTGAATTAACACACACATGCAGACACACACACACACACACACACACACATATAATTGCAGGAACACAATGGACAATAACATGGCTAATTATGACTAATGATGACTAATTAATAACAAGTATGATGACACTGGATGAGACAGATGGTTTGTGGGGCTTTTTGGCCCACTTTGGTACCCGTACAGCAACAAATAGAAGTTTCAAACTAGATATCTGAACTAAAGTTCTTTGGAAATGCTTTCAGGTTACAAGAAATGCACTTAAAGAAATGTTCACCTTTAAATGAGCTGTACACACACACACACACACACACACACACACACACACACACACACACACACACCTCCCTCGTAAAAGGTCCATTTGCCCGTTGAGGTACACACTGGACCAGGAGAATGTGTTTATCTTCAGTTAGAGGGGCTTTGTTTAAGCTGTTTGCAAGACAGAGACGCTGTGTGTGTGTGTGTGTGTGTGTGTGTGTGTGTGTGTGTGTGTGTTCGCTCCGTTTGATTTGTGTGAGAGACAGTGAGCCTGGTTTTGCGTGTGTGTATCAGGGGTCGAAGGTGAGGGTCTGGAGAGCTTGTGTTTCTGCTGAGGGTCCCATTGGGGCTGTAGGAGAGAGTATGAGGGAGACAGATCTACTGCTGCAGCCTTAGTATGAACACACACGCACGCACACACGTGCACGCGTGCACACACACACACACAGGGTTCCTCAGCTTTTCTGTAACATACACACTCCTTTTGAATGTGTTTTCCTTCTCTCTCTTGTTTGATCCCTGGTTTTCATTGTTGTCTGTCCATCGAAATGGAAGAGAGGAGAAGAGAGAGATGAAAAGGAGGAGAGGAAGGCAGCCCCTCTCCTCCTCTTCATCCCTTCTTCACTCTTTTTCCCCTCTCTCTCTTTTTCTTTCGTGGACACGCTGGTTTGTCCTAAGCGGGATTTGTCTTGCTTGGTTGAACAAGGCAAACCGCAGGGCTTTTGTGGAGGTGACAGGGGTGTGCCGCTTGCTGTGTGTGTGTGTGTGTGTGTGTGTGTGTGTGTGTGTGTGTGTGTGGTGTGTGTTTGTGTGTGTGCGTGCGCACGTGTGTGCGTGTGTGTGCACGGTCAGCTTCATTTGATTTGTGTGCAGAAAAGACAACGTGGTCGTCTGTGTGTGTCTGTGTGTACAAGCGTCTGGAGACAGAGACGCAGGGTGAGGGATGGACCTCCGTCACACTCCCCCGACTCTCAAAAGACCCCCACACACACACACACACAAATGTACACACATGTGCACAGTCACCTAGGTCCACTGTCTCCGTTTCACACAAATCAAATGAGGCAGGGCTCGTCACTTAGAGACCAAAACAACGTTGCGGCCACTAACAGGCCACCTTGGTGCCGCCTCTGCTCTGAACACAGAAGTAAACTTTCAGTCACAGGCCAGCCTGTGGATCATGGGTTGCTTAATGCAATATTGAAAATTTAATTGTTTTAATTGGTAATAGAACAAATCAGGACTAGCTTAAACGTCGCATCATGCAATCACGCACAAGTCTAATCAATAACACTTGGTTTCCAAAGATACCAAATGTGACATAATGAATTACATCTAAATAGCTTTAGATTAATGCAGAACATGCATTTTCTGTTTGGATTGACAGTATTGCTTTGAAAAATTATCGTCTTTAGCGTCAATATATTGCTCAAAAGAAAAATGAAAAAGTGTTTTCTGACAACAATCTCGCTAATATGGCCGCTTGTAATCGAGAATATGTCTGATCAGCAGCAGATTAAAGGATGTTTGAGGCGATCAGGGGCGGAAAAAAATAAACAGGGCACCAGCAAACAGAAAGCTACCATACATTTACAGTGAACCAGTTACAAACCCTGGTTAATTAAAAACAAATTTTCACTATCTGTCCACTCAAAAGGCACCTTAGAAGGCACTTTATCTTATCTTATCTACCACAGGGGCATCAGCGAGGGCACTTTCAGCACCAGTGTGTCTGATAAAAAAGTTGTAAATGTCACTGGCAAAGAGGAAGAGACAGTCTTACAGACTTAACGGGCTTTCCCTTCTTTCGTTTCTTCTTCTTGTGCACAGATTTGCTCAAGTAAACAGCCAGTCATAGTGATGTCTCTCACCAGCAGGCCTGTTGCCGAAGAACCTGATCCTCAGCCCAAAACAAAGCAATTTTCAAAAAATGATCTTGTTAGAACAGTCTTCAATTCACAGGGTGAAGCTGTTCTTTACGAAAAACCGAAGTTTTTGACAAGATTTTGCAACACATTCTGTAGTCGATCTAGATCTCAGTGTTTTAATCCCTGATTTGTGTCTTCGTTTTGTTGAAAATTGTGGATTTGTGCCACCAAACCAACAATCACTGTTAAAGTCGGTTTCTCTACTACTGCAAAATTTAGCACCCACATTATAGCTGCCCTGAGCAAAAGTAGAGAGCACAATCTGAGCCAATCAGGCCAGCAGGAAGACAAAACAAAAGCAAAGATTTAATGTCACAACTATATTTTGATTTTTTTTTTTTAAACAAAAAGATAAGGCAGATATGTGTACGCTTCTTTTTGGCTGTCTTTACTCCTCATTCTTCACTGATCCCTTCACAAAGGACAGGCTATTTTCTCTATTTCTGCCCCATTCTAGCACTAACACCACAAACACACACACACACACACACACACACACACACACACACACACACACACACACACACACACACACACACACACACACACACACACACACACACGGCTCCTAACCCCTAACCCCTGTCTGAGTTGAAGCTATTGTGCCTGACACAGAGACTGTGTCTCTACCACGGATGGCTGCCCGTGTGTGTGTGTGTGTGTGTGTGTGGTGTGTGTGTGTGTTTGTGTGTGTTTCAGTGTGTTTTCAGCAGGTCCAGTGTCACAGCGCCCAGCAGGCACGGCCCACCAAACAGCCCAGTGTGATGCTGGACACACACAGACTCATACAGTAGACACATGGTTTGATTTGACAGCGTGAGGTTACTGGCACTCGTAATATTGATGATAATAATAATGAGCTGGTTTCGGTAGTAACATTTAAGGGATGCAGCTCAGATAAGATACATCTGCAAAAAAAAGTACAGGAAACACAAGTGAGTAATAAAATAGAAGACTACTTAGAGCTGTAAGATTTGTTTGAGGCTGTTGCTCGTAAACTTCCAGCGATTTTGCCTCTTTCAAAATGTTAACATAGTTTGGGGCCATTACGTGAAATAAAGAGATGCAGCCCTAATTTTCTTACTGCCGTGGCTCTGAACCTCTAATAAACCCCACAACGGGGGATCTGAGGAAACACGAAGGCTCGTAAAACAACTAGGAGCCATAAAATATAAGAATTTCCTCCTGGTGTTGGATGAAACTAATCCTTAACCTCCCATTAACTCCTCTCTTGCTGTGAACAATAAAGAGAAACAAAAAGAAAGCAGCTTTTTTGTAATTTTCCGTTTAAGTCCAAAACTGTTGCAAAAGGAAAAATTTGAGAAACTCTCAGAAAAAACAGAGCCACAGGCTTCTAACCTCACAAAATGTCATTGTCCTCGGCTCTGAGGGTCACGGGGGTCGGATCACGGGATTGGAGGGTGCCGAGTGCTATGCCTGCTGGGTAGTAAAGTAGAGGACGGGGGGGAGAGCAGGAGGTTGGGGGTCGGGGGGTGTTTCGGGATGCAGGGGTTAACAGAGGTGAGAAGGTAATTGGGATCACACGATGTGAGGAGACGGAGCGGTGGGAGAATTCAAAATAGTTGATTCAGCAAATATGTCACAGTGGCCGTTGGTGCAAACTTGAAACAAAGAATGTTTCACAGTATCATTCCTGTGTGTGTGGGTGTGTGTGTGTGTGTGTGTGTGTGTGTGTGTGTGTGTGTGTGTGTGTGTGTGTGTGTGTGTGTGTGTGTGTGTCAAGAAGGAGGGGTGTGTGTGTGACTTGTTTGTTGAATGTAGGGTGAAGCTGTGTGAGCGGATGGCTCCCCCTAAAGTTCACTGCTGCTAGAGCCATAAATCTTGTTCTTCCTGTTGAGTTTATTTGAACTCACCCAAACGTGAAAAAAAAAAAGCTTGAGATGAGTTGCCAATTGATTTCACAGTCATCATGTGAAGAAAATTATGAAAGTCTGGACACTGATACACATTTTTTTGATTTAAAATCAAATATTTAGTCGGGAACGTGGGCTCAGAATGGGAGTCATGTCTGTATTTATGTTTTCAGACATTTGGTCTTTGCTCCTGTTTAAAATGATTCCAAGAAGAGACGTCGGGGGCGTGTGGAGTGTCATGAAAAAGTAATAAAATGGCAGATTGGTGTCTCTTTCTATTATAGGACGCTATAATCGGCTGAAAGGCAAACTAATAAAAAGTCATCCTATAGTTTTCCTGCATGTGTTCTTTGAAAATAACTGCTCTGTATATAATCGTGTGGGAAACCTGATTTACAGTAGAGCCGCACTTCCTCTCGCCTTCTATTCTCAGTCGGCTGTTTGTTTTAGTCTGGTGGAACAGCCGAGGAGAGCCTCACATATGGAGCACAAATCTTTTCTTCGTGGTGTTTTTTTTTTCTTCTTTTGCATTTTTCCTTCTGGTTGTCTGTTTAACCTCACGTTTTAACAGGGGGGCGGTTTCACACCAGCGCACAATGCAGACAGACAACCGGAAAAACATCTTTCTGGATTTATTGCCGTTTAAAGACAGTTTTAGAGAGGTGCGGCCGTGCGTACGCTGCGTAAGCGCACAGCTGGCACATGAGGATGATACGTGTGGTTTCACTACCATCATTATTCTTTTTTCTTTTTTCCTCCCGTTGAATTTGTCAGCAGCGTATTTGAGGATTTGAGCTGAGCGACAGACAGAAAGGTTGAATTCTGATGTGACATGACTCTTTTAGACAAACTAGTTGACTGAATTCAATTTTTTTTTTCAATATATTTTTCATCCAGGAAAAAGAGCTCATAACAAAGTAAAAGTTGTGTTTCTCAGGGTTAGGGTTTCGTCTGATATAGCTCTCTTATTTAAGCTAACTCTCCGTAGCAGAGATGTGGGGGTTTTTTTTTAGGTTTTTTTGATAATGAATGCATTTTTACCTGCTGTTTTCACAAAATTTAAATATTTCTAAGGTGTAATATTTATTAAGTTGGTAAAAACGACACCAAAAAGTCAGATTCTTGCCAGTTTTGACAAAATATCAAGGCGTTTTAATGCATTTTGACTTTGTAAGGAGGCATCAGTGAGACCACTTTACTGTCATTGATCATATCTGTTATCTTGATTTGCCTTTTCCAGGGGCAATTTGTTGTGTACAATTAACACAAAATAGTAGAAGGGGCGTGGTAACACATGGTCACCACTAGATGGTAGCAGCACAGCAGCACATAGAGCCGATCAACTCTCCATCATACTGTTCCAGGTCAGCTTCAGTCTGCAAGGTCATTTCATGAGAATGTATTTTAAGGGCCAGGATACAAATACCTTTTCATTGCCCATTTCATTATCTTCTTTCTAAATTGCAACAATCATATGGTTCCTATGGGAATGAAGTTTAAAGCGAAAAAGTGGCTTTTAATTCTACATTTTACCAACAGTGTCTATTTTCTGGCAAAAGTAATTCTATTTTCTGAGCCCCTAAGAGGGATTGTTTATGGTGTCTATTTATTGTGGGAAAGAAGCACTCATGTGTTTGTCTGGTCTCTGACAGCAATGACATCAGCTATAAGTAAACCAATCACATGTATCTTTTTCTTCTGTCTCTACCAGGCGGTCTACAACCTCGCAAACGTGGCCTGCAAGTGTCACGGCGTCTCGGGTTCCTGCAGCCTGAAGACGTGTTGGCTCCAGCTGGCCGACTTCAGGCGTGTTGGGGAGTTCCTGAAGGAGAAGTACGACAGCGCGGCCGCCATGCGCATTGGACGCAAGGTACTGAGCTCATACTGTCATGAACAAAACGCTAAAAAGAGATTACCCTGAAAAACAAATCTGAAATCTTACACTGACTGACTCTCTCCAACAGGGCAAGCTGGAGCTGGTCGACAAGCGCTTCAACACCCCGACCCCGGAGGATCTGGTTTACATCGACCCGAGCCCCGACTACTGCCTCCGCAACGAGACCACGGGCTCCCTGGGCACGCAGGGCCGCCTGTGCAACAAAACCTCGGAGGGCATGGACGGCTGCGAGCTCATGTGCTGCGGCCGGGGATACGACCAGTTCAAGACCTACAAGCACGAGCGCTGCCACTGCAAGTTCCACTGGTGCTGCTACGTCAAGTGCAAGCGCTGCACGACGCTCGTGGACCAGTTTGTGTGTAAATAGCACTGGAAAGGAGGAGAGGGAGCAGAGATAAAGGGGGAGGGTGAAGGATAAGAAGACAGGAGGGGGAATTTTCAGGGTTTTGTTCAGGATAAGTAAAGATACACAGGTTTGATTTTGCCTTCTCTCTTTTATCAACACCTGCGTGGCCATTTTTTAAGCACAGTAATGTAGCGATAGACTGGCAGGGAAGAAGAAACAGATGTGGGAGAAAGGAAGAATTCGATCGTGCTCTTTGGACAACAATTTATTCACTTCCTGTCCGGTGTAACATCCTGATCACAACCCTGAGAGAGCAGGAGGAATGGAAAGATGATCAAAAAACGGACACCAAGGATAAACGGACCTAGAAAAATGGAACAACTGGATCCTGAAAAGAGGGACTCATACGACCAGTGTGACAGAAAATATGAGATGAAATAAATATATAATTAAGTAATAAATAAATGTACAACTCTGATTGTTATTTAAGGAGGCTCGAACGAACCCGAGGCACAGTTTGGACTCTTAAAAAACTGAGTCCTTTTGGAGTTTGAAGCCATTTGAACGGTCAAACTTTGACCTCGCAAGAGTAATTCCAGCATACTCGAGTTGCTCAGACACACTTGCAACGCGAGGGGAGGACAGCTGGAACTCAAACAGATGGATGAGAGCGAATGGAATGTGAATCACATGTCTGCGGTGAATGGAGAGCATGGAGAAAAAAAAAAAATGGGAAAAAAGTTCGAGAAAGTTTGCTCGATTCTTTTCCGGCAATTGGAATTCCCCTCGCCGTCGATTTCTGCCCAGACGTACTGTTAAAAACACTTACTGACAGGACACACTTCATCCATTTGCCTCCCTGTTACTGCTCCTGTAAGAGCAGATTTCCAGCACCTGTGAGCTGACAAGTGTGTCCGAGCAGGTTAATGAGGCCGCGGCCATCTTGACAAGCGCAGCCGTTAAAAGCGAGCGAGCCCCGGCTCGGCGACCTTCATCTGACAGTGAAGCGAGCAAAACCTCCATTAGTGAGATTAATGTGCCGTATCTGCCTTAATGAACCCCGCACTAAGAGACACGTTCACTGTGAGTGGACCTCTTCATCTCACGCTGTTATGCAACTTGTTAAGTCAACAAGAAGCCCTGTGGTGTCAACGCTGGCAGTTTTGCTGCCAATTTAACATTTTTGTAATAGCTATACCGGTGAATCTTTGCAGTTTGTATTGGTTGAGATTGTTGTAATTGCACAATGTATTCCGATCGATAGACGCGAACACGAAGAGGACAAGTAGGAGGACTGAACATGACGTGTGGGAAAAACAGAGAGGACTGCAATTTATTATGTGCTACTTTAAAAGAAGAAGGTATATTTTATTATTGTTTTTCATCTTCTGTTTTCTATGTTTTATACATGAGTATTATTGTGTATTCTTTTGATAAAGTAGTCTCCTTTCGACAACGAGGCGTTGGTCTGTTTTTGAGTCTCCTGCGGTTCTTTCAGAAAAGTCTGATCACGAAACAACAGCTTGGCTCTGTGCTCGGAAGTCTACAAACAAGTCTTTGTCATTTCAGGGGCCGTTTTGGAAAATGATGCTGCGATTGCTAAATCGGGAAGCAATGCAGCACAACGGACAGACTTACAGTAGTGACATTCACAACATGAATGAAGGAAATGGACTAATATAGCAAGTCATTCTACTGTAGTCTGTAGCAGCACTTGCTGAATGACAGATAATTTTGTTTGTCGACACTTTTTGATTAAATGTGCAGTATTTTTGTAAGATTTAAGCCCATTATGGAATTAAAGGATTAGTTCACCCATAAATGAAATTTCAGTCATTATCTTCTCACCCTCATGCTGACGGGAAGTCAAAGCTGAAGATCCGTAGTCCACAAAACATTTCTGGAGCTTCACTGCAGCATGCTCAAAACTACTGAAGTACAGCCTGTCAGTCACAGGAATAGATCCCAAATTGATTTTAGACATTATTTTCACTGTGCATCCCTTCTGAGGGTACACGGGCTCCAGTATGTTGTCAAGTGTGTAAACAACATCTTTTCAAATCATTGCGATCTCTGACCATTCAAAGACTTGGATTATGCCAGATAAGCTGTATGGAGCCACTTGAAATTCATCATCAATTGTTTTTGTACATTTATATACCAGTCCCTATCTACTTCAGTTTTGGCGAATACCGCAACACTGTAAGTTCATGATATGTTTTGTGGACTACGTCACTTCAACCGACTTTCCGTTGGAGGAAGAAAAGATAATAACTGAAATTCATAAAATTCACTTTTGTGGTGTAATCCTCTGAACATTTTCATGTTATCAGAATACTTTTATATTGATTGAAAGCTGGTATGTAATTGAAAGAAATCGAAAGAAAGGTTTTAATACTGTTTTTACATTCTAAAAAAACACCTTTTGCAAGATACACGGTGAAAGTTAATGTAGCTATTTAACTATAATCAAATCCTCTAAAATGTGGGATTTGTTCAGCCTTCTACAGATTCTTACATTTCATGGAATTTCCTTGAACCATCTCACAATTAGCATCTTCACATTTTGCAACAATAAGAACAACATGTGCACTTTGCAAATATAAATGCAGTAAAGAACAATCCCCAGACACAAATCTGAGCATTCCAACTGTTACATGTACATTAAAAGGTCCAGGATGTATGCTTTAGTGGCATGCAAATTGTGACCAACTGAACACACCCCGTCTCACCCTCTCTAGAGCCAGTGTTTAGTTTGTCTGCTCTGGGCTACTGTAGGAACCCTGCCTTTCCCTCTGTAGATGTAAAACGCTCAATTTAATGTCATGAAAACACAGTGATTCTAAGTTTCAAGCGATCACACACCAATGAAAACATAATTATGAATATCAAATTCCACCTCTGTCCCCAAATCCCGCACACTGGATCTTTAAATATTTCAGCAGACAATCCTTAAAAACCTTATTAAGGATCATAACTGCAAAAAATGACTTATATCGCACTGACATGAGCCAAATGTTCTCATGTTTTGATATTAAATCACACTGTGTTTATAACTGTGTTGTTTTCCAGCATGAAAAAGTAAAACATTATGTAAGTTGATTTACAGTTCATTTATTAGTTGTTGTGATTGTTTGCTCTTGCCATTGCTCATCTTCTCACGCCTCCTCAAGACTTTTGATCCCATCAGATGGACGCACAGCTTGACTCCTCATCTGCTCCACTGACGCTGCTGCGTTTTAACTCCCTACATCATTTAACCTGCACTTTGTGTGTGTGTTTGTGTGTGTTACTTTCCGGTACCAGCAATGTGACTTCAGCTCCTCTCTTTAAAAGCTCCAGCAGCCAAACATCTCGAACAACTTTTAGCACTTAAATGTCATGGCTGAGCAGGTCTGAACAGTGACCCAACTAACGATGAGCAATCCCATTACTTTTAGCTGCTCACTGCTAATTCAATTAGACCGCTGACCGTAGCAGCATGGCGACCTACTGTACGGTCGTTGTGTAATCTCCCTCACCTGATACAATGCTCTGTGTGTTTAATGTTCTCATCGCCGGCAAAACTGCTGCTGCCACAAAGACTAGTATTTGTGTAACAATTGTGCACTGATGTTTTACTGTGTGTGGCTGAGGGTGTTGTGAAGTGTGTGTGTTTGTGTTTGTGTGTACATGTGTGTATTGTAGGATTAGATGAGTGAAAGTGTAACCTTTCTAATCCTTTTCACCTGACAGCCATCTGCTGCTCCGATGCTGCTAATTTGATTCTGTTCATCTCTAAAAACAAGCAAACAAAAAGTCAAGTCATCTGTCTTTCCTATGGCACTTTCTTTCTCTTATGAGAATGTTTCAGGTAAGATGTATTTATTATCATAACAGTATATTTTTTAAGTTTGTTTTACGTTTATAGTATTTTATCTACAGATCCTGCAGATGGATTAGCAGTGTGAATGTTGTGTAGCAGGAAAGTTGGTTCTGGCATCAGTGTGTTTTGCTGACTTTAAGGCTAACTCCACTCTCTGATGGACTCAGGATGTTTGAGAGGCAGGGGCGGAAAAAAAATAGAGGCATCAGCTGCACGTGCTGCACATGATTTGTCAAACAATGTTATAGGATGTGCAAGGCCCAACCACCGGATGTTCTTCAAAACCTGGCACCTACATTACACACAATGCAATTCTGTCACTGAGTGACATCACACGAGCCAATCTTTCAGATTACATTTGGCTTCGACTGGTGCCACGAAAGCATTTATACTGCTTTTTTGCTTGTTTTTGGAAAATATGTGGAGTCACCCTTTATCAATCTGTCTACAGCTTTGCATCAAACTACAAGCTACAGTTAAAGCACAATACTACGAACTCTATTTCTTCCTAAATACAGTTCGTAGTATTGTGCTTTAACTGTTTTACTCCCTAAAAAAAAAAAGTTAATTATGTTTCCTCCACTACATTGTCTTTGCATTTCGACTTCCATCTCCTCAGGTGTTTGGTGAGCTCGAGCTGTCCTGCAGCCCAGACTCCATTATAAACATTTCCCTTATCTTCTTCTGTACAGCTTCGACTCCGCTCCTCCTGGAGATGCAGCGAAGCAGCCAAGCGGCGCAAAACATGCAGCAGCTCGGCTCTTTAAAAAGGCCAAAAAGTGTCTCTGCACATCTGCATGGCGAACGGGCCTGGAACAGCAGCGCAGTGCTCATGGAGGGCTGTAATGATACCCAGCTGGTTCTTAGCTGCGGGACCTTGTAGCGTTTGACTGCCAGCTGTCAAAATGTGAAGGCAAACAGTGGTGACCGGAGGATGTTTGAGGGGCAGGGGCGAAAAAAGATCTTGCTCATTGATAGTAAAGAGTAGCATGAATTAGTCCTGTAGATACAATTTATCACAGCATGTTTTCTTATTTCTGTGCTGTTTTTGGCATTGAGCTTTGAGATGGCCCCTCTACATCCTTGGAAGCTCTGGTTTCTTGCTCATCCTTTGCGCAACAAGACAGAAAGCACAAATTCTGGAGAGCATCTGGATGAAAACAACCTTTAAAAAAGGTACATCACCGCAGATAAAATGAAGCCTTCAGTTGTACAGGGCTTGGTGACATTTTCTAGTGTAAAAATCTGTAAGGATGTCAGTGGGATACAGGCGATACTACTCGCTGTATTTCACAATGCTGTCTCCCTGAGACAAAGCTACTTTTGATCATTTTACTCTTGTGTGTGAAGCCAGAAGCAAACTGTACAATGGCATCTTGCACATGGTATGTTTGTGTGTAGATTAGCCGGCAGCTGTTGTAGTTAAGACAGCCGTAGGCGAATGCTCTGATCTGGATTAGCTGAAGTGAAGAAGACGCACTCTTTCTCTCTCTCTCTCTCTCTCTCTCTCTCTCTCTCTCTCTCTCTCTCGCTCTCCCTCACACACACACACACACGGACGGACGGACACACACACACACACACACACACACCAAAAAAACAGTGGATGCATTCATATTGTGCTGCTGGGTCTCTTGTTTTTTTCTCCTCCTCTGTCTTTGTCAAGCACACACACACACACACACACATAGAGCTCAAAGACCAAGTCAACACAAATGCTCAGCCACTTATCTGTAAGCTCATTCATCCATATGCGTTCTACAAGCTTTGGCTGGAGCAAAATGGGCCGCTCAGTCCTGCTGAATCACAATATCTGATCTGCTCGGGATGCTCCTGTAGATTCAATAAGAGCAGGAGGTTTATTTCCCACATCAGTGCCAATTTGTTTATCCTAACTGATGTGTTTTAAAAACTGGGAGTGATAGTTCTTATTTGTAACACAAAAACTACATGCAGCTTCCTCTGGAGCCACAAAAGGCTTTAGACTACTTTTTTCCACATATAAAATAGTAGTCCCCAAGACCTATAAACACTCTTTGATGTGGAAATATGGTGGAGTTACCCTTTAACTTCATTACCGGTTTCTGTTGCTGAACAGTGGTGCAACACAGACAGTTGCTACAGTTCTTTTTGAACTTGTACCGTGCCAAAAGTGTCAGTCATCAGAGGAGCCATCACTGAATACGAATGGATGAAAACAATACATTCTTATACCAAACAACATGATAAGCAACCTACAAGCTGCTCCTCTCTTTAACAACTCTTCCTCAGTGAACGCTAAATACAGCCATCATGAAACTTTCCATGACATGTGTTATCCAGAGAATGAGGTGTGGCTGTTAACATGGTTGGAGCTTTTCTCTCCCATCACACCCTGCGTGTGTGTGTGTGTGTGTGCATCAGATCAATTGTGGGATCATGCCTCCAGCAATAAGACTTGTTTTCCCCATGGATGCCATCACTGTATCTGTCACACATTTATGGAACGGTGAAGGTCTTAGCTTTAGTTGTTCATTTGTTTTAAGTATGTGAAGACATGTTGTAGTCCCAAATGTATAATGTAGTGATCAATCTAAACCTTGAGCTGACACTGTTACCCTAAAAGTGAATTGAATGAATAAACACTCGATTTAAATTATACACCCGATGACAGGTGTGGTCAACCTGTTGAGACTTGCATCAGCCAGATGGTGCCTTAGCAACACAAACAATCTCTAAAACACACACAACACATATCGCTGCCAGACTAGCTAATGGAAAGTTATTTCCAATTTAAAGTAGATTATGTATATAAATGAGACCAGACAAGTCTTTTTCAGTCCTCTACGTCAGTATTTTTCAAACGCTCTCTGAATTGTTTGTTATAAAATTTGACAAACAACTTTATGATCACTTTCAGATCAGATCAGGTCAGATTCACCGATTCACACACACATTCATACGCTGATGGCAGAGGCTGCCACGTAAGGTGCATGCAACAGCTGCTCATCAGGAGCAATATGGGATTCAGAATCTTGCTCATGGACACGTCGACATGCAGCTAGGAGGAGTCAGGATTCAAACCAGTGACCTTCTGATTACTAGATGACCCACTCTAGCTCCTGAGAAAGGGAGGCAAATGGATTAATAAATAAACTGACACACCACATTCAGTCCACACACACAGGAAATATGCTCTTTACCTGTGTGTTTGAGGCATATTTATCAATGGGAAAAATGGAAATATTTAAAAAATGAAATTACACACAGGATCAATCTAAATTTGATATGTAATATATTTAGTACATAAAAGCAGCAACACAGAGGTCTCAAAGCTTGAAATGAAGTCAACTGCACTGCCTTGTTATCACTCTTCACACTGTATATAAATCAGGGCATTTAATTTGTCACACTCCAATAATTCCCATGATCTGACAATTTGTCACACTCCAATAATTCCTCTGACAATTGTGGGAATACTGGTGTTCCCTTGGAGATGTTTAAGGGATTTTTCATGGCACAGAATTGCTGTCTGCACTGGGAAATAAATGTGTGCAATATACTATTGTAGTAAATCCAAAATGCATTCATAACTATTGGATATTGGAATAATGATGTAGGGTTGTAACAAAATCCCACTGCACACCTGGATTTTCCTTGGCACGACATTTGGGAACCACTGCCGCGCATGTCTGAACTAGACGTCAGATATTGTGTGTGCACTATGCAACAAGGTGCCAATACAGATTGGATTCAGTATTATTCCTTTGGTTTGTATCTTCTGCAACAGCACAGAGAGAAACACACATACTGTAAATGCACTGTTCAGTGATTTATTTCTTTAAAGTCCAGCCAAGCCCCTAAATAATCACCATAGTTTTAAAGCAGCCAAGCTGGCTTTGTTGCTCCAGTTGGGAGCATAAGCAGCAGCAGCAGAAGCAACAGGTTATCTAAACAGCCACATTACCCAAGGAAAGGCTTGCTGGCACACATATCCCCACATACACTTGCACGGATGGAGCAACAAAAGAATATTTAAATGCTGCACCAGCAATGAGAACATGGTGCAATCAGAAATCAAGGTTATGCAAACATAATGCAATACCCTGCTGCCATGTGACGAGTGTGTCGCCACCACCGTGGGTTCACTGCTCCTAATCTCTCGAAGCATATCAGTTTGTTTGCTGAATAAGGCTGTCTGGAAAACAGTAAATGACTGAGATGATGCAATTTGATTACTTGAAAACATACTGACGAATGGAAATGACCATGATGCTGAGAGATGCTGTTTCAGATAATAAAGAATGACATGGAGTTAGGCTAGAACTCTTAGTCATTGAGTATCATCTACATTTCCCAGGACAAGGACAGGCAACGGAGAAAAATGGATGAACCAGACCATTTTCAAGGAACCATTCATGCCTTATTTTGAAGGGCTTCATCCTCTTTCTACAGAGAAACGTTATGTCGAAACCACAATACCCCAACCAGACGAGACTGAAATCGTTTCACATCATGTGCTTGAGTACACTTGGCAAAGAACACAGCTGTTCTACTGTAAAAGAAAAAAATGTAATTTGAAGCATGAGTTCAGTTTGGTCAGGAAGACAGACAGACGGGGATGGAAACCAGCCAGCTGGTTCAGCTGATTAGCTGAAAAACCTCTGGCTCAGTCAATAAAACCCTGTGTTGTGTAAATTATATAAAATCATTTGGAGGTATTATGAGTTATGTTTAGATGCTGTCTGGAATCCAATGAATACTGTGAACCTCGTTCTTTCATGAATGTGATGTTTGAGTTTGTAGCCACAACCAGCTTCCTAAGAACTACTACAAATGTAATAATAACTATATTTTTCATATTTGTTTAACTGTTTTTCCGTACACTCTCTATAACCCACATAGAGCTGACCTAAAGTACACGCTGCCCTTTTAGTGTGAAGATGATGAAACTTTACAGTCAATGATTCTTATCAGTCAGTTACGAGGTGATAAGATAAATTTGTTGCTCGCACACAATAATTATCAGGTCAAAGTGCTGACATAATGTCATACAGATACAAACGCCTGTTTTAGCACACCAATGGCAGCAGCATTTTAAGTGCCACCTCTCCCAAACAGGCCATCTCTTCCCCTGAAACCCGTCAGATATCTGTTGAAAGTGCTGTTGAATTTGTTGAGAGGCGAGATCGTGAACCTGATCAACCAGACCAGTGAGACTTCCCAGGGTCCGGGCAGCAGTCAGGGCAGGTGATCCAGTGGTGGTGTGATTCTCAGGATGAAGTAATTTCTGACTCACTGCATCCTCGCCTCTCGGATATTGAGGTGGAGTCGTCACATCTGCACATGTTTTATTTATGCTGTAGTTGCTCATCGCTTGTTAAGGATTTATGACCTTTCTTAGAATAACTAATGCAAATTACCAGCAATTGTGTTATTACAGCTAGAGCATAACTTATTCTAAGCCTATCAGCAATTTTCTAATGAATTAATCATTCAGCCTCACTGTATCTAAATGGTTTTCAAAACCCCCAAAACCAAAGGAAAAGCCAAGGCCAATCTCAAGGCACACCTGCATTCATTTCGGTGTAAAGAAGCATCCAGAAATTTTTTTAGGGAATAGAATTTGCTTCTGTAGGGGGAAATGAATGATGCTGTAATAATAATCAATGGTTGTAACACAATCTGAAGGCACACCTGGACATATACACTATTTTGGAACAACTGCCATGTATAAGTACAAAAAAAAACCTTTAAAAACATTTGAATTATTTAAACATTTGTTGTTTTCCTTGTTTTCCCTGTATTGTCATCAATTACTGACCATCTTTGGGCTTTTAAACTATCCTATGAAACAAGCAATCTGAAGAAGTCATTTGCCTTTTTAATCACAAAAATACTTACAATAGATTAATTGATCATAAAAATGGACTTTAGTTGCAGCATGAACACGTGGCTGTTGTGCTGTGCAATATAATGTTTCTTTGTTTTGTGGCTTAAGAGATAATATATAGACTGGGTGGAACTTGACCAAATACAACTGAAAGTTGCTCAATGTCCACATGGCAGCTGCTTGCTCAACAAGTTTCTGCATGAAAGAGCTGGCTGAACAGCTAAAACACCATTTATATTAAACACAGAGCGGCATAATATGTTATAACCTATCACATGTAATTGTTTCAGCGAATAAATG
This sequence comes from Acanthopagrus latus, assembly GCF_904848185.1. Lineage (NCBI taxonomy): Eukaryota > Metazoa > Chordata > Actinopteri > Spariformes > Sparidae > Acanthopagrus > Acanthopagrus latus. The sequence goes on along the minus strand of NC_051052.1, from coordinate 12,234,657 downwards.
TTGCTATGTCGACTCATTTCAAACACTTGTCTGCCAAAGGAGTGAAAAACTACAACGTTGATCAGTTTAGAAAGCTACTTCCTGTTCCTGCTCGTCAGAGTGTGTTTTTTTCCTCCGTTCCGTGCTCTGATTGGCTGTCGGCCGTCATGCGAGCGGCGTCACGCAGTGATTGCCTCTCTCCGACGTCGCTGGGTCCAGTCTGGTCTAGCGACAGTCAGAATCCCCGTTCAGAGTAGACAGGAGCACAGCCGCGACTACAACTCTGTGTCAACTGTCTTACACTACCTAGAGGACGGATTCCTGTACAGACAGCAGGACCAGGTGAGCAACACGACTGACACTGACCACTATGTGTTGTTATTATGGTTGTTCTACCTTGTTTCGGACTGTTGAATCCACCCAGGACTTTCCTAGCGTAACGTTAGCGCCTCTGTGAATGTAACCTGCCAGCTAGCAGCTTTGCTATCCGGCTAATTCTGGCTGTCAAAACAACAGAGAGAAGCATAATCTGCTAGTAGCCAGCGGGAAAAGCATAGCGCTGTTCTCTCTCTGCGTGGCGTTGCACTCATCTGGAGGAAGTATTTGGCTTGCTAAAAGGCAGATAGGTGGACGCGTTAAGCTGTCAAGACGAACACAAGCGTCATTAAAGAGTTATCTAGCTTCTTTTGGCTTTAGCAGCTGTTAGTTAGCGGACTAGCCAGCTTCGCTAGCTCGGTGTAAACAAACACATCATCGTAGGCTGTCGATGGGCTGCAGTCTGCTTCTTGTTTTAACATTGACAACACCTCCTGGGTCAAACGTAAGGTGGGATATTTTTGCAACAGTTTGAGGTGAGACTGATAAAAATGGTCCTTCGTGGCTGTCAACAAGAGGGGAGTCTGGCTGGAGTTTTGGGTTTCTTTGTCTCGCTTGCTCGCCAGTGTTTTGTTGACTCCTCTCTACTCTGTCTGAGTTTACATCATCGCTTAGTTGGCTCAATGTGCTGCTATCTATGCGCACTAAAATCTTTTGTTATTAACAACAAGATGCAAGTAGCTGGTGTAAAGGCTTTACTAAAACACTTGACAGTCCTGTTTTCTTTGTTTTTGTTTTGTTTTTTTAGGCTCAGCTTGGTTGATCTTGTATCTTAACATCTGTTCTGGCATCTGGCTCTCTCTTGACTTTTTAGATTGAGAAAACACTGATTTTTATGTGTAATATAGCCATAGCATTATACAGTAGGTATTTTAAAAAAATATGATCGTAGTTGATTTTATGACGTTGAACCTCAAAGACTCAAAAGACCTGATCTAAACCCAGTCCATCTGCTTTATTCTAGTCTGCGGGGATTGAACACACAGTTTACACAAATTTACGCTGTAATTTATTCATGAGGTTTATTTCGGCAGTTTCTCTGAGAAAAAAACAACATTTTTATTAGTGTTTTTAAAAAAAGATGCTTTCTGCAAAAAAAGGCAGCTGATAGATGTTTGTAGTCATCAAATATTATCGGCCCAGTTCAATATTCCAAATCTTCTAGACTGGATATTATGTTGTGTTTAATTAGTCTTTTTTTACTGCGAGTCAGCATTTATTTTAGTTGTACTCCACGCACATACAGCGCTTGCATGCGTGCCCATCCCATTTCGGTGTTCCTCTGACTGTTCAGTTTGCCACAAAGCATGAGGTCATCTCATAAATATTTCATGGGCTTGGTAGCTGATAGCCTATTTGTCTTGAACCCAAACTTTAAATGTACAGAAACACTCCCAGTCACCCCTCTAGCTTGAGATTAACCCATGGATATTTCATGGAGCAGAGTCTTAGCTGGTATTTGTGTTGAAACCCACTCTGCATTTTTAATCCGCACCGCCATGTGCAGTTTGACCCTTTGGGGCTTGACAGTATCCTGATCTCAAAGTGCAAGTTTGCTTAACAGCGCACATTGGAAAGCAACTTTAAACTGTGACCTGTAAATATAATTACACATCCCTGCTGTTGGTCTCATGTGTCAGTGTCTGTCTGTGTCAAAGCTCATGCAGGGAAACAAAGCAGACCTGTGTGTCATTTTTATGTATAGCAACTGTTCCCACAGTACTATGTGGAGTTCATTTATCTGAGGCTAATCTAACCAGGAAATTTGCGGTAATTTCCTGTTGGGTGATATTGATTGCAATTAAACAAAGAATGAGTTCAGTTCCATCGCTTGGGCTAATGTGTGCACCAAGTCTCCCACGGTAGCTTTTGAGCAATACGTCATATTTTATTTCACTGGAAGTTCAACTCTCTAGAGAATTTAATGTATAATGAAGTCAGTCTTTGACAGTGTGCCAGGCAGGAGACCAGCTAAACATAGCTTCTAATAATAGTAGAGGACTGTCAGTGCAAAAATTGATTGATCATAAGACAGAGTAGCCTCCTCATTCTTTCTTTTATATTCCTTTTCTTGCCTCTGTCTGTGCTTTCTTTCCTTTGCTCAAAACAAACCTGTGTTTGCGTGCGTGTTGTGTATAAAATGTGCCTTATTCTTCAACGGATTATGTTGTTATGTTGTTGCCTAAGTGAATATGCACACACATCACAACATTCGCAATACACCCTGCTAAATAAGACTGTCACTAGTTACCGTAATTGCTTATCTATAGACACAGGAGGCATCGTCCACCCCAAACACTGAGTGTAAACGTCATCAAGAGAAAGATTATTTTTGTTTCAGTGTGTCAGAGTATATATGCATGGCTGTTAGTTCGTAAATATGTAGATGTTGGGGAAAAATATAATTGAAATCACTATATGGCCAAGTGTATTATCCAAATTCCAAGAGGTGCAATTTTATGCATCAAAAAGGGGATTTTTTGGAGAGTGTACATGTGGATTTATTTCTATTATCAAGTTCATCCACAGCACATGTCTTTACCCAGATCCCAACAACACGAATTCTCAGTAGGAAAGCACACAAGCGAAGGCACTCAAAAAGATTTAGATATAACCTGAGTCTGTCTCTTAATAAGTGGAACCAACCCAATTTAACAGCTTGAGAAAGAAAATCTCAGAGAAATCTTAGATATTGGCAAATTGACAGTAATCTGACAGTCAAAAAATTGTTGGTGACCAAAATGTTCTCATGTTGCAGAGTCAGTCGGCGCTGATATCTTTATAGTTAGAGGCCTCATGTTCGCTTTTCATCAGAACATTAAGGGGACCTATTTTTATCCGCCCGTGACCCGCCTTTGGATTACCACCCAGTGCTTGAAAACCACTGCATTTAGTTCCACTGCATTCACCAGCAGGACAGCCAAAAGTGCACTGACCTTGCTGTGGTCTGTTGTGTTCAGATGGTTGTTGGTTCAGTCAGTACCATTTACAGACAAGGAGCAGTGTCTTTAAATATCTCAGGGTGGTAATTTGGGCAGGATTTAACCTGTTTACATGTTAACCTTGGCACTATTTATAGGTCCAGGGACATTTACACATTTTCCAGGAATATTTCACATCTGCAAGAATTCTCTGCTGTAGTTAAGTTGGTAAGTTAGTTCAGCATCTGTATCAGATTTATTTTTCAGCCTTCACCACCCACAGACTGAAGTTATAAGAGTTAATAACTTGGCCAAAGTTGCTGGTCAGCCTGTCATACCAATGATTTATGTGGATTTTTCTGCTCATGGATCTGTTGCATTGTATCTGAGTGGACAGTTGTGATTGTCGGAGCACTTCTCTTTTCTGGAGGCAAACTGTTGACTGTCAGTGGACATGGTTTTGCTTCTTATATTCTCAATGAATTTCACTGAAATGTTAAAGTAATACCTTCTGTCGGATGAACCACCTCTCAAGTTTAAAAAGTTTTAACCTGTGGCCTACTGATGTTTGTTTTATAGGTGGATTGATAGTGGATTCATTGAATCCAGTATAATAACAATAGATGGAGTATGGCTCGTCTGAACACTCGCTCACCTTGACACCGATGGAGGCTGTACAACCACTGGACACTGTAATTTGAAAAAAAAGTCTGATTGGCACTGATTAAAAAAAACAGCCAGTTGGTTTATTTCTAGCGTGAATGTTTGGTTGGAGACGGGTAGAGCATTTGACTGAGGGACTAGCGCTGTTTAACATGTACTCAACAGATTGTTTCCGTTGTGAATTAACAAATAAGAAATCAGCCCGTCTCCTCTTGAGAAGGACACCTGAATGTCACCTAACATAAGTTGAGCATGTGCTATCTGTCATGGTTTGTTCCTCTCGTCTTCTGATGGAATTAAGAAATTCTTATGAACATAGCGTGTGTGTGTGTGTGTGTGTGTGTGTGTGTGTGTGAGTGTGTGTTACTTGATGTTAATGTGGCCGCCTGTGTGTATATTTGAATGAGAGAACAAGTGTGTGTGGTTCACATCACACTGGCCCTCTTTGTTTTTCTCTCCATCATAAGACTGCTGGCAGCAGCATCAGTAACTCATAGCTGTACCAGGACTGAGTGGTCACCGTACTAACACAGACAACCTAGATATGACGTGTGATAGTTATACAATTCAATTATGTAAATTTTGAGATGAAGTAGGTTTGTTGTTGCTGCCAGTTGGTCGATGTGAGTTAAAAGGCAACTTTTGATGTCGAAAACATGCAAAACTATCTTGCAAATAGTCTGTCTCTACCATTAATTTTCTCCTGAAGCAAACCCCATCCATATCAATCTGCTTTTTTTACTTAGTTACTTGCACTGACTAGCTTTTAGGTGTAGCTGCATGTGGACGGAGAATCAGAGGTGTGTTCAGGAATATCACGTTGGGGTGGGTGTGTTTATGTGTGGTCATGTTTAAGTGCAGGTCTAAGTACGAATGCATGCTCCCAGCGAACAGTAAAAGCAGTCATGTGGTCTCCAACAGCAGGTTTACATCATTGTAAAGCTGTCCTAAACACAAAGGGGGCCCTATTCACCAACCTCCTGCCACGGGAACACACACAGCATAAAGCACACCACACCACCAAATGAGTACTTTGACCTCAGAGTCACTAAAACAACTTTTTAGAAAGAAAATTTGATGATGCATAACAAAACAGTAACAAATTTACCAGCCAGAAAGTCTCCTTTTTCATTTATTGCATTCAGTACATTATTGAATCCACAATTGTAATTCATCTGTTTCCGCACAATGAAAAGGTTTGAAGTGATTTTGGTTCAAGGGCTGATGATCTACAGGATTAATTGCTTTTTAGAGACAAAACCACTGGGACGAAAAGAGGAAAATTGAAGTAAGATGTTGACGTCAATACTGCTTTTCTTTCTACCGGAGTAAGCAAGATCAGGGACTCATGGTATAGGCGATTTAACAAGCGTCTTTACCAACTACCATTCACACTCACCTTGACCTTTCAAGGTATAGATCTTTGTTTGACTTGTACTGATGTTAGCAAATAGTGGAAGGGGAGACAGACATGACATGTCAGGAGCAAGTTGACTTTAACACGTCGTTTAAAGGGCAATGTGCACAATCAGTTGCCACAGGAAGTCATTATATATTGTCTTTGTGGCTTTTGGATGGATGTTAGTACAAAAAAGATTCTGTTGAAGGTTGAAGTGTCTGTGGTGTTGCCTGTGCGTTGGTTGTTAAAGTCACCACAACTTGGCTTTATAGTAAGAGTGAAAGTAATTCTAGAAGAAAAGCTAATTGGAAAGGAAATTTCATCAAAATGTCTTTGTACAAGAAGAATTCATTAAGATTTGTGAATTCTCTTTTTGTTTAAGCATTGTCTCATATATCCGTGGTCTGTGGTCTTTTAAAATATAAATACATCTGTTAGATTTTAAATAAACCTAGCTGTTGTGCTTTAGCTGACTATAGCCCTCTTTACACATTCAGTCAGTCTGTGAAATGTTTGCTGCTTTGGGTCGCGTGAATGGAAGCAGGGATCAATATTGAGAGAGATCTGTTCACCAAATTTCCCTGCAAGCAGTAACATGTCACGTCTATCTGACCAAAGATGATAAAGCAAAAGGATCACAAGACTCCACTGATGACATATTTGAATCCCAGACAATTTATGGAAATTATTGTCAGTGTTTATAAGTTAATTCTCCATTAGTAGTTTGGTCAACAAGGTGTCTTAAGATGGTGAAGAATTACCATGCAGATGTCCTCAAGTGTTTTAAACTACATTTCAGAATGGCAATTAAATTAATAGATGATAATTAATAGATTAATTGTTGAGGCCTTACTTGTTGAATATTTTATACACTATAAGAGCCTTGGATGGAAACAGCTACCTGCACGGCATGTTCCTGAAAATGGGAATAGACGTCTTCCACTGTGTACATGACCCAGCTTCTTCAGTTGGGTTTTATGCCAGTTGGTTTCCATTAGTGCTGCATCACCCCCATCTGCTACACAGTCCCTTGCCCAATCTATTCCAGCATTGCGATGGTATGTGTGAAAAGGCTGGAACTGTTCCTTAACTTAGGCAACCCCAGTAATTTACTGGTAATTATGTGTGAAGGAGGCTTATAAGGTTGTGAAAACTATTGCTAGGAAAAACAGCCTCGACGAGTAAACGACAGATAGAGATCAGTGTAAACATGTTCTGAATGATTTCAAACTGACAGACCTGTGGAACCTGTTTTAAACACAGTGTCTCTTGCTGGCTGTTGCTGGTGCCTGTCTAACCTGGTAAACCTGATTTGAGGTCATGGAAAAGCTGAAAGTCATGCTCAGAGTGGAGTTCTGTTTTTAGATGGCATCACCTCATTGTGACACCGGGCACACACTGAGTTTGATCAACTGAATCACACACAGCATCTTATGTAGCCCAAAAGATCAACATTGCGCGTGCTGAAACGCTGGTTTAAGATACACTGACCTACTTTTATGTGGCTATAATTGCTGTTTTATGTACCAGTGAATCATGTGAGAGTGTGAAATGGCTCTTGCATAGTGTACAAAGAACTGTCACCTCAATATACAGCACTTTAATGAGCTTTATAGAAGTTTCGCCTCATTATTCATCTGTATGGCCTGCAACTTTTTACCGTTTTGGTTCACTTTCCCTGCTTTCATTGCATCCCATTCTCAGAGCTGGTGAACAGTTACAGAGGCAGACATTTCCCTTGGGAGTTGGTTGGATGTGTAAATAAGAAACTGTTAACAAGTTCACCATAACAACTAAAAGAAAGTAGATCTCATGTCCAAAAAGGTATTTCAGTCTTCAGGTTTTGCTTGATGTCTGTTGTTAATTCAATGTTATCATTGCTGTTATGGTTCATTCTATTTATGTCATTGCCACAATCACTATGGAAAAAAAAACAAAACTCTTTTTATATAGTACTAATGTTGTTTGTGTCAACAGGAAAATAGACCGAAATAAATGCCCTGCTTCCCTATGTGGTACAGTCAGTGTTTGTTTGTGTGACTCTGTTAGAGAGAGAGAGAGAGAGTAATGACTAGCAGGCCACAGGCCACAGGCCGTTTCTGACAAAGTGACTCAAGCGGTGAGCACACATTGCATTGAAAAAGGCAAGTTGCTTGACAGCCACTGACTTTCACTATACAAGAACTAGAAGTAGAATAGGAATACTGTAACAATGCTGAGGAAGTCATGGATAAACACTCTGTGCAGTGTGTAAAAATCCTGTGTTTTAGTTGAATCTCAAGCAGGATGTTCATTATAATGTGCAGTAAATAGCCTTAGAATTAAAAAATGTAAGAGGAATAGGTTACACTTAACATGCTAAATCTCCCTAATGAGATTAGTGTTGCAGCCAGTAGTGTGTTTTAACTTTCCAGCACACCTGTCTTGAATAAAGCTTTAATCACGAGTCTCCTTAGAATCGAAGAGCTACCAACACAGAAATTTATGTGAAACACTCGGCAGACCTCATGGGAGGCAAATATCAGCCAATATAAGAATATGCAATTTATTTCAAGATTATTTTTGCAAAGAAATAGCTAGCTTGACCTCTAGCTTGCATAAAAGACTCCTTCTTCCAAACAATAAGACAGCTAAATGAGAGTAAGGTGTTCGCACCTGTAACATTGTTACGCAAGTGCTAAAACATATGTATTAACCAACTATAATGATAGCAATGGGAGCATCCATCTGCCCTTTGAATTCAAAAGAATTTTGATTGACTGTCAGTGTTCAGTCATTGCATAGTTGGGGTTTGGATTCATCCATCGTCTTTAGTTGGAATGAGTTTAAAAATCATCCATTAATAGATATTGTCATGTCATGTCATTGTCCGTAACCGCTTATCCCTTTCCATGGGGTCACGGGGTGTTGCTGCTGGAGCCAATCCCAGCCTTGTCTCAGGGCGAGGGCAGGGTACTCCCTGGATAAGTTGCCAGCTCATCGCAGGGCCCTCACTAGTGAGCAATGTGGGGTTCAGTATCTTGCTCAAGGACACTTCGACATGCAGCCTTGCCCGGTGCCGGGATTTGAACTAGCGACTTTTCGATCACTAGTCGACCTGCTCTACCCACTGAGCTACAGTCGCCCTACTAATAGATATTGTTCTAGTTATTATTCTTGGTGTGGATGACCTTTAAATCCTCTTACTTTTCCTCCTCTGCTTTTCAAGTTATCTCCCTCTGATCTCCATATTTTGATTCCTCTAAGTTAGGTTTTGAATTTGTGTGAAAATGGCCCTAAAGTTTTTCAGTTTATCGACAGCTTACACAACACTTTAAACTGTTGAACCTTTGTCCTACATTTGTAAAGAAACCTGCTGATCTCTAGAGTAGAATTTCACCCAGTGCTCCATGTGTCACTACACAAACATCGATACACTGAGTCACACATGTCACACCACCAGACGATGCTGCTAAGCAGGTTTACTTAGTCGTATCTTCTGTCCATCTGTAACATTTAAATCTTGTACCCTTCTCGTTCTCCTTAGGTTAGCAGATGTAATGTGTTCACCCACTCCCATTGTGTACAGTGAACTTTGTCATAAAAACACATTTTCTCTCCCTTGGTGCCCTAAACCCAGCGTGTTCACGCCTCATATTCAGGCAGCATTCACATTCAACCGAAGACCTCCTCTTCTATAACACATAATTTATACACAAAGTGATATACAAGGGATTTTTTAGTTCATTCACAGCCATGACAGATGGGCCCTTAGCCTGAAGTAGGTCCCTAGTCTACAGTTAAAGAACCAGAAGTAGGTACTTCTGCTTCTTTTTCATTTCAGTTCCACTTTTTACAGCTGCTGCTCCTGCCCAGTTTCACCAATCACTCTTTCCCCTTGAGGAGAGAAAAGTAGAGAACAAATCAATTCCCATTGACATTTCTTTTCGGGTTTCAGTCGTTGTTATTGTCTTCCTTCCCCCAGTCTTTTGTTTTTCTTTTCACCTGAGTTCCTGTGTGGTTTGTCTGTCGCTTGCCAGGATTGATTATTCTGAGCGACGTCCTCACTGCTCTACAATGACTTTGGAGTGAAATCAGCTGTCTTCTGCTTGTGAGTGTGTGAGGGAGAGAGTGAGAGAAAGATGGTGACGATGAGCATGAGGGAATGCTAGGCACATGCTCATGCATGTGTGTGAAAGTGCACATAGATAAATGACCTTGTCTCTAGAGTGTTAGCATGCTAACCTTAGCATGTTTATTGTTCCCATTGATCTCTCAGTACAGGAGCACTAGAAAAAAAATGTGATCATTATTTACAGATCTATTTACCATGTAGACTAATAAGGGCAATATGAGATGAAATCTAGACCCGTGAAGATGGTCTGCTGAGAGATGGGTGAGAACACCGTCTTGTTTTTTCTTGTAAATGTAAAGCTACAGCCAGAAGCTGGTTAGCATATCTTAGCATAAATTGCTGGAAACAGGGGGAAACAGCTAGCTGTGGTGTTCTCATTTTTAGTATGCCCTGGTGCACCTGGTCAATTTTTATAACTACCTATATTTATTATTATTTGTTAATAAAATTCACTGCCACACTGTTTATAATTACATGTTAATTTTGTACAATATTATCTTCATATGTATATAGGAGTTTATTCTATTCTATTCTATTCTAGTTCTTACCTTTTGATTATAGTGTTTTATAATGTTATACTATTGTTATTGTTTTTTAAAATGCTACTGTCCTTTGGCTGTTGTGGTAAACAAATTTCCCAGTTTCTGGGACAATAAAGGAAAACTGATTCTGATACCTGTTTATGCTAAACTAACTGGCTGCTGCCTCATATATAATTAGATATACAAGTGGTTCTAGTCCTCTCATCCAACTCTGGAGGAGAAAGTAATATTTAGGTTTTGATTTAAGAAATACAAGAAAAAAAGTGTTGATCCTCTGAGTATTTTTTAATTTCAGTGCAGATCAATGATTAACATTAATATAAACATAACAGGGAACAACAAGGCTCTTCAGATGTGTCAGTGGCTTCGACAACAGAGTGACTTGACGTTTAGGGAGATTGTTGTGATAAGTCACAGGTTTGATCTCTTCAGAAGACAATTAATGGTCCTCTGGATACCAGCAGCCTTCACATGAGACTGTGATGTAGTAACTCAAGCAACCCGCTATCTACTGTTACTTAAAGCTATTTGAAGTTGGGATACCTTCAGTGTGTCAGACAGAACATGCCTCGACATTAAGTGCAGATAAGATGCTGTATGTCAACAAACTAAAAACACATCTCAAAGTACAAAATCGGAGCTGAATTGCCAACTCACAACATGCCATCACAGCCTGCAAGACATTTATACACACCGCTATTATCAGCTGTAGTGGATACAAACTCACACTATAGCTGGTATTGACCTCTGGGTCAAATCAATAGCATCAAATATAAAAGCACAATAGCAACAATGGTTAAAAGGCAATAACGTTATTGATGGCGTCGCTGTTTAAGTCTCAGCCCTGGGCTGCTTCATAATGTCAGGAGATTAAAAAATAACAATTAAAAGAGGTCCATACTAAAAGACTTTCTAGGTTGCTGAGCATTTGAAAAGATGTGTCCACTGAGCAGTTTCATTAGCCAAGAAAGGGAAGTGTTGGTAAAGGGTACTGTGCACACAAGGAGATTTTGTGGGTGAAGAGTGAGTATTGGTCAATTCCCTCCTAGACCCACAGTCTGGTTCCTTCAGGCTTCTGTACTGTTTTTTCCTCTGTGTCCATCTGTCTCTTCCTGGGGTTAGGGTGTCACTCTGAGACAGTTTGATGTTTTTTCCAAGTTCGAAAAAACGAACAGATGGGAAACTTGTCTGTGTTATTGTTTTGTTTCATGGAGCTTGATTTTAGGAAATTGAACCTGGTTCAGGGACTTTAATGGGGGGGAAAGTAAGGGCGTTTACAACATTCCCGAGCCAAGAAAATCGCAATCATACAGTTAGCTGACTCAAAACATCTTGATGCGTCATCTTGCATCCTGTTGTCGACAGACACAATGTGTCAGCTGTTCGCTCAGAACTGAAACTTCTACATATGGAGCCGGCAAACCCCATTTGATTTGGGTGTTTGAATCAGTTTTTTCTTTTCTGCTCCATCATACAGAAGCAAGTGGTTTATCTCAATATGGGGTCAGTCTGTTCTGTTCTGCTACTGTGGTAGTCCATTTGGCTCTTGAAGGCTGGGCCAATGAGTGTGTAAAAAGTCAAAAACACAAACATGGTAAGATAGAAAACCGTAGGAGGCTGACCATACCCTCTCTGCATATGGGTGTACAGGTTCTGAATGTAAGTGGTCGTCCACACACGTCTCTAAATGTTTTTTGTTTTTTTTCTCCTTCCTCCACTTCCAGACTCTTATCAGACCCAAACAGAACAAAATGTCTCTGCTGTTTCAATTGTCAGGAGAGCTGTTTGTTCTTGTGTGGCAATCAGGCCACAAGACTGTTATCTTGGGAATCGACTACAGCTGCAAAAAAAAAAAAAAAAACACCTCTTCAAAAGTAGTTTATTCCTCTTATTTCCCCGGCTAATAAGGACCCAGCATGAAATCTCACTTTCCATCATGACAGAAAATGAGGGAGCAGTTGCTCAAAAAGACCATCAACGTCATTTTCAGAAATGGTCGATCAGGGAGAAAGAGGGGGGAGGAAAAGTGGAGGGATTGATTGGTCGATCTCTGAGTGCCAGAAGTGTTTGATTTCGATTAGGGGACCTGCCCACAGGCCAGTCATTTCAGCTCAAACGGTATTCTTTGTCATCTTGGCAGCTTAGAATAGCTGTACTGTCGGTTGGTCGATGTCACTGGGTTATGAGACCCTCTGTATTTGTCCTATAGCTCCTCTAATGATTCTCTCTAATGTTCTTTTGTGTGGTCTTTGCTTTCTACTCTCTCAGTCTCTTTATCGTCCTCTACCTCAGTATGACGAAACCACCAGTTGTGGTTTGATGGTTCTTCTCTCTAATAGTCGTCATTTACTGGAAAAACCACATGTATACACTCAGTTAGACACAAGATATTCTCTAGAAAGCTGCTCCCATTGTCGTAATACGTGTAATTGGCCTTTGATATGAACATTAGTATAACCTTTTATTCTGCCTATTAGATAAAAACAGTTCATGTCTGTAAACAACTCACTGAAGTATGCAAGTGTGACTAAAGCAAGTGAATGTCCTCAGTATCAGCTTTCAAAATATTGAGAGATATATTGTGAATGTGATGAAGCCTAAAAATATCATACTATTATTTTAAGGTCATACTGCCAAATCCTAGAACATTTTTCCTATTAACATCTAGTTTTTCATACTTTCAGGTTGTACTTTTGGTTGTAGGGCCATTTATTGTTATAGAATAGTTGTAAGTAGTTGTAGTGGGGGTAATATTGGTTTAGCTCTTTTTATATTGGCGTTATACAGATTCATGGGTATTTTATGTACATAGGCTAGGTTGTCTTGCAAAGTAAATGTCCAAATATGAAAGCCCATCATGCTCAGATGCAGTCAGGTGCTGAGCAGCAGTGAAGAGGCCAACTTTCCATTGCTGCGAACTCTCTGAACTCTATTTAGTTTGATCCCACTGATCTTACAGTAGAGTACGTGTGCAAGCGATCACTCGTGACCACCACTGACTTCCCATCCTATGTCAAAAACATTTGCTTTCATTTCATGAAACTTAGTGTATATGTATGAGTATGGAAGGTGTTACATTGTCTTTTACATTGCAGCTCTTTTGCTCATTACGTGCTTACATCAGCCTGTTATAAATGTCTTTAGCAGGTTGTGTGTATGTTCACAGTAAGAGCATGCTCAGGTGTGTATGCACATGCCTTTGTATTGTCTTTCCCCTTGAGTGTGTAACGCACTAATGTATGTTTGTTGAAGCACAGGGGAATGGTTTAAATGAAGTGGTCCAGTGCTCGAGGGCATGTTCACACGGATTCAGCCCCTCAGGAGAGCTCTCTATTTGTGTTTGTGCTTGTGTGTGTATTACTAGAGGCTGAGACACACAGAAAACTGATCTCAGCAGCGAAAGATATGCTGATATGAATGTGCAGCTGCAGTTCTCGTCATTTGCGCAAAATTAGAGCTGTGGTCGCGTGAGTGTTTGGAAACAAGCCGCTGTAAAAACATGCCGATATGAATGGGGCCGGGGTCAGGTACACATGAGCTTGTTTATCCTTATGAAGGCCAAATGTCTGCCAAGGATAGAAAAGTAAACCAAGGACGCATTCAGTCACCATGCTTGCGCCAAGTTTAGGTTGCGGTCCTGGAAAGGCTTTTTTAAAATGCAGCGAGAACTAAATGTAAATGCAACTTAATGTGAGACTTTAGTTTAGTACGACCTCCCAGTCATGTGGAACTTTCCCACCTTGCTCTGCATTTTAACACTTCCTGGCACATTTTTAATGAGGTGGTATGGTGATATATTTTCCTGTAAACTGCGCATAGAAAGTGAAGTGGTAAGATGGAAAAAAGGGCATTCAACAGGGAACACATTTACTTCCTGTGCATGCATCTCTTTTTCTTGTCCTTGACACTTTGCTCGTCGCTAAGCAACTTACCATGACAGCAAGTCGGCAGCTCCTAATTGGCTGCCGGTGTTATTAGAGACTGTAGTAGAGACCTTGATACCACAGAGAACTTTTTGAACAGCGATAGAGATAAAGCCATGAGTCAGAACAGCTTTGAATGAACGGATTGCTGTAGTGACAGCTTTGTCTGCAGGACTGATTGTCTTGTATGGGGATTGATCTTACGACCTTTAACTACAAGATAATCCCCCCACTATCATACATTTAGTCTGGGCAGTCAGGCACAAATAGAAGACTTCCCATTGCTTTGGCTATGATGTACTGTATATATTACGCTTAATCGCTCCGAATCAAAGCAGTTGTGTTTTCGCAGGATTGTATTTTTTGTACTGGGAAATTGCCCCACAGGATTATCTCATTACTTTAGTGCTGTAAGAATATTGTCTTTAAAAGTTATAATGTCCTGCTTCATTCTTCTGTTTTTGTTTCAGTTTTGCTCTGTATAGATTTTATTACTGTAATTTTACATTTGAGGATAAACAAAATCATGGAGGCTAACCTTTTTCCCTCTTTTTGTTTTCTCTACTTCTGTCCTTCGCTAGCTTTGCCCTATAAGTTCCTGAGAGAAGAGACTAGCCCAGTGCAAAGACTTCAGCCTCTTCAGTAGAGTCCAGGTTGGTCGCCTATCATATAATATAATATAATATAATATAATATTTTTTATATATATATATATATATATATATATATATATATATATATATATATATATATATATATATATATATATATATATATATATATATATGTATATGTGTATATATATATATATATATATATATATATATATATGTATATATATATATATATATATATATATATATATGTATATATATATATATATATATATATATATATATATATATATATATATGTATATATATATATATATATATATATATATATATATATGTATATATATATATATATGTATATATATATATATATATATATGTTCAGCCCTATTCTAGTCATGTGTGTTCATTTAAAAGAAAAAAACCTTTATTTAATCAGAAAATGCACACAAAAAATACAAGAAATACAAAATGTATCAACAAACAAACAAGTCCTAACATTTCTAACCATCTAACATCCACCTTTTTCTGTTAAGTCTGACCAGGTTTGGTTTCATCCAGATTCAACCAACCCCATCCATCAAGTTTTCTGTCTGTGGAGGCTGGTCCAGCGTGTCAAGCTGGACGGAGGAGAGAAGAGTGGGGCCGAGGGCCCGGCCTTCGTTCTGCGACACAGAACATCAAACCTCGTCGAACACACAACAGCTAGTCAGCCTACAGATCCCATGAGTCCCCGGGAGAAAGTAGACACGCTCACCTCAGGTCCCTCAACCAGTCACCTCAGCACCTCAGGGTGCCCCTCACAGAATGGGGTGAGTACCCAACACACATGCTGACATCTGGTTGGTTCAGAGCCATGTGGCGCGGTGTGGCTCGACGGGTCACACAGTAAAACTATCCCACCAAGGCACCCACACCCTCACATTAATAATTAAAAAGGTGGTGTTAGTGGGGAAGCATAATGTTCTGTAACTGATGCTGACCAGCTGTCTGTGTAATAACGCACAGATAAACATAAACCATATACTTCAGAATTCAAAATCTGGATCAGTGCATGATGTGAAAGGGAGTTGATTTAGCTTTTTCAGTAATTTAGGAAAGCGCAAGGCTGTGTAAATGTAGATCATTAGAAACAGTAATTAGCATCGCAGTTCAATCACACATCCAGAGTCTGTTGCCTTTGCTTGTGTGTATACAGCTTTTTAGCATTGCAGATCAGAAAGTAGATTAAGTACCAAAGTTAATTAAACATTAAGGGAGACAGATAACTTGATCTCAACAGATTTCAATTCAAAGTTGGTTTACTGGGACAGCATGTGAGAGTTTGCTTGTTGTGTGCCTTTTAAAAGCACTTCATGGTGGCGTTTAGTTCTACTTTAATGTCCTTGATGGGTGAGTTATCCTTAAAGCCTTGAGGATAAAACACAGAAACACAAATAAATAATAAATTAAAAAATAAGTGAAAACAGTGACACATTACACTCTAGATGCATCATAACCAGAGCAGTCATATGTTTAGTGCCTTGCTCAGGTGCAGAAAGGAGAATATGTAATCAGTTGCTCAGGTTTTGCTTGCAGCAGGTTCCTGGAATTTGTTTTTGCATGGTTTGATCATGAGCCTGTTTCCAAAGCTTTTCGGCCTCCGCTTATTATCGACAGCCTCACCACCTTCAAGGCTTCTCAAACTCTGCAATGAGTCACTCTGTGCTGTAGTAATTAGCAGTGCATTATGGTACGGCTGGCTCAGCTTTGCCTGATGTTCAGTTTTAGTTCCACTCCAAACTGATGTGGATATTGAACTTGTGTGAAATTCACGGCTCCTAAAAATAGGCGTGTTGTGTCTATACACACAGACGTCTTCCTGGAAGAAAGCAAACATGTTTACCAAAAAAAAATCTATGTGATTAGGATCCCATGAAGGCAGCCAATCGAACTGATCAAACAAATGTGCCAGACACTCTCCCTCAAAGGCAACACTTGTGTTCCTGTTTAGATTGTCTGGGTGTGAGCGTGTGTGTGCGTGTGTGTGCAGACAAAGCTGTCGGGCTGTTGTTCAGTGTGAAAGGCAACTGGCATAGAGCCGTTGAGCTGTAACACGATAGTGTTGGCGTGTGTGTATTGTATCTGCTTGTGTGTGCATCCTTTTTACCTGCTGAAACACAACGCTGATACCTGAGAGCACGCGGGGGGCCCCCGGCCCTAACAGCAGTGCCAGGCTGTCTTTAACACCCCACAGGCCTCCCTTTGGGCTGCTGAATGTTTCAGCATTAATGGTAGGTGCTGGTGTGAGTCTCGAAATATGTCTGAGTGTGCGGTGAAGCTTTGGGGTTTGTGTCACACATCCTGTTTGCAATCAGATTGGACGGGTTGCCTCTGAGACTCTCTGGCAGTTTGATCTTTTGGGTTTCTGTTTGAATTTTACATGACTAAGGACAGGGATTATTTCTTTTTTTCTTTTGTTTTTTTTTAAAAACACAACTACTCATTCTTTTCAAGTTTCTTTCTTTTTAGACCTTTTGGAACTTGTCCCTATGAGATCTTTCCATGTCTCTCTGATCAAACCACACACTTGCAAAAAAGATTTTTTGCCATTTTTTTTTTCTTTATGTGAAATCAGATTAAAGTAGCTGTTTACACAGTCACCCTTAGTTAGAGACCTTTACAGAGAAAGGTTGTGACAGTAAATTTTCTTAAAGCGATAACCATCTTTGAAAATATCACAGTTTCACAACATCCTTTATTAAAACATTATTATTATTATTATTATGAGTTAGATTGACCTCTAAAAGTTAATTTCACAAGATATGGACCGTTTGAAGTATTATTTTAAGAAACCTGACAACAGAGCATCACAGTTAAAACGTGTCACAATGAAACCTCTGTAACGAACGCTATGGTTTTGCATTGGTAATCCATCCAAGTACCAGACTTCCAGTCCAATTCAGTGTCTTATACAGATTGTTTAATTCAATTTGGGTGATTAAGTCTTAGAGGAATTGAGGACAGCATTAGCTGAAGCTAAGTCAGTTTCAATTGAAACTTTGTGCTAATGCAACTAATGAAAATGAGACTTTCTGGAGAGTGGAGAAAAGATCCCTCAGAGAATAATGTTATCCCATCTTTTCAGAGGAGTTTAACCAGAGAATGAATATACTCCTGTGTTCTTTACTCGGTAATCAGACAAAAGATACTTTGCTGTACACATGCACCTTAATCTGAAACAAACTGAGATGAATCAGAAGAGGAGAATGTCAGCCAAAAACACCAGATGTGGAATTTTATTACAGCCGCTGAACAACATAACAAGGGAAATACCAATAAACGCTGAACAATGCTTTGAGATTTTTGGCCTCTGCACATCCTCTGTTTGTGCTAGAATTTTGCATTGACCTCCAGCCTCAGGTGGATCTGATATCCAGTTTCACTTCCTCTTATTGTACCTGTCATCTACCATCACAGTCCTTTGGTTATGCATTTATCCCTCTGACATTATAGGAGTATGCCGTTGATTACGTTTCTAATAAAGGAAGAATGGAAGACAAATAATGCCATTGTATTTGAGGAATAAACTGAAAAAAGATTTATAGTGTAAAAGTCCTCCAAACTAATATCTCACACTGGTTGCAGTGGTGTGCCTAACTTTTGCGTTAAGGTGCACAAATGCTGAATTTTAAAACCAACCTTTTGTTTTTTGGGCGGGTTGTATGCTGGAGTCTTGCTGGTGTCTTGGCTGGGGCTGGTCATGTCCTGAAGTCTCCGTAGGTTGCCTGGCAACTATTCAGATTGGCCAAGATGTAGTCCGACACAACTTTTTGTCCAGATTTAAAAAACTTGATATATTATTATATTAATTTTCTACCCTTGATCAGAGCCAAGCTACCCATTTCCCCCTGTGTAGACTTTATATGCCAAGCTAAGCTAAGCTAAACTAAAAGGCTGCTGGCTGTTGCCAGATATTTACAGACAGGTAAGTGGTATTAATCTTGTCACCTTACTCCTGAGAGCAGGGAAAGGAAAGGAAATCTATAAAGGATAGCTGATAGTTGTTGATTCCAGGTAACATCCTACAAATGCCAGCAGAATTTTAAATCCCTCAGGTAGCTGCCAAGATCAACATGCCACTTTAGGCTTTTAAAATCTCCTAGCACTGCAGGTGATACCTGTCCACAGTTTGACATCCATTCTCACAGCCGTTGACGCAAGACAAAAAGCGACTCTGAGGTGGCTTCAACCAATGAAGAGCCTTGATTGAAGCCCTCCAGCTGTGTGCAGTGTGAAAAAAATCTGTGTTACTTTGTTGCCATGCTAATGCAGATTTTTCATGCCCTCCTCGTGGCTACAGCCAAGAACAGAGAGAACACTTCGTCTCATGGCAGCCTGAGCAGAGTGTCTGTTCTTCAGTGTCCGGCATGTTGTGTCATGTGTTTGGAACACACTGTCTGTTCTTTTTTTTTTTTTTGTTAGGGTCTTGGCGTGTTTTCCAAATTGTTTTGGTCCCGAGAGAGCACTGTGCATGTGTGAGTCACATGTCGAATCTCTCTCCATCCATGCTGTGCAGGGGTTACAGTGTACAAGGGTGAGCTCTTCCCTCTTTGGTCCATCGTAAGTTGTCTGGCTGTCATTGGTCAGCACAGTTTCAGCTCTGTTCTTGTTGGCTGGCAGCCGTTTCCTGGATCCCGCCCTCCAACAAACTGCCAGCATGTGACCTTGTTCATATTGAGGCTGAAGTTCCATGTTGGCCGGAGATTTTTCCTCGAATGTCTCCCCTATTTCTTCACTTCCTACACAAACTTATCTTCCATTCACTGACTAAAGATAACTAACGAGAGCTGAGGATTCCTCTTTACACACACACACGCACACACACACACACATACAGGGTTTCAGGTGTGTATGTGAATAGTCATTAGCCTGGTGAAAGCCATTAGCCAGGTCTACATACAGAATGGTTAATGAGTCTGAGGGGAGCTGGATCTATGTTTTTTTCTGTGTCAGTGTGTGAGACGGGGAGCGATTGGTCTTGAGGGGCTTTTAAGAAAAACTGCCTTGTTTATTCTTAAGCAGATCAGTGTCTCGAGGGATTTTTTCCTCGTTCTTCTCTTGTTCTCGTGTCTGTCTGTCATCCAAGACTCGTTGCTTACCTCGGGAGCGTGTGAGAAGTGTTGGAAGTTTCCATGCTGTTGTTGTTAGTTTTTACTTTGTCCTGCAAGCACACTTCTGTAAGTTTTTCCTGGGTAATTTGCACATCATTTGGTTTTCCAGCTGTAGCTGACCTGCTGTTGCTGTTTTAATTCAGTGCTAACTCTTTACTGTAGTTTTTCTTTTTGTTGTGTGGTTTTATTTATTTTGTTTCTCATTCAAATTCCAACGTGAGTGTACTTGCATTGAAGTTAGAATAATTTCTTCTGATATTAGACCCAGAACGCAGTACACACATTTTCTAACAGAACTACAAAATCATAAAAACAAAGAGAACAAACACAAAATATGTATGTATAATACTTCATTAAATACTGGTTAAACATATTGATGAAATATTTATTTAATCTTGTCCACATTCCACAAAAAAAAAAACAAAAAACATGCGCATCACAATCACACAGTTATTCCCAGTTTTGTTTTTGCAGGTTTAGTCAAGCCTTTTTACTTTGAATTGATTGATTTAAATTTTGTATGTGTATGACCTTCTTGTTCCACAAAAGAAAAACAACATTCGCTCTACCTCTTCCTTCACATGTCCATTTACAGACGAGTGCAGATTAACCTTTTTGTTTTTTTTAAATGAAAAACAGCCCCCCAAATTCATGTAGACTTCTCTCATCGAGCTGTCACAACTTGCCTGTATCTCACTGATAAAGTTAGCAACCCTCTATCAGACATGCACTCTATTAAGATCATACACACTCATGCAGGCATGTACACACATAAAAACATCCAATTTTTATTTTCATTCATTTAATGAAATAGTTGTTGAACAGAAAATAATTCTGAAATAATTCTGACAGTTAATGGTGGAATGGTGATCAACTGTTTTTAATTTCTGACTATACAATTGATTAATTGAAGAAAAGAATCATTAGGCAGAGACCTTGTATATAATTTCTCTGCATGTTTCTCCTCCTTATTTAGCAGCAGTCAGTTCTATATTTTAATATGGAGTGTGGCTGTTAACATCATAATTGCAGGCGGAGTTTACAAGCCTACAGCAGACCCCAAAGACCAAATATTTACTTTGAGATAGCTTGGTGGCCGTTGTCGTCTTTAACATGTCAACAAATCCATTTGAATACATTTCCGGAGTTTCTTTCGGCGACTCCCAGGAAAATCTGTTCCTAGAAAAATGGAAACAGCGCTCTGCTGAAGTATGACAACAACTGAGATCATGATTGCTCAACACATGTGACTGTGGCTATGAGGCCAGTCTGAGCTGCGCGGACCTCCAGACTGTTTTTAGCCATACATGATGAGCTCTCAGAGCTAAGGATGGACATTTCCCAGGGGGATGGGATCATATCCTTAACCACCCGCGTGCACACTTTCACACAGAGCGTAATTTGACTCCTTAACCCCTGCTGTAATGACTTTTTGGAGACTGGGAAGGTCGAGTCACGTGTGGCTGACAGTGCATTCATACAATGGGTGTGTGTGCCTGAATGTAAGTGCATTAGTGTGTCAGTGATAGCCCATGTTTCCAAGAACCTTAAACAACTTCACTACAGTCCTTCGGTCTTTAGTTGTTATTAGATTTGATTACAACAACCTCAGCTGAGCAGTTTGCAGCCAAACCCTCTGTATCACCTGCTGCTAAACCTCAACACTGTGGCTTTCACAGTCTGGATTGACTTTAGTGCCGGCAAACAGATGTTTCTCACGAGAAAGGAAGTTTATTCTCTGTCTCTCAGGCTGGCAGCTGATTATTTTCAATGCTCTTTCCTCTAAATGTCTGCAAACTCCCCAGCTTCCTCTTCACAGTGCAACAGCAATACTAAGCACAAATATTATCGAGATCAAGGCAGGAAAACAGCCTGTGGCAGAATTTACCAACTGTTTTGAATAACTACATGTGGTTGCTGTCTAGTGAGAACCATGGTTCTCTCAAGCATAGATCTTATTTTGCCTGTGAGAGTTTTCTCAAACCATAAAGAACAAATGTCATAGAAAGCATTTTGTAGCTTCAGAGGGAGATATGCAAACACGGACAAATGGCCTCAAGTGGCATTGTTTGGGTATGAAAATGGTTTTAAAAACAAAGAAGTTTGAAAAGAAATGCTGAAAATCTAGGGGTGTGGAGTAAAGTCATGTGATAACATTATCACTAATCCAGACTAGTTCAGAGATTAACTCATGTTCTTTCTGTTCTTTTTTGTCACAAACAAGACAAAACAAAAACAGAATAGTAACATTGATGCAACGTTGCGGTAGGCCTGCATGTCTGATGAAATTCAATAATAATGATGACGTTTTGCCCCCAAGGTGCTGGTTTAATTCACTCCTGACCAGTTTTTATTATTGTTTTCATGGACTACCCTAAGGTTATCATTAACCACCTCTGCCCCCCCACCATAACGTATTTGAAGTGTCCATATTTGCTCCTCCATGCTTGCTAACCTTGTAGTCACCACCAAATTAATCTGAGAGGAGCTGACAGCTAGCTGGGGCTTCATCTGATTGGCCAAATGCTTTGAATGCAGGAGTAGTGTATCCAGGACTCCACCTGAAAGGTCAAATGTTTGCCTGCTGAGTAAGACACTTGCATTAAGTCAAATGATGTTTCGCATTATTCACCGCATTTCAGGCAGCCTTTTTGTAATGTGTTTATCGTGCACGTTCACAAGAAGGCGGTTTGCAGTGAGACGGTGGCTGATCATAAATCACTTGAGCATCCAGGTTGTAGGTTAAATCCTTCCCATTCATCTCTGCCTCTCTCTCCATATCTGTGTCACTTTATTTTCATACTGTACTGTAGAGTGCTGTGTGTATGAGTCTGGCCTTAAAGAATTTACTGTGTTCACTGCCATCCGACTGTGTGATATCCCAGTGCATATGTTACATGTGTGGTGTGTATCGGAGTGTATCACCATGCTTCATTTATTCCTGTATCATCTGTGCAGGTGTGAAATGTGTGTGTGTGTGTGTGTATGTGTGTGTGTGCACCCATTCAATGATATACAGTATATTGAGTACTCTTAGAGGACAACCCGTTATCCCCCTGCATGCACACACTCACACACACACACACACACAGAGGTATTCACACCCTTCAAGAACAACCTCACAAGCCACAGCGCGACCGTCAGCATCTGGATTTAAGGTCCCACCTACATTACATGCATGCATGGACACACATGAGTGGCTATTACCGACACACACCCAAAGACCGCAGAGTACACGTGACTACTTGGCAGTCACCCAGATACCCTCTGCTCACAAAGAGTACACATACACACACGCACACAATCAATGTCAGGTGTCTCCGTTATTTGGCTTTTGAAACTGAGGAGTTATGAGAATTTTTGTTCTCGCCTTCAGGTCTGATTGGAACTGTGTGTGTGTGTGTGTGTGTGTGTGTGTGTGTGTGTGTGTTTTACCACACACAGCCACAGCAGCAGCAGCGGACTGAGATTCGCTGTCATGCATGATTAAGCGCAGTCTACACAGCCGTAAGCAGGCAGACAGATGTCAGACTAACAAAACTTTAGGTACCAGAAAGTGCCCACAGAATTTGACTGTGTGACACGTAAATGTCCACATGAGAGACATCACACACACACACACACACACACACACACACACACACACACACACACACACACACACACACACTCACAAAACAGGGACCATGCGGTTGTAGTGTATTTTGCTGGTGGGTCTTTAAAAATGGGTTAGTCATGCATTATATATACAACAGGACTTGTCTTCTCTCTCTGTGCCGCTCTCTGGTCTATGTCTGTCTCGCTGCATTTTCCTCATTTTCTGACTCTTGTCTCTCTTTTGTTCCTCACCCCTTCCTCCTCCTCCACCTCCTCTTCCTCTTCCTCAGAAGAGAAAGCACATCTTTTCTAATCAATTCTTTTCACAGAATGTGGCGTGTGCGTGTTCAAGAAGTTTATATTTGTGTTTACATGCTTCGACACCTCTTTGTTGTGTGTTATCAATTTAGTCCACCTGAATCTACTGGCTGCTTTTTTTTATTTCACTTTGTGCGTTCAGCTCTGCATGTGGGTCTGTTTGTGTGTCAGTTATGATGAATGACTGTGTGTTTATCACAAAGCAGTAGCCATATTAACTCCTCGCCCGACTCCCCAGCTGTGACAGCTATTGTGGTGAATTGAATTCACACTGTCTCTCTAATCTTCCATTTGTAAACGAAAGATTAGATGGACTGTGTCGACATCTGTTCTTTTAAAAATTGGCTTTTGTTTTTCTTGAAATATACTCTATTTTTGCCCATAATGAGTCTGATACAGTTAGATGATGAACCAGCAGTGTTTTAATCAGCAGAGTCAAACCTGACTAGTTTAATTCACCAGCAAATGGTGAATTAGGCGAATTAAGGACATTTGTGTCAGTTGATTGAGGCAAATGAACTGCACGTGGGCTCCAGTGTCGGCAGGAAAAACATGTTAAAAAAATAATAAAAAGAGCTTGGCTGTCTAGACCTCACCGCCGTTGGGCAGGTTCTTTTGTTTCGCCTCATATGAGACGGTATATTTTGCTTTATAGTGGCATAAAATGAACAGAAAAGGGGCAATTAAGTCGTTAATCAGCTTCAATTTTATGATCCTGACAGCTCTAATTACAAGAGAAGTCCAAAAAGTTTAGCCCATTCACCACTGCTTCCTGACACTTTTATATACTTTCTGTAATTATTTTAATCTAGAAAGTATGAGCACTTTCTAGGCATCTTAGTTCAATAATCTAACACCTTGCAGCACGCACGCCATCACAGCTACACAATGTCTTAGCTGTGATTGCAAAAAGTGACAACGCT
Organism: Acanthopagrus latus; assembly: GCF_904848185.1. NCBI lineage: Eukaryota > Metazoa > Chordata > Actinopteri > Spariformes > Sparidae > Acanthopagrus > Acanthopagrus latus. The sequence goes on along the minus strand of NC_051052.1, from coordinate 12,210,136 downwards.
GATTAGCTGCTCCTGCTCATTGCTCGCTGGCACTTAGGCTTAGCAACAAGCAACTGCAGATTCATTACGACCACATGGTGCATCACAGGACGCAACGGCAACACGATGTGTGCTCGTAGTTTGTTGGACTTCGCTGGTCAGCAGGTGATGGATGATGAACCTTCAGGGAACTTCTGTGGTCATGTTGAATCTCATCTGCATGTTGAGAGCAGGATTATACCAACTGGGATCAATAACAATTGTGTGTACGACGTGAGCATCATGTATAATAAGGTATAAAAATAAAGGTGGCCGTCTCTGTCTTTAAGTCACATTTCTCTTCTTTTAACCATCAAAAATTTAAATGCTCGAAAAAGAAAACCGTTGGTGCTCTTTGTCCAAAAAATGAGAAAATGTCTCCATCCTGTCCATCCTAACGATACATCTGTTTCTTGTCTTGGCAGACCATCCCAGAGTGCGACGAGGACAGAAGAGTAGATGAAGATGAAGGGAGAAGAAGCGAGGAGAAGGAGGAAGAGGAAGTGGAAGAGAAGGGCAGCGATGAAGGTTTCATGGGAATGACTCCGCTGCTGCAGGCGCACCACGCCATGGAGAGGATGGAGGAGTTCGTACACAAGGTAAGGACCCCATTAACACACAGGTGTACACACACTTAGATAGATATCTCCTCTGCTTCCTGCCTCTTAACTTGTCTGTACGGATGTTTTTGGAGCGCTGCATGTTTAATTCCACGGCCCACTAAAGTTGTGAATCATCCCAGGAGTGATGTTTGTTTTACAGAGGAAGTTTAACAACAACACTCAGTAAAAGAAACCAATAAAACCATGAAAACTCAATAAAAACAGAGTTTAGTGTCCTGAGTAAGCTTCCAGTGCTTTATGTTCTTTTCTAACTCACGAAATGTTCCGTATAAGAGATAAACTGGAAAATATCCAAAGATTCGGCGAGTCAACGCCTGCAGAAATCAAGCTGTTACTTAGGCATGAAAGTGTTTGAAAGTGTAGTTAGAGAGTTCAAAGTTTATAAAAAAACAAGACAAAACACATGATTGATTTGTTTTCTGCCAGAAACCCTCAGACATAATGGATTCAACAGCAAGTTCTGAGAAGCTGGTTTATGTCCTGTCAGGGTTTTCTTACCCAACTATGTGTCATCGTGATTATTTATTATTCTGCGGTTAAAAAAGAAGAAGTAGGTCAACATTAAGAGTTAATCTGTCTGCGTGTAAAGTGACACTGCTAGAATGAGCTGAGCACACCAGCTTGGACTAATACACACAAACACACACACACACACACTGACAGTGTGCTGAAATTGCAACCAGCAGCTTGTAAATTAAATGAATGACTGAAGAGAAACTGTCAAAGGATTCTTTCTTTCCGTTCTCTGCCAGATCAGGCTTCAGTTTTATTTATTTACATCACTTGACCTCGATACTGTTCATTTGACACCTACACTACACACACTGTACTCCTCACGCACACACGCATTCTGAATTCTGTAAACAACCTGCTGCTTCCATTAAAAACAGTTTAATGTGATAAGGAGTCATTTTTTCACTAAAATCTTCCATCCACAACAGAGCTTATATATTATTTTTCTATCCGTGTCCACTCAGGTGTGGGAGGGCCGGTGGCGTGTCATACCTCACGACGTGCTCCCCGATTGGCTGAAGGACAACGACTTCCTGCTCCACGGCCACAGACCGCCCATGCCTTCGTTCCGCGCCTGCTTCAAGAGCATCTTCAGAATCCACACGGAGACGGGAAACATCTGGACACATCTGCTAGGTAACACACACACCTGCTGAGGCTCTAATAAACCAAACATCTGTGAACTTCTCAACTCAACCCATTAATTCTAACCCTGAATCCTAAGCTTAGAGATGTCCCTGTTAATCTGATGTGACACTGATCAATATACCTGTTATTGGTACTTTTCAAAACTTTCTTTTTTTACCATAATTTGCTTTAAGATTGCATGCACCCAGCAAAAGTACTGTTGTAATGATCATAAACTTTATGAAGATTTTTTATTAAGTTGAATCTTGGTTCCAATAAATGTTGTTTTCGTTGGTTTAGTATGTAGTTTCATGTTTTTTAGGATAACGTTAATAACACACACACACACACAAAACAAAGTAAATAAAGATGTTACATATTAGTTCTTTGGATCATCTTTATTTAACCACCAGCAAGCAGCACAACCAGACTTATTAGCTTTTCTAAGCAGCAATATGTCAGAAGCTGAGCTGTGGCTTTGTCTAAGAAAACAAAAAAAAGCCCTCAAATCCAAATCCATTAAATTCCAGGGCATTACTTACTGGCAACTTTTGGGTGAGCGCCTTAGAATTAGATGGATTTGTGTTTGGAAGCTGTTTGTTGTTTTTCCACCAAAGCATCTTTTTTTCTTTCTTCTTTTACTGATTAAAAGCCAATTAAATGTCTCAACTTAGTGAGACTCTGCCGCCACCTGGTGGTTACATAGACATACTGCACCTAGCTGGCTCTCTGACATGAGTGGGATTGTGGTTGTAGTGAATATTATTGATGCTATTTATCCTGATTTGGTCTATTTGGTTGATGTTCAGTTGCGACAACAAGTGACCTAAGTGCTTCTGATGAGCTCAGTGAGTGCAGCGGTATTGTGGGGGCTGGATTAATGTTTGATTGTCACTGCGTGTCTCCGCAGGCTGCTTGTTTTTCCTGTGTCTGGGGCTGATGTACATGTTCCGGCCCAACATGTCGTTTGTGGCTCCGCTCCAGGAGAAGGTGGCCATCGGGATGTTTTTCCTGGGAGCCATCCTCTGCCTCTCCTTCTCCTGGCTCTTCCACACAGTCTACTGCCATTCGGAGGGCGTCTCCAGAGTCTTCTCCAAGTAAGAGTCAGACACTGAACAGGGATCTGGTAGAAAAATGTCCCTTTCAAAGCTGCTGAACTGTCTTTAACTCCACTCCATGTTTCTGTGTCCAGGTTGGACTACAGTGGGATCGCCTTCCTGATCATGGGCTCCTTTGTCCCCTGGTTGTACTACTCCTTCTACTGCTCCCCTCAGCCCTGCTTCATCTACCTGATAGTGGTGTGTATACTGGGGTTGTCTGCCATCACCGTCTCCCAGTGCGATTTCTTCGCCACGCCGCAGTACAGAGGAGTCCGAGCAGGTAGAGTTCAATATTTACCTTAAGTGCCGAATTACGCATGTGAGTCCAGGTAGATGCTAATGATGCTGGATGTGTTAATGGGCAACTTTAGCCCAACATGATTGCTATCTTTGTTGTGTTAGATTGTGTACTCATGCTCTCTCTCTCTCTGTATCTGTGTTCAGGAGTGTTTGTAGGTCTCGGTCTGAGCGGCGTCGTTCCCACACTGCACTTTGTCATCAGCGAGGGTCTCATCAAAGCCACCACCATGGGTCAGATGGGCTGGCTGCTGCTCATGGCGACGCTCTACATCACCGGCGCCTGTTTGTACGCCGCTCGCATCCCTGAGAGGTTCTTCCCCGGCAAGTGTGACATCTGGGTAAGTGGCGAAGACTCTCTTCTTTCTCCTTCCATACAACCCTCTGTTTCTCCCTGACACGACATTCTGATTTACTCTTTTCTCTCTCCGTCTGTCTCTCCCCTAGTTCCACTCCCACCAGCTGTTCCACATCTTGGTGGTCGCGGGGGCTTTCGTTCACTTCCACGGCGTCTCCAACCTGCAGGAGTTTCGCTACACGGCGGGGGCGGGCTGCGCCGAGGAGGGCGCTCTCTAACGCACACACTGACCCACTCAGTCACTCACATGCATTTTTCGGGGAGGCACTGGTTCTAATGATATGCACAGAATTACACACACACATAAAAAAAAGCCTAAGACATGCACACACACACACGTCTGCCCCCACCCCCACCTCCAGACTGAAGACCAGAGAAGTGGCTTGTCTGGTGTGTGTGGTACACAGGAAGTCCTCCCAGGGGGCGCTATTAAAACGACCGGCGAGGGTTTTTGTTCTCTTTCTGTCCCTCTTGTCCATCTGTCAGACCCCCACCTCCTCTATGAAAACCACTTCCGAGACGCGGCTTGTTTTACAAACCAGCTTCTGAGACTCTTTCCAGGAAGTTTGTTTTTTGGAAGCGCTACATTCAAATCCAACTTTTAAAAAGAAAAAAAAAATCCCACATTTTTCTTCTGTGTTGAGTTCTAAGAGTTTAATGGTTTGATATGTAAAGGAGGCGTCATTGTGGCTTTAAAGAAAAAAACATTTTGGAGTGTGTTTTTTTTTTTTTTTGGTGAATGCTGTTTTCACAACTTTAAAGCATTCGAATATGAAAAAAAAAAAAAAAAGTTGAGTGGAACTGTCTTTAGATTTCTTCCATAATTGTGAAGGTAGCAGGGGGACATGTTGGGATCAGGGTGGGCCGAGGGGTTAATAGTCACTTTTAAAAGTTTAAAAGAAAAAAAAACTTTTCCATGTAAATAAGATTTCTAAATTTTTTGGGTTATAGATTTGTATGAAATATATATGAAAAAAAGACCAAAAAAAAGAAAAAATGTATGGCAAGAATAAATAAAATATGTTAGATGATAAATCAATTACAGGCGAGGTTTTGTGGATGGAGAAGTGTTAGAGCTACACCTGCTTCAGCGGCGGTGGAGAGAATAATACTACGGTCGGAGGGAAGCGCTTGAAAACAGCTTCATGTAGTGTGTGTACGCGAGGACGAGCGGTAGAGGCGAGGAGGAAACACAGGGCACAACACCTGAATCTTATCAAACGAGCAGCGTCTCCAAGACTCAGAGTCACTTTCCCGATCTTACGATTATAAACGAGGAGGCAGCAGCGACTGTCTATGTAGTTTCTTTCTTTTGTGCTCGAAAACCAAATTTATAGTAAACATTTGTCGCCGTTTTATTTTGAAATTCCCTGTCAACGCAATATGTTTATTTTCTTCCCTGCCCTTCGATAATGTGTCTAAACATGTAAGTTTTGTTTTGGTAAAACTGCAGTGTTATTGTCACAGTGCAGGCGCAGTTCATCGTCTTCCACCTCTGTGACACTTGATAAGATTCACCTCCTCACAGAACAACAAAACATGTTTTTTCTTTTTCTGATTGGATTGTATTTTAATTTATCCACTGCTGTTTGTTGTTTTCTTTGGGATGTTATTATTCTATTATTATTATTGTTATTATTGCAAGCTTTAATTTTTCTTTTCTATATTTTATTATTTCTCTCGTTCGGCCAGAGATCATGTGGTGTTTTTGCTTTGAGTCAAGTCTCCTTTCAAAACAAAATGTGTTCTGGCGATACCAAAATCTCACCTGCACGATGAAAAATTCAGAATTGATCATGAGCTGTGCGTCTGTGATTGATTTGCAAGTTTCTTTTTTTCTGAAGAGGAAGTTGAATTGCTATCAGAGTGATCAGTGTTTCCTCTTCTCTCAGTTTTTTTTCTTTTCTTTTCTGCATTTTCAGTTTTTATTTGATCTAGCTCATATTAATTTATTCTCTTGGGGAGCATACTGTCTGTTGAAGCACACGTTCCGTTCTGATGGGAGTGTTTGATTGCAATAGACCTTTATATCTGCTGTATTGTTCTAATAAAAAAAAATTTTTTTTGAATGTGTCACTGCGTCTTGTTATTGGTTAACACTGAACCATGACATACATGACATACATCACATTCACATTATTTCTTATTATGAAGTCAGCGAAAGCACCACTACCACACTGTAAAAAATAATCTGTTACAAATGAAAGTCAATGCATTGTAATGTTTCTTAAGTAAAAGTATGTAAGTATAACCAGAAAACAAATCTAAACAGTGGAATTCAGGATCTATTCCTGGTCTCTGTGAACAGCTCTGATTGGATGTTCCTGACTTGTACTGAGCTCAGTGATTGGTCTTCAAGTTGCACCTGAGCACTGATGACGTTGTATAACATCTTGGTTTGCCACAGCTGTCAGGCGGGCGGCTTCGTCTCGCTCACCGATTTTAACACATTTTTGCTCAAAATCTCAGAGAAATGATTTTTCTGTTTGGATAAACAACGTCTAACGTCTTTGACTTCAACTTGTAAGGAATCGGAGGAAAGACATTAAATGACTAATGTTCTGTATAGTAATAGTTTAATTTCAAGCAAAATATCAAATCAAGCTTGATTGGTTTTGTTTAAGAGTCTGAATTATTAACTGAAGCTGTTAACTAATATGTACCTCTAATTTGTTCTTATAGTTCAGTAAATGTGTATGAACGGCGTCGGACCACTCGTGTCATATTTGGTAAAAAAAGAGCTTCAGAGTCAAACTGAATTACTCATTTTTTTGGAGAAAAACTTTTTAAAATGTTATTATTCAGTGTTGGTATGGAAGCTCAAAGAGGACTTCCACAATACCATTTTGATTTTTGGTTTTCCCACACGTGTTTTATTCCTGTGGTCCTCCGTAGTGATGAGCACAACAATTTAAATTACAATTATTCTGTCCGTTTCTCCTCAGAAGTTTCAGCCCTGGATCTCCTAAAAGTCCTGAAGAAAAATAAACTATCTGCTTGACTACAGCAGAGACCTCAACGAGGTAAGTGAGAAAATCAATGAATCTGACATGTTTCTACTTACTTTCCTTTAATACTGAAAGACAACAAAAGAATCGATGCATCAACATCCATTTCTTTTTATTTTTCTTATAAAAATGGAGACCTTGTGGACAGACCAGTTCACAAAAAAACCCTTAATCTAAATGTTCAGACTCTTTGAAAACAAGATCACAACGTCGAGTCCTTCAACCTAGATTCATACACACATACATACATTTCAATCTTCATTTTCATTCCTTTTTAAAAACACAGTAAAATGACGTCCCGCCTTTTCCGGCGAGAGCGCGACAAACAACCCTTTACAAATGAACAATGAAAAGAGCAAAAAAGAGAAACAAAAATACAACTTAAAAATAGATCTTAAAGCATAATGCTGCAAATACATTCTTTTTCCAGCAGAGACGGACAAAAACACAAACAGTAAAATAAGCACTTTGGTCTTCCTCCTCAAACACACTGAAGATGATTATGCGAGCAATGAAGTTAGTTTCTGTTAAGTGGTGAACTGAGGGGAACATTTAGGATGTTTTCTGTGGGGCATGATAACTTTGCGTACCACGTAGGAGTTACTTCAGACTGATGGGAACTGCTGATGTAGTATTTTTTTTTATTCGGATCGAGAGCAAGGTGAGGTACTAAAGAGAATCTTGTGATGCTGGAACAAGATGCGACTTCTTTTCCTCCATTTTGAATCTGTTGTTAAAGTGCAAGTCTTCATGTTCAGTGGTCGTTTAACTGCAGGGAATTTTGTCAGGTTTAGTTCTGGTAGTCTGATATCAAATGTTATATAAAATCCACTGAATTTCTTTACTGGTTGAGTTTGATGTTGAATGACAACCTGACCAATCAATCAGAAACAGAATTATGACATGCAGTGTAAGAAATTACAGTAAAGGGTGTCCACTGACTGAAGAACAGCTGAAGATACTAGAAATCTTCAATTTAAAAAGTTTTTGTCCTTTTGATACATTTTCAATCGAACAATTTTAATTCCCAAAAAACAGAGACCACCTTTTGACCAGATTCAGTCACATTTCTTCATATTAGGCACAAATTTGCTCCTTAATGATCAAGTAAATTTATATTTCCAACACTTCTGAACCTTAAATAAAACATGATGTTGAAACTTTCAGCAAAAACGAAGTGTGATGTTTCAAATGCTGGGAGTAGAAGAAGGTCCTAATCTACACTTGAAGGTAACGCCACCAATTTCACACAGTGGCTAAGTTGCTTTGTGGATAATGTAGCCGCAGATTTTGAAACAGAAGAAAAATGTATGGAATTAAAAAGGCGATTACATCTGCTGTTTGTTTTTTGTTTTTTTAAAACAAGCCAAACAGTGTTACAGGAGAGCTATACCAGCGGACTGATTTTCAAAAATGTGTCGCGTACATTACCCACAATGCAACCAAATTACATGGAAAAGGCTTTATACTACTTTATTCACATATGCTGTAGAACTCCCCAAGACCTGTTAACACACTTCAGTGTGTAAAATTGGTGGGGTTGCCCTTTAAAACAGCTCTGAACAGAAGCGATGTCATCATTTTCTGCACATTTAATGGATGTTGTATGAAAACGTCCTGAACCAGTGACAACATGACAACATGTTACTACCTGCACACAAGTATTGCTGGAAATACTGTCGAACCCACTGATGTGGGGAGAAGAAATAAAATAAATGTGTTTAATGCTGCTCTAATGAGACTTCTATTTCTACACACGAGTTCACGCCTGTATCGATTATGATCCACATTGAGCTTTTTTTACACACATGTTCTGTTTTCTAACAGTGTGATTGTTTTTCTGCAGGGCTGATGTCATCTGATGCTTCACCTCTCCCCACAATTTACCAACAGAACGTTACTGTTAACATTCACAAACAGATATGTAAATGTAGTTATTACATCTGGGAGCTGGTATGAACGGGGAATTTTGAGGAACTAAGATGCTGAGAACTCTAAAAACAGATGATCTTTACATTCTTATTCGTCAAACACAAGGAAATAACAACAAACGTCTCTAATTTTAGTTGTTTTTTGTTTGTTTTTTGCACCAAACCAGCCAGATTTAAAATGATAATGTATTCTCTAAACAAGTTTATTTGTTCTCGGGGGGGAAAAAAAGAAAGAAAAACAGCTGGACTAATGTTTGTGTTTTTTTAAAAACGAGTTTTAAGGTCGTAACAGAATTTTGTTTTGAAATTGACTCAACATATAAATAATATAACTTTCAGTTTCAGCAAACAAAACACAAAAAAATGACAAAATCATTTTTGACCCATCGGCATCTCAATACTTTGCCTTCAAATATTTGATTGAAAACTGTCGCAGATGCAGCTGAGAACCTAAACCATAATAATTTATGCCTATAATAATAATAATAATAATAATAATAATAATAATAATAATAATAATAATAATAATAATAATACTAACACTTGTTGTTGACAGGTAAAATATAGCATTGTTTTGTGTCAAAGAACACAAAAATGAAACAAACTACAATTCAAATAAAACCTAAGTAAAAACACTGAGTGGGTAAATAAATAAATGTGTGAATTGCACAAAGTGGGAACGTTGAAGGTCAAAGCACTCGGATATGTGGAGACCGACGTTCAGTCTTTCAGTCAGGCGTTAAATCAGTCAGTGAGAGTGAAGGTCGACGCCGCTTCTCTGTTCACTGTCACGATTTGATCTTCCATAGCTGTGAACAGGAAGAGAGACAGGAAACAGGATTAAATCTTCTTTTTTGAACTCTTGAACAATAACAACAACAACAACAACATAATGTTAAAGTTTGTGCTGCGGTAATAAGGAAAGTGTAAAAATATTGTCCATTACATGTAAAAGAAGTGCTCGTTGGTTGGTTTCAAAAGTAAAACTCTTTCAAAGCACGTAACAGTTCTTGTTCTTGCAGGCTCAGATTATTATTCTACGTTCACATTATGGAGAAGATCTCAACAGAGAAACAGCCTTCATGTCTCTCTCATCAAAACTACTTTACACAAACAATAATTTTGACTCAGTAAACAATCAGTCTTCAGTGTTAACATGCCGTCTGTCACACACACACACTCACCTTCAGGTTAAATCCTAGCAGGTCAGATATGACTCCAGACACGGCGGACAGGATGACTACCTGGGTGATGTTGTAGAGCAGAGGGTTCATCGTCAACCCATACAGCCTGAAAGGAGTGTCCAACTCCTGGAGAGAGAGAGAGCGAGAGGTGAGGGAGACACGAGTTCAGATAACAAGGCTTGTTTAAAACAGTGAGAAGAATCTGAAAGAACAAGTGAGTTTTTACTTTGAGTAGTTTGGTAGCCAGTTTTAAGACGTTGTTGACCAGTGTCAGCTCTTCTTTCTTGTTTGGCTTCTTCTCCATCTTGAGATACAGGTTGATCTGTGAAACACAGGATGGATCAGCGTCATGATCACCTGTCTGCAGTGTGTGCTTATGTGTGTATTTTCTGTGTGTACCTGTTCAGTGAGCAGTATGGAGGTGTTGCTGTACTTCTTGCTGGTCTCGGAGCCCAGAGTGACGAACCTGAGCAGGAACAGAGACAGACTGGAGCACCAGATCACCAGCTCCCAGTTGTAGTGACACTCCAGGAACGTTTCGTGGATGTGCAGCAACTGGAGGAAGAAAACACGCACAAATTAATCAGCCTGTAATCTAATTTTTATTTCAGTATCAGCTGTCTTTAACTCAGTCACTATGTTAAGAATTTGATCATTATGATGATGGCACGCTGACGTTACCTGTGCACAGCAGATGAAGACGACAGACAGAGTGAGCAGGAAGGCAGAAGACACGATCACATCCACTGAACGCTGAGGACCCCGTCTCTGCAAACACAACAGGTAACCACTTCATTTCATTTGCTGTCAATCACTCACACTCCAAAATACACTCTGAATACAAATATTGAGAAAGTATTTTTAACATGGATACTAGTTTTTCCAGCACATTCACACTTCCTGAGTGAGGTACCTTGAGGTAGGAGCGTAGCGACAGCCACATCTTGATGTTCTGAACTTTCTTCAGTCTAAAATGAGGGACTTCAGACTTCCTGGCTCTGCGGGCTGAAGTCAGGTGACCGAACAGCTTGGCAAACAGCAGCCTCTGAAACACACACACACACGTACATTTATTTAACATTAATAAATACATCTGTCTAATTTAATCAGAGCAGAAAACTGAGCGACTTCATTAAAAGCAGTAAATCAGAATCTCTTTGTCTCACCTGTTTGTAGGTCCTCTCTGCTACACTGAGCAGGAAGAAGAAGAGCCATATAAGGCAAACACGCACCAGGAAGCTCAGTGTCACCATGGTGATGACCAAGGCGTCTGATCCAGACCCGCCACCCAGCGCAACAGAGAGGAGCTCATTGGCTGAAAGTGTTGTCAGCTGATCCAGGTCGCGGTACTGAGCCAGCCTGAAGAAGGTAAAACACAGACAACAATCAAGTTTTTGTACCTTTTTAGATATTAAATTCACATACTGAGGAGTTAAATTATAGCAGCAGCAGTACCTGTATGCGAAAGGTGTGAGGCCGAGTGTCACTGAAACCAGGTTCCCAAACACCTGGTAACCAATACCAGGAGTGTAGAGGTTCACCTGTGCAGAGAGACATGGTCAGGTTATTAATGCTCATCTCTGACATGCAACATTTAAGGTGTGTATTCGTTTGGAAAACTCACTCTGTTCATGATCATGCCGCTGATCTCCAGGACGGACATGTCGGCCTTCTTGCACTCGTTTCCCTCCCACACGATGGCGCTCACCCTCTCCAGACCGGGGTTGGAGCTGTGCAGCCAGGGAACGTGACCCTGTGAGGAAACAATCCCAGAAACACAGTAAGCACGCAGATATCGTGATGAGTTTGTGACTTGTGAGTCAGAAGACGTCTGGATTTGGTAGACTTCCAAGAAAACCCTCACTTTCATTCTCAGGAGAGTTCAGTTTATTTTAAATTTACCATTCCTCTAATTTAACTAATCTTTAAAAGCCATGTGTCTTTATGAAAGAGGGTTCGCAGACCTGATGGAAAGGGTCGTCTCTGTATTCCTTTTTAGCAGGAGGACAGACGGGCGTCCCACCTCCCTCTCCCTCTGTAAAGAAAAGGAGCCACAGTATTAGTTTCAGTGAATTCAGCAGGTAGGTCAGAACTACAGAAGCATTTAAACAAACTTGTCACAGATACTTTGGTTCTCTTCTCAACTAATCTGTCCTTCTGACCTGTCTCGGAGGTGCAGGATGACCTGCACTCAGCACAGTGCAGGAAGTCTTCCCACATCAGGTCCTCCGTCTCAGACTCGTGCCGAGTGCTCTCAGAGTCCTGAGTCCTCAGACTGGAACATCTGGAGCTGCAGCTGGTGCCGGACTTTGGGACATCCTGACAGACAGAGAGGGAGGATTATTATTTGTGACAAAGTCCTATTTTAATTTCTCTGACCTAAACTGATTAAACATGTTTACCTCCACAGCGTAGTGTTTCTTGTAGTGGTGTGAACTCTTGCGGTTTCTGAGAGTACATTCACTGTTCATTCTCTCCACTCCCCTGCGGAGGGCGCTGTAGGATACTTCAGGGTCCTCCTCGCTGGACGCCTCATCTGATGCTGGCTCCTAAAAGACACAAAACACACGTCTGCTAAATCCTGACAAGATCATCTGAAACCACCAGCCCTTTTCACACATAGAAGCTGCATTATCGCCACAGCAGTCAATTCTCTGCTGTTGGTGTTTCACACACACAGTGAAGCATCTCCGGCGTAAAGATGAACTGCTGTGTGAAGGGGCTACAGGTACGGTTCACCAAACTCCAGAGGCGTATCAGCGCCAGAGTGAAATTTCTGTCTGTGTTGATAACTCACCTTATTGCCACTGGCCAGCATCAGTCCAGTGCTGCGGGGTGTGTGAGCGTGCGCTGGCTTCACGTGAGAGTTCCAGCACACTTCGTCAGCCCGGTTCAACGAATCACATCGCTGCTCGTGGAGCTGGAGCCCCTCCTCGCTGCTGCGATTGGTCACCCGGCCGTCCAGCGACACGTAGCCGTTGTCGGTCTCTGTTGACTTGTCGATTGACAGCTTGGACTTCTTAGATCTGAAGGAGGTAGAAAGGGAAGGAAGAAAAGGCGAGAAGGAAAGATCGGTGGAAAGAGATCGATGGACAGATATTCAGATAAACGCAGCAGGTCAGTGAGTTGAAGACTAATGAGGCAGACATGCGGTGAGATAAAACACCCACAGGATGCATTCAGAACAACACTGGAACATTCATACAGAATGAACGCCAAATATTGAGAGAAAGTGTTGCATAAAACACTGAATAATTGTGGTAATAAAAGTGGATTAGGGTTAAAATAAACATGAAGAATGCAACTATAACAACTGAAACAGTGTGGCTGGTGAACCAAGTCTTAGTGTTCAACGCAGAGGATTACTGATTGATTCACTGAGAAAAATGAACTGACGGAGGTGGAAGTGTCTTCCACTGAGTGTTGAAGTGAGTGTGGCAGATAATCAATAGATGAAGTGAGCAAATCAAGAGTTCATTAGGGCTCAGAAACGTTCCACACTGTTGCAGTCTGAGAGCTTGCAAAGAAGAAGCTTGGGGAGAAGGAGCTGCTTGACCTACGATAACATTAAAATACAGATATAAAATTGTTTTTTTTAAAAAAGGTACCAAATTTGCTTTACGTTGATTTATTAATGGATTTTTCTCTCCCCATCTTTCTTCTGAACACAGCTCGGTCATTAATTAATGCGCATTAAAATCAGCTGCAAAATCCCTCCAGCAGATTGCTGTTGTTGTTTAGGTAACACAGGAATCAATGGTTGTGCAGCCGGCAGTGCACCAACTGAACTACATGTTGACAGTAGAGGTTTAATAAATGAACAAGCAGCTCATGACAATGTTTTCCAATTAGAACTGTCATTCAATACCAAGTGTTACATAATCAGTCAACCAGTAACAAACGGGTTAACGCCATTTTGTTGTGGGAAGATTAACAACAGGAGAGGAAGTGATGTTGCAGCTGAAGAAGCCAGGTTAGGTCTGAGGAGAGGCTGGGATTCAGCTCCAAATGTAGGTTTAATGATGTTTAGAATATTAATTTCCTGATGGACAAATAACTTTGTAACCTGATAAAATTCCACAATGGGAATTTACCATAAAATATGACTAACCGTAACAAAAATTTAAAACTGTAACTTGACCATGGATTATTTTGTGAACTGAACCCCGGCCTCGTTTTTGTACATCGATTTATTTTAGGAAGATGGGAAACAAAAATACACACCCAGCTTTACAGATATCATGCCAGAAATCTTGGAAGAGAGCGCCCAGGCTGTATGTGGTGCTGGCTGAGTGGGAGTGTGGCGCCCCCTCCTGTGTGTTATCGGTAGTGCTAGACCCGTCGCCTTCCCTATGCACCTCCATCTGAGATGCCTTCCTCAACTTCCTTCAGTTTGGAAAGAATAGAGGGGTGGAGAGAGACTTAGAGCGGACCACAGGAGACTACGAAGACTTAAAATACAGCAGTGTGTCCACAGGGAGCCTGGCTGCATTTTGTCATTAAGATAATACTTTTTTTAAAATCAGGTGGGGACAATAAAAAAAGATTTTAAATTTTACAGAAACTAGAGTTTCAAACAGCAAAGCTAGTGCAGCACTGGTATCCAAAACTGTGGCACCTGCTGGACACAGGCTGATACAGTAAAAAAGGCAAATTCTACAAAATCAACTGTAGTAGTTATTCTGTAAAAGTATTTTTAACAAAAAATTCAAATTGCTTTCCAATTTAAAGAGAAACTGGTATCTGAAGACTCCTACTTTTGCAGGATATTAGCATAAAAAGTCTGATTTTGCAGAATTTCTCCTGAAAGATTTGGTTTCTGCCTTTGATTAAAAATCTATCGTCTGTTACTGGTTAGAAAAAACTTGTTCCATCGTGACTCATTTTACTGCTAGTTTTACAGTTAAATTTGATTTGAGTCCTTAAGGCATGTAAATCAAGTAAACCAAATATCAGTAACATTCCCCTAAAATTGCCCTGTGACAAGATTAATTTGTCTTTTTTTCTATGACATGAAACGTCTATAAGAAAGAGAGACAGGTGGAGAGAAGTGTGCAAAGGAACAGAACCAACTTTATGTAAGAAAATACCCATTTTCATGATTTCCCCCCCTTTTATCCTTAAAGTGAAAAAGAATCCAGATAAATTTAGTGACGGTGCAAACGCTATTATCGCCCGGAGCGCAGAAACCTCCCCAAATCCTTTCCAAAACTGTGGCATGGTCCAATTTTCTTCGCATGAGTCTGAAAATTGTCTTTACTTCATTTTGAAAAGCCAAACACTGAGAAATTTTAAAGCAACAGAGAGAAAACCACAAACCGCAAGTCTAAAAACTACAAAAAAACACACCAAGTGAAGCAAACTAATTTCTACTGTCACACACAGTGAATCCCATTTGTCTTTAACCAGTGACTTGGATTTATCATGGAGAGATTTACACAAACACCCAGAAACTTATCATCAATCAAGTGAGTGCTTTAATTTGCCAGTTTAAGAGAATGGCTCATTTGTGTCTGGCAAGAGTGAATCTAGATACAGAGAAGGCTTTGTTGCCTTTAAATGATCTTTTAAAGAAGAAATATTTGAACACATAACTGTGTAAATTACATACATTTAGAAAGGTATCAGTATTGTGGTGATCTCCATGATAAACATGCTTCTGTTCAATTTGATTTCTGTGAAAGAAGCTGACTGACTGAGGGCAAACAACAGGGATGGATGCAATCCAGCAACAAAAGATGTATTCATTCATTTATTTCCACAAGTTTTCCTCTCCTCGTTCTGTCTCGTGCTTGTTATCTTAATTTCTCTCTTTATCGCCCACAGAATCTCCCTTTGTCCACAGGGACTTTCTGGACGCAGTGTCCTCTAACATCTATTATCTATTCTCTTCTTCTGTGCTTAGCTGAATCTCTCCCTCCTTTCATTCCCTCTGTATATTCTGCACTGCTTTCTTTCTTTGATTAATTTCCTCTCATGCACAGTATTCCCCTGTTGTTACCTGCGTCTCTTCCCCCCGCTGCTGGAGGCAGGTTTCGGTGTCCTGGTGGAGACGATCTGACAGTGGACGGTGCCCAGCAGCAACATGAGCCAGATGGCTCCAAACACCTCGGTGGTTGGTATCCCATGAGACTGAGGGATGGAAACATACAGCACTGCTGCTGCCACTGCAGGAGAGAGAGAATTGAGTAATCATTACAACTGTGCAGGTTTAAACAATGAAACAATGAGGACAGAGCTGTAACTGTTGAAAGAAAATTAATGGCCAGACAATCAATTCAGTTCTATCAAGAGAAAAATGTCAAAATATTTGCTGGTTCATGCCTCTTTTGTCATGACAGCAAATGAGTTGCTGGATTTTGGACTGCTGGTTGAACTGAATGCTGAGCATTTCTCACGTTTTATAGAGTAAATGATTAACCAATTGATTGTGAAAATAATCAGCAGATTAATCGATAATGGTGTGTGTGTGTGTGTGTGTGTGTGTGTGTGTGTGTGTGTGTGTGTGTGTGTGTGTGTGTGTTTTGTTGCAGTGTGTAAGGGAAGTGAGCAGGAATGGTGGAGGGTGGAGAGAGAGCGATGAAAACAGTCTGTTTTCGTCTGGGTTGAAAAGGGCACCATGATGTAGGTGGTGGAAAACAGTTTTCAGGAGCCTTTAAAGTGTTTGTGCAGGGAGTGTGTGCAGATCCGTGGGTGTAACCTGGGAGTACTCCATACTCGCAAGATGTATTTTAAGAAAAACAGAAGATCAGACGCATGATAGCTCTTTATAGGGATTTAAATAAAGCAGGATTTTGCAACTGTATGCCTTATTACTAATATTTCATGAATGAATTAACGTGTTTAAGAGAAATCTAATATGTCCCACCTTGCAGCAAATAGAGAGCCAGCAGTAAGAGGAAAATGGCCCTGGAGGTGACCTGGATCCACCATCGATAAAAGAATGGGAAGAAGACGACTCTGACGATGCCCTTCCTGGTCAGCGACGTCCACGGACTCTCAGGTTTGGCCTTGGCAAACGCTGAACCTGGGAACGGAAGAGAGTTAATACACAAGGAAGGCTAATTAAGCCAAATGACTTTACAGCGTGCACAAATGCTCATCACTTAAAACATCCTGGAGTCACATTAGAGCAGCGTGCTCATCGACTCCTCTTCCTCCCCTATTATCTCTTCAGATATGTCTCTACTTCCTTCCACCCCCTCTTCCTGATCATCTACCCTGCTCTGTTTCTGTCTTGATTATCTCTCCTCCTTCCTGCGCTGTGACACAACAGCGAGGATAACATTTGACTGATCTGATGAATAATTGAAAATGTGATGAATATGAGACAGATAAGAAGCGATGAGAGCAGAGATACAGAACGAGCGAGGACCAGCAGTGACAGGAGGTTGGCACAGCGACGCTGGCATCTCGGGTTCATGTGTGTGTGCGTTTTATGTCGACGCCACTGAGCGCACAATGTGTATCTGATGGTTTTAGCTTTAGCGGGAGGCTGTCTGTGTATCTAATCTAATTATCTTGATGGAAAAGAAGTCTGAACACACACACACACACACACACACTTTTCTCACCTCTAACCAAGTCCACGTCAATCAGGTCTGGTTTGACATGTCCGGTCTTCTTTGGCTTGTTTCTCAAGCCCTGCAGGGGGAGACAGAGAGACACAGCGTCAGACACATGAACCAAACAATGAAAGAGATGATTAGTATGAACACATGGGTCTACAGCAGCTCAACTACAGGAGGCTTCTCGTGCACTTTATGCCTTCATAAACACACACACACATTCAGTGTTTGAGGAGGCACACTGCTCACACAGCTACGTCTCTATTTCACTGCATGTGCATCTACTCACAGCTACTAGGTTTAATTCCACATTTTAAGCCTGATCTGGAAAAAATGGTCAAAATGTTCAGTCTCTCTAGCTACTTTAATGAATTCAGAGGGTAGAAGAATAACAGCAAAACATCCCCAAAGACCTTTTAGTCCTTTAAACCAGCTGTGTCATTTCATAACAGCATGTTACAGTCATCATCTATCCCTGTGAGGTTTACTGTAGAAGCTCTAAAGTTAGTGACTCGTGCAGTTTATGACTCTGGGAATAACGTTCCCCTGTGGCACGCTCGCTTCCTGTGGCAGCCAGTCACTTCCTCCTACTGTATGATGCATACACTCCTTCTGTGTGAGTGTGTGTGTGTGTGTGTGTGTGTGTGTGTGTGTGTGTGTGTGTGTGTGTGTGTGACTGCTCTGTAAAAGTGCAAGAGACTGTCAAGTATGACTCACATGAATGTCAAGATTGACAGGTTTTCTGTGTGAGTGACAGTAGGGACATACATACGAGTGAACATTTAGAGGTGAAGTGTGGTGTGTGTGTCTGTGTGTGTGTGCGCGCATGTGTGTGGTTAGGTACAACAATGCCAGTGTTACCATAGCGAACACCTCGACAATAGCTTGGTTTTAATGGGGTTTAATATCAATGACTCTGGGTAAACAGACATGACCACATTACTGTGTGTACATGTGAGCAACTAAACTCACTCACTCACTCTTTCCAATCCAAAACAAGAGGCTCCACTGTATGTGTAAGAACTTAAAGAGTTTATTAAATGGTATGTTACCTAGAAATATTTGTAAAAGTCCTTCTGGTGCCGATCAGTTGGTAGACCTCTACTACAAATATAAACGATCTGCAACGGTGGAAGTGATAGTGGCTTACGGCTCCGTCTCAACTGAGAAAATGTCTAGCGAGGTGGGGACTGTTATATGACAAGCAAGAGCACAGACCAGGCTCTGTTTCCTTCAGCTTCTCAAGTGGATGACTAACTTTGAGGTATAAAAATACCTAAACAGATATTGCATATCATTGCATAATACATTGCATATGTATTACATTTATTTTGAGTTTCCTTACATGGTCTATTTATTAATTACTTTGAGTTTGATACAAAGTCAAAGTATCTAAAATGTATGATTTTAGTATCAACTCGTAATAGCCTGTACTGTATCAGCACTAGTATGAAAACTTTTCCAACCCAGTAAGACACTAATCAAAAGGTTTTCCTTATCAGCTTGCTAGGAGGAGGAATTCTTCACAAGACAGCATTTTAAGAATGTGAGTCACATCATTCAACAGTGTTGTAAAATCTGTTGTGTTGAATCTGATTGGCTCATGTTAATATTTACATACAGACCAATCAAGTTCAGTGTTATCAGTAAATGGACTGATACAGAGGCTCGATAGCAGCCCTTATCTCTAAATAGCACTGCCAACGACCTATTACACTGTGTGTGTGCGTGCGTGGGCGCGTGTGTGTGTGTGTGTGAGAGAGAGTGAGAGAGAGAGTAGACAGTGTGTGTGTGTGTGTGAGAGAGAGTGAGAGAGAGAGTAGACAGTGTGTGTGTTGGACTAGAAGAAGCGGATCAATAGCTTCCTCTTAGCAGTAGATTTACTGCAGCATAACAGTCCTTCACTACCATCTTGTCTGACCGCTGCTCTCTTATCTCTGAGCTATTCATAGCCTCTTATCTTTATAAACTAGTTTATCCGCCAGTTACAAGTTATGATGTTGCCTCTCTGACTGATTGGTCTATTTTGTATGCATTCAGGACATTCATTTGACCGACTGGATCGATTCTTCTGAGAAGAAAGTGTTTGAAGCAGCTGCTATTTGACATTTAACTTCCTAATTAAAAGCTGCTTGTCATGTTTACCTATTATTCTGTTGCACTGTTTGCTACGAACATAAAACACATATTTAATTGTATTTTAATAGTGAACTTTAAACCAAAACCTCATCATGAGATACTGCAGTTTGCTGTTTGAACCAGCAGGTGGCAACTACGTTCGCTCTGCAGAGGTTTACAGTGTTTTCCTCACTAAAAACTCACATAACTGTGTAAAACAGGTTGTTTAGCTTGGTCAGACATAAGATGGGAAACCAACAGAAATATTTTTAATAGGCAAGATCTATTAAGTCATACTGTTATTAGATATCATGTATGTGTGTGATAAGGACATAAAGTAGCAGCTGTGTCTTCTTTGAATATTTTGCCAGCTGTGCTTTGTTTCAGACAATTTCTACACATTTAACAGATGGATCCTTTAGTTTTCTGATAGTGTTATTGCTTATCTTAACTTTATGAGGCTACAAACAATACAATGAAGTCTTACAGAGATGACAGGGTGACACGTACTCAGACAAAGCAAAGATCAACTCTGCACGGTCTACTGCAGCCACAAACTCTGGGAAACCAATTACTTGACTGACGAAGAACCAAGGTCGCAGCTCTGTGTTTGTTTGTGTGTGTGTGTGTGTGTGTGTGTGTGTGTGAGTGTGTGAGTGAGAGAGAGAGAGAGAGAGAGAGAGAGAGAGAGAGAGAGAGAGAGAGAGAGAGAGTGTGGACTTTGAGCTCATTAAAGAGAGTGACTCTCACCTTTCTGTTTACAGGACAAGAAGTACAGTAGGAGGGAAGAAGGGCGATACCACCGACTCAAAAGAAATAAAGTAAATTAAAAACTAACATGTACTCGTGCTATAAAAGCCCGTAGTCTTAATGGGACCTTGTACCTTAATCGCACCTTGGGCACATAGGATATCAAAAAATCTCTTATTATATCTGAAAAGGGAGGGATGAAGTTCTCCTCTAAAAGGGTCAAAGATGAGAGGTCGGAGCAGACAGCTGAAGAGGCTGTAATGACCACAGCTCTGGACTGAGAGGGAGTCACTTCAAGGCATGCGCTCACACAAAATTATGTCCAATTAACCCCTGGTTTGAACTTATTAATATCATGAAGCCGTACAAAATGGGCCTATAACTCTTCTGACTAATGTCTCCTACTAAACAATCTGCATACTAAAGAGTCAAATGACTATCACCCCAGTCTGTGTTGCACTGTGGGAAATGTAGGGGCCAAGTTTTGACAAGAGGGACTGCATCCAATATCAAGTCTATATGTCTGGCTTTTTCAAACTGTCCCTCAAAAGTCGAAGCACAATGATTAAAAGATTAAATACTCTAAGGAAACTAGTGGCTATAAAAGAAAACAGTCTGCTATAACCCTTCTGGGAAATGTGTGACTACACTAAATGTTGTTTCCTTTCCATGATGATTGTGAAAACAAATGAAACTTGTTTATCTAATTCTATGACGATGTCTTCCTGCAGTGTCTCCACTTCCTACTACTTCCTTGTTTGTGGTCTACATACATCAGTTTGAAATATCATTGCGCACTAACTCATACAAAAAGGATGCAATGACAGCAACTGACATTCTGCACGTACAGTTTACACAAGAATTAATGTCAGAGCAATTATTTATTTTAATTTTTTTATCTATTGTCTTTCTTTTGGCGTTTTGTATCCAAGAATTATTAGACCAACCAACAACACAGTACACGCTGCAATTGTTTCTAAATTTCCATGAAGAAATAGTCAACACCACTTTGGAAATGAGAGAGAAAAAAGATGCATGTTCACTGAAGAGGTAAAGGGGTAACTTTCATAAATTTAAATACAGTAATAAGAGTTTGAGCACAATATATACTGTACGCTGTTGTGTTGTTGCAAGTCAGTCTTACAGAGTTTTTCGTGATTTCTGCTGTGAACTAAATGCAGAATTTGTTGCGATGTCGGTCTGCTGAGAGATATCCAGCTGCAACCCTGACATATTTTGAGTTTGAGAATCAGTTCTGTCTTTTCTTCAACAAGAAGAACTTAAAAAAAAAAAAAAAAAAAAAAAAGTCTTGGCTGTTAGGAATTAAGGACAACCAATGTTTCCACCACACCCAGCATGGTGCCACCCTGGTCACATGACTCATGCTAATCCAGCTGTGTGTTCACACCGCAGCTGCTCAGCTCCCTCATTTGTCTCTGTGGAAATGTTGGGAAACAACTTCTTTCCTGCAGCCAGTCATGAAGCAGTGTGAACACAGAGTGGGGTTAATAAACACACCGGGAATCAACATGGCAGCTGAACTGAGCCGTCAAACCAACCAATCACAGTCTAGCAGTCTACAGAGTGGGTGAGCAGACGTGCACTGTGGGACAACAGGAGGGACGTCCTCCCCGCTGTGTACTCACCAGAGAAATAAACTGAAGAGAGGAGGAGGAAAAGAAGACGGATGGAGAAGAGGGGATGGGATGGAGATGGAGAGAGGGGAGATGGACAGGTAACACCCCGGCAGGAGGGCAGAGAGGAAAGAGTTAACAGAAAACACTGGAAAAGAACTGGCAGCATGGTGAGAGACAGAACTGACAAAACTGAATAAAAAGAAGAAAGACAGGAAGATGGAAGACATAAAGAGACGTGGAAACAAAAGAAACAGAAGATAACAAGAGACATTCAAATGCAAGAGCACAGTTAAAACAAGAAAAGAGAAACATGGGGGTTTGGGGCAAACAAACAGTGAACCAACACACCTTTATTTCTCGCTGCTCCACTGATTTCTCCCATATCTGTTGGTCATAGGCGCCAATCTGAAAAAACAAACAAACGATGAAAATGAAATGTGGAGAAAAGAGCTACAGCAGACAGAGTGTGGGCACAAGTTCCTTGTTTTCCTGAACACGTCATCTTCTTAAGAAGAAGGAAGAGAAAAAAAATTAACCACACTAAAGTTTTCTTAGACGCACTAGAAAGCTTCAGTTCCTCTTCATCACAGCCATTACGCTAAGCATAGACTACAGTAGACAGACCATTTTCCCCTGAAAGGCTCTTTCATTTTTACGTAAAAATACACACAAATAAACATAATTTGATTGCTGAATCCAAGTGAACGTCTTCATTTTCTTATCTGCATCATTATCAACATTTAAATCCAGATAACATCCCCATGAATAGTCTGCAAAATTGCATTATGATGGTTAATGTTTTGTCTTGAGCTTTATGGCTCTTACTTCACAATCGGAGCGTCACAGTGTCATAAAACAAGTTTTTACTACCGAGATCTTTATAAATCTGCATCGTTAAATGTGTGGTGATAAAGTTGTCACCATAAATTAGGATTTTAAAAGTCTGAATCTTTTTTTTTTCCTGAGCATCTTTCAGAAAAATCATCTCATGCCAAACCTTTTGACAACATTACACATTTTGTAAACATCATCATAGAAGCTATATATGATGTTTACATTTTGTTGATTATTTAACACAAGACTCCATGTTTTCATGACATCACTGTTGCTTAAAAATGAAATATATCCTAGACATTTTGAGGATTATCTTAAATGCATTGCTTATATTTCTTGTTTTTCTTTGGTACTGATTATTTTTCAAACAGAATGCACTTGTTATTAACAGCATATATGGCATCTTTGAACCCTTTGGGACACTCTGGAATTCAAAATAAAGTGTTTTTATCTGCACAGCATGAGTTTGCGCACCAAACCCAACATGGTGAGTAGACTGCAAACAAGACACTACAGTATGTGCCTTCTTTTCCCTTTTATTTACTTAGGACCTCCCAATAGAGGAGTTAAAAACCTGAGAAGGTCAGGTTCAACTGGAGTGCAGTTCACAAGAGTCCACTCTGGCAAAATGATCTTGTACTGCAGCCAGTGTTCATCAATGTCACACACACACACATATGCTGGGAAAGGGGGAGGGTGTGACTGCAACACAACCAATCACTGTCACAAGATCAATAGACCTGCAGAGTGTGTGTAGAAGATAAAGAGTGTGTATGGGGACAGTGAAGAAGTTTATACTTATGTAGAGCGATAAAGATGTGTGTCAGAGAAATGTTGGACGGACAGAAGGAAGAACAGACAGTGATACGTGGGAACAAGATAGATTTGTACCCTGTCCAGGCATCTGACCTGGGAACACACATCCAAACGCACAAAACAAACACATCCCGAGGTCAAACTGTACTAGCAGAGCTGCCACTTTCTCAAGCCCAACTCTTCTTCACACAGACACAAATAGCAGACGATCTTGGATTGTTTAAAGCGAAGGGGAAAGAAAGACGCCAAGAGACTTGAGTCGCCAATTTGGCTGCTTTTCATTAAGCGTGCATGTCTGTTTCAGAGACTTTTAAGAGGATCAGCTGATGGTCTGACCTCAGCAGATCAGGGTGTTCATGTGAGTCTGGGTCAACCCCGTGAGCTCGCCAGTGGAAACTCTGCATCTTTAATAGGACTTCATTAAACATGAATAGAAAGATGGGAAGAGAGGGGTCAAAGACGAGCAAAGACAAACATGAAGAGAGACAGCAAAGATGATCATTTAGAGAGTTATAGTTCTCTTATGTTTCCCCTCTTTCTCTCAAGCCATGTTTTTTCAGCTGCAAATCATTTATATCATGTTAAAAAAATAGAAAGTGATACACAACATGTTTTCTATTCCAAATGTCTGTAATTAGTCTACATAACACTGTATCTCTACAATGATAATAAGACTACGTAACAGTAATTTGAGTTCTGTCTTCAGGATAGTTATAAAAAGAAAATGATCAGTGTTTGTGCTTTAACACACGGCACAGACCAGCTTGAATAACTTGTGATATCCTCGTGTTTTCCACCAGATACCAGCAGGAGATGTGGGTCAGGCAGTGCGTCACCATGTGCTCGCCCTACATTACACGCTCATGTACAACCCAGTGATCTCAAGATTGGATTTTCCGAGAAAAATTTTAGCTTTTCTTTCGTGTATTCATTCTGAAGTATTCTTTCAACAACAGATCACATCACAGGTTACACTACTCTGACTAAACTTAAGCAATTCCATGCCAATTGGTCAGAGGAAGATCTAAATAAAATTTGGGACACGGCCATTTTATCAACTACTGGATTATGTATAGATTTGGTCAAACATAAAACCCTGATTAACTATAATGATCCAAAGAAAGCATCTCTTATTTCCCTCCCTTTTTTAGCAAACCAGCTACATATTTTACGTGATAATAATCTCAAAAGCTGAAAGAAAAAAAGAAAAAAAAGTAAAACTGGCAATGTAGTAAGAACAATCAAGAAAATACCAAAGTACAATGCAAAAAAATCCACTTATCTGAAATTACAGAGGTCACTAGTTGTCCAGCCAAAAGATCTCTGTTATTACAAGTCATATTTCTGTAACTGTAGTTTCTATGTTCTCGTTAATTGGCATCCCATCTACTTCTTTTGTCATTTTTATGCTGCAGTAAGGCAGTATCGATTACTCCTCGATTTAGAAAAATAAACTGCAACTCCTAACATCTGACATTATGACTGGGCACTGAGTTACTGATAAATGTGGATCCTGGGGCTCCACCAGTTTGAAACAAATCACCCTTTCTCAGCCACCAGACAGCATTTAATGTGACGTATGACTGACTGATCGACTGTGTGACATTTGGTCTGACAGCTAATTTTCCACATCACTCCACCTATTAAAAATACACACACTCAGAGATTGGAGAGGACGTTGGAGTGGATGTGGAGGACAGCCAGAGGGCAAACATGACCAGACTACTCAGCGGCAGAAAATAAAGATAAAGAAGCAGAGAGGGTGGAGATAAGGAGAGAGGAAGCAGGTATGGAAAGAAGAGTAATATTCACACATACACACATCCCTTGTTATATCATGGATTAATGAGGTAACTGAGATCTGACAGGGGAGGATTAACTCTAGTGGAAATCCTCTTATCCACATATACACTCACCCTTACATCACTATCTGTATGCATAATCACCGCCTCTCAAAACAAATTAGTTCTCAGGCAACAAAACACTTAAATGACAGTTTATCTCCGTACTAATTCGGGCATCGTTATCCTGTCTTTTAATGCTCAAATTCATATGGAATTATATGTTGCTGTATCATTTCCCAGAGGTTGGGATTCTAAGTCAAATTGCACATGAATCTGCTCTGATTTCAAGGAGAGACGATACAGACTTCATCAATTTGACAACCAAATCAAGTGCTGAGAGTGCACCAGAAGGGAGGATGACGAGGCCAAGTGTGCCGCTGCGGCAGTGCCGGGGTCACCATGACGACGGATGGAGGAATGATCCAGGAGAGGAAAAGAGAGAGAGAGAGAGACAGAGAGAGAGTGGGGGGATTATTTCGGCGAAGCAACAGAGTTATATAACAACTGCCTCTGCAGTGGAGGGGGTGTTACACAGACACACAAATAGATGCTGCTTTGAGAGGCATTTGGGGTTCAGGTTTATATTTATGTATGTGCATACAGTAGACACACATTCATGAGGTTTAACACACTAACACTCAGCTGTGCATCACATGCATTGTTCAGCTGTGTTACTCATTGCCATTCATCTGCTGTCTCTTATTCTAAAAGACAAGCTGGGGTTCAAATTAGTGGATAAAAGTTGCAACAATCATATCGTCAGATTCAGGACGAGCATGTTGGATGTAGGGATAAACCAAATCATCACACAGTTCTGCAGCTCCACACAGCGTTTTAGTGTCATTCAGCTGATTCTTTTGGTTTCAGCACTCACAACTGCACTGTTTTTTTGTTTTGTTTTTAATCAATTTCTGGCTGTCCCAGTGTTTGTTCAAGTCACCGCTGGAAGTTTTTGGAGGAAAAGCAACAAAAACCTGCCATACACCAAGCACCAAAAGACTTACAAAGTTTGTGACACGCTGGTGACCATATGGTGGCATTTCTAGTGACTTAATCCAAAAACAGAACTGAAAGCAGAGCAAATCTTGTACCTAAACAGGACTCAAAATTAATACCAGTGTTGAGAGAGAGTCTAAACGCTGAAATGATCAGTCAATTCATTAATTTATTAATGTTGAGATCCTGACCTTTGCAGACTATCAAGCAAAAATACCAAGTAATTACTTTTTCAGGCATCACAAAATTTGGATGAATTTGCTTATTTTCTCTGTTTAGTTTCTTGAGTATTTTTTCAAAATATTAAAATCATCTCATAGGCTAAAAAAATATTGATTAATGGAAAAAATAACAGATTTATACAACATTCTAACAGCCCTACAGTCTGTCAGTCTTTAGAATTAAATGTGTATCAGCTGTAAGTGTTGTCTTAGTTTTAGCTAACTTCCTGCCTGCTTTGCCGTTGGCGATCCCAAGTCACACTCACATGACTTTCTTTTTCCAAGGCAGCTCTCTTTGCCTCTTTATTTCCTCAAGCGTTTCTCATTGCTTAGCTTGTTTATTCTTATTTGTTAAATAAGAAAATAATGCTTTCTGTAGCTCTACATTATGTGAAGCTACGTGCTGGATATCACCGTCAAGCCATTCCCTTCTGTCTGACAGTGGAAAGGTTGTACAAATAAGCCAACAGCCAAATAAACCAAATATTCCCCTAAATGAATTCATTGTTTCTCTATGACTTGTTTTTCGACCATGTTCTACTTTGTTCTAGTGCTCTCCACTGAGAACCACGCTGTGATGGAAAATGCCTCACCTGTCTGTGTGAATCACCTATTTACATGCTTCTGTCTAGGTGTGGTCCACACAGTAACTGCTGGCGTGTTCACAGGCATACTTTCAGTTTAGAGTGGTTAACACTTAATCTATACAAATATGATCCACCAATCCCAAAAACACAAATGATAACTGTTCTAAAAAAAAGAGCTCAACTAAGCACGAATCTTCAGATAAATCACCAAATGTTTAAGTTAAGGTGCTACGAGACAAAATGCCTAAAAAAGACTGAGTGACTGGATGAGTGACAGAACAATTTAAAATTAATCAGGGTCAGACAGCTGGTTGTGGCAGGTTAACCCCTCTACTGTGTTTTCAGATGTGACCATGACAACACGACACAAGGAAGCGTGTTGCTGTTGAGTGCGTAATGTCTATTTTCAGGTCTGACAGGTGTGTGTGTGCGCGTGTGTGTTTGAGACGGACTCCTTTCAACAGCAAGAAAGACAAACAGGACTGTCTAAGTGAGTGGACAGATTTTTTTTACTGCTGGCCTGCTGAACTTTACACAACAGCTAAAGGTGAATATTTGTCAAGGTTCACTTATTGACAGTCATTCAGCAAAGAAAAAACATAAGATGATCAATTTAGTTTAGTATATTTTAGTTTATAAAGTGTTAGAAAATAGTAATAATCCTTCTTCCTGAGGACCCAAAGTGACATATTCAAATATATTCTGACCAGCTGCCCAAAACCCAAAGATATTCACATAAAACAAAAATGACAATCACAACTCCAGATGGCGTCTTCAAATTTTTAGTTCAAATACCGTACTGAAAAGCAGTATATTGTTTTATTTTAGGAGGAGGAACAAGCTTATTTGTAGTTTTACCTTACCTTTTACATGGTTATTGAAATGAACTGTTCTCTAATATCAGCTTTAATAAAAAACTAGAGAAGATGTATATGCATCTTTTGGTGAGATTAAAGTGAAAGCTTTGAGAGAAGAGTGACTTATATTTGGTAGTGTTTTTGTTTTCATTGAGTAGCAGCTGCTGCTGAGGTTTTGGGTTTTTGTTGTTTGCAGAGTGTGATCTCTCATGGTGATTGAAGGTAAAACACACACCAAGCAGCCAACTGTGCAACTTCTTTAAGTCCTACAACTGAACTACTGGTCAAACTATGAACTGTATAAATCGATAGATGAAACATAAATAACACATGAAGCTAGTGGATTATTTATAAATATACACAGACTCTTCCCACAGAGACTTGCTGATCTTGCAAAGTCAATAACATCCAGGGATCTCAGCCACATACCGAGCATGTGAACTGTGTCACTTCTGTCTCAAAATAGACCTTAAAGCCACCACACAAATTAGCTATAATCTGATTTATTACTGTGAAGAGTTTAACCTCAAATATTTCACAGACATGCTACAGGAGGCTGCCAATTAGGCTCCTAATAGTCAATAGCAGACACGGCGTGTCAGACATTAGAAAACAAACACAAAACATACGCTGAGTCTTTTTGCAGGCAGACACATGACAGACAGAAATATAGAGTGTCATGTGAGCGGCAGCCTGATGTATGCAGACACTGGAGAGAGGAGGGGGGTAGGATCAGTCTGGACCTCTCCCAGACCAGAAACCTGTCATTTCTTCTAGTTACCAGGACTTTTCCTTCATATTTCTAACCTTTCTGGCTGACAACGCAGAATAAAATCTTTCAAAACCAGTGCTGTCCAATTCATTTTTCACTGTTCTTGAAGTTTCATGTATCAATAGAGAACACATGAGAAGTGAACAAAACGGTTAGCTGGCATTTATGTCCATTTACGAAGTGGCTTATTTAAAAGGGTCAGTTCATCCAAATTACATATAAAAACATGGTTTCTCACTCAATTCTCATGCTAGTCATACAGGCATTTCTGGTTTTATCTGCTTATCTCATTTCATTCATGCCGCCTCATTCAGTGTAAATAAAAATGATAACAGTATCAACATTACTGGCTAATACATTTAGATACAACCAGAGCAAAGTGACAAGATCTGAGCTCTGCTGCCATTAAAATGTGCCACAAATTGTAACCAAATTTTGAGAAACTCAGTGAATGCTTGTCTGGCTGTTGTGCATTTATAAAGGAGCTCATTCATCAAGATGAGCAGTGTGTGGTGCTGATCCTACAGTGGTGAAACCATTTTAGCATTGCAAAAGAATCTAAAACAATTATGATGAAACATGATGGAAATATGACATTTCTGTGTGTTTCATGAATTAATGGGAGGAAAGTTACATCAGAATATAGTGAAGCAATGAGGAGACTTTACATTTTCTGACATCTTCTTCCTCTAAATATATGATCAGTCATGCAAGTTACACGTTTGCTACATCAGAACTTATTCAAAATTGAGATTCAAACTTTCATCAAGTTCATTAACTCTCTTGGAAGAGGCAAAAACCATCTCACACAGAGCGTCAAAGCAATACTTGAAGATGTGCACATAAACATGTTAAAGGAAACATGGTTATTATCACTGTCAGATATAAAAAAGAAAGGTCCAAATTCGGTGATTTTTAGATAAACTAAGGATCAAATGTCCCTTTAACAATAAACAACTTTACCTGGGAGAGTATCTATAGTAACACATCATACCTGGGCTACAAACATGACAGGTACTTTCCATCTTGTGACGTTTGTCAGGAGCCAGTTCTTTAAAAATACTCACACCTAAATTCTCTCCTGAGGTCAGTGTTTGATTGCTTGGCAGTATTTCAGGTGTTTGCTTAACACCAAATCACAGACTATCACCTGCTGCCTCTTGTATTTTTAGCAAAGCCAGTGCTGGACTAGACAGAATATAATAGCTGCAATGAACCCATCTTTGACCTTCAAGGCTCGACTATCTGCTGCGACACTGGTCAGTCTGGACGATAGGAGATATTTGAATCACTGGAGATAATATATAACATCATCCTGCCCTGGTGACTCAAACAACAAAGACAAGAAAGCCTTGTTATGACGTGTGGCTGAGAATCACAATCTGTGTTGTGTTTTATCTCTTTTACTTAGGAAGTCAGAGGAAGAAAAAAGTAAACTATTAATGTATCCAGAAAGATGTCAGAGTTAAAGAAGCCCTTATGACACTCAGACAGGTGTGATCTGCTCCTTAAAAAAGGGCTTTATTCATTTATGACTCAGCGGCTGTCATCACTGGTGTGCCTCTGCCCAGACAAGCTTAGCTAGAGACACACACACACACACACACACACACACACACACACACACACACACACACACACACACACACACACACACACACACACACACACACACACACACACACACACGGCCATCAAGCTTAAGTGTGAATTATTCAAAGAAACCATTCACTTCCTGTTTTTAAATCCAGTTTACATTTCAAAATGTTTTTCATGTTAACAGCAATTCATTTAGAGCTTATTTCTGTACCAAAATAAAAATACAATGAAAACCTGAGAGTTTCAATTGACAATAATTGTTTGTCTCACACAGACAGCAGTGTTTAAAGCTTAGTCCTTTAATTAAAGTTTGAAACTTGTCAAATGAGTCATCTTTAGTGAAAGCTCATGTTGACGTCTTCATCTGCCAGGTGCAAGCAGAAGATCAGAAAGAGGCAGACAGACAGGCGATATAGAGATGAAAGACAAAAAAGAAAAGAAATAAAAACTGTCAGACAGATGTGGAGACAGAGAGGCTGTACAGAAATAACAAGAGATGAGCAGATTTGGCCTGAGAAGAGATAGACGAGGTCATGATGACAGACAGACAGGTTTGGAAGGACAGACAGCCCCGAGAGGCAGACGGGTGTGTAAGCTGAGAGCTGCAGGGGGAGCAGCGTAGAGTCCAGCAGAGGATCTGATATCTGAGACCATGGAACAAGAAGACACACAACACCGGGCCGGTTCACACTGTGCCGAATGGCCCGAACTCTGCTGCTGCTGCTGCTGCTGCTGCTGCTGCTGACAGCACCGAGGAGGTCGCTGCCAAAATACTGCGCATCACAAAAAAAAACTACTTTTTTTGTTTTAAAAGGAGGAAAATTAACAATTGTTTCAGAGAGACACCAATAAATCCATAACGATTCATCTCATGTAATAAATAAGGATAATGATCCACATATCTTTGAGGTCATTTAGAAACAGCATTGTGATAGTATAAGTTTGTTTACAACAGAGTACTTACAACTATGTTGTTTACCTGTAAAAGGACCTGCTCAGAGCAAATTGTAGAAAACTGGGTTTGAACAGCTTTTTAAAGGGTAAAATTTAAGTACTTTTCAAAAACAAAAAAAGGTATCTGAACCAAATCTCCAGGCTATTGAGCCTTTATCATCACATCTAAAATTAAGAACGATGAGTCCAACTGCAAAAATGAAAAACCTCATCTCAATAACTGTTTTTGTTGTGTTAATGTAAAGGTGCTAGTGTACAATAACAGGAACTGGTGAAATTGAAAGAAAACAGTCTTGATTATGCAAACTCTTTTCAAACGTGTTGTGTTATTTATCACGTATGCAGCTTTCGTCATTCATCTTCTTAAAAGCCTTCTCCTTAATTTAATGACAGAGTGGCTGCATAATGGTGAGGACTGAACACATTTTTGCCAGTTCATGATTTGAATACTAGAGAAATGAAAGCACGTATTACTTACATAAGTGGCATATTCAGTAATGACAACTAAGCAAAACATCAGCTGTCGAAAACTGTTAAATGCTGCTGAAAATGTGTTAACACAATTAGACTCAGTTAGGCCAAACAGAAGCCTTAATAGGTTTTCAGCAGGAACAAACTTGCTTATTAAATTCTGAAACAGTAGACTGCACCCTCCAATGTGAAGCAATGCTGCCGAGAGTTGTTTTTTATTCCCAAAGCCTAGAGTGGTTGCTAGGCTGAGTTAAAATATTTAAGAACAAATGTAGCAATATAATTCAACCTCCTGTCATCCTCTTAAATTTCTCATGAAGTTTTAATTTTTTAGCAGAAAATACGCTGCAAAAAACCAACCAGCACAGACATTTTCAAATAGCGTTTTCTGATTATGTGACATATAAAACACAATCCAGTGTGAAAATTCAAGAAATGTACAGCATCTTACCTTTTTCTGGTACCACACCACAGCATCTTTTACTTTGGAAGCCATTTACATTTCCCTTCTCCCGGCCTAGGGCATCTTAGACTGAAAACACAGCAGGAGACAGAGAGAGAGCAGTATGAGTGACTGAGGACTGATGAGAGCGAGAGGAGGACTGAAGGCTATATACCTGAGAGGAAGGTGTGTCTTGACCGCTGACGAAGGAGAGAGGGAGGGGAAGACTATGACAAACACGCATTTGTTCAATCATGCAGATTTGTGCATAGGCGTCTGCCTTCTCCTACATAAGTCACACAATTTAAGTCTCTTCCTAGTTATAAGATCAGTCATTTCATCTCCCTTGACACCCATCTTACAACAAAAACAAAACACTAATCTTCTATAAGCCAATCTGGAGACAGTTATTACTCGAATAATGATCGCTAGAGCTGGTTTTATCCACTGAATCACATTTTGGCACACATAAACTGCCACGCGCACTTTCCGGGAATAATTTTGGGAACGGCTGCTGGATGCCTTGCAGTGGTTTGGGTGTGTGAGTGATTGGCATGGAAAGACAGGATCATAAACACACATGCATGCACAAACCCACACACACACAGATTGACAAATGCTAATGACAAACACAAACAAGTGAATGAATGCATTCATTACATGATGGGGTGAATGTATTTAGTTTATGTGATGCAGCACCTTCTACAAAGATTAAGCAAATAAGCATATTTCCCAAAATGTCAAACTTAATAAGGACAAACAGACTTTATAAACTGGATTTTTGTGAGCAACAAACCAAAAATGGAGGAATCTTTCATAAAACACGTCACAAAAGAATGCATACATCTGTGACCATGTTCAGAGTGTATCCTGCAGTGTTACAGTCAGTGTGTTATTACAGTGATGTTGTCTTTGAAACA
The DNA here is from genome assembly GCF_904848185.1 of Acanthopagrus latus. NCBI lineage: Eukaryota > Metazoa > Chordata > Actinopteri > Spariformes > Sparidae > Acanthopagrus > Acanthopagrus latus. The sequence continues at coordinate 12,177,091 of NC_051052.1, read as the reverse complement.
GGATCTCCTGCTGATGGAGGTGATGCGAGTGTGTCTGTTGTGGTTAAATACAGACCAGAGCAGACTCCACTTCAAACTAACCTGAGCTTCATAGTTGACACTGAGAACACCACCAAGGAATTATTATTTCCTCATCCACATCAGCTGTACATGCATGTCTGAATAGAACCGTGTTCATAGTCAGCATTTATATGAAAGTTGGAACTACTGTGATTGCTGTTGTAGGTTGTAATATTAAAAGAAGACACCTCTATTGGTTGGGGTTTAAGAGGAAGACAAGAAGATGTGGTTAATAAGAAGCTGTAAAGTGGAAAAGATGGAGACTCTGCGGTTAGCCGCTCTCCTTCCTTCTTCTCTCCATCTGTCTCTGCCTCTCTTCCTTCCCCCTCTGTCTTTCTGTCTCTTTTCTATTTCTCTGTTACATAAGTGCAGCGTTGTCCTGCTGTGTGAGGAGTGTGAGTGGGAGGGATGGAGGAGCTGATGGATGGAGAGTGATGGAGGGCAGCGGCTGCAGGCCAGGCTGACTCAGGGGGCAGGGAAGGCTTTCTGTTTTCACTTTGGATTCATCAGGAAGTATTACTCAATCTGATTAAATATTGCACAAATGCATTTTATGACTAACGAACTGTGCAATTTCCCCTTAGCTCTTAGCTCAAACTTAATATTTTGTCTCTCTTTTCTTACGCTTTTTCTTCTAGGTTTCAACCTTTAATTTGAGATGGCAGAGATGAGTTATCCTACCTTGCATGTGAAGGCTTGTCTGTGCAGCCGATCTGCAGGGTAATCTATTCCTGATGATTGCATTTACAGCAAAATCTGCGTCATCCTTCCAAGGAAGTTTTGCAAAACCCTATAATGTTATGCGTGTGATAAAGTCATCACCTCAATCAAATACAGGAGTATTAGTGTAAGCGCGTGTCTGTGCGCGCGTGCACGTTTTTAAAAGCACTCATGTTCAAAGCCGTGTTGGAGCGAGTCCAAGCTCAGAGTGTCAAGAATGTGTGAAGTTCAAAAGCAGGAAGGAGAGAAAATGTTTCTCGTCCGAGCCAAGTGTGAAAGGTTTCTACGTCAAGCTCAGACGTCTGCTAGTAGTATCAACTCACACACTCACACACATACACACACAAGCTGACTGATGTACAAAACTGCAAAGAACCCACTGACCATAACCACAACTGCTGCATGAACACTGATCACAAAGTTGCAGAGGCGTGGTTGTATATGCATTTCTGCATGACTGCGTTTTTTTGCGTGCACACATGTGCGTGTGCAAGCACGCACTTTTGCCCCAGAAGGCAAGAGACATTTTTAGCAACAGGAAGAAAGTCTCTTGCTCGCTGCTGTCTACGATTACGATCATCACTCCCCCATATCGTTCACTGCTGAGCCACACTATTCCTGACATGCAGTGGCCTTTATCACATACTTTGTCACAAACCGGCTCAGAGAATGTGACAAAGAGGGAGTCCACACAAAAGATCCACTTTCCGAGCAATTTATCAATTCATAAACTAAATTCAAAACAGTCAATACAAACCATAAGACAATGATAAAGAGTGGATGCCAGCTAGTGGGGGAGAGACCGAATGAACATGTACTGAAGTTGGCTAAAACAGTCTCCCAGACATTGTAAGAGGTGTCACAACTTGCATAAATTAAACATAACAGCGTGCACAATGCTGGTTTGTCCCTTCTAAGGTGGAGTGGTTACAATGGGTTAATGAGTTTACAATGTAAACTTCATGTTAAAACTTAAGTGGCAGACAGGAATAATGGAGCAGGTGTATATAAAGAGCAAACACCACATGGAGTGCGAGAAAGGCAGAAAAGTATCCCCTTCTTCCTGTTAACATAAACACAGATACAGTTTGTCTTAGTTTATATCTTATTCATACAAGAACAGAGTAACACACCTGTCCTAGACTTGCATTCACTTATTTTGCTGCTGTAACAAAGATTCAAACTATTCCCTTCTGCAATGAGAAGAACAAGGAGACATACCAGAGATGGAAAGCAGCTTGTACTCACTACACAAAGAACAGCACTGTATACATTTCCACTAAAATACTAAAGCTAGCAGTCCAGTTGTTGAAAGAAGTAAAAGAATCACCTCATGTTTTGATCATTTTGGTGAATATTAGAATGAACTGATGCCTTCTTCAGATCACATGTTGCTTGTTTAATCCAATTAATAATTTTATTAACATTAAACATACAAAAAGGCTGTAAATCCCCACATTTAGTGAGCCTGAACCAGAGAAAGGTTGGTGTTTTACTTGATAGAACATCACTGCTTTGAGAACGACTTTGTTAGCTGGTAATTTTCCATAAATTACATTTTTTATATGAACATGAGAAGTTACACAGGTGATCAGACACACACAAACTACTGTTATACATTTTCATTGTGGGGGTTTCTGTTACATAACATGGTATTTTAAGACCAGACAACAACACTGTTAAGTCGACAATAAAAATGTCCTGGTGGTGTCCAATTATTGCAGAACAACAACAGCTAACAACTCCTGCTGTGAAGAAACTGTCAGGCTGCACAACCACACAAACAATGGTAATCATGACGAGGAGAGAATGAAAACAGACCTATGGGAATAACACCCAATCATTAGTGGGCCTGGACCATAAACATCAGCACTTTCTGTTTTTAACTCTCAACAGCGTTAATACTTCAAATCCTCCCCTGTCCAGAGATACGAAACACACGAGGATCCTCCCTCTTCAAAGCCTTAAAATCTCTCTGTCATAGCCCAGTGTGATGCCACCCGTGATTCACAGACATAATTAGACAAAAACACACATACAGACACATACTGTTGCCCAATATGGCTTCACAGACAGGATAAACTTCTAACTGCAGGGTTATTATTTATGCTGGAAAACATAACAAATAGAAACAGGCTTAGACTTCTTTCCTAACATACTTTTTCCAAAACCACACATGCACAGTGTTCTCATAATAGTTTGTGGTTTACTAAAAGGGTATTTAGGGAACAGAACCCAGACAACAGACACACACACACACACACACACACACACACACACACACACAGTATGTATATTTTGGTTACAGGATTCAAAGATGTCGAAGAGAAAACAGCCGAGGCAGAGTGTTTTCTGTGAACGTCCCAGGGTTGAGCCTAAATCTGTAACTAGATATCTTACATTCTATTTCAAAGGTTGCGATGCATTTGAACCCAGTTGTATTTATTCATCTTTCCACAGGTAATTTTTCATACCAGCAACTCTGGCTACAAACTCATGTCAACAAGACACTTGGTTCACAAACACTCCCCATTACAAAGCTCTCAAAGAATTCAGCAACTTTTACAACCACACAAACGCACACTCACTCACAGACCCTTGGCAAGTCTTTCTGACCAGTAGTCTGTCTGAACTGACCCATTTACAGACAGAGAGAGAGCGTGGTCAAGTAAGACAGTGTGTATTATGTAGGCCACAGTTTATAAGAGAGCCTTTTTTGTGCCAGTGACTGTGTGTGAGTGTTTGGGGGAGCAGGAAATGGTTCAGTAATTAGCCATATGTCTTCTGCAGTTACTGTGCGAATATTGTTGTGAATGAACATCAGTGGCAGAAGGAAGAAGTGGCAGTCTTTGGGTGTGTGTGCCTGTGTGTGTGTGTCCTTTGCTAAAGGACAAGTACAATGTTAAGTTGTGCCACTAAAAGTAAAAATCATGCATCACTGTGATTCAGAATTTGACATGGTGTTTGATGTTTTTCCCCCACAGTCACTCTGACACAATAATCTAAAAAAACAAACAAATTCACCCAGAAATGTTTAGTGAATGGACTGATTTGGGACCATTCTTCCTAGACAACAGCAGCACAGATTATCAAACAGTCTAGTAAGGAAATTGCTCAAAATCATGACAGCTGAATGGAGTGTTGAGAGTGACGTTTGATGGAAACTGTGTGGTGTGTGGAAGCTGTGTGTGTGTTATGAGAATTACTTTATGGATGGTTTTCATAACATTTAATTGAATTGGTTATGCAACCTGCCAGCACTCTGACTTTTTAATCTGACACTTTATAGCTACAGTCAGCTCTCTGAAATGAACCACGCACACGCTCGCTTTCTCTTTCCATGCTTAATGTATCACATTATTGCAAATGACTAGTGCTGGTTTCCAATACCTGGCTACCTTTTGCACTCAGTACAAAGTCGTTAAAAGTACCTCATTTGTGAAGTGCTGACTCAAATGATTCTCTTGCTGATTGTTTTATTTCCTCTCTTCTTTATTAGGAAAGCACAATTTACTAAATATTCAGACGGTCACCAAGATAATCTAACTAATAATACCAATGACAAAGCCCACGTTGATAAAGCTGCAGATCTGACCAGAATCATACACAAGGGGAGGGCAAATTAAGATTAGATAGATTCGGATTTGATTTCAGAAAAGCTATCAAACCAGAATGCTTCAGATCTCAAATGATTTTCACAACCTCTTGAGGCTTAATGGCAAATCAATCAATATATATTTTGGTCTTGCTTCCCCAATTATATCTTAAAACTGTGACACCATTTCTGTAGAAGTAATCCAAGTTCAGTGGAGCACATGAGACAAAAAGTAAGGTCAGTCAGTGCAGTGTATGTTTCCTAAACCTTGTGAGGTGTAACTGTATACGCCGCAGCAGCATCAGAGGTTTTACAAGCTGGATAAACTTTGAAATGAGTCATGTTAGGTTTTAAATTTAGGACGATGGGACGGTTCATGTGACAGGCTTCATTTGTGTCCTGTATGGAAGCTACGATAATCTGAAGGCTTCCACTCACAGTTCACAGTCGGTCATCTTGTAGGGCTACTGGAAAAGCCATAACTCAATGAAAACAAACTACTCGTTGATGAATACTTCACACGATTACTACTTTGTAAACTATAATCAAATCTATTTACAGTTCTTTAGCAATTAAAACCCAGACAGAAATATTAGGGTGAGACAAGTTGCGAAGAGATCCAACCACAACAATTCCTTTGTGTGGTGGGAGGAAGGGAGGCGTGCTTAAGTCAGACCTTTGGTTTGACATTAACAATGTTTGATTGCCATGATTGGATAAACAAACTAAAAACTGTCAAAAAAGGGAATGATACTCAAATATGAGACAAAATCAACACTGTCCGACAGAGTAAGGCATTCATAGAAGGCTTTACACACAAATTCACTTCATCCACTGTATCTGAAAACCAAGCTGCTAATTATGGCCTGAAGAAGTGGAGGAAAGGCAGTCAGACAAGTTTAGAATGATACTGAGCATGAAGCAACACTGCTGTAAACTGCCTCTGCACTGATCTGTATCCGAGTTGACCACAAAGCTGGTTTTTAGATGAGCAAATTGCAGAGAAGAACAGGAACTGAGGAGAGTAGAAGAGATGTCAGAGTAGTGAAGATTACAGTGGAAAAAGTTGTTTTAGGACTGCTGGTTTTCTATGAGTGTAATGTTTCTCTGTGCACAAGAGGAGACCTCCTTCATGAGTCCATTAACTCGTGATGTGAAACACTAGCCGCTCCCCCTCTCTCTGGGTGCTCTATATTTCATGATGGGTGCAGATTACATCTCTGAGCTGGGCCGAGGGGGCACGTGTGTGTGTGTTTGCATGCCCACAGGAAACATAACGCGGCTCAATTGATGATGAAGGGTCGAAGGTGTCAGGGGGATTCTCAGAGTGAGTGTGTGACACTGAGGGGTGGTGGGGAGACGGGGATCATGTGTTCCATCATGTAGGGTGAATCCCTGACATTCTCAAGTAACAACAAACAACACTACGCTTGACCTATACAGGGCTTTAATGCAACACACACACACACAAGTTGGCTCATTAGTTATTTACTCTGTCATGCACATACAAGTGCCAAGCCCCCATGAACTTGTAAGACACCAACAATACAGTTGTAATGGTAAAACATTGTCTTGAGGAGAGCAGACTTTCTTCTCACTGGGGCTATAATTCATTTTGAATTATTGGTAATTTAATTTAATCTATTAATAGATGAATTGTTACAGCTGTACTTATCACGTTATAAGGATCCACCGACCAGCCATAAACAGACACACACTGAACCCCAGTTGAGTCTGCCCGTTGGCAATTCCAATAAAGTTCATCCAAACAAGATGTAGCATCCTTTACAAGGGTAAGAAAAAAAGAGAGGCAATAATATTTTGACCAGTTCTTCAGTGAATGAAAGAAAATGAAAAATCTGGAGCTGCAGATGGCTGGAGGATTCTGACAATATGGTGTCTGATCTGCAGTGAAGTCTAGTTTTTTTTAGTTCAGACTACTACCACTATAAAAATAATAGTAGGGATCAAGTTGTGATGGGATCACACCAGCAGCGATGCCCATCAACAGGTTTACATTTCAACCCTTAAGACTCACAAGGTGAAAACATTGCTTTGTAATTCAAACAAACTCGGTGCAGTTTCTAAAAAATCTTTTCACAGCATTTATGAGGGAAATCAGACTGTGGAGCTCCTCAAACGGCAACACAGCTGACCAAAATGTTCGAGATGCCAGAAATACAACCTATCAGCCAGATCACTGATTGTTCAGGCAAACAATCAACTGTTGCAACTCCCCGAGAACTAAACATCAAATAACAACAAAGCCTTGTGACTCACAGATTCTGAAATTAGTCTGGTGTGAGTAATTCAGGGTTAAAAATCGTGCTGAATGTGTTTTAACTTCCCTTGTTAAAACACAACTCAGACGTTGAATAATAATACATCTAGAGAGGCTCATGACAAACGTTTGACTAAAAACAGTAGGTTTTTAAATCATTAAATGATGACCTGAAATGAGCTTTGTCTTTAATATCACCTACATCACAGAACAAACACAGGCTTTTCTCTTCAGGGAGACCATTAAACATACCTTCTTCTAAAATTAAGAGGCATTTAACACAATGGTTATATTTGTGTGTCTAACATTAGGCGGTTTTGTCAAATGTGTGAAAATACAATACAGCCCATTTCTGCACAAACTGGTGGTTACATGTAGTAGGAAAACGGAGAACCCCTGTGTCAGTGTAGGCATTTGTTGGATAGCAAACCAGTAACCACAGACGAACTGAAAGGACTGAGTCGTATAAACACACACACGCTTCTGCTGATTGAACACACACACACACTAAAAAAAGCCATGCATGCTCTCCTCAGAGAGGAAGTATGTTCTTTTATTCACATTCTCCTATTTTTCCATCTGTCTTTCTCTTTCAGACATAGTGAACAGTACTCATGAGCTATGTGTGCTGTCTGAGCAGGCTAACTGGTGTGTGTGTGTGTGTGTGTGTGTGTGTGTGTGTGTGTGTGTGTGTGTGTGTGTGTGTGTGTGTGTGTGTGTGTGTGTGTGTGTGTGTGTGTGTGTGTGTGTGTGTGTGTGTGGACAGCTGACACCCTCACAGCAACAGAACAGGGGTTGTTGGAGCATGCAGCGCTCAAACAAAAACAGACTATGTGAAGTTGGGGGGGGGGGGCTGCAGTAAACACACAATGAGCACACACACATACACAGTCACACACCGTCTGGACTCACCTCTAGTCAGGCCGTGTAGCTGACTGGTGTTTTGTGCTCACAGCCAAATTGGGACAGGAGCTGGACATTTGGAAAACAAAGAGAGAGGGGGAGGTCAAGACTGAGTGTCCTGTGATGATCACATTTGAGATTCAAAGCAATGACAGAAGTGTGTGTGTGTGTGTGTGTGTGTGTGTGACAGTGTGTATCTCAGACTCTCAACTCTGATAACTATATCTAATTTCATGTTTGAAGTGGGGTTTCCAGGGTGTGTGTGCATTCTGAGCAGTGTGTGATTTGTGCTTTGGCTCGTGTCCACATGATGAGGCTGCATAAAGACACTTAAAAGCAGCTCTCTTGCCGAGCTTCAAAACACACACACACACACTCACTCAGGTCCCCTCTAGACATAGAATGAATTCTCAGAAACAATAATGACTAACATCAGCAAGAAAAGGAACCCAACAGGCAACTTTCCTCTAACAATGTAGCTCTTGTGCAAAGTCAGGAGACCAGCCACCATCACCACCACCACTACTATCGTCATCATCTGCCTCTTTCATCATCATAATCATCCCCAACATGTCTTTGTCAGCAATAACTATCTTACAGAATGATGTTTCTCATCATGACAGGTCAACAAATGCACATAACCCTGAAACTCAAACTCACACTGTGATCGACATCGAGATGACGCACTTGGAGGATTTAACTGAATTAACAAACAAAAAAAAGAAGCAGTCCCATGTAAGTGCATCTTCACTCAGGCAGTTAAAATAAGGCTTTAGTGGGAGACAGGGGAGCAAGTTACACTTCTATAGATCAATGATTATATTTCGAAACAGCAGCTGTTAGCCAGGTTAAAGGGACAGTTCACCCCAACATCAAAAAACAGTATTTCCTCTTACACATGGTGCCGTTTATCCATCAAGTTTGTTTTGGTGAGAGTTGCCAAATTTTGGAGATATAGCCTTAACTCGAATATAATAACTAAATGGCACTCGGCTTGCGGTGCTCAAAGTACCAAGAAAACATCTGAATACCTCAACAGTGATGTCTCTTTCCAGAAATAATTACCCAGTTACTCAAGATCATACTTTGTGTTTCATGAGTGCATCTACCCTTGGACGAGATGCTTGCTAACTAAACTAACTAAGCTTGCTAATGTGACAGCCCAACTGGGAATGGTGGTATTAGTGTTTACATCCAGCAGTGCCACAAGTCTCTCTTCCATGAAGGGATACGGTTGGCAGGTTTAGTGTTATAGAAAGAAAATAATTACTACATAAAACTGATTACACCAAGGTGTGTGGAATTTGAGTAACCAGCAGCCCAATCTGAATTATCTTGGACCATTCTGCCATTATTTTAGCTTCCTGAAACTGAAGTGGAACCTGAACTGTAGCCTATGATTTATCTGACATGTAGATATCGTACTTTGAGCAACACAAGCATAGCGTCATCTGGTTCGAATATATTAATGAGAGGGCAGAAATCTCTAAATAAAAATGAGAATAATCATGGGGGTTTTTTTGTTTTTTTTTCCATTTTCAGGTGAACTGTCCTGTCTAGTATAACAAAAATTCATGCCAAGACATGGTTAAGTTGAACGAAGACAAAACCACAAAAGTAATCAGGCCCAGATGCGAGTTTGTGGAAGATTTTGATAAAAACTACAGCAACAGAGATGGACTAAAATACCAATAAGTACTATGTTTGTGATTCACTGAACCTCAGAAAGGCTCAAGGCTACATGTCTAGTTGGAGAAGTCCCCATGAAGAGAAATGAAAAGTTTACAAGTGCAGCAGATGAGTATATGCTTGGATAATATGGATCCATTCTTTTATTAATAGATACACATGATGTGGTCTTGTCCTGTTAAAAACTGCTAATAAGGCCCTACAGTGACAAAATGTTGAAATAACTATTGGTGTTGTGTTTCTTCATTCAACAAAAACTCTGAGCAGCTCCAGAGTCAAGTGCACCTGTTATAAACTCTCCATCCTGCCTCTACCACTGGTTTCACAGACTTGATCAGCAATGGCTCATCCTAGGAAAACGCCCTCAACATTATCATTAACACAACCTGCAGTGTCGCCGAGCTTGTATCGGCAACTTCACTCGAAGCCACTTGACCTTTCTCTGTGACCTTTCTGCCCGCGCTCGATACTGCAACAGTTATAATGCTATGAAATATGTCACAGCATCACAGGCCATTCTGCAGCTCTAACATAAGATGATATGGCAGTCTAGTGTGTGTGATGTAACTACATTGCAGCTGATGATGTAACCAGCTCTGCAGGCAGAATCGAGCTGCACAAAGCACACAGCATCGTCTGAGAGCTCCTCAAAGAGACAGGGACAGACAGAGAGAAAGAGAGAGGGAGAACAAAAAAGAAAGAAAATAGAAAACAGCACGCTGGTCAGACAATAGACAGCAGTCTGAGTGTGTGGATGCTACAATTACACACAATGACACACTCAATCAGGCAGTCAGTCAACCATTACAATTCACTTTGTGCAAAATGTATATGGAAATAAAAACACGTTCACGAACACTGCAGAACTGCTGCATGACCGCCTTGACAGACAAGTACTACCAGCCTGACTGACGACCAATCAATCAATGTCTGGAATGTCACACACACACACAGTGTAGTCCCGTCCATGATGTATGTTTATGTGTATGTGCAGGTGTGTGCTCAGAGCGTCCCGCGGTGTAACATAATGCCAGTCTTGTCAACACAAAAGACGAGCAACAGGGATTTGCATTGCTCATCTCCCGTCTGTCAACAAATAACAAGACTTGTTTGCAAACTCTTGCTGGGTGCTCTCACAACCACCGCTTCCTGCCATTTGCACCTGCACTGCATTAAAGTGCCTTGCTCAAGGGCACCCAGAGGCTTCTTCTACCTGACATTGTATATTCAAAAGATGGGTTTTGTGTGTGGTTTTTGAATGAATTCAAGAGAGAAGAGAAAAGGTTTGCTTCATCACTATACATCAGTAATATTTTAAGTAGAGTTGTAATGATCGAGCCATTACTTTTCAACTGTTCAATTAATCACAACTTATTTTACTTCTTTCATTTCTTTATCCTATATGACAGAAAACTCAATAGCTTTCCATTGTGGACTTATCAAGACATTTGAGGAAACACTGTTTGACCATTGTCTTACATTTTATTTACCAAACAACTGATCTATATGTCAAGAAAATAATCAAAAGACTAAGTCCTAAATCTAAGTAGTAGATATTTAGAAAAGTAAAATACAGAACCCACTTTACATAATGCTGCTGCACATGTCTGACAGCATAGCTTACTAATTGCAGGTGAAAGAAACATGGTAAATTATTGGCTACAGTCCAAACATACTCATGTCTAACAACTAGACCGGTACACGATACTGCAGTGGGTCATTTCTGCCAGAGTCACAGTTTTATAACATGATTTATTACTCAAACATTGTATGACTGTTCTGTTTCTTCAGCCTGTGCAGCCATGATTTACAATGAATCCATATTTCACGTACAAACTACATGTTGACATTAAGAAACGTATGAAGATGTGAAGCTTTAAAAGGTTTATTTGACTCTCCTCACTATGTGTTATGGATTTGTGGTGGTCTCCGCCACAGTGGTGAGGAAGGTTAATGTAGGGGTCATGCATTATGATTGCAGTGGAAAATCTGGGTGAGTGATGACAGCGATAGTCAGACATTGGAACAGACAAGGCCGGCTGGACAGCGAGCCGTGTTGGATAATCAGACGGCCTGCCAAGCTTTCTATGCCGAGGTCACAAGATCGGTAGAGAGAAACAACGCTGGTTATAGAATACAACACAACAAGGGATTAATGGCATGAAGAGCAGAGAGTAGAGTTCAGAAGAAGTGAGGAAAATGAATTGGAAAGAGAGGCAAGTTTGGCTCCCATCCTCTAAACTGATAGGTCTAAATTGTATTTCTTGGTCTTTTATGATTCCAGCTTTGGATTGTGTAGAAAAGTTACACATAGTAACCAATTTAAAGACTTGACCATTCTGAATTTTACACTTGTTTCTCACATTTTACAGATCCAGGGAATACTCAAGTAAATAATCGACCCGCAGGTTAATCGGTGATGCAGGCTCTCACCCAGGAAATTGTTTAGCCATGGTAGTAAGCCAGCTGGATCCAGATGTAGGTCTGAGGGAGGACAAGCACTTTGATGGGTGGAAGACATCTTCCAGACACGCAATGTTTCCAATCATTTCTGGACAGCCACCTCAGACCATTACTAAGAAAAGCTAAAAGGAGGTGTACTTGTTTTGCAACTGATAAACAACCATCACCATCATCATCATCAGTTAACCTGCTGATTATGTTGTTGATCGGTCAACTAACTGTTCAGTCTTAGAAAACGTTGATCTGTGTTGTGATGTCCGCAAATGTCTTGCTTTGTGCACAACCCAAAGATATACAGTTCACTGTCATAGAGGAGTAAAGACTGAAAATATTCACATTTAAAGAGCTGGAATATTAAGATTTTGACTTTTTATCTTTAAAAAATGACTCAATCAGATTAATCGAGCATTGAAACAACTGATAAGTTGATAAACAGCAGTTGGAAACTGTTTCAGCTCTATCAAGACTGCATTTGCTGTCTGCAATAGCTTCTCTGCACCTTTAATTCGGGGTTTGGGTATTAAAATTGTTATTCTCCTGATGACTCTAGTCTGTATAACACCTGTGATTGAAATTATGGCCAGATGCAGCAATTTAAGTGGAGGCATTCAACTGTTTTGAAGAGAATGACAAAGAACAGTTGGGGGGACGACAAGGTAACACACACACAGTGGTTTGAAGTAACGTAGTAACGTTACAGACGCTATTACACTACAGCCGAAACGTTACTGTGTTTTCACTCCATAAAAGGACGCGACCCGTTAAGCGCCATAAATCAGTCCCCAAAAAAGCAGCTAATCCTGTAGCTAGCCTCCATGTAGATGCAGCCACGGCGTGTTTTCAGACAGTCCTCGGGGTTCACTCCACACATTCTGCCTTCCTCCACCTCCTTCCTCCTGCTAGCTCCTATCATGCTACATGGTTAGCTAGGCTACCACCGGCAGCAGGCACAAAGAAGAGCCCGCACAGCTGACCCTGATTACTGCTGGCCAAACATGCCATGCAATACGGAGCTTACCTCCCTGACAGCGACGGCTGCTCCGAGTCCCCACGCAGACCTGAGCTGTGCTTTCCAATTTTTTTTATTTTTTATTTTTTACGCTGTCCCGAGCAAGCCGACCTCGTCGCTTGTCTGAAGGAGATGCTGAGTGTCTGCACGGCGCTGTTTGAAGCAGTGGCTCTCTCTTCTCTGTCTCTCGCTGTGAAAATACAACTTCAGCCTTCTACCGTAAAGTGACGTATGAACGCGCCGTGCCTTTATTTTAAGCCAAGAAACGTCGCTGACGGCCAGTGAAGAGGAAAGGAGAGCTGACTGCACTCACTAATCACTTAAACGATCGAATTAACCGAAAAGCGACAAACTACACGGAAAATATCGCTGTATTATGCAGTGGCGTGTTGAATTGCATATAAACACGAGCACAGATACAAATAGAAAGAGCGTTACTTACCTCTAGTGGACGTTCAAACTCGCTACAGGAAACGTTTACAGCCAATGTTCGCTTTTTTACTAAGCTTTACGGTTGGACCAGAATGATAGACGTTAAAGGAACGTGACGTAGCAGGACCAGGACCAATCAGCTTCCAAGACGGGCGGGTCGGGACAGAGATAACGGGACCCAAAATCCCCAGTTATCATTAACGGACGCGTCTGTAGATAATAATGTGACTTATTATAAGAGATATTAAAGGTTTTGGTGTAAGTCATAAGGGGACAAGAACATGCTGCTGGCACCCGGTCTAGAAATACAGTGAGAGTCAGTAAGTCGGACTTTGCCTTCAATAAAACCTGTTAGCCTCAGCTAGCTTTAATGCTATTGGTCTGTAAAAGATAGCTAGCTAGCTGTCACTGTGATATTAGCTAATTACTCCAGCCAGTGTAAGTGACATGTTGTTCGATGTAGTTAATGATAACATGTTTAATAGTCATTAGCAGCTATTTTAACGTCGCTGTCTAGCTTACATGTTGAGTTTCTTGTCAGTGAAACGTTACTCTATAGCTAACTAAACGTAAACACGAGAGTCTGATTGTTTCTGACCTCTCCTCTCTCTTCTGTCCAGGCTCTGTTTCCTCCTCTGATCTGTCTCCAGACAGTAAGATGTCTCTGGCTCAGAGGGTTTTGTTGACCTGGGTCTTCACCCTGGTCTTCCTCATCATGCTAGTACTCAAACTGGATGGGAAGGTAGCGGTTTTTTCCTCATAATACTTGTCATTCTCATCTTTTGAGTCACCCCTTTCTCTTAGCTCCTGCACCCTGAAAATATGTCATGCTGTCAGTAAGAAGTATTGTTCACAGTTAACTTTGGTAAATCCAGGTCAATTAAGACAGCCTAGTAGTCAATTTACTGCAAAGCATGAGGGTGTGATTATTTCGATTTTACTATCAGGATTCATACAGCTCATCCTCTTCTCACCCGAGCTAAAATAATGACCCATAACCCTGAAAGAGGACAGAAACCATGGGTAAAGTCTTGATTATGTAACTATAATCTTCTTCCTCCAGGTGCAGTGGAACTGGTTCCTCATCTTCCTCCCGGTCTGGGTCTTTGATGGCATCCTCATCCTCATGCTCGCCATCAAGATGGCAGGCCGTTGCAAGCCTGGTTACGACCCACGCAACGGCTCCCCGGACCTGCGTCTGCGTGCCTGGTACCTGACGGCCATGCTGCTTAAGCTGGGCTTCTGCCTGACGCTGTGCGCCAAGCTGGAGAAGCTGGCGGATGTAAAGCTGACATTTGTGTGCATACCGCTGTGGACAATGTTACTGGGGGCGCTGGTGGAGCTGGGGCTGAATATCTTCCCTGAGAGGAGAGAAGCCTGAACACTTGGTTTATTGACTTCAACATGAATCATTACACTTTAACTGTTGAGGAAAGATGCTTTTATGACCATGACTTTGTGAAACTGGAGCTTTTGTTTTGGTCTGACGGAGGCTCCAGATTGAATCAAATCTCAGACATAGAATTGAATCATTGTGTAGTCAGACCTCACTGGAGTCTGCTGTAAGGGCTTCAACAGGGCAGCTGCTATTAAATCCATCACAATCCATTAATTTACTTAATCAATTTAGCTTGGAAGCGGCTCCATTTTCTTTATAAAGACAGAAAATGCCATAAGGGGAACAACTATACATGTATGAGACTACTGTGAAGCTGACACTGGAAACATTAACGTCCTTTAATGTTTGCTTTTGTTTTGAACTCAAGATGTTGAGGATTGTTTTCTAGTGTATATAAGATAGCAAAGCTGCTTTTCTAAAAACAAAACAAAACAAAAAAAAAACTGGATGATCCGAATGATATTTGGTGAATTTTGACTTTTGTATGGAAGTCAATTTTTTGCCTGTTTAAGAAAGAAAATGACAAGAACTTAGCCTTGATTAACAATTATATATATCTTCCCATGTTAAGATTTAATTAAGAGATACAAAAGTTTTTTTTTAATCATAATTCTGATTCACAATAGGCGTATAGTTTCATTAATTTAAGTTTGCTCTTTTTTTTGTGTATTTAACTGGCAGAAGTGGGCTTCCATACACCTGGTACCAGAATTATGAGTGTAAGTGTACATTTTCTTAAATGTATTTTAGATATTGTGCGACACTTTTTCTTCTCATTCCTGAGCTGCGGCGAGGAGGCAGCCAAGTATTACTTCATAAGTTATACATTAACTTCAGAGGTATTCACGACAAATGGCTTTGTTTTGGCTGCAAGCACATAGGGAGGCGATAGATACAGAAATCATTTGGGACATAGAAAACATCTTTGGAGAACTTTGTGTGCCCCCTCCCACCCCAGGCTACCTCCTCTGCTTTGTACAAGGTCTCTTTTGTCATCATGTGGCCCATGAAAAACAGTGCACCGTTAATAGGTACAAAGTCCATTAAGAGAAAGAACTCGGCATGACCAAAATGATTATGACTATGAATATGTGAAATCTAAATTGATGCCTCGCAGCTCATCAGCTTACTTTATATTCCAACTCTACGGTACGGCTGACACTGTGCATGTTTTGTGCCATGTGATTGTTTATAAGTATTATAAAAGACACTTTTTGCGTTATTTTGCACCATGTAGAAATGAGACGGTATGAGTGTTTTGAGATGGAAAAAGTATTTGATAATTGATGCATGTCTTGTTAAAAAATAAAATATCCGCTGTACATCTTTGTCTCAAATAGCCATCATAACGCAAAATCAAGCTTGAGTGCTTTAGTTACAGACTCTGCAAAACAAAGTACTGTGGTCAGGGGGAAAAATCCTGCGGGGACATGACCTGGAATGAACTGTGAAACCACAGAGCCAGCAGCAGCAGCAGCAGTGTGTGTGTGTGTGCGTGTGTGTGCGTGCCCTCTCAGACACTGAAGTCTTTGTCTGTCACTCTCATTTGTCTTAAAATATTGTGGTATATTTGTATGACTAATTCTTAATATTCAGACATATAACCGCGTGAGATCAACGTTTCCAGTTTGCAAACTTCCTGTCAACACGGGTCCAGCTGTCCCGACAGTTTCCTCACCGAGAGGAACTGAAAGTATGGACAGAAATGATTTACAAAAGTGCGGCAGTGGACACTCTTCCAGGAGGTTAATGTAGCCTGAAGGCAGTTTCCACAGTGGAAACACTTGCGTCAGACACCACACCTTTAACACTGGCCATCATCAGAGATTGAGGTGAGTAAGCTTACATGGATGTGCAGGAAGAGGAGGGACCGACAGAGGATGGGTGGAACGGGAGAGCTTATTACGCATTATTCCTTAACATGCCAGCATGCTAAGTGCTATTGTAAAATCAGGTTAGGCAGTACTCATCTCAAAGGAGACGCAAACCCAAAAATGAAGTATCAGTCATACTGAGCCTCACACTGATGGAAAGTCTGGTGAAAGTTTGTTGTCCACAAAACATTTCTGGCACCTCACAAAAGAACAGCACCTCTTAACTGAAGCAGATGGGGACTTGTTTGCTTGAAATACAGCAGACCAGCTGGCTGGAGCCATTTTCAAGTCCCCATCTGAGTCAGTTGTTTAGGAGAACGCTGTTTTGATGTGAAGCTCTACAAACGTTTTGTGGACTAGGAAACTACTGGCCGTGAGAGTATCGTAATTGAATTTTCATTTTTGGATGAACCCATCCTTTATCTGGAATTTGTGGTTTACTTTACTTGATTTGAGTAGATTTATACTTGGACTTTGACAGTTCAATGGCCACTTGGCAGATGAATTTTTTTAAGTAAACCCTTGGCGGACCCTGCCACCTTTCTAGCCACAAACAGTGCTCTATATGACATCAATTAAAACATTTGTTTAAGAAGGATAAAAAGTATTAAGTTTAGTAGAGTAGTAGCTCACATTAAATTAAAAAGTTACCAAATCACAAGTGCTGTTATTTAGTGTGATGGCTCTTCGACCTTTGACTGAAAGACAGTGCAGTCTGTGGGAACGCACTCACACGCCCTCAATGAGGTTTTTCCGAGTATTCCCTCCAAAAACCCTTTCTCTGTCTCGGCTCCAACTTCCTGCCTCACACCCACTCACTGTAAAAGGTCAGCTGAGCTTCTCTGGCATTCCTGCTGTGTGTGTGTGTGTGTGTGTGTGTGTGTGCGTGTGTGCGTGCACAAACGGATGAAAACAGAGCGTTTGACCTGACAAACTACAGGCCTGAATTATGAGGCTACTGCACTGTGGTGTGTATGAGCTGTCTGCTCCAATCTGGCCTGGTAGCTGCCACGCTCAGTGCTGCAGACTGCAGTGAGTGGGTGGCTTGCATAAGGGCAATACACAGAGAGAACGCAAAGGCATGTGTTAGATGAAGGTGGAGGTATAGTTTCCAAACACAGAGGGACATCTTTCAAAGTTTCAAAGGTCCTCGTAAGGTTGGCAGAAAGTTGGTGAATGCTGGGTAGTTTTTTTCAGCCGCACCAGGCTGCTGTTTTTCAGTCCACAGTCTCTATGTATGTATAAATATGTCAGTGTTGTGTTCACAGTTTGTTTCAGCTGCCCACATCTGTTTGCCCTGTGGAGTTTTCCTCTAACAAACAAAACTTATGTTTACATCACGTGTAAACCCACCGTGAAGTCACCCATTGATTTGTGGACTACCGTTCGGAGGCCTCGAGCTCGACAGTACTACAGTTTGATACCATAAACTCATTAGTAAACTGCACAGGAGTAACCGCTGTAGCTGTAACTACTGTAGCTAGTTAGCTTAGTTAGCCATGGAGCTAACAGTTCGGACTGGGAGCTTGGTGACCATGGGATTGCGAGTATTTTCATCTTCTTTTTTTCCCTTTTTTTTTTTTTGCCACCTGACCAGGAAAAAAAACCCAACAACTTCTGATTCAATACTTTTCATACATTGAACCTTTTATTAGCTAGGCTCATATTTAAAGTAGAAACCACACTACAAGTTTTTTTCCTCTTTACAAAACTTCTTATGTACACTACAGTGCTGACAGTTAAAAACAGAAACAAAATAGAAAAAAAAAACCATCAAAACAAAACAAACCAAAAACCTTGAGATAAATAAACTCTGTGAAAACAACAGCAGCCCCTGAAGACTCATTTTGTTTTCGACCATAATTCTGTCACATTTGTACAAAAAATATATAAGTTCCTGTCAGTTTTCTTTTTGTAACATCTGAAACCCAAAAGCATAAAAAGAGCTGCAGAGCGCCTTGCAACCGGCATCAAGTGCTTCATTATCACATCGCTCTCCCCAAAGCCATGAAGTGAAGAGTTCCATCTCTGAAATGAAGTCCTGAAGAGAGCTGAAGGCTTTTCACGTTTCATTTTTTCAAAGCTATTCCAGGCTGGACTGGAATTCTAAATCTCACCGCAGATATTTGCTTTAATTTTCCAGTAAAAATTTAAAATGGGACTCCTAAACCACCCATAAAAAAGGACAGAACTCTTCATCTACATGGCTCGGGACCATTTAGTAGTTCACAGTTAAAGACAGGCACTGGGGAAACGTTGTGGGCTACATTAGCAAGTGGGCTTGTTCTCCAATATTGATATTAAAACCAAAGACATCAATTTTCTTGTCAACATCAAAGCCCCACAACTGTGGGTCAACTCTAAAATCAGATATTCACCGTTTTAGAGAAACATATACTCTTCATAGTTAATAATTTATTGTACTTTTAAAACACAAGAGCTCACTCCAGTCCCTGGTCGATAAATAAAACATTTAATAAAACATGATGCTCCACACTGTAGAGAAACTGGACTTCAGGTAAATAGATAAATAGTGCTTTGGGAATGAACTCTCAACAGTGTACCTTCTGTTTGTCTCGAAGCACAATAAGAATAATAATAATTTTTAAAAAAAAGTGTATCATTGAAGTGCTGAGGCCTGAATGATGAATGGAATAGAACTGGAAGAACCTGAAATTGTTAACAAAATAACATAATCTGGGATTCATTAAGTATCTTCAACAGTATTGACTGTATCCATGTCACAAAGTGCTGTAATGAGTCACATTTGGGAAGTCTATGCACCTGCATCTGTCTGATATTGCTCTGTCATTCTTAGCCAGACGCTGTGAGACCTAACTCATGGCAAGCTCTTAATGTAGCTGCAAAGCTACTGGATGAAGAATATTTCAGTGAACCTGAATCGTTACCTAAAAGTCGACAAGGTAACTAAAATTTAGGATTTTCTTGTTATAATGAGACCAATATTTTAGTGGATGTGTCCTGAATGTGTTTTTTTTTCCTGAGACTCTGAAGGCCTGCATGTGTAGCAGCCTTGGCTGGATCAAGTTCTTCCTTGGCTGACCAGCAAGTGCTCGGTTTCCAACATTAGGAGACCCCCGGTACACATCAACCAGACACTGGAAAATCACAGCTGAATTACAATTAGAGCTCTGCCACAGGGGTTGAGGGCTACGGGTGCAAAATATTCGCAAAGCTTTAAAGGAGTAGTTCGACACTTGGGGAACATATTGTTACCTTTCAGGCTAGCCTAGCTTAGCAAAAACAAAAACAACAAGAATTGCAAGAATCCATGTCTGTCCAGAGTCATGTAATATATGTCAGCGAAAGTAATGAGCTTGTGTTGGACTACTGCTGTATGTCTATTAATGTCAAATTTGTTGTATGTGTTCACATGCTTGGCCAATAAAGCTGATTCCAACAGAACGTGAAAAAGCTGCAAATTGCAAATTGTAGATGCTTTACAAACATCTTCAACTACGGAGCACAGACAGTCTATACAGTCTCCACAGTTTCAAGGCCAGATTAGAGTCAATAATTCAGGATCTGACCAAATGTGAAATTTCATCACAATCTGGCATTAAATATTGGCCAGAAAGGTGTTTTATATGATATCATAGCAAAGTTGAGTTTTGCTCTTTTGGATATAAAATGTAGGTTTATCATATCCTATGTGTTATTACACTGTAATTAGAGAAGGAGTTATTGAATTATTGTCAAACATTTGTTTTGTGAATTTACAGTGGACATCAGTGTTTCCAGTTTTTTATGCTAAGCTAAGCTAAGCACAGCAGCTGCTAGCTGGAGCTTTACATTTACTATACAGAGATGTATGTGACATCAATCTTCATGTCTACCTCTAGGGCAGACTGCAAATAAACTGCTTTTCCCAAAATGTCAAACTATTGCTTTAAATTGTGACTCTCTTTAATTTTACATTGTAGTGTAGCTTATCATACTGATTTATAATTGACATGGGGGTTTCCTTTTGTTTAGTGGCACTAATATTCTTCTTGGACAACATAACACTGGAACTCTTTAGAAAAGTCACTTGTTAATTACATTTGAGCATTCCTCAATGAATTAATCGGACATTAGCGGCTTTTTAAAAGCTTTGAAATCAGAGTAAAAATACTGATACTTCTCGTCACCATATTAATAATGGGGAAAAACAATTATATTTAAACTCAGCAGATTATTGCAGAGCATTATTGCTCAAAATACAATATAAGGGAAAGGTACCACGATATATTGTATTGATAAAGATGTATCGATACAATATAATGGAGGAAATGTAGCGACATCACGTCAATACATCAGTGTACTGTGTAAAATCTGAATTGACCCATCATTATTTCAGAAACAGTCTTGGGCACAAAGAATACGCTAGAAAAAAGCCACAAAAATGGAAGCATTAGCTGCAAGTTTCACAAAAAGGTCGTCATCAAGACCTTTTTTATATAAATACGTGACACAAAGTCTGAAGAAACTGTTTTTTCCTTCTTTACTGTGACGGCTCACAGATATTCTGATATTTGAGGGTTATGCTCACTTCAAACAACAGAACCAGCCAGCAGTTTTCCTCAAACTACCAATAAATGCAATTAGTTCTCAATATTTTTTAACCCAAGCACAACCAGTACAATCTAAACCAGTCCGGTCAAGAGGTCTGGAGTAAATAAACTCTGCTTTATAAACTACTGTCTTCAAACACTCCCCCACCATCCTCCTTATTTCACAACAACACAACCAAAATAAAACCTTGTACATGTACAGTCGTTTAAAAACAGCATCCTATGTACAAAAACTACTATAAAATCTGCTCCTCTTCATGCTTCGGGGGAGGCGAGAGGACAGAAGGGGAAGGCTGAGGGGGAGGAGGCGGTGGTAGAGAAGGAGGAGGGGGAGGTGGCGAGGAGGAAGGGGGAGGCGGCGGGTGAGGGAAAGGCGGCGCTGACGTTTGGTATGGCATTGGGTACGAGCTGGGTGGCGGCTGTGAGAGGAAAGACTGGGGAGGGAGGAAGGGATGGTGAGAGGGGAAGTGGGGATGCTGAGGGGGGAAGATGTAGGGGTGATGGTGAGACAGGTGAGAAGGGAGAGACTGGGAGGTGCTGGGGGGAGGCTGGTAGTACGACTGAGACTGTGTGGTGATGCTCGGTTGGTGCAGGTGAAGTGAATGGGGCGGCGGTTTCTGACTGAGGAAAGAGTTCATAGTTTGTGAAGGGAGAGAGGTAGTCGGGGGGAGAAGCGGAGGCTGGTGAGGGAGATGAGAGTGTGGCAGGAGAGGGGGGAAAGAGGGGGGAAGCATGTGAGGGAGGTGAGGAGGGGGGAGATGCTGGGGGGTGTATTGCTGCATGTAAATTCCTTGTCTCCCGGAGTCAGGTAGCGGATGTATCTGATTCGCAGACGTTCTGGAGTCTGTGCCGCGAGTCCATTTCTCTTGGAGCGTCCACGAGTCTGGCGGCGTTCGAGCTACCATGTGTGTCCGCGTGTCGGCTTGTATGTCAACAGAAGATGACCCGTGTGGCGCCCGAACCTCCGCCTGTGCTGAAGGGACGCGAATAAAGTCTTTGTCCTTCTGCTTGTCTGACTTAGAGGAGGAAGGCAGCTTAGACGTTGAAGACACGGCTGGAGGAGGGACTGTGGAGGAAGACTCCACTGCAGGCTTGGAACTCATCAGGGAATATACAGTGGAGGTTGGGGTAGAGGTAGAGGATGGAGGAGTGGAGGCAGCTAGAGAGGAGCGTCGAGAAGGCGATAAAGAAGAGGAAGACTTAGGAACTGAAGAAGAAGAAGAGGAGGAGGAGGAAGTTGTACTGGAAGACGTCATCCTGCTGTCTGAGTGATGGTGGTGGTGGTGGTGATGATGGTGCTTTGATGATTTGGGTTTTGTGTTCTGATGGGGAGGGCGAGGTGAAGAGGATTTATTCCTACAAGGAGGAGGAGCAGGAAATTCTGCTTTCACCTTTGCAGGAGGTGAAACCTGCTGCTTAGGTTTCTCCCCAGCTTTAACCCTCTCCACCTCTTCCTCTTTGTCTCCAGCGCTGCTCACGTTCAAGTCCGCTGAGTGCACAGGCTGAGAGGAGAGAGGTGGATGCTGCTCCTCCTTTTTAACAACCGACAACGTCCTGTTTCCTGCCACCTCCTCCTCCTCCTTTATCCTCTCCTTCACTTCTTTCTCACCCTTCTTTTCTCTCCTCTCCTCCCCTTTTTCCTCCACTTCTTCCATCTCTTTTTCCTGCAACTCAACCTCCTCCTCTTCTTCTTCCTTCACCTCTTCTTCTTCTTCCTTCACCTCTTCTTCTTCTTCTTCTTCCTTCACCTCCTCCTCCTCCTCCTCCTCCTCCTCCTCCTCTCCTCCCTCTCCTTGATGATACTGTTTTAAGCGGACATGCCAGGCCAGGCTGCAGACGGACGACACGGTCTTGAACTGATGGACCACGTTGCGGGGGATGAAGTAGATGTCGTCATGGCAGAGACGGATGCGAGCGTAGCGGATGCCCTCCCGACGCAGCTGGTTTAGTTTGGCATCATCCACCCACTGCACACACTGTGAAGACAGAGGAGGGGTGGAAATGAGGAGGCGAACTCTTAAATAAAACCTCCACCTTTTGAAATATATAGACTAGAAGAAAATATAACTAGAAGAAAAACGTATTGTAACATGCAATTAATCGTATCTCTTCAAACTTTTGGCTTAATGTAAAATGACATATATGCAAAAATCACAATTTTGCCATACAAACACTTTCTACTATCACTTACTTTGCATTTATCTATTTATTGCTGAGAACATTTTTTGTAAAACATAATGTTTGGAATATGAAGGAAATTCCTTTAGATTTGTTCCAGGGCAGGCGGAGCTACTCTGTGGTAATTTCTGTTCACTAAACATCTCTTTTAACTGAACAGAGAAGAGCTCCACAGCTTAAACAAATCACATCAAGATGATAAAAACGGTGAACCGTCTGGATTTGTGTCACTTCATTTCTACATTTGTCTTTATTACCAGTGATCAACTGGGGTGAATGCCTTAAGCATTAATTTAGAGGAGAGTGCACACTAAATATTTGACAACATTTTAATCCATGTAGTACTTTACTTTGAAGAGGTTGAACCCACATCTACTGGACGTCTTGCAGTGTTCAAAAGCCATATGCAGTATTATAATGACTGCTGGGATCAGCAGTGCACTTGATCAACCAAGTTAATCGAGTGTTTCATGAACTGATCTGTTTGTTGTCAGGAAGCTGTTTTCCCTGGTTGCTACCCACAGGTAATAGTGAAACAACTGGAATAACTGGGGAGACTCTAAAGAATAAGAACTCTGCTGATGAAGGAGGCAAAGAAGTCAAAGAGGGAGAGTAATAGAAACCGAGGTACAACAAAAGCATTCACTCGATTAAATGCCAGCGTTAGATGTGTATCGGGGGTCAAAATCTGTTCCACCGCTGATTTGTGGTTCCCCTTACCAGCAGGAGTTAAGGTGTTTCAAAACTGGCATTATTTCTGCAAGATCAGTAAGTAACAAAACCTGCCCACTTATTAATACAACTGGGTATTTTACTCTGGCTTTTCATAGCACTGAGATCGGGGTTTCTAGGTCAAAATCGGATTCTTACGGTTGTTCACTGGTTTGGACAGTAGCCATGTTGCTAACGCTGTCATTGTGACAGCCGTGAGTAAAGAATAATAGCACAGAGAAACGTGGAAAGAGGTGGATCTGAAAAGTTATCTGTTTCTGCTTCATATCAAATAAAGTAAACAATGAAACATGTATTCTATTAAATCTAGTAAATTCACAGATTTGCTGCAGACTAATGTCTAAGGGAATTTTAGCTCTGTCTTATAAGCATAAATGCAGTGCATGCTGGTACATCCAGGACTCTTATTGTCATGGCCAGTCATGTGGAAAACAGTGATTCCAGAACCTCACTATCTGTAGTCTAATCTAAAAAGTATGTGGTGTTTGTGTTGTAACACGCGTGGCACTATTCAGTTGATTTGTGCTTGATAGTCTCTGCAAGCATACAGTAGTTGCCTGCTCTGCCTGTCTCTTTAAAGTATGCTACTCAAGGTCGTCAGTAGTTCAGACACTTGCCATACACACATCATTTTGTCTGGGCAGGTTCTTCGTCTGAGCAAATGCACTGGGATTTAGAATGAAAGTGAGGAATGGCAATTCTAAACTATCGACTTCCCAATTGCGGTGGATGCAGCAGAGGTCTTTGCACCAGACAAATTCTGCAACTGGCCACAATTCTCCACCAGGTGGCAGCAGCCGACACTAGATCTCATTAACTCTACACAAGTGTTAAATTGGGAATAACTCTAATTTTGGACATAATAAAGACAACTTTACTGAGGTGTGCATGTGAGTAATATAAAACCTGAGACAGAGGAGGTTCGTGAAGGTCCAACTGCAGCCTCTGAACTACATGAGGGAAATCGCCAGCATGGAAACACACGACATCTTTGGTTACACGAGGAGGATCCGAGCTGAAAGTGAGGGAGGACGGACAGACAGAGTAAGACGGATTACATGTTATCTGATGGCAAGTGTGTGTCTAAACACTGAATATCACATGTTGCTGTGCTGCCCACCTTTCTCCTGCCCGTACAGCTTTCAGCACCCCCACTGCCGCTGTGGTCTGACGTTCAAAGCCCTGACCGATATGATCGGCGTGGGCCCGTGTCCGATCCTCAAACAGCATCTCTCTGGGCTCGCTGGTCCTGGGCAGCGACTGCAGTAGGTTCTTAACCTCGTTGGTGGAGCTACGACAGGACAGATATGAATGATGTGACTTCAGAAAAACAGTATAGTGAAAGAGGAGACACACAACATGTATCCACTAAAAGACCTGTGCTCTGTATCTGCTTGCCTGGTGTCTAAATGAAGAAGAAATAACAAAAGGTGAGTGGGCAGCTCACTTCTCAGCTTTGTTTGTTGCTTTGTTTCCTGACTGCTGTGACAAAATAAAAGCACCACATGGGCATTATCTGGTGGTATTGTTGTCATCTTGGCTAACATTGATGTGATCCAGACACCCAAGTGCTACATGAGGAGCAGAGAGGATGTTAGAGAGGATGAAACCCTGCATTACAGCGGAGATAATAACATATTCTTCTTGTGTATTCAGGTAGTGGTTTCAGTTGGGCTGCAACTAGGGAGCAAAACTGACTTTTTTTCTGCCGGACAAATGGAAAGTGAATGTTCAAATTTCACCAGCCACTCAGACTACTATTGTTTTTGTTTTGTGGCAGGTGAGTGAAGAAAATCTACCTGCCACATGCATATTTTACAAATATTTAGCAAGTGGCTGGGGCTAATTTTGATCCCTGGCGGCTACTACTGACTATAATTCAGATTATCAGTGGTCTGGTATTGATGGTGTTGGCCCAAGTTAACATTTCAAATAACTGTTTCTGTCTGATTTACATCCCAAAACCAAAAGACATACACTTAAATTATATATTTTTTTAAACTACAAAAATCAGGAAACAGACAAATCACACTTTTTTCCCCAAATCGTTCAGCCCTACTTTAGACATTTTCATTCCAACCCGCTGCAAATTATTTTGGGTTTCCATGTTTGCTGGTGGCAAAAATGACATTCTTGACATGATGAATATAGCCTCTATTTAAATTCAAAGCACAAAATACTGATGGCAGGAAAATAAAAATGAGAAATATAAAATCAGTAATATCCTGTTTTATACATTTCCCTGCTTTGTGTAAAAGAAGCTAAATTGCATAAATAATAAAATGTAAAAATGGAGTAAACAGATATGTGCAAGCACACAAGTGGCTTATTTCTATGTTTTTTACTCGTCAGCTTCTCAGTCTGTGTGCATGAAGCCGTGTTGCCAAACAATAGAAGTACTGCAGTCAGCTCACTACTGGATCAGTGACTCACACTGGAGCTGCAGTCGGATTCAAAAAAAGTATAAACACACAGATACAGAGTCTGCGAGAGATTCCTTTGAGAGTGTCACACACACACACACACACACACACACACACACACACACACACCCTCCCACACACCCACCCACCCACACTGGCAGCACAACAGCGAGACTACCCGTGCTCAACACTTAATTGTGCATTCATTCATTTGGAGATAAGAGGAGGGAGGCAGGAGCTGGTGGAAGAGGAAGAAAGTAGCAGAGGAGAATAGTACAGGGGGAATTGAAAACAAACACACACACACACACACACACACACACACACACACACACACACACACACACACACACACACACACACACACACACACACACACACACACACACACACAGCTCAGCATGTCTGAGCTGACTGCAGGCTGACAGTAATGAATGTAAAACCAGGAAAGCTGGTAAGTGAAACACTGAAAAGAAGAGAGTGTAGAGGGAGGAGTGCTGAACGTGCACATCTGTGATGTTTGAAGTCGACCATCTTCAACTACCCTCCATATGTGACTCCCATGTATGCCAGTATGCAGCGTGCGAGTGTGTATGCTGCACCAAGTCACCAGGACAGATTCCTGTGCATTTATGGGCAAATAAAGAGGGAGGGAGAAGAAGAGAGGAGATAAAGGAAGGACACAGGAAGAGAGGGGTGAGGTGGTAACAAAAAGGAGAGAGAGAGACAGAGAGAGAGAGAGAGAGAGACGGTCTCTGATGATAAACACTGATAATATTTAAGCTGCAGGTGGTACATCGTGTTTACCTTTCACATGTTAAGATAATGCATTTATGACGAGGGCAGTTGTTTTGATTGCAAGACCCCTAGTGGCAAACATTACATTCTCTGCATTTAAAACATCCGCCTGTGGACAAATACTCTGCTTCAACTAAGAATTTCCATTTGTCATAGGTTTTTCACAATAAGGTTGAACTATCTAATTTAAAGCTCACTGGAGTCGATTCAAGTTTACACATCAACAAAACCGGCATTTGTGCGACAACAAACTCACATCTGTAATGTTCCTTTCATCTTAAACTCAGTGAGCACAGGTTAATGTTCACTCGTCAGTGGATGAATGTTAATCAAAATGCATTCTAGACTAAAGGGGGGGTCACATATCTTATTCTGTCAGACCAACAATCCAAAACCCCAAATATACTTAATTGCAGTTATTTAATATATAGTAATGCTGAAGACCCTCCCAGTGGAGAAGCTGCAGCCAAAGCGGCAACAATTAGTCAAAGCTGATGAAGTAATTTTTCATTAGTAATGGCAGAAAATGCACTTTTTATCCTCCTAAATAAGGTGAATTTCTGCTTTCTGTCTATTTTTTTCACAACATATTAAACCGAAGACAAAGTTCAAGTTCTTGTCAGTTGTCACTCTTATATGACACACTTGGCAGACATGTGAGTGAAATATTATTCACCTCAGCAACAACATTCAGCAGACAAAACCCACAGAAAGAAGGCCACTAAAAGAAACAACAAAATAAGAAGCTGTTGGCTGTACGTCAAACAAGATAAACTGCCATAATTGTGCCTATCCCTGTCTTTCCAATCTTTTGGACTGACCAAACAAGACATTTAAAGAAATCACGTCAGACTTTAAGCAGCTGGGATGGACAATTTTTCACAATTTACTGAAATTCTATGGACCAAATAATTGATCTATTGATCAAGAAAATATCTGGCAGATTTATCAATAAATAATACATACAAGTAGTCTTTAGTTGCGGCCTTTGCTGGAACCAAAAAATGCCTGTGGAGTGTTTGTTCAAAAAGCAACAGAAATGATTAAATGCCTAACAAAATAGCTCCTTATCAATTTCTGTTGGTTAATCCTTTCCACTGTACTTGAGACTGAGCAGACACGCTCGGCTGTCATCCGTCTTGCAATTTGTATCTAAACAGGAACAGCATGTTCTGCGTCAGACCACTGTCCTGTTGGCGACTGCTGCAGGCTGATGTTGCTGCTGTTACTATGCAATTATTGTAAATCTCTGCAAGCATGGTGCTCTTTGACTAAAAGCTGAAATATTTTGGTTTATTTTCACCACTATAATCACGCTGAATTCTCAGACAGACAGTCTCATTGCTGTCAGAAATGTGTTACAGCTTGACCTTTTCATTGAAACCACCAAGAACGAGAAGCTGGACTCAGCAAAGAGATGTTCCCTGTGCATGAGCACACTTCCTCCCCTAAACTGCAGACAAGGTCTCTCTGCAAATAAGATCACATCTGTCTCTCTTCTCTCTCACTGTTTTTATGTCTGTTTCTTTATACACACAGACAGACATAAACAAAAACACTCACACTGCTGTGGCACATTTAATATATGTGCTTTCTTACAGCTCCAGAAATAACAGCACACAAACTCTACAATAAATCAATTTAAAGCAGGAAAGAAAGGTCAGGAGGAGGAAACAGAAGAAGAGAAATGTAGGAGGAAAGACAGGGCGGATATTACGAGGTGGCAGGAGAACAAGGACAGAGAACTGAGGCAGAAGTGGGGAGAGCTGAGGGAAGAAAGGGGATGAAGAGTTTGGGGGAGGAGAGGAATGAGAGATTGAGGCGAGAAGTGGAAGCCAAAAGGGGGAAAGCATGAGAAAAGTAGATGTCACTCCTCATTTGTTAGTATCAAGTGATGGGATGAGACAGGACACGAACGAAGGGAACAGTTTAACCACCCTCTATCCTCCATCTATCCATCCATCTGTGTCTCTATAAAACAGATTCTCTCAGCCCCAGCTGTTACACGAGTGTTACTGACAGCACACACACAAACGTTCACACAGTTTCATGAGAACCATTGCCTTCAAAGACCACCTGCACCAGCTGATGCGTTACATGTACAACAAAACATACATATTTACATACTGAAGTCTGGCGTGGACGCCAATGATAAAGTGAGAATTAACTCATGATCATGTTTTATTATGTTTGACTATTGTTAGAGTTGTTGTAAAATGTGTGTCAAGGCAGATGCCCTCTTCTTCTACTGCAAACCAAATCTAGCCATGGGTATGGTACATACAAATAAAGTAACCTGAACTTGTCATTTCAAAACACCTCTTTTCTCAATAAACAGTCCAACCCCCTGAAGATACTCAGGTTATATTGGTACATAACAGAGAAAATCAGCAAAACCGAGTACAATTCTTTAGTATTTTTACTTGAAAAATGACTTACTTTGATTAACAAAATAGTTGCAGGATATTTGTCTGTTGATCTAATAACAGTTTCAGCTCCAAAATCAGACAATAGATTTGAAAAATAAAAATTAACAAGAAGAGAGAGCTAACTAATGCAGGGGCGGAATGTGTGCGGTGTGTGTGTGCTTGGCCGGCTGCCATGTGAAGTAGCGTCTGATGTCGACTCCATTAACATAACGATGATCTCATCTGAGTGGTGAGCCACATACCACACACAAACACAGTTCTCACTCATAGTCTCCCTTCACTGATATCATGTGTGTGAGTGTGAGACAGAGCTTATGTGTAAGCAGCAATGACACTGTGACAGAGACAAACAGAGAGGGTGTAATTGCCTCATCCGGCACTGCTCGGCTACAACAAAGCGTCCTGCTGCTACCACGGCTGCTGCTTCAAATGGAAGTGTGTTTTGATGCTGTTTTTCCCCCATAATCGGCCCTCGTGGGCTGTACAGCTGGGTCGATGTGGTTCACACACAAATAGACACACAGTACTGAGACTTGTAGTCCGTGCAAACAACATTCATGAGACAAAAATCCCTGCTAATTCTGTCTCTGTCTCATCGCAGTGCTCAAAGAAGATCCAAAATATTGGCTGATGTCATTCCTGTGTGTATTTATGTACTGTGCTGTTTGACTCACCGTTTCCTTTTGAAAGGGGACTTTGGTATATCAGCTACAGGTATCATCTGTTCTCCTGGTCTGACCCACATAATAGGACCATCGTCGCTCTCTGTGGGATTCATCAGCCTCAGACTGGAGAACGTTCCCCAAGGAAGAGTCCGCTGCAGCCAGACAGACAAAAGAGAGAGCTTTAGGGAAAATAATCAAAGCAGTGTGTTAGCACATCCCCTTTCACTTTTTCAGCTGCTAAACAATTCGTCAAGTAGTTCATCTTTTTTAGAGATTCCCCCCTAAAAATGCTCATGCATGAGAAATTGCCACCCCGTCGCACAACTTGTCACTGGCTGCCTCAGAGGGTGCAGAATCAGAGCCCTCGACAGATAGGAAGCGCCGGAGGATGTGCGTCTTTTCATATTCAGTGTACGACAGCACTCCTCCACGCTGGCATGCAGGAGATTTGAAGTGTCGACGCAGAATGGCAAACAGAAGAAAAGCTCATCACTTGTGCATTTCAGGGGCAGCAGTAAACACTGCATTTGGTGGTCTGTTCCCGTGCTGACATTTTAAAAAGAAAGCCGGTATGAATTGAAGCCGGAAGCTGCGACTAATCACTTTGACACACTGCTTAACAGCTTTTCTTCGCCAGCCACCACTGAGAATATTAGGTGTGTTGTTTGTGTCTCGCGGTGTCTTTTCCATCCTTGTGGCGTTTCCAAATAATCAGTGCATCAAAATGTTGGTGCACACCTACTTTATAGCTGCATTAGCAGACATTTAGAATAAATTGACATTTTATGAGGTACAACCAAGTAAACTGTGACCAAAGTAACTAACGACTTCTTTCTATTTCAGTGTTGTGTGTTGTGTGACAGTGTATGAACACTCTCTACTCTAGACTAATCCGTGACTTTAACAATCAGAGAAGAAACGCAGCTGAGTTGTTTAGATTCCTTGAGTAGAATATTGGAACACGATGAAGCTGAATGTTTTGAATTAAGAGGAACTGTGTGTCTAACTGTTGAAAGAATGAACAGAGAAGCAGGAGGTGGTCAGTACGTCTTCCTCACAGCACTGAGGAGATGTAAAAACATTAATTTGCCTCACACATGAAGGACAATGACATAATAAATATGGGGTGGAACAGATTTTAGATGGCAAAATTCAAGCACTTTCAAGGTACCTAAACCAATAATCTTAAGAGTCTCAAAGCCTATCATCACACCTAAATTGTTATAATAAATGCAATTCCAAAAACTGTTCTGTATATAAAAAAAATGTTAATACCGACAGTGACCAATGCATATTGTCACTTTGTTTATTTTAATCAGCTGTCCGTATATGCTCTGACTGTATGTTTTGGTCGCGATTATGTAATTCTTGCTAATTTCAGGAGTCCACAAACAAATACGACCCCAGGACTGATCCATTTTTTACATTAAACGATTTTTGGCTTGCAAGAGTGATTGTGAAGATGAAACAACAGATTATGTTGAAATGTACATCATTTTTCAAGGAGTATATTTGAAGTCAAGCATAGTCCTAACCTTGAAAACACAGCAATTAAAATGGCAGACTTTTTGAGACTAATCCTCCAAAAAGAACAGTCACACAGTTTCATCCCATTAGTATACCAAAGTATAAATAACTACCAAAGTATTGTATATAGCTCCTCACTCTCCAATAACCATTAAAAACAAAACAATGACCCACAATGTTGACCTGGATGCTTTGTTTCTTCATTACCATGAACATGATTACTCTATTTGTTTTTTTAGGCAGTCCCACATGGACCATCCTGCTGCCTTCAATACTCACTAGGCCACAGAATGGGTATAAATCCGGGGCTGAAAATAGCTCTTACCAAATTAACTATTTACTCCTGTATGATAAAACTAGCGCTGAGGACATCGTCAGTAGAAACAAATGGACTTGCGTCTGACAGATACAGACAAGAAATCAAAATGTTGATTTTGGACTTTTCACTGGATTTGTTAACAATAAACAAAAACAGTTTATTTATAGGTTGAGTGCAACAACTTAAAGGCTCTGCTGCAGAACGTACGTAAAGGAGGCATAAATGAGCTTGAACATGCTCATTTATTGCCACTTGTTCTTCCATGCAATGCAAAATCCGGTCACTATTCCATTCACTATCCTATCCCATATATCCATTCTGTTGCTGATTAGCATTACTGCCATTCATCCCGTCCACACTCACCTTCAGGAAGGGCGACTCTTCCAGCATGCCAAGGAATTCTGGGAAATAATCCCCGACCTCCTCATCAACGGCACCAACCAGGCTGATCTGTCTCATGGCCCCGGCTCTGTATGTACCGTTACTGTACGTCTTCTTCACCTGCAGCAAGAACAGATGGTACACAACATTAGATAATCACATTAAATAGACATCTTAACGCTACAGCAGCTGGGTGAGATCAGTTACTATGCCCAGTTCTTAGCAAAAATATAGGGTGCAGGTGAATAAAACACAGATATAATCATTCACAAGAGAGCATACAAGAGTTGAGAGAATACAAACACAGACTTTCTTAAATGAGAAGCTCACGCCCTAAATGACAACACAAAATACTTGAATACAGGTTTGTCAATCAATTGTCAACCTTGCCTTATAAAGGATCAAGTTACTATTACACAACAATGTAGACATTGTGATAGGAACCCATGTTCCTTTCCTAAACACCAATTATAGTTGAAAATATATACCATCACTCAGAGATTTTAAAAACATTTTGAGTTATGGTTGTCCATTCTTTTTAATAAAGAAATATACCTTGAATCTTCATATCATTTTTTTAGCTTAATGCATTTAATGTCATATCTATTTATTTTGTGATTTTTATCTATCAATGAAGATTGAATTATTTGTAGAAAAACAATTATTTGGGTGCATTTAATGCCATATAAATAATATGTATAATCCACAATGCATGACATTTCTCTAAATTCAATTTATTGGCATGCTACTCCTTCCTTTTAATCCCTTAAAATTTCTGTAAGGAGGACTCATTTAATCTACATGACAATGTTAATGAGGGTTATCAATAATGCATAACAATTTCTTCCAGGATTAACACATGCAGTTGGATTTCCATACCATACAAACATTACATCTAATATTTTGTCAATAAACCTTTAACATACAAACAAACACCTGCTTACATTACACATTTAACCTTTACAGACTCGACTAACAGGTTGAAGCGTAAATGTTTATACAGTATGTCAGCGTTTAATATCGTTTGACTACAATACAAGAGGAGAACACTAAACTAGAGACTGACATGGAAGCAGTTAATCACTACCGGGTGTCAAAACAGACACTGAACTGTGTGTGTGTGTGTGTGTGTGCGTCTGTGTGTTGGCGGTTTCACTTGATGTTTCTGCTCCACCGGTGTGACTCAACAGACTGTTTGCTGCTCTTCACTTGGCTGACAGAGCATGGTGTGTGTGTGTGTGTCTGTGTCTGTGTGTGTCATGTTTCTAACCCAACTCCCATACCCTTGGCCCTCAACAGTGTCTTTGTATGTGTGCGTGTGTGTGTGAGCGTGTGCGTGCACTGTGTGTGCAGTACGTGCAGCATGTGGCCTGCATGCTGTACTCTTGGCTGATCAGGGTGTGTGTGTGTGTGTGTGTGTGCGTGTGTGGACCAGATCCTTGGCTGCTCGCCTCCAGTGAGTCACCACTTGACAACAAGGCAGAGATAAAGAGAGAGAGGCGAGGAGAGAAGGACCAGAGGGAGGGGTGAGCGAGGATTCACTGGAGAGAAAGAATGAAGGGAAGAGAGACAGATGGAGAGAAGTGGTGAGAGGAAGGAGAGTGAGAGAAAGTTTAGGAAGACAAGCTGTCAAAGAGACAAAACAAATGTGGTAGAGACAAAGAATAGAGAAAGGAATGGTGGGGAGGATGGAAGTAACTTCGAGGGGAGTCATGAAGGCGGAGGGTAGGTAAGTGAAAATGAAGATAAGATGATGGTAAAAGACAGAAAGGACAGGAAAAAGGTGAAGGAGAAGGGGGACAATGGGGTAAGAAATAGCAGATAAGATTAAGTAAAAGATGATAAAGACATTAAAAAACGGAGAGAGGTGGAAAGACGGAGAAGGTGATTGCAGGTTAGAGAGAACTGGAAGAGGGAGGTGAGGTAATGAAGATGGAAACAATGAATTGGAAAAAGACTGAGGAGGAAGGTGTTTGGCAGCTCCCAGTTGTGTCCTTGAGCAAGGCACTAAATCCCTAAAACAGCTGCTCAGAGGCCAATTGAGCAAGATATGTAGATTAGGGCAGCTCAGGTGTTTGTGTGTGTGTTAGCAGTTCCCTGCAGGGTGTTGCTCTGAATAAGGAAAAGTTGTTGATCCAGGTAATTTGTGCAGGCTGGATAATTAGTGAGATTATGATTGGCCATAAAACCTGCAGCTTATTACCGGTCTTCACAATCAGCTTTAGTCTTTGTAATGTTTAGCAATCATTTAAATATTTAAAGATTTGTTGAATCTATAACTCGACCAATACTGGATATCTAAGGCCAATGTATGTTGCTTTTTTAACAATAAATTACCATAATGTAATTTTAAAAAGTTTGACACAGATTCGATGAGACATTTTAGAGCATAAAAAAACTAATTGTTTTGTAAAACAATTTAAAAAAAATTTTTGTGTGTGTTTTTTTTAACTCCTCTATGACGGTAAACCGAATATCTTTGGGTTGTGGGCGAAATGTTATCTCCAACTTTGGGATACAACGATTTACATTTTTCACCTTTTTCAGACATTTTATAGACCAAACAACTAAAATGCAATCAACAATGAATAACAATGAAAATAGACATAAATGACAAAAAACAGAGAAATAAGCACATGACTTAAAAGACTGACAGACTATCAAAATTGTTATTGACTAAATTCTGGTCATTCAGTGTGCTGCTGTTCTTATCAGTAATATGTTTTGTTTCGACACATAATCCCCCTTTCTGGAAGCTGCACTGCACGTTCACTAGCAAATTGGTCTAATTACATGCTTGAAATAACTGCCTACTGGAGTTCACTTAATCTATAATGAATTAACAAAATAAATCAGTTAATCATGCGTGGATGGGCCGAGCCACGTGGTGGTGTTTGTTCATTTCATTTCACTGCATCTGTAGCCCGACACTGTGTGAAATCCTCATAAGATGATGATGACTACAAGATTGAAATACTCGTCCACACACACATACTCACAAACACACACACAAACAGATCGCAACTTTAAATAGTCTCACTGAGTCAATGACCTAGATACTGAGAGGGACTGAAGTGTGTTTGTGGAGGCACACAAACGCTTGTAAGCATGAAGGCATTTGATTCTCTCAGCCAGTGTGTTTGTGCATGCATTCATCCTCCTGCATACTTATAATTGTGGGAGCTTATAAGTGTCTACTGTGTGTGTGTGTGTGTGTGTGTGTGTGTGTGTGTGTGTGTGTGTGTGTGTGTGTGTGTGTGTGTGTGTGTTTACACAATGCATAATTTAACAGCAGAATAACCCCCACGTTGTCAACAAAGAGAACAGCTCCTCACTATCACAGGAGGAGTATTAGGAAACACTTCCTCTGCCACGAATAAATTTAACAGTCAGTGATTCACTCAAACACAAACAACTTGCCTATAATAAGTGAAGGCAAACAGAAGGAAACAGGAAATGTGACAGACTTCCTCCAAGTGGTTCAAGTGTACGTGCACACTGACACACTCGATGGCTGAAAATTACCAATATCATATGTGTTTCGTTAACTAAAATTAGTAAATAAAAATGTGTTTCTTTAACTGCTGAACTTAATAAGCCTATTCAAAAGGGGAGATACAGCTGCACTAAAACACAAGACAATAATAATTACCAGCAGATAGGCCTGTCACAATAATCATGTTATCGACTTATGGATGTATGTACATAACCTCGATGTTGCCCATTGTGTTTACATGAGAGCATAACAAGCAGGTATCTTCCAATTATCAAAAGTCTTGGGTGCAGCACTGTAGCATTTTTAAACATTGATAAATAAAAGAAAACCACAAAACCTGCACAATAAATACATTTATTTAGAACATTTTTTTTTTCAATATTCCTATTCTAATGTTTGAATATTAAAACTTAAAACTACATAGCTCTTTGAAGGGATGTACTTGCATTATGATTAGGAGTGTAATGATCCATTGATTTGGATTGCTGTTGCTTTGGCAATGTTAGCTTCTCCAACATGAGGCTGAAAACTGTTCATCCATTCTTTTCATTTTGCTGATAATTTTATTTATTTTTTTAATGTTTTAAACTAAAATTATTACATAGAACTTCTTTAGAATGACAATAATATTGCTTATCGCAGTTACTTCTGTGACATATGTGTGTATGAGGACTCTATTACTGCAAACAAAATCTACCTCTGGGCACTAATAAAGTAATTTGAAAGAATTCTGGGCACAAAAGAATAAAACTGATTTTTTTCACTCCCTCCTAGAACATTATCTACATTTACTGCATCTCATTTGGTATTCAAGATCCGCATTTCACAACATTAAAAAGTGTTATTATATATAATTATCATCACTGCCAAGCCCCCACTGCCATCACTTTCTTTGGCTAAAAGCAGGGCATCTTTAAGTCTAATAGATCACTCCCTCTCTACTTTCCTCCTCATGCCGTTTTACTCAAATTATCTATTTTTCTCTCGTCTCTGTCAGCCTCTCCATCTCCTCCTCTATCTCTTCCTCTCATAATACCCACGTCCCCGGTGGGAAGTCTATTAAATCAAGCCTCTCTCTTCTTCCTGGTTTTTGGTTCAGTCGCTGTAACCACTTGTTAATTCTGTAACAACTTTCCTTCCTCTCCTCAACACATCCTTTCATTCTGGCTGAGTTCATGTCATGGCACGACTCTATCTGCCCTCTTCCCGACCTTTGTAAGCCTGCCTTCCTCTCTCTCACCAGCTATCCATGTCACTCTTTTGAAACCATTCTGTCCAGTCGGTCTGTAGAGTACTAAGTCTATTAGTTCATTACTGTGCCTGCGTCACAACAGAGCTTCTGGCTGCTGACCGGTGCCTCATGCACAATCGCTCTTCAAAACTTTTTGTACATAATCTCTCCCTCCGCTTATTCACACGCTTTGAATAAATAAAATGGTTGCTGTCCACCTTGATTTAAGTCCAAGCTGACAACAGGACTTTTCAAAGCTTACCTTTTTAAACACTGCAGTGAGATAATGTAGCACCAACGTCTTTACCTGTTCTGTTAACAATGTGTTTGACACAGTTTGGAGAGCTACAGTGTTACTTCAAGGTCAGAGTATATGAGAAGTGTAAGAGCAGGATGCCTGCAGTGATGATGTCAGATAAGCTGAAGGAAGCTGTGCTGATGTTTAACCCTGAAACTGTGAACCGTCAGCCAATATACGAACGAAACTTATGTGTTGTCAAACGGCCAGTACTGGAAATTCAAAAGGGATTTCCCCACAGATATAGAGCCAGTAATGGTGCTAGATTTAGTCATGTTTCATTCTTTGTATAGCCTGACATGGCCACGCTTGATGAAATCAGCTAGTAGATCTAGTTTATTCTTCCATTTGTTAATTTTGAGTATAGCTGTTACATCTATGAAGACGTTCACTCATCAAAGTCCACAGTTTTCTTCTTCATAAATTCTACCACTGTATCAGGCACCTTTTTACTTACATACTACATACTAAAGAAATGTGTGTACAGCCTCATTATCTTGACTCCATTGGTGTTATTATGCAGGAATTGGATGCGTATTTGATAACCGCATTTCAAGGGACATTGCGAAAACTGTGTACATTGGCCAATATATCGATATTGCCATTTTTTAATTCCTAATATTCACATTGGGATCGACTTAAATAATCGAATATTGGTCGGGCTATAAAACAAACTATTGTGACAACAGGGTTGTTTCATTTTAAATATGTAAAGTTTCAAGACTCTGTACGAATCGGAAATGTATCAGTGCCTTAATATCTCTACCACTGACTGGTCTTAGATCTGATTAAATTTTAAATATGTCCAATCAGTGTTATAAGTGCAATAGAGATGACTTTACTGACACATCGAACAGAACAAACAACATTAAATTTTCCACCAAATTTTCCATATCGTAAAAATATATCCATAAAACGAGTCATATGCCTTTGTCCAGTCATACAATTCAACATGCAAGCTATTGGCTGGTTTATCATGTGTTGTGAATGCTCTCACAGCTATGAGCATGTGAGCACAATGTGAGCTCAGATTAATATATCATTAAAAAGCAGCTTTGCTTTGTATTAATTTTCTGACATCATCATACTCTGTGACTCAACAGGAAAGTCCAAATTACCTCACTGTCGAAGCACCTCGTGTATTGACTGTCAGGCTGTACTTGCCCTGAGAAAATGGAGTGCTGTAATCTTCTATAATCCTCAGCACCGCTGAAAATGCCTTCAGTCAGGTACTGAATACCAAACACTCACAGGCAGCAGCCTGTGCAGCAGCAAAGCAACTTTGATACCTGCAGTCTGAACAACTCACACGACTCTCAATTATAAGATATGCAAGTTGGACATGGAGAAGTGCATGGGTGATTGTGTCTCATACGCCAGTGCTGAGAAACAAATTTACATGCAGGTCAAACAAACACCAAAATCATTGCAAGCTGTTGCAAATTCTCGCCTTCTCTTCCCCCCTCTCTCTCTCACACGCACGCACACACACACACACACACACACACACACACACAAACACACACACACAAACTAAAGAAGCAGCCATCCAGTCATTTGTAACTGGAACCAAACAACAGAGCAGAAACATAAAGAGTGGAGGGATGAAAGAGGGAGAATGACAGACTAACACAGAGGGAGGGGGACATGAAAAAGGGAGGCAGAGGGAGAGCTGAAGAGAGAGAAAATGTGTAAAGAGAAATCATTAATCTGTGTGTGTGTGTGTGTGTGTGTGTGTGTGTGTGTGTGTGTGTGTGTGTGTGTACCTGTGCTGCGTATATATCAGTGTGCATGCTCACATCTGTGTGTGTGGACTGTATGTCTACTTCCCAAGGTCACTGCTGAGAGCTAGAGAGGGAAAAAAATTAACAAGACCAGTGGACAATGACGTTAGCTCTGCAAGGAACAGTACTCTTAAAGGGACAGCTCGGGACACGGGTTATTGCAGGGAAAACTCAATTTAGACAATGGACAATTTAGATGTTTAATTAATTCCTAATCTGGATTGAATTTATTCAGAGACGTGCTGAGATCAAGGATTTGTTTGTCGAAGCAGAACTGGCCGAAACTGAAACAAACACACGGAATAACATTATGAATATTTCATAAGAGGAAGAAATAGCCAGAAGGAGAGCGATAGAGAACATAAACTGCTCTACCCCCTGTAGTACCACACACACACACACACACACACACACACACACACACACACACACACACACACACACACACACACACACACACACACACACACACACAGTGTGGTAGCTGGTCCTGCCTGCACTCACATTGAAAAAGAGCAGGCAGTATCTCTATACAAAGCCACTCAGGAGGTTTGAGGCAACAAAAGGCTTTTCATTAGTGAACTATAGACATGGGACAACTGGAAATGAAGAGGTCTAGCTGTGCCGCAGAGCTCACAGGAGACAATCCAGACAGACACTATCAGCACCACACACTGACAAACACACGCTTCTTGTTTTTCCACTTGTCCTCAAAAGGTTGTGTCCAGCTATACTTGTTCTTTTTGAAAAGGAAAACGAAGATAAAAACTTTTCGAGCCTTTCTGACAGCAGTCATCTCTAACAGTCTATAATTTGACTTCCTGCTTCCTTTTCTGTCACTTTTCTATTCATATATCCACCTTCTTTTTTCATCTTTCACCCTCCACCTTTCACTCTTTGCCATCACCCCTTGTACCCCTGTCTCTTTTCAATCTCTACATACGACATCTTCTTGCTTTCCATTCTCACTAAAGACAGCTATCCCCAACATGTTAATGTTACTATCTAGTCTGAGAAATCAGACATCATTATAAATACCAAAAGCTGTTTTACGCTACAGCCAGATGCTTCAACCAGATGGTTAAATTCTGAACAATACACCTTCCACACACAGCAGTCGTCTGCTCTTTTTCCTTCAATCGATGTGTCTCTATTACTGTTACTAAATGCTCCCTGCCGTCCATCTCTACATCTCTCTCCTTTCATCTCCTGTGTTTCTTCTCTCCTCTTTTTTCCTTATCATAGCCTTTCCAGCAGCCTTCCTTCTCCATGAATCTTAGCTTGTTAAGTGCTGGTTACTAGGGCAGAAGATGTAACGATATATATGTGCTGATGGCCACTAGCAAGCTTTTTACATACACATATTCTCACTCTCTGCTATATATGTATGCAGACATACACAAAGTAGTTCACAAGAATGCTTCAAGAAGATATAAAATGTAACATTTCTCCCTTAAAATGTAGACCAATGACTAGGTGTCTGTTATATATTTTGATGGGTTTGTATTTGCATTCTCCCAAATGTTCCTAACTGTGTTGAAACCCTGAGAAATCTGTAATTTTGTTCAAGGTAATGGTGTGTTTAATTTGGTCTCCTGTCACCATAACTTCCAGGAAGGAAGCAGAGAGTGAGGAAGGACAATAGCGAACAAGACTAAATATAATGTAGGGTTAGATCAATGAAGGTCTAATACCAGATCGGACCAGTAATACTAAATTTGCCACTAGCTGTCTTCTTCTGCTCAAGTTTAACATCAAAATGATAATTAATATAAGACTTCAGCTGAGTGAAACTGGAGAACAGATTACAGAAGCGACAGTTCAAGTAGTCAAGTACATGAATCTCGCAAGTCAATAACTTTTCAACAAAACGTTTCTGCGGCTGCTTCACAATAAAAGCCTC
This sequence comes from Acanthopagrus latus, assembly GCF_904848185.1. Taxonomy (NCBI): domain Eukaryota; kingdom Metazoa; phylum Chordata; class Actinopteri; order Spariformes; family Sparidae; genus Acanthopagrus; species Acanthopagrus latus. The sequence continues at coordinate 12,135,928 of NC_051052.1, read as the reverse complement.
ATTAAGAAATTAAATGAGTCATGTAGATTCAGATTAGATTTGTTTTAGATTTTCACTCATAACAGTGGTTGTTCGACAATGAAGACAAACATGCCGGTTACACATTTAGTTTGTTTTGATTGAGAGACTGTAGCGGCAGAAATTGTAAACTGTGTCATCCAAAGATTCAACTAGGTACCATACACTTCCTGTACTCGTCTAATGTTTTCTTGAACTTTGCTCACATCAAGCCACTCTTTAACTTAACAATCTGTCTTTTCACATGATGAACAATAGAGAAATCACAAACCATCTTGTTATAAATCTTTGTGAACACACAGTATTTGCACAAAAGTCACAGACAGACACAGATGCTCAATTACCACACAGAACAAGTAAAACCCATCAAAGCACACAACAGATGCAGAATTACAGAGCTTCCAGCCAAATATTTTTTCCTGGCACCAAACCGGAGCCAAGAGCATGACACATTTTTGAAACAGAAACTGTGTGTGTATACCTGTCTGTTCAAATGAAGATGACTTAAGACGTAATGGTTTTTGGTAAGTCATCACTTCCTATGTACGTCTGTGCTCAGGTATGTTTGACAGTTTGAAAACTGTTGTGTGGACACTTATAAATGTACTGTGCTGTCACCTTTTCCTGCTACACACTCCACCTACAGTGTCAGAACCAGACACGCCTTTATCACTTTCTCATCAGAAGAACTCTATTACATCAATCCCTACTAGTCACAACAGATCAACGGGTTCGGTTTCACAGACTCTTACGACACTCAGCCTTATAATCAGTCAACTAGATAATACACAGAGGACCGAAAATAAGAGGCTTGGAAGCAGTTGGCCCTTCAGACCACTTTTTTTTTATTATTACTTTTAATGTCTGAAAGCTCACCATCTGCTCTGTGCTCTCTGCATCCACAGCTCCAAATCTGAATAGACAAAAACTGTAAATCCATTTTCTTAGATGCATGACTTTAACTGCAGCATGACACTTATCCTCCTTTGTGTGTGTGTGTGTGTGTGTATGCGTGCGTGTGTGTGATTGTGATCCGACTGACCTGAGAGTAGAAATTAGTCATAGTGGTTGTTTCGATGTCTTTCTTTCCCAGTATTTCCATTTTGACAGGAGCTGAGGGGAACTTGGTTGAGAAGTAGTCCAAGAAGTCAGGTAGGTAGCCGGCTTCCCCGTGGATAATCCCCATGACGTAGTGTGCTGCCTAGAAGACAATTGAAATAAAAATCAAATATCGGAATTAAAAAGCGACAGTTCACCTCAAAATACATAATGTACAATTTTTCTGCTTACCTGTTGTTCTATTTCTTTAACTAGTTTCTTTAGAATTCAAAAAAAGCAATTATAGAATCTGATCAAAATCTATGTTGTACCTGCGATGAGTCTTCCCTGAAAGCCAAGGTGACAAACTCCTGGGCGAATCTCTGCCTCTGGCCCGCGGAGAGAGACGAAAGCTGGGACGCGTAGGCATGGGCCACCAGGGCCCCTCCGTTCGGCTGGTTCTCTATGTGGATGTACGGGGCAAACTCTAGGCCCGCCATGCCAGGGTAGCTGCATTGCTGGTGTCTGATCGAAGGGGATTGTGGCATCTTGATGGAGTTGTGGATTGAGGAGTTAAAGAGAGGCTTGGAGGCAACGGGAAGGGAGGAAGGCATGAGGTGTGCAGTTTTGTTGTTAGGCGGTGGGAAAACTGGTAGAGGGGACTTAAATGGAGACAGGGAGGAGTTGTGAGGGGGGTTGGAGGGTGGAGAAGATGGAGGGAGGAGAAGGAGGCCAGCACATATAGTTTGGCAGGAGCGGTGGTACATCTTCACTCGTTTGTGCTTCTCGCCCTCTTTGTGTTTCTTCTTCTTTTTCTTCTTCACTTTTTTGATTTGCAGCTCCTCCAAGCTGATCTTAGCTTTCTCTTTTTCATCTGGACAGAGTGACAGAGAAAGAGGGAGAACGAGAGAGAGCAAGAGGGGGAAGCGTCTTATTACTTAGAAGGAAGACATGTTTCATGGGACAAGACGTGCATAAAAGAGCCCCGCCAAAGTATGAGGAAAAAAATCGCATTTTGATGTTTGAAGCTAGCAGGGAGACACATCATTCATGTGGGCTTTGGAAGAAAAAAAAATCTATTCAAGTCTGCTGTCTGATGTGTGATGGATCAACAAACCAATCCTCTGCCCTTTTTCATTCCCCTGCTGTAAGAAGACACTTTTCACTTTACAGTGAATCAGCTACTCTCGCAATAACAAAAGCTCAGAAAAACCCCCTAGTGATGTACGGTGACGAGAAAAATGCAGGGAAAAACACTTGACAGTCTGTCAAATGAGTTAAAAAGATAGCAGCATATATTCAGTAAGTTTTTCACCCAGATTGTTTATTCTAATCATCAAAACAATCTGATACCTGATTAATTCCCTATTTAAAAAACAATAAAACAGAAAACTAATCAGTGCTAACTAATCTAAGCAAGTGTAGACAGATGACTCATTGCGTTTCCCAGATGGTGCGCATCTCCCGGGGCGCAAACATAAAATAAATTGAAGGGGCCTGAATTGGAATCCCTTGAGAGAAGCAGATATGACTAAGCCAGGAAACAAGCTCTCGAGTAGCATATCTGAACAGAGATAATACTGTACATGGTAGACTTTCTCTTGAGAGCCTGAGGCAAGACAAAGTGGCACATGCAAATTTATGCACAGTGGTACTGTATGTATTTGTGTCTGAGTGTGGGCCTGTGTGTTTGTTCGTGTGTGTGTGTCTGAGCTGTTCACATCTATCTGCAAATGTGCTGCTGGACGCTTCATTCCCTCCCCGTGGATGTGCGTGAAACTGGACGTGTATGTACGCTCACTGTGCATGTGTGAGTTACTCCGATAGAGTGCTGCCATCTCAGCATAATTTAAATATCAGCTGCCATCACATTCACAAACACATAAACCAACAAACTCTCAGTCCAGTTTGTACCCCACACATTCAACAAGAGATAAGGCGGGAATGAGACAGAATGACAAACAGCGGAGTGAGAGAGAGCGTAACATAATGTGTGTGAGAGCAACAGCAAGAAGGTATTTGCAGTACAATACCCAAGCTACTAATCCAAAAGCTCTTTAACCCACAAGCCACCCCTCCCCTAATTCTCTCTGTACACAGACACACATGTTTACTCACAACCCCTAACCTTCATCAATCCATGGAAGAGCAGCGATGCAGAGAAAATATGTCAAGTGTGACATATTTCTCTGTCCGATATTGTAATGGTGATACGAAATGCAATAAACAGACCTAAGGAGGTAATTTCACTGTGTTATGCTTGTGCGAACTGCAAATAGAAATATTCAACATTAATGTTGGTTTAATGTTAGTTTCTTTATTAATATCAAAAGATAATTTCAAACTTTAAATATTCTGTTCTGGATTAAAAAGCACCACTAATGTGCAAATAGAGATTCAGATGAAATACAACTAATCACTTAGTGTGTATTTCAAATATTTGTAGGTGTTTGGTGTGCCTGCAGCTTCATAATCATTTCCACCATGGTTTATTGTGTCCAGACTCAAGTTTGCTGTCAAAACCACACATTTTATTATCTATTCATGTGCTCCATTTGACTACAGGACAAAATTCCCCCAAGGATTAAAAAAAAAGATAGGCACGCCTTTAAATTTCAGGTGCACTCTGCGTATTATTTATGAGGCTGGTTGGAAGGTTGGTTGGTATGGTTGGAATATAGTTGTGATGAAAAAAAAGAAAGAAAAAAAATCAAAAAAGCATGTGTCTTTTAATAAAAATTCTTTCTTTCACTCTTTATATTTTCTTTATTCATATTTTGGAGGGAAAGAGACAAATCCTGACAGTTGTAAACCAGCTTTTTTTGGCATTCTTACTTTAAAATTGATTTAAATGACTAATAGATTATCAAAATGTTTGGTCGATTGATTAATTAATTAAAATTTAAATTTGCAATTTATCCATCTTGCTTGGAGAAATAAATTAGGTTGTCAAGATGATACCAGAACTTTCAACTTGACAAGTATTCAAAAACTATACTTGATGAAAATGATGCTCCTTTTAGCGCTCTTTAATGAAAATTGTAGGGGTATCAGCACAAAATAGTACTACTTCAATTATCATGCAGCGCAACATATGAACTCTACCCTTTGGTTTCCAAGCCAAGTTCCCTACTGCTGCCCCTAACTGACTAATTGACTCATTATTTCTGCTCTGATCAGGAGCCATATGACCTGCTGTAGGACCCCTTGCAGTAAATCCATACCAGATCACTCACTGTCAGCTCCTCTAAAACAAAAAAAAGAAGATTTTTTTAAACACAAAGATTTGCACCATTACGTTTCTGCTTATTCAAAAACTGTCCAAAAATATAGATGTTATTCCTATGACGTCTTAAGACCTCAGCCTCTTTGCTTTACACACAAACACATACATTCATAAAGGAAGAGACAGGTTCGATGATCACGATCAGTTTAAGGTCAGATAAGTTTTCCGTTTAAATAATAAACACACACACGCACACACGCGTGCACACGCACACACACCATCAGTGGTAGTAAAGCAGCCTTACTGTCAGACTAGCTGTTTGCTGCTTATTGATTTCCTATAAATGCTTCCTCTGGCTGGCCCCCTCTCTCTCTGTCGCCCTTTTCAATTGTAAACATATCACTCTCTCATTGATTAAATTTCTAACTTCCCCCTCTGTCACTCCCAACATTTGCAAACTTAACACTCACTGATTAAATACTACTACCGACAACCTACTCTCTGGTGGGTTGAGCCTCCTCCTCATTTCTCTCTCTGCTCAGATTCAGTATTGCACCCTGTGTCCCGGTGTGTCTCTATTATCGTAAACACACATGAGTAAATACCAGGCTCTCCTAGCACGGCAGACTGGAGACTCTTTATCAGCCTGTCCCTCGCTCTCTCTCTCTGTTTTCACCTTTACAACTCTTGCTAACGCTACACTCATGCTAAGAAGATGAACCAACATGACGAAGGCATCTGTCCATTCCACACACAGCAAAAAGATTAAAAGGTTGAGCTAAATTATCCATCTGTGATTTTCAGCTGCAGCCGCTGGCTATGGTATGTGGCCAAAGCCTCGGTGAGACCTTCAAATGTCACAGTGTGGTCGTGGCATACCAGCACGGAGACACTGCGCGTCTGACCACAGCTTTTGGGCAAATCAATCAGAATAAAAGTCTGTCTAAAAAAGGTCGCGTCAAGAGCACTGAAAGAGACGGACATTACGTCACTGCACTCTGCAGATAATTCAGTCAAAAGGTCAACAATGAAACTCGCTCCTGCATTCATGAAGTGAACACAGACTGATACAGTTTCGGGGCAGTTTTTTGTGTATTTATTTGCGTTGGTGTAAAAGTTGGCAGTTCTCGAAGGTAAAGTGTAATGCTTTGTCTTTTTTTTGTATGTTTGTGACGTAAGTCAGGGTTTAAAAATCTTGTACTTATCCATGATTTAACTTACAATGGGGTTTACTATTCTAAATGTACCATTATGTTTTACAATGCTGTTAAGTTAAATTGTAAATATCCTGCCTCTACATCCTGCATGTTTGTCACAATCCTTTAATACAGTTGAAGAGGTTCATTGCCAAAAATATCCATGTAAAGCCTCATATCAACCTCTTTTTAAGCTGATATTGATCTCAAAAATCACATGTTAGTCATACAGCAGAAATGTATAAGACTACCATTCTTAAGGCTGCGAGTAACAGTTGTTTACAGAATGTGTTGTTTATTTTCTTGATGATTATAAATATTTATCCATTCATTATATCTAATTCCAGAAAAATGTGAGAAAAAGCCTGTTGTAATTTCTCAGACCCAAAGGTGATGTCATAGAGAAAGTCAGAGAGAAACTAGACACATGGCAAAGCTACTTTGCCCTGGCTTGTCTCCCAGCTTCTCCCATTACAATCCAAGCTACCTCAGGTCAGACTAAAAAAACCCTAAGAACAAAATGTCCATGTGAGGAGCAACTAAGTGCAAAGGTCAACCTAATGCCAGGGAGCAGCTACAACCACTGTGGCACGGTGCAATACAGAGCCTTGTGTGATGACCCCACAGTATTAGCATTTATTCACCACCTACTGGGTGCAGCTGAGTGCATCTCCTGCTTATATGTTACAAACATAATGATGACATTCTGTACTGCACCGCTGAAAGTGGTGCCAAATGCTGGGGAAGTTCCAGTAATGTCTGGTTTCTGAGAGATCTGACTCACTTACATTCCACTGAACACATTTTATTATTTAGTACTGTAATCATGGCATTGTTTTGTTTCTTTTACTGTCATGAAACAAAACAAAAAGCAGATTTGCCTTTCATGAGTTGAGTTTCCTTGTCACTGTACCTTGTAGTTGTAACAGTGCATTACAGGGAGCTGAAGGAAAGGACTGAACACCCCTCTGCACATACAACCAACTGTCACAATTCCACTTTTAGTTTATAGATGTGAAACCGCATATAAAAACATTATACAGCTGATAGTTTCTAATGGCAGAAAAGGGAAAATACTCAAGATTTTTGTGAATGAAACTCAAGACTTAAGACAGTCAGGAATTTGTTTTGCTTCACTGCTTCTCATGACTGTTGGTGGAACACTTGTTTGAGCAACTTGTTTTGAGTCTTGAGCTATATTGGCCATAGACTAGTTCTGTTTAGCTACTGCCATGTCTCTGTCCCTCCCCTGGAAGCAATGTCACCTAAGAGAGAAAATAGTGGCTTAAGCGTTACATGGTTGTTAGGCCCTCATATTTTGCTTGGGCTCTAATAAACATTTACAACACTCCTCTTGATCTAACTGAAATTTCATTCAAATTGGACCATACCAAATCTAATAAGATATGCAACACATAAGCAATTCCATAGAGGAAGACAATGACATATAATCAAGTCAGTGAACTTGGGATTCTTTTGTTAAGATCAAGACTGAATAATCAAAATAAAAGTTCATGTCTGTCTGGTGGCAAAAAAACTCAATATTCACTCATTTTAGCTTTTCACATTTAAGAATGTGCATTTTATAAATGTAAGTTTCATCTTAATGGAGACTGCTTTGGGCTGTTTTGTTATACGAAAAAGTGACTCAATAAATACATTCACACTTTAATGAATCACTTAGTCTGCATGTATGAGTGTGTGTTTCCACCAACCTTTAATTGGCAGCTTGACGTCGCCGTTCTCTCTCTTAATCTCATTCACCACTTTGTGCTTTTTCTTCTCCTTTTCCCTCTCTCTGTCTTTGACCTTCTTCTCCCTCTCCTCTCTGTCTCTCTCTTTTGCCTTGTCCTTGTTGGAGTGCTCTATGGAAGCAGAGAGGAAGGTTTTCAGTCTTGATGGTACAGAACACATTATTATGAGCACTCGGATTTACTCTCTCACACACACACACACACACACACACACACACACACACACACACACACTTCGATTTTTTTCCCAACGCCTTAACTGAACTCTTGCAAGTGCTTCACCCTAACAGTCACGCTTAACTTTTCTTTTATCTTTTTCGTCTTCCTCCCACAAAATGTAGGGTTTCTACTTCTCTGCTGCAGCAGTTTCATCTCTCTACCAAACCTCTACCCTTATCGCTCATGTTTCCTCAGCAAAGTAATTACCTTCGATTCCTTAGGCTGCACCAGCCGCTCTGCAACTTCGATCATAACCCGAAAGCTACATCTCATCATGATATAACTCACATTTCTTCCCCCAAACCCAGCATCTACTAGCTTCAACATGATCTCAAAACTCCTAAAATCCTCCACTGCGTTAGGATTTTATTTCCTCTTCCAGCGCTTCTTCTTCTGACAGAATCACATAAGTTTTCAAGTAATATTACAGATCGAGGAATTGGAGCACACTCATTGAAACGGCTCTGGATGAGAGGAACAGTTTAAAATGTAAATACTGCAACCATTACACACACCTCTTTAGTTGTGAGGAGTGGCAAAGGCAAAGGCAGAAAGGCAAAGCATGTCTAAGTGCAGATGGGTGTAACTTAGCATCCCTCACCTTCAGATGAGCTTATGTAGGACTGGAACTGCCAAAATTAAAAAATGAAATAAAAAATCTATGGCAAGATAAATACATTATATACTGTTGATATACTGCACGGAAAATATAGCTTAAAATAAATGTGGGCATTAATCAATTCATAAAATGTGACACAGATTGAGTTTTTCACTTGAACTGTTTTAACCTTTGTATATATTCCCAAAATGTAATTACTTTCCCAATTTAATTTTCTATTTAATTTATTCATTTTCAAGATGTTTTTCCTTCAGATTTTGTGAGATAATACAGAAATACATACATAAAATGATCAAAAAATACACAAATTCAGGAATTACTACAAAAGGTACATAAAAAAGAAACAAATTTAAAAAGAAATGTCACTTTTTAAAAATCAATTAATGGCTACATTTCTTGCACGTAAGGATATATTGATATATATATATATAGAGCTATTTATTAGATTCTTTCTTTCTTTCTGATTTTGGTAGTTTCCGTCCTCCGTAACAGCCAACAAAACCTCACCTTTCTTGAAATTATTTTGTTTTACCAAATCTTTTATACCACTCCTCCTTTGATTCTTTACTTCCTTTCATAATGAAATAATAAGAAAAAAAAAACACATGCCCTCCTTTATTTTTTTCACTTTTCGTTTGCTGATTCTTTCTTTTCCTTCGCAAGGAACTTTTTTCTTTGAACTCAGTCAGATCCGTCTTTAAAAGGAAGCAGTGTTTTCAAACTGTTCACTCTCCTGTGGACGTGGGGAGTGGGAAAGTGAACACAGTGGGGTCTGACTCACTGTTTGTGGGATCAAAGAATAAAAATGCTTTGAAAGTAAAAAAGGCTTAAAGGCGCAGGAGGAGAATTAGAGGTACATTGATACACTCCTTTTTAATGATTGTTTTAAATAAATACCATGGCATCTTTCAAGTTCAGTTGGTTGTTGTTCTTTGTTACTCAACATGCAGGTAGTCGTCCCCCTTATACCCTGTGGTTAATAGGAGGAATGCCAAGAATGTTAACAAACCATTTTAAGACAATAAATGCTGTGAAATTATCTGACACTGTAAGAAAACCCCAGCACGTTTCAAAACATCAATTGAGCTCCACAGGAAGCTGCCTACAAAGGGAGGTCTCACTCATACCTACTGCCAGATGTATAGAAACAAGTCAGACCATGCCAGAGCAGTAACATTTACAAACTTCAAGTTTACAGGCAACGGGAGATAAATTGGCTCGGGTGGCTGACGGGACCTTTAACATACTGGAAAGTTTGAAAGAAGGGGCTTCCTCTTAAAACACAGAGAGGGTCATCAAGTTCAAGCAGGCTCATAACTTAAATGTTGAACAATGTTTATCAGGAACACAGCACAAAACCTTAGGTGTAAATGAATAAGAAATTCATTAGATCCATCAGACTGAAACTTCCTATCTGCTTTTTTTTCCCTCTCATTTTGTTTCGGACTGTCTTGCAGCGGACAGTTTTGAAGGCGAACACAGCAGGTGGTTTTCACTGTTTGGATGATCACAGGAGAGACAGCGCTTTGAAAGATAGAAAGCCAGAAGCAGCTGTTTGTAACTATTGCTACACTGATACCCACGATCTAACTCTATGGAGTTGGAGAGCAGAAACATGAATTCAGAGAGTCAATGGGTTATCTACTTTTTTTGTTAAATGTAAATTACAAGGTTCTTCAATGACCTGTCCTTAAAATGAACTTTAACGTACAACTTCTAACTTGCATTAACCTGCAGCACATTGTTCAACATTGTAGCTCGGCCAGGTATGAATGTGTGTTAGCACTGCTTTTAGATTTGCAGCTGGACCAGGATCGGGCTCCAACCATTGATCAGCTTCATAATCGATTTATTTTCTAGATGAGTCGATTAAACGTATGGTCAATAAATTGTCATAAAATAGTGGAAAATGTCTGTCCCAGTTTCCCAAAGTCCAAGGTCATGTTTATGTCAAGGTCTTGTTTACTTCCATTTAATGTTCATTTTTGCATTAAGAGAATCTGATATTTTTTTCTTCCTGTATCTGGACATCTTTCTATTATGATTTCTTTGAACTAAAGAAACTGAAACGTCCAGTTGCCTACGATATAGCACTTGGAATTAACATGACCTGGATGACTGAGAACATTAATCAACACTAAACTGAAGCTGGCCAAACATGAGCACATGATAGTTTCTGGGTCAGCGGTGTTGGACTGTAAAAGTACAGGTAAACCTGCCCTCCAGGAAAATCCTGCTCCTCCAGATGGTCAGTCCACCCCTGCCACTGTGGCAAATCCATGCGTCACCATTCAAGCACGTCTCAAAATAATTTAGCAATAATCTTCAGACAGCCATTCATTATATTTAATTGCTATTGAACGTGCAGAGTTTAGTGTCTTGTAATTTTGGGGACTGAACAAATGACCCAGCCGACAGTAACTTAATTGGGTGCTGATTGCAGTTAAGCTTCATTTTGTCTCGCCCTCGCTGTACGTGGCCACACACGAGTCGTCCCAGGCATAGTTAGAGATTCAGTCAGCACGGTGCATTTACACACACACACGCACAAAATCAGACATTTACATGATTCACAACAAGCAGACTCCCCAATAACACAGGTTTACATGACTGAATAATCAGGAAAAGATGGATTTCATTGGTGCTCGCTGGTTTGCCTTCAAGAAAGATCCAATAACTTGTCATTTGAGTTATAAACACAGAAGATTTGAAAGCAGAAATCAGAAAATCCACCACTAACCTTATTACTCTTTTTCAAAAACAAGTTTTTTCGCCTCAGCATTAATCTGTGACTGTATTTCATCATTTTACACAATTATGATTTGTCTGACTTAACCCAAATGTGAGAATAATCTTCAGCCAAACTGCATCTGGTTAGAATTATCATATCAGACTGTGTGTAAACGCACTGGGTGTCAACATCGGGTCACACTGCTGAATACTACAGCTGGTCTCCATGAGGATTAACTGACCTTTGAGTTAAACAACGATTTTGTTTGCACTAGATCAGCCTGCCCGTTGCAGCATGGTTTCCTTCCGTTTACTGCTTTTAGTCAGAATCATGTCTCTTATTTAAATACCACATGTAACCAGGAGTCACTGCTCCCTGGCACTTGTCTTCAGTTCTCTCTCCAACTGCAAACCCACCACTAATAACATTACTGTGATGATGTGATAGTCTTTTGATCCCTGTAAGAAGATTCTTCCCTTCCAGGAAGGTCAGGGTGCAGTCAGCCTCAGAGCGGTGCTCCTGAAGCTGGCAAGACTCACTCTATGGCTTGAGGACTCAGGCCCTGTCTTCATGCTCACACAAATTTCTTAAAACAAATCTTTTTCCTTATTTTTTTTCCTCCCCACGTAAACAGCATTGTAGGTCAATGCTTTCCAGGCTGAAGATATTAAAATACTCTGTTTTCAGTGTTTATATCTTGACAGGCAGAAGTTTTTGGGAAATGATGACACCAACACTCAGGTTCACCCAGGTCTTATCAGTGATTGTAGCATCATTGGAAAATGCGAACCCAGTGTATGTGATATGATGCTGTAGAGTATTTGAGTTTGTACATTGCCAGAATGGATGTAATACAGTCTATATTTGGAAAGATATAAGAATGGAAATAGTGTTATCTGGGAGGATTCTGTGAAGAGCAGTCCCATTTTTCCTGTCTTATCATGTTTGTCCCGTTTTCAAGAAAAATTACCTGTTGGCTCAGTAGCAGCTATACTTGGGCCGATTATATTGTGCGAGATTTTTCACAAAATTGCATATTGAACAGCTGTAATTACATCTTAGGGATTATATTTTGAAAAGAAAATGCAAGTGGTGCTGTTCCTATAATCAAATTCGCATGAACACAGCGCTTCAACATGCATACATGGACGACTAAGAAAAACACTAGCTTGAGAACGTGGTGAGCCTAGCAAATTGAATTAGGCTATATTTTGTCTCTGTTGTGGGCAGGTGTTGACTAAACAGGGCCGCAAGTTTGCTGTCTCACATCAGGGTCCATCACGCGGAACAGTTATATTGGCTGGAGTGGGCAAGCAAACGACACAAAATCATCAACATCATCTATCATGACATTTGTGTGGGACAAACATACTGTCCCACACAAATATCATGATAGATGATATTGATGTCGCTTATTTATTCAAAAGTGAATTTTGGATATCGCTGAAGCCCATAACCAGCCCTGATACCTGTGACAGATATGACAGAAACTACAAGTAAAATTAAGTAAGTAGTAAGAGTACGTAAAAGTAATAACATTCATAATATTTTTCACAACTAAGTAACCAACCACAGTACTGCCTACTATTCACACTGCTACACACATGCTCAGTGTATGTCAATGGTCATGTGATATGCGTTTTCGGGTGTGAGATGAAACGGTAAAAATATGCTCATCTGACCAGGTATCTTTTATGAAATACCAGTGTACATCAATCTCCCATCCTCACTTTGACCAATACACAGTCAAACCATTGAACAGGCACTACACTAAGCAGATACTCACAAAACATGGTTCAAAATCTGTTATTTCAGTGCCATCTTAAGACTGTGCCAACTGCAGCTGTGTCATGGAGTCGGGGGAGAAGGCTGACACACTATTACCAGTTTTTACAGGAAGGTGCAGCTCAGAACGGAGCATTTTAATCCCTGAAACGTTTTGCTCAGGATTAATGTTTTCCAGCAACACTCTGCTCAGCTTTCATACCCTTCCTCATCTTTAAGTTTGAAGCTACTCAAAATAATTACAGTCCCCTACAGCTGGCCACTGACCAGCTCACTACAGCAAGAAGAATAAAATACTTTGCTCAAGAGTACCTCAGTGAGATTGTTGAAGGAGTATTATTATTTATGGCTGCATTTAAATGTTCCCTCTCACGTCCAGAAATGAAAACGTTGTAGCCAGAATAAGAAGCGCTGCAGTGTTTGCATGGCTGCATCCAGCATTAAGATTAACATATAAAAGTGTACCTCTTAAACTACTTATTAAACTACACTGACTTAATGATTGCTCAATGTTAATTATGGAGTAATCCCTCTTTTGTGTTCTGATCCATGTAATCAGTAACACCAGCTTCTATCTCTTCTGGAATAAAGCATGCGAAAACATTCACCACAGCTTGTTTACAAGACTGTGTTTCTGTGAGGGCTACAGGCCGACACCACGTCTCGTCCTGGTATTCACACTGACTGCAGTGGCTGTTCAGAGCATGTCATGACCTCTTAAACTACCCAACTGGAAAGGGGTGACATCATGCACTGACATGCACACTTGCATGTGTCCACTCAGCCCTCGCACTGGTGTCTAAACACTCGCACTCAAATAACATTTACATGCACTAGAACACACAAATGCAGGCATGAGGGGATTTTGAGATGCTCTGATGTGACAATGACAAAACACCAAGAAAAACAATGTTCACTAATGAGACAAGGACAAAAAGAATTTGGTGGATTCTACACTGTAACCGTATCAGTCTCTGCCACGGTACAAATCAATCTTTTTTTTTCTAAATAATATGAATTCTTAGAACATATTTGTAGTTTTATTAATCAATTAGCTAATATCAATTTTGTCTATGAGGAAAAATACTGCAACATATATGTTGATAATAAACAGCAAACAATATTCTATTTCAAGTATATATCAAGTTCATCAAACAAATAGTTTGAGAAAATAGAACATAGCATTTTTTCAACCAAAATACCGTTTTCATCATTCTGTTAAGAGTCATTATCATGGATAACAACAATTATATTTATTGTATTATACCATATACCAACTGTGAACATCTCAACCCATGATGGTGTTATTGTTATACTGTAAAAGTGATTTTTAATCAAACCACTGATAAATGTCATTTATCTATTTGTCTATTGTTATTTATTCTGGCATTAAAGGGTACATTACAGCAACCTGACATCAACTGCTCATCATTTATTTAACCGACTCGCCTTCTCCAGTAAAATTACTCTGGATTTCCCCCTCCAACATGCAACACCTGCAGTCACACTCAAAGCTAAATATATTAACTAAATATGTTTGTTTTTTTTAATCTGGGAAAAATGTGATAATATTTGCAGATATATTACATATTGTAAAACATCATGTAGAAAACATAATTATGGGCAGTAAGCCTTTTCCCATAAAGTAGCAAGTGCCTGGAATACCATACCTACAGAACTAAGGAATATCACATCTCTTAACTCTTTCTCCAAATCTATAAAACAGTGGTTATTAGAAAATTAAATATGCTGTCATAAAGGGGATAATGTGGTTATGCCTTTGTCTTGACTAATGTCCTGTGTCCACATGCTTTTGTCTGCACTTACACTGTTCTGTCTGTGCTAATGTGCTTGGTGCTTTTGTCTGTGTTCAATTGCGTATGTGTTTTAACGTGAAGTTCTGATGCGCTTTGTTTGTGCTTATATGTTATGTGATGAATTGCCCTCATATGTGTTTTATATTTTCATTTGCCTTCCAGGGACAGCTGTCGTAGTCTGGAGTAGTGGTTGTCCTATTTTACTTGATTGTGCTCATGTGTTGTATTTGATGTCAGATATGGTATATAATACTACCATCCTGCCAGGAACTGCAGTTCAAAAGTAGCCTTTATGGCTAAATCTGGCACATTTATATGATAGACTTGGGTGCTGCTGTTAATGAATGTGCATTGTCCCTTTTCTAGACACATACATATATATACATACATATATATATATATACATATATACATATACATACATATACATACATATACATACATATATATAAATATATACATACATACACATATATATACATACATATATATATATATATATATATACATATATATATATATATATATATATATATATACATACATACATACATACATACATACATACATACATACATACATACATACATACATACATACATACATACATACATACATATATATATATATATATATATATATATATATATATATATATATATATATATATATATATATATATATATATATATATAGTGCAATAATAAAGGTTTCCGTCGCAAAACAGGTGAATGGAGTGGTGGAATGAATGCATCGTGCTCTGCTTATACAACTGTAGAATATGGAGTAACAACAAGCTGTGGAGCTGCGAGTCTGTTTCCCATACAGCCCGAGGTTACAGAGGGGGGCGTGGTGCTCCACCAAAACAACACTTACCCTATAATGGCGGGCGGCTGTCATATTGTTATGACAGCAGCGTGTAGTTTTATATACACGAATCCTTCCAATCAAACAAATAAATAATATTTAACGCGAGTTGTTGTTACAGAAGATCTAACAATTCATCTTAATCTTCACGCTGATGAGAAGGAGATTACAGCGCGTTTAAATAACGTCTCAAACCGACTCCACTGTGCGACTGTTTAACGTAAATAAAACACGTTTATTCTGTAAATACGACGTAAGTGCGTAACAATTCCACCGCAGCAGCACGAGAGCAGCTGGTTACGATGTAACGACCAGGTCGCGCGACTGCTGCCCCGGAACGCCGCTGTGGAGCTCGAGGGTTCACGAGCTGGTGAACAACACGAGCGACGAGAGCTGGCAGCCATAGCCCGCAGGATCATCAGCCGACCGCGGGCTTCACGGCCACTCAACTCGGATGTAAACACATTTTTCACAACGTTCAGTTGTAAATATGGGTAACAGTCGAGTGTTCTGCGGGCTCCTGTGCGACTTTCAGCGGCGCCGCTCGGTCCGAAAACGGGACCGTCCAGACAAATTAGGAGGCGGACAACTGCACACCCTGGGCCACATGTAACGTTACACGTCCCGAGTGGCTGAACCAAGTCACTATAAAAAGGACAGAACTCCAGCCTACTTCTAATAAACACAAGTAAAACTTCATTAAATCGCTCCATGTAGAATTTAACCATATGAAAAACAAAATGCACATTCTGATGGCCTACCTTTGGGCAGCAACATGACCTCCCCGTTTTCTCTCTTCGCCGCAGAAGAGTTATTAAACCTGCTGATATCGTTGTTGTTACTGTTGCTAACAGCACTCCCGGGTCCGGACGAGGTCACCGACAGTTTATGTTTCTTTTTCTCCTCTCCGCCTCCTTTCCCCTTTTCCTTCTCCTTCTCCCGCTGTTTATCTTTATTCGGTTTCTTGGGTCTGGAGCAGGAAGGCGCTTTGTGGAGGAAGAAGTCGCTCTGTTTGAAGACTTTGTGTGTGTTTGTCGGTGGTTGGGCTCCACCGGTAGCAGGCACCGGAGGGTTGCTGCCGCTCGTCTTGGCCGGGCTGAGGCTCCACAGAGCCGCGCTGCTGCCATAACTCTGCTGCTTCGTCGGCTGCTGGAGTTTCTCTTTGCCGCTAATGTTGCCTCCCACTCCCCCTTCCCTGCTGAGTTTCTTGGGTTTAACGCTCCTCTCCTCGACTCGGACCTTCTTGGGCGGCGGCGGCGGGTTGAAATCCCGGGAAGACTGAGAGCGGTTGTCTGGAGCTCCCTTCCCCTCGCTCGGCTTGACGAGCGGGCTTTTGACGGAGGCGACCGCCGGGGCTACCGTAGTAGCAGCAGCAGCGGCGGCGGCGGCAGCTCCGGTGAGGTGAGCGGAGCCCAGCGAGTCAGCCATCTTGAGGCTTCTCCCTCTATTTACTCTCTTTCCCCAACGGCCGCCGCTGCTGTTTTTTTGCGCGACGTGCAGGCAGGCAGTGAAGGGGCGGGGCAGTGATGTGATTGACAGGCAGGCCGGAGGGGGCGGGCGCAGTGCTTGATTGACAGGCAGCGAGGGACAAGCTAGAGGCGGGGCTTAGCTGCTGTGACTGTACTGTTTATGTATCATTATGTAAAAATAATAATAAAGAGCGAAGTCACTGACAAACCATCCACTCGTCACTTACTAATACCAGCCAGTACAAATGCTGCCTTGAAGATCTAGTGTGCAGGATTTAGAGGCAGAAATGTAAGATAAACATGTTTCCCTTGGTGTATAACCATCTAAAAGACATTGTGAAAGACGCAACTTTAAAACGGCGGAGTAATTCTTTCTGAGACGAGGGGTGTTCAGTTGGTTAGAATCTGCATCTTCACCGCTAGATGCCACTATATTCATACACAATGGTCTCTCTTTAGTAATGCAACTAAATATCATTTTTAATATCTATGAATGTGTGATAACATTCTCAAACTCAACATACGAAACAGATTAATTGAGATTATGACTTTGTGTCTATTGAGTTATTACCTAGGCATGTCAATCAATCATAGTCATCTGTAAGTGTAGACACTCACAGACTCTGGGGCTGAATTAAAAACATAAAACTTAAGATAAAAACCTGTAAAAAAGCACATCATTGATTTCTTTTTTTAGTTATGTATGACAAATCTTTGTGATTTGCCAATATCATCTATCAAATTTGAGCTGATGACACCCACAGTAATAGTGATTTCTATCCTGTTGCAAAATACTGAAGAAATTATGCAGTTTTACATCTGAGACTTGACACCCGTGCTGTGCAGTCCAAAGAGTGCCTGCAGGGCCTCAGATGAGGCTGCAAATGGTCTTGAAGTGCATTAACCTCACATGGTGAGAGGTGGTGTACAGGGGTGGACATCACACATGAGTTCTTGTCCTCCCCACTGTTGTTTTCCTCCAGGGTGTCCAGTCTAACGGGACTTCCACTTTCACCTGTTTCTTTAATCTGCTCTGGCATTTCTCTCTCCAGAACACGACACCTAAGCAACAGCACGCTGCCCTCAACTGATTGACAGAGCGTGCAAAGAAAGGAAGTGATGTGTGTAAGAGTGTTTGTTCAAATGTAAATGTTCTCATCAAAGGGAATAAACTTGCCCTCTCTCGTCTAATCTCCACAACTAGATGAGTTTATCACTCACAGAACACATCATTACAGAGTGCCGTGGATCCTCCGGCGCTGTTTACACTTTGATTTATTGAGATGAAAACATTTTCTTCACTCAGGCTGATTGGCGGGGCTCTCAGTACGAGACCTGTCAGCCTGTGACAGCCAAGCGTGAATACTAAACATGATTAGTGGCTGCACGAGGCGGGTTGTAAAGTTACAACTGGCCATAAACATTGCGACAAGATTATCGTATGATGCAAGGCAGAAGCACAAATCTGAAGTCTGCATGTGGCCTTACTGTGGAAGATCGAAACTGCCAAAACAAAAAAATACATACATACATTTATTTATTTACCCCTTTGCATCTTCCCTAAATTAATTTATTTCCTCTTTTTTTCATTCTTGTTCCTTGTAAATTCATGTCTATCTCTGCTTCATCATGCAGTTGAACAGGCCGTTATTAAAAGCGTGGTATGGGTCAACTTTTTCTCCTGTTGGTTGATCGGCATTAATATGTGTAGACCAACTATTGCTCCCACACCTGTGGCATCGAAGAGAGCCTCAAGTCTACAAGAAAAAAATACATAAATAAATATGCTTAAAATTTAATAAGTAAAATGGAAGTAAAATTAAACAGTAAAATAAAGGAATTGATACAAATGTAAATAAATACAAAAGAAAATTAAAACATCAATTTATATTACATTAAAAAATAATGCGATTTTAACGATTCATTGATGTATTTATTTTTTGCTTTTGGCACTTTCGATGCTCCATACAAACAGCCCACCATGAGGAGAGTGTGAGCCAGCCAGGTTCTTCTTGCTGCTACTGTATGTGACTAACGTGCCTAAAAATAATCAGGTCGAATACATTATGCCGTACGTACTCCGGGCCTTTAAAAACAGCCCCGACACAGTTTTCACTTTCTTCAGACGGCAGCGCTGCCTGCTGCTACTGCTCACATACACTGAACACTGATTGGCTGTATTTATAAGCCATTACATAACATGTTAAACTGCTCCATGGGAAAACTGAGATGACCCAGTTAAGATAGCAACCTGGCTTAATTTATACAACAGAGAGTGTGTGAAATTATCAGGTGGGAAATTCAGAAAAGGCAAGGAGTAACATAAAGACGAGGTGGTGCTGACGGCCTGCGTAATGAATGTACTGGATCCTGCCTTATGATGCAATATATGTATTTTTAGTGACAGTTATTTATATTCATTGATTTATTTATACGAGTATTATAAAGCAGACTTACAGAGTATTTTGGTTCTTCTGTTTTTAGGCCTCACTGCAGCACAGGGCCTGATTGAGAGGATGAAACCTCTTCCTGTTTTTTTGACCGATATAAAAGTCGACTGATCCTCTTGCCTCCTTCACAACTTCTTGTAACAATGTTTAGTCCTGCAACCCTGAAATGATTTAACATTTTCCAAAATGAAATCCATGGAAATTTAAATGTGCTATTCCATCAAGGCTCCAAGTGACCCCCCCCCCCAGGTCAGAAGATGCCATTTCCTGCAACAGGTGCTTATATTAGTTACTTTTACAGATATATCATACTGTGATGAGCTGTATAATTAATCTGAAATGAGCTTTGGATACATGTGAGCAGAAGCAAATAATCACAGTATGTCTTCCCACCTGCTGCGCACGTGTGTGTGTGTGTGTAAGGTGAATACAAATGTGAAACCCTCAAGGTCTCCGTGTAAGGCGGCAAGCGCCTGTGTTTATGCCACCTGCCGTGATTAATTAATTGCTATATTAGTTCGTGTGTGTGTGTACATTCGTCTCAGGCAGATCTTCCAGGTGTGAGAGGGGATCTCCTGCTGTGACTGACACACACACACACACACACACACACACACACACACACACACACACACACACACACACACACACAGGATGACTGACATGATTGGATTATATGTGCAGAGCTGGTAGGAGACCCAATTAAATTACTGTATTTTTTGAGACAAGTCAAAGTGATTTATTAACCACTTAACTGCTCCGTAGTGCAAGTTAAAGCATCAAACACAACCAACGCGCACACTTTCTCATGACATCATCTTAAAGGAATAAAAACAACAAGTCGTGTCTTTACGTAATGTTCATTTTTACTGATTGATTTCTGCAACATACAAACATTTTGGGGTGTGTGTGTGTCTGTGTGTGTGTTTACGGTCTGTGATGAGGGGGAGGCGCTGAACGAGAGGCCCACAGGAGGCAATGAGCAAGCAGCAGCGAATCACATCGCTTACGCTCACGCCGCTAATGATGATTGGAGGAGAAAGAGGGGGGAGGGAGGCAGGGGGAGGGCGGGCTCTCACTTAAAGGCACAGGTGGGCTCGTTTTCTGAGATCGAGGCTTGTGTGCACGTGAAGGGGGGATAGGCAAGTAGATGTGCTGGAGAAACAGAAAGAAAATTGATAAGAAAGTTTAAAAGACTGCTTCTGAACACGTCCAAGAGTCCGAATTTTGCTGCTCTGAACCACTGACAAGTTCAAGATGCTTCGCTAAAGTGGTCCGCTCTGCTGTCAGACAGACGTGTTGAGAAGGACAGGGTTTTTTTAAAAAAAAAAGGCAGAGGCGAGGGAAGGAGGGTGGCAGGGAAGGAGGGAGGGAGGGAGGGGGATAAAAGAGAGAAAAACAGCAGGGGAAGTACGGAGGAAGCAAGAGAAGAGAAAAATAATGAGATGCTCCTTGTCCAGAGCAGGAGATCCATCTCAGCTGCATGTTTTACATTACAAGGAGCGAGCTGAGAGACAGGAAGAAATCTAAAAGTGTAAAGAAGAATGGATGAAAAGAGGAGAGAGAAGTGGGGGGAGCAGTGGACTTGTGACGCAACAAACAACCGCGTATACAAAAATAACTTTAAAATACCATTTACAAAAAAAACGACCATTATTATTATTATCATCATCATCATCATCATTAATATTATTATTACAATCTTATTTCGAAGCCCGTTGTAGCTATCTGCAAAGGGGTGGGGGGAGGGGTGGGGGGCTTGGTTCGATCGATCCGTTTCCTCTGCTGATCAATTAAAACAAAACAAAAAGAGAAAAATCTTTTTAAGCATATAATTCCAACATAAAAATAAAAACCCTGAAATATTTGCCCGAAGCAAAAACAAAAGGGCAGCAGAATAATTTACAGTTTGTAGGGGAAACATGGTGGAGGGGGAGGAATCATCGTCGTCATCATCATCATCATGCACTGACTTTCTTACATCTTCTGTTAATAAGAATATTTAAGAGATAACAAAAAGAAAAAATCTGAAATACTATATACCTAAACTGCCCTGTACAGTTCTTTATCTTTATAAAACAATGCATATACTGTATAGTTATGGTAGCTAATGGAGGAGGAGTTAGCAGAGAACAATACAAATCAGGAGAAAAACAGTAGTCCTGGGTCCCTAGCTGCTGTGGTCTTACTGGATCTTTGTCTCACACAGACAGAAGCAGGTGACTGTTAAACACGGCCGTCAGATGAGAAACCACGCAAGTCTGAATTGCAGAGAGAGGGGGTGTTGTAGTCTGTGACATCCTGTAAGAGTTTCAGGTGATGCGTAACACTGAGGTTCATTGTGAGTAAACTGACTTGCGTGGTCGGACATCTCAGGGCCTCAGAAGGAGGAGAATGACTACAGAAACAACAACAACAGAAAAAATACAAAAAGAAATCAGAAATAAACTGTGGATTTGAGTCCCAAGTAAAAATCAAGAGAAGCCAAATACACAGAGAGATGGAGAGAGAGAGAGAGAGAGAGAGAGAGAGAGAGAGAGAGAGAGAGAGAGAGAGATTTACTGAAGAGAGAAGCCAGATTATGGAGGACTGTCATTGGCTGTCTTCTCTGAGAGGCAGACTAAGGCAGACTCATGGTCCCAGCAGTGAGAGCCACCAGAGTCACAGAGATGATCAGTTTGGTCATTACTGACAGACTGATGTGTTTTCAGGTCATTTAACCCATCTGGCTTTAAACAGGTGTCAGACAAATTGTCTGCTTTTTTTTCTCTTTGCTTTTATTGCGAAACACTTGAGAAGGTAACATCGCTCTTTGGGCCAATAAGACATATGCAAACTGTGCAATGTCACAATGACTTACCTTTTGGGATTGTGTTTTAAGCGGCTTTGTGTCTGAACGCCCCCCCCCCCCAAAAAAAAGTGAGTGATTTTAATTATCTATGCATTCAGCTTTACTTTCAATTGCCACACTAAGATGTCAGAATGGCTATTTAATGTCCAGTGCCACAGAATGACCCGATATTTACAGGAATGCTCTGACATTTCAGAAAATAGTCTTGTTTAATTTCTTGCTGAGAGTTTTGTCGGAAAATTCAATACCACTCTCAAGTATGTACAGTAGATGTGATGGTACTGCAAGCAGTGCATTTAGCTTAGCTTAGCATAAAGACTGGAACCAGAGGGAAACAGCTAGGCCAGCTGTGTTATAAGCTAATAAAGTCCCCCTTCCCTCTTCTCTACAACTGGCTAATTAGCAATTTACATCTCATTTGTTTGATCGGTCCATAAACAGAAGTGTAAAAAAATAAAAAATCTGAGTGGAGTTATGTTCCAATCTAATTTCTGGAGGTAGTAACTGCACCCTCTCAAGAAATAGTCCAGCAGTCCGACGTCAAACCAAAACTTGCCATACTCTTTCAGTAGTTGTGCAGTTTAAATAAATACAATGAAACTAGCATTACATATGCTCTGGAGCAATTCTGTTACATTTCCTTACGCTGAGCTAAGATAAAGCCGCCTTGGTCACACTGCAAGACTTTCAAAGTTGTCAGATCACTTCAGAATAACTCACGAGTCTGATCTGGTCTCGCAACTACACTTTGCCTTAAAAACACGCCCGAGAGGTGACATGGAAATGATGCGATATGATGTTTTTTTTTCTTCCATAACATATGTCAACAGAAACGAGTGGTTGTTTGAGGATGTTTTGCTGGTAAAATACAAATAGGAAAAAGAAAAGAATATGGACTCCTTTGTCTGTCCTTCTCATGTGTGCTGTCACTGGTCCCGACACAACAAGATATTTAGCCAGACTGATATTCTTTAGGACGCATGCAAGGCATCGGCAAGCCCTGGGATCACATCTTTGAACAGTTAAAACACAGCGACAGAGAGCCAATTTGCCTCAGCACTACAATCTTGTAGTATGAACTCGGCATTAGCAGCTTCTGGCTCTAGCTACATACTTATGGCGCAGACGTTGAAGTGATATTAAACTTCTCATTTAACTGTCAGCAGGAAAGTGGATAAGCTCATCTCCAAAAGTGTCAAACAATACGCTCTGTATCGTCCACAGAGCAGGACTCTCCCTGACCACTGCAATGACCAAACTATACAAACCTATGACTCTGGTAAACAGGGAGGTCAGTGTAGAAACATGGAGCACTAGAGCGGACGATAGTGCAGCTAACAGTCAGCTCGAGTCCTTCTGTTTCTACATTGATCCTTTGTAATGTAGCACCAGCACATAGAGAGAGGAAAAGAGAGAGAGAGAGAGAGAGAGAGAGAGAGAGAGAGAGAGAGAGAGAGAGAGCACCCTGGCAACCTGTACATACCCAACAGAAAAGGTTGCATCATGGGTAACAGATTATCTAGCTTTGAAGATTGTTGTTCATTCAGTAGGAGGAAGCGGACACCTTCTGGGAGTTGAGTTAAACCTCAGGAAGTGGCTTCCCACAGTAGCTTTTTTTTGATTAAAGATAATTCCTGATTTGTGACGAAAAACTTTCTCATTTGGTTTGAAAGAAAACTTCCTGTTAATTTAACACTTTTTAATGAACATGTACACCTACATCCCTCTTTGTTTAGTCTTAGAATGGATAAATATATCCATGATGTGTCTACAGCTCAGAGAGAAAAAACTCTCAAGTCACTAACAAGAGGAAGAAAAACAGGAATTATCCTTTAACCATGAACAGGAAATAACCAGACTGATCCCAGGTCAGCGTCTAGAGAAGTCAAAACCTCCAACATCAGCAAGCTGAGCAGGAAAAATGCGGGCTTTGTTCTAAAATGGACAAGCCACTTGACGGGCGAGTGTTCGTCTGCTTTTGCACAGTGGCACTTTGAAGGAAGGACTGAGGAGCAGGAGGAGGAGGATGAGGAGGAGGGGCTCAGTCTGGAGAGGGTGTTGGCACAATTTTACACAGAAAGTGTTTCTGTGTAAAATTGTGCTGTTGTCAGTCTGTGTAGCATCTGTCAACTTGTGTTGTTTTCTTTTGTTTGTTTGTGTTTTTTTCTGGACCAGTCTGGTGAAATCGTTAGAGTCCATCTCCTGGCATCACTGTTGGTGGAATGGCATATGGACCGTTCCATCATGTCCACTCCAGGGGGGGTTCCCGGGGGCCTTTGGGCTGAATGCAGCGGTTACCGAACCCTGGCAGAAGAGGAGGAAAAAGAAGTTCTTAGCTGCTTTGGTTTAAAACACAGCAGGCAACGTCTTCCACCTGCCCATTTTGAAACCATCCAACATTTTCTGCTCATGTAGCCCAAAGCTAGCTTTCCAATCAGCGAAAACACTGCCACACACTTCCCAAAAATGATGACATGAATAGAATCTGTGTTTGTCAGCAAAGTTTTTTTGCACAAACACCAAAAAAAAAAAAAGAGAGAGAGAAAGAAAGAAAAATCATTACTCATGTGAATGGTATTTGTTGTCTGGTTGAAGACGGACAGACAGCCTCTGGCCACAGAAACATGTTTGAGAGTGAGGACGGCAGCAGACTTACCCACCCAGGTCTGCCTTGCTGTCTGTTGCCGTGGTGCCAGCAGATGCAGGGTCAGCTGGAGATGTCTTCTTAACGCACTCTGACACATCTACACACAGGCAAACACACACACAAAGATTATGGGGTGGAAGCGTTGTGTGGATATCAGTGGTGTTGTATAATGGTTTCAGTGATGTAAGACCTTTTTAAACTGCGGTAGGTTTACTAAAGTAAGTTAAAAATTGCAATTATTACCAAGAAATGTATAATTAGTATTTGACTTCAATCTAGTTTGTACTAATAATACTAAATATTGAGGCTGGGCAATATATGATTAATGTATCGTTATCATGATATTAGACTGTATGATCTTTACATCATGTTATGGCTTAAGTGTTGTCTTTTCCTGGTTTTAAAGGCTGCACTGCAGTAAAGTGATGTCATTTTCTGAACGAACCAGTCCTAGCAATTATGAATTGCCTCTTAAATTGAGATTTAAAACACAGACATATATATATTGTGTCTACTAAATGCAAGATCAAATATTTTTCCACACACAAATCCATTAATAATCACGTGGTGATAGATCAAAAAGACTTGCATCAAAATACTTTTGGCTTCATGAGGCCAAACCACATATTTAGCTGTAGAAAACTATGTAGAATAAATCTTTTACTTTTTCTCCTTTTTATGGGAAGATTTAGTTTCTTATTTTGTCCCATATGCTGCAATTTAAAGACACATACAGTATAAAGATGGTTGCCATATTGTACAGTACAGTTCTGTCGTACAACACTGTGAATATATAATATAAATATTGCATTGACACAATAATTGTATTAGAACAGATACAGTGCACATTTGTCTATCTTGAGCTTAAATTGGGCTAAACTCACAACTGAACTTCCATTAGTAAGACTGTAAACTTCTGCGCCTGAAGGCCTTTTTTATACTCTGACCGTTTGTCTCTTTGTGTGAAAACAGCCGAAATACTTTAAAGTTCTGGAGTATTGTTTATGATGCGTGAGCTTCTAGTTGTCAGACTTGTGTGCACAGTTTCAGTTTTTTCATGAAGGCAACTGAGAAAAACTATAACGCATGTAGCCCTCAGGCTATACCAGCCACGTGACACCCACATGTAAGAGGAATATACACATTAATATGTGTGAACTCCTGCCACTGAACTTTCACTTGCATGTTCATCGTTCATGACATTTAAAGGCTGTCTATCAGCAGGAACTTAAATACAACCCCAGCCTTTTCACTCCTTGTAAAGCTCCTGTTGAGTTATATTCATAGCAAGCAAAAAATCATTAAAGAATTCAGGCTAAACAGCTATTCCCTTTCGATTCTCTCACACACACACACACGCACACACACTCTCGCACTGAAACTGCTGAAGCATTAAATTGGCAGTAACCATCATCACTCAGCACGGATCAGCACACGCTCACATTTTTCATTTCACCTCTCTACAGACACATTTTTATCTGTTTTTCCCCCCTTTCTCTCTCTTTCTGTATCTTACTTTCTCGTTATTACTCGCTCTCCAAGCTGCCCTTTTGACAAATGCTGTCAGTCTTATCGTGCACGGGCTAATTTGTAAAACACTGAAGGTCTGTTTCCTGCTCTGCTCTGCTGACTAACGACTGCGAGGAGCCATAAACACAGACACGGGGGGGGGGGACGGACAGAGAGTCCTCTGCAGGCTGATAAACAGAAACAGGCCATAAGGATGTGTGTGTTCATACCTTTATGTGAACCACTCCACTCAGCTGAGGCCGGCGATTTCACCTCCAGAGGGTCTGACAGAGAGAGAGAGAGTGGGCAAAAGTGAGTTGACGAAAGAAGCGACGACTGATTGTAAATCAAGAAAATCCTTCAGACATTCAGCATAAATCCACTCACATTCACACCCTTACAAACTCATTATCCTTCACAATATCCCTCCATTTTTCTTCCTCAGGCACTCGCCTTCATTAAACCACCCTTTCCTTCCATACTTCAGCCTCACAGTGGAGACACTCAGGACAAAAGGTGCACTGAGGCCTTCTGCTCACCTCACGAGTGAGAGCTAGATCCTTCTTTGATCATGAGCAGCAGATGCTGACAATGAAAAACCTCAAGACACCACTCTCACCTCCTGCTGTGTCGCCGTGCCCTTAATATATTTCATGATCTGTGTGCATCAGTTTTTAAACCACTACAAGAGCAAAAACCAATGCTGTGTCCCAATTCCACACTACACAACAACTGTGAAACTACGAAATGATGCAATTCGTGCAACGACGACTCTGGACTCTCACTTTCACTGACAATGCAGGAAAAAAACTAGAGCTGCAACTAACAGCTGTTTTCATTGTCGAGTAATCTGTTGAATAGTTTCACAATTAATCAATTAATTTCTTAATCTGTGTAAGATGTCATAACATTTTGAAAAATGCCTGAAGAGCCTGAGGTGCAAAGCCTCTTCATGTAATACCAATAATGTCAAAGAATGGCAACAAATCCAAGTGACGTCTTCCAACTGCTTGTTCTCTCCAAACAACAGTCCAAAACTCACAACTCTTTATTTACTAGCGTATAAAACAAAGAAAGGCAGTAAATCCTCTTTACAAGGTTGAAACAGCAAATGTTAACATTGTTGTAGCTCTAAAAATGTGTTTCTGAGGGTTTTTTCTTCTTTTTGTTTGCTGTGAGCAGCTCAGTTCCCTGGGTGTGGGATCCATCCTCTGTGGCTCTTTTTCTGAGGTTTCTTTCTTTTTTTCCTTGCCCAAACAGAAGGTCATAGGACAGAGGATGTCATTTAATGACCCGCTGTGGCAATGTGATTTGTGATTTTGTGCTGTATAAATAAAGCTGATGTGACTGGTGTTTTCTGTGCATTGTGGGAGAGTAGTATCCATCAATGAAACTCTGAACTGGAGCTTTTGCTCTGGGCATGCATAATGGTTGTTTTATTTCATTCTGTGGATTCTATGTGTGCAGTATGGTGCAGGAGACAGCTTGTGACTGACCCTCCTCTCTTTCAAAGAGCACTGCATGTCTGATATACTATCAACGATGCCCCCTAGTGTTGTAGCACTGATAAAACCTCTCCTGACAGAACACCAAATGTGCTTTTCCTCTTCATAGCCTGTGCTCTAATTTAGTCTATTTTAAAGCACTCCTCCTCTTATATCAGGGCGCTGCACAGGAAGAAAGGGAAGCGGCAGAAGGCGGCAGGGTGGCCAAGTTGTTTCAGAGACCATCCAGTGAAAAGGGGGCCTGATACCTGCAATATGTGACTCCATCTGTCTGTTTGAAGTGAGGGTGAGAGACTGAGGCCCTACCTGTTCATACAATGTAAGGTACCAGGTAAAATAGGGGTAGAAAATCCAGTTCCTCCCTTTTCGTATCAGAGACTGTGAGTGTAGCAAACAGCTGCTGGTCTCAGTCACACAGCTACCCATCACCATCGCTCATATTCACTGTTCCATCCACCTTCTTGACCAGCCATAAAAAAACACACCAGAGGATGTATCCCGGAGGTGATCCAGCAACTGGAAACACACCTGTGAATCTTGACCAATGCAAACGCACCTGTGGCCAGTATGAAGGACTCGGGGGTTCTCGCAGGGAGGGGGGGAGGGGAGTCATCGCTGTCCCAGCAGTCTGGGTTAAAAAGGTCAGAGGTCAAATGAGAAGCAACGTTAACAACTGGAGAGACATCTGACTGTATTCTGTCACCTACGATGACTTTATATTAGGATGCATCCAGGTGAAGAGCACATCATTAACTGGATTAGCCAATGCATGGTGGTACTAATTGGAGTACTTACTTTATAAATAAATCTGTTAGTATTAAATAATTAAAGAGTATGTTGCATTCTTATGTCTTCTTGCTGAAAATATATTATCTATTTACTTATTTCCTTGTTGCCTTCTTCTTATTACTACTTTTGTTGTTATTTCTGGTGAGTCACAGGCACAAAACTCAATGCGACGCAGTTAAGTCTTCTTCAGTTTTAGGACTTGTTAAATATGACATTCATACACTGATATTTAGCCTCTTTTTATCCATTAACAAAGTTTTGAATAAATTCCAAGCTAAGGTCAGTATTCATTGCTATGGCAGCCCTTTGAGTCCGAATTTTACAAGCACTCGTCTACAAGGCATGCTTTAAGTGATTGTGCGTGGAGTCGCAGATGCAGTACGTCTTTCGCAGTGGAAAAAAGTTCATTACACCCTCGTAACCACATGCACTTAAAATATCAGGCATGGTGTCTGTAACCGACGCTAATGCTGATGCCACAAATCGCAGTGGTTTACGTCGGGTTGGTTTCAGGACTATATCTGACATGTTACCGCTGTGAGAGGAAATCGCTAGTCATTCACTTTGGGCAGCAGTGCCTCACACGCTCCCCAAGCAGTGCCAATACAACTTTGGCTTTGTTTTCTGGAGTTTGGAGATAAATGCGCAGGCTGTCAGTACAGTTAAGTTGCAGCTTAAAATCAGTGACATGCTCTGGAGTTGTGATTATATTTCCTTGGGTTCTCTTGATCTTACTCTCTTCAAATTGAGTGTTATTTAAACAACCTCAGACTATAATTATGCAACGGGAATATGAGGAAATTGACTAATTCACCTGAAAGGATTCAATGACTGCTTTTATTTGTCGCTGCCCAACACAGCACTGACACCAGAATCTTGCAGGTGCCTGATCTCCCTGATGAAAAGTTACTTATCGTCCAAATAAAATAAATATGGGTCTTTTTAATTCTAGGACAGTATCAAAAAAGTCGTTCTGTATGAATAACCTTATTATAGAGCAGTCTCTTTGGATTTTTGTTTTGGTTTGTTGTTTTGCAAATGTCTTTTCTCCAAACTATTAGCCTTGTTTGACAGAGATACGCTGCTGATGGACCCTGACTGGCTGATTTTATGATCTCCTGTCAGTCGTTCTAGCTGTGATGGCTGCATCATATTCAGTGATAAAAATACTGCAGAATACTTCAATTCAGCTAACTGTTTATTAGCTACACCTAGCTACAACTAATCCCACCATTCACAGGGTTGTAATGGTCAGTTTATGGTGCTTTACACAGAGATGTGTTTGTGTTATGTAACCGCCATTCAGTGATATAAATGAGGTTACACAGCACCACAAACAGCAGCCTAAAGTGATAATTAATGTTGAATGAATACCTCTTAAAAGGTTTCAATAAAAACAGAACATTATGGTCTTCGTGTACAATTTATTGCAGGACTGTTGTATTAAAATCCATTAGCTTGGTGAAGTGTACCTAATAAACTGGCAACAGCTTGTATATCATCAATGTTTGACTCGGCTTCATCCTTCCATCACTGTGTCTAGCTTATTACTGTTGATTATTTTGTATTACTCATAATTGTTTTAACATGTCATTTTTTTAATACAAGACTAGAGACTATTTACATTTTCTTTTAGTGACTTTAATTTATGGCGTCTTGTTTGCCAGTGTACGTATGTCGCCAGTTGTGTCTTATAAGAGTGACAAATAAAGAACTTGAACATGTTTTATGGTTTTAACTGAACTACCAACTCATATTTCTAAAGATTTAGCCATTTTCTACTGCACTGTCTGCCCCCTTTTTAATAAGACCATTTTTAACTCCATGACTAAAGAAGACTGCTGGGAATTAATCATTTGAAGCTGAGAGTACTTCCTGCTGCATTTAAGACTGCCCAAGGAAAAGCCCATAAATCAGCCCAGATTAGTGTAAAATTAGTCCTAATGAAGGCCAGAGTTAGACCATGGCTCATCTAGCTTTGCACCATTTTTAGGAGGACATTAGGTGATTGTACGGGAGGTTAATGTCACTGTAAGCGATGAGAGCAGGAGCCAGTGAGGACGACTTGACTGCCTTTCCTCATTTAACTTGAGTGCTGTTAACAGTGCAATTACAAACTCTAGCTTCAAAGGCAAAGATAGCAGAATAAGATCATCACTTAGTGCTGCTGCTCCCAACAGAGGGAGTCAGTAACTGTTGAAATGGAGTTCACCTGCTTTTGTTATAATTTTACTGAATACTGACTATCAAAATATGAATTAGACTGATGGCTAACTCTATCCTTTAATTGAAATTTTCAGTGTCTATTTCATTGTTGTGTTTAATTTGTATTCTTACCTTCTCGTTATTACATTTTCAGTGTTCAGCTTCAAATTTGACTTGCAATCTTTGTATATTTATAATGTTTTACATATTTGATTAAACCTTTCCATGCATTGGTTACCCATCCCAACTGTTTTTATTGCTTGGACCTATATGAAATGTACAATAAATATAAAATTTGACTAATTTGTCGGGAAGGGGGAAACAAAGCAGCCACCAGCTTCCTCGTAACCAACCAAAAAAGCAGCAATTTGCTGAGTGAAAGTTATCAACAAGCAGTCGTTAGATTCTTGCAACCAATCAAACAGCAGCCATCAGCGTTTTATATCCGATCACAAAGCGCTACCGCAGCCCAAATTTATAACAATGAGCCAGAAAGCCAAGCAGACCATAAACAGTCCACTTCAGGACTGTGAGGCAAATATCTCTGCATTTAGTTTAAAATATTGGAAATACATGAGGAGTGCATGATGCATGATACCTGACATAACATATGAATATATCTGGGTTAGCAAAGGCATGTTTTGTTAATGTAAAACACAGTTTTTCAACTGTAAACTGTATTGTGCTCATTATCAGGTTCATGATTTTATTCTGTGTTACTACGAGAACAGGTTTACATGTTTTAATGTAAAACAACATATCAGTTATCTCTACTGTTCAGTGCCTTCAGCACTGTACTCCTCTGTCTGAAATGCTCTGGTTTAGCTCCTGTCTCTTTTGATTGATGTCATGCCTCCTCACAGGTAATTCCAAATATTCAATAAAAATGCAGTTCACTCTTATTTTAATCAAGCTTTGAGCCCATTCAAGATCAAACCATTCCAAATCAAAGTCCACGCCAAACCATTCCACATTCCATGTCAGCGCCAACCAGAGCAAGAATCAGATTTCAGAATCTAAATGATTTTGAAATCAACACGGAGAAAGGAGCGATCTCGGTCCCCAGGAGAATCAAACCACATCTAAATTGCTGCAGTCAGGACAGTGAGGCCATACCGATGCACAGACAGTGTGACACTGCTCTCTTCAACCCAACGTGCACACAGAGTTGGCGAATGTGTATTTATCAGCAACATGCAGTGTGGATCCTTCACCATCCATCATGCACACAGAGCTCTCTGCACACACACACACACATAAAAACACACAAAAACTTATTTTGCTCTCCCACCCGTTCCTGAATTCACTCACTTATACAAACACACACAAGCTGCAAGAAAAAAGAGTGGAGTTGTTTTGACAGATGTTTGCCTGTTAACATTTGCAGCATTCCTTGCAAACCAACCAATTAGTCATACAGCCATGCTTCATATGAGACTGGAGCTATCTCACTCTGTCTGGTTTCTTCTTGTTCTTCCTTTCTTTCTTTGTGTCTTCTGTTTTTCTCTCTCTGCCACTGTTTTTACAGCAGATTGTCAGAGTTACTCTCTGCGTTTCCATGCATTTCAGTGAGAAGAAATTAAATTTCCCATGAAAACTGCTGGCAGACTGCTGTTTGATTCTGTCTGTTTATGTTATTCCTATAAAAACAGGAAGCTAGGGAGGGAATGCTGCACATATTGATTGCCTGCTTAATGACGGGGGAATACACCAACGTGACTTTCTTGCCAGGGTTGGCTCTTGCCAACATGGGGCAGAATAAGCTACAATGACTGTTAGCTGCACGGCTAAGGATCTAACTAGCAAATGGCAATTACAATTAGCAGGTGTGAGCAACAAGTAAAACAATCTTTCAAGAGTTGAGGCAGAGGACATTTAAAAGGAAAGCCCTAAAATGAAAGTTAGGGCAACAACTATTGATTATATTTGTGGATTAGTTGATTAGTTGTTTGTGTTATAAAATGTCAGAATTTTTTTTTATTTCATTAAAAACAAAAAAAAAAAATTCTCCAACTGCTTAGTCAATTCTCAAAACAGTTGGCAATTATTTAAGTGGTTGACAACTAACCAATTATTCAATTTATCAATTAATCCTTGCAGATTTAATCCAGTTTCAACCAAATCAGTGAATAAAGTTAGTTTCCTTTGTACAAGAAAACATTTCACTCCACTGCCATCATAAAAAGTGTTTTATTGGATGCAAAAGCATTTTTGTCCAAATCAATTATCCGCATTTTTTCCAGGACATAACAAACTGTAAAATACTTACAAAACAACCTTCTGTCATTGTTAATCCAGATACTGGAATATGGCAAGCAATCATGTGTGGAAAAAAAGCTTAAAAATCTGTTTTGATTTCATGGGAACTTTAACTCCTCAGACATGAACTGAATGGACCCTGAGTGTTTAATTGAGTTAATTAAGTAATGTCTGGCCTGACTCCTTATCTCATCCAGATGTCCATTTATCTGACTTCCTTAATTGTTGTTAATTGCTTGTGTCAAGAGAGCAGCCAGTTAGTTAAAAGGAATTAGATTCACTCACTAAAAGCAGCTGATTGACATACTTGCTGTGTTTGCAGAGGGTGACGGAGAGCTTCGCCCTGCGATCGACATGGGCAACACCTTCCGGACCGGCTGCTGGTCTCCGTGCTGAGGGGATGCAGTTACCATGGCCGTCGCCGTGGAAACATTAGTACGACAACCCTCCCTTCCTCCGGACATCTCTCCGTCCCCCTCCTCGTCCGAGTTGTCGGAGTGCAGGGGGTTGGTGAAACTCAGGGCAGTCCTAACGGGAGTGGAGGACGAGGAGGACGAGGAAGAGGAGAGGTGGGAGGAGGATGAGGAGGAAGGTGCGACACGCTCTGAGGAGGAAGAGGAGGAAGAGGTTTTGGGGAACTGTTTATCTGGGCTGTTGCAGGCCTGAGCCCACGCTGCGTGACCAGCCTTCATCTCCGCTCTCTCCCCTCCCAGCGTCTCCCCCTTCTCGCTCTTCACAGGGAGGTGGTTCGGTCGGGTGAGAACTCCACCTCCATCTGCTGGACTCTCCCCACATCCGCCTGCTCCTCCTCCTCCTTCAGTGCCTGAGTCCTCTGACAGCGAGGAGCTAGATGTCAGCAGGGATTGGCCAGCTCTGGCTTTGAAGGCGTGGCTTCTTTGCAGCACTCCCGCGCTATTGGCTGAACCGCTGCTGACTGTGCCGGCTACTCCCATGGAGGAGGAAGTGTCAAAACTACGAGGTCCTTCCTGTAGCGGCACCTTTTTTATCTCAATGCTCAGCTTCCTCTCGATCCGAGGAACACCAGAACATTCAACAGAAGGGGAGAGGGGCGACGATGGAGTCTGGCCTTGGCCTGATTCTGTCTTTGTCGACGTTGAAGACAATTTGTTGTTGTAGTTCTCGTTGAGATCCAGATTTGACACCTGAGTCTGCTGCTTCTGAGTTTGTAGATCTTGGTCTTTATGCTCTGAGGGACTCCTTTGCTTGTTTGGACTGGGTTCTGACTTGTTCTGATGCTTGTCCGCGTCTTTATTCTGACAGGAAAAAGGGAAAGAAAATATGAAGAGTCATCATAAAAAAACAGGAGATATCATCCATCTGTTTCTTCAAAACATATAAATGCTAAAATTCACAGAATTTAGCCTCATACAAAACATTTTCACACAATATTTTCACTCTTTGTTCACAAATAATGCGAAAAAAAATATTTTAATGGCGTCCCTGACAGAAGATTTATGTTACTCACCTGCGCCTGTGTGGTTGCCATTACATGTATGACAGGTCTGGGGTGGTAGCGGTCGTTGTCCTGCCGTACGTTGGTGACAGTGGGGAAGGCTGAAGGGGGAGACGGGGTCAGAATAGGAGGTACAGGGTGAGGCTCCGGGGGCTGAAGTATCTCCTCCTTTACATCACCTTCTGCCTGGGAACTAAAGACAGACAGAGACAGGGAGAGAAAGTGAGGTCAGCTAACAGCAAGAAAGAGCCATCTTGATATCACACGTTGAGAGACGGAATCTTTAATGTTCTTTAATAAGACATTTCTGTCCCGGAGAGACCAAAATGTTACAGAGATGCTATAATTAAAACACCAAACTCAAAGCCAGAGACATACAGTGAGAGACAGACTGTTAGGGAAACCTCTCATTCACACGCCAACATATCTGGCTATCTTCTACGCTATAATACGAGTTGCTTGAAGCACAAAACTATTCACTTTAGATTAAAAAAGACGTACCCTTAAAGTTTGGTTTAAACGATGAAAAGGCAAGAATTGCATCATATCGGGCAGACTACTTCCAGACATTAGGACATCCATGTTTAAATTATTCTCTGTCTTAGAAGAACTGATGAGAGTGAGATGATGAAACTGACTTATACTAAATTTGTACCGCTCTTGGGCAAAACTAAAAGGGAGCCTGGGTTCATGTTGTGTAGCTCAGAATTTTACCACTAGGTGGCAGAATTTTAAAGAGATCTAATGATACGCTGATCGTATGTGTGAGACAAATTACATGTCCTCAGAAGTAACTGTCTGACAGCTGTGGCCCATAGTTTGCAGATTTTAAGGTGGACATGATGTGTTGGTGTTAAACTGAAAACAGAATGAATCACCACTGAGTACATAACGAATTTCCCAAGGTGATATTTAAGTATTATACTCATTTCACTTCCACTGTATCCATTATTTCCTGTGCAGCAGCTTATCAACATGGTCCATAGCAAAAAGGAAGTGTTTATATATAAAAGACGTATTCAATTCTCAATTCTGCTCTCTAAAAGCGTACAAGACGTCATCTAACTGCCACTGTCTTCTATTGTATCGTTACTATTGTGCCCCAATGTAGAGAGCAGTGTGGTCGTGTGCGTCTTATTAAGACACATAGATAAAAAACAGCGTAGGTGTGTGAATAATATACAGGGTGCTGAGGTTGTGGTAAAGCGAGGCCACACAGCAACGGAAAGTATACTATTATGATTTTGTTCCACTCTACAGAACATATAATTTACATATGCATACAAATATATACACAGCGAGAACAGTGAGAGGATGTGGTGACATGCTAAATGAAGAGCACATGACTGAAGCAAGAGCTGACATAGGACCGCACATGATGCTGTGAGGACACAAAGAGAAGCTGCAGGCTAGAGGAACAGGGGGATTTCCTTTCCTTCATCAACTTCTGAGCTGCAGTCGAACGGTTAAAGGCCTCCTCGTAAAGCCTCAGCGTCGCGATCATCGGCTGACGATGTAAAATTGTCTCTTCTGGGTCAGATAATGGTCATATTTGCCTCCATGAACACCATTATTCCTTTGGAGCTTCCTTTAATGAAAACATAAATTATCTTTGAGATTTTTCTCCTTCTATATTATCTTTGTTGCCTGAGCGAGCATAAAAAATACTGTTTTTAATAATTACACGGATGACGATTCCCACCGGTGGCGACTGTCTCCCTCTAAGATGAGATAAATGATCCCTGAGGGGGAGCAGAGCTATTACAGGAAAACAAATAAGCAGAAGCAACGGGATGAATGAAATCGAGGATATCCGTGAAAAATGGGAGTATGAATCGAAATATTATGTGGGTTTACATCAAATGGATAAAAGAAGCAGTAGAGCTTTAGTTTACATCAAAATAAATCTGTTTATCTGCAGAAAAAATATGACACTTCAGTGAATGTTGTGCAGATAATCTGTAAAATCATTTTGTCTACATATGTGCATCAGTGGCCCCAACTGACAAACACCATTTTGCGTTCAACTTTCTTTTAATTTTACTACAAAACGTCAGCAAGCCTGCAACACAACCACTGAACCAAGAACTGGATGTTCATAGTTGATCTTCTTTTATAGCTAACTTTTCTTTATTTTCCATCTAGTTGAATAGTGCTAGTGTGGCTTTCACCAAAACACCCTCTACCTCTTCAACAAGGTAACCCGCCTCATTAGAATCATGTTGACATTTTGGAACGGATTCCCTCGACTTTTATGCGTGAACAGATGTTCTAAAAAAATAAATAAATGTGTTAGTCACTTCTATTTTACAGCTGTACAATGTTTGTATGTATTGCTTCGCCGGAGGTGAACTTTTTCTTTCTGCACTTTCTGCTGTAATTGTAAGCAGATGTTTGTGTTTATTAATGTATTTGTAAACAACTTTAACAAGTCCTGTGGGCGCCAATAGTGGAGGCTGCTGTATAAACAGTAAAGGAATATCAATATAGTGAACAACAGTGGAAATAATAATAACGATGTCATTATTATTATTATTACCTGTCTATGAATATATCATTCATAGGGATGCAACTAACAGTTATTGACAGTACTGATTAAGCTGCGGATTCATCAGTAAGTCCAAAAACCAAACAATCACACCAAGCAACAAATTCTTACATTTAAGAGGATGGAAGCAGCAAAAGTTGCACATTTTTGCTTGAAAAACGAAAATGGTTATAACTAACTGTTTTTCAATCCCGAACAGATTCATCAGCGAATCACTGCAGCTCTACTGTAAATAAAGATAGATGGGTGTATAAACAAAGTTACCCAATATTTCTGCGGTTTGAGTCTGATTTATTCTGAAATTTGTGAAAAGCTTCTGCAGAATCTCTGCAACTACTTTGAGACTTTTAAACAAGCTTCAAAAGGCATCATGCACAACTAACCATGCGCTGCGAATTCTTCCACGTTTGCCCTGAAGCATAAAAACACCATAATCATCCATACTGCTTTAGCATTCTGGGGACAGCGTACAATGCTAACCTTGGCCACACAAACATCATGTACACACACACGAATGCACACAGATGCACGCTCCTCACAAGAACTTGAGATTTATGCGCTAACACCACCCACACTCAAATGCATGCACAAACACAGACGCACAGCGAGCGCACTGTGCCCTCCACACGTCTGTACTCCAGAGGGAAGATGCTGCATTTTTAATCAGAGTGTTGGCTCACAGCGGCGGGATGTGCCAGAAAGTGATAAAGCTTGAAGAGGCACTTCCTGTTTCAGGTTGTTCAGAGGAGAGACGCATACAGTCGATCAGGAAAAGTCGCTAACCACACACACACACACACACACACAGAGACACACACTCAGACCACACACATTTAGATCACCGATTAAAAAACAAATGTGTGTGTCAGCATTCCAGATTAGATGATCATCAATTTGACTGTTTGCAAGTGATAAGAACTAGCGACCTGAAATGCTAACAAGCAGGAGGAGACATGTGCCAGTTCCAAGTCCTGAGGTGGCTCTTTTGGAGTGTTTAATCTCCTCAGCACAGAATTCCTCAAAAAAAGTACTTCTGAGCTCTAAGACATTTTGTAGGATTACAGAGGTTACTGCATTGGGCTAGTATAGATTGACTTACTGTAAGCAAATCCAGTCACAGACATTTGTAAGGATACTGTAATTTTAGTAGTTTTCATTGTGATGTTTCCAACATGATTTTATTGTTAATTTTCTTGTTGTCAAGTGTGGTTTTCTTTTTTGCGTGTATTTATTTCATTCATGTTCTATAATACATGTTGGTTGATTAAGATGGGAGCGCTGTAACTTCCATGATTTTTTGTTTTAGATAAATAAAATCAACCTTGGGTTTTCTGGACGGAAAAATCAGGACGGATTTGCCTGAATTGGTGCCATAGATGAAGACAGACCTTGATATCCTTGATTAGTATATGTTGGAGGGTAGAGATAGGTGTGTCTAAACCAAAGAGTGAAGAAATATCAGTTTATATGAGCTAACCAGCTAGCCGCAGCCCATCTTGTCTCATAATAACACCTTGTACTTCAAGAGGCAATAGCAAACAATGCCAACATCCCCACGATGCTCTGAGCTCTGAGCTGACTAACTTGGCAGATACAGATCAACAGTTAGAGATTACCCAGGTGATTTTCTGCCTCCTATTTGTTTGAGGTATGAATTTAACAGCACCTTTAACCCAAAATTCATCTTAGTGGGCCTGAATATCAACAGTAATGAATACAAAGTGTTTAATTCAAGGTAAAATAAAAGAAGTAAAGGTGAAAATCAGTACCGTCATTATTTAAAAAGGAATGATTCGATAAACAAATAACTACACAAGACTTAAAATCTAATAATCAAATGCCACCTTTTGGTGCTACTGATGCATATGAGTCTTTCAGGGCGTGGCTGTGAATACCGGTGTATGTAAGGTATTTAAAAGCCATGACTCAGTATGTGGGACCTTGATGACAGCCTCAGAGTTCCTGCAGTGTTTTTCTCTTTCTAACACATACACACATGACAAAAATTTCCCATATGCACACTGACACTCCTGAAGTGACCCAGGGGGAGTGTGGCCGGCAGAATGTGGACTATGTTGGTAAAAATAGCTTCCACCATTGCTAGAATACTCTCAAGCTTAAACTAGACCTCGACATTTTTATCATTAGGAAACCGAGGGATGACACAAAGAGAGAGAGAGAGACACATACTGAGTGTAAGATTTAGGAGTCAAGCAGAGAGAGAAGCACACGTATTCCTGACAGCCGCGCTCTGTGCTACTTCCAGGAAAGCTTCCTATTTTGGCATTTAATCAAATTTGGATGTTTTACTTAAGAGGAAAGAAACTTTTCAGTAAACAGATCATTTGCAGCTACATCCCAAAATTAGGCACTCTGAAAAAATGTTTGCTTTCCCATCAAACCAGCTGGTGCAGTCGACAATTTAAGCACAGCAAGAAGAGCATGATAATTTGAGCAGGGAGAGAACTAAACAAAGGTCACGCTGGATTTTCTTTCCAGTGGCAAGAATTTGAAGATGGGTTCAGAGCGAAGAATTAAAATGTTTGAATTAAATCACATGGATTAGCACAGAGCAAATGATTCACACAGACGCACAGAATGCTGTTAAACGGGATGTTATTAGACAATGCTTCTAGCAACAGGTAATTAAGTGAAACAGTCTCCTGGCAACAAGGCGTCCTCTGACATTAAAGCAACAGCGCTGAGGAAACTCTCTGCGCCTCTATGTTGTTGGCTTGTTTAAAAGGTTGTATGTATCGCCGCGCTAACAGCCTTCTGTGGATAAATCAGAAGACGAGGGACTGAAGATAAACTGGCTGAGACAAAGTGGAACACAATCCCTGCTGGGCAGCAAACTCCAAAATGAGAGGAGAGGGAGCAGAGGGAAGAAGATGAGGGTTGAGAACGGAATGAAAAATTGCCCAAGAAAAGGTAAAGAGAGGGTGTACTTACAGTATTGCACATGACGCAGTGTGTGCGTTTGAAACCAAATGCCTGCAAGTGTGAAAAAGCTGGTATTTGTTCTCAAAGAAGGGGGAGATGAAAGATATAGCTGTTCTACTTAAACTCGCCCAAGGGTTGCGGCACATGCAACGTGGCGCAGTGTTGCAGAGTATTGGTAAGTGTTGCAAAATGATCTATAAATACAGCTCCTCCTCAGGCCACGGCAGTTGTTAACAGCCAAACAGAAGTTAACTTCAGCAAAGCGGAGGCCGGGCGCATCTGTGGGCCGACGGGGAGCTAATGTGTCAGAACGCTGCAGTTTGTTCGAGGTGAAAGCGACGCCTGCTGCTCCTGTTTGGTCAGTTTAATATGTTTTCATTGTGCGCTTCACACAAACTGTTGTGCTGGGATTTAAAAAAAAGAATAATAATTCTGGCGTCCCTCCTACAAAACACAACACCCACTGTGTTCAGTGATGGGCCACTTCACACCTACTGCTCACTTCTGCGTGAGCATGTTCATTCATCCATGTGGAGGTTGGGTTTTTTTTTTTCTCCCTTCTTCTTCAGCCACATTCACATTGCGAGCATTTGGCGAACCTTAATTAAAGCGGCCGAGAACAGATGACCGTATTCGCAGATGAGCTAAAAAAAAAAAAATAATAAAAAAAATCTGAAAAAGATCAAAGTATCCAAACACAAAACATGTCTTACCTGCGTATGCGGGGAGGTTTTGGAGGTGGTGTGTCCCATCTCTCATCATCTGACTGGTGGCCTGCTTTATCTGGACTTCTTTCATCCTGCACAGTTAACACACACACGCACACAAGAAAAACAAGTTGTTGTTTTATTATTTAGTGAGAAAAGTTCTATTTTAAAACTCGATTTTACATATTCCAGAAGGTTTCCCCATCATAAAGTTACATTTAATATAATTCCCAGTAAAATAAATGATACCGTACAACAAATCACACAATGCAGGGAAACAACTAGAAACAAGAGTGAATTTGAAATGCCTAAATAATAAATATAACAGGCTTTGCCAATTTATAATTTAGTATAGTTTAAAATAAATTAAAAAAAAATAGTTTTAAATCACTATCTTTGTTAAGTTTCATCTGCTGAGAAATAGGAATTCCACAGGGCTCCGTGGAACTTCTGCGTTGTGCTGGAAGTATGTTAGCGGACTCCATATTAGCTTCTGTTGCTCACTGTCAGCAGATGGGACACAGAAGAGAGGTACTAGTATTGCATAAAACAATACTTACTACTTAATTTGATGTTTATTTGTTGTTGTTTTAAGGATGTTTTATTTAGCCAGCTCCTACTCAGCCTCAGAACCACGTCCATTAAGCACAGATATCTTAAACAAAGACACTTCTGCTGGAGTACATTCAGTCTAACAGCTTTTTAAATGTGATTTTTTTTTCCCATATACAGCCTGCACAGAAATCATACTTTATGTGTCTCTATCTAAATCACTTCACTGTACATATTTAGTTGAGTTAGATTGTTTCATGAGACTGCATTACCCTCAAGCCAATTTCAGCACTTTTATAAAAACAGTAGAAATGTAAAGCACCTTGCTCCCTCTAACTACCCTCCACTTACTCTTTTCTCTCCTACATGTTTTTGTAACAGACGTAGACAGTTGCTACAAAATTGCCTCACTGAAGGATCAAAACCATTTCTGAAAGGAGCTCTCCTCCTCCCGACTACTGTCTCCGTCTTCCTCTCAGCTCTCGTCTTCCCGCTCCTCTCCTCTCTTCCCCCGTGACTCACTAATTTGACTCCCTCTCAACTCTGATAACGAGAAGATGACGGGACGAATTCAGCCGCCATAAACTCAGTGACGGGGGACAAATCAGGTCACTTC
Source organism: Acanthopagrus latus (assembly GCF_904848185.1). Taxonomy (NCBI): domain Eukaryota; kingdom Metazoa; phylum Chordata; class Actinopteri; order Spariformes; family Sparidae; genus Acanthopagrus; species Acanthopagrus latus. The sequence continues at coordinate 12,094,134 of NC_051052.1, read as the reverse complement.
AGCCCTGAACTTGAGCGCATTAGATGTTCATACAGTGAAGCCAAAGGGTTTTCTAATTTCATCTCTTTTGGGCTGCATATGTGTTCATATGTGCTGCGAGAATCAGCTGAGTAGAAAAACTTCCTGCTCAGTGTGGCGCCAGCGTGCAAGCAGAAAAACGTGTGTGGGATGTGTGCATGTGTAGGCTTATTGTTCGTAATGCCATTGAAAGCACCTATGTGGGTGTTTTAGTCACTAACAATGGCTGACTGGACATGAGTCAATGTGTATGGACTGAGTCAGTACAGCACACTGATAATGTTTCGCTGACAAGTGTGTCAGTGTGAGTGCAGTGCACTCTTGGACTTGTAACTTTAGCAGATATTCAGTAGCAACAAACTTGTGCTGGAGTTGTCGTCTTCCTCCGTGAACGCCACGCCTACACTTAATAAATGATAAATGGCTCAAAGTTTCTTGAAGTGTAGTAAAGTAAAGTAATGCACAGTTGACTAGAGTGTTCCCACTCAGATACTGGAGATTAGGATTTGTGTTAACAGTTTAGAAAATGTGTCAGTCTTTTCCAATATAAACATGGTTGCATGTGTTCAAGTGACCGTCTCTCGCAAGGGTCTCCCTTTCCCAACGGATGTCTATTCTGAGCCTCAAAGTACATTATGGGAGAGGGGGTGATGTCACCAGAGCTTCCTAAGCAGGAAGTCGACTCCTGGATCGCTGCCAAAGCACTCTCTCATCGTCTCTCTGTGTCCTCTGTGTCTTGAGGTCTTGCCAGTGTTGCACACTGTCTCACTGATCCCCATTTCTTCTAACATTATTTCTTTTTGTCTTCACATATCCACATAACAGCTGTGGGGAGTAAGTTCAAGGTCTGTACTGAATAGTTTGAAGCTTCATTAATAACGTTGACATCCGAAATGTAAATCAACATTCAAATCAAATGCTGCACAGCTGTTTCTGTTCAAACCTGGTATTTCTTCAGAGTTACAGATTCAGATTAGGCTACACTGGTGTTATTAGTATACAATCTGTAGAATTAGATTCCAGTTGTGGCTGGGTAGGGTTGCATGATATGGTAAAAAAAAAAAAAAAAAATCTTATTGTGGTTATGTTGAGGATACTGTGATTTCGATATGATTCCTATGATTACTGTGAAAACATTGTTCTCCTTTTTTTTTCATCCTTTTTGCATCATGATTTTCTTTTCCCACTGAAACCATAATGGTTTGACATTTGCAGACATTCAGCACAGTCCTGGTAACTTTCTGAAACTATATTTTCCAGTTGGAGCGCATTATGAAAGCTCCTTTTTTAAATCATGTAACCCTCCCAGTATAAACTGATTTATTTGTTTCCTAAATAACCAGGTATTGGAACCAAATGCTTCACTGTGCTATTTCATTTTTTCTTTAGGATTAAAAAGCGATGATTTTACTGACATTTTGCTCAGAGTAGCTTCACTAAGACTGCTACATAATTGATTGATTCTCCAACTATGTCTTAATCCTGACACAAGAATAATGATGTGGGATGCTGCATGGAAGGTATGGATTAGTGATTAGAGCTCACACTGTGATGTTCCAACGTCAGACATTGGATGTGTTCACCCAGGGAAGCACAGCACTCACTTTTCTTTTCTTAATATGTGATATCTGTCATTAGGAAACTTTTTGGTTTTGTTGAACTTCTAGTTCAATGGAGGGAGGAACGGGGACAATTAAGGACGCCTAATGGTGTGTTTGTTGGTGTGTGAGTGTTTGGGGGCAATGGAGGACAGTGTGGAGTAAATAAGAATGAGGACAGTGGTGACTGACAGAGTAAAGCTTTTTCTCTAGCCCTCTTAAATAGGTCTAACTGTGTGCAGTCCTCTGAGACGACCCTGTAGACAAGAGATCTCTCTTTTTTTGGCTCAATCTCTGTAGCTGTCGGTGTAAAGAGCAGGGCTCTCTGAAGGCCTCTCTTCCCCTCTCCTCCACTCTTACCAACTCCCTCCCCTGTGACTAATTATTTGTGTTATTTTTTTCCCCCACTGTGTTACTCAGCGACATCCTGTCTTTCTTTAACACCAGACTGCATGCGCAATGTGTGTGTGTGTGAGCGACAAACCATGCCATCGTGTATCTGCGTGTTGGTGGGGCTCTCCAGTAGCTGTAGTTGTTTCTCAAAGAGCTGAGCGATTGCTTTATGAACCAACTCATACTGCTCCTAAGGAGAGGGACACAAAGACAGGGAGGTGAGAAAAACAAAATACTCCAATTTCTTCTCTCAAAAACATCCATTTACAACCTGTTGGAAGAAAATAAAAGGACCTTGACCAACGCACACTAATTTAAACTCTTTACCTTCCCAGTAAGGCAGCAAATGTAATGCACCACATTTTCAGGAATGACATTACAGTTACTCACTTCCAGCAGAAATCTGGTGTGAGACGTTAAATTCTAACCTGTGTCCATTTGGATCAAGGCTATGTTATAGTTTATATAACGAGGCTCATTTTCACCCTGAATGCCAAGACGTGTAAGGGAAAGAACACCGTGAATAAGGTGCAAAATGACACAGCACGCCGGGCGCCTCAGAAAGCTTTCGTTATATTGAATCTATGCCACTTAAAGAAACATATTTTGTTGTCGTATCCCGCTGCGAATCTTCTGCCTACTACGGGGAACTCCGCAAGAAACATGCAAGCACACACCCATCACAAAACTGTGGCAAAACAACCTCAACCACTTACAAATAACAGCGGGAATGTGTCAACCTCTGCTTAACAGGTTGCGATCCATTTTCAAACCAGGTGTGTGGAAAGAAACAAAGAAAAGAATGAAGAGGCTGCGTGAGAGACAAAACGCTGCTACAGCAGAATGACTTTCAACAAATTCTGAATTAAAACCTTACTGGGTTACCTTTTTTCCAAGCAACCTCACCTGCTAATTTACACCCAAAAAGCAAGTAAATCAGTAGGGCGCTTTCACACCTGACCTGATTGGTTTGGTTACACTACATCATTTGGACCAAATCAACCTGAACTACAGGTGTCACAATGCTACACAGCATAATCCAAAACACTATGAATGTTTTTAAAAGCTGTGAATGACTGAAATAATAGATGACTTGTTCTGCACAATGCAGCTACTTGCAAAAATGCCTTCCATGCGTTTGCATGAAACGTCCCTCCAGCTATGGTATTGCTTAAACCTACTTACTTAATTTCCATAACCAGATCTGCAACCTCTGGGGGAGGAATGTACTGCTCTTTTTTTTACCATTTTGAAAAAAACAAACAGTTGAGAAACTTCCAGCTTGTGGAAGTCTTTTCATCCGACAACCAGACAAATATATCTATGCTGACCTCAGCTCTGAGGCTCCTTATGATGATTGATTAGCAATTTTCCCATCATCTGTATATTAGTCCAGAAGCTTCGCATTAAATATTCTATTTCATTTAGCTTAAACAGGCCTAAGAGTAGTGGGCAGTACGGATGTTAAAATTAAAACTGAAAACAAACCTTGGTCTGAACGGCAGAGTGTCGTTGCGTCCTCATCTCTTGGATCAACCGAAAAACATTAAAATCTTCTGGTATTTTCTTTAAAAGCAACAAAACACAACAAAGGTGTTAACTCTCAGTCAAATCTTAACATTCAGTGTATAAAAAGTGTGTGTATTAGCACAGGTACGTTTCAGGCATGTGTGGGAGTGTGTGTGTTCACATACCCCAGCTTTGAGGAGGTTCCATGTGTAGTCGATAGCACAGATAGCACCCGTCCTCCCACAGCCTGCACTGTACAGTCACAGTCATACATATTCGATTCAACAGGAGCACGCATGTTGAAAAAAGCACATTTCATCACAAACAAAAACACACACCTCGCGAGTAACAATTCCTGAGAGGGCAAACATTTGTTCGCCTCCTCCAGACAGGATGGAGACAGTAGCTGCGCATACGCTGAGATTATGTGGCATCACGTCTGATGCATCAAATCATAAAACTTTGTCTCATGCTGTCTCAGAGCCTCTGCTGCTCTAACAAGCACAGTTCCTCCACACACATAGAGCACAGTGCTCACAACCCACACAAGGCATCCTTACAGATGCAGAGACGCAGCTTTAAGTCCTGCTGTGTAACAGAGGAACCAGGAAATGTCCTCCGGCTGCTCATTATACTTGATTACACACACATGGAGACAGCGTGCGTGTGTGTGTATGTGTGTGTGTGTGTGTGTGTGTGTGTGTGTGTGTGTTGTTTGTATACCCACGCATGTGTACAGCAGAGGAACTGAATCTAGAGCCTCGTCAATCAGTACGTTGTTTGCTTTTTGGTTAACTACTTCTGAATTTTAAGCCTTATTTCTTGGAGGAAAGGTGCACTCATCTCTGAGACAAATGCGTTTTAGACTGTCAGTCTGTGGCAATCTTATCTAATCACTACAGCTGTAATAACGTGTGTTATGTATACAGAGTGCTACAGGAATCCTAAAACCAAGAATTGAGTACAATTTCTGCACTTCTGGTTCTGTGTTTTTCAAGTCAGTTGTTTTTTTTAAAACGCTTTCAATTAGAAGTCTGAAATAAGGTGTGTGGTTAACACAGAATACAGAGGTTGTATGGGAAGTCAAACTACATCATTACGATGCAGAAACTCATCTACTCACTTTACTTGCAACTATTGTAACTCAACCCTTTTGAATTGCAGATCTATCAGTTTAGAGTTAAGTGTGTATGGTAGGCAATATGAAGAGTTCATGTCACAGTTATCTCAATATACATACAATCATTCTTAAAACTGTATGACAATTAATTTAACTGTACATTTTGTGAGGAAACAAATATTTTTATTGCACCACAGCGAGGACAAAATGAATCAACCAAGAAATCTTAAATAAATAATCATAAATCATTAGGTCTTGCTGCACAATTAAAGGATGAATAAATGCTGGTAACCTTGTCTCACTGCTAGTTTTTAGTTTGGAATCTGTAGGATTTACACACATTGTTTGTTTGTTTGTCATTGCAATCTGCTTTAAAATCTTTCATTGCACCATCCCAAGTTTACAGTATTGTGTAGTTGACAATGAAGTCATCCGACCATAGTGTAGTTCTTTTGTAGCCAACCATCAGCTTTATCTTCTGGTGATCGCATTTACACTTAAAAAAATCATGACATTGTTGTTCATTTCTCCACACTGTCATAAACTTTAGCTTGCTGCAGAGATTATTTTCAGTAAGAATCCAAATTCAATAGAAAAATACCATTTACTTTTTGTGGCGATGCTCGCTTCTGGTTTGACCTTCAAAAATGACTTCACTTCTGCAGTGCTCTGTTATACAGCGGCTCTGTCTTAGTCTGTTTGTCTGATTGGTGGCGGTGGTTTAAAAAAATGTTCATACAACAGATGTGGCCGGCTCACATGGCCATGTCTTAGGCAGTTAATTAACCTGTTTTTTCTTGTCAAGTGAAATGAGGAAATGTCAAATAAAACACACCTACAGTTTATAGAAGATGGATCTAAAGCAAAAAAATCGAGCTTATACCAAGAATAGTTATGTATGGGTATGTTTAGCTACTGCTGCAACATTTCACTGTGCTGTTGAAACTTGATTTCAAAACACACAAACCCATGCTGGCCACCTGTTGCACATTCTTACTGCCTCCTCACAGAAAACCGCTGGCACTTGCATGTCTCCTTCGAGACCTAACTAAAAAAGATCTGATTCATATGCATGAACTGTCTATACGCTTTCATGACCTAATCTTCTTCTCTTCAACCTTTTTTTCAAGTGTTGCCTTGGTTACTGTATGTGTATACGCAGGCAGTTTTGTAATGGTATCTGTGCAAAGTCTCTATACTGTACCTACCTGCAGTGCACGCATATGGGCACGTCGTCATTCTCTTGGTACTCTCTCATTAGTCCGATCATATCCAGTATGGAGTCAAACGATGAGGGCACGTCGTGATCCGGCCAGTTCATATAATGGAACTGTGTTATCCTCCGAGTTTCCTGCAGGGAGACACATGGTGGAAAAGCCATTGCATGAGATTTATCGATGTCAGAAAAATACCACTACTAATTTTGCACTGTTGATTTTTGATGCTTTGATATATTAAGACAAACATATGAACACTGCCTTTCTTGTCAAAATAAATCGGAGGACTTACATTCTCGTACTCCACCGTCAAAGCCCTGATAAAGTAGTCTGTTCTGGCCTGCTCGGATTCCTAGAAAACACACAGGCAGAACATTTACACTATCCTTGACTAAAACGGTCATTAGAACAGAATGTGAGAAACGCAGGAGTCCGAAAAACAAGACCCCCCCCGACATACTCCTTACACACACAGCTGTGGTATTACAGATTTGTCTACTTACACAGGAGATTCTGAAAGGGCCAAAACTCATGGGATCCTCCCCAAGTAGCGGGAAATACCGCTCACACTTTTTCTACGTGGAGAAGAAGAGGAGTTAGCTTTGGCTGAGAACAAAATACCAGACAAATACCACAGCTTCCTGCACACACACACACTTTCTGGCTTGAAATTTTGACAACAGGATCCTTTAGTTTCAAATAGCAAAAGATTTCTGGTTTAAATAATTTCTTGTGTATGTGGAACCCCAGATTATGTTGAAAAGCCTCATGAAGCTGCTAGCATGGCTGTCCATGAACTACACATACGACATTTATCAATTAAATTTTTTTTATTTGTCAAGTCAAGATAGGTGAAGTTTGTTAAATAGATAGTAAATTATCATTTAGTTTTGTGTGGACTACATCTAAAAACCTCGAAAACATTATGTTAACATAACATTGGAAACAAATTATTTACTTCTACTCTTTTAGTTGACAGAACTAAAGAGATAAAGCCACACAAGCAGGCTGATGGTCCTGAGAACATGCTGTAGCCTTGGCGGGGATAATACAACACAGATGTGTGAACATACACATATGTACACTGTGGCACGCATTCACTGCAACAGACACACACATTTATAAGAGGGGATTAAATATCTCGGCCTTACCCTTCCCATCTCAAACTCTCGACAAGCCATTACAATAACCTGCAGAGACACAAACAGGAAGGATTATAATCAATATTTACATTGCAATATTTACTCATAGCTAAATCTGAAATTGTAAATAGATTAATTCCTATATTATGCTCTATTTTTGTAACACTTCAGTTAACAAAGTGAGGTCTGGAGACACAGCAGACTACCAAAAACCTGAGTTGAAAATGGCTAAGATAATTTGTGCTAACACATTTCAGTCTTGCATTGATACCTCACATCATTCTATGAGATCCTACAGGAGTAATAATCAAATCTGCAACCCCCAGCTTTTCAGAGTGCTAGTTAAACCTAATCGCAGCTCCGACTCTCCCCCTCCCTTCATATCTGTCCATCTGGTTCAAGCATAAGCACTCCCCATCTGCCTCGTAATTCATCAAAACCATATTAAATATTTATTACAATTACGTTAATTATTGCATCCACTTTCGTTAAGAAAAAAAAAAAACATGCAGTAAGTACCAGCTCTCTGTTAATATTCAGAAAACATCCAAGTTGACATAAAGGGAAGCTGCAGTCTGTCTCTTTTACTCCTCTCCCTCTATCTATCAATCTCTCCTTATTTTACAACATCCAACGAGCTGTTGGTACTCACAGCTACGTTGTACTCCCAGTTCATCCTCCAGAAGTCGATGACAGTGTTCGGCAGTGGGCCCTGAGTTGCAATATAGGCCTCTGGGCCATCCATACCCTGAAAAAAGAGATTGGGTAGAAAGAGAGAATAAGCAATATTACAAATCCACATCCAAATATGTGCTCTGCAAAGGCACTTCCACAGTCCCCACAATGGATGTCACTGTGATTCATACAACAGTTTTTACCATGTTAAGTTTTCACTAAAACAGGTAATCTCAAGGTTCTCGAGGTTTCAACAAATTCAATTTAAGACTTTTTAACCATTTTTAGGTTTAAGACGTCTGTAAAACAAATACTGGCAAAGTACTCGAAGCAACATTAGACTTTCGTCGAGCACCAACACAAAGAGTGTCATTTACTTTTGAGATGAGGTTTCTCTTAACGAAATCTAACATTCCAAATTTAATAAATGTTGCAAATACATAAAGATGTTGTATGAAGTTCACTTATCAAAGTAAATGTAATCAAACCACATAATGTCAGAGAACAAAGCAAGGGAATTTCAGCGGCTTTTTACCTTAATGAAGTTAGCATTGACGTAGTCTGTGTCCTGATTGGTCGTTTTTAACGCCAGCTTCACCCTGGTGTGATCAACTGGGGAGAAAAAAATAAGGGATTGTATTGTATTGTTTCACAAATATAAATAAAAGAGACGGAGAAAGACAAAATTAAAACAGTGGATGGAAAGACAATGAGAGGGCAAGTGGGGACAAACTACGGGGAAATGGCATGTAAAGAGGTTAATGGACACACAGCTGTATCCTCCTCCTGTAGTACATGTGTGTGTGAGTGCACATCTGTTACGGATGAAAAGGTCCCTCCTTTGCCTTATCAGCAGCTCATTCACTAAAAGCCTTAATGAATGAATGAATGCATGGGTGGACGGAAGAGAAAAAGAGGATAAAGGTATAAAAAAAAAGTAGGACAGATGTTGGGTCATGGGAGCTCCCCTGGAGATCATTAAGTGCAGCATCAGTGTGTGTGTATGTGAGACAGAAACCATTATATGTCCTTTTACAACATACTGGATATCTGTATTTGTTCTAAGCATGTGTGTGCATACTTTATGTCCATCTCTACCCAACATCCTCCCTTTTTTAAGCTCTTCTTTTTCCATTTTCCTTCATATAACCATGCTGTCTAAAGAAATTCTGGGTATAACTGAGCATGTGCAACGCTGATGACGGTGCAGCCCTCATTAAAGATACTGGATATACCTGTGTTTGGCAGATCAAAATGTCTGCTATGAGGAAACAGTGCACCTGTACAATGGGACCGTAGATGTCACTTGCGTGCCAGGAGGACTTACACGGCAGTATATCTTTATATCTGTTCTTCTTGACATTCTCCTCCCTCTCTCCTACGTTGGTGGGGTAGATCTTCTCTGTCCGGTATTTCGTTGATAACCGCCGTAACCTCTGGAATAAACAACAAGACAGCAGGAGGTTTTGTGAATATAAAAGGAACTACTATCAGAGTAAAAGCAACATGGGTAACATTCATTAAGTTTTTTTTAACTTTCAGCAGCTGGACACAGGACAGATGATGATAATCAGCCTTTTTATCGTCTAATTTTTCAAAAGGGACTTGCATACACACAGATAACAGTGATGTAAACTCTTGTGTCTGGGCGCACATTACCCATCCTTAGAAATTCACACCACTACGCCCTGTCCGCTGACTGTTCCTCTGTGTGTGACAGTGCTAGAAGTTAAGAGTGGCTAAATCTAATAGCAGCTGACACTGATGAACACACATTCAGTTAATGGGAAGGGAACGATTTCATCTCGTCTTGTTTGATAGCAGGCTAACGTTATCTCAGACACTTTGGCCCAGAAAGGAAGTACTTTTCCACACAGGCTAAAAAATGTACCAGGAAACACAAACATTCCCGTCAAATGTTCGAGGGATCTCTGACATCAGTTACAGGACTCAATGACTGTTATTCTAATGTGAGAGTTAAAGGAGTAGTTTCTAGAGATCAGCAACTCCTTTTCTTTTAGATTTTGTTTGTGTTCATTTTGTGTTTATAAAAAAAATTGAGCAGTTGTTTGTGTGCTTCAGATTTATGTTGTATTTACTCTCAATTGGGTTCAAATTATTCAATGAAAGTCATTGGTTTCATTTCAACTTCACAAGCATTCATCAGAAACAGCCACTGATCACAGCTTTTTAAAAAAAAGTTGTGCAGCAGGATACCTGCTTCTTCTAAATCGCAGGACCCTGGCCATGACATTTTTTGTGATGGAAAAACATACTTTTGCTTTGAGACTAGTGTCAGACAAAATAGATAAATGTTGGAAAGTATGACTGAGTTTATCCACTCATATAAACCAGATTTCAAGTAAACGAGCATCAGTAAGAACCCCTGGTTCTCTGCTACACACTCCTATAGGCTTCTTGTGTGTTTGGTTTTAAAAACAAAAGTGTGTTGACTTTCTACCAAAATAAAAGGTAAGTTTCAACAACTAAAAGACACTGATTGGTGTGAGAGTAGGCGGGCAACTACAAAAAAAAAAAAAAAAAATTCAGGGGCTTTCTGAAACTTCCTGTGAATTTCATCCTTTTCGTTCTCGACTTCACTGTGGCCTTGAGATTCACAGTGAAACTTTTGAGGAAACTTCAAAAGCACAGCCAGACTTTTGTACCATAAAAAACTCCTGCTGCTCGACTCTGATAGCACTCACATGATATCGCTCTCGAGTGCCTCTTTTTTTTTTTATTCTCTCAATTGGTTCAATCACTTTCCTCTCTCTTTCCGAGACTGTGAGGAAATTAGGCATCACTCCACTTTTTCTGCCTCTCCTCACTCACTCCCCCCTTACACTCTCTCTCTCTCACTGACTCTGAGAAAGTCAGCGTGGGCGTTCAGGCTGCTGGAGCCTCGTGTGAAAAATGGTCCCACCTCTTCTCTCTGGCACTGACTGCAGGCTTTCCTCATGCTGCTGTGACAAGGACACATACTGTACATCCTGATTTCCTGAGACACTCAAACCTCCAGACTTTTCTTCCTGTACCTGTTCCTCTTTTCACTCTTGTCATAACATCACTTCTGTGCTACGGTGGCGACATTTACAACGACCGAAAGGTGTCTATTTGATGCAGGCCTCCGGTAGTTTAACAAACCGATGAGCTGCCAGCTGTACACGCTGAATAGACAACGGACACGCACACATAAACAGTTTAGACTAGCTCACAGATGCACCCTAAAAGACATAATGGGGTTTTTCACCTTTCATTTTGCATCACTGATCTTTGTAAACCACAACGAGACAGAAACCGGGGGAGAGGAAACAAGGGAGAAAAAAAGGAGGTACATGCAGAGACTGTGGGCGGCAACACAGCTGTGCTTGTGTGTGTTCATTTGTGTCTGTCTGTGTGTGCGTGTGGTAATAGCATTAGAGCTCCTCTGGCCTCATGTGAATTACATTTCCAACAGAGGTCTGCTTCTGTGCTGGGCCCGAGCCCAGGAAGACAAACACACACGCACACAAACACAAACACATATACACACACTTAGACACACAATGAGCAGAGGAGGCAGGGAATAGTGATTTGTGATGGTTTGCGATTCCCCCAACCCACAAAACACATTATGTGGAGACAAACATGCACACAACTGTGCCCTCTAACACTGTAATGAGGATACGTTTTGTCTCTTCGTATCCCGTTTCAGCTCATTTACAGCAAAGTGGGGAAGTAAAGACTTTCAGATTCTTCCAATAAAGCCTATGGATTTTGTAGCACTTAATCAATTATTTGTTTCGTCCCTCCATCACTGGTTTTAATCTACACAAGTGACTATGTCAGCTGCCGGTTAGGGAAAGATTTAACATTTTTACAAGAGCACAGCTTGTATAATTATCAGGTCAAGTTGCAAGAGATTAGCTGAAGAAAAAAAATGTAAAAAAATAAGTCTTGCTAAAAGACATTTAAGCACTTTTAATTCCAAGTTTATTCCACTCTGTCTCAATTAAAACATTTGCAGAGGTAAAGGTAAAAAATAAATAAATACATAAATAAAGACCTTCTGCTAACTATAATCTTTGCTGTAGTGATTAACTGCTGTTAGCAAGTAATTCAGCTAACGGCCAAGCTAGGACTGAGACTGTGTTTAAGACAAGGAGATACAGTACAGAGGTGATTTACAGCAGACAGGAAGTATGCGGCAGAGGAGCAGGAGAGAGCAGAGACCACTGGGGATCATGGAAAGACAAACTAAGACTGTTTTGGTATGTTTTAATTCAACATTAAAGAAGTTACAATGGAATTAAGCTTGCCATGGTTTGGTAAAAAAAGACAATCTTGATTTCTGGTTGTATTTTTCTTTTTAGTGTGACATTGACACTTTAAACAAAACCATTATGCTCATATAAGGTGCCTAACGGTCAAAATGAACAATAGATGTGGAATACAATGACTAATCAAAAAAACAAAAATTGTGAAAATCTTGGTGTGTTTTATACTTACATTTGTACTCGTGCAAAAATGCATATTATTTCAGCTGACAACAGTTTAGTGTCAATAAATGCAGCAGTACAACCCTCGAGTAAAGTTTAAAAGCGACGCTGTCGTACTATTTTCCAAATGATCAATTTCCATCCAAGTGAGCTGTGTGCAAACATTTTAAGCTTTCCATTTAAGGCACTGGATACTTAAATGTGGATTGGGTGTATGTTTCCCTCAGTGAGGCTGAATTTAGGTCGGGAGGTCTGTCATACACTGTAATAGTAGAAATGTGGATGTAACACTTCTGAGAGGCTGTAGCGAACAGATGTTTTACAGACAGCAGTTTAAAATGTCCATAAACACTCCTGAACTACCATTTATAGTCAAATTCAATCACTCAGCAGGCTGATAAAAATACAATACAAGCTGTTATTGTATTCAAAATTTGTAGTTTTTATAGTTTGACACCTCGTTACAAATACAAAAAAATCTTGGATGGAGACCGAGCTACTGTCTGCGTCACCCCCTTTTCTCTTTACTTTCCATTGTTCCAGAGACAGACCCTGTTTCTAATTACTCTTACTTCCCCTGTTACGTAAAACACACAAAGACACACACGCACAAAGACGCATACAAGCATGTGTCTGCACTCTCACAAACGCCGGGTTGAGCCTGGAGGATGCAAAAGCAAGAAAGCAGAGGGAGAGAGTCCTCGCCTGCTCTCCTAAACAAAACATCAGGAGAGGTGCAGTGTAAAGAGAAAACAAGGAAAAAAGAGGAGGAAGACAGGAGATGTGGGTGTTTGGAGAAAGAGGGGAAAAAAGCAAAAGGGGAGGTGAACTCGGGGGAGAGGGAGAGAGAAAGGGGGAGTTCAGGAAAGAGGGAGAGCCAAGGCTTTTAAGAGGCTCTTGGTAACTAAGCTAATGGGTTCTTTTATTCCTTGTTTCTGTCGTTCATTCACACGCTCCTTTTACACACTCTGTCGCTTCGCACTAGCTTCTGTCCTTAATGGAGGAGGAAAGAGGGCAAAGAAAAGCAAACATGCTTGTTTCTATCACCGCTCGAGTGTATATTCCTCTATTCAATTCTTATTTGGTACACAACAGTCAGTGGTGTATCAATATTTAAGTGGATGAATCATTTTCATGCTAATTCAACATTTAAGTCACATTTTCCAAGCAAAACTGATAACATTTGGTGATATATTGATATGTGGTTTTGATATTTTTCCTTCATCATGTGTGACAATAAACTGCCTGAGATAGTCGCATATAACAAGCTATCTAAATACATAACCTTAAGCACTGAAAGATTGACAGGGATTTTTTATAAATACTTTCATCCAATCAAATTCCATTACAATGAAAAAAGTTGTTTCTAATCAGGTCATCTGATTTTTCATCTCTTTCATTTATACCTTTCGAAGTATGTTACACGAAGAAGTTCAGGTACAGAACACCACAGGAAACACTCCTCTTCACAGGAAAGGGAAGTGACTATATGAACACTAGAAAACTCTCAGAAGGTTTTCTTTGGGTTTTCACACATTTGAAGACAAGAACTCACTGAAACCACCTACGCAGCACTGTTGTGGTCACGTCTGCAAAACGTGTCAAGCACAGGATGGGAATCGAGAAGAGAACCGGTTCCAAGCGGTCCAATCCTTCAGAATCGCGTGCCTCTGAGCTTACCAATACATTTTATCAATGGCAACATATTTTTCTGTCAGTAGTGCGTCACATTAAACTAGAATGTTCTTATGATAAGAACCAGTCATGGCAGAGAGGAAAAAACAGTCCAGAGCTTAATTTTATGAAAAAGATGACAACAGCGATAGTTGTGATGGTTCTAAAATGATCATTTTAAGTACGGGTGCAAACACCAGCAGTATGCTGAAACATCTGTCTCCAGAACATGGGCTAACATTTCAGGAATGCCATGTATTTGATACTCATGATGCTCACTTGAACTTCTGTCAAAGGGTCAACTAGTTTCAACTTTGCGGACAGATTTAGTTGTAGCGTTTTCATACACCAAGCTCAGACATCGACCCACACTGGTTTTATTGATTTCACTCGGTTTTATCTATTGTTGATGTATTACAAATGCCAGTTTACAGTACCACACTCCAGAGCTTTAAACTCTTTTGCCCTCAGAATTGCATACACAAATAATTACTGCTCCCACTCCTTCCATTCTCTTTCTACCTCTCTATTCCCTTCGGTTTCTGACTTCCTATCAGTCAGAAGAGTAAAACAGCATGACTGAGCTGGCCAGTTTCCTGTGAACGCTCGACTTCCACTGCCACACACACACACACACACACAGGGCGTTGCCCCCAAAAAGCCCAGTGCCGACTTCACAGACCCCCTTCAGGGTGCAACCAAGTCATGTGCGCTCCCAGACACATTTCTTCACAATGACTTGACTTGGCCTAAAATGACTCGAGGATGCCAGGGCAGTTACTGGGCAGGGGGAGAGAGAGACAGATGGAGAGACAATGAAAAAGATTAGAAAGGGAGAAGAAAAGAGATTAAAAATGCCAGCGGAGGTAGAAAAAGCACCGGAGAGGTAGATGTGGGTAGAGAGGGATGTATTTGTTAGTGGGTCTAACCTACTTTCTGTCTCCTGGCTGAATAAGTCAGCATCGCTGTACTTCCCTGGCCCGCTAAATAATTCACACACACAAACACACACACACACACACACACACACACACACACACACACACACACAGAAACACATTCTCTTTCTTGAACTCAGCAGTGAGAAGTGATTGGAAAAAAATATGCTCTTCCTGCAGAAGCGGTGGGCGAAAAAAGGTTAACGTGTATGTGGCCAGGAAGTGTGATGGGTGTCGAGAGCTAGTGGCAGAGAGGCTGTACTGACGGTCACCTTCCATGCAGACACACACAAGCTAAAATAGGTCACCTCGTACAATGCTCTCAAAAAAAAAATCCATGTCCCGCGCTGCGAGCACGCGGGGAGAAAAGATGCGCTGCTACAGCACAGCGACTAAAAGGGTCTGTGGGAGTGTGTCGCTTTGCCTCTGATTCTCGATTCAATAAGGCTGATTGATGTTCTCTCCGCCTTCATTTCTCTCTGTGGGCCATTCGAGTCCCAAATCAGCAAAAAAAAAAAGCTGCAAAGTCATGTTTTGTTCCAGCACCAAGCGTTTTGAATGCATCATTGATTCACTGAATGAAGAACTGTGAAGTTGTGAGTGGAAGGGGTTATGATATAAACAGCAGAATAAAATTAATAATTTAAAGATTGTTTAATGCACTTATTTGCCTTTTCCAAAGAGTTAAATGTGAATATTGATACCTCTTTCACGTCTACGCCCATAATATTTTGGTGAAGCCAACTTGCCGATCGGCTTAGTTTAGAATAAAGATTAAACCAACAGAGACTACAGGAAGTTGGCAGGAGATAGTCTGGCAGTTGACCAACAGGACAACTAGGACTGACGTTTTTATACTTCCTTTTGTAAAAATCAAATAAACGAGATTTGCTCAGCAGCTTCTGGCATTAGCTTCATATTTAATGTACAGAAATGTAGGGCTGGCTGTCCAACTGTGACATTTATTGCACCCACCGAATTGCCTCGATACCATTTAGTATCTAAAAATGTCTCAGTACTACCAAGTTTCAATACTTAAGGACTAAATCTCATCAGTGTCAGTGATCCAATAAGCATGCAGCATGTTCGCTGTGCCAAGTTCTAATAGTGCTGATGATTGGCTGTCTTGAGGCACACATGGAAAAAAACACTGGATTACACCCAGAGAGGGGGGCTTTAATGTTAAAACACTTTTCATAATACTGGTAACGAAATAAGTATTGTTCAGCAACTGTTATCAAAGTCAAAGCATCAATACTGGGGCCATTTTTTTTAGCGATGCAAAACCTGTACAGACACTATCTCCCCATCCAACCCTCTACAAGAGCACAAATAAGCATAATTCTCAAAATGTCACACTTTTCCATTGATTGTTTCGTTGAGAAAAAATATCAGCGTTTTTAGGGGAATGCATCAGCCTGTCAGGTGTATCCTGTTTAGTTTATAAGAGCTAGCTAATGAAGCCTGGTCGCTAAGGAAATTATGTGAAACCCCACCCTGACTGCTAGCATGAGTCAGGGGTCCGGACTGGTGTGTGTGTGTGTGCATGTGTGTGTCACCTCCTCATTAGCCCAAGATCCTGACGAAGATAACGTCCGACGATCATTCGCCAGGCTGTATACGTTCATGCAAACATGTACACACATTGTGCAGTCATTTCCACTTTATGGCTACTGGCTAATATAGGTCAGTGGAGCACTGATAGCATGAGTGGCATGAAGGCTCACTCACTACACACATGTAGGGGTGTAACAGCACATCATTCACTGGCACTAAGCAGAATGTGCTTTCCTGTTATTAGCCATCAGGCTTCTCTTTGTCTGTCACTCTTTCATTGTCGATCCTCTAACCATCTGAAACACTTATTCTGTTACGCAAGTCACACATGCAAGCAGTTCAAAGCAGAACGTGATGTTTAAAATAGGAATCCCCGAAAGAAACTAAAACGACCTAATGATGAACAATGACGCACTAGAATCCTAGAAAGACTTTTTTTTTAAATTCAACTACAACTGCAGAAATGTGTTAAAAAAAAATCTGCGTCTTTGTCTTTGTGGCGACACACGCATCTATTCGTGTATGTGGTGGCTGATGCGGTCACACTGACCCCAGGAAACACCTGGCCTGGGCTGAGAGCACCCGCTTCAACCAACTTTTTTAAACCACCGTCAATTCTGGGTTCCCACTTCCTTTGTCACCCCCAAAAAAAAAAAAAAACTCAGCCTTGCATGTACAGTAAGCAGAGCCATACCGTATGCTGACACACACAGGAGAAGCTACTCATGCAGCTTCCTTTAACAGTGAGTCAGTGATTGCCCTTTCTCAGCAGACAAAACAAAGCGGACAGAGACAAATAAAAGCAGGAGAGAGGATGTAGTGGGGAAAGAGATTGAGGGATAGTAAGAGAAAACAGATGAGCATTGAGTCGAACTCTGAGATTTGGCCAAAAATAGACCATAACCAGAGGACCGCGTTAAGCCTTATATCCGCATTTATCCAATATAAATCTGAGTTGAAACTTCTGACCCTCACGCCACATTTTTAGATGAGAAACTGACAATTGATTAGTTGATGATACAAAAATAGGTACGAAGACGCAATTACAGTATATTAAGCCATTAGTTGTTTTATTTTCACTCAGGGTTTGACAGCTGCGTAGCTAAGGTTTCCTTGAGGCACTGAACCTCAGTAGTGCTATTCTGCAGCTGACCACAATGTGACTCTCCCTGTGAAGTCTGAAATGACATCATTTTTCACAGCATGACTTCCCCTTTTTCATGTTTATCATTTGCATCATTGAAATAAGCTTCAAATAACAAACAACCTCTTGAATTTACTGCATAAGTTCAAAAACTCTACGTTCGTCATCAATAGGGACATCTTTACCGAAAGCACTGAGAGTTGGGCGCACTTCTGGAGCCCAGACACACGGATGAAGAGCTTTGACTTGTTTGAATGTTTTTTTAAAATTGTTGACTTGTTGTACTAAGCAAACATAGTTAACATTTACCGGTATTTGCCTGGTGGTAATTTCCCGCTCTGGATGGAGGCCTGCTGCAGGAAGCAGATGTGGACAATAACGGCATATAATTCCAATCACTGGGGGACAGGAGCTCAGTGTGTGTTTAGCAGTAGTGTGTGCCTGGAAACTAATAACTTCCCTGCTCAGATATTCACAGCTCGTATGTAGGGTCAAACCGGTGACCTTTGTGGTGTTATACACTCTAACTCGATCCCCAGTATGACATTTTTGTGTTTGTTTACTGATATAATAATTGAATACACTACAGGTGTCCTGTCCACCTCAAGGACACTTCAGCCAGGTGGATGCTCTGTGTGTGTGTGTGTGTGTGTGTGTGTGTGTGTGTGTGTGTGTGTGTGTGTGTGTGTGTGTTTATGTTGATGTGTGTGTGTGTGAGCTGCCAAGGCCAAAATGACTCCTCCATGTAGCCATTTCCTCTCAAGTCGTGTGTAAGTCGTGTATTACACACACAGGGGCATTACTGCATAATTTCCTGAGTGTTTGAACGTGTGGTCTCCTTATCTTGATCGATAAAGTTATTCAGCCTTGTTGGTATGTCAACTAGCTTTCATCATTTCAAGTCTATACACACACACACCCACACCCACACATAAACTTCGAGCGGAAATATTATGTTGCTTCTCTTCTGAGAAATACCCAGCTTAGGGGCAGGAGGCTGCTTTCTGGGTTAAGCTGTGGGGGGCGGGTGAGAAAGAAGGAGGCCTGTGACACCAAAAGAAATTGGGAAGTCTTGTTACAGTAACATGAGACGGGCGCACAGTGGTTGCCACACACACACTCGCAAAAACAGCAGCCGACCCCTGCCATGTCCCCCCCCGCACCCACGAACACAAACAAGCTAATAAAAACACACAGCCACACAAACACACATCAGGCTTCTTGGGGGTTTTTTTGGCCAGGGATGGAAGATGGCGGAGAAGGAAACCATCGAGGCAGATCTTACCATCTATCAACTCAATGAGTGGTACTGCCGGTACCTACTGCTGCATGTTCAAATCAAAAGCATTCAGCCTCTGAAACACATGCTGGCAGTTATCACAAAATAGTCATCGGAAGTACCGTGTTTGTGAGTGAGCGCTTGCCAAAATTATTCCTTAAAAGTTTGTCGACAGAAAATTAGGGCGCTTCCCATGTACAGAGGCCTTGTCCTTAATACAGCGGCACAGGGTTCAGGAGAGTAATGCAGCCAGTAGGAGCAACCTCTGTTAAGCTGTTATATGAGCAGCAACAGGCGACAGGCTGACCACCTCCAACTTCTCCGCTAAAGTGTCCACCGCTACTCCCCTTCATTAACATTAACACATTCTTTATCAGGTGGGTGACACCAGATTTTGGGGCTGATAGTGACACTTTTTAGTAAATAAATTCAGATGTTGACATATCAGGAAGGAAGGCATGATATTTCACAGTTAAACAATAAACTTTATTGTCCAAAATGACATCAGTTCAGCAAAACAAAACATTGAACTTGGAATTCAATAATTATGAATTACATTTAGCCTGTTTTTCTTCATTAGGTTTTGTAAAAAGCAGTTTTCATATCAGCAATTACTGGATTACTGGAATAATATTGGTTAACATCGCATTTGGATTAAATCCGAAATGTTGCCCTTTTTTTCTTTTTGCTTTGACCACAAATCCATCGTCTTGTCAGTCAGCTCTTCTTTATAGGAAAATAAAGCGTCCTTCAAAGCCTCTGTCGTCCAACAAGGTTTTGATTTTTGAAAGAAAAAAAGGGCAAAATGGCAGTTGGGGCAGGTAATGTAATCATGGTTGCCCAACACCGTGGGATAACATCAGTAATAGTAACTACAACAGCAAGCCTTACAGCCAGTATGTGTCAGTAGTATGGTCAAATGACAACACAAAAAAGGACAGACTGTACGAATCACTCCCCTCTGTTGATGCTCAAATGATTAAGCGCATCATTTTCTTAGATACATTTCCTGAAACCTAAAGCCCCAGACTTCAGAGTCTGCCAAATAAATGGTCTGGGCTGAGCTTCTCCGAGCCCCTCAAGCTATTCTCCAAAACACTGACTGACGGATGGTGAGTTGTAAAAAAAAATATGTAACAAGAGACACCATAAAGTGCTCACTTCCACACTGATCACCAGAGAGGGAATCTTTAATCTTTTTTTAAAAACACATTTTAACAATGTGGCTTCACTGGCTGTTCAGAAAATACACATCACTCTGTGTACATCAGTATACTGTCTTAAAACCTGGACTGTCCTTTCATCATTTTTACAATTATGCACACAATTTATCTGGTCACAATTTCCCCGCCCTTCAGTCATCATGACTGTCTCAGCCGAGTTAATCTGAGACAGCTCAGAACAATTTCTGACAAGTCCAACCTCCTCTTGAAAACACACTATGTGCCGGCACCAGCCTGTCATGCTGTTAGGCACAAATGGGGTCCTTGCATCGGTGACCAGTGAGGTGTTAGTGTGTGTTAGTGTGTGTGTGTGTGTGTGTGTGTGTGTGTGTGGGCTTGTAATACATGGGGCATAAAGGCTTCCAGATCATGCGCTGCAGGCTCGGATGTGTGTGTGCAGGCACTTACAATATGCACACATAGACACACAAAAAACTCAAAAAGGAGAAGGGGAAGCCCCCTGGTGTCAGTGGAAACTGTTACCGCAAACAAACACAAACTCACAAGAACATAAATATGCACACACACACACACACTAGCATGTTGGCCATTGTCACATCTCATTTTCTTGCCTCCCCATGAGTGTTTTATGTCTGCCTGACAGGACACGTGTTTAGAGAAGCGTGTGTGTTTGCACTTTTTCGCTTTCTTTGATGTGTAGTTCGGGAGTAATCTGCTTGCAAAGGTGGGGCAAGAGCTCGCTCACACAGACACACACATCACACACACAGAAGCTGATCTCCCATGTCTAAAACCCTGTCTAGACTACAATGCTGAGTCCGGTGTTCCCAAAAGCAGATAGGGAAACAGTTTGAAGGTTGGTGTGATGACACAGGTAATGTAACTGATCACACACATCGTTCTTCTTGTTTCCAGCCGTGTGGTATTTTTCCTGTCTTCACACCGTGCTTCTTCTACACCTCCCCTAATTTCTAGCTCAAAATACTTTGTAGCTAAATTTTGCTGAACCTGTGAAATGATTTTTACACCTCTATAAAACACACCTTAAGCGTCTCATCCCATCTCATACATGGTCCGAAATATATCCAGGCATCTGTTCATATACAGACGTCTGTTCATTCGCCATATTGGGGCACCTGGCATGTTAACAGACGCCAAAATTGCAATGTGCTTTAAGAAATCTGTTCCCAGTTCCAACAAATTATATTGTGCATAAGTTAAATTCACATGTGTGTAACACGATGAGGCATTTTGGGTTTAGGTCTTCTGTAATAGCTTGTTTCTACCGAGCTGTGCAGCACAGTAGTTACAGAAGGTTTCTCGTTACGCAGAGGTCATAAGATCAATCCCTGAAGCTTGTGTGTCTATCAACAGCTGTGTATTCAATCAACCTGACCTTGAGCTAAACTCAACACCTTCCTCAATTTACGCCGAGTACAACTGTCACCCAAATACTACCATATAAGCTTTGCATGTAAAATTCGCTAAAAGTCCTAAACAAATCGAGAAGGTGAGTCAGCCCAAAGACGAAGCGTCTCCCTACAAACTCTGCACTCTTCTCTCTCTTTGCCCAAATGAAAGTCTTTGTCGAACACAGACCCTGTCTCTGCCCACAGGAAGTGACACATCACATCTGAAGTGCCAAATGCTGTCACGGTCCGAGACAGCAGGCAGTCAGTGCTCCGCCCATAAAATGCAATGCCAGATTTGTGAGTCAGCAGATTAACTTTGGATAGGTCTGATCAACCCCCCCAATCCCCAAAAAAGGTACGTATTTGCACCTCGTCCAGTTATTTTTAATATAATTGTCAAGATCAGACAATTCAATTATGGCAGGAAATGCCGCCCACGCTGAGCTTCTACCTCTAGCTCAACTTGACAAACTTCACACGAGCAAATTCACACTGTCACACTGTAGAATCTAATATGAAAGAAGCGATCCCTTCAGCTGATTTCTTTTCTAACAGCAGCCAGTGGCTTGCTGGGTGGTTTGTAGTCAGTCATGATGCAGGACTCTACAGATGTCACTGTGGGTTGTTATATGTGCTTTTTTTGGTCAATATGCCAATCCATATCGCAGTGTTCACACAGCTTTTCAAAAGAAAAAATGTCATCACTTTCATTGTACCTATACCAACAATTTCCTGATCTTGAAATGTATATTGTTAGTTACCAGAGTTCTTTGATTCCCAAAACAATCAAAGTTAATTGTCACTTTATTTTACAAGCTGTCCTTCTCTAAGTTTGATTGTATGTTTTGATTTTGATGATTTAATTCTTGCTCATTTTGAGAAAACAAACCAATATGGAGACAGGATTGTTGTAGTCGATATATTCCAATGTTTTTGGTGTACATTAATGAGTGTGTAGATCAAACACCAAATTTAGTTGAGAATCCAGCATTTCTGGTCTTCATATTCTAGTTTTGTCTTCTCTAAAATCTTCTCTGGATGTGTCCATATTGTCGCCCCTGTAACTGGCTATTTGTTAAATAACCCTGACTCTCTTACATAAGCACTCTAATAGTTGGTTTGGAAAGTCGTGGGTTGACAGAGCCAGTTGATAACCACCCTTGTGAAAAAAGTAAGATTGCCATTGTTTGTTTTTTGTGGAACCAGTGACGGCACAGACGACCCAATTTTGCAGATCCTGCATCATATGGCAGACCCAAGGATCCAACAGGACATATTTTACCTTTCATCCCAATTGTATCCATCTGAATTAAGCTATCAACACACCAGATTGGTTAAAGTGATCATACTGTGCACATTTTTACTGATGATCTTCAAAGTTCCCACTGCTGTTTTGATCCACCAACACACAAAGCTGTTAAATTCAACTCTTAAACATACTCTTTCTTATAAGAAAGCAGAGAGTCAAGACACAAATTATAGGCATATACTGGCTACAACTCTGTGTGTTGTAGGAGTATATATATATATATATATATATATATATATATATATATATATATATATATATATATATATATATATATATATATATATATATATATATATATATATATATATATAATATATATAAAATCTAGCTCTCAGATTACTATAGCACTGAGATTATAATAAAAATTCTCCCAATTTACACGTTTAACTCCAGACTGGGAAATGTTTGGTCTGTCTCCTTGCAGTTCATGGAAGACCTTGATGTACTCACACCACATGCACCAGCTTGTGCCATGTAATTGGATCAGTTGTTGCTGTGTTTCCATACGAGTGGCACTAAATTAAATTATCAGTGCCTT
This sequence comes from Acanthopagrus latus, assembly GCF_904848185.1. NCBI lineage: Eukaryota > Metazoa > Chordata > Actinopteri > Spariformes > Sparidae > Acanthopagrus > Acanthopagrus latus. The sequence goes on along the minus strand of NC_051052.1, from coordinate 12,070,946 downwards.
TTACTTATTCTGATAGCTAAAAGGGTCACAGAATGTTTCTCATGGGTTCAGACCTGACAAGAACAAGACATTTCTCACATGTGGGAATATTTCAGATGCTCCCACTCCATCAAAAAGCTGAAAAGGAGAACTAAACAAGGCATATAATCGCTGACTCGTTGTCCTGCCAGAGCACTGTAATTACGCTTATGAAACACATTCTATATATAAACAACAATAGGCAGTTAAAGTGGGGGTTATGTCAGGGTGTCCTGGTGACTCAGAGTGCAAAGGAGCACACCCCATGCGTTTGTGGTTTGACTCTAGCAATTGAAAGCTTCATGAGAGGCTCGGAACCGGTGTGACTGAAGACCAGCAGCAACCAGCTGAAGCATTTACTTATGTTAGCTGTGGCTGATGAGTCTTAATTGTGCTTGGTTGGTACACTGGCACGCAGCCCACCTGTGCTCAATCTGAGCAAGTTTTCTGGTCTGCAAGCTGGTGTGTCTGCTGAATAATTTAGATGAAACTCTTAATTCACTGTCTGGATGTTGCCAGCAAATTTAGCTTGATGCCTCATTTACACAAATGCCACAAAGCAGATATTCAGCAAGTCTGCGTGATTATTGTGAGTAACCGGGTTTAAGAAATCAAACACAAGAACTCTGACGCTTATGTGAGCTGGTTAATAGTCAAGTTACTGTCTGGAGAGAGGCATGATAGCCAAAAGGCTAACAGGAAATGTATTCCACAGTAGAGACAAGCTGGTCTTTCATGCCAATTAGGTTAATCTGACACATGAAGAATCAAGAATTTATGCACAACGAGCAAGAAGTAGAGTCATGAAAGTCTGAAGAGGGGATTTCTGCATTTATGGAGGGATGGTTCTTCAAGAAAATCAGTAAAAGGAACACTCTTTTACCTCAACAACACACTTTGAGACCAGCTCGCCCACAGATCCTCCCAATGTGAAGCAGCAGCGGACAGTGGTTGTAGTAGGCAGTTTAACAAGGCGTGGACGTGTGTAAAGTTATGAATGAGAAGTGTGGTGGTGCTAAAAGAAGAACCTATATTTAGTCTACTCTACATAGAGAATCTAAGGTTAGGAGGAACAGAAGCTCTTAAATATATATTTTTTTAAAATGCAGAGATAATACTTGACAGTAAGTCCGACACTTTTTTTTCTGATCACATGCATTATGAAATGAATGGCCTCTTAATAAGACAAAAACAGAGTAGTCCTGGCTCCTTTGGCTCTCTCATCCAAAAAGCACTTCCTAAATGCCTCTAACACAGCCCAACGCCCCTTGTAGACTGGATTTTGCGCAATATCCGCCACCTCCTTGTTTTGTGAAACACACGCTCGAAGGACAGGACAGGCCAGGTCGTCAACACACAAGTGGACACATACACAGAGTTGTCCTTAATTGAGAATTTGTTATTCCGTCGAGGGAGGCCTTTCAAATTGTGTAGCTTTTATCCAAAGTACACCCAGGAGTTGATAAAGCTGCAGCTTTAAAGCCAGGACAAAGTGTTATGAAATGGGCCAGAAAGAATGTTGCAAGCTCCAGCAAGCAGCTTGCATGAAGTAGGGAAGTAAGGAGACAGAAGTGTGTGTGTGTGTCTGTGTGTTTGTGTGTTTGTAACTGTGGGCAAAAGGAGAAAAAGTTAACCGCTCTGATGCCGATTAACCTCTGTACAATTAGACAAAACACTTAACTTCCCTGAAACATAATGTGAATCATAAAGGAAACCCGAACCAAGCTTCTGCTGCTACAACAAGTCAAACCCTAACGGAGGCGTGTTTCCTCTGGATCATTTAAGTGGCTTCGCTCATACATTACATTAAATTAAACTTAGAAATGAAATGTGTATGCATACTCCCAGTTGGTGCTACATTTCTCAATGCATCTTAATCACAGCTATTAAACTAAAATGACCACGTAATGACACAAGCGTTATTAAAGAAGTGCCATTCCTGCTGTGGCTATTTCAGCTATTTCACAAGCCTGGGACATGTCCTATTTTGAGTCCACAGTTGCAACACAATAACATCCAGTGATGCAGTGTGGGCAAACCTAAGACTACAGGGCGGCAGTAATCATACGGCAAACAAAATATGTTATTAAAATGTGTCTTCTTTTTTTATTTTCATTTTTACAACTCAGAGCACCCTTTCCACATGAAAGAATCAAAATACTGTAAAACTGGTCAAGATCTACACTCAGTTGCCCGTTTATTAGGTACACGTAACATAGTTTAAACTGTTTTGATTCCACTTCGTGGTAACTATGAATGCTGTAGTTTGTGGTCTTGTTGAATGCCACTGCATTATACTGTCACTCTAATTAAATAACTTGGCCGATCCCACATATATTGGTATCAACGTATATGTTGTCCCATTATCAACGTTAATGATAGCTTTATCTTTTAGAGTTTATTATGCAGGAGCTTGAGGCGTTGCTGTTACCTGCCATAATTTTGGACAGTAAAGTTTATTGTTAAATTGTTGAATATCCTACCTCTGGTCACGACTGATCACAGTGTGTAACGTTTGAGATATCGGTCTGAATTTCTTCCTCTCTAATATCGATCAGTATGGGTTAGGCTTTATCTGTATAATTTTGTCCACCTTATTTATATCAATAAGGGTGAACAATCCTGAATTTTGTTAGAAAACTGTTATTTGCAAATAAAGGTACTGGTTTAACTGTCTTTAGGTGGATTTAACATCCACTACAGAATACATCCTCCCGTGGACTTCTAGTAAATAAGTAACTACAGTCATCCTATAAATATTTCAAAGAGATTTCTAACAATAGACTATAACGACACTATGCAAATCACATGAAATATTACACACAATTAAGCTACTTCCCCTTGGTGGGTCTCCACTGCTTGCTGAGTAACAGAGAGGACAATGAATCATAGCACTGTATCCTCACAATCAGGCATGGAGCCACCATAACACTGCACTTTAGCCCAGCCTTTACCTACAAGCTAAGCTATCCCAGCAGCGCCGTGTAAGAAAAAAAAAGCCCAAGGCTGGAAAAGTGACGTGAATGTGCCTTGTTTTATTGTTGTCTCATCTTAATTTTAAAGAAGCAGGAGCACGGTGGTGCTTCTGCTGGTTTGGGAGACAATGCTAGGCCGCCATGTAAAGCCTGGAAATGGGAGGAAAAGGAAGAGGGCAGTGTGGCCGCCCCTGCCTCACCTCCTGGGGGATACAGGGAAGCAGGAGACGGGGAGGGAAGGAGGGAAGAAGGGGGGGTGGGAATATGGAGGGTCAGTACGGAGAGAAAGGTGGACATTGCGAAGGGGAAGAGACAGATGTGAGGCAAAGGAGGCTAGGTAAATGTCTGACCCACCATAAAGTCGCTGCCGAAGTTGTCCTCTCCCCTCTCCTCGTCCCCCTCGCTCATGGCCTTCACCCCCTGGATAAACTTTCTCAGGATGCCGGCTTGGTCCATCTTCCAGTCCTCTTGTAACGTATCCCGTTGCCTTTTCCTTATTGAAAAAAAAAAAAACCCAACAACCTCCCAAAGTAGCAAGGAGGGTAGAAAAATGTAGAAATAAAACCCCCCCAAAAAGGGACACACGGGAAAGGGAGGGGGGAATAAATAAAAAATAAATAAGCTTCACGGATCCTCCCAGAGAGTCATCGTCGGTTCACAGCACCTTCTTTTTTTTATTATCGCCCCATGTTGTTTCTCCCTTTCCTTCTTTCTTCTGGGCTGTTTTCACAACGATAACGGTTAGTCCCAAAGAAAAGCAGCGGCGGCCGGGTTTTACTGCGCTACGAACAAGTTCACCACCGGGGCGGAACATAGACTGTAAACACTTGGTTCTGTAAGAAAATAAAAATAAAGACAAAAGACAACAAAAAAAAGCCTAGTCTGGTCAGTCTATCTACCCCTCCCTGTCTACCTCGGTTGCCACATTCACACACTGCTGCTCGTTATACGCTACTGGGGAACATCCGGACTGGGCTAAGCCAAGGGACAGCACGGCCCTCCCCTTCCACGACACAGCTGCCTATGATTGGATAGCTCAGACAAGATGCTGGAATCTTATTGGATAACGCGCATGTCGCTCTGCCAAAGAGCCAGCTCTGATTGGATTGAATGTGTGTCCGTCGTTTTGACGCGGTCAGTCATCGCTGGTATCATCATGAATGACCAACTTAAAAATAAATAAATAAATAAATAAAATGTACTTTATGATTCTTTCCCATTTAGAGCCGTGATTTAAGTGTACATTTTTTATCACACCATATTATTACAAAAAGTATATTACTGCTTAATTAGATATTTTGGTACACTAATACTAACATAATAACAGTAATTTCTTTCTACAGGTGTTTTTCTTACATTTTGTGATTTTAAGTGTATAGCTTGAGCATATATATCTTCAGCCTTGTTGTTATTTGTTGTGTTTATATGTATATTTTATGTTTTTTACATAATCAACTGCACATCTTTACTAATCCAATTAACTGATTTAGATTTATGAATAAAATGTGCATGTAACCTCCAGTAAGCGCCACATTGTGCCAGTGTATCAACATTAAGCTAACATGACCACTTAACGACACAAGTGGTAGGCTTTAATAATAAAAGTGTCACTTCTGTTGTCTTTTGTGAATGTGCATGGTTTCACAAATGGCGGGGTCCGCCTGCCTCTCACTGGACTGAACTGCATCTTGTTGCTTTGTTTGTCAGGAAATGAGTTTGAAATGTTGCATATATACTTCAGTGTGCGAAATACAGCTATATTCCCTCAAATATTTTAGTGAAATATGATACATGTATATGGCTAAGATTCTAGATATTTTTGCACCATTCATTCAAATGTACCAATCTTTTAGCATAGCACATGGACAGTAGTTCAAAATAAATGCCTGCGAGTTTGAGATACGCTTGGGCTGAGCGGGCTTAATAATGGTGGTCCCTTTCAGCTAAATCACTGATGCACTCATATTTCTGTTATGTAAGAGGTCCAGGTGGCGCGCTTGACTAATTCCTCCAACTGTTCTCCTGGTCGTGGCTCTCGCATATATACAATCCCTTAAGGAGGCCGCTGACCTTCTCTACTATATACCAACATGTGTGTCCACTGTGTACACATATGAGGGTATACAGGAGAGAACAGGTTACAGTAATCTGCTCCATGAATCCAAATCAGTATAGCTGTAATAATCCCATCATGCGGTCATAACGCCATAATTTAATCTAGATAGATAGATAGATAGATAGATAGATAGATAGATAGATAGAGAGAGAGAGAGAGAGAGAGAGAGAGAGAGAGAGAGAGAGAGAGAGAGAGAGAGAGAGAGAAGAGCTGTAAAACCCAGAGTGAAGAAGCATCTAACAGCCAACAGATTAATGGGTCATATACATAATCTGGATTAGGACGCAACCAGGAATAGAAACAAACAAATTTACCATGAAACGTCCCCACTTCACACATTCTGCTTCCACGCTAGAAACAGCATCAGTGCTTTGTAGCAGGACTGGCTAGAATAAATGAGTGTTACACCATTTTTGTTAAATAATGCTCTTTCTCCAGCACCCAGTTCATTTAATTTTAATGTAGCAGACGATCTGGTGAGATGGAGATAGAGGGGTAAAGGAAATGGAGGGAAAGAACAAATGGTAAATTGGTATGCTGGAGTGAGTTGGCGGGGGACTCAATAGACACTTATGCATGATTAACTGTCTTCCGATAAGCACACACACAGACACGGAGAGAAGGGGGAATCGAGTGACTTTGTTTTCCTTTCGTTCTACCAGAGACAACAAATAAGCCCGTCCATTCAGCGTCAGGCAGAGGGAGAAGGAGCAGGGATGCTGTCAACGGGCCAACAAGAGCTCTCACACACACACACACACACACACACACACACACACACACACACACACACACACACACACACACACACACACACACACACACAGAGCTTTTTGTTGCTCCAGTCTTTAAACTTATTTGCTTGTTATCCTCAGTAAATATTCAATGTTATCTCTGCTTTCCATGCCCCCCCCCCCCACATTCTCTCTCTGCATTGGTCTTCACCTTTATTTAGTAGACATGAGAGACACAGTTGATTTTCATGTCAGATAACGGAGCCCTACATATGTCACTGTTTTTCTCCTCTCCTCTCCCCTCCTCTCCTCTCCTCTCCTCTCCTCTCCTCTCCTCTCCTCTCCTCTCCTCTCCTCTCCCCTCCTCTCCTCTCCTCTCCCCTCCTCTCCTCTCCTCTCCTCTCCTCTCCTCTCCTCTCCTCTCCTCTCCTCCCTTTAACTGTGTCCTGAATGGGATGCAGGCTTGTGTGCAGTACATTAGGGCAGCAACTCCCTTTAACCACAATGTTCATTTCATCCATTCTTCTGTTTGTTTATTCTTTTTTTTTTTCAACTAACAGATACATTATTTGGACTATCAAACGTCTTTAAAATGTCCGCCACAATTTCAGTCCAAGTTGACATCCAGCACATCCTCTTATTGCCAACATGTCTTGTTTCCTTTATCATTTATCTCTATTGTTAAGTTGTTTTTTACAGCGCTTAATATTTGTGTTTTCATTGCTTGTTTTATTGCCTCTATCCATATATATACATACATATCTAAAAATGTATCGAAAATGACCCCAGCACTATTTAATTATGATATTCTGCCTTTTTTTTCTGTTTCCAAAAAGCATTTAAGCTTAAATACATTTCCATGAAACTAGCAAGTGGGTTGTTGGACCATGTTGAGGGAATAATCCTGGTAATTAAGGTGTAATTTCGTACAAATGTCAAATATTTTCTTGGTTATTGCCACTAACTTATTGAGAACATTTCCAGACCTATAAAATGAAGTGTTACGAACTTCTACATGGAGATCATGTGAGGTTGAAATGTTAATTATTCAAGTTTGATACACAGAAGTTATGCATTTTCAGTTGCTTGTTCTGTCTGCTGTGATAAAACACACATCTAGTTAGTTCATTTATTCACACGGCTGAAAACTGCATTTAACGTGACTGTTTACGTTGGTGTTACATAAGAGAATTAGCTGAAATTCAACATGTTATTAAAATACTTAAGTCAGTGCAGACAGATCAGGGACATGATGTTAATATTTTCCCCTTTAATGAAGTGATTACCGGGTTCACTGTGCGGCGGCCGTGCCAGTGCAGGGTGTAATCGTGGCTGAATCATTATGTGTGTCTGTGTTTGTGGTGGAGGTTTGTTTCTTTTCTTCCACAGTTCAGTGGAAACAGGTCAAGCAGACTGAAGAGATGAACACACACCAAAGAGTAGTCCACTTCAGTCTGTGTGTGTGTGTGTGTGTGTGTGTGTGTGTGTGTGTGTGTGTGTGTGTGTGTTATGGCTGTATGGGGAATAATATTTTGAGAACGGCCTTTCCACCCCCATCTCTCCGTCACTTCCTTTTCTCAGCGCTGGTTCTGGTTTCTCTGCACTGTATCTGACCCTGACCTTTGACCTCTCTGTGGAGAAGACAGGGAGGTCCACTGAACACCACAGGGATCAATTACACATCTTATTAATATTCCCCTTTTCACCATAACAACCCGTCCTCTACTGTCCCCCCTTATTGTCCTTTTTGCCTCCTCTCCTGCCTCGCGTGGGCTCTGTCTCCCTCCATGACTCCCTCGCTTTTCTCTCCCCCCCTTTTATCTCGCTCTCTTCTTCTCTCCAACCTCCAGCTCGCTCTCTTTTCTCTTTCTGTCCCTCTCTTTCTGGAATGTGCTGCTCAGAAGCAGCTGAGTGGAGGAATGTTGCTGTAACAAGCCCATACACAACCCCAAGGGAGGGAGGCTCCCTACACACACACACACACACACACACACACACACACACACACACACACACACACACACACATGAGGCACACATACACCATCATTCTCCTCCATGACGTTGTTTGCCGAATTTCCTCCTCACTGCTAAACTCCCTCCTTCCTCTCCTTCATGTTCTGACTCTCACACGTGTGCGCCTGCAGTGGAGGGAAGAGCATGAAGCTGCATGTTTGAGAACATAGCAGGATGAGTCCACACACACACACACACACACACACACACACACACACACACACACACACACACACACACACAGAGATAGAACATGAGCCTGCCTGTTGCAGTAATGAAGCAGGGTGAAAATGTCTGCCCTCGAGCTAGAGGAATGACTAAGTGGTATGTTACACAACCCTGCCATGCCTCCATGTGTTATAAGCTTCAGAATTCAGTCATTATCTCAGAGGAAGAGGAGGAGAATAAAGGAGTCGTCTAACCAGAACATGTGACATTAGCGTCCCATCATGTGACGGCCCCCATCTTCAGGCCATTAAAGGGTCATTGATCAGATATTGAGCTAATTGGACTCCTGTGGGAGATTTGCGAGACCCTGTTGGGTCAGATGAGTCTTCCACGGCCACCTTCACAACACCTACTAAGGGAACGTCTTCAGAAAGAATGGTGTTCCCCCCTCCAGCAGGCTTGGCGAACTACTGCTGTGTCCTCTTACGACAATTTGTGCAGCTTGTTCCTTTAATGTGTCACCTGCACTATGTGTATCTCGAACTCGATGAGAAATATCACCAGGCAATGTTTCAGTCTGGAGCTCAAAAAGTGTCGACGTCAACTCAGGTGGTGGAAAGCAACTGAGTACAATTACCAAAGCCCTGCAACTTAAAGGGTAACTTAAAGTAAACATTGGTACAAAAGCCTCCTGTGGCTCCAGAGAAGGCTGCAGCTCTGATAAACTGCCTCCAGCGATGTTCTTCAGTGGCTAAGTTGCACTGTCAGTAATGTAGGTGCCAGGTTCTGAAAAGCGGTCCACTCCTCTGACACTGCTGGTTCAGAGATATAGCCTTTTTTATTCGACACATCCTATCCCTAACCCTTCCTTTTCAAAACCTGGCAACTACAGTACAATACCCACAATGCCATCCAGCCACCGAGTGACATCCCTGGAGGCAATTTATCAGATACCTGCAGCTTCCTCCGGAGTCACAAAAGGCTTTGTACGACTATACGTTTTTCACATATGCGATCGTACTCCCAGAGACCTGCAAATACACTTTAATGTGTAAAGTTGGTGTTGAGTGCAGTTTTAAGGCATATTTCCATTTTCTGCAACTTTAAACTACTCCTTTTGAAGATTAAGATGAGTAATAGAAAATGGCATCAACAAATAATGAAAATGTAATAATTCAGATTAAGATAAAACATTATTGATCCCAGGGGGGCAAAACCAAAAGCTAAGCCAGCATATAAACTATAAAGCATTCAAACCACCAGCTGCAACCTGAAAGTGACGAAAACATTAATGCATTGTTAACCATAGTTGAATAATTGAATATGCATTATTCTGAAATGTGCTGATTTGTATAACTATGTCTACTTTTGTACACACATCAAAATATAAATGCACCACAGGGTATTGGTCTCTTACTTAAAGCCGCTACAAGGAACTTTCAGTTGTGTTGATTCTGGCGCCCCCTGTGGTCAAAAGCTGAACAGAGCAAACTATGTTTGAGCCCTGCAGCATACCACCAGACTGAAGAGCAGCTTCTTTCCTCCCCTCAGGCCATCAGACTCCTCAAACTCTTTCTCAGTACCTCACCATAAAAAAAAAAAAAAAAACAGTTTAAATTTTATGACTTTGTCAAACCGGATAAGTCTGGATCTGATACGGTGACAGGCCTTAAGAATGGCTATGATAACTATATAGAAACAGGCAGTCTTCTCACTTATGAATATAGATATAGATATATATATAGACATAGAGACGCATCAGTGTTGAACTGAGACATTTTTGTCATGAGATGTATGTACTGAAGTTGAACTATACGCAATAACATACAAATATCTTATAAATTGTAGGTGTGTAAATATTCATAATATATGTGTGTGTAAATTTTCTAACCAACCTTATTCAGTAATGTTTGTTACATCATGTATCTTCTTTCTTGATTTTTTAGTTATTTCTTTAGACAGCCCTTCATTTCACAATGTAAGCAAAACATACAAGCAAAAGAGTCGACATAACTGGAGTTACTGTATCAGAGAAGCTCAGCCTTATCATGGCGTGATATGATATAGAGTGTGTGCGTGTCTAAAGTGGACTGAGTGGTGAGGTGGGTGATGTGGCACTGCTCGGCCTTCCTGTGTGTGACTTCTTGAGTGCAGCAACACCCTTGCTAACCCTTCCCTCAACAGATTCCAGCCAGCCTGTCTCTGTCTTCACCAATGTCACACACACACACACACACACACACACACACACACACACACACACACACACACACACACACACACACACTGGCAGGCAGCCAGACATTGGCGGTTGGACGCTCTGTCAGATTTAGACACATAATTACTGTCCTAGCTTGTGAGAGCTGTGTATGTGTGTGACTCTGTGTCCGTCTATTTGGGCGCTCTATATGTGTGTGTTTTACATGGAGTGTGTTTATGTCAGTGACACTGCTGCAGTTTCCCTGCTTGCACATTGACGCATTATAGCAAATGGACAACAGGATCTGATGCACAGCCTGAAGAGACAGTTCACGACCTCCAGAGAGACAACACTTTAGACTACACAGGAGCAGTTTTTAAAAGTATTCAATCATTCAACACACATTCATTCAAGAGTGCCTCTTTCTAAAATTAGGACTTCAGCAGCAGACCATCATAGTCACTGTGGAGTGACTGATTATCCACTGGCGCCACCAAGTGGGCATCATTTGCAAGTTCCAATGCAAACTTGAATGTCCTAAAATATAGCTTGCACCAAGAAATGTTCACATTAAAAATTCGGAAAAAAGAATTCTTTGCTGCTGATTTTGCAAATTAAATACGAGCAAATTAAACACAAGACCTTACACCATAGATAGGCAACAGCCTCCACCATGTGCAGGGAAAGTGTGATTGCTAAGTAAAGTCAGACTGAAAACAAAGGTAAGAAATTCAGTGACTAATGCACAAGGTCTTAACAATCCTCCATTATGACAGTAACACACGTGAGCTTTTCTGAACTCCCTCACCGGGCAGCTGCCTCAGACTGGAGGAAAGCGGGGGAGGGAACTGATTTAAACCTGGTTCAAACAGGAGACGTCCACGACCTCCTGACATCACACATGTCCAAGCCTGAGGCAAACGGATGCACCCTGCCAGACTCTGGCCCGGCTGATGAAACCAGAAAGCAGGCAGCATAACGGTGAGCCTGCGAAAACAAATCCATAATTGAAGAGTTGAAGAGTTGTATACTGTATAACACATCAGTGTCCAAGTCGCAGCGAAATGGCCTCAACCCACCTCCACGCAACACCCATGAAAGGCGCTGGCAAGCAGCATGTGGAGAAGCTGAGCCTCAGCCTCCGGGCACGGCTCTGAGGAGGGTCCGCACGTCTGCCCCCGGCTTAGAGCGTGACCCGGTCCAGCTCCAGCAGCTCCAGCGGGATGCCACGAATTTCCTGACGATCCCCGAACTCGACATGAAGCACAAGGAATGATTTGAGCATTTATGACATCAAACTTGCTCATATCATCTTTGCCTTTGAACTTTGCCACATCAGCACCAAACATCACTGTGAACGGCAACATCTTTTACAACCCACTAGCTGATGTTAGCGTTCAACCACCACATGTACCAGATGGCAACGTTTGCGAGGAAGCTGCTAATGCTAGCTGTTGTCTAACGGAATATGGCCTGTTATTAAATATACAGCTGTACCTTAAAGTATGCCCCAGATTTTCACTATCTAGCAGTCAGTCTATCAATCAGCAAGCAGTAAAATGATAACATTTTTTCATATTTCCTGCATTTATTATTGCAACCTGAAACACAGCAGTGTAACAGTTGAGCTTCCCACCCTGAGAGTGTTGTCATGGGGAAAATGACCACCATGTGAATATGGTCTACGGTCATTCATTTAGCTGACTACAGTATTAAACTTGAATGACATTTTCAATGAAAACATTTTTTTAAACAAGTATTTCAATGTCTGTCGAGGGTCAGTCTCTGGTCCTTTTCCCCAACAAAGAAGATGGAGAAGTGGAGCTGTGAGGAAGTGGTGGTGCCACATGTTTATAAGGCCAAGTTCCCATGGACTAGAACATTACCAGTGTTCATATGTAGGTATTTATATTTGCTTTGCATTTTAGCATCTTTATCAGTCTAGTGATTATGAATTCAATGTGCCCACTTTCTAATAATGCTACTTCTGTGTGGTTAAAAGTAACAAACGATGTCCATCTCAGAGAAATAAATGTCCATCCATCCATTTTCATCCGCTTATCCGACCGGGTCGCTGGGGCAGCTGCCTGAGCAGGGACACCCAGACTTCCCTCTCCCCGGACACTTCCTCCAGAATTCAACTCTCACGTATAGCACGCATATGAGCGCAAACATCCCAAAGTAGTCCTGCACTTGTAATATAATGCCCTTTTGTTACTTTGCACCACGTTTGATCTTAATAAAGACTCAAGTTTCCATATTCTCTGTTGCATTTTCAGGTCTGGTGTTTGCTGTTGCTCAGCTTAACAGCATCAGGACACTTTCTGAACAGTCAGAGACTTGGATGCATGAGCAGCAAGGAGGTAGAACTTTACAGGCTTTTCACTGATTGTAATTTCAGCTGCCAAATTTGTTGCATGCATATTTAAGGATCATGACATTATGCATTCTGTACGTTACAGTATAAAACGATGGCGACAGTTCCCTTTTGTCTTGGTAGTGGTGGCCTAGAAAGCAATATTTGACCATATGAGGACGCACATAAAGAGTCACATGTCCCTGATTGTATGGAAGACCCAGTGTGCTCGAAAGAAAAAAAAATGTAATCTTCAAGTCAATCCAAGAAAATAAGTAAGCAGTGAAATGATGCCTCCTACTGACTCCAACTGGATCAGATCAGATCAAATCATTATAATAAGGCAGATCATTTTGCCTGCTTGCTTTTCTTGCGCCTTATAATTTGCATTTTGCGTGTTCTATTCAAATCGTCATTGCTGGACCAGACAGTTTTTGTCGGTGGCTTTTTGTCTGACTGAGTGTGTAGAAATCCCTCTGATTTGCTCGCTCAGGTAGGCGGACCAGTGCACGACCACAAGCCTTCATCCTCTGTCTGTACTATCAAATTTCAAAGTAGTTGGGAAGACAAAGAGACAGTCCCGTCGAGACTCTCTGCGCAGACGGGACATTTCTTTTCTTTTTCCAGCGCAGCTCCGCCATCCCTGCACCGAGACCGTGAAGCCATAAATTGTACCTCGCCCCTTCAGTGCCTAATACAGTATCAGAATGATGATGGGGCCTCGTGCATCAACGAAATGTAAGCTGTACTCTTATTATATTGTACCACACTACCTGCTCAGTCCCAAATAGCAGATTCGAAGAAACAGAGATTAACTACTACACACAGTGAAGCGTTTCGCAGCTCAGGAGTTGGTGGAGACCAAAAACGCAGCTAAAATGAAGTGAATATTGTTTTAAAGGAACGGTTCTCCCAAGAATGAGAATTCAGTCATTGCAGTCATTCGGTCATTTGCTGCTACAGCCACACTTGGTCCGATGGCATCTGTAGCTTCAAGTTGCTAATGTTAGCTAATGTTGGCAAAGTTGAGGACGATATTAGATATTATAGAGTCAATTTGCTGTTTTCATGGCTTTACACTGTATTATCCTACTATTTTGGCATCAGTTGCTTCTATTTAGTAGAAGTTATAAATGATAGTTTCTAGAATCAATGTATAATCAATATTATCTCATAGATATTCAATATTTTTATTTTTTGGATCTTTGTAAGGATGTCTTGCCGGGATGTTCATATGGCACATTTCTCTGCTTCTGTGGTCTCATACATAACTGAATGTACTGATCTTTGTAGTGAACACGCCGAACGTGTTATTAACTTTTACTGGTGTTTTGATTTTATTGTGGCTTTAGTGCACACTTCACAGGCTTGAACACTACTCAGGCAAGTACACAAATAAATAAACACAGAAAACCAAATTAATTATGAATCGCACATATCAAGTTTCTTTTAATGGGTGTGACAAGTCCTCAACATCTTTGTGGGGGAAAAAAAATGTGCTTTTAAAGCAAATTGTTAAATACATGTGTAAACAATAACTTAAATAAATAGAATTCCGGAAGAGATCCAATCATTCAGTGTAAAAAATAAGAATAATCCTTTTCAGTAGAATGTTCACAACTCAGATTTCATACGTCTCAAACGAGCATACAACCAGAAAGCTTTAACAAGCGAGAGTTAAGACGAAAAAAGCAAACGTGTGCTGTGGTTACAGTAATAGAGGCCTTGCGTGTATTTCTCTTTTTTTTTTTTTTTTTTGCATGTGCTTTGAATCGCTGTTTTAGTTCAAGTAGAAAATAATTAAATACACGTTAAAAAAACCCATGTTTCCTGGAGGAGAACAGTGTTTTGTGCGACTCCCACCAGGTCAAGATCAGAGATCCATGTTTGTCCTTCGGGCCCTGAGCGTCCTGGTTTTTAGTCTCATGGCTCTATTGTAAATAATCACAAAGACACTCTGGTGGAGGGATGAAACACACACATACACACACCCACACACACACCACTACAGCCGCCAATTCGGTCTGCGTATATGAAGAATGTAGAAGTATTTGAAGTATGTACAGAGGCAAAGATTTGAGCGAGCCTGGAGAGGTCCTCTTCTGTCAGCTGTAAGTTACTGCGCTCCACCGCTGCTAATGTAACAGTTACATCGACTTGTGGACGTTCCTCCATCGGTCTGCAGCTGCTGTGTCCTCGTGACTTCACTCTGGAGATGATGGACAGTTTCAGGTCTCTGAATCAGAAAAAGGATATTTTTTTTTATATGAAACTGTGAAAATAACACACAAATATGATTGAAATTGAATTGAAATGAGTTGGTTTGGCAGCTGGTTAGCTCTATCAAAAGTAACGAAATCCACCGAACAGCATCTCTAAAGCGCACTAACTCACAAAATATATATCGTTGTTTAATCTGTGCCAGCTCGCTGTTTCCCACAGTTTATAGTCTTTATGCTAAACTAAGATCAGCTTATGAGTTGCTTCATATCTTACAGAAAAAAAGAGTAGTATCGATTCTGTCTTATTCCCCAGAATGTCAACCTTGTTGCTCTGCTAACGCCGATGTATGTAAAGATTTACAAGACAGAATTTCCCTCTTCAATGCAGCTTTGATACGACTTCTAACTTGCCACTTGTGAAGCTGGAATCAGATTGGAGATAATGGATACATCTTGTAAGAAACTAAAAGCAGAAAAGTAAATCATCATCATCATCAGTCATAAATCAGTCATTATCCAGTTGATGAAGCTGATATGATTGACCACAGTGCGACTTCTTACCTAGGCCATCGGCTACATCGTCAGCCAGGGGGTCCGAGTTTATCACATACTTGCTGCCAAATACTTGCACCAACTGGTCGAAGAACTTGCATTCCTGTTTGTCTCCTCTGGAAATGGGAAACAGAATATCAGATCTTGTTTTCAGAGAGATAACACGCTGTGATAATAAAGCTGTGAATGTTAGGACCTACAGCCCGATCATTCCCTCAACTTAAACAGAGGTATTTACTTTCTGCCCTCGAGGAAGTGTCGGAAGTTGGCCCTCAGCCTCTTTATCCTGGTCTGACACTGTTCAGGAGTGCGCAGGTAGCCCTGGTTGGCCATGACCTCAGAGATCTGGATGTAGATGTGTCTGTTCTTGGTGCAGCTCTTTAAGTTCTCCTGGATCTCCTCGCTCCCCCATATGGCCAAGAGGGCCTCTGTCTCCCCGTCGCCCCAGGTCTGCTTAGTGCTGTCAGCCGCCCACTGCGTACCTGAAGCAACTAAAAGAGTGGACATCTTAGATTACATAATGAAGGTCATATTGTGATATAATTCCAATAGTCAGTTCAGTTTTCAGTTTCACCTTTGTTTTGAGCAGGCACTAGTGTGTAGTCATCAGGCTCATCGGTAACCGACGTGTCCGGGGTGGGTTTGTCAGCTTTCAGCTCCTTCCTGAAGATTTCATCCATCTCGCTGTAAAATTTAAAATCCTCCCTGAATTCAAAGGAGAAGAAATGACAAGTTACCTCCAGACATACAGCCACACTTACGGACGTGTAGCCTGTAATTAGCTGGAAATGCTAATCCCACTTAAATACCTTTTCACAGTAATAAAAGGTCAACACTGCTGAATTTACTGAAAGTCTTTTTTGACAGCTGACAAACCAAAATGTCTTTGTGATGATAAATAATAAATGTGTTTAGAAGAAAAGAAGAGTCACAGTTTTGTCATCACTGACTTTTCGTGGAGGAAGCCGTATTTAAGGCGCTTGATGCGGGAGTAGCACTGCTCCGTGGTCCTTATGAACCCTCGGTCATTCATCTTCTCAGAGATGTACTCAAACACGTGGCGGTTCTTCAGGCAGCCCCTCAGGCTGAGCTGGACGCTGTCCTCCCCCCAGACCTCCAGCAGGGTGCGAGTCTCCTGGTCTGACCAGGGCATCTTTCTGCTCATTTCAGCCAGGAGGTGGCTGGCTGAGGGCTGCTCGTCTGAGTGGAGGAACAACAAATATATTGCTGGGTTTTAAATCTGAGGGATTTACTTGATAGCAGCACAACAACAACAACTGTATGCAATCATATCAATACATTCAAACCTACACATGTCAGGATCATTGCCCATGAGAGGTTGCACGGTGGCCTCTGCAGCACTAATGTCCACATCAGGGTACGCGGAATTGTCACCGAGCACCGGAGCCAGGAGGTCGAAGTATCTGTACACCGCGGTCCGCCCTCCGCTTCTGGAAAACATAAATCAAAGGCATGCTGGGAAATGTGTCTGCTGGGGGTGGAAAAATTTCAGCATTTGCAAATTCATTGCTCAGCCACGTTAGTCACCTCCGGTTGTTGCAGTAACGCCTGTAAGTCTTCTTCAGCCTTTTGATCCGGTTGTGGCACTGCTCCGCCGTCCTCAGGTATCCAATGGAGGCCATCTTCTCCGATATCTCGGCGAATATGTGGCTGTTGCGGATGCAGGTTTTCAGGCTGTGCTGCATGTCGTCTGCCGCCCACACCTCAACGAGAGCCACCGTCTCCTGCTCCGTCCATGCTGCGTTCACACCCTCTGCACCTATTTCAGACGGATGAAGACGCTGTAAAGACTGCTGAGTGTATTTCTTTTACCGCTGTGTGAATGGATAAAAAAAAAATAAATAAATCACCGTACCTGGATCTGGGTCTGCCTGTTCATCTTTTTCATCATACTCATCAACAGAAACTGCCTCATGTCCAAGTATTTGTTCCAGCTGCTTGTAGAATCTATAATCTACTCTTCTTCCACATCTAGAAGGCGCAAAAAGACGCAGATTAAAACATCACCATCACCCAAACAAACAACAGGCAGACTGATACTAAGCCTGATCTCACTTCTTCTTGTCGTAGCACTGTCGAAAGTTGTTCCTCAGCGACTTGACCTTCCAGCGGCACTGCTCCGAGGTTTTCGAGTAGCCGAGGTCTTGCATTCTCTCCGAAATCTCTGCGTAAACGTGTCCGTTGTGGACGAAACCCCTCAGCGCCCTCTGGACGTCTTCGTCGCCCCAAATCTCGATGAGCGCGAAGGTCTCCTCATCTGACCATGAGCTCGGCCCCGTTTTTTCTGTCGTCATGCCGACTTCTCCATCTAGCAGCAGAAACACAACACCTGTCACTGTCCATATTATCCACTACTGGTTCCATCTTGACAGGGAATGCTTTCATAGTTTTGGCTGCTCATTAAACAAATTTCAAACACTGCACATGTCAATTTCAACAATGCAAAACCGCATGACTGTAACTACAATCGGTGAATTGAGGTGAGGTTTACCTGTTTCAGGCACTGATTCACCATTGGAGTCTTCTGATATCTCGATGGAGTCCGTCACCACGGTGGAGGACGTTGACGGCTGCTTGTCCAGGATTTGTTCCAGCAGGTCGTAGAATTTAAAGTCCACTCTGTCAGTCCCAGAGGAGCTACAGACAGTAAAGGCATCTGTCTTATCTCACACACACACACACACACACACACACCCTGCCAACAGCACAGTATACAAACTGAATATTCATGAGAGGCTCCTACCTCATGTTTTCCTGACACTGCCGATAGCTGGCTTTCAGCCGTTTGATCCTGGTGTGGCACTGATCGGGGCTGCGGGAGAAGCCGTTGGCACTGAGCTTTTCTGATATTTCTGTGAAAATGTGACCGTTGTGTGGGTAACGCCTCATACCATGCTGGACCTAAACGCAGCAGAAATTCTTAGTAAAAATAAACAGTGTATATATTTGAAATTTCTTTAAACAATCAGACTAACGATGGCATCATTCCTGCACATGAGATTTTCCTCTTTAACTGATCTGTACATGTCGGTGAAGGTTCTCAGTCATCCATCATGGTAATTCTAAGTGCTGTGTTGTAGGCAGCTGGACGTGTTTCACCTCTCATCCAAGAGGATTCTTCAGTTCTGACAAACTGAAGGGTCGTCTAGTTAGTTAGAATTGAAGAAGCCTCTTGGACTGACATTTAGGATCATGTAAATAAACAAAATTATAGATAGTTTTTGTACATTTTAATGCAGAAATGTTACACATCATATTTTTAAAGGTCTTTACCTGCGGGTCTCCCCAGATCTCCAGGAGGATGATGGTCTCTTTGTCCGACCAGGGAACTTTCTTCCTCTCCTCCTGAACGCCCGCAGCAGACTCTGAAGAGATACAAATAGAAAAGAGAAAAACGCCAATAAATAGATGATGCCGGAATCAGCACAGTATAGTTGACATATGTTAATTTTACTGTGGATGATGTTACGTTTGACTATTTCATCTGGTGTAAGAAGACTTTACATGCAACTGCTTTTGACGGGCACATTTTGGGGTGCTATAGTGCCTCCATGAGAGTAAAAGCTTAAAGTACAGGTCCAAGGGAGTGCATTCTGGGTAATCTAAAGCTGTGTTGTTTGTGTTAAATTGACATTTCCTTATCAGCTGCATCTAGGGCTCCTATGCCTCCTATCCCTGTTTAAATCCAGCTATTTCATTAAGACTATATCTTTTGTTTGTTCTACGTATTTCCATTTGATGTTTAGACGATGATTAGGTGTCAGGGTACCCATATCCTGATGGGAGAAGGAAGTGAAGTCGCTGTCTTCAGGATCTCCTGGTGGTTCATCCAGCTGCGACACTGAAGGGAAGTCCTTCACCAGAATTCTTCCCAGTTCATTGTAAAACTTGCACTCAACTTGCTCCAGTCCCTTCATGCTAGTAAGAAGACAGCAGACAAACACTGTAAACACACACCGTCCTGAACTCTCCCATTAACCTTTTTCTCGCTGTAAGCACACGTACTTGTTCTCGTAGCATTGCCTGAAACTCGATTTCACCCTTTTCAGCCTTGTTTGGCACTGCTCTGGTGTTCGGGAGAAGCCCTGGGCGGCCATCTTGCTGGATATGGTGGAGAAAACGTGTCCGGTTCTGTGCACGCCTCGTACCTCATGCTGCATCTTGTCTTCTCCCCACGTGTTGATGAGGGCCAACGTCTCAAAGTCTGTCCATGGAACACTTTTAGTTCCTTAAGTGAAAATACAAACACATCGTTTGGTTTATTTGGAGATACAACACCAATTTCTAAAACACCTCCGATACAGAACACCACAAGACACTGTACCGATTTCCAGTCGGCTCGTTTGGCCGACAAACTGCAAGTCCTCGTCTCCGTCTTGGGACTCGTCCTCATCGATGATCTCTTCAACATCATAGGTGATCTCAGGAAGGACTGAGGAAGCCGAGGAGCCGAGTACTCGCTGCAGCTGCTCGTAGAATTTACACTCCATCCTGGAGTTCCCTCTGGCGTCAGACAGGGAAAAGGCAACAGGTATTCTGTTTCAGTTCCTTTTTTCCTCTACAGCTATGACATCATCGGTCTGAGGGAGATACTAGTTCTCAGACAGATTGCAGATTTAGACAGAAAGACAAGCAGAAAGGACATCATTTGATACCCACCTGATGTTCTGGCGGAAGCACTTCTTCAGTCGTTTGATCCTGGTCTGGCACTGTTCCACTGTTCTCATGTAGCCTCTCTCTGCCATCTTCTGTGCAATCTGCGTGAATATGTGACGGTTCTTCAAGCAGCCCTTCAAAGCCCGCTGCACCGAGTCCTTCCCCCATATGTCGAGCAGATTGAGCGTCTCCTCGTCCGACCAGGGAACTTTTGTGTCCGTTACAGCTGGGAAAGAGCGTTCCTGAGAGTCTGAAATAAACCGAAGAGTTATCAGAGTTATTCAGAGCTTTGACTGATACACTCAAGTATCAGCTGATCTGTAAGTGAACTGTACAGACCTGTATATTCTCCCCATATCGAGATTAGAGGAGATTCACCTGAATTCTCACCGTCCACTGATGAATCCCTACAAAGGTGGAAAAACTCACGATGAATAAAACAGATATGCTCACACACCTTTTACGGAGCCAAATCAAAAGTTTTGTATTACTGTTTGTTACTGTCAACTGTTTCCACTGCAGCCCAGAATAGACACATAAACGACTGACTCCAGAGAGGGTATTCTGCATTTTTCAAGTTTTTAGTAGCCACCATATGGGGAAGGTGAGATGACGGGTATTTAATTTGTACTAACTATTAAATCCTACGCACCTGCCCTTTTATTTTAACCTGCTGATGGGCCAAATAACAAGTTAAGGGAGCACTAATGTCATCAATCAGCAGTTCATCTTTAAGAAATGTGAATGTGGGTACAAATGTCATGACAATCCATCAAACAGCTATCAAGACATTTCAATCAGAACCAGAAATGTTAGCCTCATGGTAGCTCTAGAGTACATCAGGTTTAATTGCCCAGGAACAATGAACGTCTGTACAAAAGTTTGTGCAAATCCATCAAGACTGAGGTGGTGAATCAAAAGACTGACAGTAATATCTCAAAGACCACGCTGCTAATATGGATAAAAAGCAAACGGACCATTAGTGATAGATGTTTTTGAGATCTTACAAGAAAGGTGCGGCCTCCGCAGGCTGTTTAGAGGGAACCTCCACACCGCCGCTCAGCTTCCTCTTCCTGAGAACCCGCACTCCAGTCACACTTTGGCTGTTGTCATCAGCTGTTGAATCTGTGTCCGCAGTCTCATTAGATGCAGTGAGGTCTATGGTTTCATCACATGGCCGTGCACTAATAGCGCTTGGTGCTTTCCTCTCCTGAGAAATGTTCCCACCTCTAACCTGCAGCTGCCAGGAGTCTCTCGTCTCCTTCAGTCTTTGTCCCGCTGCCTCTGAGCTCCTCCTACTCGTGTTGAAGGAAGCATCGACGCGTTCGCCTGCAGGTGAGCAGGAGGTGGCATTCATGACGGGTTTGGTGCCAGGAGGTAGAGACAGGGAGGAGAGGATGCAGTCATCCATTGGTAATAATCGAGGATCTACAGATGAGAAAAAAGATGCTTAATTACACACTGGATTATCTAGTAATTTAGTACTTAAATTAAGTGAACTGTAAAGACGAAAATATGTCTCTCTCTTTGAAACGTTATACGAGAAAAAAGCCTTTTTATTCACCTGTTCTGTGTGATGAAATAACCTACATATAGCAAATAAGATAATAGTTCAAAAGATACATTATATTTTTTAGGACATATCTGGTTTTAAATTATATATATATGTCATAAAAAATATAATAAATCTTTTATGTGTTACATTTTACATGTTGATTTCTTTTCACTTCTATAAACATATACTATTCCTCTAATTAATTATATAGGTCCTAATAATTATACATATTTATATATATGTGTAAATATATTACCTATATTACCTACCTATTTATTTATTTATTTATTTATTTGTTTGTTTGTTTGTTTGTTCATAAGATTCATAAGATTAATGGAGAGGAGGTGGGATTAGATAAGTTCCCACTCCTTTTCGTTTGTTTTGTTTGTTTATGAAAAAAAAAGAAACAAAGATTTCAAACAATTAATCAATCTTTCATTTGAAAAAAATGGGAATTCAAGGGGAAAAGACAAAATAAAAACATTATAAATACCAAAATATTTGCCCGTGTGCTAGTGTACCTTTCTCCTCAAAGTGTCCGAGGTTTCTGTGGTGTTCAAGTACAGCCTTCATGTCCTCTGGGGGGAAAAATGATTGTAAACAGTCGTCCAGGAATGACGGAGCGTCTCCGAGCAAAGCTGCCAACTGTGAAGAGAGATCAGGTTACTGGCTTTAGTGAGTGAATTCAAATGACAAGTAAGTCAATTCGATGAGGGGTCATGCTCGTTACTCTTTGTTACTGCCATTAAATATGAGTGGCGAGTGGTCAGGCTCGCTGACCCCCAAGTGTAAAACTACAGCTGCGTATGAAAATGAAATCTTTCCGTCCTACTGAACATTTGTCATTTTTATACTACATGATAATCTGATTTTGTTTTTCTGCCACAGCTTGGTCCAGAAAGGAGGGGGATGAGGAGGCAGCCCACTGGGACACTGTGTTGCACCTGTGCCCAGTTAACCCTCCTCCATATCTGCCCCTGGGTCAGTAGCACAGACAGATGAGCCCCTGCACTGAGCCTACGGTCCAAAGTCAGCCAGGAAAAAGTGAATCACTCTGGAATAACGCCACGGCTATCTCCCGGCGATACGCTTGTCTGTGTTGCATTTGGTCTACGCTGATGGTGAGACACAAGGCAGAGGCAAAACAAGTAGTTCAGACCTCCCACAGGGCCTGTTAACCTCCCCAGGAGGCAGTTTCAGTTCACATCAACACTGCAGTGGGTAGGTAACAAAATAAGGAAGGAACAGTGGTCGGAGTATGACCTGTTACATAAGCATGGCAGAGAGAAGCAGTGTGGCTGTCATTTGAGAATGCCTTGAGAGCAGCAGCAGCAGCAGCAGCAGCAGCAGAGAAAGCTCACAGGGTCACTGATATGAGTTGTGGGTTAAAATATACACAACTTAATTCGGGCCCATTCAGCCGACAGCTTATCAGAGATGTTGATGACATTTAAAACACATAAACAGGTATTATGTAAGAAGATGAAGAAAAGAAGAGGAGGAAGAAGAGGAGGAACAATAAGTAGAAGAAGAAGAGACAAGGAAGAGGGGGAGGAAGAAGAGGAAGAAGAAGAAGAAGACAAAGAGGGGTGAGACAAAGACGAAGAAGACCAATATGATCAAGAATAAGATGAAGATGAGGAGGAAGAATAAGAAGACAAAGAGGAGGAGGAGGAGGAGGAAGACAGAAGAAGAAAAAGAAGACAGCTGGAACATTCCTTTCCTCTACTTATCTCTGAGTGGAAATAGCTGATCACTCATGCAAGTTAAATGTTAAACACCTCAGTCGAGCATAAAAAAACGTTGTGAAATTTCAATCAATCTTTTCTCAAGCGATACTTCCGATAAATGCGTTGATGGAAACACATCTATTGTCAGACCAACGCGTTCCGGCCTCCGTGAGCCACAAGCCAGAGTTGTTCTCTACACTGTCAGCGTTGCTGAAGTTTCGACCTCTTCAGACTTCTTCCTTTTCTCTGTGCACCTTGGGAGCAGGTGATGCCGTGCCAGAAATCCAATCACTACCAAGGCTAGAGTTCAAAGAAACATGGCACCTGTGTGAAGTCTGGAACTGGCAGCAGCTCCTCCAGCCTTGATATGAACTCCCACACCAGCATCTCAAGCGCTGCATCGTACTTTGAGCCAAAGTACACAGGGAAGATTTCCTGCAAATGGGAGAGAGAGGGAGAGACAGACAGACAGATTAAGAGATGTACCAGTATGTGTCTCAGATGTTGTGTTTGGCACAAACGCTTCAAGAACATTGAACTTCGGAAATGGTCCAACCGCCTGAGGATGTTTGTTACTGCGGCTGTAATTCTGTCACACCTGCATTCCATTAAACCGCCATCTCTTGCAAAAGGTACAATGGTTAAGAGCGACAGGCCTGTTCAGTTGCAATCATCCCCGTTAGAATTGTAACTACACCAATTACTCAGAACAATGTTTTTGCACTTTGTCCTCTAATCGAACATCAGCCCCTCTGTGTCAGACGGAGAACACCCGACCAAAGTCAGATCATGAAAACTGGCTTCACCTAGGGAGATAGTCAGACAAGGGAAATCTTTTTGGCCGAATACTGAAATGTCCTGCGCCGTTTTATACTGATGGTACAATATATGATAGAGTTTATGTTGCAGTCAGTTCAGTCTGAGCACTGATGGATTTAAACAGATATAAAAATGTACTGGCATTAGAGTACCTCCACATGCTGCTGGAGCTACCGCTTGTGAACCGATCTCACTTTCCTGCTTTATAAATAAATAAACACGTACATCGCTCAGACAAATGGGGCTTTTTACACAAACAAAGAAGTAACTTAAAGTATAAGATTTATTGCCGAAAACACAAGAAGGCACAAGTAATTATGAATTTGTAAAGCATTTCACAAAGTTTGTCAAGTTTCTCCAAACTCAACAACTTACAAAAATGCTTGATTTTTAATGGGAGCCTGGTCTGGTGTAAAATTTGATATACACCGTCAATAAAATGTTGTCTTCATTCAAGGATGTTGTGTAATTTCTCCAATCAGTTGAAACAGTGGATTCAAACAACTGCTATGAAGGTTATGCAGGTTAGATGCACTTTAGACACGAAGCGGCCGGCGGGCTGGTAGGACATAGCGATGCTTCGTCAGACATGGAAAGAAACAACTTAAAGTGTTGCACTCACTGCAGAGTTTACAAAAAGGCTCAAATGATTCTGAATATACCGTGGCTGTTTTGCAAAGTGATTCAAGTTTCTCCTCTTTCGACTGCTCCACAAGATTGCTGGATTTTTCTGAGGGAGTCTGGGGATATTGCAGTCACTAGTTCAGATGTGAAATGAGTTAAAACAGACGGTGCGCTCACAAACATCTGCTGCTTATCTAGGCAGGCAAGAGAGGCCAAACACAGTATTTGCATTACAGTGAACCACATGGACATCAGACAGTGTGAAATCAGTTCCGTCTCTATTTGTGGTTTTGTGGAGGGAGGCACTCGAGTAGGCGGTGCTTCAATGTGGCCCATGACACAATCATGTACACACTGCTAAGAGAACTTTGTCACATGCGTCCTGGACAAACTCTGAATGTGTGATTGTGCCCTCACTGTGTCTAGGGTTCATTCATACGTGCGCTTAGAGCCGTCCACTCCTCATTGGATCCCTCAGTACTTGTGTTAATACCAAGTATAAAGAGTGCCTTTGGTAGTATTCACCATATTTAGACCATATTCATCCAAAACAACTTGTTTTTGTTGCATTAGGAAATATCTGTTGGACCCAACTGAGCTCAGAGACAAGTAAATCAACACATTAAAGAGAGAGAGCCATCTCACCTGGAAGAAGTATTTTCTTTCAGACGGATCCTCCAGCAAAGAATGCACCAACTCCACAAAGTTCACCTCAGATTCCTCCACCTGGTCGATGGTCACCTGTCACACACATACACAATGTGAACACAAAATGACAACATTCCTGACTGCATGCACTGTAAACAACTGTAAAGAACCCAACCGTACTGTGACTCAATCAATCATTATTAGATGAAATAGCAAACTTTCCCTCCAGAGAGAAACACGGAGACGAGGTTACTCACGTGGTGATCCTTGGCAGTGCTGACAGGGGCTTTAATTCTGTCCAGATGTGGCTGAATGGTCTGCATGTCCGCTGGGTGCTCGCCTCGACACATCTCCAGAACCAGCTGAATGTGAACACACGTGCAATCAATCATATCACGGCAAATGTAAAACACAAGAGCCCTGGTAGACGAACCTTTCTGTCCAGCGCTGGATTGTAAATTAAACGATCTGTTGTTACTCTGCACACCTGATTTACACTCAGAAAACACTCAGATCATGAACCTAAAAACAGCACTGCAAAGGTAACACTGAATTCACAGTGGTTATCGTCAACTCGTAAGCTACAAAAGATTGCTTATTGATTGCCTCTTTAACTTAAACCCAGAAAATAAGCAGAGGCGCGACCTCGAGCAGCGTTTATTACTCACCCGGGCCCTGAGTCCCAGGATGAGCTGAGCCCTCTGACTGTAGCTCATCAGCTCTGGGACCAGCTCTGTCACCATGGTAACAAACTCCTCCAGCATCCCATAGTGGTCCACGAGTCCCTGCTGCACTACTTGCCACACTGCAGCTGATAAGAGCTGCAAGGGCGGGGCCAGGAGGCGCAGATAGCGGACTGGAAGATCATTACCTGAAGACAAAAAAAAATGTTTTATTATTTCATGTACGTGACAGTTAAATAGGTTTTTCTAAATGTTTTCTTATTCATCCTGGAGAGAATTACTGATGACCAGCAGGCAACTTTATTTCAAGTCACAAACAATCTGATAGAAATAACAAAGGCAGGAGTTAACAACTGAAGGCAGGTAACACAAAACACCTGCACACATCTTCATGTATCATTGCATCGGGAAGTCTTTTCCCTTTAGAGTCTGAGAATATGATGATATATTTACATATTTGCTATTGATTAGGCAGCACAATTTATAGCAATCCTTTCAATATCTCTGGTTGACTTTGACCTTTGAAGACAATTAATGCAAATCAGTACGCAGGACCGCAAATATTGGATTTCAGTGTAGTTTGAGTGTGATGGCAAGCTTTTGTCAGGGAAAAGGCAGGCAAACAAAAACCAGACATGAGCCCCTGGTTCATTTAAAGTCTGCATAAAGCATTTTTCACACTGCTCATCCATTAAACTCCATCTGCTGAGGAAGACTGCGTGATAAGCTCAAACGTCAGACAGTTTCTCATTCAGTTTTACAGAAACATACCAGGGTTTTTCCAGGGCTCCAGGCTGTGACTATTTTGGTCACACATGCAACCAAAACTCTCTAAAGTGTGACTCAACATTTGCATTGGTCGCACCGCTGCGCCTGATGTTCAGCAGCCCCGATTACAAAATGTAGTAATGTTTTTTTTAACATATTCCAATTGAGTTTGTATGTGTGTACAGTAACCTTTAAACTAATGTCAGCCTATTGACATATTTTCTGTAGATTAAATTGTAACCTTTAACATTAAGGAATGCTTTTTACAACCACCCATTAAGATTTGAGGTTGATTTGACTGGTCTTCTATCATTCATTTCTTAACAGATGAGATCATTTCAATTTGTCGTTGCATGTGCTGTCATCTTAAAGACGCAACATGTAAGAATTTGCATTAAAAACATTTTAGAAAATAAACTAAAATCATGAACAGAATGTGAAGAAGTGAATTCTGACGTGATGTCAAAGACATGAATGTATTTGGTTGCAGAGATATCTACTGAAATGTGCACGCTAACCAGCCAGCCACAGCTATGACAGTCCAAAAGTAAACATCACCAACAGTCCCCTGGTGTTCTGAGCTCCCTGTCAGAGCAAAGTTAGCCAAAAGGATCGCTCGCCAGCTGCACGGTCAACTCAGCTCACCAACTACCAGCAGCTACAGTTCACAGCCATGTTGTTTGGAGTACAATCATTTGGCAGGTGGCTAATTCTAACATAAAGCAAAGAACAACATTGATTTGAACCTTTAGTCCAATTTACAATCACTGAAATAACGTAATAAGAAGTTTAATCAAAATGTATCATAGTGGGCACCTAAACTGTGTGCTGGGGCACGTACATGAAAAAGTTAAGATGCACTAGTGCAACCAGTTTAACAATCCAGTGTGGTTTTCCAGTCAGTTCGAAGGGTTAGGCGCTGCAGCTGAGCTATTTTGGGACTGGAATGATGTAAAGTCAGCACGGAGAGCACCAAAGTCCTCCGTGGACTTACTTAGCATGTGTTACCATGAAGCTTTTGGGGTGTTTCTCATCTGCTTTTCCAACTTTTTGCACGCACACACGGTAATATCACTGGTCCAAAATGATATCAAACGGCAGTATGTTTTAAAATAAGTCTTCCACAAACCAATGAAATGTGTCCAAATCACAATATATAATCATAGAGCAAAATAAAAGTCTGACAGATGAGTTTAACCAGGCTAACATGAGACGATGAGTTGAGGGAAGTTGCCAGGTGGATCTGGTTTAAAACGTGTCTTGTTTATCCTTTTTTTTTTCATTCATTGTGCAGCAATTAGCCCAGATTACCATTATTCCCACTATTAATCTCTAGATGTTCTGCTGTGTGTGTGTGTGTGTGTGTGTGTGTGTGGGCTCAATCTGAAAGGCTTCTCCACCTCAGTACTGACATGAGGAGGAGACAGGGTGGTTTGTAGTTTGGAACAAACGCTCCCAAATTGGCTCACTTCAGCGGGCACTTAACCGGAACACTTTACCTACATGATTTATCAGAGCTTGCCCCGCGACCCAACAACATCAACCTGACACGGCACCGGCTCAACTTGATTAGTGGAGACAAAGTGCCGGGCTGAGATGAACAACGACGGTGCTGCTGCTGCTGCTCTCAGGTGCACTGACAGCCAGCAGCATCCATCAAACTCACAACAAACTCGCCTTTACAACCGAGCAGCCTATTGAATGATGTGACAGTGTGGCTACACAGCAAAAGCTTGCAGGTGAAAACATATAATAATCCTGATCGATACTGATTTCTCTCTTTTTTTCTTTTCATTAGAGCACACGCACCTCGACTGCTTCCGCTTTCAATCCCGTATTTTATTTCCATTTAGCAGCTGACAGAGAGAGAGGGGGGAAAAAAAAGCACCGTCCAGATGTCTCCCCCCCTCGGGCTGTAGCGACCAGGGAACCGATCGAGAGAGCCGAATAAATAAATACCGCTATTTTCTGATTAATAAAGCGTCCATCGGCGATCGCCTGCCCTCACGATGCAAGCGCGGTGCTGAAGGAGGCATGAACCGGCTCCTGTTTTCTTTTTTTGCCCCCTTTATTTTAAAATTCTCGCATCGGGAGCAGGGACAGAACAAAGGTTTCTGGTCCCATCCGCCTCAGTCCAGATCACGTCAAGCCCTCTTTCCTGGTTGGCTGACGAAGACCGGATCAACCGGACAGTTCCGGTTTCACGACACCAGGTGGCGCCACTGTGCCTTCACTTACCAGGCTGCCTGTGGATTTCTACACTGTGGTGAAGGACATTAAAATCTTTTGCTGCATTACATTAATCCAACTCAAGTGCAACTACATAAGCAGTTAAAGCACTTCTTAATTTGTCAATAAAGTAAAAAAAAAAAAAAAAAAAAAAAGGTAATATGATCGGTTTTATGGTTGCTGATTCATTCATGTTGTTGCTGGAGGAGATCGAGCCTTCAACTGTTTTATATTGCTGTTGTTTTTAAAAAGAAATTATGAAAATGTCCTCTGCCTCACGCTGATGGAAAGTTTGGACTTTATGTAAAACTTTTCTAGAGCTGCACAGCGAAACAGCGCAGCGGGATTCACCGACAATTTAAGTAGAGAGGGACTTGTTTTAAAATATAAAAGGATGGTATTATTACACTTGTCCAAATGCTCATATCTAAGCAACTATACAGTGAAGATTTTATATTTTTAAAAAGTGTCAATCAATCTATGTCTCAGATTATTTTGGGATCTCAGAGACTTGGGTTACACTGGAAGAGATAAACACAGCCGCCGAGCACAACAGGGCGAGCTTTTTGTGAACGCGCGCTTCCTTCGCCCTTCGGACCATTTCGGATGGGTGCGGGACCAGGGGAAACACATCTCGACGAGGAAACAGAGCTCGATACTACACCGGTACTACTCGTACACTGGTACTGCTAAGCATGACAAGTTCCCACTTGCCCTGAACGCAGCTTGGATAGCGTGCTGGACGGGGGCGTGGTCAGAGCGCACAGATCCGCCTGCACGCGGGCCGCACTCGGTACTACTGAGTTAATTTGTTCATACACATATGTACGTCATATATGCACTCCTGTGTGAGTGATACCTGTATGCTGTGACCCGCGAGAGTGAGCATACCAAAAAGTCTTTCACGTCTTCTGCGTCCAATCACGCGTCCGGCGCGAGGGCTCCGCGAGCTGCCGCGACGCACTCCTGGCTCTCTAGCACGCGCAGCGGAGTTTCAACATGGACTCGGTGCAGAGAAAAGTCGCCGCGCAGGTCCGCCTGCACAAACATCTGTACGACTCATCGATGAGAGAGCACAAGGACAGCGAGACGATCGCGAACTCGTGGAGGGAGATAGCCGACAACCTGGGAGAGGAGGAGGCGTTTTGTCGGAGGCTGTGGAAAAACATCCGGGATCGCTACGTGAAAGCGAAAAAAAGGAGCCACATGAAGTGCAGCGTCCTGGGTGGTGTGGCCCCTCCGATCCTGCTGGAGCTGGGGTGGCTGGCCCAGTTCACCAGGCATCGAGAGACGGACCGTTTCGACTACGAGGTGCCCGACAGTCATTAAAGTACACAGATGCGGTGTTTACTTCTATACTGGAGCACACGTGCTGTCTTTTACTCATTGACGTATCATAGTCAGCAACCAAACTGCAAAGTAACTAGGTGACAACTCTCTCCACGTCCTGACGTGCAAAACGAAGTAAACAAGAATGACCGGAAGTGGTAACAAAGATGCATTACGACATGATTTCCGTTTGTATTTGGTCGGTGTGTTTGTCTTGGATCCACAGCAGTTACTTTATCACTACACAGCAGAGTCTATTTGTAACAACAGTTTTCTTTATCCGATTCAAGGATGACGGAGTGGTGCGCACTAAAGTCCACAGGGCATCACAGGAAATCTCCAACCAGGACGAACCAAAGTCCTCACAAGGTTTGTAGAGAGGTTATATTGTACATTTAGTGATGATGGATGGTTAGTAGTTGTTCTTCTTGCGTACAGCGCCTCCTGTTGGCCTGGAAAGATTCATAATTGTGTCATAACTACCAGCTGAGGCTTCTGAGAGTCAACCAGAAACCAAACACTGTCAGTTAGTCCTGTATAATCTAATTAAATACAGTTATACAGCAGGCACTGCTCAGCAAGCTCCTTATTACTAATTGCTGCCCAACATATAGTTGTTATAACCCATGGCCCTTGCTCTCGAGCAGGGTGTAGCTCAAGTGTTGACAACATTCAACGTGACTGTTAAGTAGCTCCTGCCTGATGAAGATATTGTTGTGCACTCTTGATTCTACGTTTTCAGACTATTTGTCTGTTGTGCAATCCATAACTTCATTCTCATTCGTCTCACTGCTCTCCCGTTAGAGGTTCGTGTCCCTCGGTCATCCCTACACCTCGTGGTTCCTCCGCTGCGGCTGATGTCGGCCTGTATGTGGCAGGTGGCCAAGGAGCGAAATGTGGACCACTATGGCAGACTGGCAGAGTTTGTCGTGATGGTGACGGACAGCGTCCCAGAGCTTCTGAACTACAAACAGAAGATTCAGCTGATCCTGGGACTCAGAGCTCGGGTAAGTGAATGTGGGCACTTCTCAGCCATTTGTTTTTTTTATGTTTTTCCGATGTTTCGTCCATGGAGAGACAGCATAAAGGGTCCACTTTGTGTTCTTCAGCTCATTCTTGAAGACTTAAAGAGGAATGACAAGGTGGATTATAAGACCATCCAGGATCACTTTGATAGTTTCCAAGAGTGGACAACAAAAGACATAAATGAGGAGGTGAGCAATGGTAATGTCAGGGTGTCTTCTATCTATCTGCTGTCTGCCAGAGGAAGAGATCATTTTGATGTCCATATTAAATGCTGTCACTTTTACATTACCACCAGATGCAGTTGCAGAAATTCTTAAACTGTTTTTTTCCCCCCCAAGTATGAGAGACATTTGTATGGAAAACTGAAGATTAGTGCATGTAAACAAACTTCTCCCGGCCTTCATGACAGGATCGAGATGGAGAAGTGGAGTTTTCAAAGTCAGCCTTTATGGAGCTGGTTCAGACGTTGCTGACGAACGAATCTGAGAAAAACAAATATTTCAAGGTGAATTATACCCCAACGCAAGGGTTGCCATTTATGTACGCATTTACCTTGTATGTCTGTCCGTGAACTGATTTATATATTTATCATTTTTCTTGTCAAAGGAGGTCTTCTCAGTGCAGTATGGAGCCCGCTTCGATACATCGCTGCAGATCCTGGTGTGGGAATTCTTCAGCCGACTGGAAGAGTTCCTCCCAGTACCGAGCTTTTCACAGGTATACAGCATCCACTTGATCCCCAAATGCTGGCTGATGAATTATCTCTAGGTAATTAGCTATTGCTGTTTTTTCCTATGTATTGTAATGGCTGCTATCACAGAACCGGCACTAAAATGAAAGAAGAAGGCAGAGTTTAGAGTCTTTGCAAATTCGTGAGACGTCTTGTGTTTAAATTCTGCCTGCTTTTCCAGGTCTCCTCCATGTTTGACATTTCATCCATTGAACAAGAGTTTGAGCAGTTCGCCTACGACCCTGAAGACCTGAAGAGGATCTTCCAGCACCAACAGGAGCGGCATAAGCTGGCTAAAAGTGAGATTATTTTCAGATGTATTTCTTGCAGTAACCTTCCACTGAAACACATGTTGTTCACTAATACAATCTCTGCTCACCATCTTATTACCAACTTGTAATAAACTGTATTCCTGCTTGACAACCAGCCCCACTTTACTGCATTTAACATAGCATATCACCTCTAACATGAATCTTCTCTGTTTCCTCAGGTGAATTCACCTTAATGTCGGACACCATCCTTTCCGCGCTTGCATCTAAACAGACTTCGGTGATATCTGAAGATTTTGCTGATCAAAAAATCATCCAGATTAAGTTGGGACAGAAGACTGTGAAGCAAGAAGACAGCTGTAGCGGTGAAAACACTTGTGAGGATGACGAAGAGACCGACGACAGCTCGACTGAAGCCAATCCAAACTCTCGGCTGAACGAGTACGGGCTGTCGCCTCTCACGTCCTCGTCATGTTACGATGATGCTGATGCCGATGCTGCAGGTGATGATGGTGAGTGTCCCTTATATTTCACACAATATCTGAGTCAGCTGGAAAAAATCCAATGTTCTCAATCTAATGCAAGTGTTTAATCAAGTGTGTAGATGTGAGGGGTAC
Organism: Acanthopagrus latus; assembly: GCF_904848185.1. Taxonomy (NCBI): domain Eukaryota; kingdom Metazoa; phylum Chordata; class Actinopteri; order Spariformes; family Sparidae; genus Acanthopagrus; species Acanthopagrus latus. The sequence continues at coordinate 12,037,886 of NC_051052.1, read as the reverse complement.
ATTCAGACCAAACAAAATGAATGTGAAGACCTGCGTTTTATGCAGCACTGTAGGATTTGGTCTGAATATAACCTGGAGGTGAGCTCACTTACTCTGCATCCGATTCACTCGAGCTGGATTCAGGCATGCACTTGTCTGTGAAGTCGTGCTGGGACCAAATATTCGCTTGTCACAAAGGTTCTGTTGAGTGCATTCACTTATTTCTGTTGTTTGCTGTTTGCAGAAACAGCTGGTGAGGCCGCCTTCCAGCCCCACAGGCGCTCACGAAGCTCAGTTGAAGGAGCGAAGGAGCATCTGGATCTGAGTCGAAACGAGGAGGCATCGGAAAAGAGCGTGAACCAGTCAGGAGGCAGAGCTGATGTCACCGTAAAGACGGCGCTGGAAAGTGAAAAGACTTCTGCATCTCGTTCCTCCCTCCTGAAAAACCATCACGATGCTCACTCCCCTGTGCGGCTGTTCAAGTGCACTCAGTGCCAGAGGCCATTTAAAAGGCGAAATGACCTGAAGCGGCATTACCGTGTTCACTCTAGCGTTAAAATCATGCCCTTCACTTGCAAAGTTTGTGATAAGAAATTCAGTTCTCGGACTATAGTCAAAAATCACATGCGAAGTCACAGCGGAGAGAGGCCGTATGCCTGCACGTACTGCGACAAGAGGTTCATGACGAGTTCTGTCCTGAGGTCCCACGAGCGCATTCACACCGGTGAGCGCCCATATGTGTGTTCTTTTTGCAACAGGACATTCATACAGTCATATACATACACTGTGCACCTCAGGGTGCATAAGAAAGAGAAACCATACCTGTGCAGCACATGTGGTATGTCCTATCCAAGCTCAGGGGCCTTGCTGGTGCATTCAAGGACTCACACTGGGGAGCGGCCTTATCAGTGCGACGTCTGTGGGAATCGTTTCACCACATGCGAAAGAATGAGAAGACACCGGAGATTCCACACTGGAGAGAGGCCGTACTCTTGCTCTGAGTGTGCCAAATCGTTCCACTGTGGCTCAGGGCTGAAGAAACACATTCGGACACACACGGGGGAGAAACCCTTCAAGTGTTTAACATGCCACAAGACGTTTGCTGAGAAATCCAATATGAAAATACATCTCAGAGTCCACAAAAAGTAATGGTTGCTCCTCTTGGTTTGGCACGTAAATGATGAATCACAGACATGTATTCACAGATCAGCCACAGTATTGACAAGTCCACATTTTGGATAGTGATTAGCATTGTTCATCTCTTCAGGTCTCCAATAAAACTCGCCTGTTTTGACAAACTCTAGTGGTAAACTGTTTGATAAAAAATTCTGTATAAATACTTACTGCATTAACACATTCTTTTCTAATAGTTTTGTTGTAATTTTTCAGCGTGAGTTAAAGGACTACGTATAGTGTGATATACAATGTATTAACATAATAATCATTGTTAGTTGTCATGAATGACTGTCTTCCATCCTGTGTTTATTGGCTTTATTGGGAAGGGAGGGACGGTCCATTAAACATGTGGGGTTTTCTTAATTGTGTGTCTAATTATTATTGTTATTATTATTATTATTATTATTAACAGACTTGAGTGCTTGTTATATCTGCAGATAATGTTCAGCTGATTTCATAATCCACAAATATGAAAGACAGAATCATGAACACTTGGAGTAAGTATTTCATTTGAAATGCTTATGGCGAACACACTACTCTTGTTTGGTAATGCCCACATAGTAGATTGTATTCCTGCCCCTTGTATTAAATAAAAAAAATCGACAAGACTTCTAACTTGGGCGCCACTGTATTCTCAGTAGGTCCATGTCTGACGCAACTCAGACAATAACTGCAAGTACATTTCATGAACAGGGCTTGCCAGCATCTAGCAGTAAACTATGTTTCATTTTTTATCCTCAGTCCAGATCACAGTAAACACTTTTTCCTGGTTGGCTGATGGAGACTGAAACAACGCAGCAATTCAGATTTTACAACACTAGATGGCACAGTTGGTCATCTATGTTGTAAAGGTGTGACCAGTTCAAGCACTGGTTTGTGTGTACAGACATCTATACTGTGGTGAAAGTACAATTCAGACATTTTACTTAAAGCAAGTAAATTAAGAATACTGTAATTTAATACTCTATGACAAGTGAGCAATGGTTCTGGATTAAAGTAAAATTACATAAACAGCCAATCACTCAAAATAGCAAGTAGTTGTTATACAGAATGGCCCAATTTCAAACTAAAATTATGTAAATTAAAATGTTAAAGTTAAATATGCATACTATGTTGTAGCAAAGTACTAGTCTTTTCCTTTCTCTATTTCTTTTATGTATTTTACTAAAAAGTGGTTATTGGTGGAAACAACCCAACACCATCTCAGCCCCTCTTCACTTGAGCCCCAAATACTGGCTTTGGAATTATTTCAAGGTGATGTATGTTTAAAATCCACCCACTCTTCTTTTCCAGGTTCTTTTCCTGCACCAGCGGGAGTGACATAAGATAACAAAAGTAAAATTCTGTTAGCATTTGGCATCTTATTTCTCCCAGTGTCCATGTTATGTGGGAAAGATTGATTATTTATTGTGTATGAATAACTTAAAATTGTTCTGTGTTTAAAGCTTGGTTACTTGGCTTCTAATTCACTCAAGAACAATATCTTCAAACTGGAACAATATCTTCACTCGGCACGTTGATTCTGTTGAGTGAATTCTTCACTTATTCTCTTCTATCTCCTGTTGGCAGAAACAGCTGTTGGATCCACCTTCCAGCCACCCAGATGCTCGCAAAGCTCATTGGAAGGAATGAAGGAACATCTGGATCTTGGTAGAAACAAAGAGGCTTCAGAAAACAGAACCAGCTCTCTTCAATTAAGTGAAAAACCCCAAAAGACCCCATGAAAACATCTGCCTGGAGTGCATCAAGGCTTTCGCATCTTGCTCCTCCCTGAAAAAAATCAGTGCGTCAAGTCCTACAAAAGTCAAAAAGACCTGAATCAACATTTCCTTATTCACTCTAAACCCAAAGTCCTGTCTTTTGCGTGCAACCTTTGTGACAACAGATTTAGTTCTCAGGCTTTGCTTGCAGTTCATCTGAGACATCAGTGGGGAGAGGCCGTATGCCTGCTTGTTCTGAGTGTCCTGACACATGCAGTCTTGAAGTCCCATGTATGCATTCACACCAGCGAGCGCCCATATGCCTGTACTTTTTGCGACAAGACATTCACACAGTTATACACTCACGCACTGTGCACCTCAGGATGCACATGAAAGAGAAACCTTACCTGTGCAGCACATGTGGAATGTCCTTTAGTAGCTCCGGGGCCCTGCTGGTGCACTCACGGGCTCACACGGGGGAGCGGCCTTATTACTGTGATTCCTGTGATAAGGGTTTCACCACCGCCGTACAGTTGACCGTACATCGTAGATTCCACACAGGAGAGAGGCCGTACTCGTGCTCTGAATGTGCCAAATCGTTCCACTGTGGCTCAGGACTTAATAAACACATGAGGACACACACAGGTGAGAAACCTCACAAGTGTTTGACATGTCACAAGACCTTTTCTCAGAAATCCAACATGAAGATACATCTCTGAGTCCACAAACGTGTCTAACATACTGTTTTTTAAAGACAGGTTCATAGGCATGTGTACTGTGATGTTCTCTGTGTGAGTTAAAATAAATCTATCATGATAAATTGCGCAATATGAAAAGTATGAACGTGAATATTTTGTTATGGTTCCTTAAATTTAAGGATGAGGTCATTTAATTTGTTTTTGTTGGTAATTGTGACCATGACATGTACTGGGCAGGACCTGTAACAGTGGAGATAAACCCGCCTCTGCTCTCTGGTGGACAAACTGTTGAATGTGCATCAATTTATTGGCTGACATGCACGCGGTGTCTTTTTTGGATCTATTGTTTTCAGAGTCTTGTGGAGTAACATTAAACCTAACAACCCCTCTGTCCCTTGGCCTGCTCAGTGTATTGGTCAGGCCATAGTTCAGGGGGTAAATATCAGTGATTGTATTGAAATATTAAGATGGTGATTAGAAGACTTCTTATTTGTTTTACCTTATAACAGTGGCAGTAAATTATTTGTACTCTCATGCAACACAAATAGGCTATTATTCATGTTCTTTATGTCCCATATGTTGAAGTGGGGCTACTGTGAGTCCAACACACCTTATAAATGTTACTGTCTTGCAGAAAGACTGAATTAATGCATGTTTACACTTTGATTTGAGCTTTTTGAGCTGAAGTTTTGGAACTGGAAACCAGGACTTCCGTTAAACCTCTCCCGCCTTCAGAATAAAAAGAGGGCAATTCGACTAATGTTTTTTTTTAAAAAAAAACAACAGTAATGTAGTGGTCACATATGAAATCACAGAACAACTCTATGCTATAGAGGGCTGGTACAGACCAGGAGGAGAATTTTGACAGGTGATTTTTCATGCCTAATTCAAATTTTGTTAAGAGGGCACTTTTATTTTGAAGACCGGTGTTCGGAAGTGTCACCGTGGTTGCTGACCATGGTTGTTTTGGATCAGTTAGCTAGGCTACACTTTCCTCCAACAATGTCTGCACTAGGAAAAGTATAACACATATTCTACCAACACATTAGCACCCACAATAAAACTATTAGGAGGGAACTTCAAACCCTGCAAATTGCGGTAGCTACATACAGCTGCAGTAGTTAAATTAGCTTGTCAATGCTAACTATCAGCGCTGCTAGCATGGCCAGATATCGAGGTCTGTATTTGACTCTCTGTGCTTTCTCTAATGTGACATTAATGTAAACAGCTTTATCACGTTACTTATTAAACAGCCGGTATTTTCACTACTTCTGCTACAGGCCTGCTGAGGTGTTAGCCCTCAAGATGTTAGCTAACACCTCAGTAGGCTGTTCCCAACCAAACAGCCTGTCCTGTTGGCCATTCAAAGGCTACGTACAGGTTATATAGTGCTTGATATTGTGTATTGTCGTGTTGCTAGTTGTTCATAATCAATACATTGTTGAAATGTCAGTAAAAGCTATGTATAGAAGACATTAGATTAAAAATGTGCTGTCGTGACTTAAGTTTTTTTTTTAAAACTTTTCCTTGCTTGCATCACCTGTCAGATCCTTACCTCCCCATGTCATCCGTACACCTCATGGTCTCTCCACTGTGGCTGATGTCAGCCTGTATGTGGCAGGTGGTCCAGGAGCGAAATGTGGACCAGTACGGCAAACTGGTTGAATTCATCACGTAAAGTCACATATGCGTATTCACGCAAAGACTAGAGCAGCGAAAACATCCACAGAGTGATGATTGGACACTGATCATCTCCACTGTTATCGTACTTTCTTCTCAGTCAACGCCTAAATTGAATATTTTCTCAATACCCTTTATTTTAAAAGGCCAAACTGATTTATACATTTTGAGGTCTGTACACATAACTACCTATGATTAACACCTTGAGTTTTGGATTATCATTAGCATTTCTTTTTGTGCCACAAATTGCAGGACTCATCAAGTCCCAAAAATGAAACCTTTTTTGAGATAGCTGCAGCAGCAATACGACCAGAGCGCTGGATTTTAACATGTGGTTTATAGAGTCGCACAATAATGGGTAAGGAAGAAATCCCTGTATTCAGCTGCTGTCTCACTGCTTACATTGGCTGTCCATTTTTTGAGTCAAATTCCGTTTAAGGCCTTATGATGCCCCTTAGTGTCATAAATAAAGTTAAGATAAAGGAAGAGGATTAAGTATAATGTGTGTGTGTGTGTGTGTGTGTGTGTGTGTGTGTATTATGTAGCATGGATGACTTTGGATTCCTCTATTTCTTTGGTGCACAGGCACTGTGTGACAATAAAACATGTCAGAAGGTGAATTTTGAGATGTGGCTTGAGCATTTTATCTTTTGGGGACGCAAATATCCATCAACTGACATTCTGAGGAAAAGCTGCGTGAGAAGTACCTGTTCTGACAAAGTTTATAGATCTGTGAAATTGCTTCTGTGGTGTCTGCGGACTTTATAAATGTGAATGTCTGTATAAATGACTATAACATGACTGTTTTCTTTCCTCCCGCCTACAACCATTATTAACCATTATTAAACACTCAACATTTGAGTTATGATTCTAGAATAATTATATCTTTTCTGCTTTCTGAGATTCCTCCCAGGCTTATCGAAGAAATCGACTTTACTGATTTGTTCTTTGCTACACCAGTGCGATTGTCCATGTCTGACACCATCATGCCCACACTTGCATGTAAGCGAACCCTCAGCAGATTGTCAAGATGAAATGAACGGTATGAAAGCTAAGAGCAAACCCAGGAGAGAAAAAAAACTGCAGAGAAATAAAGAACAGTGGACTCTGAAGGGAGGAAACAGCCGCACTGTAGAAGACAGCTGCGAGGACGATGATGGAGAGAGTGACGACACCTCCAATAAAACTGCACCATCCGTTTCTCGGCTGCAGGAGAGGGTGCTGTCACCGCTCACTTAATGCCTCCGCTCTGAAGAAGTCGCGGTGGCAGGTGAGAGCGGAGAGCGTCGCTCCTGTTGTACGTGACATCCATCCCGGCCACTTAAAAATCACAACAGGCTATGAAAACAGCCTCTCTCTTTTATTTTTTGGGTGTTTGTATTTTGTCACACATCCTGACAGATGTCACCCTTTAACTACATCTTCTGCTTCAAACGTCCCAGATGTCTCCTGTCCACCACCAGAGGGAGACACACACCTTTGTCATATTCCCGCCGAACACGGACAAAAACGCGCCGGTGAAGGGACCTGCAAGAAAACCACTTGCTTGAACTTCCCTGATGGCATCCCTCCCAGGAAACAGAGCTCAATAATTCATAACAGGCACTCATAAATTTCAATGAGTTTCTAATTAGGAGGAGCCCGGAGTAATTGTCTCTGAGGCGGTTCTAACAGGAGGAGGATCACGCTGACAGATTGACAGAGTCCTTGTGGCAGATTGCTGCAAATCACCTAATTATGAGCAAAAGTCAAACTTTGGGGCTTTTAATGATGATTATTTTGGCTTTATTGGATAATTTCACGATCGACGGAGAAAGGAGGGTGAGCGAGGACGATGCGTGACAAATGTCCCACTCATGAATATGACATTTTCATCTGTGCTTGATCTCTATCCTTCAGTTTTTTTCTTTTTTTTGACACATCAGGTTTGCAGCTCTGCCCTCTTGCGAAGTCTATAAAAAGATCTGTCGCCTGTAAAATGTCTGGTTGAAGGTGCCATATGCAAGAATTTGCCATCTGTTGATCTCATACTCCAAACAATTGGGGGGCAGCGTATCACCAGAGTGACTGCTAACACCTTATAGCCGCTGTAAGCTCTGTTAGCAGTGTAGCTAGTGGATTCAGTAGTGACTGGCTATCTCATTCTGAGTGGCATTATGAGACAGGGCGGGTCGAGGCTAGCTGGTTAGCATGCTCAGTTTAATGGAGATCTGCAACACGAGGCACAGACGTCTTCGGTATAACATCTAAATATTTAGATATTGCACCTTTAAAGTATAATTGATGGCTTGGATATACTACTATTCCTAGATATACTACATTATAGAGTCATTTTGTGAAATTAATGTGCAATGAGTAAATACACATGTCCAAAATAAAGCAGTGCAAGAGAAAGACTTGCATTCCTCAGAGGTTGCAGTCTCTTGGAAAGTGCAAACAAGGCCGTGTGCAGCCGACACCGAGGACACTGAGGCCATGTCCTCTGCGTTTCTTCTGGCGATCTGGGGTTTTTACAGCTTTTAGAGTGGCCACAAAAAAATGTGAAAAATGTGAAAGGCCCCTCTCTAGAGTCAGTGTTTGGCGTCTCCGCTGTGGGATAATGTTGGAACACGCCAGTTCAACATGGCCGACTCCAGCTAAAGAGGACCTGCCTTTTCTGCAGATATAAAAGGCTCACTCTAAGGTGATGAAAACACAAAGATATATATATTTATATAAAATGTAATTCCTGCCTATAGATCCCCCTAAATCCCCCCTTAATCGTACCCACTGGACCTTTAGATGGCTGCTGTAGTTAGCTGACTTAGCTGGGAAGTTGCTGACTCCCTGAGTCGACTGTAAAATGCTTCACATCTGAGTATGCATCTCACGTTAGAGGAAGAAGTTTGACATTTTGGGAATAAGGCTCATCCGCTCACTTGCCTAGAGTTAGATGAGATTGATACCATTCCAGCAAAAACTGTACAATCTTGCACACACTCTCACAAGATGCATCTTTGTGACAGAGACGTCGACCTTTTTAAATAAATCTGTCGATGCGGAGGTGAGACATGCACACGGGAATGTACTGTTGTGATTAGAGTGCACTCTTTAAGGGGATTTGATTCCCTGCACCACAAAAAAACAAAAAAAACAACAGATAAAACAGAGAGCGTGCGTGTTACCTTTTGCTCAAAGTTTATTCCACTGTCATTTTTGTCTGTTCCAGAAGCTGGGCGGTTAGCTTAGCTTAGCACAAACGAGGGAAGCGGTGGGGAAACAGATCCCGCACTTTTTCTTATATGAAACAATGGAAATGCAACATGTTGATTGAGCTTTAGAGGTGATGCTCAGCTAAATCTCTGCGGTATTTTAATGCCAATCTAAGTGAACCATCTCTCTGTAGAGAAAGTCTTGACAAATACCCTCAAAGATGCCGGGAGTAAGATCGCCTATAGACGGCTTGTTTTCACGCAGACACCTCCGACACACTGATATCAGCCTGTCCGGCGTGCTCGACTGAATTACTGCCAAAACCTCCTGGAGATGAATAACATCCAAGTGCAGTAAAGCAGGCAGTGTAATAACAGTAATCACTTAGTGGAGTTCATTTACAGCAGTAAAATAAAGGTCACTGACACCCCCCGCGCGGGACGTCTCATGGATATTAGGCTCTATTTACTGATGGAGGATGATTCAGTGAGCTAACCCTTCAGGACGGCGGCTGGTGGCTGCGGAGGGACATCCAGAGGTATTTTGTATGTGTGCAAGCACATGAGCTTTGGCTTGGCAGGAGACACCGGACAGGTGGATGCTCAGCCAGCCAAAGTCCCATTACTTGCTCAGGGGGCAGGCAATGTGTGTGTGTGTGTGTGTGTCTCGGAGTGTGTGCGCGTGCTTGCATGTGGTAATTACTTTTTCTCTGTGTGTGTGCATGTTTGTGTGTGTGTGTGTGTGTGTGTGTGTGTGTGTGTGCAGACGGGGGTGATTAGAGCTGGGTGGCGGGTGGAGGGCTTGTCAGAAGTTATCTTCCCATCTCATCTCATCATAGGCAGTCTGGCGGATTCCCTCGATGGCTCAACAGCCCGACGCCGCGGTGCTGCTGTCAATCGGGCCGTCAACGCCTGCAGAAATCGATGCCAATCTCCCTCGGTTTCTATTTTTATCCGAGGCTCAGCACCCAGGCCTTTGATAAGGATGCTGCCTCCTTTTTGCTCTCCTCTTTGCCTCGGATGAGCAGCCCCCGCCCCCCATCCCCCATCCTCCAACCTCGTCCTCCTCCCCTGCTGATGAGAGGTGATAACAGACAAGCGAGATGGAGCTAAAAGCGCAGACCCGCCTGACACTGTGAAAGAGGCTTTCATGGTGGAGAAAATGATGATTGTTAGCGTTATTACAAGTCGCGAGAGCCATGCAGGTTGTAATATTATTAGTCCAAGACGTGATTGCATTTAAATTGTCACTTTTATCAGAGCTAGGACTATTACCGCCGGTACCTCTGCCACAACTACCAATAATACACTACAACGTCTGCCTTCACTCAAGTCTCTCATTGACAAAAATGCAGCGAGACCAACAATTGAGGATGTTCTGGGCTGCCACATCTGTCGCAGATGCGGAGATGTTGATGGTGTTGGAAGTGTTTTCACAGTTGAAAACCAGCAGTCCCAGGAAAAACTGGGCGAACGCCGCTGATGATGATCATTAGATGTGATTGACAGCTCCGCCACAGAGACCAAACACAGGCAAATTAAGAGTAACGTCCTGTAATTAAGAAGCATAATTAGTACTATCTTCTGAGTTTATTGTATGTTTTTACTTGATTCTACAAAAATCGCTGCCAACTGCAGCCTCAGGACTCATGTGTGGAGTACACACATACTGTATGTATACAGGTGAGGTGAGTGACACAGTCTCTGTCAAGGTGACCGTGTTCCTATTCCGAGGATTTTGTGGGTCACTGAATGGTTAAATGATCATGAAAATGGTGTGAATCTGAGGTCGGATGAACAAGGCTGGCAACTTCCCTTAAAAGCCACAGGTTTCACTGTGTGTCTGCCACTTCCACTAATTTGATCTTTGTTACTTTTTGTTGGGGAATTTGCATCGTTAAAGTAAAATATGACCCATTTACTGACTTGTGATGTTGTTAAAGGGATCTCTAGTCAAAATGTAGTTGTGCCACTGTTATTTTAATGAGTGGTTTCCTGATTAAATGTGTGTTTCATAATATTACGGCACACTGACTTTCCCAGGGCCGAGTCGTATTCCAGGACAGAAACACCGTTTAGTTTTGGGTCTTGAACGCTCCACAGTGTGCTGCGTTTTAGAGGCAGTGTATGAAACCCCCCCTTTAAAGTGTTCATGTTTTACTGTTATGCAATGTTGAGTCAAAGTAGATGAAGTGTGGCTTTTTTGAAACAAAGAACACTGATATCTCTCCCACAGGATCTAAATTATTTACAAGAATTTGATACAAACGATTCTCCCTCTTTAATAGGACAGCTTAATCATCACTGGTGCACGTAATTAGTTAGATGCAGCATTATAACCACTAATATAGTCTGCAGGGGCCACGGGTAAGTCTCTGATTGGTAGCCGATCAATCTACCACAGTCGCCCTGGTCTCAAATGAAAGCATTAATTATTGTTTATAAGTTGAGGGATAAAAAGGCCCTGATTTGTTGAAGGTTTTTCTGAGTAGGAAAAAACACCAGTGGACAATAGAGTTGTCCAGAATAAAGCCGGTAGAAGATGAGGTGGTTACTGAAGATAGCACGGAAGTTTCTGAAAGAGTCGACTAGAAGCAGCTGTGCAAATAAACGCTGTGATCCGGCCCCGTGTGACTCACGGCCTTTGTAGTTACCGGATCTCGACCGCGGTGAGATGGAGATTTCGGGCCCACACGGTTCTCCAGCACTGAATGTCTTTCCACCACCAAATTTTGAGAGACTTTGAAGCCCTCGCAGAGACACTTTATGATGGTTTTTTTCCCCCCTTTCATTTATCGCCCATCTGTACTTACTGGAACATAAAATACCCGAGCGGCGTACCCAAGTGTGAGCGGCTCAGAGCTGTGATTGAGCCGAGCACAGGACGAAATGTGCTTATCACCACCTGACGATTGTTTCTCCCCTTCATCTCCCTGCTCCGCTCGCTCGCTTCGTACCCTGTGTGTTTTCTAGACGGGATGGGATGTCCTCTCCTCTGCCGACTCGACGGTGCTTTGTCACAGCTCGGCGTACCAAAATGAACGACCCCCCCCTCCCCGCCCCCCACCCAGCCGCCTCGTGAGCTCGACTTCAGCTGCTGCTCATTAATAATCGCCATTTCCCTGCGACTTCTGCGTCGACGTCAAATCACGCGTCGACGGGAGTGATGCTGCGCTGGGAGTTGTCGGAAAACGTGTCGGCGATTAATCGCGTCTGACACGATGGCGAGGAGTGAAGGATGTGTGTGTGTTTTTTTTTTTAAATCGATGCCTTGAATTTCGGGTCATTCCTTTTCAGAAAAACGTGGAGGACGTCGCTGCTTTGATGATGTTTTCTTTTTAAGTTTTCCTCGGCTTGACGATTTGATCATGTTGCGGCCCTTTTTCGTGACTCTGAGCGGAACAAAAAAGTGGTTTAATGAGTGCGAGCGAGACGGTCTGAACAGCTTCAGTGAGTTTGTTTCTCACTTTGATGCAGCAGTGAGTAGGCAGGGCGGCCTGCTGCTTAGACAGAGTGTTATGTAACCGGGAGGTCACCGGCTTGACCCTCGTGACTCCCCAACAGCTGTGTGTTTTGGCACTGTGCCCTTGAGCAAAGTAACCCCAAGTTCTCCGAAGTCATGCTGCGGCAGAGCACCGTGTGGAATATCACAAATAGTCTTCTGTTTTTCCAGTGTTGAACATGAGCAAATTGATCCACAGGCTCCGGCTATCATCTCTATATTTACCTCATTTTTGTGGAAAATATCTGTGGGCGTCTCTTTTTTTCATTGCGTGTCTATTCTGCTCTTAAGTTGTTGGCAGAACTCGATTCAAACATTTTCCCTCTAATTGGGTGTTTTTGTGGATGCCGGATTAATCAGCCGCGGGGTATTTAATGTTGTTTGGGCAGCTGAGAGGTAATACAGCCAAGCCATTAACATATCATTAAAGAGTCCTGAGCACCGTAATTGCAGCCAGAACGCTGACGCTACACTCTCATTAAGTGGACTCGGAGAGGGGAGACGTCTCGTTGTGATGGGTTTTAGTGAGATGTTGAGGAAAAAATTTGTGTAACTCAGCACTCTGCCGTCACAACGGGACGTCCACAGGTCACACTGTGAGCGGAGATCGGTTCCAAAAAACTGCCAGGCAGGCTCGCGTTGGAGCTGAATTTCATCACTCAGAGGTTGCAAAAACAAGGACTCAGGTTAACAGGTTTTTTTAGCCTCGCAAGCGGCGTAGCTCCGAGGACGGCAAACATGAACGTACATTTGTGATGCTGGGAGGAGGAACCCTACTGTCCCTGATGATCCCTTAACAACCTGTTTTGCTGCCACCAAAAATGGCTGAATTTGTCCTAAGGTCTCAAAAATATCTGCTGGTTTCACGCTAAGAAATGCTGAAACACAGGCTCCATCTGTGGTCACGGCATTATCACCATCCCTTCACCCTCCTGATAACGCAGCTAGGTCATTAACATGTGATGTGACCGTGATATAAGTCCTGCAGAAACGTCAGCATGGTACGTATGACAGGTACACGTGTGTTCATATCAGTGGTTAGCAACATTAGCTGTGATCATTTATTAGGATCAGTATTTGTGCATAAGAGATTTTCATGTTTTGATCACCAGCACCCCGTCCTGAAGTTTGAAGTCTTAAAGAAAGCAGTTGCTATCGAGTGGCTAAATAAGAGTAAACAAGTTGTCGGGGACATAACCTGCCATCTCGCCGAACATGGAGACTCATTTTATCGCTAGTCCGTCTTTACAGGCCGACTGTAGTCACAAGCTATTCAAATTCAAACTTTCCAACCTGCAGATTTATCAAGTTATAGTAAATTGTGTGTAGAAGTGTACAAGGAAGGTAAGTGACGGTGACGTTGTGGTATATAGCTTAACGTTAGTGCTTTACTTTCATTCACGCTTCAAAAGTCACAACATGGTCTGTGATCATCATGCTGAACAAAATGTGTAAGAACTGTAACCACTGGAGCGTATTCCCTGCAAAGATCCAGAATCCAATGTAAAAACCAGCAGGCTTTTCTGCGAGGGCACCAGGTTGATGCGTACAGAAATACCCCTCAGTGCTCTATTACCACTAACAGAGAGGGCTAACATGTTTGGTTTTAATGTCTTGTGTCTTGTTAAACATTCAGTGGATTGCCATGAAATTGACATTTGTGGATTTGAACTTAACATCTGAACAACACGTCTCATCATCAGATAAATCATTTTATCAGCACTTTTGTTTGTGACCAAAGCCTCTGCTTTATTTTGTATATTTGTTGCTTATTAGCCCATTTTTGCAAAGGTAACGCTTTAAACTAAAATGGTGACTGTGTTAAACTACCAGTGAAGCATCACAGTTGTCGTGCTGATGTTGGCATTGAGCTTTACACGCCACTGCAATATTACTAGCATGGCTGTAGACTCTCATTAGATCGTTTACTTTGAGGCTGATGTCTGTTTTCTAGGAGCAGCTGTCCACCTTTGTTATAAAGTTCGTCGTCTGCAGATGTCGCAGACAGTGACACACACCGAAACAACTGCTTTTTTCATGAAACACATCGACCTGGTGAGCCTGTGTGAAAGCTGAGCCTCCCTCGCCGAGGTCACCTGGTAAATCCACTCTCATCACACAGGGAGATGAAATGAACACGAGGAGACAAGTCAAAGGTGGATTTAAAGCTAATTAAACCGGAGGAGTTATGCAAATTCATATTAATATTAGTGTGGATTCGATTTTTTTCTCATCACAGAAGCTCAACTTTAGGGCGTAAACATCGTGATTTCCCCCTTGTGCATCAAACTTTTTGGAAAATTCGAAAAAAAAAAAAGCCCTGTTTTGTTGACTCATCCTCTGTATCTATACTTTGCAGGACTCATCTGTGTCAATATTTGACAGGCTCTCTGGTTTAATTACAGATTCCCTTTTGTGCGCTCGCTGAAATTTCAGGGATTATCCAATTACTGCCTGCGTGCCGACAAACAAGGGGGCCTCTTTGCCTTTCACTAATTGGAATGAGGAGTAGTGCCAGCGCTCAAAGGAGAGGCCTATCACTGAGAATTATTGAATAGAGAAGAAGAGTTAAAAAAAAAAGAGAGGGAGAGAGAGAGAGAGATAGAGAGAAGGATATGTGGTCTGCCTTTGGGCTGCTTGTGGATTTCCTCTGATTTCATCAGAAAAAAGATGGCTGAGGCGATTCCCCCAGACAACAGCCAGCTGGCGTGTGTAGGCGAGCCTCGCTGCCCAAAAAAAAAAAAGAAAAAGAAAAAAAAAAAATCTCTGAGAAAAGAAAGTGAAAGAATCATGCTGTGCCTCTGCAATTCATCCTCTGCATCAGACTCACCCCTAAACAATCCCCCAGCTCGCCTGCTGCTAGGCTATTTTGCGGGATAACACGGAGCGCGGCTGGAGGACGACGTCTTTATTCATTAATGAAGCCGATGCAATTGTGGCGTTATGTATGGCAATTTTTTTGTGGCTTACTTGGCCGATTTAACATGAGCACTTGTGTCAGTGATTGGCAGTTTGAATTACACTTATCAGATCAGTCCTTTAAATACCTCGTGTCTAATTACCATCCACCGAAGCTTTTTACTGTTGCTCCTCCTAATGATTTTACATGTTAGCCTGCTGCTCTCGCGCTGTTGTGTCGACTTAATTTCATAAAAAACCCAGCGAGAGATCTGAGTGAAACATCCTAACTTACAAGAAAAGATCCCCCCCTTGTAAAACTGGAAACCTCAGGTGTGTGTGTGTGTGTGTGTGTGTGTGGGTTGAGCTCGTGTGTGGCACAAAAACAAACACACACGAAAGAAAAGAAGGAGTTTGACAGACAAATGAAACAAGAGATATGCGGCAGGTTGAACAGGCGTGATCCATAATTTATTGAGCAGCGCTGACGTTACAACAGGGAACAAATGAAGCACAGAACACAAAAGAGCATTATTTATTACAGGGGGAAAAATAAAAAAGTGTAGCCCGAGGGAGGGCGGATACAGTAGCACAACACTCATACGTTACTGTACACAAACAGGCCGCCGTTATCGCTGCTGCTGTCAGACGGGGAAAAAAATCCCATTACCCCGACTGTGATGATTTTCGTGTTTTTACCTGACCTTGGGGGGGATTATGTGACCTTGAACGGGGGAAGTTTCCCAACCTGAGAACTTGTGCTTGATTAAAAATTTTAAAAAAGAGGAAATGAGGCTGCGTTATTTGAGCCGAATATCTTGACATTTTGAAAAAAATGTGAGGTGCACAGCTCAGTCGTAACCGAGGAACATCGACAAAAAGCGCGTTCACGCCCCTCTGGCGAAAACGCAGGATGGCAGCGATCCATTCAAACACAGCCGGCCCCCCCCTTCCTACGCCAGGGCTGTTTTTTAAATAATGCAAGCACTTTCCCATAGATGCCAGGGTGGTTGATTCCCACCTTTGGATTCCCATGGACCCCCGCTGGCCGAGGATCGAATCCTCCCTCAGCCTCCGCTGCTGCTCTGCTATTCTCTCAGACCTTTTCATGTCTCTATAAAGATGGAGAGGAGAAGGAGAAAAAAAAAAAAAAACTCTACGTAGGAGTGGGAACCTGAAAAATAAATTAAACCGATAATGCAAGCTAAAGAAACTTCCCATCCCGCCCACTGAATATTAGATCACAACAACTTACAGCCTTGAATAAATCATTAAACCTCAGCGGACCATATCTCTTGCAATTTCATCTTGATTCATTATCCACTTCCTATCAGGGCGCAGAAGCAATGTCACACAATTGCGAGCATGTGTCAAATTATCGTAACATCCTAGGGGTTTATAATTCAGTTTTTTGGGTTTTTCAGACAACAACCCATTTAGGCTTCATTCAGATTCTGTTCCGGGCGTGAGGGCGGGCGGGGCGGGCAGCTCATTTTACAGAAAATACAAACAGAAGGTTGACATTTAACCCAAACCCCCAACGGCGCCCAACTGGACCCAACAGGAACGGGATAATTTGAATTTCTCGCTTAATTGGTTGACACTGAGTTCACTTCAGGCGGAAAGTTACCATTATTAGCCGTTTTTGAGCCGGCCAAAATGTCCTGGACCCAATTTGTGAGTGGACGGGAATTTAAGGGCTTTTCACTAAGCTGAAGTTTCGAGACTGGTGCTAAAAGCTTTAGAGTAGGAGTGCTCAGTGCTTTTCAGGCCAAAGGACCCCTCAGCTGATGGAAAGAGTATACAGCATAAAAACCATCAGTTGTATAAACAAGCCGGCAGGAGTTGTAGCGCGGCTAATTAGACGTGTTCGCATCAACCGCTGCAATGTCTCTGGTGGCTTCTCAGAAATGTTTCAATAGTATCAAGTTATCTGAATTGTTCGATGTTAAAGTGCGTCTAGGTTTGCTTGCTCGCCTGATCACTTGTAGACGGTTGCCAATGTTGTGTTAAAGTTGTAATGTGTCGTGATATGTGTGCTCGTGATATGTTTGAATTCATGTTAATGTGTATTTTAAACTCGTATCTAACATTTATTTGGTGGCCCGCTGTAGTAACTTTGGAGACCCCTTAGGGATCGTGGGCTTCAGAGCGGAGCGCCCCTACAAAGAGCATGAGCTAAGTGAATTGAGACTGAGACAAAGGGTTGATACCAAGTCAAGACCAAGACCACGGCGGGGCGTAAAAACACCCACAGAGGACAGAAATGGAAATTCCTCCTCATTCATTTATTATCTGTACTTCTAAGTGTACTGTTAGGAATGTCTCGCAAAAATACACTCTTGTCTTCCCATAGAAACCATTTCTAAGTATGAAGTAACGCAATATTGCTGAAGTCATGGTCTTGACTTCCTACAGTTCTCTTTGTCTGAGACCGAGACAAGACCTCAATAAAAGTGTTCTTGAGACCAACAATCTCAAGTGCTACAAAACTACTACCTGTACCTGGCCAGCACCCAATCATATTGAACATAAAGGAGCATTAAGCAGCTAAAGAAAGAGTTGGTGGAGACCAAAAACAGAGATAAAAGGTGACATCATCTCAAACTTGCAATGCTACTGTCGACAGAAACATTTCAATTAATGCCAGTGTCGCCCCATAACTGCAACAACAAGTATAAACATATAATGATGATTATATTGTATTATGCCAGAGTTGTTTTTCAGCTTCATGACAATTAAACCCCAATAAAATCCATGGATTTTATAAAACATTACGTGTTGAAGCTGAAAGGTATTTCTTAGCTCGTGACAGCAGGTGAAACTGATGTTTGAACCACTTGCACTCACGTGTAATACAGCGTCCTGTAACATGTGAGCGTGCGTCTTTGGTAGAGATCCTTCACATTGATAAACAACATCGATGACCTACCTCTGAACACTGAGCCCCGACTCTGAACACTGAGCCCCGACTCTGAACAGCAGCTCCAGTTTTGTACGCCGACTCGGCGGCAGAGGAACACAAGAAGGGGTTTAAAAATTCAGTGCATGTGCAGCCGGCGTGCAGGTGGGAAATCTTCATGAAAAGTAGGTCTGTTCACACAACTTTTCTCAGATTGATTCGTCAGCCTGAACTTACAGAACATTTAGGTCCATTGTCCTTAGGCCAATTGTTCAGTTAACTATAATAACAGTTTAATCAAGTCATTTCAAAAGATTTCTTCACATTCCAGACCTGGTCTGAAAAGATTAGCCCCTCTCTGCAGTTATTACCCGATTCTATTTTTTACTGCGTGCGCACTCTGGATAATGGGCAGGACACTGATGTGAACATGGCAGCTGTCATATCCACAGGAAGCTCGCTGTGTGTGTTGGCCAGCGCGTTGAGCACTCACCGCGTGTTTAGTGGCTTCTACTCCTACATGAACCCATCTACCAATCACGTAGGAATAAAAAGCCATAAGACACAACAGCAATCTCACAGGAGGGAGGAAAGAGAAGGAAGGAGGAAGGAAATATTAACTCCGCGCCGCCAAAAGAAAGGAAAGGGGGACGGGGGGAGGTCGTGCTCTGGAAGGAGGAAAGAAGTGTGGAAAGTGGTCTCAGAAGAAGGGGGGCAGGGAGCCGGGGATGGAATGGTTGAGGAGGAAAAAGTGGATTTGAAGAGGGAGGGAACAGGGGAAGGAGAGAGAAAAGGGAGCTGATTTCACAGTCATTCAAAAGGCAGAGGTAACCCACAGGTGATATTTACAAGACCACGCTCTGTGTTTGTTTCCCTTCTGTTTGATCATGTGCTTCTGTGTGCAGCGGATGAATATGTATTGCGGGCATTGCTCCCTCTGTGAAATTCCTCTGTGTGTGTAAACTATATTTGATATGCTCGGAGCAAACTGCTCTGATGAACCTAACCAAACTCCATCTGCTCTGTCTTCACATTTTTTTTTTTTTACAGGCGCATGCAAACACTCGTTTTCCCTTCAGATGCTGCGCAAATAAATATCTCTCCCCTCTTAAAATGTGTCGTGCTCCTGGTAACGTCCCCTTCATGTTCCCCCGTTCGCAGCAGTAGAAAGCCAGTCGCACCTGCGTGTAGAGGGGTTACAGTACGAGTGCTGGCACGCACAAGTCAGGCACGTCCAGATAAATATGTATGACTCCACCGCGGTGTGGGTTTCTTGCTTTGTATGCTAATGATCTTATACAAGTTTAATAACGCAACTGTGGTGCACTGTGGGTAGGGGAGGTGGAGGTGGAGGTGGAGTCGGAGGTGGAGGTGGTGGGGCTGAAGAATGGACCCGCACATCCTCACAAATCCTCTGTTAGGCCTCATGAGACGAGGTGTGAGAAATGAGGTAACAGATTACATTTAATCTTGCTAATTAGGCTGGAAGGAGTCTGATTTCTGTGCGCTCAGTTTCGTGAGCGTGAAGGTTGCTGTTGCTATTAATAAAATCAGCCATTTTGTTGTGTATTCGAACACAGGAAATGGGTATTTCATGCATTATTCATGTATGGTTGCTGGATTTTAGCGGGAAAACGAAGCTAAAATTAACCACAGGAACAGATTAGAGCCAAAAGAGTGTAAAAAATCAGTAATGGAGAGTCACTAAGTACATTTTATTTGAGCACTGTGCTGTACTTTTTCATAATAAAATATAATGCTTTCTTATATAAGAGTTTAGTAGTAGTCGCTCACTTTAACCAGGTGCAACATTATAATGCTGCACACACGTATGCATCAGCAAGCACATCATTTTGTACTTCAAGTACATTTTGCTGACAATACACGCTTTTTCTTGAGTATTTCTAGTATTGCTACTTTCAGCTGAAGATGGACTGAAGGAGAAAGTCGATTTTTAAGTTTTATACCCAGCTCATCATATACTCTGGGATTGTAGGTCGGGTCGGTCGCCCGCTCTAACGCGTCAGTATTTGAAGAGTTGGGAATGAGGCTCATAAATCAACTTTTTTCATGTGGACCTTTAAGTAAAAGACTTCACCACTGCAGTATGTTGAATCATGAAGAATTACTACAGATTGAGCTACTCAGAATATAAAGAAGTGCAAATTAACCTCTAGCATTAAAATGCCGCTTAATGTTAATGCATCACTGCTCGTAATCCAGTAATACATAATGCAGAGAGGAGTAATCCTGCATAATGAGTACTTCTACTTGGAGCGGCCTGCAGGTCTGCTAATACATCACTCCTTACTGTGGCTTTCAAATAAATGAGATACATAATGTCTTTGTAATCTCTAACTGTTCATTTTCCTGTTTTTGTCTTCTTCTGACTGTTTTTAATGCAAATTCAATGTTCTTTTAATTTCGTGTTGCTCCTGTAAAGCACTTTAAAACACACAATGTAAGCATTGTGCCCCTGCTGATTTCAGACTCATCACAAATAGACAGCAGCATATCACCGGGGTAACCGCTAATCGCTGCTAACTGTAGCTGTCGTTGGCTAGTTAGCTCAGCTAGCCATCCGCGGGCTAAGCATGGAGCACCGGGAGGAGCGTTGGCGCTTACACCACTAGCACGAGAGCTTGGGGCTAGCACATTGGTAGCTAATGTCAGTAGATATCTCCTTATCTTAGCATTTCTTCACATTGTGATGATGATTTTGGTTAAGTTTCAAACTAAAACTCAAACAACTAGACTCGGAAGTTCTTCCGTCTACTTGAAGATGGATGGACTTTTGCAAGTTTGCTCGAAAAAGAAAGAAGTACGATGAGCCAGGGTTGGTGTTAGCCTTTGTGAGGGATCATGTGTGACTCTCGATGTCTGCACACTGTGTTATCTGAAACACGTCCTCGTGTCAGGCGGCGAGGCGTTCAGGCTCCCGGTGTCTCTGCATCGACCCCCGGAGAAGGATCCTGCGGCAAACAGAGAAAAAAAAAAAAAAAAAAGAGGGGAGAGAGGAGACGTGAGGTGTGTTCACAGAAGAATAATAATTCAACCCGAAGACTGAAAACCTTATTACTCCACTGCGGCTGTTTGGTTATTTAATGAGTCAATCTGAGGGCTTCGCTATTGAATTAAGGGTCTTTATCTTGTGTTTGCCGAGCACTCCCAATACCAAGAACATCCTCGAAGAGATGTCGGGGTATAGTTCGAGCTGTCAGTCTGAAAAACTTTCCCCCTCCGTTATGCGAGAACTCACGCTGGGGCTTTTACAGAAACAGCCACAACTTAGTCCTGAACCGCAAACCAATTATGTCCCTTATCGAGCAGTACTTCTTGATGACTGGTGCAGTTTACAATGCCTAATGAAAAGTTAATAGCGAGCTCATTCCTGCACCTGCGAACGTCTCCGCTGAGGTAAAAACTGTTGACAGTCGGTGGATTCTCCGTATGCCGCCTGTTAAAAATATCGAACCTACATATTTTTGGAGTGAGGACCCGACCGTCCTCATCAACAAAAATAAAAAGTTTAGCTTTTAATTTATCATCTAAGAGGCTCTAGGAACTGTTTGGGGACGGCGCTCCCGCACAATGAGCTGTGACATCTTCATTGAAAAATGATTGATTTGGCTGCCAGGGAGAGGGGCTGTTTGAGAGACAGATCACTCAAACAGTCAAGCTGTAAAAAGCCCAATAATATGATGAATGGTCTATTTACCCAACAGATGAGGAGAGACTTGCATAGAGATTAAACGTGCAGGTTTTTTTTTTTTCCTTTTTGGGACGTGTCCTGGTCACGGGAATAGATTGGAAATTTGAATAATACGTCTGTGTTCTCCGTCGGGGAGCAAGCTGGAAATGAATTCAAGTTGCGAGTGATTTTCGACCGCGAATAATGCGGCGCGGCGCGTTTATCACCCCTGATTGTCTTGCAGCGGGGGGGTGGGGGATGGGTTTATCGATTGCGAGGCTTCACACCTGTGTGGATTTCTACACCAGCCGCCAGTTCTCCTCAAAGATCTCGAACAAAAGTGTGGCGACTTGTGATTAATCCCCTCTGCTTAGAAGCGATTTCTTTGTGTGCAGGGGAAAAAAAAAAGTTGAGCCACATTATCATTATGGCGAAAACCATTATTAGTTCCCCATTATTCCCCCTCAGTGGAGGCCCTTGTTTCCGCACGCTCATGTATCATAAATGGACCATTTAACACATATAACGCACACAAACTGTATCTAAAGTTAAGCCACTAATCACTTAACCAAACAACGTCTCAGAGGATCGCGAGCGCGTGTTGATATAGTGACCCAATTTTTTTTTACACATAGCATCTATAATTGATGTGCAATGGATGTCGCAGCCTCCGATCTGATAAGAGGTTTGGCTCTGATGGATCCTCCAGATAGGCTTTCGGTGGGGCGGGCGGGTGGGGGGGGAACAGATGTAGAGTCGTGCATCAGAGAGGGATGGGGTTGCCTGTGATCGTTTCCACCCTGCAGCGAACAAAATAGCCCTCATATATCCCTGTAATCTGCATTAGCGCCGGAGCACAAGCCAGGAGACAGCACAGAGGGGGATGAGTAATGGGGCTACTGCTGATTTGGCAGGGCCTATATTACACCTCAAAACTGAGGCATGCCCAACTGGCGAGAACATGAAACGAGGATGTCACAAATGAACAGCATCCCACCGGAACGCAGTATTTATCAGCCGATATTACGCCCAAAAACACGTTTTCGAGCAGGTGACAGGCCATGTTCGCCCCTTTTTTTGTCCTTCTGAAATACTAGTGCTTCTCAAAAACACACACACTATCTCCATCTTATGCTATTTTACACTTCTACTTCACTGCAATTAAAGGGACGTAAAGTACTTTCTGGTATTAGTTTGAATCCAGTTGGTCTAATTATCATTTTACGGTTAAATGACATAAAACACTTTGACACTATCTGGTTAGTTTGGTTTGGTTTTCGAGAAAACATCATGGTTTGGGTGAAAACGACCAGGTCACTATAACAAACACTTGATCGTGGCCCTCTACGGTGTTTTACTCTGATTTTGTCGCTCCGTGATAACATAGCTCAACTTCCTCCTTTTCCCTTCATCAGAATTACTTCAGGTTTGAGGGCTTCATCGATTAAAACCAAGCTTATGTAATTTTGGGACTTTTACTGCAGCATCAGATTATATCCTTATTGGGTGATGCCACCGCTAAACCTCACAGATGTTTCCACTTCATTAAACAGTTTGAGGTGAAAAAAGAGGTGAAAGTCAGGATTAAATGACATGAAAAAAGCAAAGATTGGAGATATATCTAAAAAGAACGTCCAGTATGTTTTATTTAGTATTTATATGAACTTATTTGACAAGGCTCATACATGTAGTCATACTCTGTGAATTTTAAAAGTTGACTTTAAAAAAGTCTGCAAACCAGTGACCTCAGAATTATCAACTCAACACAGGCAGGGAGTCTAAAACAAGACCAACTTAGTCCATATATTTTGGTGCTTCTGCTGAAGCAGGGGGTCTGAGTACTTCTTCCACCTCTGGCTTCTCCTCCATTGGCACATTTCGGCTTCGGTTGCTATTTATTCTCAGCAGGCTGTGGGATGAGTAATGACCTAACGCTGGTTTGGCATCTTCTGTCTGTATTACAACCAGAAAACCGGAGCCACAAGCAAGTCTCTGACTGGCGAGAGCAGGAACACGGGCCCCGGTGCCAGGGCAAGAAATGAAATGTTTCTGTCCGGCAGCCACGGCGGCGTGTGCATCCTAAAGACAATCACACCCTCGAATAAAGTGTGTTACGCTCCAGACCCAGAGGAGGAAGGGCAATTAGTTACATCTACTTTACGTCTCTGGAACGGAGGAGAAATAAGAAGGGAAGTGATTATTTTGTTTGTTTGGTTGTTTTTTTTTTAATGGAATATTTTTAATTATGTGAGTACATTTTGCAAGTCAAGGGGAAACTCCAACTGTAACCCACATAGAAGAAAAATCTTTTCATCTCATCTCCAACACGGCTAAATCCTGAGAAGCAGGGATATAAAATGGGAGCATAACAAACACAGCGCCTGGCATTAAACTCTTGTAATGGCTTGTAACAGGATATGCTCGCTTGCTATCTGAAATTAAAGCGTAGATATTACATCCCTTGGGGCCAATCAAGTAGTTATGCGTTTATTCTGCTGGGACGTTAATGTACTCCTGCGACGCGTGCGTTTGTGCGCCTCGGTGTGTTTTGTTGTTTGTGTGGAAGTGGTTTAATTTCCTCCCATAATTCATGGTTTTCCCACATTAATAGATGTGATTCTGGTGCGCTCGTGTTTTTCTATTTACAATTAAAAAATATCTCATAAAGAAAACACACAGCTCAGGGAAAAGAATACCGACGCGCCGCTCGGCTAATGCCGTTATTTTTTATTTATTTTTTGCTCCACTTTGAATAGAAATGTGATTATCAGGACGGGGGGGGAGAGAGACGGCGCGGCCGCACAATAACAAATGATGAGAGAACTTTTTTTTTACGTCTTCATCAGATACAGCTGAATCATTTAATCAAGACTGGTGCCTGGAAACATCAGCATATGGTGGCATTAAATTTACATCAGGGAGTGATGTGCAGCGGGGAGCGTCTCCACTTCAACCCAGCAGCTCAGATGTTTCCAGGATTTGTTTTTTTTCCTCCATTATCTGAGCGACAAATCAGCAGAATGGAAGTGCTGAGGAGTTGAAGACGAGACTGGAAACGAGTGCACACAACGAGAGCAGGAGTGCTACCTCAGGAGGGATGAATAAGTGTGAGACTGTTGCCCATTTAAACCCTAAACCGTTACTGTGCATTTGATGTTTCAGCCACAAAGACTTTGATCAGACGACCTGCTTCCTCAGGCTTGACTGAGCTGCTCAACACACTGTACGGCAGCAGCTGAAGGTGTGAGTGCCATTAACAGAAGAGGGGCCCCTCAATAGGTTTATTGTTTAGTGCTTTCTAAAGTTCCTGCCGCCGCCGTCGTTCCACTACAGGGCTGTGAGCAGATTGCTTTTTCCATTTCGCGCGTCTCCGCAGTAGAAAAGTGCTGGTGGAGGCATTTTTTTTTTTTTTTTTGCAGGGGGCGAGCGGATGATTAAGTCCACACTCCCCCTGCTCAGGTGCAAAACATCTGACCGGCCTGAAGAAGGTGGAAAGGTGTCGTTAACGAGGCCAGATGGTTTGTTCATCAAGATTCGCTCGATTGAGAATGAAGGTGTTGGATTGAGCTGCTATCGCTGTCGAAAATGAGCCTCCCTCAGTGACCGAGTACACTCAAGTGCTGTACCTGAGTACCATTTCGAGGTACTTGTACTCTCATTTTCTGCCACTCTTTTACATCTCAGAAGGAAATTTAAGACTTCTTTCACTCCTCCACATTCATTTGATAACCTGCAGTTGCAAGTTAGTCATTTGAACGCAGGTGTCTGTGACAGAGTCTTTCTCCATTTTGTTATCGCTGCTCACATTTAAAGCAACATTATGCAACCCCACCCCCCGTCACTTCATTGAGAGGGTAGGATCACAGCGTTACTAGTACTTCTTCGCCACTGAATAAGTACATTTAAAAAAGCATGTGGTACTGATAGACCGACAAACTAGTCGTGACCTAATTTTAGCCTAACAGTGTGTTCATGGCTGCACTCAGTAACTAGTTTCTCAGTACTGTATGACACAAACCGTTCGGGTCACTGAGCGAGATGAACTCTCACTTCTGCTTTGCCGACGTACGTACTTGTACAGTAAAGAGAGGCTGTTTACGTAGGGCAGCTAAAGAAAGAAATTATTAATTGTCTAAATATCGAAACCGTCCTCCCAAGTATGCAACAAATCACCCTTATCTGCCCCGTCCTCGCTCCCCCCCTCCAGCCCCGCTTTCATCACTCATTGAGGGTTTTCTCTCTCCTGTCGACTCCAAAGAGCGAACATTTTCATGAAGGCAATAAAACGCTCATCAGCAAAGGCCTGAAATTATTTTTTAATATGACGACATTTTAATGAGGACTGAAGGAGATGGCTGGTTTGGCTGATGGCAGCGCCTCTTTATCAATGAGTGGCAGGGAGGAACTAATGGCACTAAAACAGACAGGCTGCTGTGGTCTCTCTCTCTCTCTCTCTCTCTCTCTCTCTCTCTCTCAGTGCGTCTCTATGTCTCTCTCTCGCACACAACACTTAGTTTTAACTGAAGTTTTGCCAAGACTCGAGCGTAAGAAAGACATAAAACCATTACTCCCCTTGACAGACCACCTATCACTAAGAAACCTAGCTGCATTTGACCTCTTTTGGGACACACACTCCAGACTCCATTCAGTCCGTCCTCTCAGTTCAAAGTGTTTACGCGTTTTGTCATTGATTGGAATTTAATCTGAGGACTTTTTCGCTTTTGCGGCTTGAGAAAAAAAACCTGTCAGAAGTGAGCGCCGGGGATGGAGTGGGCTGCCAAAAGGTTGTGTTATTGGACTGGAGAGGTTATGATGAAATTACAGATAGAGTCAGGCAGGGTTCACAGCGTTTTTTTGAAATACACAAGTCATGAGGAGTCCACGAGATGAGAAACAGAGCGTCCTGTGTCGTCTCTATTGATATTCTGAAGTTTATAACGCTGCTTCATACTCAAGAAAAATTGCACGCCCATTGTAAGGATGACCTGACTCTGGAGACTACAACACAGCTCAGACATGTTGTAAATTAATGTCATAAGAGGTGAAAGTATATGTATATATGTATATATATATATATATATATATATATATATATATATATATATGTATATATGTATATATATATATATATATATATATATATATATATATATATATATATATATATATATATATATATATATATATATATATATATATATATATATATATATATAAATAAAACTGCCAAGATGTGCTAAATTACTGTCAGAATGTGTTTTTTGAATGTGACTTTCAATTGAAGCCTTGAACCTAATGAGTTGTCAAGCAATAGAACAGGCTGTGAAAACTGTAGTAAAGTTATGAAAAGCAGCAAATTAATGTCACTCACTAAGATGCTTTACTCATTACATGCTGTTGTAGAACACTGTGGGATAAGTAAAGTGCTTACCACCTACAGTATATTAAAAACGCCGTGTTGCTTTACATTTTTTTAATGAGCGGTCAGACTTGGCTGACTTTCCCCGCCCAAGGTCAGGACAAAAAGCGTTTTTTTTTTTTTCTTTTTTTGCGGACGAGAGCCCCCCCCTGCCCACCAGACGCTAAACAAAAAAAAAAAAAAAA
The DNA here is from genome assembly GCF_904848185.1 of Acanthopagrus latus. NCBI lineage: Eukaryota > Metazoa > Chordata > Actinopteri > Spariformes > Sparidae > Acanthopagrus > Acanthopagrus latus. The sequence continues at coordinate 12,010,865 of NC_051052.1, read as the reverse complement.
CCACTTCTCTGCCTCCTTCCTCTTTTACCATACAAGGTCGTCTCATGCTGGCTACGCCTCCGCAATTAGCATGCAGCCTGTGGTGTGGCCTGTCTGGCGGCGAACACACAAGCGCGGCGCCCCGCTCTCCTAATGAGATGCCAGTCAGTGAGGGTGCCTGCGGGACTGTGAAAGTGAAAAAAAAAAAAAAAAAAAAAACACTCCGGGGGTGTCCGCGCACCAGATCATGGGTGGTAGAGGAGACCATTGAAGTGCACACAGCCGGGCCGGGCAGGGCGGGCGGCTAATTCTACATAACACACTCTATTTAACGGACGTTTTCATCTAAATTGTGGCACTCTACCGTGAATGCATGCATTTTTAGCATGGGCAGCCACAGAAGGTAATGTACTGCCAGCACTCTCTTCAGCTACACAGGATGGAGGGGGGGACTCAGGTATCCACTGAATGGTCAGAATAAGAGTAGATGCAGCAGGTGTACTCAGAGAAAACATCCAATAGAGTTACTGCTGGGTTTTCCCCCAGAAATTGTGTTTTTTGCATCGGCTCAGCACGTGGGACGACTCCTAATACTCCAATACCCATGAGGCTCTGCTACTGTTGTTACGCAGAAGAAGCTAGCTAGACGCTGCCTTCAAATAGGGTTGGGCTTAACAGTGTTAATGAGAAGGTGAGTTAATAAACTGTAATTTTAGCTGCGTAGAGTTTTTCAACGACATTTTTTCTCTTAGGTAAATGTTGACATTCCCAAACGGCCTCATACTTTTCAGGCAATTTCATGTCGTAACCACGAGCAAGAGCTCAATTCAGATAACTTTGTTATTGAATTTGTGGACAAACTCCAAAAGTAAAATAGTACAATATCTTTTCACAACAGCTAGCTTCCATCCACCATTAGTGGCAGAGAGACCCGTTTTTAAGCTTTGGGATTGGATGGTTCTTGCTGAAAAGCACTTTGGGAGTTGTAGTTAACTTCTCCGTCGTGCCTTGTAACACAATACATGGATGTCATACCGTCAAAACTGCTATTACTTCACATTCTGTTGACATTTTTTGCGACGTTTTGAAAGTTTTCAACCAAAAAACTATACTGCACTCGTTCATGCAGAGTTTAATACCAAGTTCTCCAACTTTAGGTCAAACTGTTTAATCTCAGTCTTAAAATTTGGTTACTCAGGGTATTACAATGTTTGTTTATATGCTAATAAAGAACGTACATTTTCAAATTTTTATCGAATTTGATACAAAGTACATCATATCACGTCTTTATTATAGTCATAGTGCACTAAAATAAAAAAAACGTGCAACCTTTTTTTAGTTTTTCGTATAATATCAGTGTAGAGGAGCGTCAGTGTGGACCGGCTGTGGCGAGAAGCTTCAGGGGGGTCTTTCGTATATTCACTTGCCTCCACAAAGGCACGGACTCAGCATGTTAAATATAGTGTTTCAAATGTGTGCAGATGAAAACCGAAGCTGAGAGGGATTTCTCTCTCCTTCAATTTGATGATGCAGTGAAGCGCAAAACCAGAGCTGAGCAGCAGGAAAGAAATGTGTTTCAGTGCCCTCCTCTTCCTGATTTGAATTCACAATCAGATCCTGTTTCTGCTGCACACTGTATTCAGCTAAAAAAAAAAAAAAAGTCTCAGCATTAGTCCAGGCGGGTGCTTCTACTTATTGTCCGATTAGTCATTTCATTCGCAGCCAAGCTATCTGTGAACGGATGCTGCTCATTATTTCAGTTATCAAGAGCGATTTTAGTCTTTTATAATTAAATACAAGTGGAGCAGAGGTGATAAGTACAACTGTGAGAAAAATGAAATTATTTGTTGGCGGCATCAACAGGCTTTCTCCGTCCACTTTAAGAAAAATCCTCACAATCCGGATTGCCTTTGACAGCCACAATAAAAAGAGATATGGAGGAAACATCAGTGCGCGCCGCGCTGATAAAATATTCATCCCGCCACTGGTTAAGTTAGCCTTTTTTTTTTTTTTTTTTTTAACTGCATATTAATAGCGCTTCTGTGCAGATCTTGCTACTCACATTCAGTGTGTACCGTTCCTCATCGCTGCATGAGGCATGAAAATCACAAAGCACATTTTCCTACAGTGAGGAAGTCATTATAATGCAGCTCTGGTCTCCCGTGCTGCCTACAGCAAACTGAAGCTTTTAAGTTGTGTGTGTGTGTGTGTGTGTGCGAGCGCGTGTGTGTGTTTGTGTCTGTTTAAAAATCGTAGCCGGCGCGGGGAAAAAAACGCACTAAATAGCTGCTATTAAGTGTTATAAAAGTATAATATGAACAACACGGCCTCTGTATGGAATTGAAAGAGGGGAGCAGGCAGGAAATGCTCAGGCTGACAGAAAAAGGTTTTGTTTCTGAGTCAGATCTGGGTCTGATCCTCTGGGGCGCTGTGTATACACAGTGTGCCATGTTTTGACCCAAATTGCTTCTTTTTTTTGCAAAAGGGGATTGATGTAACTAGGCCTTTGGAGGGATGTGTACTAGATGTTTTACCCTGTTACACGGTATTTTCTTAAAGTGCTGGATGTTGCAGGAAAAACCTCATGTTTCCTGAATGCCAGCGATCCTCGACATCTATCTATCTATCTATCTATCTATCTATCTATCTATCTATCTATCTATCTATCTATCTATCTATCTATCTATCCATGATCATACACGTCTTCAAACATGCCCTCGGAGGTTAAGGACGTGCAGCAGCGACATGCCTCACAAAGCCTCCTTGCCTGCTAATGGCCCCCTGTTTGTAATGGCATCCGTATAGCACTGCTTGACGAGCTGCCAAAGGGGGTGTTCTGTTATTGCGGAGCCAATCACCCACTAAGTATTTGCTGGCTCCTATTTCCTTTCCGCTAATGTGCGAGCCTCCCCAATGCCGCAGCTAAATCGACTCTTTACGCCTGACTTGTCACCCCACAGCGACGCGCCGAGAATCCCAAAGAAGCATCGTCGGAGGGCAGCCCGACGTCCCTGTTGCCATGGAGATGTTTATGGGCAGGGATGCTGTTGGGCGGGTTATGATGCTTTTACTGCAACCCCTAAATCATGGAAGGCGATGGGGCTCCATGATTAGGGTGATGAAGCTGACGTGACCTTTGCAAGGGTGTTGTTAGGCGGTGATTGCTCACTTTAATGTGTGTTTGGATCGGCTGTGTCAGGCGGCATGTAGGGCGTGGATGTGTGTTTGTCAACTGCTCCGGTGAAAGCTGGACTCCGAGGATCTTGAAAAAGAGGGCAGAAAGAGGACCAACATTTTTCACCCCAGCGGTAAACGGGCGGTGTAACTACACGGTGTAAATTCTGCACAAATGGGCCTGTGGATACAGATACCATGCAGCTCCTCTCTCACTATGAGAGCGGCCCCTCGTGTCCTTTATAGCTTATTTCTCACATGGTTTTCTGGCTATTTACATTTGTTAAGAAACATTATATTTTATGTTAGGGGTTAGGGCATTTAGCCAAGCCAGGATACTATGTTTTTCCTAATTTAAACGTACTATATATTTGTCATTCTTTAACCACAAAGGATACATGAACATAACGATATCACAAAATCAAGAAAATGCAGCTGTACAAACTGTGTATAACCAGTGTGAAACCAGAAGTAAATACTGAGCTCTTTTGACTCACTAATGTAGTGAAGTAACAGCATAAAGCAAGTCACTTAGGAAACGTAGGCTGGTTGGAAAAGTAATTATAGAAGTAACGTAGGCATTTTAACCCAAACCATGATGTTTTCCTGAACCTAACCTGAGTAGTTTTCTTTGGGGAGCCTATTTATTTGTATCCGAATGAGGATCCCAGGCCTACTTTCATGATACTCCATGTAGCTGGATTCTTTTTTTGCTAAAAAAAAAGTGGGTCTAGAAATAGCTACATTAATATTTGAAAGCACTATATCCTACAGTTAAGTTACAGCTAGGCCACTTATTAAACTGTGATGGGGATGGATGTTGGTAAAAGATTTTCTGATTAAATGCAAACATGACAAAGTTATATTGGGCTATATATGAAGCCTCACTTAGTTAACATGTGCTAACATCAACGTAACATTTGCAACATACATTGTTGACTCAAATAAAGAAGTTAATATTATTGCAGACAAGTTAGGTGTACCTACGTGTCAATAGCTGAATTGTCCGTTTTGCAAGCTAGCCTAGGCTGCTTGCTAGGTAGCTAAACTGGCAGCGATGTAATGGCTTTTAAAAAGTACGCTATGTCTGGGTTCTTACAGATGACATTCAATCACTTAAATCAAAATGTATTTGATTTAAGTATTTTTTTTCTCCTTTGTCAGTAGTTGCTAGCTAAGTGTGTCTTCTTCCTGGCTGCTAGCATGCTCCTTATTTTCTCTTTTCTTGTGTGCCATGGGTTTAGGATGTGAGTAGTTGTGATGTGTTAAAAAGCACATTTCTGACCAACACAGAGAGCTCAAGTACACGTAAAAATAGCTATAACACAATAGCAATTACTTACAGTTCTCCCCGCCTCTGTAAAAAGCCACAGTTGTCCACACAAATGAATGAAACTTTGACAAAAGCTTAATCAGAGCGGTTTAACGACAGTATTTTTACTGACTTCAGCACTGCTATGAAAGACCCAACAGGCATTCAAAACGACAGGCACTAATAAGGATAACAAAAGAAATGAAAGCCAATTAAGTACAGTTATATTCCTTGGCTGTAATGTCACTTTGTTAAAAGTTATAGGCCAGTCCTTGATAACTGAGAAAGTTTCTCCGTGAGTGAAGAGCTGCTTAAAGGCCTCATGATAGCTACAGTTAATATAATTCTGTGATGATTAACTATTGTGCCAGCAGTCTTTTTTCTTTTTTTTTCCAAATGGGGTACATATCGCAGCCTGGAGGGAAAGTTTCCATAGATTTTTCCAGGCAGGTAGCAATGTCAAACTTAAAGGTGCACCCGCATGGTAAACAGAAAGGTGTCCTGCTGATAAGCGCAGCAAAAAGCAAAGCTATGAAAGTGAGAGGCAAATAAACCCTGAAAGATGCGAGTCCTCAAGAGGTCTGTGAGGGAATGAGTAATACGTGAAAGCGAGTCGGCGGCAAGAAAGCCCAGACATACTTTGCCCCCCGTTATCGGCCCGCGCAGATGTGCCTCAGCCCTCTCCGCGGCGCTCCCATTCGCCACATCCATCACAGAAGTGCACCTTGGGAGATTGAGAGGATGGTGCAAGCGCCAAACCCACCATCTGCCGTCGTTTAGAAATAAATGACAGGCCCAAACCTAGTGGGAGCCCGTCTCATTCCACTGCCAGCGTCGGTGCGGTGACGGGTCCGCCCAACCTTCCCTTTTTCCCTGAAATCTATGTGTGAGACCCCTGCCAGTCATGCTGGAGTGTGCCTCGGAGAGAGACTTGGAGTGGATTTGGTCGGTGAAGCACAGCCCTTTACTCAGGGGAGCGGGCAGGTGGAACAGCGTGGTGAAACCAGCTGTCTCCCCACTGATTACAGCAGCCAACACGGGGGAGCTGGAGAACTCATAGACTCGAGGTGGATCCGACTGGAAAGCAGCTCCACTTTATTTGATTAGAGGTTTATTGATGATCTCCGGATAAAGAAACTATCACTTATAACAAGCTGGGAGTTTTATGGACTGCCTGCAGGTAGCGTTTTTTACTCCAACATGCTCCCCACTAATTGATATTTCACGCAGACATGCAAAGTCTTGCAAAGTCCACTGCAGCAGGGAACAAAACTGTGCAATTTAGCCGTGCTCCCAAGGTGGAGATTAAGAAAATGAAGTGGTTAACTGTGCCAATCCTGCGACTGTGTGAATGATAAATGAAGCTGCAGGAATCATAAAAACTCACACGCAGACATAACCCTCATCAGGGTAAAGAAAAAAAAAAGAAAACAGCAGCTGATAATTTGCGTGAAACACAAAATAGCCTTCCCCTCGTTGTCTTTAATCTCCTCGAGGATGATTTCCTGTAGTGTTTTCTCTGCCAACTCTAAGACCGGGCAAAGTATTACTTCACCGAGTTCTCGTACGTGACAGCTCATATAAGTTTGGCCCCAGAACGCGAGACGGGAGGTAGACTTTATTAATTTCATGGATTTGGAAATGAGCCGTGGTGATAAGGCTATCACTCTCTTATCTGGGGATGGCGGGGGCGTAATTAAGCCGATAGCCAGCGATGATGAGGAAGTGGTGTGGAAAAAAAAAAAAAAAGAAAAAAGAAAGCCTTGGGGATACGAGGGCGGAATCTTCAGGGCTCGTTTACCAGAGGGATGATTAGATTGGCACTTAATTGCCACCTTTTCTATTTTTAGGGTGGGAGGTTTTCTTATGAGCCTTCCTCCTCCTACCCCCTCCCCCCACGCCTTCGATTTTTCTTTTTTCCTTTTTATGCGTGGTCAAGGTCAGTTTAAAGATTGTTCGATTGTCAGATGGGCCAAGGTTGATCTCGGCGGGTTAGATCGAGGAGGGAGAGAACTGTCCACCTTCCTTTCCTGTGTGGATATCTGGGAGATTGGGGTCAAGAGTAGGTGGACTGCAGTGTAATAGCACAAGACAGAGTGTTTGGTAGCAAATGGCCAAGTTTCATCTCTTGAACTTTGTAAGAGCCACAAAGTCTGATAATTGTTTTGCAGCGACAAAACAGGCTTACCAATCAGTTTTTATTGATTCCTCGCCTCACTGTCTCACTGCATCAAAAAAAAGAAAAGAAAAAAAAAACTCAAAGCCTGGACATCCTCTGAATCCTATTTCATGTCTGATAATGACCAGGTCGACCAGACGAGAGTGTCTGCCACAGTGCCAATAATCTCTCTGCAGGGGCTGAGATATGACATAAAATATACTTCATCCCAATCAGAATTTGCAGCACGGAGAGCGAGTATTTTAACTGCTCTACTCTTCACCAACAATTACTGTCAGGGTAATCGGGACAGAGGAGTTGACCAGAGGCAAGCGAAAAGCGGCTGCAGCGGGCAGATCTGAGGCGTGAATATGTTTAACTATTAAAAAGTGAGGAGCTGAAAGTGCTAACTGAAGTGGAAGTCAATCTGAGGCAATAGCGGTATTAGAATAAAATCATCAAAAAACATGAAATCCCTGCTGTAACTCCATACTGAACATTGAACATTCGACCAGGCTAGATTGACTTGATTATATACCATTCAAAATCTCATTTGAAAAAAGGTGCTTTTTACATGCACAAGCTTCAACAACAAAGACAGTATTTCAGCTTAACTGCAGCTCGGTGTTACCAGCCTACTGTCCCTTAGAATTATGTCTACATCAGACAAACGCCTCTGCTCATTGTCTTCACATGCTGGATAGGCTGTGTCACATTGTGAATTATATTCAAAAGTGAGTTGGTCTGCTGTAAATGCATGCCACCTCATCAGGTTTTGTTTTTTGATTGTTGTTGTTTGCTTTATTTTGGTCGATCCTCATGTATCAGTTGTTACTTTCCACATCCTGTCTTTGTCTTTTTCCCACCTCTTTTCTGTGTACACCTGTGTTTCATTTGTTCATTAGCCCTTGTGTGTTCAAGTCTGTGCTTTTCCTTTACTCTTTGTGTCTCTTATGTTCCTGTGTCTGTTCCTGGTTCTCATATGTTCCCTGTGTTCCTGATTTTTTCCCCATGGCTTTATGGTTTGTCCTCGGTTTTTGGATTTTGTTGCCTTGTTGTTGCCAGCTTTTTTTTTTTTCTCTCCCCTGCCTTTTTGTTGTTTGGATTTTGTTCTTCATCTTTGTTATTTAAGCCTCTGCCTATGTGCCTTCTGTTTGGGTAATATACAAATTATAATTCTTTATGTCTCTGGATATTTTATGATTTGTTGTCCCCAAAGTCCAGACGGAAATGGGCAAGAAAGCTTTAAGGTTTCAGCACGGAACAAACTCCAGACAGCTCTTCAAAATGTTATACCACCGAACGATATTAAAGTGAATGGCGAAATCCATTGACTCCAGGTTGTCTGAGCATTTGGATGTTGCCCTTTGAAGAGAGATCATTGATCTCTAAGAGGTTTTACCTGATTAAATAAAGGCTATATAAAAACTTTGCACCTCACAATTTACATCCAAAGTGCCCCATATGCAGCGAGGCAGAAAGTACGGGACTGGGTGTGTCGCAATTGGACACTGCAATTAACACTTGTCTCTTTATTAATGAAATCAGCGACCTTTCCCTGACATCAACCATGTATTTTAATTGCCTAACCCTAATCATAGTGTAATCGTAGTTTGTGAGCCATCATGACAATCTCTCCTAACCTTTTTCATACCCTAGTTGTCATGTACATTTTGGCAAAAAACCCGGCGGCACTAAGGCCCAATCATGTGTTGCTACTGGAGATCTTTAAAAAAACGTGTCATGAATGTATAATTTCAAGTTTAAAAAAAAAGGCCAAACCATTTCTGAAAACAGCTGGGCACTGTAGTCTTCATTAAACGTTTCTCAAAAAGGTGTGAAGAGTGAATTTGTCTGGGACTATTTTCAACCGCGGATGAATACAGATTTGGCACTACAATGAGTTTTTACAGCTCAGAGCCACAGCTGTGCAGCTCACTGATGCATTTAATTGTTCATGTAGTCAATGCTTGTCTGACAAAGGATATATCTGGTTACATAAGCAACCAACAGTGATTTTATGCTTCTAACAACTATTTCCTGTGTATCAAAAGCTGTAAATACTCTCAATAAGAATTAATATGCTTGGGCCTGAGTCAGAGAAACATGAAACGGACTTACACATTGTTGGTTTTCGACTTTTTTACTGCATGGAGCCACGACAGTGAGGCTCATTAATTTGTTTAATTTGTTTTTCGGACACCGATGGCGCTCTATGGCAGAGAGCAGCAAGCTACATCAATACTAGCTGGATAACCCTCATTGTTGGTGTCTTTTCATGAGATTAGTGGCCAATAAGAAAAATACAGTGCCAGTCTTATCCTTTAAATGTCACGGCACAGACATCACTGACGCACGCCGGAGTCGCGGTATTGGATTTGCAGATTAAAGTGTGTCTAATTACGGCTGTAGTAGCTGTACAACATCTCTGAGTCCACGGACAAACAAGTTAGTGCTCCACGTTTGAATCCGGTGGCATTTCTCCAGGAGTTTAAGTATCCAAGGACTGCAGTAACCTTTTGATAGCTTTAAAATTACCTGTCCGCTAAGACATGATTGCACAACCAGGAGCAATGCTCCAAACTAATGAAGACCTTTGTGCGAGACGGATGTGAGAATATTCCTCCGGTGTCCCCCCCCCCATCCTGCCCGACACCCATGACACCCTCCAGTGTAAACAGCCCAGCCCACAGAAAAAAGGGGCTGCAAATCGGCAAAGCCCGCCTGTAAAAACCATAATCCCTGCTCCTCCGACAGATGCGCGGGAGAATAGAGTGTTATCACCCTGCTTGACACACTCCTGTGTTTTCTCCCGGCATCCTCGGGGGTTTATCATTCCAGCATTCATTCCATTATCCCAGAACACACCGGGGCTGTCCTTCGGAGCGGGAGAACGAGACGACTTGTCAGGGTCGCAGAACAAAGAGGAGAGCATGTCGAGGAGCGGATTAGACCGGGAGAGGAAGTGCGGGGCTTCGGGGGGGGAGGGAAGGGGATGCGGGAGGAAAGGGAACGTGGGAGATGTAAGAATCTAACAAGGGAGTTAAAGGAGGGGGACACAGAGACAACTATAGTGTTCTTTGTACACTTTTTTTTTTTACTAAACCTGTACATGTTACATACAAAACCCCCAGGAGGAAAAGTGGTGTTCTTCTTTCAAACGCAGTCGTCTGCAGTGGACGCCGCTTGTTTTGATTTGTGCACCACAAGAGGATGGCTCTTTTTGACATTGTGCGAAGGAAGAAGATGTTCTGAACTGCACAAAAGCAGGTTTGAGGGAAACTTTCTCACCTTTTGTCAAGCGGCATTTGGATGGTTTCTCTGTTCTCGCCTGGAATGTCTGCTCGGGTCTTGTTTTCGGGCTCATTATACCAAAATATTCAACAGAAACAAGAATATTTTACTGTAGTTTTCTAAAAGGTGCTTCCCAACTTCACATTTAGGGCTGCAACTAATTATTTTCACTGTTATTCAAACAATTGTTTGATCCAAAAAAAAAAAAGAAAAGAACCAAAGCTATTTATCTTATCCAAGAAAATGCTGCAAAACCAACAAATATTTACTTTTGGAACAAGAATGGAAGGTTTGGCATTTGCACTAAATGCACCCTTAAAAACCAAAGATGGGGTCTTGTTTAGGTCCAACACCTGAAAATAATCAGTTTGTAATTACAGAAAATTAAGAAATCTCACAAATTTTCACATTTAGAACAAAAACACATGGTGTAGCCAGTGAATTTTGGCTTTAAAAAAGGTATAATGATTAATTGATTACCAAAATATGTGGTGATTCATTTCCTGTTAAGCTGCTTGAGCTTATCCAACTCTTTCCCTGACTAAAAAAACTGATGTAATTCAGTTGTGAACAGATAGATGGTCATTAAATATTCAGGGATTCCTTTTAATGTTGACCTTGAGGGATTTTTGGGGCTAATACGCACCCTAATGCCGAAGTGTTTGATCTGAGTTTCAAACAGGACTTAAAATAGATTTTTTTTTTTTTTTTTTTTTAACTTTCACGCTTTGAAGTTTAGATACAAAACCAGGTTGCAATTATCACTAAGTGTTGTGAACATCTTCTTCAACATCATCCCCAGGTTACAGGGGGAGTAAATGCTGTAATGCATCTGTAGGAAGGGGTGTGAATGTTTTCCTTACAGTCAATCAATTATGCATTAAAGCAAAGCGTCCCGGAGACAACGACCTGATTTTTGTGTTTCACCACAGCAGATAAAACCTTATTATCTGCATGTAACACACACACACACACACATACACGCAGGTGGCACGTCAACCCATAATACATCCAAAAAGCTATAAGGCGCAGACAAGCGCACACGGACACCCCTAGATCCCACACTTCATTACGCGTCCAGCCATCCCTGACTGGAGTAAATCGATGCAGGATAATAGCCAAGCGCCCTCGCCCCTCCATCACTCCATCTCTCCCTCCTCCATCCCACTCTCCCTCCCTCCATCCATCCACCCCCTTCCCCTCCCGTCGTCTTTGCTGTTTTTACATCCGCTCATTCTCCTTTTTTTCTTCCAGCTTTCCCTGTTTATTTTCTTTGTCCATCCTCATATCCTCCCTTCACCCCACTGCCCCTCCAAACCCCTCCATCCATTCATTCGTTCACCCCCCCTACTTCTTCTTCTTCTCTCTCCATCCCACCTGTCTGCTTTCATCACTGCCGTGGATCATTCCTCTTATCAGGCGCGGCGCCTGTAATACCGCTGTCGCATATAACATGTCTGTTGTGATCACTGACAGCTTGGCCGTGCTGCACTGACAGTAACAGGGATAATAAGCTCATTTTGCATGCCGTCCCGCGTCACTTCTGTCTGTCTGGGCTGCTTCCTATAATTTAGGTTCCGCTGCGTCTCCGGGGAAGGAGGCGTTATTAGTCCGCCGAGGATTGGCCGAGGTATTTAAGAATTCCATTTCGTTAAAGGTGTCAGTTTACATCCGAGCGGAGAACGTGCCGCTGTTACACTTTGTAATGGCCGCATTACTTTCATTTACCAATCTGAACTGATAATGGCTGCCAGCGGAGGGGGTCGAAAAAGCCGCCGGAACGGTCAAAGTTTTGCAATTCCTCCAAACTAGCTTTGGAAATAATTTATTGTGGTTAATGGCCCACTGCAGGCTTGTTGCATACAATTAAAGCCGTAATCCATTATGGCTAAGAAACAACAAAATGGCCTGTCATGCCTGCTTTATTCACATTCATGAGGTGGGGAGGGGACTTGAACTCAGGATCTAAGGTTCATCTGCAAACTGCAACAAAATGACTGCCTTTTTAAATTCAAACTTGTTTTTTTGTGTGTTCTTTTTTATGTTGAATATTTAGCAACTTTGTGACATTCTGCTACCTTAAACGGCCACGAACACTCAAATTTTCGGCTTCAGAACCACAAAAAGTCTCTTTTTAATGTGACAGCAGTATTATATATTCACCATCAACTATTACAAAGTATGAAAGTGCACACTTCATGTCGACATCATTTGCAGCAGGCATGCAGCCTCGCTTTTTCTCTGCCAGTCAAACCAGAGCACTCAAAAATACTGAATAATTGATAATTAAGCTTTAAACAAGGACTTGATTTGTGATTTGTGAGATTTTCCGCTGCCTAAACAATGACAGTGGTTTGAAATGGTTTGAAAGTGGGAGAAAAAAAACAGAAAACTGACGCATGAAATATTCAAGGGAGGCTGTGATAAAGTGAAGCTCAGGCAATAGGTGGAAGACAGCTCGCTGAGAGAAATCTGAGATCAAAGACCTCCGCTGCAGAGTTTCCCACATTCAGGATGCACACAAGAGAGAATAGATAGGTCCTCTAATTGAAAAAAAAACAAAAAAAACCCTGAAATGTTTGCAAATATCTGGAAACCTGAAAGTAAATGTCAGAGTCTTAGGTATTGATGACATTTACTGGGTGATAATTATGTGCTATGATACTAGATTATGAACTAATGAGAGGAGATACTTGTAGCTGTTTCCACTCAGTGTTTAAAACTGCGTGATGCACAAAGACTGAAATGTTTATCACTTATTAAACAGTAAAAATGTCCAGTGTGTAGGATTTTTGGGGGGGATTTAGGAGGATCAATCAGCAGTAGTGGAACACAATATTCTTAATTATGTTTTTACTCATCAGTGTATAATCAATGGAAACAGTTGTTGTGTTTCCGTCACATTATAATGAGCTTTTTCTTTTATCTACAGAGGGAGCGGGACTTCGTTCATGGCATCTACAATGTTGCACCACCATATGTTTTTTTTTTACAGAAGCCCAGAATGGACAATCCAAACACTGCCTCTAGAGAGAGCCTCTCGCTTTTATTCGCTTTTTCAGTTTCCTTCAAAGTGGGTGTGAGATGAGGGGTGTTTAGTTGGTTGCAATAGAAATACTCAAATAAATTACAAACATCTTCAAATTGTTCTTGAGTAAATGTACTTGGTTATAGCCCATCAATGCTGTTAGATGCCACTGAGGCCAACACACCAGTTGTACAGTTAGAAAATGAAGCAAATTGCTCTTTAGCAAGAAAAACTGGCTTGTTGCATTTCTTTCCTTTCTCCTGTTGTTCAATATACAAAGGGCCTTTTTTTCCAGGAGACTTGTCACAGTAAGAAAAGTACAGGTGTTATTAGAAAACTAAAGACTGATCTGTTCTGTTTAGGTGATGAGAGTGTGGCAGAAAGCTGACTGAATGTCCAATATTTGATCTCTTTTAGCTCTAGTTTCGGTCTCCACCACCTCCTAAGAGAAGTATCTGGCTCTTTAGCTGCTAAATGCTTCGGCATGTTTACCAGATAGTTGCTAACTGTGTCTTTCTGCTAGTTAATGTTGAGCCGGATGAGCAAAAGCTTTTTAGAGAAAAAAAAAAACAACAACATACAATTAGAGCGATGTGGGTGCATGTAAATAGCCAAATTGTGGCTAAACAGCAGCCAAAAGAAAGCTAAGGAAAGGCGGACAGAGCTCCCTGTGAAGCATATGGCAATGATTGATTGGCTGATTAAGGTTATATTACACCCACTTATAGATTTGCCAAGACGGAGTCTAAATGAAATGAGATTTCCATCTAAAGTACCAACAGTCAAATATTTACTTACTTACTCCCTCAGGGGCTGTACGCCTGAACTTAAACCATCTGTTCACACATCGCACGCAGCTCATGCTATCACACACTGGGTCTCGATGTGCTGCGGCCAATTCTGGGTGACACAATCAGAAACCAAGCTGTGCACAAGTGTTTCTGCACCAGGTAACATCTGCAACAGTTTCTACTGATCTGAAAAGTCCATTAGTTTCCCACAAGCAGGGCTGGCTCATGGATTTCTACAATCACGGGCAGAAATCATCTTTGTTAAAGAGAAAAGTTATCTGCGGCTGAACTTCTCGAGCAGCATTTTCCCATCAGTCCATCATGTGATGAGCCGCACACATGTATTACCTCATTTACCACCTGGAGTCTGCAGCAGCACTGACTTCTGCAGCCGCCAGCTATCAGCTACCTCCCAATCAGCCAGAACGTTATATAACAATGTGAACACCGGGGCTTGTCTGGAGTTCACAGTGGAAGTCTGTAAAGAATGGTAGGGCGGGAATGGATGCACAAATCAAATCTGGATTAAATGCACAGACTCGGCACTCACTCAATGTATATTTCATGATTCATTCAGAGTCTCTTGCCAGCTCAGAAGCCCATCTTTCACAGCAAACACAGTACATGATGACACTGATGTTCACTTTTTCAGAATGTGTGTCTAAGGAATAACAAGCAGCTGTCCTCTTGTCGTGACTGGGAGAAAAACAAAGCGTATTTAAGTAAGAATTTATCCGACCAGTGACATACTGAGAAACGCCTTATAGTGTTATTGATCACTGGACAAAAAACAACAACTCAGTGGTCAAACTTATCCCAAAACTTCTAATAAACTTTTTTGGGGAGTCGACCTGCAATGCACTGAGAATCAAATATTCATAATCCCACCCTCTGAATCAGTCGCACCGATGCTAACAAGGGGGATATGAAGTGGATGTAACAGACGGAGGGTGAGGCAGAGCAAACACTGCGGCAGCAGCTGCTCGCCGCAGTACAACCATTAAGACGGGAGGAGGCGACGCTCCTAGGAGGAGGCGCGTAATGAATGTGGATCAGTGGCGCGCCTCAACATCTGTGCACCCCAAAGCCTCGCCATACCTTCACCTTCTCCACTACTCCACACCCTGCTTTCTTCTGCATGTGTTCATTGTTTTTTTCTTGTTCTACATGTTCAGGGGGCGACACAGAAAAGGTGGAGCTGGGAGGAAGTTCAATCTAAAAGAGATGGAGACAGAGAAGGGGGATTGTGGGAGTGGGGGGAGGAGGAGGAGGAGAAGTAAGAGCATCCCCCCCTCCCTGCCTCAGCCGTCCACCCCCCCCCTTACAACTTTTCTTTGGGGGCTTCTTATAAACCAACCATCTATCTCCATTATGCCCCCGAAATTGCTATTTGTCGCTTTGCGGGGAAGAAATAATCAATATGTCTTGTGGGGGCAGCGAGCGCATTAGAGGAAGCAAATTGATGTCTCTCGCCCCAGCGCTCCTCACCCAGCACACTGCACCACAGCTAATGGGAAGCCTCGCTGGCTGGCAGACAGGGAGCCTGCATGTGCGTGTGTGCGTATCTGTGTGTGTGTGTGTGTGTGTGTGTGTCAGTGCACATGAGTGAATGAATGAGCGAGTGGTCAGGCAATAGGGAATTTGTAAATGCAGAGTGAATGCCAGTGTTTGGCTGTGTGTTTGTGTGTGCCGGCAAGTACACCAGCATCCAGAGCTGTCAGAGTGTGTGTGTGTGTGTGCGTGTGTGTCCTGTGTGTTTGTGTGTGTCCAGTGCCGACAGAGCCTTATCTCTCCCAGCCATCCGGTTTTAGGTCTTTGGGCTGTCAGAGGCAGATAGCCCTGTCACTACCGCAGCATCCCCCCTTTCTGCGAGAGCCTTGAAGGCTTCCTATACCGACTGACACTTCCAGAAAATCCCCACCTGATAAGTGCATTGCAGACGGACGTGACTCGCCCACCAGTCTATCTCCTCCGCCTGGCTTTTATTTCATTACACTTCCCTATCGTTCTCCATCACGGGCCGGTGAAAGTAAACATCCTTTTTACTTGATTTTTTTTTTTTTTGTAATCGCAAATTGCTCAGTCTGTCGTATCGGAGGCGTTGCTCTGACCCCTCGCCGCCGCTGCGGAAGAATTCTGTTCGATCCGACCATTTTCTGCAGTTTGTAGCCAGGCAGATGTATGAAACTGAGGAGGGTGAGTCAGGTTGTGTTTGGATGTTTGAATTCAATACATATTCCATTGCTTCAGACACAAAAATTCATGTTTACTCTCTGGAATACGGATACAGCAGCTTTTTTGAATCAATAGGTGCAACTGTTATTGGTTCTGAAGCTTCCTTTACTTTCTTATTTTATAAAGTTTGCAGGTCAGCGTGGGTACTAAGAAGGCCTGAAGACTGATGAAACCACCGTATCTGGTTATTGAGAAGACTGTGAAGCCCACTTCATATATACAGTTCATAAATTCAGAGATAATTTGATCATTATTTAATTTTGACTGTTGGATTATAAGATGTTCTTTCCACCCCTTTAATTAGATGTATTTCTATATTATTCTTTTTTTTAATCCACGTATTAGATCATTTTCGTATTCCCTGCCTCTGTTGCCGACAAAATATTAACTGATAAAAGTGGAAATGTTTACAGATACAAGGTTCTCCTTTAACTTAAATGTGCATAGTCACCTTTAAACATCTACTTAGGCTCTGGAAACCTGTGTTTCTTTAACTTTTTATACCAAACAATTGCACCACAGTATTATATATGTATATGTATAATAATACATATTCAGTAGCTCTTCTGGTGCTTTCATTAGTATCATATCTTCCTCACCAGATGGTCACTTGAAATTATGGACGTTCTAATTACTATTTCTTCTCGGGGCGCTTAAAGGACAAATAAACGACTGACTCATAAGTTTAGAAAGCGAGCATTAGTTGCCGCCCCATTCAAGTTCATCCCTCTCAACACATCCGTTCATTTCTGAGTGTGCGAGCGAGCAGAGATGACAAACTGTGAAGGGTTTTCAAGTTAGATTGATGACGTGCGTCCCTGCCTGCTCCTCAGAGGTCCGCAGCAAATGCAAAAAAAGCGCGAATGCAAAACTGACACCGCGGTGGCAGCAGCGGAATAACATCACTGTCACTGCATTATAATATGAGAAATGAATATGTAAATAGAGTGACTGATACTATGAAAGTCAGAGAATAAATTCATCTTTCTGTCATTCTCCCCCTCGCACACATATACACGCAAATACACACAAAAAAATCAATCTCTGGCTGTGTCATTGGAGTGCTCAGATGGCTGCGTGTCTCATCTCAGACACAGGACGGGGGGCGTCACAACAGGATTCTCGATTATCCATTTATTCGCTGCAGAGGGCATTAGGGGCCTGTCAATCCTCATTTGCCCAGGCTGCACTTGCACAAAACTAGAGCCATGACCACACACACATTTGGCGTTTGGCTGCTTTTAGTACAAAAATAACACACGAAAAAACACATTTGTAAATGTGTCAGTTTGAGATTTTGTCAACCGAAAACTATTTAGACTTTCCCTGTTGTTTTCTTGACATTAGATTTTTCTTGTCGCCTAAAAAAAAGCAACCAAAACTGCAGCTTCCAGCCTCCATTGTCTGATATAATTGATCTATCCGTGCCAAAGAGCTCCACTGTTTTAAAAACAAGAGTGAGCCTGTAAATGCTCACTGTAGTGCCAAATGTGTATCAATCCACAGTGGAAAATAGTCCCTAACAAATTCATTTGAGAAATGTGTGCTTCAAACTACAGTGCCTGGTAAGTAATTCCATGAGAACACCAAAAACCAACTGGTTAGTCTGATTCATGGTACTTTCAGGTGCAGGCCCCGGGCATATTAATTCTTATTGGAGACGAAATATCGTTATAAATGGATGACAGGCATTAATTTCCTTTAACAGCTGGGTAACTGTAGAATTTAGAAAATGTTACAAACTGGAGGAAATAGTCGATTTTGTTTGGGGACTATTTTCAGCTGCGGATGAACACACATCCTGTGCACTTCAGAGTATTTACAGAATCTGCACTGACTCAAATTATAGTGCCCAGCTGTTTTGATAAAAAAAAATAAACCCTTAAAAACACCAAAATGATCAACGTGTTGGCGCATGTCAAGATATTTTCCGACTCAGCCCAAGGCATATTAATTCCTAATGACTTGAATCTTTAAAAATTGATAACATGTATAATTTTATCCATAAAAAATGTCTCATTAATTTCCTGAATCTAGGCACTGTAGTTTCTCACAAAGCACTGGAGTATGTTTGGGGACTATTTTCAGCTGTGGATGAATACACATTTAGCACACTAGAGGGTGTTTACTGCACAGTATGCAAGATTGACACAAACTGCAGGATATAACATTGTGGCTTATTGATGTTTTTTTTTAGGCTTTGGATAGGCAGAGAAAACCTTTTTCAATTGATCAATCCACAGTTGGCTTGGCTCTGTCTTTGAGAGCTGTCGATGTCACCAGATGTATCTTTCATAGCACAAGTTTTGAATAAATGTTCTGTCATTAGAAAATCTCACTGGGTCGTATTTTTGGGACCATTAGCTAAACAACATCCAGCGTTTTTTTTTTTTTTTTTTCTTTTGTTGCAATATCTTTGTTGTGGTGTCTTTTCACCGCACTTCCCAGCGAGCACCTGTCAGTCAGAGTGTGCCTCCAAGACTGTTGCTTTCCTCCCTTTGATGAACTTTCTGTGTGGAGTTTTGCCTGCTAGGTTGTTTTTTTTTTTTCTCTTCTTCTCTTCGCCTGGTTTCCTTCCCACAGTCCAAAGACGTGCAGGATAACTGGAGACTCTAACTGGCCCGTAGGTGTGAAAGTGAGTGTAAAAAGGCCTTTTTATTCCCACAGAAGACATTTTGACCTTCATAGTAGCAAAAGCTTGGGTGATAAAAGCACAGTGTTACCACTAACTTTTATGATGCCAAAATGCACAATGCTGGTACCTTGAAACCGAATCCTGTCAGCATTAGTTACTATTTACACCAATGGTTTTGTGATGTGTCAAAGTGAAGAAGGCCTATTGGCTATTTTCCAAGACCTTTCCTCGGTTTTGCCTGACAAGCAGTATAAGGCATCAATGATGAAAGAGAACTAACTTTGATGAGTTTGTGTGGGTGGCACTGTTTTTACAAGGGCTATGTTGTTTATTTCCCATCGCTCGCTCCCCTCGTTTCCTGCCATCTCTCCACTGACTGCTGTTTAATAAAAGGCATAAAATACCTCTATCTAAATCACCGTCCCCGCTCACTCGTTCACTATTCCCCACACTGTGTAGGGAGAGATTTCAAACACAAATCATCATCCTAGTGTCAATAGTGACAGCCACAGTTTCACATAATTATATTTATACATCTATCATAGATGTAGTGTTGCATCATTGAATGTCTAGCAAAAGCTAGATGCTGCTACATATTTTATTCCATTGTGTCCAAGTCTCATAGGGCTGCAGTTCCCAACGCTGGATGCTGCCTTTTATTTCAACCATCCATATCATTTAGCTTCTGTTTATCCCTTCCTTCTTCTGACCTTCTGACCAGGGTGGCACTCTTGCACAAGTAATCACACTGGGTGACAATGCCAATGTGTGTGATATTTTTTATGTAATTGTTGCATCTTCCAAAAAACTTGATTGGGGTAACATTTTGTTTTTAGAGAGTCAAGACCATCAGGTGACAACTGGTTTGGGAACACCATCTTTTCAAAACCTACCACTGGGGGCGCCAAAGACTAAAGTCAAATTCCACCCACATGTGCTTTAAAGATAGAAAATGTAACATTTATTTGATCTTTGTATATATTTTGTCAAGTTGTGTGCTACTTGAGTAGTTCAAACCCAGAGAAATATGTAATTTTAGGTAAGGCATGTTTCATGTGGTCATCTGTTGCTCTAACTTCCAGTAAAAGAAAGAGAGACAGAGATTACAACTCCCATGATCCCTTGCTACTTCACAATGGCAACACTAATCTTCTCCCAAACAACTGCAGATGTACCACCTGGGGCACAAGTAACACCTAACATGCTAACACCAGCATGCTAACATCCTCAAAGTAACAGAATCGGTATGTTGCTGTTTTAGTTTGGCTTGTTAGCATGTTAACATTTGCTAATTACCACAAAAATAAAAATAAATAAAGTTTAAATGAAAAGAATTAAGTAAAATTGACCATGGTGGTGGATATACCAACACAGCCCTTTAGCTATGTCACTACTAGCATGGCTAAAGACATGGTAAGCATCTTTAAAATAACCCTAACCCTAAAATAAGGTTATAAGCATTTTTGAGAGCAGTAAAGAAATACATCGGAGGTGCTTTTGTATCAGCAGGTGAGGGGAATCTGCACATTGTTCAGAAACTCTGACTCTCTACAGTCTCTCCCTGAATGTAAAACAACAGCACGTTCGAGAAATAATTCCTCTACCAGCTGCATGTGACAAAACAGAACAATTGTGCGGTGCTGCAGGTTAATTCATATTATTTGATGGATGCCGAATCGGGGCTGTCGCTGCGAGCACAGAAGGAACCGTGGCAATTAGAAAAGCCCTGTGTGTGAGCGTTGGCCGCTGCATGCACCGCTGGGCATAAATGAGTCTAGCAGCCCGGGCAACGTAGGCAGGGCTTTAACACAACACCGCAGACACGCCTAAGACTCCCATTGTGCCTCTCGCTAATCCATTTCCACCCTAACAAGCTGCTGCCTTCGAACCCAGCCATCCAACCGCAAGCCTGTCCACCGTCTGCTGGGCTTGGTTCAGCTCCAGTATTCTGACTTTCAGCAGCCATTTTAAGCTCTCTCTCTGGCAACACTCGCAAACCTCCTCTGTGTTGAAACAAAGCTGTAACGTTTTTAGCGTTGAAGCGCAGCTACTGCACTTTGTTCGAACGCATGTGCTGAAAGTGGCCAGCAGTAATTTTTTTTCCAGCGACCGTCTATGAACCTTGTTGTTTTCTGCGTGTCAAGGCTGGAGTCCTGGCATCTAATAGAGGAAGAAAAGTGTCACATTCACAAAATGAAAAATAAGCCTCGAAGAAATGTACATTTTTAGATTAGTAGTGATGTCGGAGAGAGGAGCACTATTGTTAACTGAAAATAGAAAGATGTCCTCTGCATCACCTTAAAGTTTTCTCGTTTTTTTTTTTTCTCCCTTCTATGACTGAATGTTGATTACTTTTGTAACCTCCAGACATTCATAGTCTGTGTGGAGCTCTGGAGACTGTTTTCGCCAACAGAGGTACAATAAACAGAAGGGGGGGAAAAAATGCCTCTTCAGTTCTGTGCTAATAAAGCAGCCGAGACACCACAGAGAAATCAACTGTGCGTTTCCTCTATTGAGCCGAAAATTGTGGAGGCACTTGAACAGCACTATTTATTGTCCTCACAGCCGAGAGTTTTTTACCTCAGGTGAAGGGGGAGCCGAGTGGCCATCAAATAAACCAAATTAATAAGAGCGTCAGAAACCCCATTCTGCATGTGCGTCTGCTTTAAATAACATTTTCACCGGAACATTGGAAGAAACGGAAGCCTTTTTTGTTTAATTTCTTTTTACAACTTTGTGATTTAGTTGCCGTTTTTCGTTTCCCTGCCTGACTGCACTTCTTATCCCACCTGTTATCAAAGTGACAAACTTCCCCGTGGGCTCGAGCAGCGACGTACGGAGACACTGGGTGTGATGAGATAAAATGAGATGGGTGAGATAGGATTTCAGAGGTGTGCACGGGGGAAGCAGCTTCAGGTGACTCAGCTTACCGAGGCGTCTACTATGTAAATGTCTTCAAGTGTGGAGAGAAGAACTTCCCTTTGTCTGCTTCTTCTTCTCATCTTTTCACTGTGATCTACTTAATAAAGCGCAAAAATGGGATCAAAATAAGCCCTGGAAGTTTCTAAGAAATGTTCATGTTTTGGGGATTTATGCTTTCTCCTGGGGTTATTTTCAAAAATAGCTTAGCTTGTGCTAATTATTTGTATGTCTTTATATGTAAGTGAAAAAATAAGACTCGTAGTAAAAAACAGATGTTTCTTTAAGGAGGTATTGTACATATAAACAAGTTTCATCATCATTTTTCTCTTTCAACTGTATTTCTTTGCCTCATTTTGTATGGAAAGATGGAACGAGAAATGAGGGTCTAAAGAAAATGGATGGCATGCAACAAAGGTCACTTGTTGGAATCAAACCAGGGACATGGGCTGTGGACCTGAATCCAATCTGTCGGTCCAAAGAAGCAGAGCGGGCTCTTTCTGTATGAACTAACCAATGTGTCGTTTGTAGGGTGAGTTCATGTTTAACAGCCAACATCAACATTAGCCAGTAAAGCCATATTCATCCCAAAGTTTTACCATGTGTTCTATACAACTAGCTAAACACCGTACGTCTGCCTGCATAATGTAACATTAGCTTAATAATGTTAGCATTTCAACACACCAGCAATGATCAACACCTCTAAGCTAACTTCAGAGAAACAAAATGATCTCCTTGGTATTTATCCAAGTACGTTTGTTGAATTATTTTTGTTGTAGTGCAACAACTGCTACATTTGGCTAGGACCGCCATTCTAGTGGTATATTCCAAAGTGCTCCAAATTTACAAGTTTAAGTTTACACAAATGAACCATGGTTTGCATCTTAGTCCATGAACACCACAAGGATAGCCAGCATTTCTTTGACTTTAATTTTCTTTCTTCAGACTGATGACACAGTGCACTTTCGCGTAGGCTGTGATGGTCAGATTTATGTCATGTTGTCACCTTTGTTGGCTGGTTGGTTTGTTAGTTTGTTACCAGGATAACACAAAAACTACTGAAGGGATTTCCGCAAAACTTGGATAGAGGATGGGTCTCGGCCCAGAATAGACCCCCATTAATGTTTAATGTTTATCCAGATAAAAGAACAGATCCTGGTATTTATAGGAACAGATAATGAAATAGGAGCAGGCTTAGTTTTAAACTGTTTTTTCTTGTACTGGCAGTTATTAAAGAGTTTCAATTTTGCAACAGAGGCACGGTGTGTGCTGGGTTAGATGAAGCTGAAATTTGATTTTACAAGTGTCCTTCAGACTGGTTTTTGAGTCTGTCTCTTGCCAGGAACAGGTCCGAATACCTCGATAGAATGTTTTTCAGTCTTAAAATTCTAAAATTCTGTGTCCTTGTTCATGTCACCGAAACGAAAAGCGGACATGTCTGTCTGTCCGCCCAACACTTTGGTCTGGGGAACTGAAAGCTATTGTGGAATCTGTGTGCTCAACAGATATCAGAGCATTATGGTGTTTTTCTACAGCCTTTTTTTTTTTTTGCCTCAAATTCCACAGCTGCCCTTGTGTCTCTGAGCCACTGAGTGTCAGCCTGTTTAGAGTGGCTGCGCCGCGGCACAAAGGCAGACACAGTGAATATGAGCAGAATAAACTCCAGACAATAAAAAGGCAGCACATCAATAACTGCTGGGCTTAGCAGGGGGGCTTATTGGTTTAATTCTCAAAATACAGCGAGATGGGAGACCGTGTAAGAACAAACAACTGACGGGGGGTGTCTGTGTGTGTTTATGTGTGTAAGCGTGTGCTCGAAATCCAATCTACCATCTTTTTCAACACGTACAGCAGGCCTAGTGCAAATATTGGCCCTGCATCTACTGGGATGCAATCTGGCTGTCACCATATTGTTGTTGTTTTGTTTTTTTTTGTGTGTTTTTTTTTTTGAAGAAGAAGCGTCAGTAAACAGAGCCGAACAGACACTGAACGTCGCCTCGTCGTTCTGCTGCTCGAGGAGAGGTTGTACTGATAATGAGCAGTAAGTTCGATGGCTCCCATCCTCACCGCCGCTGCGCCTCGGTCGCCTTGTGCAGCGTGCCGGAACAATAGCGTCGCTTGTGTGTTGTTTCAGTTGAATGTCATTTTGTTCGGAGGGTTAGGACAATGAGCAGAACAGCACGGAGGGTGGCATGTCGGGGAGTAATCTCATTACTCCTTTGTGGCGGCTAATCGCCCTCTGTGCTCACTGTTTTTTTTTTAATTCCTGCAATCTGTTTTAGTTACTTAAAAAAAAAAAAAAATTGGAATGCAATTGCCTCCACTTTTGTCACATGTATTACATTTAGTAAACAGACATCATCATTAAGAGAGAGGTTGTGCGGCAGACTTAGTTATGATAACAACATTAGAACATGTAGAATTGAATCAGAGAGAAGAGTCTTTGCGACCTGCTATTGCATGGCATCAATAGCTATTTTAGCTCTACAGTGATACATATATTATATATTATGGATTTTTAATGCTCACTGAGGTAGATTTAACTGATTTTTGGGTGAGAAACTGTTGAGAGTTATGGCAAACAGCAGTTGTCAAACATGCATAAATGGATTGATTTGGCAATGTTTGACGCATTGACTGTATACAAAGATGGGCGACATGACAGTTCACCAAAACTAAGACCCTAAATACCTTGACCGCCCACTGTTGTTTAGCTGCATTATGTGTCATAAACACTTCTCCCTCCATGTTAGCAAGAAAAAGAAAAAGGAATTTGCCAAATTACAGGTGCTATCTATAAGCTTTTTAGTTGCAAACATTAAAAATTAACTAAAGTAATTAACAGAACGTTAAAAAATTGTAGTTTTGACATTATAGCGTCTATATATTGAGTCTGAAATTAGCATAGTAACCAGCTAGCCTTGCACCCAGTCTGGCCTGCTAGCTGCATGGCTAACTGAGCTAACTAGCTAACAGTAGCTACCGTTAGCAGCAGTTAGAGGTTGATCCGGTGAAATGTTGCCCCCTGTTTTATTCAGAATGAATTCCGACAGCACTACAGTTCTTGTGTATTTTCACCTTTAACATCCAGCAGACACAGAGCAACGACTAGCACTGACTAAGAGTTGTCTTTCCGACCACATAAGGAATGTAATTCCAATTGTTCACTTTACTTTCTGCCGTCCACTAGCTTCTGTCTCTTTAGATGCGTGTTAGCGCGTTGCTAACTTTGCCTGTCTAAACTTTCTTTTAAGTTTCAGTTGGTTTGTCTCTAATGACTTTTAAAAGTGACTCCCTCCCACACTGGCACAAAATTATGTTAAGAATCTGAATAACTGTATCTGTAATGACAGCATATATGCATACTGATGTGTGTGTGTGTGTGTGTGTGTGTGTGTGGCAAACACCGAGGCATCAGCTCGCACAGACGGACGGGGACATCTTGGTAGAGTCGTCTCTGTATTGTTGCCCTGTTGAACGGATGACTTTCCCTCAGTGATAATGTGCAGCCTCTATCTTAGGCGGGAGCGCTGACGTCTATTAGATCTATAAATCATGTTAGGCGAGGGGTGGGGGGGAGCAGGGTGGGGGGGGAGGGGAGGGGGTGCGATGGGAGCTCAGGGTCGTAAATCTCATTACCTGAGACTGCTGCCGACCCCCCCGCCGCCTCACCCTGTCCTCAATCTCTCCCATTATCAGCTGACCTTGACCGCCAACGCAGACACTTACACTCAGTCAGGGCTGTGGAGGGTGTGTGTGTGTCTGGGTGTGTTACTGTGTGTGTGTGTGTGTGTGTGTGTGTGTGTGTGTGTGTGTGTGTGTGTGTGTGTGTGTGTGTGTGTGTGTTTACCTGTCATATTTGTGCCGTGATATTTGAGGCCCCCCCCCTCTCCCCCTCCCTTTCTTAAATGAGGCTTGGGGATTTTTTAATGAAAATATCAGTTTATTCTTGCTCCTGTCATCTTGTCATTGGCTTGTTTCCATTGGGCCTGTCTGTCTGTCACTGGGCTCTTAAAGGTGTACACACACGCACAGTTCACTTTTAAACATTTGGATGCTACTCTCCCATCTTTTAGGACTGTACAATCTGTTAAACCGTGCGCTCAATATAGAATTAGTAGCACACAATATATGAGAGCACCTTTAAAGGCCAGTAGTGCTCGATTGATGAAATGATCATTTATAAGCAGAAACAACCCATATGGTGAACTTCCGGTAATGAGCTTATAGATTAAATGCCTCGCAACAGCACAAAAATAGAGCTGCGGCACAGACTTGTTATGTCTGAAGTTATAATTTCTCTTTTTGCCCTGGTTGCCGAGCAGATTGCTTCTGTTCTGGGGAGCTGAGTCACTTTCCAAGCTGCTGTGAAACGGCTCATAAACGCACACCTGTAAGCACATCATGGCTCATTTAAAGTCTAATGATGTAATGTTGAAACACAGACCTGTGACTGTGTAACGCTTGTGCTTTAACCACCGCCTGTCCGTCAGTACAGCAGAGTATGTGTTCATATGGCAAATCATGTATTTATCCTGTGTTCAAAAACATACATCATTTAGTTTTCTCAGTTTTGTATTCAACAAAATTGTTGATGACATTTATTTTCAGCCTTGCTAACAGTCGGGCTTTTGGCAGTGTTGGTCTGTCTGTCAGTCCAACACTTCAGGCTGAAATATCTCAGCAGCTATTGGATGGATTACTTTGTTAAATGGTGCCTAGAGGATCCCTCTGACTTTGGTGACACAACGACTCTACCTTGGTCAATATTTGTGGAGTGAAATGCCTTTTTAATCAGTGTATTTATTGCCCTGAAATGTGGCAGAAAAGATGCCTGTCCCCCTGAGGATGAGCGATAAAAACTTGGTGGTGTTCTGGAGTGTTTTGGAGTCATCATCTTTGTTATTCAAATCCTTGCTAAACCTACAACATTCCCATCAGTTTGAGCTTCGTGTCCAGTGCTAATAAGCATGCAAACACGCCAAACTAAGATGGCTAATATGCATATGAACATGTTAGCATGCTAGAAGGTGACTCAGTACAATGTAGCACAGCATTTGGCAAGATGTGTTTGAGAACTTTAAGATTTACTTTTTGAATAATAAAAAAATCACTTAATTTTGTGGTTAGCGCTAATTAGAATGTTGGAATGCTAACACGCCAGACTCAGATGGTGACCATGAACATGAGCAGCACTGCTGAACAGCAACATGTCAGCAGAGGATTCTGTTCAGTACAGCATTCAGCAAAACGTAGCAGTTGCATGTACATGTACAGCTATTTTGTTCCAATTAGCAATTGTTAGCATACTAAATTAAGATGCCGATTGCAAACAAATACCTGGTAAATCATTAGCCTTGTTGTTGTGAGCATGTTAGCATGCTGGTGTTAGCATACAGTCTCTAGCTCAAAGCACCGCCATGCTTAGGTACACTTTCACAGAGCTGCTAGCAAAGCTGTTTAACTCTTTTTTTAAATTAATTTATGATCATTAAATCAGGTCTCTTGCTATAGATATTGTCTGTTGTGCAACTAATTGATCAGAAATGAATTAATCTGTCATACGTTTTCACGATCATCATGTCAATTTGTACAATATGTGGTATTCTACAAACTAATTGCCTTTTTTTTCTGAATTATTACATCTACATTTTAGACGCTGCACAACCTGATTTGGTAATGCTGTATTTACATAATTGTTGAGGCCTAAAAAGCAAATTTGAATAAGAATGAGAGAAAAGGGGGCTACATTCAAAGCAGGAATATTGTAATTACACGGCATGTGCTTTGCCAGCTGCATGCTGCCATTCAGTTTGTTGTAATAAAGTGCTGTATTATTGTTTATGAAAGCAATTATTCAGCTGAACTGTTGATCTTCTTGCTTTGCACAACTCCGAGCAACACTCCTTCAGTCTTCTTGCCTCTCGTTAAAAACTTTAGTCAAGCTCATAACTCGACACCTGTTGACATTGCAAGCCGGACCTTTGAGCGGCTCGGATACAGCGAGCGTGATGTTCGAGGGGAGCGCGGTGGCCAACAATCGCAGCTCGTGCCTGTGGGAAAATGCTTCCTTTAGGCACCGGCAGCTACATAAACTTGGCAAAACTTTCGACAAACAAAATAAAAGTGCCGTCCAGGTCAAATACGGTGAAATGTCTTTTTCTTGTGTAAATCAAGCCTCTGGCGGTGCCCTTGGTTTCTGTGCTGACTGGCTGAGATCGCCTACTGCGTTCTGACTAGCGGCACCAGTGGAACAGACATAATGAATGTTAGGCTTCCACACAGAGTCTGGCGCTGCTTGCAGTCTCCATATTTCTCCACACTTCTCTTGTCAGTTCCTCTCCTTCCTCCTCCTCTCTTGCCTTTCTTGTTTCTTTTGTGCTTGTTTTTTGCCCTGGTTTTTCCCGCTCTCTCTTCGTTAAAGCAGCGAATTACTTTGCACGGGAAGCTTTTGTGCCATTAAATAGGAAAAAAAAAAATCGTCCCGCGTAATTTCATCTGTCACCTCGGGAACATGGCGGTGTGTCCTTATGTAATCAACTCCAGTCTTTTCAAGAAAAGGAAATGATTCGACTGCTGACACACAAAAAATATCATTTAATTAGAATTAATCAAATTAAAAGTAGCCTCGTTGTGGAAGTGATGATAATTCCGTCTGCAGCCTCTTCCTCCTCAGATCATTTCTTCCACTCTGCCGCTTCCTCCAATGCATCTTAATGGGTTTTCACGCCTGGAGCATATTCAAGGCCGGAGCAGGAATATGCTGCATTGTGGTAGATCTGGCTGGTTCAATAATAACTCATATGACAACAGTCCCGGCTATCACACAACCACCAAACTGTCACTGTTCCACCCCTGTGCCTTTGGGTGACAAGTTCACCCTGAATAATTTAGCCACAGTAGTCGGTGAGCGAGTTTGCCCAGAGGAAGCTCTTGAAAAGTACATTGTGTCTACCCCAGGGCTTCATTCATAGGATGGTGACAGCCTCAGTCATGTCTGGTAGCTGCGGATGCGTGCGGCACTAATCACCAGTAAATCCAGGTCCATCACAGTGTAATAGAGGACATGACCCACGGCATTAGATCTGTGTTCACCAACACTAACTAAGGAAGTTCGATTCTGAAACAAACACTTTACCTGGACGGAAAAGTCTCGAGACAGCTCATGGACTGTGGTTATTTAGGCTGGAATTATAGTTTAGTCCAGAAATGTAAAAAATGCGTTCTGCTGATTGGTTGACCTCAGATGTATGAAGGAAAATGAAGGATCAGTACCAGCCTTAAGCTGTAGTTCAACATACAGTAAGACGGTAGAAAGTGACACCTCCTCTTTATCAATGCAGCTTGACTACATGTGGTATGTGATTCAAATATGTTCACACACAATACGAAATTACTACTGCTGAGCATGTCTCAATGAAAACAAAAGAAAACAATATATGTAGAGTGGGATCATGGGAGTTGTTCCGGATGATGTAAGTACACAATTCAACAAAACACTGTAAGTAAGGTGTAATTGTCTTTGAATGTTCCATTTTGTATCTATAAAGCACCTGTGGGTGGGATATGAAACTTGTCGTTGGTGCCCCCTGTGGTAGACGACAGTGTTCACCCTGAATCCAAACCAGTCCTCACCGGGATAGACTAATCTCGGTAATAACTATATATTTAGAATGATTTAGAGGATGCAACAATTATGTTTTTGTTGCATCACGTTCATCCCAAACCCAAACTGGACAAATGCAGCCCATAGAGTGAGCTGTGGCCTAGACTTGGGCAAGTTCTGATTCACTTGGTACGCTCTTGTTTGTGGGTCGGATCTGGCAAACGGGAGCGTGTTGCACCCAAGTGCCATCATTCCATGTGGAACTGATCTGGGCCACAGACATGTTGCTATCAGGGTGAAGCCTTTAGCCAATTCCATGCACTTGGCAAAAAGGTATGGCACGTCAATCACCAGTGATGCTAAAAGAAATAGTAATAACTTTATCTCCTTTCTAGCTCTTCATTCTGTCACACACACACACACATTCCACCAGTGTCCTGTTCCGCTCTGCCAGGCTCTCAGGACCACCTGAGGGTACCACATCACAGGTTTGTTTTTCCTGTATCTGCTCCATCAGAGAGGAGCAGGCCTCATTAGTGTGTGGCCCCTGTAGGGTCCTGGGGCATCTCAACCCACGCAGCCAACCTCCAGTGGCCCCTTGGGCCCCGAGCCCCAAACACAACAAATCACTGAAACAAAAACGCGCGCTAGCATCCCTAATGCCCGAATCTTTACACTTCAAAAACACAATTATGCTAATGCCAGGAATCATTTGCCATTCCAACTCTGATTTAATGCGGCCTTTTAGTGGGGAAAGCTAATTAGAGGCTTTAATTAACATGTGCGACACAAACTGAAGAGAAGTGCGAAGGAGCCTGTCGATCACGGAGGAGCACAGCGAGAGCGGAGAAGGAGGGAAGGCGAGAAAGGGAAGTCTGAAAGCTATGCAAATGAGGCGAGGGAGCGCCACGGGGAAGCGCGGATCTCTGCCGCTACAACGGTTTCTGTAAATATCACCGTGACCCGCAGACTGAGTGGAGTCATCTCATTAACACAGATTGGAAGGTGTCACCAGAGCTCAGCCCACGAGGGTCAGCGCTGATGCGATGCAACCTGAGCTCAGCTGAAGGTGCCATCATTAAAACTGTGACAAAACGCAGGATTTGAGCTCATGTTCTGAAATGCAAATATTCTATTCCGGTCACATCAGCCTTTTCCTGTATAACTGCCGCAGGGCAGATGGCCTGCTGCACTGCTGGACACTGACTACACCTCTATAGCTGCAGATATACATGCTGCCTGGATGCACACTGTGATTGCATTCATAGGCTTCACACAGCTGGTGTGCAGGTTTCTGTAAATGGAAACGGCGACATGCAGACACAGGAGCCATCTCATTAGCGCAGATTGGAAGGTGAACTCTGCCTTATTGTTGCACAACTCCAGCTCAGGTTGCCATCGCCATTACGACAGGTAAACGCAGACAGATAGCAAAGTAATCTCCTCGGGTGTTTCTGCAGCGCTGCAGCTCTACCCCTGAAAAATAAACTGGGCCAAACGGAAAAACAGAAGATTGAAACAGAAGATAGGAGGAGAAAGTAGGAAACCTGAAGAAAATGTGTCCATTAACTTCTCAGCTTTTTATTCCGTCTTCACTTCAATTTACATTTTTGCAAAGTTCTGCCGCACAGGGTATCCACTTTAATATCTAATATAAAGACGTTTCAGGGCTTTATTCATTTCTCATTTTTATTGGTTGAAGTACTTTCCGTGCCGCCAGTTTAAAGTGGTTCTTTTTGGAATTTCATTAAAACCCATTAGGGAGCTGGGTGGGATGTAATTTCCATACTTGATCTATGTGACAATAGTTCTGTTTAAACTATTACCCCCTGATTAGTAGGTTATATATTGCTCAGCGATGGCGTCAGCAGTTTTAACATTTTCTGTATGATCTTTTCCCGTTTATTTTTCTTTTAAAACAGCTTTTTATGTGAGGCTGTTTTAATTTACTTTAATTTCCTTTTGTACACTTGATCGAGTCAAGGTTTGATTTTCATTGCACTTTTTTTTTTCAATAAAAGACACATTATTGCTTAGTTTATTCTGCATTCATTTTGTTTCAAGCTTTCAATTGAAATGTACAGTTCACCTTGTTTTTAAAGGCTATGCACTGAAGGAAATAGTCTCTTTGCTGCAAGCTGAAGTCATTTGCCTCCACAGTGCAGAAATCTGACAACGTGGCTTCAATCGTGTCTGGGCTCTACAGGTTTCCCTCTCGGGGATCAATGCAGCAGCAGGGGAGCAAAAGGCGGAAGGGAAATGCGCCGCATCTCTGATGGTTACACGTGTTCCACTTTAAAATTCATAGAAAGAACAGTCCAGCAAAGACCTGGGTGAGTACTACAGTTTCGGAATATTGATCTCCACTTTCTTGAGTTCTCGACTGCTTTCAGCTGGTTGGTGCAGGTATAACAAAAGAATCTGCACACTGTCGTTCTGTATTTCCACACATACAGATGTCAGTGATGAGGAAAATGCATTACTAAGATTAAAGTTATATGTCTCATGAAATTGAACCAGCGTTTTGACATTAAAACATCACAGTTTACTGTTCACTCTCCAAAATGAACATTTCCTGCTGCTGCCGTTTCACTTTTGAAGTGTTCAACGGGCAAAACACTTGGTGGCGTCAGCTTTTATTGTGATGCAGTCACAGGAAGTTCAATTTGTTTATCAAAATGCTTGACTAATCTGGCAATATTTGTTAAAAATGCATCTAAGACAGCCAGGTTTTTTGGCATTTTTTGTCAGCTGATCAGTTTGATGTTTTTCTTAACACGTACTTAGAAAACCAAAAGACTGAACAGGTCGATTGCCACTGACTTCCACAATGACACATGGACCATTGGAGAATACAAGCGACAGGCCTTTGTCTTCACATGGTTGACATGGTGAAACGTCACAGTTAGGGTAGGTTTACATACCAAACATACTTGGTTAGGTTTAGGAAGAGGACATGGTTTGGGTTAAAATAAGTAATTTATATGAAATTAAGTTACATAACACAAGTTGAATTAAGTCAGTGTTGACTTTTGGTTCTCCACACGACTCTAATAGCAGAGGAGTGAAAGTCTACACGTGTTTAACCCGTCAGTCCACTCCAACCTATGCAGACGTTGTCACTCTTTATGCTTTCTCCTTTGCTACTGTCATCATCATTATGGCCACAGGAAGTCACTGCCTCACAGTGAATCTGCTTGCAAAGACCGCCATTTTTTTCGGGTTGATTTCAGAGCAGCTACAGTGAGCCGTGACATGCTGCACACCTCCAACTCTTCAGCAAGTTAACCAAGTTCAATCTGGCTGTTGTGCTGATAGTCCACCTGCCATGTGCAGCAGTAAATTGTGTTTGCAGCTTTTATTGACAGACCTCTTTATCAAAACAACCTCTGTTTGTTTGGTTGCGCTGTAGGATACACCAGCTGCTCTTTCATTGTATTTCAGACGAGGTAGCTGCCCAGCAAGTGTCTCCTGTAGTGGCTAAAATCAACTAGGAGTGAGATCTTTTAGGACGGCCACTGTAAGACTTCATTCTGTTTTTCCTCTGCAGTATATCATATATAAGTGAGTACTGAATGGAACCCTTGAAACTGTGACCATAAACCATCATAAATGCACTGAAGGATCACTTGTCTTGTCATTCCTAACACATCTGCTCACACTTCATAATGGCTGATGTACACTTTGGGCCACCATCCATCATTTCAAGGATTTTTGTTATTAATCTTTGACAGGAGACAGTAAGAAGAGTGAGGCTCACCTCAGTGTTCATTTCTCTGACAGCCAACAGTCTTCCTGGTACATCATGTCCTCTTGACCTGCAGACAAAATATTCAGAGGAAAAAACAGCGAGACATTCAGTGTTGCAGGAATATTAATCTCATTCCTGCCAAACTAAACGCTGACATGTTGTTAGCCTGGAGGTGGAAATCTCTGCCAAGCTGCAGTAAAATCAGTTCTATCGTCTTGAGAGTTTGAACAAACATTTGTGCCTACTGTGATAAAATGTTTGGACAAAATATGAGCCATGGCTTCTGTTAAATTTTAGCTTACAATTGGTCCATTTTCAGTGAATACCCCACATTATTACACACTCATATTGGCTTTTATCAATCTAAACACTAGTGCACATAACATAACCTTCGATGCACAGGGCCGACAAGCATACAAACACAAACAATTGTATGTAATCTTTGTAACATTTTAAAAGAGTAGATATAATCAGTGTTCTTATGTTGCCTGTAGATATTTTGGTGGTGGAGACCAAAAATGGAGCAAACAGAAGAGCAAGTACTGGACCTACATTCACAGCTCAACAAATAATAAGATTGCTGAATGTTTAAATAGTCAACTGTTTGCTGAGATGAGATGATGCACCTTCATGCTGCTGTAAAGCAGTTTTGCTATACTAACTGTTTCTTATCAATGAAAAATTCAAAGTTTTCTGAGACATCCTTGGTCAAGTTTTCTTCAAAAAAATCAAATGTATTGCAAAATTGTGAGATTACATTCACGGATTTAGAAGTCTACACTATGTTGCCTGATGGAGGTGCTACGATCTCTAACTTAAAAGGCCACAGCTGCATCTCTGTTGGTCTTAGAGGTGATACATCCTGCGACTGATGTGCCTGAACTTTGTACTTGATTTAATTGGTGACATGTTTTCTGATGAATGAACAGTCATTGACCTGCATTTTGTTGATTCACCCCACAATTAATTGAGCAGTCAGCAACATTCGTCAGCCGTGTGCATTTTGAGGCTTCACAGCGGCCTTATTAGCTCCAGCACCCGTCTGCAGACAGGATGTATCAACAAGGTGCTCCGGTTTAAAGCACTCTCTGAATTAACAATGCAGCAGGGCACATCCACTTTGAGGCATCACTCTCAAAGTCAGTGACTATTAAGTGGTTATAAAACATGTCCTTCGCTAATATGATACAGCAGAAACTTATTTGTCTGAGGACATCAGGGATGGATAGCAGTGCAGGAGGTGAGCTCATACTGAGACTATAAACTGCCCAGATACCTTCAAATCCCTCCTGTCATGAAAAGGACAGGATTTAAGAAGTGATGGAATGAATGTAAGTATTTGTACTTTGCACTTGACTGCTACTATTACTTTATGGATCAAGAAACAAATTTAAAAACACATAATCCTGATAACAGAAGAAAATGTCAACCTTTAAGGCTTGATGACAAACAAACAGTATCTTGTCGGTGGACCTTTGTCTGTTTTAGACGTCTATGAGCTGTTAGCATCAATTCATGATGTCCCATAAGATTTTTTCAATTCATTGACTTTTTGAGGTCCAAAGACATGAAAGTATTCAGTATTTGGTCATGGAGAAAATGATATGCAAGTCCTTCAAATGAATACAGATTTCATGGGACTCTGGATTAAAACACTAAACTAGAACAATATATATATATATATATCACTTGGTTGATATTGATCTATCACAGACTTATCGCTATCGGCCTGTATGATCTCAGGTAGGCACAGGTATGAAAACAATGCAGAAGATGCTTCAGGAAATTCCTAGTTATTAAATTTCCAGTTAAGTATGCTGTTTCACTGAAAATATGTCATTAAGGACAACAAAGTTCACTGTTGTAACTGTAAAATTTCCTGCCTCCTTAACATATCTTTGTCAGAGATGTTTAATTGTGTTACATGTGAGGGCTCATGGCAAAAAATGTCTTTATATCAGCTGGAAATCATTAACTCCCTAAAACTCTGACTCCGTCATTTAGTCGAGAAAATAATCAGCAGATAATCTGACAATGAAAATAACTGTTGCAGAGCTAATAACGACTACTTTTTAAACTTAAAAGTACATTTTGTCGATGACTCTAGTAAGATTTCGAATGAATGATTTTTGCAGCACTTACAATGGAGTATTTTAAAATGCAATGGCACTATAAAGGTTATGCTTTATAACAAGCATCATTAATGACTGGTAGTTAATTCAGCTTCTACTAATGAATATATTTCACTGTTCACAAACAATGAAAATTTATAAAGCATTCATTAACCCATTGTAAAGGTTGATGCCCATCAGCTGTAACTTTATAATGGCAATCCAAATAACGTTCATAGATGGCCTACACAGTATTTATGAAACATCAGTGGGAAATTTAAAACAAACAGCTGCTTAATAAATGGTTTATAAAGCATTTGATTGTTAACAGTGAAACAACTCAACGAAGTTTATGACTCTGAATGTACCATTGGCTAATGGTTATTACAAAGAGTTACTTTTACTTCAAGGTCTGATTACTTTTTCACTCCTGGTTTTTAGAAAACCATATACAACATATTATGATCATGGACCTGCAGTAGAGTAACACTGGTTGTGCTGCCCTGAAGGAGAGATTTGAAAAACCAGGCCTTCCCTTAAGGGCGCACCCGTATGTGTATCTGTCCTGAAAGAGCAATAAACTCAAAGAGAATTCTCATTATGTCAGTAAACAGTATTTCATAGCGCTCATGAAGAAATCAATATAATGTAGAGGGGGATGGAGCTGAAAAAAAAAACAAAATGGTAGCGTTGCTGAGGTTGGCATCAGAGGGGCCTTTATAGTGAACTTGATTAAAAGAAAATTGCTTTCAAGTGCTCTCAGCAGGCTGGGAGGTTGAGTGGGAGTGCTCTCGTGTGCAGCGCTGGTGGAGTTTCACAAACTAGGCTTTCAGGGGTGAGGAAACAAGATGAAGAAATGCTTTGAAACTGCCGGAAGACAAAGGATGTGGAGGCTCTGGTGACATTGTGGCGCAATATTACCGCTATTATCATTTTCAATACATTTTCATTTACGCGCCACTTCTGAGGGCGGCGAGATGAATTCCATGTCTGTCTTTTTCTCCACTACTTCGCTGGGATGAAAGGAGTTTATGTTGCCATGCAAAAAAAAAAAAGAACTTTATAATAAGAACTCAGTCTCCCTGTTTCTCACTGTAACTACAAGGGGAATTAGAAAAGAGGAAGGAAGCGTGTGCATAAAATAGAGCCCAGCCCCGAAGAGGTGGGGAAAAGAAATTAAATCACATAATTGTAGATTTTAGCTTGTTAAGTATTCACCTGCCAGGAGTGTCGGATGGGGTCTTTAATTTTGGAACCGTCAAATGTGTGTAATTTATTCCCCCTTGAATTCAAGATGACATCAGGGGGATCAACTGCTCGCCCTGATTTCCATGAAACATTCGCCTAATTGGCTTTTAAAGGGTGGAGTGAGCGCCGGTGAATAATTTAACTGCTCGGGTTTTTAAAGTGAGTCTCGACTTTGGTGAGAATACTATCGGAAATCCATTACTGTGCGGGGTTAAACTTTGTTTTTCCAGAATATTTGCATTTGATTTCAATTTAGTTTCCTCGCCCAGGAAACTCATTAAGACATGTTGTAAGTCTGGTCAGGTATGAACCCACCGACACCGAGGAAATAAGAAAAAGAAACAACATAACATAGCCTCTATTTTCTTCCAACAACTCCTTTGAAACAATGAACTATGTGATTTTTTTTTGCTTTTCTTAATGCTTTTTCATATTCATCTGTGTGTGTAGGTCAAGAGGATCAAAGGATCTTTAAAGAATGAGATTTATTCAACGTTTCACCTCTCTGCTTTGGCTTTTCTTTGATTCACGCTGTTTTTAGCGTACTGTGTAAACATATTCACCAGTATCTGAACACCATCTGAAATTCATTTGCATACGCACCGTGGTGTAACACAGTAAACAACAGGCTCCAGTGAGATTTAACCACAAGTAGTCTCCTGATAGAGCCGCCTCATGTGATTACATGATAATTAACTGTAGTTTGTGTGTGTGTGTGTGTGTGTGTGTGTGTGTGTGTGTGTGTGTGTGTGTGTGTGTGTGTGTGTGTGTGTGTCACTTTTTGCTCTTGTGTTCATTTTGATTGTATTATTATTTTCTTTTTTTTTTTTTTTAAAAAAAGGTGCAATATGCAAGAATTGGGCCACTTGTTGAATTCATACACAACAAATAGGAGGCGGCACATCACCAGTGTAACCACCTGCTGCTGACGTTAGCTCAGTTAGCCGTGCAGCTAGTGGTTGGTGCTGAAGTCTATGAACGCAGATAAAATTCTTACACATTGCACCTTTAACTCTTCCGTCTGTCAAAAAATGCAATTCTATTTAAAATGGAAGGTTCTTAAATTGATCAGTCAGATCAGAGATCATCCCGTTAGATGAGAATATTCATACCTCTCTTATATTTGTTCTGTTATTACGAAGCTGCATCGGGAAGAAGGTTAGCTTAGCTTAGTGTAAAGGCTGGAAATCATTAATCATTTATCTGATGGAGGTTTGTGAAAGTTAACATCTACGTCCTTGACCACGGCTCTGAAATATCAGTAATCAACTCTGTTCTGTATCGATAAATCCACAGCGCTGTCCGTGGTGCTGAAGCAGCAGACAGATTTGTAACTGGCTGTTTTCTCTCGTGCCCGCCCCCTCTGTCAGTTTCATTTTGGATCTCTAATATTCTGGAAACTGTACACTGTGAATAAGGCCTATTCAGGATCAATTTGGACTTTAAAGTTGATTAGTTTTCTTGATTGAAAAGTCGTGAGAGGTGGGTTGAAGGTTGTTTGATTGAACAGCCTTGGTTGAAACTTTTTAATGATCTCAGAGCGCAACAGACAAAACTAATAAATGAACTAATTAGGCCCCTAACACAACGATCAAGCTCATGGGCTGCCGATTGAAAAGGTCAGCTATGAATACTCAATTTTCCTGTGTATGTACTCTATAGATTAGTGTCCTTTTAATGATCTTAATGACAAGGAGCAGCCGCAGAAGTGTGAGAGGATCATAGAGACACACTGCAGCCTGTGCTGTCCCTATAATATTTCTGTATTCATTCAGTAGCAAAATTAAGGGTTAGAGCGACCCCCTCCTTAAAAAAAGACTACATCTAGTTGTTTTTTCCTCCTTTCCTCCTTTTTTCCCTCCTTTTTTACCAGCTGCTGATTGTAGCTGCATGAGAGTGGTGTCAATCTTCACATCTCCCGATTTTCCCAAAATGTCCAATTATTCCGACCAGCATTCGATCCCAATCCCTAGCATGCTCCCAGATGAAAGGCAGGGAATCGCTCTGGATGCATCGCCAGTCTGCTGCAGCTCTAACAGGCACAACTCATTAAATTTTAAGGGATTCCACTCTGCAAAATGTTATAATTTCATCACCCAGACAGCCAACAATACTTCTGTTGAGCTTGTGAATCGCTCGCTTGGAGTCCCCGGGAGTTTATTTTGGGAAAGAAACTCTGTGAGACGCGGCTGACAGTCGACTAGTAGTGACTTGGCGTTAGACAGAACATGTAGCCCACAGACAGACACCGAGACAAGATGGAACACTTCAGTGACCACGCTCAGATGGGTGAAATCCCCCGGTCTGACAAACTCATCCCACACGATCGATAGCTCCTATGACAACAGCCCCTCTCGTCACAGGCTGGAGAACAAGCTGTTGTGAAGGTCTGAGAATGGAAGATAGGCCCCGGAGGGGAGGCTTGATTTACGAGCCCAAGTCAAGATAGAGGCACAGTCGCCCACGCACTGTGGACGGCCTTCCTGCCACATCAGTCTCCCTCTCCCTGCCTGCCAGCCTGCCTGTCGCTGTACTTGTCCTCCTTCCAGTGTCTATTTGCCTGCCCGCTGACAGCAGGAACGGGCTGCAATGACTTCTCACCCAGAAAAAACATTTCATTGTGTTCTTTACTTTCAGCCGAATCTGTTGGATGGTGAGATTCGGTGTCGCTTTCGGCTTGTTTTAGCTATTTTTATTCAAACTTGGCCAGAGGAGGGGATACACGCTCGGCGATGTCTCGACAGACAATGTACGAGAAAGAGCTTAATTCTAACATGTCGTGTAAACGTCGACTGGCTGGAGAAACAAACTGGGGATATTTAGGAGGTTAACTTGCTGCTGGACAACACGGTCACCCCGAGGTGAGGAACACAATGCGTCTCTGCGTGAGGGACATATCACCTCCGGGTGTTCCTGCACCCAGTGGCATCTGTCGCCAGGCGGAGAGGAAGACAAATATTGAATCAGCTTCATTACGATGGGACAGAATTGGCTGACTGAAAACATGTTGGCTTATGAAAGTGGTTCACTGGTGCCACTATTTTTAGGTAAAAAGAGAATTATTGCACAATAAAGACAGAAAAGAGGTGCAGGCTCATGCAGTCCTTCAGATACTTTTCCTACAAATAAGCTGCATTCAAGGATAATATTCAGTCAGTTACTTTTTAGATATAAAGATTTATAAAATATCAGAAAGTCACTCACTAAATTCGAGTATGGTAAGAGACAAGCAATTGTCACAATTTAAAGGCCCTTAACACCATTTTTTTCAACTTGCTATGAAAACTGAATTGAATTGAACTGAATTTTTAACATGTCAGAACTGATCTTTGCATCTTTCCTCTCCATGTGCTCTTCTGACTGGCTTCCAAAGGGGCGGGGCTCTGATGGACAGCGGTGATGTCACACCTCACCTTTTTTCCCTGTGCTCCAATCAGGATTTGGCAACATTTGAATCAGAACCCGATGACAGTTGGTGGTGAATCTGTTCAAACAACACCAACACAGACCAGATGAAGAAGAAAGGAAACGTTTTCAGAGTTTTTTTCCTCCAAATTTTGACTTAAATTCTTGATTGAGTGGTGAAAATGTGAGCTTGTTGAAACACACTTATGATTTCAAACAAACGCAGGCAAAAAAGAAAACATCCATCACCAAAATAATCTGCAATTTTTTTTATGTAAATCGACCAATCAGATAACTGGGAGGGGAGGGAGTTATGTTTGCACCTGTGACCATTTGTTAGTTGGTTTGTTTGTTTGTTGGTGTCTCAACAGATTCCCACGACCCTTGGACGGAGGACGAGTCTCCAACCAGAAAAGAACCCATTAACTTTAGGTGCAGATCGGTGTTCTCACTTCTTTAACATTTTGAGGGTGTTTTTCAATATTTTGTGGTAATTGCTCTGGAAATAATGGATCAGTCTTGATTAAAAAACGATCAGGCATATTTAGTTGACTGGTATGAGCGAGTACAAAAGACGATTGTTGGGCCTTGACAAAGGTATGCACTCTACTGAGTGCCATTCTCGTTAAGTGTTTCAGCTCCATAAAACCCTCCATCAAGGCGTTTAAAAAAAAACCAACTCATTACATTACTCAGTTTTTTGATTATGCTGCTTCCAGTGAGGGAGTTGTTGAAGGGGTTTGGACGCCGTGTTGCACTCGCTGTTCTGTACGTCGGTGTGAGTGTGGCGGCAGCATCTCAGAATGTGAAATATATGAGATAGAGGCCGGTTTAGAAACACCTTGGAGAAAATTACAATCTGTCATCGGCTTGTTAGCACTTGTCCACACATCCAGATTTTTAAAAACCCCCGAAGTCTTTCCAACATTGAACTGCACCCCCACCCCCCTCCTCTCTCTCCCCCCCTCTTTAATTTATCGGGGCTGCTGTTGAGCGAGCGAAGACACCCTGCCTCCATCTCTCTCCTGAGCCGTATCAATATTCATGGGTCTGCCGGGTGCGTTTGTGCGATGGCTGTCTCATTAGCCTTTGATCCCCTTGCGCGAGGGCCTGTCGGAGCGTTGATGCGCCAACAACAGAGCCGCGTTTGAAGTGCAGAGAGAACAGCTGCTTGCATTGATCTCCATACACTTTCTTCAGCATCCACACACACACACACACACGTCCACACACACAGATGCTGCCCACGGGCACATGAATACATGCATCTACTGTAGGACTGCACTCATGAAGTCTGACCTCAGTGCTGCAACAGCTGCAAGTGCGTCATTACGATAGCGGCTTCATCTTATGCGATGTGCTGTATATAGAGGTGCTGCAGATCAGGAGCTATTGATCAGCAGCTGTTTTGTTCACGTGTCTGTTGGTAATTTTCCAGGCAAAAATGCCAAAATGATGTGGTCCAAGCTTCTCTAAAGTCAAGATTTGGTGGGTTTCTTTTGTCTTCCTGTGATAATGAATGAATTGCTTTGGTTTTTGGATGATTTTTCCGAAAGAACATGTTGCACCATTCTCTGACATTTTTTTAAACCGAAAGAGCAATCAGTGAATCTAGAAAACAAGTGGCAGATTAATCGATAAAGAAAATTACCATTACAGCCCTTTCAGTATATATGAAAATGTACCTGGCTCCACATGTAAATCCTCAATAGTACGATTAATAACTCGCAGAATACAGAGTCAAATTCTCCAAACTGACAAACTGAATAATACAAGTATATTTCATCTCAGTCAAGAAGGATAGAAGGACAGTCTGATACTTGAGGGTCCTGTCAACAGGTATTATGCAAAACATACTATCCTTAAAAATTTCTATTCAGGAGATAAGTCAACAAACACAGTTTGAGCTCCAATTATACAAAGAATACAATCAATAACAACCATGGGGTTGTTCAGATAACGTAACGATGCGTTTTATGGTACATTCAGCCTTTTTCTTTGTGAGTAATCAGTGGTAATTTGCTGGAAAAATAAGAAAACAATAAAAGCCGCCAAAACGACAAGACATCACGTGTTAGACAGAAGAAAAAAAAAGGGCTCTGCTCAGTTGTTCAGTTTAAATGAAAAGCTCAGCACACAGTTAAAAATGAAATATCACAAGCCTTTGCAAAAGAAAAAAAAACAACACACACTTATCACCCTAATTATTACCCTCCATCACCAAATTATCACCACGCTCATTTACTGTCTCCTTTCTGCCATGACAGAAGACTTTCTCTCTAACGTTCAGTCCTTCTCCTCCTCTGCTAGCCAAGAATCAGAGGGGTCCGGTTTAGGATGACATCATGACATCTGCACAAAGACGGTCCCTGCGCTAGTCCACTCAATAAATTCTCCGCTCCGCTCTGAAGCACTATCTGCCGCACGTAGAGGGAGCGCAGTTCAGAATTAAGACTGTGAGCCTGTCGGGGGGCTATTGGCCCCATGGGAACAGGTTAGCGGATCGATACCGCACATGTGCCTGATAACATTAGAGCATCCTTAATGGCACTAATGAAGAGAGTGGTTGACACATATACTCAGGGAGACTCGGGGTCAGAGAAAACAGGCTGTGAGCTGCAGAGCCAGCTTTGGGAAATAAAATGGGTCTTTTTATTATTCTTTGGGACATTTTAAAGTGTATTTTAATAGGTGTAGTTGCATTGCAAACTGCATATAGTCACACTTTAGGACATTTTGAAGATCACATGAGCAGATTCGTGAAGCGAAAAGGGGCAATTTGTGCAAACACCTAAACCTCAGGAAGAACTGCACATGCAAGTAAGCCATTTTTTAAAGGTTTAATGATGTGTTCTGTTCTGTTCTGAATGACCGTGAGTGAAAATGATGAAGAGAAATAGACGCGTATCAAGTTTTGGAGGCGATCAGCTCTCCTCAGGTCAAACACACTGCGCTGAGGATGATCCTGATTGCGGTGAAATGTTATCAGTCCTCAAAATGTCAGAGACAAACCACATCTCAGCAGAATCGCTGCTGACATTTCGATAAAGTCAGACCCCATTTTGCTCTCACACGCGGAGCAACCTGCTGCTGAAAGCCTTATACTTGGCAGGATCTTTGCACACACACACACACACACACACACACACACACACACACACACACACACACACACACACACACACACACACACACACACACACACACACACACACACACACACACACACACACACCTTTGCTTCACACACACACAGCGCTTGACTGCCTGCTGCTGCTGCTGCTGGTCCACACACTCTTGATAAAAGATGAGGCGGGAGATGAAAGGAGATGAGGCACAAAGAGGGGAGACGTAACATACCTCACAGCGCACGTCTTGGTTCTAACTTCTGGAGCTGCTGGGACGCACCGGTGAGGCAGGACTGTCGACTTCACCCCCGTCTTCTTCTTCTTCTTCTTCTTCTGTCTTCTCCGGGATGGGAGAGCTGCTCCTTCGCCGCCTCCTCCTCCTCCCCGCCTCTGGCTCGCTCTGCCACTGTCTCAGCCCCTCTCACTATCATACATCTCTCCCATGCTGCCCCCCCCCTTCCCTCCCCTCCTTTTTCTCCTCCTCTTTTCACTCCTCCCCCTTTTTCTTATGACCTGCTCCCTCCTGACTCTCTTTCCTCCCACACTGCTGTACTCCCTCAAACTCAGGGGGTGACAAAGGAAATCAAGCCAGAGAGGCGAGTGTGTGTGTGTGTTTGCCGTTTTGTAAAAAAAAACAAAAAAAACACCAGACATTCACTGTTTAACATCTGCTACGGTGAGTCCATGGTTGAGAAAATCCCAAATATGTAAGTAAGTAAGGATTATTTTCATTCTCTGATTGGCTTTTCCAGTGAGCTGATTAATGTTTTGTCTGTAAAAAAAGGGTCAGGAAAAGTCAAACGTGACGTGTTCACATGGCCTGTTTCATCCACCCAGCAGTCCAAAGCCCAAATATGTTCAGTTTCCTGTCGTATGTGATGAAGACAAAGGAGCAAATTCACACATTT
This sequence comes from Acanthopagrus latus, assembly GCF_904848185.1. Taxonomy (NCBI): domain Eukaryota; kingdom Metazoa; phylum Chordata; class Actinopteri; order Spariformes; family Sparidae; genus Acanthopagrus; species Acanthopagrus latus. The sequence continues at coordinate 11,967,183 of NC_051052.1, read as the reverse complement.
TAACAACTGAAAATGACAAATGTTTTACTTTTCTGATTGTTTATCCAAATAACTGCTGTACTAAATGGTCAGTCGACTCTTTGTGATGATCTAACGATGTGTATGTTGCCCAGGTGTTGTGCGTTAAGCCCCCATCGTATCGAGCGATAACGCATCACGATCACAGAGGAGGAGATGTAGATGACTTTTAAACATTTCAGATAATCGATACATCACGGGGGCTGTATGCACAAAGGGTCTGAAAAGTCTCCTGTTCTCCGATTGTATCTCATCACATCTGGTGCATTACTCATAGCTTTCCCACTGTCTCACTGAAAAGAGCGGACTGACGAATGCGGAGGGAGGGGAGAGAAAATAGAAAAGGCACTTATCGTTAAGTGAGGTGTTCGGGATTCAAATCATAGCTCTGTGCTCCCACCACTCACCTGTGAATACAATTCATTCCCTACCTGCTGTTTTTTTTTTTTTTTTTGAGTCAGACCTGCGTGAGATGACCACTCATGGATTCCTCAACACTGGCCAGTTCTCAGTCTTTTTCCTCTCTTTCTGTCTCCGTCTATTCCCCCCCCTCCTCTCCCATAGAGAGCCCTCCACTGCCTCTGCCCCTGTTTCCATAGTGACACTTTCCCCGACTCTGGCTCCACATGATCAAGTGAGCGGGATAGGGGTGGGGGTTGGGGGCTACAGAGGGAACTGGGAGTAGGGGTTGCTGAAGGAATGGCCAAGACGAGAATGATTTTAAAAAAAAGGGAAAAAAAGGACAAACAGTGCAAGATAAAGAGGCAAATAATGAATAAGGAGAAAGTCAATAATGGTGGTTTGTCAGTGGCAAACAGTGTCTTCGGCTCCGGTCCATCTCCGCCTGATGTTGGGTCCAGAGCAGGTGCTTTGAAAATCCTTGGCATATGGCTGAAATAATTATCATGCTCATCAGACAACTGGATGGCCACTTGTGCTTGGTGACAATGCTCCCACCAGAGCAGAAATGAATTATGGGATCGAGCTGATCAATCTGAATTCTAATGCGAGCGGCGCTCAGTGTGAGTCTGCTGCATGATGCCAGACAGACGGCGTGAAACCGCCTCGAATGCTGGAAGAAGTACAACATGAGGCCGTTCTGCCGCAGTGTCAGCCTGTGTGTCTGCTGGTCAGTCGCCACTTTGGTCAGGAATGAATAGCTCAACACCTTTTGGGTGGATTGCCATGAAATTGTGGGCAGACATGTTCCCCAGAGGATGAATCCAACTAATTACATCTGCCGCCACCTGCAGGTCAGAAATTTAATTAATCCAGTTGAAATATCTCAAGTATCTGTACATCTGTGGATAGATTCCCACTTCTTTGTATCAACATCCTTCACAGCACCATTATTAGGTCAAAAATAGAAAATGAATAAAAGTACTTCTGTCCAGTACATTTGGTGTATGACCACATACCCATCTGTCAGCTGTAGCTTTTCATTTAGAAGTTATTCACAGATGTTACAATGAAACTAGGGTCACATGAAAACTCAAGAACAAGTTGTCACATCACTCACATGATAATGTGGTTGTTGAGTCTCACTGTGAGTTTGAGGCAGGGTTGGTAATGGAATCTGGGACACGTTAGTTTGGAGGAGCTGCAGGTTTGGGGAAGCAATTAGCCTCGGCCCCGAAGAGGGACAACTGTGCCTCCCAGTGACCGCACGTTCAGGAATCAGCTGGTTGTGTCCAGAGCTGGAGAGGCAGCCGGCAAACAAGCCTAAACTTAGCGTGGAAAAACTCTCAAACATGACCTCATCTGTGAACTTTTGAAATCAAGATTGATTTTCCTCAGCACTGGTGGTTGAGCGATGGTGTATTCACCACCAGCATAGCAAATTTGACCACAGGATCATCTGTGTTTACTGTTTACTCACCCCAAAAAGCAATTAACTTTACTGCACATTAACAGCAACAGCAAACACTGAAGGTGTGTTTTTAAACACATATTGAGCCTGACTTAATTCAGCACTCACCAGAGACTCTGGTTCTCTAACCCTGTCATTTTTTTACCCTCTTACTCTTAGTTATCTTGTCCGTGTAGTCAGCAGTCAACATGACACATGCGAATGGAAATCACATCCATGGATCGCTGCTATGGTCGGTTTGATAAACGGGAGTGAGGATAAAAATCAGGCTTTAATCCCAAATGTTATAAAGTAATCTCTGAGCTGAGTAAACAGCTCTGGGTGAGACTCTGGCAGTAAAATGCTTACAGGACAGCCCAACCTACATCAAAACATAAACCAACAACATGTCAATCTAGGGGGAACGTCAGCTACTTGGACAATAAACCAATAAACAAATGCTTCCTCCAGGTACAAAAAACAAGTGTGCACCTACAGGCCACAGGGAAATAAGTGCATAATACACTGAGGGTGTATAGGGGCTTGGATTTCAAGGGGTTCTTGAGATAGAATGCAGTTTCCACACTAGAATGATGTGGGGCAGAAACACAATAGGGAGACCAGAGTTTCTGGCCAACAATCTAAGGGGAACAAGGTTCTCAATGGGCCAGGGACAAGATTCGAAATGAGGGCAGGAGCCACCGGCGCGCCTTTCCCCACCTCTCTTATGCCTTCACAAAAAGGGGCGTTGTCACACCGTGATTGGCTGGGAGGGAAGCGCTCCCAAGCTGCTTCCACTCCTCAATCAGGAGTCAGTCCACCCTGCAGCACAGGTGATCTGAATCCTCTGTAATTAGTCCCGAGGGGTTTTGGAAAAACAGCCCCAAAACAAAGAAAGATAGCAAGTATCAAACAATCGGCCTGCTACAGTGTGACTCTGGGTGTTTATTCCTCTAGAGCTATGCCCTCTCATTTGCAAATTATTTAGTTTTGATATAAAGACCCCCAGAAGCAGAAATGACATATTTTGCATTTGCAAACGAGCAATGTAATTCATTACTTTTGTTGTTAGCGCCATCCGTTGTGAGCACGTTTATATATTCTCCAAACACAGCTTTGTCTAAATGAAGCATGGTCTTCAGACCCTTTCTTGCTGCTGGAGCAAGAGGACACACACACACACAAAGAAAAGTGCTGCGAGGAAACACACCAGCTCATTTAACTATGGGGTGTCTCCACATGAATTATACAACACCATCGCGACGCACTGGACACAGATACATTCCTCCATGCTGATCATCTGCCCTAATAGAACAGCTGGTCTTCCCTGGAGATAGCTCACTGTGAGGCATTTGTAAAACAGTCGGCGTGTTCAACAAATCCGTACAGAGGTTAGCTCAGCGCTAATGCTGCCACTGCCTCATTTAAAAATAGCATTGTTACTTTGCTGCATTGATCACCGTTGGATGGGATTTAGCGTCGACTGTTGTCTCTCTCTTGTGTGATCATTGAACGGCAGCAGAATGGCATCTGAACTTTTCTAATTCCTTATCGATCCCCGAGCTGTTGTGTTACTGTCCGACTCCTGCCCCCACCCCCACCACCAGGAAGGTCAGGTGGCGGGGTCAGCCTCTTGTGGAACCTGGTACAGATTTAGAGTTGTGATTAAAAGGACACTTCTGCAGGGTGGACGCCGTGGGGTTACGCGGATCGAATGTGGGGTTTTTACGGCTTACAGGATGGCTTCTCTGGCCACGATGCTGCTCCTGCTGTTGTTGCGCTCAAGGAAACACAAGATACATTCACACCTCCGCAGCCGGGAGGAAATAAATTGCTTTTTATTAGCGCTCCGAGACACTGAGCTGGATATTGTGCTCCCACTTTGGAGAATATATTAGTCTTTAAATGGCCCTGCCCAGCGAAAAAGCAACGGGAACATAATTTATTATTTTATTTTCATAGAATCTTAGTTCCAAGACACAAACAGCAAGAAAAAACAATACAATGTCTTCCTCTGGGTGCACCGGCCTCCTCCCACGGTCCAGAGACGTGCAGGTTTGGTCAGTTGGTCAAACTATAAAATTGCCTGTAGGTGTGAATGTGGTTGCAGATGGTTGTTGTCTCTACGTGTCTACTGACTGCGTATTTCCATCTTTACAAGCATCCGAAAATGACACTGATGCAAGAGTTTTGAGACATAGATTAACGTTAGATTCATCGTAATGGTTTGTGACCGGGACTCTTTAGCCCTTCACAAAGACAAGCTGGACCTGTGAGCGCCGTTATTCGTGCAACGGCCTTCTGCTTAAAATGTACGACAATGGGACTGGGGGGGGGGTGCACTGTTGTTATGCCTCTGAGCCGGGAACAGAGGTAGTAACAGAGCCGAATTGATTTCTGTATAAAAAAGGGTGAGCGGGAGAGAGCTTGGCAGGAAAAGAGACAGGGGAAGGACATTTTATGTGCGCAACCCAGGACCGGAGAGATTTGAAAAGCAAATGGAAATGTCAGCCGATGAGGTCGGGGAGCTCCTTTTTCCTCCGAGCAGAGGACAGTAAAGGGGAAACAGTAAATGATCGTTATTGACACGTTATGCTATTGCTGCCGCTGGAAAAGCGCTGGCCGACACACACACATCTCACATCACACCAGATGTTTCTTTCGCTCTGGGATTGGGGCACGCTATCTAAAATCACACCCTGGGGCTGCAGTATGCTGGCGTTGTTTGGTTTGGTGTAATGGCGGGCCTTTATTGCAGGGGGGGGGAAAAAGGTTTGTGTCCCAATAAACCAAACAAATAAAATGTTGGCAGTATCTCCTTGGACTGTAAATTAGCATCTCTGTCGACCGAATCATTGTGACGTTCGCGTCGAAAACAGCAGTCACATCCGGAGGAGACAGCTGGTGGTTGGTACGCGGAAACTATCGTGATTAAAGATACAACATATCTGTCGCACCTATTTTATTCACCGAGTTGCCTTGCTAGCGACTGTGATCCCTCTACAACACTATCATCTCGGACTAACTGCTAGTTTTGGGTGAACTCCAGCTGTGTCATTTTCTCAGTCTGGAACAGCAGTTAAATGAGGTTTTCCAACCTAATTTAAGTGAAATTGTTTTGTTTTTTTCCACGAGATATTAAAGCATCACACAAAATGCATTTTGGACGAGCGAGTCGCAGGCAGTTTGAAAACAACATCATTAAAAAAAAAGGCAATTAAATGGTATTTGCGCGAGTGTAACCTGTAAACAAACATTGTGATTGCTTCTATTTAGTTGAGCATGTTTGTAAAAAAATTAATCACACAGTCAGACTGGTTTGGTAATATTAATTTACACTGCTCTGTTCATTAATCCATCCAAACCAAACCTTTTCTTTTTGATAAACAAACTCGTGCCAGGAGTGATTTATCTGCTGCAAATTTCCTGAAAGGAAGCCACTTGAAACTTGGTCTGTTTTCTGTGTCCTGTGGCTTTTTGGTGGCTTAAACACTAATACCTAACGACTCCCCAGAGACGGCCCGATTAGATGTAGTAGAATATCAAAAAACCCAAGTGTTTGTGTTTGGTTCAAACTCTGAAATAAATGACATATTTTCCCATATGCTCAGATTTGTTTATGAACCAGAGCTCAGTATCTACTCAGCGTCCTTCTCATGGCTGTCTCAGTGCTGTCACTTTTACATATTTGGAACAAGAAGATTGCACATCCTCTCTCTCCCTCTCTCTCTCTCTCTGGGTGAAAGCCAAATTGGATGTTGGGCTTCCCCCCCTAACCACCATGTTGGCACCATCCCTATCATCCAATTTGGTGATAGCCCTGCCTGTACGAGTCCTACCTGGCCAAGCACAAACTTGTCTGAAAGATTTATGTCTCTCTAACTCTAAATTCCAATCTCAGCCTGTTAGTTATCCCCGGCTTTAGTTTAGTTGGCAGAATGATTGACAGCCGGCTGATTGGGGAGCCGTGGATTCCTGTGCCCTCAAGTCAGATTCTGGAGGGATTCAACCAATTACTGCTCAAGGGCATCAAGACAAGGTGCAGAGGGTTGACGCCGGTGCAGGCTGGACTCTAACCCCTCGTGGCACCTGTGCACGCCCAGAGGGTACAGTAGGATGCCGGGAAAAAGGAAGCGGCAGAGATTACGGAAACACAATCAGATCTGGGAGGTTATGTTTCTCGTAATTGGCAGAAAAAGACTGATTCAAGGTTTCAGTTGCAGGCAGTAGAGTCAAAAGGAGGGAGGCTGGAGGTGGACGGCAAGCTCATGTTGTCGCCATGTTAATGTGCGTATCTGCTTTTAAGGAAGAGACCTCACCAAGATACGAGGCTTCTGTTTTCCCCCTGAATATGACTACCTACAGGTTAAAACATTAAAAGCTACTTTCACATTCAATTGCACAGGTGTTGGGTCCATAATTTGCTGATGATTTAAGATGAAGTTTCCTGGAAGGACAGTTGAAATTGAGTTGCTCCAGAGTTTTCACCGGTAACACAACAGTTAATTTACTTTGCTAACATCAAAAGTAAAGCAGGAGTTAAAGAAGCTCTTTGGGGGGAACAATGTAAGTTAAAAATGTGAAACCGCTCTTCAGGTAAGTTAGTAGTAGACTAAAACTCCTCGCACTATGTTGCACTACAACACGGACAAGCTAGTTTGGTAACGTCACCTCGAGTATGTTATGACACTGAGAGCTACTGTGGCTAAACACGTGGAAAAGTACTTTGAGAAGAGGCACATGTAATGAGCTAGCAGACAAGCTAGGCTAAGTTAGCTGTGACAAGCAACTGCTGGACAAAAGTTAACTTAACAACTACGTGGAACTTCATCAGGAGATGCAGTCCGTCTGTGTGTCAGAGCTCACCATGTCCATGGACCGTATTCACACGGCGGCCATTTCCCTCTGATGTCACCCTGCATTCTGGGATGACATTATGCTGCTGTGCTCCAGATTTAGTCATAATAATGTACAATCTGAAGCTGACATCTAAATGATTATCATTTCAGAGGTTGCTGACTGATCAGCAACTGAAAAGACGATGGATAGTGAAAATCTGGCGGGACATCAGGTCATATTTCAAGGTAAATCAACTTATCTGCTAATCTATTAGTTAACGTTAGCATTTAATAACTTCCTAGCCAACAGTATCGCTTGTTGTTGTGATATAATTTATGCCTTTATTATTGTACTGTTAAACTATAAAAAAAATATTGTTAGCTAGTAAGTGACTGAATGCTAATGTTAGCTAACAGCTATCAAATATGTTGTTTTCCCTTGAAATATGACTCTTTAGATTTTCACTATATATCGTCTTTTCACATGCTGATCATGAAATGATGATGATTTGTCAGATTCTCTACATTTGTTAAGCATTGTTTTCATTATAATTAACCGGGTATTGGTTGTCATAAGCCAAATTAACTAAAACTGACATCTGTAAATTTGAAATTTCCTCGAAAGAAAAGCTTTATTTAACCTCAATAAACCCAGAAGTAAGTATCAATTAATTATGGGGAACTTCATTCCTCACATAAGTAGGACTGTCTCCATACTTTTAGACAAATCTCACATTTCTTTCATTCTTATCTTCCTGAGCTGCTGTGAGTTCTGCCAACTGATCCAAAACTGACACGTCTCAATGACTTTCTGGAGTTTGGTTCGGCTTTCATGAAGAAAAAGAGACAGAGTGGAGCTAATGTGAGGAGCTAATGGATGAAATACAGCAAAAAAAATCTCCCTTCAGTTGTCAAGTCGGGCCCCGTTCTGTCTGGCTGGCTCTAAAAAAAAAACGTGTCTTAGGTTTACAGTTGTGCAGAACTTAACTGCGCGATGGCTGAAAGACTGGTGGCAAGAGTGGTCACCAATTAACTTGAATTACAATTATTCGAACTGTATCAATACTGACAAGCATGTATAGTTCTTTGAAGGAAACCTTTTTGATAATGACATTACCATTATATTACATCGGCTACTTCCCCAATCTATAAAGCCCTTTTCCTGCAGTTAGCTTAAAAGAAAGTGAAATGTCATCTTTAAGCTAACCTGTGAATCTGCTCTCAAAGGTTACAACAGACTGTTCTGTTGGATACACGCACGCACCGGCCCACTTAATGTCAGCGGGGACCACCAGAGTGTGTTAACAGGTGCCTCAGCGTGCGCTATCTCCAGTTGTCGACTGGTGACAACCAATTAGAGCCTTTGCCGGTGTAGTCAGCAAACATTTACACTAAATTGTGATTAATGAGTTTACTGTTAATGGCGGCGCGCCGATCTCAAATCCAGCGCAATGGAAAAGTGGATCACAAATGTCAGCAGAAAAGCTCAAGTCATTTAAAAATAAATTAGGGTTATATTGTTTCAGTGACACAAATCTTACTCGAGACAGTCAAGTTTTAGGGAGAGAAATATTTTTAAAGCTGGTGTTTTGTTTTTTCTTGTAATAGTGGTGCTACTGTGGTCTGTTGCTGTATGCACCGTGTCATACCGTGTGTGTGTGTGTGTGTGTGTGTGCGTGTGTGTGTGTGTGTGTGTGAGAAAGACACACAGAGGGAGCGCAGACACCTCCTTGTAAATGATGTCTTTCATCTCTTGACTTCAGATGTGGCTGTCACCCACTTCCATTATACAGCAGGATGAAGTGGGACACACAAGACAGACTGTAAGACAGGAGTGTGAGAACAAAGGGAGCCTAGAAACGTCCATGCACACACGCACACACACACACACGCAGGTCTGCTTGGTCTTGTATAATCACAGAGCTTGAGAAAAGGAATTATTCTTCTTACTTGAACTGGCCGTGTAAGATTTCAGGACAGATAATCTCGGGGATGTCGAGGTGTGGAAAATGAATGAGCAACACTCTGGGCTCCCTCAACAAACACCACTGTGGTGCCCTTGAGGAAGCCACTTAAACCCCGGATCGCTCCACTGGAGCTGCTCAGTGGCCAACAGCATTAGACTGTGGCTGCGCTGAGCGAATGTCTGCATGAATTTGAAGCACAGGCCTGAGAAAAAAAAGCAGCCAGCAAAAAGAAAAAAAAAAAAAAAAAAAGAAACCCTCCCAGGATGTATTTTCTAAGAAATACGAATCTTAGGCAGCACCTTAAGGGAATATCAATTCATTTAAGCCAAGGCGACAAGGTGTAAAATAAAAGTCCCTCGGGGAAATTAAAGTGTGATAAAACAGGACAGTCACATATTACAGTAATACAGCCCACCATGCTCACCTTGGATATCCCAGATCCTGGAGTAATTCCTTTCACTCTCTCCTATCAGAGCCAGTTCCTCTGTTTTCACTGACAGCTCGGACAGCAGTCAGCAGGGCTGAGTGGAAGCTGAAATTGCTTTTTCACTGTCTCCAAACTTACATTTCCAGGTAGGTTTACTTTTAAGAGAATGATCCACCGGCTGAATTTCATGAGGACTTCTCACTTGTCAAACGCAAGAAAATGTCCACCAGTCCTTCTGCTTAGACACGGATTCTGGATTCTCGCCAGCTGTGATGAATAATTTATGTAGTGTTACACCAATTACTGCATTTACCAACACTCATACATCAAGTAATTAGTGGTGGAGCAATTTTTCTCACTGTGCCAGGACAGTGAACCCCTGTGAGCTCAACCCCGACCCTTCACCTCCCACGTTCAAAACTCGTGGGTGCCAAAACTGCCTCAGACAGCAGTAAAAGAAAAAAAAAGAGGCTTGGAATCCTTACCTCACTCACTACTTAGTGAATTAACAAAGTGATTAACATATATATATGTAAAACTTTAGTCCAACGCCTTAAAAGGCTGTTGCTGAGATGTTGGAGCATCAGAATAGATTTGTTAATTACAGGAAACGGGTTGGAGGAAGCCACTAAATTATCGCTAGCTAAGGCCAGAGCTGACCGCCTTCACCTTAATAGTTACAGTGCTGACACTGAAGTTTATCTCTCAATAATATAAGAGAACTAAAACATTTCTTTGCAGTATTTGTCACATGGTTAAACAGGTTTATAAAAAAATATATATATATTTTTGACCGAGTTTGTTGCTACTCCAGTTGGGCTTCTCCTTGTGAATGTCCACTTGATGATCATTTAAATGCTTATTTTCATTTGACAAATCGACTTTCTGTACATCAGACTGATGTTTACTAGTGTTTGTCCATCATAGATAATCCATTAAAGTAAGTAGAAGAAAAAGAAAAAGAAAATACAGGATGGGCTCTCGTTGTTTTTTTAATAAAAATGTATGTATTAACATGGAGGAATCATGAATCGATTCATATTTATATCTCAAGATAGGTTCATGCTTCTACCAGGCAGCGAAGAAAAGGCCGCCAAGCACATGTCAAGCACCCCGTCATCAATGCTGACCCTCAGTATTCAAAAGTGAAATGGGTCAGATTGGTTGAGTTTGGCCATTAATTCATTACTTTTAGCTACCAATATTAGGATAACAATTTCAAGTGATTAATGGATACTGTCAGCTAATTTGAACCATTTATCAACGACCTTTAGCCAACGCTTTAGACTTCTCTTGGCTTGCTTGCTTGCCCCGAAGATATATTTTTTCTTGAACTGTTAATTTTCATCCACAGTTTAAACTCCGCAATCTAAAAATCTCTTCCGTCACCTCGGGAGCTCATGACCACTCGACATTTTTTTAGCAGAACAAAAATGTCAACGTGTTGCATGAAATTTCTGTTTACGGGTGTTTGTTTTCTTTTGTTTTCATCGAGGACCCCTATTAGTTAATGCCAAACGCAGTCATCATCTCCCCAACGCTGAGCTGACAACACAATTAGACAAACCTATAGCGCAGAGACAGCTCACATGCATTAGGGCGGCCCAGTTAAATAAGTTTAACAGACATTAACTCGAGGACGGGGACGGAAGAGAAGTGGAGGTTGTTAGAATTCACCCGCAAAAGTGATCTTAATGAGAGCTGCATGCAAAGGAGGATAAGCAGCACTCTTCACCTTCCATACCAAGACCCTGGCTGCGGAGACGGCTTCATTAAGCCCAGCAGACTATGGGCTGTCACTCCTGAAAACGGGCAAGGCGGCCAAAGGAATGGGAAACAACAACACAGTAATAACGTTGACATTTACAATAGACGTCGGATATCATATCCAATTTCTCCCTGCACACCCTTAATTCCTTTTTAATTGCTTTTCCGTGTTGGTTCCGGGATAAGGCTGTCTCTCTTCATTTATGAAAGTGAAGAGATGGGGACAGTGGTGTGTGTGTGTGTGTGTGTGTGTGTGTGTGTGTGTGTGTGTGTGTGTGTGTGTGTGTGTGTGTGAGACGGGGGTGTCGGTTGCAGGCAAGTTGCAAGGCCAGTTCTGAGATAATTGGTGCTTGTTTCAAACAAATCAAATACTTTTATAAAAGCACTTTGATTAAACACTTTAGAAAAATAGGACTTTGATTAGTATGACCAAAAGAATTATATGATGATGACGGACATGATTAATTATCCTGCGGCACGCGACTGGATTGAATATGTTCGCTAGGTCGCCAACGCTCGTCCTCACTGTGTAGATTGTGGTGCAAATGAGAAACAGGAAGCCAAAATCTCTGTTGTCACCAGATATATTTTTTTTAAAGCTGAACATATTTGACCATTAATAAAAAACAAAAGTCCAAAATGGTGAGGCGGGGTCAAGCAATAAATGTAAAATGTTGGGGACAGCCACTTAAATGTATTTTTCCACATTTCTGGAAACATTTGAGTTTGTCTCTTGACGACCTGAGCCAGCGGCTAGTCAGCTTAGCTTAGAGTGAAAATCCCGGCAAAATGGCCAGACTGGATCTCTAAATGTCTTAGTTGAGTAATATAAACATATGGTTTGTAAAACTAAAGTGTAAAAATGAGAGGATGTGGTTTTTGTTTTTTTTACGGGGTTTATGTATGATTCTGTTGCGTCTGCAGAGCCCAGTTAGCCATTTACCCCCATGCTTGGCTAAGCTAAGTAGCTGTTGGCTCAGCAGCTTTATGTAGCCCACTGTGCTATATAATATCACATTTAGCTTTTAATCTGCTAGTTTTGAGCAGCAGGCTAAACTACATTCTAATTCTACTTTAAAATGGCCGTGTGCTGTTGTTAAATCATTAGCAAATAAAAATGTCGGTCACAAATTAAGGATTTGTCGGGCATATTTTATTAAAGTTTGGAAAGACTAAAGCTAGCTGCTAGCCAAGTCTTTATGCTAAGATAAGCTAAAAGTCTGCCGACTGCAGCTCCATAACTAATGAACCAACATAAAAGTGGTATCTTGTAACTTTCGACAAGACAGGTAATAAGCATATATCCCAAAATGTTTAATTTATGCAAAACTATTACATAAATAATCATCAGTTCGACCAAAAAGTGAAGGAAATAAATCTGACACGGGGAGAAACCGCGCAGGAAGTACATGAAAAATAAGCCATTTATGTTCTTAGTTTTTTGGAGATTAAACAGTAAACAACATCAATCAAGCATCAGGTCCATCCCGCTACCAACTGACTGGCGGCACAGCCCAGTGCAGCGCATAACTTGGCAACCCCGGAGTTACTTTTATCCGGCAGAGTGTGTGGTGGTTAATCAAAGCCCATAATTTCCATAATTCATGGATGCCCATCTGTTTGCCACCTACTCCCATGCCCAGTGCAGAATAAACAAATTCAGGAGAGAGGCCAAGGGGCTATTTAATGACAGCATCAGCCATGGCTTGTGCAAATATCCACACATACACAGACACACGCACACACAATATAGTCTAATCAATCTTCCGGCACAACTATAATTCATCCTAAACACAATAGCTTAATCCATCCAAGGTGCAATATTTGCTTCATAATTCACAGAATGAGGTTAACTAATAGGCTTCATGAGTGTAACACCATTACTCATCCCCATCACACTGCGCCTCACACAACTCGCAGCTCGTGGAAAATCTCTGATCTCCATCCAGCCGGTTTCTTTCCCACAAAAGACTTGTCACACTGCAGCATCATACAGATTTTCTTCTGATAAAAATCAAAACTACTTTGATGTTGTTGACGCAAGCTTTGGGACGGCTGTGTGATTGAATCAGCAAAGCTCAGGACAGAAAAAAGGAGCCGATACATAGCTTCGAGGGGAAGTCGATTTGTTAGGGTGAATCGGAGATAAGTTCTCACCTAACAAACATTTGGGAAGCGAAGCAGACGATAAATAGACAAATCGGGCTCTTCTTCTGATTTTTGGTTCATTTAGGAAACCATCTTTACCGACATTTGGTAACACTTTAGATTACAGCCTGCTAATTAGGTTATTCATTTTGGCCACACGTGGCATCAATGAAATACTGCCTGCAAACGTACAATGAAAAATGTAGATATAAGAACAGAAGACAAGATGTTAAGGATCAAGATGTAAAAAGTAAGATGTTTTTAATTTAAGTATTAGTAAGATTATATCAAATGTGTAACATCACAGGGTAAAAAGACATAAAAGTGCAGGAAATAGGGTAGTTATTACAGGTTATGAGGTAATTTATTCATCATTATATAACACAAGGTTGCATAATAAAATGGAAGTTAAACTCTCATACTACACAGCTTACAAAACATATATATATAGCCATTTATATAGAAATTAAACATAAAAACAGTACAAAAATGTATTCCTAGTTTGGTGTCCCATGTCCAGCCCAGCCACCAGAATTAAATGTTGGTTTGGTACGTTTCTGCAAAGCATGGATATGTTCATTTTGTACAATTTCATACGTATAATGTGTCATATGATGTTCAGATTTCATATGTACAACCTGATTTTCATGTCAAGGGGTGCGACAGCTTGGGCGAGATGGCTACCAAGCAAGAGACCACTGTTCAAGACGGCGTTCAACATTATCAGGAGTGAAGCTGCTGGACATTTTCCAGACGTGTTGGCTGCGAAGTAAACCAAATCACAGTCTTTTCAGTATAGAGTTTCAACATGTTTGTGTCTGGGATATTTCTCTTGCCAGTGTCGCATCCATCTGACGATCAAAACTGATGTCAGAGACCAACCTGCTCCAACAGCTTTTATGTCCTGACAGATCATTATCAGATGAAGCAATGACAACCATCAGGAGAAAAGCATTATAAACGTGGGAGAGCTCTATCAATACGTCAGTACGTTTTGGGTATGCAGGCATTGAAACAAGACATTGAATATGCTTAGTTTCTGGTAAATATTCTAACGACACAAAATATTCACACTGTAATTTGCAGGGCTTCAATGCGAAGCATTATCCAACAGTTTTAATATGCAATTCCATCTTCCCACTGAATATTACTGTAGTTTTTTTAATGGCTTGAGGCCTGGCTGGTGCCTCCATGCTGAGAGCCACTGTCACTTACTGCCTGCTAAAAATAGCAAACTATTAAATATAATGATGGCAGGAGAAAACAACAGGTTAAAACAAAAAAAAAAAAAAACACGTTGGATGAAGTTAACAGCATTTAAGGCTACAGATCTTCAAGCGTCGTCTGGTGTGAGAGGGTCACAGATGTAATAAGAGCCCCTCTGACCCAGCTGTTGAGCTCCATTTGAAGTATTAGAGCAGTAATTCACTGGGGACAGACTGAGGGACAAATGACTTTTCCCACCAGAGCGCCTGGTGTGATAACCAAAGTTCTTCCCACTCTGTAAAGTATCAAAAGTTGAAAATAAATCTAAAATGGGGAGAAACTTTTTTTATGCCGGTCGATCTCGAGGTCTGTCCTTCTTTCAACACAAAGCCAGCCCACCGGCCAAAGAGCTCGGAGTGATTCTGATAGTTCCTTGACTTCTGGAGTGCCGCTGGAGAGGCAGCCGTGACTCCCCCGGTAACTCAGAAACATTAAAAATTAAGTTGTTTTTATCCTTGGCAGATTTGGAAGAAGGTCATCCGTGCTTTTATCTGATCTCGTTTAGGCAAACTGCAAAAGTCACCCTCACCCTCCGCCTTCTTCAGCAGCAGCGTCTCTCTCTGCTGCGATACAAGTGCCAGTTTTGCCAGTGCACAAAAATAAAATGTATCTTTTTGTTGAAGGATGAGTTTCACTGACATTCATAACATAAATGTTACCGGTGTTTGAATCAGTGACAAGCATTTTGATTCTGGGGGGCTACAGAGCTGTCAGCCACACACATTATTCTTTTTCGTCTCATTCTTTTCCTGTCTGGTTAAAACTCCAAAATCCCCAGGTTTACTGCAAGCCACACTGGTACATTGGAGGGTTTGCTAGACCCCTCACATGTTGCTATAGGGGTGGTATTAAGAGACATGCTTCATAATCAAGGGTTCATTGGTGGTTTCTATTTTTCTTTTTCTTTAAATGTAAAAAGAAAAATGGTTTAAACTGCCTTTGTCAGCTGTAATGTTAGGTGCAAAGGTTAGCGTGTCGAGCTTAATAGCTAAGTACATACAGTCGTCAATTATATCCATGCTGGGGAGATTTCACACATTATATTTTACTGGCAGTGATGTTTGCAAACCACACTGGTAAGCACTCACCCTGTAATAATTCTAACTTGTGATATCTGAAGTAAAACAGTTTTAAAAACACCAACAATGTGGCATAAAATTAACTTTTGGATCAAGTGTGTACGCCTAAGCTATGTAGCTTATTAGACCAACAAGACCCTTTTACACGGTTCTCATTACAATTCAAAAGTCGTTCAAACTGCATTGTCAATGAAAACATGACGGTAACGTTAGCTTAATTCGCTGACTAGCAACTGTTGATAAAATCCACTACCAGCAGTTGTCATTTCAGCTGACAAACTTGAGGCTCATTGGCTAGAAACTAGCAGCTTCTGTCTACTTCTTTCTGAAAACAAGAACCTCTTGTCTCATAGAAATTCTACAAATTCTGAAAGGTTGTGCAGCGTCAGTAGCTAACAGCCACTGTAGCCTGGTGGTCGGCAGAGGATGCTTATGTATAGCCAGAACGCAGCAAAACAGCTTATTATGATGTGAAATGTTACGCTAGCCTTGCTAACAAGTTAACATTTCTGAAATACGTAGATAACTTCAGCTTCAGCCCAACAAAATTGGCTGTTACAGAGCAACAGACTTTTGTTAGCTGTAGGATACGTGAATGTGTATGAACCATAACGCAGAGTTTACTCAGTTTCAGTAGTAGTTTTATGGTTGGAAATGTTACACACTCACAGGCAGACACATTCACTCATCACTTCGGCCTTTGCACCCTGAAAACCGCGTTCAAAACAATCTTAGTAGTGTCAAAAACATGCTCAATGTTTCTTTCACTCGCTTCCAAAGTGAATGAATGCACCAGCCGTACAGATCAAGGTCTTTACAACACGAGGCAGTCGTACCGCTTTTATCAACAGGTTACGAGAATCACCAGAAAACTAATTGATTGAATTCCTTGTACCTTATTTTATTAGTTCAGTTTGCTAGAAGGGACCCAACAGTATGTTTCTACCTGCTCAGGTCATGTTTTCTTGCCAATTCTAGACACTAAACTCTCTCTAGCCTTTGTTTCCTTTCTGAGAAATAGAAAAATGCAATCACAAACAACACAAAAGACACACGATTCAGCACTTTGTAACAGTTTATTCTTTTCTGGCATGTTTTTTTCTTTTTTTTTAAATATATCTTATTCATTTATTTATACTATTTTACATTATTCTTTAATTTGATTTCCAGTATCTTTCATACATACTGTCGTGGCTAATTGATGACCCACAAAAGGAAAGATTTGTTAAATTCTGGAGGCTAAAAAAAAATACAGGAGGTGAACTTGTAAGTAAAACAATACAAAAATCATAACATTCATAATACCGTGTACAATAACTCGTCTTGTCTAAGTGTCGGGTTAGTGCAAAGTCAGTGATGTAAGCCAAGCGCAGGTCATCTAACCAGCAGGATGTTTACAGCGAAGTGTTCACGTGTTGCAGTGTACCCAGCTGCAAGAGAAACACTTCATCTTCATGTAAAGCTTCGTCTCTTAGAGCCAATTCGTCACCCCAGTTACATTTTTTTCCTGTTGTATCGAGGAGCCGACGCCACATGTTACACCTGTCAAACAGCTGCTCGAGTCCCCGTGAGAGCAAATACACAGTTTAACTTGTCAAATGTCTTGAGACATCATGAACAGCGTTTATCCATAATTACTTTCTGCCCATTCTTGTCGGGGGTAATTCTGTGTCTTGAAATATCCCTGAGCTGCAGCGTGTTCAGAAAGAAAAAAAAAAAATAGCATTCGACAAAAACCACTTGATGGCTATTTCCATAATGGCTCCTTCGTCACATTTTTCTATATGCACTTTTATTGAAAAGCACCACTGATGGCACAACAGAAACCAATTATTGGCACCGTCTCCATCCGGGAAGCGGGAAAAAAAAGACACGAGCAGCGGTGTCGGTAAACTTGTTCGCATGTTTTCGACGCGACGCGGATCTATTTTACATCCATTAACGTCGTCCCTGCCAGAATCAGACGGGCAGGCGAGAAAAAGCATGTGCAAATTTTGCCTTTTTTTTCTGCCAGTATAACTGTCTGCCTGCACTTTAGCGAAGCTCAAAATCTCCATCTGTGTAAATGTCAGCGAGGCGAAAAGGGACACAGCAAAACCCAAAATAAAATTAATCACAGATGAATTGTTAGCCACTAATTGGGAGCCTAAATAAACCGATTCACACGTTATTGCATGCACGCGGAGCTGCCTATCGAGCGGCAGCGTTAAAACCTAACCTATCTAGCACTCTGCATATGTCAGACTTCAATCTACTTTAAAAACAGTCTAGAGACTGATGTGATATGTAGACATTATTTACATTTTTTTTTTTTTTTCAGTAAGGCATGCCGTTATTCGAAACCTTCAGTCAACGAGAGCTGTGATTCCTTTATTAGTGGGCTACAGGCTCTGTGTCACAGCTGAAGTTGTTACCATGATGATACCACTGCATACTAAGAGACGGGGGAGTTTAAAAAGAAAAAAAAAAGAAAAAACTTCTGTTACAGTTTCAGAGAACAGTTTGCTGTAAAGACGTGATGCAAGTTCCTCTGGGTGTCACTCGCGCCGCGGAGCAAACGACGAAGCTGAAGCTGCTTCGCGCTCGGAGGGAGGAATTCGCTTTGTTGTCGTGCAAACGCGAGCTCGCTGCTCACGGGATCAAATGAGGGTCAATGAGCGTGTGATGCGATGCGATGTGTGGGGATGGTTGGATGAGATTTAAAAAGACGAAAATGTATTTGCAAAATGGCAGAACGCAGGTAAAAGCAGGAATACCAGCGTGTAGAAATACAAGTCGTGCATTTAAAATGTTAACACATATGATTTAAGCTCCGACAGTACATGGCACATCAGAGAAAAATCACTGTTTGCTATCGGATTACAGACAGCACGTGTCACTTTAATGTCCCAGCTGCTAAAGCTCGAGCTAATTTCAACAAATGAGTACAGTGCTGGCTAGCTCCATCTATAATCAGACATAATTTCCTCATATGTTGGATATATATTGGTGTTCGTAATCTGTGTAAAGTAACTAAAGCTTTAAAAAAGTAGAGTAGTGGAGAGAAGTCGAGTGTCTCCCATTGAATAAAGCAGCACTCAATGGGATTCACCCACATCTGCTCTTAAAGACAACACTTAAATGTACTCAATGACTTTCTGCAACCAAAATCTGTGCACAGTTTGTATCAGAGCTGAAGTTGCATAAACGCCCATCCAACCAGTCTGTCCATCCTGCTGCCGTCTGGCAAGAGATACAAGAGTGTCCGCTGACGTGCCGCCAGACGAAGAAGCAGCTTCTTAGTTTCTCCTTAAATAATCCTCTGCACTCCACGATAACAATTGTTTTTCCTGTGGAGCATGAAGGGACTACAGCTTGCATTTCATTGTACAGCCCTGCGTTGTAGAGTGACAAATAAAAGGAGCTGAAACTGAAACAAGAGTACAGGTTCAAAGCAACAAAAAGTTCACACTTAAAACGCGTGTGCATGGACTGTTGATGTAACTTGTCTGCCACAGTCTTCGAAATTATTTCAGCATCGGCAGCGTGATATATTCTCTTGCGTCGGTTTAATCCCACAAACCCAGAGAGAGATCTCTTTTTTTTTTTTATCCGGCGTTGAGAAACAATCAACTGCAAACGGATTAGTTCAGTAACAAGCAGACTTTTGTGGAACTGTAGTTGCGTTGTTACCTCCGCCGATGAGCATACGTTTTCGTACACTGACTACTGACTACTGATGAATGGATTTCCATAAATCATGGATGGAGTCTGGTTCTCGGTCCACAACAGACCCCATTAACTTTGGTGGGAATCAAGGTAAAAGGACAGATCCGTGAAATCTGTCCTCACTCTCTTTAAGATTGTGAGCCCTTTTTGACATCTTTATAAATATCTCCCAAATCTTGATAAGAAAATTTGCGTATTTATGTGGCTGGTATCTATGAGTGAGTACAATTTGATTCCGATCCATATAAACACCCAGACTGAGCGGATCTATGTATGTTTCATTTGATACTGGAGTCGGCTTGATTGAATTGAAGGGGGCTGTTGGGCTTGGCGGAGGTATGCACTCTAAATGTTTTAGCTTTGCTGTCATCTCACTTCCTGTAAAACTTAGCATTTTCTCTCTCAACCACTTGGCACCTAACGACAAGAGAAATATGAGCGGAGACTGTTTCGACTCCAGTCTGAGCATCTCATGGGTATAAGTTGCATACATATATATAAAAAAAAGTACATTCATCTAACTATTAATTTTTTTCACACTTGCTTTGGTTCATACGAAACATCTTTAGTTCACTGAAATGCTATGTGGGTGTGATACTGTCCCTGCTTAATGAACACAGTGAAAACATGTCAAACACTTTGCCAAAACGATCTAAGCAGCTCACTGAAATCTCAAGAGCTGAGGCTCTCTTACAAAACAAGATGTGACCCTTGAAAATGGATAAAGACGGATAACATCAGATGGGGAGCAACTTTCACACAAGTTAACTTTTCACCTGTGTGGATGTCGTATGATTTGATGCCACCTGGTGGTCAGACGGGAGGGGATGAAAGTCATTGTTGGCAACATTTTTTTCCAGGCCGGGGATTCACTCCGCAGGCTCAAAGGCCTCGGTTATCACTCATCACTCCTTTCATATTTCAGACGCTTTTAGGAGGAAGCGTTCGGCTGGAACAAAAGAGGAAGATTAATGGCCCCTGCAGCGACACTGAGCAGACAGCCACCGCTTCACCACAAATGTCCGGCAGCTGGTGATGATCTTCTCTAATCGTTCGCTTCGAGTTGTTTGCTTTAAACTACGGGGGAAAGATTTTATTTTTTACAGTGTTACAAAACGCAGGAAATAAATTACACTTCTGGTCAAAAACTGTGACAGCAAACCCAGAGTTGCGTGAAAGAAAAGGAGCCAGCGCTGAGTTACACACTGCAGAAACTCACAAGTTTAAGACGTTAAATTTGAGTATCAAACATGTAGTCGCCTTAAAATTGAGTTTTCTTTTTCTTTGTCTTTTATTTTTACAGTGTTCTGACATCAGTTACCATAACTTGGTATCACCTGAATTGGTGCTCGCTATTTTTTATTTTTTTTTATTCATATGGCGCAAAGTTCAGTAGCTACCTTGAGTTCTGTTTTTGACATTAAACTTATTGACGTCTGTGTTTTCAGGCATCAGAGTAAGGCAATCAGATATGGCTGTGGTTATAGCACAGGTGTGGCGTCATGCATGGATGACGTTTACATTTGTCCAAACTTTGCATCCTGAAGTTCTCTTCAGTTCGTGATTTACTACATAGAAATGAAGATATAGATTATATATATATATATATATATATATATATATATATATATATATATATATGCTGGTTTGTAGTTTTTAAATGTTTTTTTGATCTTTTGTTGACTGAGAGTAGATCAAATGTTAGTTTGCGAATGGATATTGACATCAGTTTGAGTCTCAACCTGATGGAAGAGGAAGCGGTGCAGGAAAGATGTCCAACATACTTAAGTCTTGTGGTTTATTTTTTTTCTTTTTGTATGATCCTCCTTGCAATTTTTTTTTGCCACCATCCTCCACAGTAGACTGTTCCCAGAACTGGTTCCTTTGAGTACCTCGCTCAAGAGCGTTCCAGCAGCTCGGTAACGTCAGAGCTCCCAGCTGCTCGGAAAAATGTCTCCAGGACGCAGTTTGGGGTCAGACGTAGATGCCTTCAGGGTTGAGGCTGGAGGACACTTTGCTCTGGAGGGTGCGAAGGTCGCTGGGTAAGAGCCGAGAAGAGCCGAGTCGTTTCAGAGAGCCAGACTCCACTTCTGTAGTGAGCAATGTGACAAAGAAAGAAGCCAGACATCAAGGACCAGGGACACAACTTCATCTACGGCTCTAGGATCAGTTACAGAGAGTCTTTTAAATAATAACTTGCAAATATTTGATAGCAAAAGGTGTGATAAAACAGTCGCCACTACAGTACATGCGAAACTGAACCATGAGAGAAATGAGAAAGAGTACGCCCCAAAACCTTCCGGGGGATTTTATATTCTGAGGATGAAAACAGGGATTTTCCTCCTGACTTACTGTGAAACTCTTGCAGCATTTTTTGGGGGCTGCTGGTGATTTGGTCCATGTAATGGGGTTACAGACTTAAGCTGTTATGGCACAACAGCCTCGCCTCAGCAGCTCACGTCTTGCAGTCTAACCTGTCGATGTCAGGGTGACCACAAGGTGGCACTGTGTACGTACACATGTAAGGACAAGACTGTACGTAGAGCACCTTGGTCAGAATGTGGTGACAGCGTTTGACAAGGTGATGGTGACGTGGCAAGCTGTGGAGTCTATATACGTTTTGAGTGTGTGTGTGTGTGTGTGTGTGTGTGTGTGTGTGTACGTGCCATTGCAGTTTTCCCCTGTAGGTTGAGCAGGCAGCACGGTGACCTTGGTGCCTGTCTGCTGAATGAACTGCTGCAGGTTGACCTGTCGAAGCTCTTTCGTCAGCTGCTCCAGCTCCTGCTCCTTCTCCTGAGACAGAAGCATAAATCAAATGAGATCAATTCCTCAGTGCGGTCATACATTCAATGTGCCAGTGAAGGAAAGCAATAAGTACATCTACTCAAAACCACACATTTGAATTAGCGGTACTTCACTTGAGAACCGAGGGATAGATTTTACTTTTTTACAACACAAGATTTATTTGACATCATCAGTTAGCTAATCAGTCAGTCGATCATGCTAATTTCCAGGTTCGTACTTTTATTGTGGAAAATGTTAACATGCTCCTAATGGTCAGAAGACACACTATTTTCTCATACCGTCCATTCCTGCAGCGCCTCTATTCATCCTAATCACTGTCTCATTAAAGACCCTCTCCCGCAAAAAAACCCCGGTCTATTCTGATTGGTCAGCTCTCACAGGCCTGAGCAGACGCCACTCGCTGCGTCTCTGCACAACTCTGCCGTGTTTTTATAACTGCTGCTTCACTGGGACTGTGGCTGAGGAAGGCGACTGTACAGTTGTGACATCACAAGCTTGCGGACGTTCTGACGACTTGTTTGAAAAGGAACAGCTCTCTACATACGGCTTGCGTGCATTTGACCACCTGGACCTGCAAATAAAAAACACACAAATCTCACATCCTAAAATATGTAAACTGTACTTAAAGGATCTGAGTACGTCCTCCACCAGTGGCATGTGCATTACAAACAAAAAAAACTGTGACGTCTGTGCTCAGGATCTCTGCAGAAGTCACAACCCAGATGAGACAGCTAAAGAGAAGCGTTAGCTCCCAGATGGTTACGCAACTGCAGGCGAGGGATTGTGTTCTTATTCAGGCCCCTCTCTAATCAGGCAAAGAATGCTGTAATACCCTCCCTCCCTTCCCCTTTTCATTACCTCACGCTTCCCACACCCTGCTGGACCTCGCCTGCGCACAGAGCGCTTCGCTTCACACCGGGACGCACGCAGTCGAGGATCCGCTGCACATCCAGAGGTTAATCTTTGCTCCACTGCCCACAACTTTAATGAGCTTAGATTTTCACAGTTCCACCTGTGTGCAGTGTGCAGTTTTTTTTTCTCTTTTCAAACATTGCAGCGCCAAACTTAGCTAACTTTTTAATGAGCCCTTCTTCAAACGTTTCCTAAAATAAGATTCCCCTCAACACGTACGGGGGGAACTTACCACGGGTGCTTTCATTTTGATTTAGAGTCAATGGTGTTCAAAACAAAGGCAGAATGATGATAGTGAACAGTAGGATCTGTGCTGACCTGTAATCTCTTGCTCGACTGGCCAAGTGAGCGTTCCAACGCCCTGCAGCTGCTCTCCAGCCGCGCCGTGTGTTGGCTCTGCATTTCCAGCTCAGCCCGCACTTTCTCCAGCTGTGTTTGCACCTGAAAGCCAGAGTGGAAGTGTGGAGAGAGAGCCAACGCTCATCACAACTGGTGATGGGCTTGAGAAACTAATCCTCGTGTATATAAAGACGTAGGAGGACTCTCGTGCTTTAATGAGCTTCTTTTGTAGGGAAAAAACAATGCAGATTTCCAAATGTGGCCATGTGTGAGACCACTTTGTAGCTTTTTATTTCATTTGTCTCAGTTTAGCCTGCAAACATCTTCTAAGTTGGCACAACAGGTACAAACATGCGACACTGATTTGTTTTTTTAATCAAACAGTGAATGAAAAAAGATTTTAAATGACACATTTGATGCTCTTTGCTATATTGAATACTCCGCTTGGCTTTCAGACTTCTAGATCTTTCTTCATGTGTACTGTAATATGAAGAAATATTTGCTGGAAAGAAATTTCCTGATGATGATTCTGCGAAAAAAAACTACTTAAAATGTATGCACTGCAGAATTTTCGTTAAAATCAATATATCGACTATAATAATCTCTCAGTTGTCCCCACTCTCTCCCAATTTCATCTAATTTGTGGATTATTTTGGATGAATTTGAAACACTCCTTGCTGTCTCTGATGAGACAGGGTTTTCTGTCTCAGTAGTTGGACAGACAGCGCTCCTCAGTGTTTGTGTGCTGTTGTACCTCCTCTTCATTGTCCTTCTGGTTGAGCTCGGCCTCCTGCTGCAGCCGCTCCTGCTCCAGGCCCACCTCCATGCTCTGTGACATTACAGACAGTAAATCATATGGAAAACAAAAGCTGGCATGAACATAATCTTCACAGAAAACCAGAAATAATTCAGTTTCACACAGGACTACTCTGATTTGCACTAGTTGTTTCTGCAGGTGAAAATCCACAAACACGTTTTCATGGAATTGGGTAGCTTCTCCGTGCCGAGCTCACCTGTATGCGCGATAAGTACTCTGAAAGCTTGGCCTCGCACTCGCGCACGCAGCCCTGCAGCTCGGCTAGCTGCTGCCGGAGCTGCCGCTCGCTGTCCTGCTCGATCTGCAGCTCGTTCTGCCAGAACTCCTCCTCCTCCATCTCCGCGTCGTTCCTCCTCACCTGCTGCTCCAAAAGCAGCAGCTCCTCCTCCAGGTTTCCGCCCTGGTGAGCGGAAAATGGTTCAACTTGAACGATGGAAACACTTACAAAGCAAAACGTGGTAAAGAAGAGATGATGTTGAGATGTAACAGGCAGCGTTAACCTTAATATATTTCCCGACATGGGGGAAAAGAGTGCAGGTGTTAGGGATCTTTCACTGGCAGCTGGCGGCTGATTTTTACTCACTTCGTTGGCCTCGCCGGCGGACTCATCCCAGTCTCTCAGCTCGGCCTCGCAGCCCAGAAGACGGCTCTCCAGGGCCTGGAGTTTGTCTCTCTGCAGCTGCACCAGCCGGCCCAGGTCTCTGGCCGGACTCCCAGGTGCTGATGCTACTCCAACACCTCCAACCCTTCGCAGGTTGAGGCTCACACCACGCTGCTGGGGCTGTTTGGCTGGATTAAAATGTAGGAGATGAAAGGACAGTGATTGGATTGTTGACAAGCAAAAGCATAAAGGAAGGGAGGGAGGGAAGGAGGGAGGCCAGTAAAACCGGCACACTACCTTCAGCATCTCTGCTTTTCCCGAATATGTCCCGCAGACCCTTGGCCCCTCCGGTGAACGTCAGGGACTTGCGTTTGGGCTCCCTTCTTTTGAGCGAGCGGTCTGCCCCTGACGGGCGGAGCTTGGCCAGAGGCGGCAGGCTCTGTCGGTAGAGGCCGCGCTCCGGGACGCGAGCCTGCCCGTCAGAGGTGGGCCGCTCGCTGACGGAGGGGCCAGTTCGCTGGAGGATGAGCTGGACGTCACTGGCATACTGACCCCACTTGTTGAGGGACACCACAGGGTTCTCGTTCGGCGCCAGGTGGCGTTCCGTGTCGCGCCATTTCTCGATCAAAGTGTACCTGCCGGTGCGTCCTGGGGCAAGAAAGAGAACTTGATAAGTGGCTGGAGAACATTATCAGCTCAGAGAGGCAGGTTCAGCAAATCACACATTTGTCTGTTTCACATTAGAGGCCTTTTTTTTTTTTTTTCTGTTTTGAAACAGCTGACGTCATGTACTTTCACGCACCAATCGGGATTTAGCAACATCTGAATGTGATGACAGCTGTGGGGTCATTTTGTTTTGTTATCTTTTTGTTCAGCGGACAACACAGACAGTCCTGATGAAGCAGAAGTTGAGTTTGTGGACAGTTTCATTCTATATAAATAAAAACCAAGGATGCTTTCTTTCTTTCTTCAAAACTTAACTTTGATTGTTTCTTACTTATTTTGCAGCTACAGAACATGACATTCTCCAGATGTATCCTGACTTCAGATTCCTTCCTGTGCGCCATCTTTCCTTGCCAACTTATTTTTGCGGGCTGTTGGGTGAGTGCACTTTAGAGGACACTGTGAACCATCTCAAACTCCTACTCTGTCTTTTGTACCGTCCCTTCATTAATGCCGTGTTGCAGACTTTTCAGAACTGGAACATTTCCGACCTCTTACCAGAAAAAGTACAAATGAAATGCCACTAAAACTCAGAATTACTACTTAGACAACAGTGTTTGTATTACATGTAGGCGAGTTAATAGAGTATTTTGATACGTTTCCAAGTATAATAGTGATGTAAAATCAGTTGTGTGTTCACTTGCCAGCCAAGGTCTTCGTTACCTTTTGGTGTTGTGCACCTGGAACGTTTGGAGGTCAGAAGTAGGAAATTCTGACATTCGACTTTGACTGGAATTCAGAATAAAGTCCTGAGGGGAGGTTGAGGAGACAGGTGGTCCAAGTAGCAGCCTGTTCTCCTCCAGACACACACATGACTCTAATCTTTTACAGATAGCTTGCACTGAAGTTAGATTTTGATGTTCATGTTACATATTTTATGTCTAGGAATGTCTTGACATTGTGGGACGGTGTTGTAGATAAGAGCCTTTTGCAATATCACTCAAACTGCCCTCATTATAAGTTAGTTAGTTATAAAATGTAGTGATTTCAGCATTTCTTTGGATGCAGTTGATCACTTAATTTCAATGAACTGCTTAAAAAGTGGGTTGGGGGTGAAGCTTTGGCTGGTGGTTCTCATGGTGGGGTCCAGGAGGTCAAAAGCAAAATGAGTTTGGTAAGGTTTGAGATCTACTGTGTTAGACTAGTTCATCTTTTTGGTTCAATAAAACTTTCTCTGTTGTAGAAGTTATTGTTCTCCTCCTGGGAGGTCCGACTGACCTGTGGTGTTCCCCAAGGATCTATCCTCGGCCCCTTAATACACGAGTCGCAAGCACAATTCACTTTCATTGTTGTGCTGATGAAACCAAGATTTATGGCCTGTAAATGCAACATGGATCATTTAACGTGTCGACACAGTTTGATTTTTATAGTATTTGTGCATCTTATCACGGTGCTAGGAAGCTAAGCGTGCTTACAAAAACATAAAAAAATAAATAAGATTAAACGCATTTTGCAATTACGAGAGTCAAGACGGAACAGATTCGTTGACTTATTTCACAACATTCTCCAGCGCTCGAGCAGCACTGGTCGCCTCAAAGAACTTTACCAGCCTGGCCAGTAAAAGAACTTTACAGTGGAAAAATGCAACTCAACAAGAAGTGATTGTGCTGGGAAAACAGAGGACGCTAAATGGTTCACAGCTCTGTGTGTGTGTGTGTGTGTGTGTGTGTGTGTGTGTGTGTGTGCATTCTTGTCTGTACACATAAAGATAAGAGTAGAACAGTCCCCATCCTACCCTCACCCTCACAGTAAGGGCCCTTGTAAAAGAGGTGCATTCATCACTGCAGCCATTCACATCAAAGTGCCCTCGCCTGGACAAAAGGCACAGAGAGGACAAAGGACGCTGGACGCCGTAACTCCCGCTACACTGTCACCCTGAAAGATACGCTCGTTTCAACTCGGGGAAAAATCTCTGTGTACATCTGTCCATTTAAACAGAAAAAGATCACTCAATTCGAAGAAATCCTTTTTATTGTCCTGCATTCACAAAGATCTCTACGTACATTTGAATCCATTCAATGACCAACAGAGACGGAGCGTCGACTTATTCCTCTGCAGTCGTACACCACGTCAATAAACCAAAGTCTGCAGCATGACTCATCTTGTTCTGTGCAGCCTATTTATGGTGAAAATCTCTTTGTGCCCTCTAGTCACTTTTCATTTTACTGCAATTTATCATCTCCACTACATCTGACAACCTGCCTGGCCAATACTGGAACCAACCCACATCACGGAAATTCCCCCACAGGGATTTATGTTGGGCAAAATATCCTTTACACCACTTTAGTTGAAGTTTTTCAGCACAGGAGCCAGATGAAGAGGATTTCATCCCACATTATTGGCTGGCCACTTGGATTTCCACAGACTTTATTTTAGTGTTTATTTTGGGCTGTGAATTACCCATCATATAACCAATACTTATTCACTTTGTATTGCCCATATTCCTTTTAATATTACACATTTTTCTAGGATACTACCTCGGAGCACAAGAGATGACGCTGTTTTATCATATTGTACTAAGTAAGCTTGAGCTTACCGATGGCTTGAGCCAAAGCGATGACCACTTCTTGGCATGTGGTGAACTCTGTGACCCCGCACACGATGCGCTGCACTCCGTCCACCCACACTTTCAGCTCCATTGCCTTCATCCAGAGGCCCTCATTCCTCTAACACCACAGGGGGGTGCTAATAGTGTTTCCTGTCCATCCCTGAAAGAACAAGCAGATAACGATGTTAGGCGCAAGGACTTTTTAAAACATTTCAGACAAAACTCCTTTTGTGTGCAAAACAAAAACCTTAAAAAAGGTACAAAATGTAAGAACTGGCTGCTGGTGATACTCCAAACAAACAGTATAACCAGAGTAACTGCAAAGTGCTAATAACTTCAGATGCCATTTGCTAGTTAGCTGTGCAGCTAGCGGTTCTGTCAAAAGCTCAAGGTCCAAAGTGGTGCGAGACAGGATGAGCAGAGGCTAGATGGTTAGCATGCTAACATCAGCTGATCTCACAAATCCACATAGCCAGGCTTCAAGCTAGGCACAAGTGGACACAGCAGGAGGCAGCTACAGGTGAGCGCAAGATGTGACCACCAGCAAGAGAAGGGACCGTTCGTCTGAAAGCAACAATGGTGGCTTGTCAAGTGGTTAGCTAGCTGCTATAGCAATCATATATATCAGAATTAGAAAGTCTATTTCATTGGAAAAAGAGCAAAGAATCAAACTTTTTCTTGTTGGAAAAGATTTTTCAGTTTTTTTCTCCAATGACTGGTAAAACGTTGATGGAAGTAGCGTTCTCCTACTCTTGATCTGATTAGCTGTAGTTAGTTTGTGACAGACGGTAACTGACAGATGGTTCTAACGATGTGGTGCGTCAGGCTAACAACACATTACCTGCAGAGGAAACTTTTAAAAAAGTCTTTTGTTAGTGTCCTTGTTGAGCAGTCGGAACAGCATTTAGCGGCCCAGGCTATAATGAGAGGGAACACAACAAGAGACACAACCCCTAACCTAAGCTAACGTGCTAACGTATTAGCCATATCAATATGTCAGTATTGTGTTTAAAGCCTGTTGCTACCCCTAAATACATTAGTGCAGGTGGTTTAACATATTTTGTTTGGTTTAAAAACTGTTTCAGTGAAAAAATATATTTGCCTATAATAATAATAAAATGATTGAGTTAAAATACTTCCCAGAATAGCTTTATAACGTCTAGACGACACATTTGAAGCTAAATTCTTTGTGAAAAGTACCAACCAAGTGCCACATGGCCGTGCAGAGTGACACCAGCCTCCTGTAAACCGACCACTTAACAACTTCCAACACTTGCACTTTTGTGAAGCCGTTTCCTGTAATGTCTCTGACAAACTGCTGCAGGAGCACACTTGTGGTGCGGCAACTGTGACCGTCAAGCGGGCCTCATCCAGTGCATTTTTCATTTTCCCCCAGTGTCAGTGCAGGAGAGCTTTCAGCGGTCGCATGCACGCAGAACGAGAGCCATTCCAAACTGCTGACACAAGCACCTCAGCAGCGAGGCAGTCATTACAAACCTGGCAAGGCCACGGCAGCGAGCTGGAGCGAGCAGCAGAGCAGCGAAGGAGCTGGTGCCTAATGCTCAGACTTTTGCAACCCTACTGGGCAGCAGCTCTGCTTTTTTTTTTTTCCCCCTTCGACTGGACCATCAGCTCTGCTCTGATCCTTGACTTCCACATCGCTCGCGGCCTCCCTTAACAATTTAGGCGCCTTCCATCTTCATCACAGCCGGAGCGGGGGGGGAGTCCCAATCCTCCTGCAATTTAACTACTGCCCCCCCCTTGAGGCCGTTTACCACTGAGACTGCATTACACTGCACTAGGCATTTGGTGAGGGCAAGGCCTGCTGTTGGTGGGATGATTTGTGATCTAAGACTGATACTGCAGGACTCGTCTGAACCCAGACGCCTGTTACCGGCCCAGTAAATGAGACTAAACTTATGAATACAGCTCAGCAGAACAGTGGAGGAAATGGGAGACGGCGAAATTAAAGATCGGTGGTCGTTCAGGCAGGAAACACGTCTAATCAGAAACGCACCGTTTGTTTGGAAAAGTTCGACTCTGCGGGTATTTCTAAACAAACTCGTTGGCTTGCATTCGCAACATGGTTTCACAACAAACAGTGTCCTAACAGACGACGATGTGATGACGCCCGCAGATTCTCACAGCTGCGGCTGAAATGTTGTAATACAATGTTTATTCAGTGACGAGTGATGTTGGACTCCCGCTGCGGTTTGATCCAAATGGACGAGCCAGTTGACGCAGGCTTGTAAACCCGACTGCTCCCTCCACCTCTCCCACACTTTGGATACGTATATATATACACACACACACACACACACACACACACACACACACACTTGCAATTGGGACACATCTGTGTGAGAGGTCGGGCTGAAGTCATTCGCTCCTCTGCGATACAACTGTCGTAAAGCTGTCATCAAAACAGAGAGCCAGATAAGCTGCGGCGAATTTATGTTCAGCATGTTAAATAACTTGAGTTCACAAATGTTCTAAAATGAAAAGGTTAAATAGTGAGGCGATGAGCTGCAAGAGGCTGTAAAATATACTTTCATAAAACTGGTTTAAAATGGCCAATGAGACCATTAAAGTTAGATCTACTTTGGATGGTTAAAGTTGTTCAAGGACGCTGACGGAAAAAAAGTTGGGGTCCTGAATGTAACATTTCGTTCCTGGTGCTCTCCCACTGGTCCTCTGACACCGATATCACACCGTACGCAGCGAGGAGCTGTTTGGCAGGCAGCTGTGCAGGAGCAGATGTTCAGAGCTTCTTGAATGTATAGGCTTTTTCTATACTTTGATCCTTGAAGATGAAACGGCTGTCTCCTAACCGCTTGGACGGACCGAACAACCTGACATAAGCCGAGGCGCATGGGGGAAATAGAAGCTGTGACCTGGAAACTTCACGCCACGCTGGCTTTTCGAGCTCGTCGATGTCCGGCTCATCGAATCCCTCGCATGTTGGCTCTGACAACAGGACCGCCGCGGCCCCCCAGATTCCTTGTGGAAACAAGCTTTCAATTTTCTTTACCCCAACTAATAACTTCTAGCGCTTGAATCACTGCGAGGCTCGGCACCTCTGCGGCTCTTTCCCGTTGCCGCTATTGTTCTGAATTTTCATCATGCTGCCTCCACGTTCTCTCTGGTTCAGTCTTTGATGTAAATTACAGTCACTTTGAAGCCGTCCCAACGCCAGAAAGCGAATAAATAAATCATACGAGCAACATGGTGAGCGCACACAAATTAATTAGTATGCTACTGTACATCGTGTGTGTTTCTATTTTGGGTGACTGTAAATGCATACATCCAAAGTGACTGTGGGACCAGACCGAGCTGTGCGTCTCCACAGTGTGTTGTAACG
This sequence comes from Acanthopagrus latus, assembly GCF_904848185.1. Lineage (NCBI taxonomy): Eukaryota > Metazoa > Chordata > Actinopteri > Spariformes > Sparidae > Acanthopagrus > Acanthopagrus latus. The sequence continues at coordinate 11,936,010 of NC_051052.1, read as the reverse complement.
CCTGAACCTGTGGGAGAAGGTGCTGAAGCTGTTGGAATTTCCTTTTCCATTAGTCACAGTTTGATAAACACACTCAAATGCCCCACATTCCGGCTGCATCCTCAATCCTTCACGTAGTCATCCATTCGTAGGGAATCCAGGACAAATTAACGCATTAACGCGGGAGAGAGGCATTCCTGCTGGAGGGCCATCCAACAGCGCAGGCCGCTGCAGGTAGCTTCTGTTCAGCCTCGACACCTGATTCTAGATCAGAGCGAGGCTGTGAGGTAAGAATGTGTTTTGATTTAATGCTAATGAGCAAATGTCAGAATGCCAACACGAGAAGCTAAGATGGTGAGTCAGTTGAGCTGAAGTTTATTCATCCCTGGTTGTTTGATCAGTCCAACATATCAGTTTTCAGTCGACTTCGAATAATCGATTCGATAAACTGATTTCTGGGTTTCAGGATTCATTCCTGCCACACAAAACTGAAAGACTAAAGACTCTTAGAGACTCTGTGCTACATATAGTGTGTCACACACACATAATGTAATATTGCCCATGCTTTAAAACCCTGCAAAAATTGTTGAAATTAACTGCACAATGTTTGCATATTAGCAATGTTTAACTGTTAACGTTCTACTGGAGCTTCCAGTGTTTACATTATCCTACTTCAACTGTCATACAGAGTTCCTGCAGTCATTTGAAGTTGTATAAGCACAAATGGTCAAACAAAATAGGCAGCGATGAGGAGAAGAGAGAGCAGCAGAGACACAGAGTTAATCTCTGAAGGCTATGAGAGCCAGTAGAGAAGATACAGCAGTGCTCATTTTAGCTGCAGTGAAATGAGGAAAGGTTGTTGCTATCGGTGCAAATCCTCGCTGCCGCACGACTTTTGCCATTTAGCTTCAGACATAAAGAATCCTGTGTCATCTGGGCTGTGAACCACAGGAGCTAAACTTAGTTGTGACTTCAGTCTGCCTCCCCCTCATTCTCAGGATGCCACAAGAAGGCAGAGTTAGGGAGGGGTCGCAGCGTGGCACGCAAGTGTTTCTTACATGCATTTCCTCAAATATGGACGGTAATTCATAGGACCCATCAGCACAAAAATACCACTGAAAGCTCTGTTAATATCCCTGAGACGATTACTGAAAGTATGAAAATAGTCCAAACAACTTGAAGTCTGGGTTTAACTGCAAAATACCCATGGAAGAGCTCATTTCCTGCCTTGCCTAAGCCCAGTGCTCTCTCAGTCCATCACTTAATTAAACTTAAACAAACTCATTGATGAGGTTTGAACTCCCGACCCTGACTTGTTTATCCAGCGGCCTGCCAGAAACAGACGAAACAGAATATTGTTGCCTAGTATGGCCTTAAAAGTAAGATTCTTACGAAAAGAAACACAAAACATACAAGCACCATTCCCAGCACATGGCCAGCTGCATACAGTCGCAGTTTGGTCAGGTTTAGAACACAATCTGGTTTTGGCTAAACTACATCTTGATACTTCTCCACCTGACACCCTCCTTTCCTGCCGTCACGTTTACTACAGCCACTAAAGGTCCCTGCAAGAAATGTAAATAAGGGTCATAATAAACTGCTTTCACAGTCGACCCATATGGTTGTATTTCTGATGAGGATGGCCTTATGTTTGCAAGACTGCACTTAAGTCACTGTAATGATATATCTGGGAAACTGCCTTTTAAAAATAAGGAACACAAAGTTTTGAATTAATAAACTGCACTTAAGTTAACTTCCACGTGTGCCCAGGAATGAAACAATGCACTTCAAAGCTTATGATTTATGAAATAAATGAAAACAAATGAGAAAAAAAAAAAAAAGTACTCAAACACACTTATTTTGGCTATTTTAAGACACATTTAAGCGCCTAATTCGATGTGTGTTAGAACATCTATTTGTGCTGATTTCAAATTTCTGATTTCAATTAAAGGAGTGCAACGTTGGTATTTAAACATAGACATTTCAATATCAGCGTGACAGGAATCAGAACTTTCCTCAGTACAGTCAAACTATATTTTTACACACTTTGAATATTTCGCTAATATTTTGCTCACACGCCTGAAATGTGACGTGAGTGTTGAAAGCGGCAGCAGCAGCGTGCAGGTCAACAAACAACAGACGATGATGCAATCTGAGGCCAATTTTTTAAAGCAACAAGGAGGCTGAGCTGGCAGGAGGGGGTCCGCTGAAACAAGTGGTGCACAGACAAAAGGGCATGCTGCAGTGTGTGTGTCTGTGTGTGTGTCTGTGTGTGTGTGCGTGTGTGTGTCCCCGCATGGATAGCAGCATGACTGGATGCAAACAATCCCTCACCATGGCGACACAGCTCTGGCTTTGTCCGAGCCCTACACAGATGACTGGATTGATTGGAGGGCACCGTCTGGGAAAGTAAACCAAACAATCACTGACAATTAAGAAGCAGCCCGTGCTTTCCTGTCACTTCCTCTTTGTTTCCTCCCAATGTGGCCTGCGAGAAAACATGGAGGTGTGTGTGTGTGCGGCAGCAGGGTTTTTCCTCAAACTCGGGATTAAGCGGGGCGTTGCTGGAACGTCTCATAGTCGGCTATGCTGGTGGAGATTAACCGTCACGCGGCTCAGTCGACTGCCTAGAGGGGCAATTCATCTCCGACTAAGAGCTACGACACCGATCATATCAAAAAACATACGTCTATACAGCGTTATCCTCATACAACACACTGCTGGCCAAACCCAATGACATAGTATATTGTTTGTGAGGTATATAAACAAGGGTTTTTTTCCACATGAAATAAAGAACACGCTGCATGTTCAGTGCTGTACTTATCAACTCTTGAATCTTAAATCAAAAGCTAATGTGACTCTACAGCCATGCTAGCAGCTCCAAGTGCTCCTCATTCCTCGTTAAAAGAAGATATTTGTTATAAGAGCGGATTTACAGAGCTGTAATTGCTATTTATGCTGTAACTGGAGATGAAAAGATAACAACCAAACAAAGTGCAAGGCCGGGGTGAGCTGCGTTTCCATCGCAGGAAGCTTCCCCGGGGACAAGGAACCTTTGGAGGACCTCCACTACAAGGACCGGGGGTCGTTATTTCACCCCAGAAGAAACTCCCTGCAGAGCACTTTCCACAATGGAGTCACAGAAGAGATTAGTCTGACTCACAATGATTCGTATAAAGCCCGTCACTGGCTGCCTTTTTCAGGTGGCTTTCCCCTTTTCCATCCGCTATTTATCTACATCAAACAACAACAACCTCCAAGCTAGCAGCCTTAGCACTGAACGATAACCTGGTTGCTAACCAAGCTAGCAAGTGTCATGCTTTATTTTGTCAGGTTTTAGCAATTTTAACCTCAGGGCTCGCCTCCCCATATGCAAAAGATGAATGTCATTGGTTATTGCTCCAGATGACTGTTTACCATCTTTAGCGTGTTAGTATGCTTACATGCTCAGTAGCACTATGAGCTAAATGCTAATATCAACATGTTGACATGCTCACAGTGGCAATGCAAACATGCTGATGTTTAACAGGTTCATTGTTTACCATCTTAGTTTAGCATGCTAGCATGCTAGCATTGCTTAATACGTAGTATCAAACACAAAGTATAGAGGAGAACAATTTCGACCTGATGAGGCGTACCTGACAGGAAGTTACTGCAATTCATCCTGAGAGGAACATGAATGTCTGTACAAAGTGTCATGGCCATCCACCCACCCATCCATCGCTGCATGAGAGGGAAAGTCAGGATTAATCCTCTGGGGACGTTTCAGCCTGGATCAGCGGTGGACGAGCAACACTCGCTGCCAAGAAATGCCGATGTCTGCGGGTATTTCAATTTCAAAAAGCAAACCAGATTAAGATCTGACCCTCGTCCTCCGACAGGATGTCGCTCCTCTTGATGGAGTATCTTGAGAGCTCGGAGCCCCTCGCAGTAATGTGTTCATGACTCTTGGTTTAAAGTTGGCACACAGCCTAGGATCAAACAGCACCATCTCTCATCATTCCTGTTTCTCTTCACTGATATTAAAACAGTTTCTACTTTATACCACTATTAGTCCACCCTGAGGATAACATAACCTCTCCTCCAGCCTTGTTTCCTGTGCCCCGACTCTACAGCTGTGTGTAACTCAGTGCAGACACCTTTTAGAGATTACGTCCACATCGGCTTTGTCAGCTGAGGAGAGCGACGTGGCTGCAGGTTGAACAAAAGCCGGAGGAAAGGCTTCAGGGAGGCGTCAGACAGAGCAGCTTTTCATTCAGATACCGTCAGCCGTCCGTCCTGCAAGAAACCAACTCAGATTTTCCTGTTAACACAGAGGCAGCAGCGTTTCTACGTGAATGGAGTTGCTTCTTTTAATCCAGCGGGCAGGTACTTGTCACAATTTCCACGACTATATGTGGGAAATAAGTTTTGTTGAAACGACTGACGTCAAGTGGAAAACACATTAAAAATTCCAAGTGAGCATCCCGTCTATGATGTTTCTGCAGCTAACGATCGCCACGTTGAAGATGTGTGACCAAACTGCCACCCCGCAGTCTCAAAAGTTAACTAATCAGCTTGATGGAGACAATAAGCTTTTAACCCTGTAAGACTCGGAGCTTAGCAGACCACGAGGTGGTGGTGGGAGGGTCAGAAGGGGGGCGTCTGCTGACAGATAAACTGGACTGGGTTTACACTGAAGCCTGTTAAATTACACTGAAGTTAAGGCAAATATTGACTACATGAAGAGACATATTGAAAAGGAACCAATGAGCATTGTGTAATTCAGATTCTGGTTTACAGCCCTGAATGGACGTGACGTTCAGAGAAGCTGATCAACTGAAAATCAACCAGAAGCTTTTTGACAATCAAGGAAGTGCTGCAGCCAACAATCCCTCTCATTACTGACAGTCCGCTGATTATTTGGTTTGATTGTTTAGTTTGGAAAATGTCAAGTTTGTGAGAAAAATGCTTGTCACAGTTCCCCAGACAGCAAAGCGACGTCTTCATATTTCTCTCTCTCTCTTCACTCTCTCTTCACTTTCCTTTTCATGAATGAGAAAGAAAAGCAGCAAATACTTGGCATCTTATACTTGAAACAATCTGAAACAATCAATCCATTATCAGAACAGCTGGCAATTCATCTTTTTTAATCAATGAATTGAATAATCGTTGCAGCTCCAATTCAGATGATCAAACTTTCACTGGGTCACAGCTTCTCGTTTGCGTAGTTTTGCCTCTTTTCTTTGTCTTAAACAACTGTAAACTATACGTCAGAGAATTCAAACTTGCGTTTCCTCGAAGAAATGACTCGAACAGATGGACTATCAAAAGGGCAGCTGATTAAATAACAGTTGTCAACTAAGCGATTAATCGATTAGTCGTCGCAGCTCTAAATATAACAGTTCGCAGTACAGTAAAATCACAGCTCAGCAGGCCGGTGCAGCAGGTGACGGAGGGGAACAGGGACTCCTCTGATGTGAGAAAACTCTGCTTTTTCATTGTTTTTGCACTTCCTACACCTGTTCTTCCGTCACACGTGTGCTTCGAAGACCCCTCCGCTCTCTGCCGTGGCCGCGTTCGACTCGGCTGAAGGAACTCTGATTAAAAACACACCAGTGCTGATCGAGCACTTTGGGCCCCAAAGTCTATTAAGAGCTGGCTCACTGCAGGGCTGAGCAGCAGATCACCCACTCACTGACCACTCACACTGGTACAGTCACTCACTTCCTGCAGCTGGCTCATGGAGCAGGTATGCTGTGGAGGGGAACACCAGGATCTCGCCATTTAAGGCTGTTTGCTTTTCTCTCTTGTGTCAGGCCGCATGTTAGTGAGGAGAAAACGTGCGAAATAAAGTTCATGCGGCTAAAAACAGCTCTGTGTGTTCACCGCAGACACAAACATAAGGAAGGGGGGTTACACAGATGTATAGATTTAAAATCAAAGCAGTAAACATACCTCCTCCTCCTCCTTCTTCTTCTTGTTCTTCTTGTTCTTGCGATCAGCTGTGTGTCAGAGCATTTAGGAAAACTCTCCCGTTTGTGTCCTCGGTTAGAAATCCGCTACTTTCCGCCGCGTGTCCTGCGGGCCGGTCGCGGGAGATCGTTGTTTATCCCGCATCAGAGTGAGCGCCGCGCCGCGCCGCGCCGCACGCACACGCACGAGCCCCGCACCCAGCAGCCGCGGGTATGTAAACACGCGTCCGTCCGGTTACTGGACATCCGACATGCGGCTGCGTGTCTCCGCTGCTCCGCCCGTCCGTCCGTCCGTCACTGAGGCGAGAACCACAGCAGCTTGTTGTCAATTACATCCGAGCTGAACTGGGACACCGCAAGGCATGATGGACCGGTTAAAGCTGCACTGCACCGGCGACGTGAACGAAGCGCCGAGATCCACTCAGATCCACTCGGAACCACTGAGGTCTGATGCAGCCTGCAGTCACGTTTTGTCAAGATGACGACGACGACGATGATGATGATGATGGTTACACGTGCGTCCAGGTTTTAGATAAAGTGTTTTCATGTTGACATAATAAAGACACATTGTACATATTCCTACATGTGTGAACCTGCTGATGTATACTTGTGCTCCGCTGTTTTTTAAAATTATTTATTTATTGCATAAATTTCTTGTTTTGCAGTGATGGATGTAACTAATTACGTTTAATGTACTGTACTACTTTTTTAATATAGGCAACTTATTGTAAACTTTATTCGAGTATTTCCAATGTTTTACTACTCCACTACACTTTTAGAGGCAAACATCCAACTTCATATATCAGCTTTAAAAGCAAAGTTTAAAAGGTGCTTTGACAAAGAAAAAGAAAAGAAAAAGGAGAAAAAAAACAGTATTCCAAAATAAACACAAAAGGAAACTATGAGTTATTACAGGTAAAAGGAATTAATCACAGAATAAAAGAGGAAAAGTAATAAAGTAGAGACAAAAAGAGAAATGTACTTTTACACCATTCATCTGATTACTTAAGTCACAGTAACTATGCAGACTGCCTGTTTACGTAAGAGCCTCCTGATTCTGAAATGTGCTGTTCAGCATATTTTTTTTTTATTGTAAAGGTGCAATATGTAATTATTTTAGTTTGCAAAAAAAACAAACAAAAAAAAATTATCAACAGGATGTGACGAAACAGTGTTTGGATGTCATGACGGCCATGTGTTGTTGCAGAGACATCTGCTGGAGACAGCATAGCATGCTAACCAGCTAGCCCCGGCCCGTCCAAACGCCAACACCCCCCTGCAGGTCTCAGTCCAGACCACTAGCTGCCTGGCTACGTGAGCTAACTAAATGGCAGTAGCAGTTAGCAGCTATTAGCAACCACTGTGTGATATGCTGCCCCCCAGTGGTTTGGAGTACAAAGGTGGCCAATTCTTACACAAGGCTTTACTGGACTAAAACTTAAAAGTCCGAAGTCTCCCGCTCATTAGCACCAAAGCATCCCCACTCTAAAAAAACAAAAAAAACAAAAAAAAAAGATTTAACCTTCTTTTGATATCGCCTCAAGTTTAATTATACAATATGAAAAATTCAACACAAGACGGCGTGTGTTTTTTTTTTTTCTTTTTCATGGCTGCACCATTTCATCAGATGAAAACAGTCTGGATGTCTTGTGCATTGTTTTCACACGCTCGCACATGCCCCCAAAAAACACAGCCTGACATAATTGGTATCTTCGGAAAACTTTGGGATCTCCACCGGGATTTAAATACACTTCTGTGGGTTTCGGCCACGCTTGGCTGCACAAACCGCGTGTCTTGTGGAGTTCATGAAGTTTTTAATACAGATTTCTTACATTTTCTTCACAGTGAGAAATGTGTAACTCAATTAAGAAGCAGCGGTATATCTTACTTGAAAGGTCTCCTGTAGTTTGAAATTCTAAAAAAGGTGTTCCCTGATTTGAATTCCAGTCAGACGCTCGTGTCTTCATGTCTCACAGCATTAATCATGACAGCTTCCTGTTGTGCTGATCATGCAGAAACACAGATGACCTTCCCTACTGTATCGACGGTGCTCATATTTTGATGCGGAGCAATTCAGATTGAAAACGAAGCATTTGTTGTCGTGCTCCTCTTTGACAGCGTTTGCGACGAAGTTGCTGCATCCGGCCTTCAATCTGCTCCGCGTTGCTCAATTAAGCCATCTCTCAAACTCATTTCGTGAGCAAATGTCGCTACATGAGTCATAAATTCTATACAACCCACAATATGGTTCTCCCTTTTCGGGTCGGTTCCTTCAGTTCAGAACTAAACTCCGCAATTAATCCTCAACATATGGTTGAGCTGTTGTGACAATCAAGCCTTGCGTGATTGATGTTTTCTTGCAGGCGGCGGTGACGAGGTTTGACAGATGCTTTCAGGATTTAAAGTCCTTCTCGTCGTGGCTCTGATTTAAAAGCAAACCAATGTGTTGAGGAGTGAAGTTTTTCTCATTTGTTATGTTGAGACAGATAATACAGGCTTCCTCCTTTTCTCTCTTAGCCCTGTCACGCAGGACGAGATAAACGTCACCTTCATCATTCTGTTGGTTGATGAAATTAGGTGCAATTTGTTCGCAAGACTCTGAAGCACCGACGTTAGCAGAGGTCTGATCGGGCAGAGCGAGGGAGAGCACTTCTGCGTTTGTAGAAATCTGTTCAAAACTGCTCCAGATCCAAAGTCCAGACGTAGCATTAGCTTCAACCGGAGGGCTGAAGTGCAGATGTGTTGCTAGCAGTGAACAGTTAGCTAATGTCTGACCCAGTTAGGATGAATATTAATATGGTAGGTACAGCTGAGGTACTTTTTCTGCCACTTTATTCTTCCACTCCGCTGCATGGGCAAACACTGTGCTTTATAATGCCACAACTTTTATATAAGAACTGCAGTTACAACTAACTTGGATTGGCTGCATCAAAGGCTAAAATAGTAGAAGTATAGTAAAACATGTATATGAATATATGTATAATTTACCACATTTGATACGTAAGCACAAGGCCTGTATTATTTCGCTTCTACAAAAGTTATATTGTCTCTACATATATTTCAGTGTTGTTTAGTCACTTTCATATATAAGCCGATTGTACTCTGACGTGAAAAATGAGACCTTCGCCGTCTCTCTCGGGATCTGTCCACGCAAACACAAGTGTTTCTCAAAATGAAGCTTGTTGTATGGGTTTTCTCCTTTCATACACTCGTAAACTGCTGTTATGTTGTTTATCATTATATTTAGAAAGACATAAATGGACACTGATAATATGATGATGTGTTTAATGCTGCTGGACTGTGGACTTCTTTGTGAAGGACTCAACAGTGCAAAGAATGTGACTTTCTTTACAGTGCCTCTGTCCACTCTGCTAACAGAGCAGCATTAGCTAACGCAGCTTAGAAATGTTGTCCCACATAGCCACATGATATATTTACTTGTATTAAAGTACTTTTTACAACACTGCACGCACAAATAACAAAGTAAAGTCGGTAACACTATGCTAAATTAGCTAATAACTCAAAAGTTTGTTTAATATGTTATTTTTGCCTTTAAAGCTGTCATTCTTGAGAGTCATGCTAAGGCTAAAGATGCTAGAGCGACTTCCTGTTTATACAGTTGATTGCTTCTGACACAGATGTTTCCTAGCAACAGATTTCCACATTATTATAGGTTCAATCAGCAAAGAAACCAGATTTACCAGGTATGTCACCATTTACCAGGAACTTAATGAGGCTGTAGGTCATGAACAGAGGTCAAAAGACAACATCAGCTCCACTGCTGTCTGCTTGTCATACACCCCTAGAGGAAGTCATGTCCCTTGAACTAAACAAACAAAGCTGGCAGCTGAAAGCAGGTTATGTAACATCCACTCGTCTGATCTCTAGCTTTAGCTCAAATCCTTAAGCAAAAGTCTAAATGAGCTCTAATATTCCTTCATCTGTCTTCACCACCCTGATCAACTGCGCAGCCTCATCATTGTCCCTCTGCGCCTTTTCCCACATCGATGAAGCTGGACTCCCTGCCCTTGACAGGTCTGTTGTCGGGATCCACAGGCTGGAATCACACTTCTTTTAATCCCTTTTTCTTTCCCCGAACTCGCACACAGCCTCCTTGACCCCAATCAGTCACGAGTCTAACAAGCGCTCTTACTCTGTGAATTTCACAAGGACTCCCACCAGACGCCTCACTCCGTTCACAGCCCTCGCCCTTCTTGACCTGTCTGCTGTGTTTGGCACACTCAGCCACCGGTGACTCCCTGGCACCACCTCAGGCTGTGAGATCTGAGAGTTCAGCTGTCTCCACCTGGCTGACTGCATCCGTCAGGTTTCATAGATGGAATCCCTCAAGTGCTCAGTCTTTGGCTCCGTCTTATCCTCGGTTTTTTTTTCAAGTAGTCAATTCATCTTGTCTCGGCAGGTGCTTCAGATCCAGTCTTTCATGTCTCAGGTTGACACTTTCAGGCTGATACATTTTTACTTCCCGAGTACTTGACATCTGCGTCATCCTGAAGAAACCACGATGGCCGAAACTACAGGGGGAAAAGGAAGCAGGAACATGAGATCAAATGTGATCTACCCAAAGACTAAACAGGGACACCCGTAATGTTGCCGTTACCCCTTTTCCACCAAATAAGATGCGAGCCATCCCGCATTTTCACCAGTTTTGAGCAGAACAGTTGTAACCCAAAGAACCTAAAAAATAAGGGCTGCCAGACTGTGCTGACAGCTGGGTTGGCTTCAGTGGGAGATACATTGATTAACACGCTGAAACCCAACATGTCTATGTCATATGACACTTCATAGGAAAGGTTAACAACTGAATTTGTTCTCAACACGTAGTTCCCGCTCCTGTTCTCAGTGTGATTTGAGGAAATCAGTCGGATCAGTCCCGTTTGGTCACAATATTATCAGCCATGTCAGTCATTTTGGGGGGAAAAATCTGTGGTTATCCTCTCTCTAAAGTGCGTTCTTTCATTTTCTCAAAATGTTTCTTCATCAGAAGCCACAAGATTAGATATGTTGGGTTTCAGCAGGTTTCTCCACGTATCTCCCATTGACTACAACACAGCTGTCACCACAGTAAAAGCAGGATTCATTACATAAGAAGTCAGGAGCTGTCAATCAAAATTGATGAACTTCATAGATCATAAGCAAGGTTTTTCATGCTTAGAATGTTTTATGCATCGAGCTGAGGCCAAGAAGTCAACCCAAAAAGCCGGAGAATTTGGTGGCTGCTGATTAATCCTGAATAAAAGTCCCACATATTTGACATAAATCTATCTGGTGGGCTCAATTCTGTGTAAAAGGCCAGCGAATTAAATGTTTCCGAATATAGAAGTGCCGTAACATTACCTGTATAACGGCGTCTGTTATCCTATGTGTCGTTTGATCCTCCACTTATTCATTTGTAAAGCATGTCGGCAGCACTGCTGAGGGCTCACCGAGGAGACGCCTTTTTGTCACGGTCAGCTTTGTGTTCACTTCTTTGGCATCTCGCACCTTTTGAGGTCGGAAGTCGGGAAGTTTCAGCCGGGAAATTCCGACCTCCTCTTTCCGTTGTCTGAGGTAGCATGAGACCGCCGATCGAGGCACAACACTTCTGGGCCTTCTTTTGTCCTTCAGAGCTGTAATGAGATACAATGCAGTGACTGTTTAAGTCCTCATCATTAGTGGCACACAGTAGTTTATTAGTAGTTTTGTAGTTTTTTGGGTTGTGACTATTCAAAACAGATGGTTCAGTAAGTATGTTTTACCCCTCAGATTAGTTTTGTAACCCTGAACCAAAGGTTGAGAATGACTGCTCTAGACTGATTAAATGTCTATGTAGACTATATATTAACATATTCATAAACATATTCATAAACATATTCATAAACATAGCACATATTCTGCCCAGTGTATCAACTCAAGAGTGAAATAAACCCTTGTTTTTAAAAAGTATCGCACGAAGCAGCCGACAGTTTTTGTGAGTGCTTTCCTTCCGATTGCTTGATTAGAAACGCCATTTTTCATTTCTAGCTTCCAGTTCAGGTGTTTGGGTTTTTTTTTTCCTTAAGCTTGTGTCTGCACATCCTTGAGAATCTCTGTTATGTCTGGGTGGGTTCTCTCTCATAGCCAGTTAAACCTTCGTCCTACTTTCATAAGATCTCGTCGTTGTGTCTCCTCTCTCAAGGAAAAAAAAAAAAAACATTGCTGCTGAGACCGCCTGCTTAATCTCAGCGATTGCTTTGTCTCGTCCGGCCGATGAGCGAATATGAGAATGCACTGTTATCTGGCAAACTTAGGGTTTTTTTTTTAATTAGCTGTGCTTCGGCCAAATCCTCCGCTGCTCCCCAAGAAAGGGATTAACTCAGACAAAAAAAAAAAAAAAAAGGCGAGAAAATAAGTGGGCTCAAGGGGAACATGGGTTGTCTCAGACTAAAGCCAAGGTGTTGAGCCAAAAAGGAAAGAGGCACTTGCTTTTGGGTGGACTCCAAGACTGTCAAAAAACTTGCACAAAATATATTTTACAAACAGAAGCAAAGAAAACACAGGCAGATGAGTGACCACGTGCTCGAGCAGACTGAGGCCTTTTAAATACTAAGCCCGGCTGAGGGAAATGCCTCCCAAGGAGCAGACAGTGCCTACAACTGTGCTCTCTAACAAACACCGGTCCTAAAATCCTGAAATTTTTTTTGGTGGCAACAAGAAGCTTCGTCTGTTTGATTACTGTGTCGCACAGCAGACAGGAATCCCTCAGTGAAGCGAGCGCTTGTCTTCGTTTCGTCCCAAATTGTTTGCGTGAGTATTGACATGTCAAAGTGACTTAGCCCACTGTGACGTTACAGAGCGACGTTGCTTTCAAATGCGGCTCTGGATGTTTCATTTTGTTAAACGCCTGTTGCTTCGACTCCTCTTCGCTCGCGCCTCTTCCTCACCTCCTCCTATATCGTGAGGGAGGGACTGCTCTGCTAAACTTCATTTTAGATCCCAAATGTTCTTCTTGCGGGATTATGTCTGCGGAAAGAAATTTGCCCTTGAGAGCTGACACCCATGACAATGGCGTCAGTGTACAGAAAGAAAAAAAAAAAGAAAGGTTAGATAGGCCTCACTTTAGCCTCTCAAAGAACCCTTTCTTTCTCTCTCTCTCACTAAACATGTTCAGCCATCATGTGGAAACCACAGCACGGTCCTGCAGCAGCAAACAAGCCCATTCTCGTGTGTCCTGACACCTGTTACCATCGGCTATCTTGGTATTTCAAGCACATATTATTTCTCTCCTGCATCTATAAATATCACTCTCCAGGACCTCCTTAAAACACAGAGATGAAAACGATCACACGCGTACTGAGTGATGACGCTTCTGTCTTTGAGTCTCGTCACCTAATGAATTTGATCACAAGAGAACGAGGCCCTCATTTTAAAATAATAATAAAAAATAACCCCTCACATCACACATAAGCTGTGAAGAGACAAGGAGGCTATTGTTAAAAGGATTTGGTCTCTTCAGAGCCCCCGGCCCCCCCTTTTTTTTCTCTCTCCTTGCGCCAGAACCAAGCCTTCAAAATCATGGACTTTGTCACCAAAATAGTTCACAAAGTGGGTGAATTAGAGATTAGTCGTAGTGAAAAAAGGAGGAAACCGCACAGTTTTTGTTCCTCAAGATAGAAGGGCTTAGGGGTTTAATCTGGGGGCTAACCCACTTTCCAACATGTGGGATCCAGAGTTGGTTGAATATGAAAAATAAAATTATCCGGGGACAAAAAACTGTAGCTTGTCTCAGTTTTTCGGAGGTGTGTGATGAGCTGTGGTGTTAATGCGACACCACTGCCCTCTGCAGGTTGTACCCACAAACAAACCTGCTTTTCCCCCTTTCCCACCTCAAAAGGCTTCCACATCTATAATTACATCTGGAAATGTAATTATTCCATGTCCTCTGTGAATTACTTTGCATTTTCTGTCCTGCGATACATGCACACATCTTATGAATGAGCAGCTCACTCGTCCTCAGACCACCAAGCCTCTGAGGACGAGGGAGCTGTGACTTCTACACCTGCATGTCACAGTCTACTGTGTCTTTTAGCAGCTCAGTTTCCTTCGTACAGAAACTGTGCTGCCTGGCCTTGAATGCCTTGTCTGGCAGGGGTTGATGTTGATTGTCACCCAGCCAGTGCTCTGGTTCGCCTACAATTTGAGATTGGAAAAAAAAAACAAAAAAAAAACATAATACTCCCCCCGCCCCACCTTAGCAGTAGCTTGTTCAGCTCCCAGTCGCCGTGGCAGCTGAGAAGTATCGACCAATACATACAGACACTTCATTCAAGACTGTTTATTTATGTGAGGAAAGACAGCAAAAAAAAAAAAAAGGTCATCGGTTTGTGAAAAATATAGCTGTTGGTCAGATTTTTTTTAATCCTTCACAATTTCTGTTGTGTGAGTACTTGAATAATTCATTGTGGTTCTTTGTTTCATTACTGTGTCGCCTGACAAATCACAAACAAGCATTCTGAACTGTTTAGCTGCCACTTCAGTAAAAAAATAAACTACACAAACATGAAAAAAATGCTCTAATTTGAATTCATTATCTTTGCTGGAGAGTCTTCAGGAGACATTTCTACATTCATCTGTCAGCTTTCCTGATTATGAGACAGCAGGTTTCAGATCTGATAGCCAGAATCATCAGATGTATAGAAAGGAGGAACTTCAACAAAACTTAAAAGTGCTTTAAAGGTCCCCATGAAATGAAAACTGTGATGTTGGGTGATGCAGCAGTGTGTTTATAGTCCATTATCTGTATCATTTCATCACAATGTCCACGGCAGCACTAACATGAAAAAACAAAAACAAGTTTAAAGACATCTTATGGGGCCTTTTATGGAAATGTAGACACAATTTACGATGTTTATCTGCAGCAGTGAGATCCAAGGACTCTACCTCTGTGAAACCAGCAGTTACTGAACTGAGACACTGGGGGTGAATTACAGTGCATTGAGCGATTCGGGGGCCACAAGTACAGATAACATCAACAGAGATCTCCATCTCGGTCTCATCCAGAGTTCACAGCCTTTGTTGTCCTCGCGTTGATGAAATCTGTTTTCCTGTACCCACACTGTGGAGGGAAAAAAAGGGTTGATTATGGAAACTGTAACTCTTTCACTGCTGCCCCCTGGTGGTTGTACAAAAACACACTGTGGCAGACAAAATGCTGCTCTGTTAATTTAATACCTGACAACCAATCCTATAAATGTAATATTGCAATAAAGCAGCCCTGCTGATGGAGACACTAAAGGCTACTACAGACAGTAAATGTCTATCCTTTTAAAATATACTGTATTTCATCGAAAAATCAGAGAGGCCGCAGGAATAGATGCAAACATGATGGCAACATGTTTCAAGCAGCTTCTACATGATGTTTTCAAATATGTGGATTTTGCTGAACCAAAGCAAGTTGCCAGGGCCACGTGAACTAAATAAGCTATCTAAAAAAAAAGACTTCACAAGGCTGTTGGATGAGAACAGCAACGCTACAAACATCTGACAATCTTATGACGAATATGATGACTCAACCTTCATCTACAGCAGTAAAATACAACAGTCAATATTAATCCATAAACATGATAGATTTTTCAAAGATGTTTTTACTTAAATAAGGTTTTATATGCAGGATTTTTACTTGCAGTGGAATATTTTCATACTGTGGTATTAGTACTTCTGAAAACACTGCTGAAACATTTGGAAATCGCAAATGACTGTCAAACACACGCAGTTTTGAGTTATACTATGATGTGTTGCGTGCACAGGAACCCACCCTCTTATAGCCGCCATGCAGTTCTGGGTGTTTCCACATGGTGTGCAGCAGGACGCACGCCGCCTGACCCCCTCTGCTCGGTCCATGACTGGAAAAAATCAAAAGCAGGGATTATTCTCTTCCACATCGGATGTTAGAGGTGGTTTTGTGTCGGGGTGCGTCCTTTTTTCCTGAAATGGGAAAAGTGTTGTGAACACTAACCCGTTGTCCTTGTTGCTGATGTTGAGGATCTTTGGGAGCGCTCCCTCGTTGACGATGGCTCTGACGTTCTGCCGGTCGCTCTGGCTGAGGTTGGTCAGGATGTGGCACAGGGAAGCCGTCACCTCGTTGGGCAGGTCGGTGCCGGTGTCGTCATTGGGGAGCATCGCCACCACCTCCGGCAACACCTGCTTCACTTCAGGATGACAAAATAAAAGACAAATCGAAAGTGTGAAGAACTTTGTGGTTGAATTAGAAACAAAATGACAGGTTAATATGTAAAACCTTAATGGTAATAGCTACCAATATCAGGGTGCAGGTCCTGGTAGCGCGAGAGGTTTCTTATTAGAGCAATGGCCGTCCTCTTCACATTACTCTCCCCCTCCACTAACATCCTCTTCACATGCTGGAGGCCATTTTCCCGTTGAACAATAGTGAAGGTGATGGCTTCATTCATCTGCCAGGCCACAGAAATTACATCAGATAAGTGCATATGTTGCCATTACTTTTAGTTTGTTTAGTTTGCTGTTTGTTTACATCAATAGTTCATGTTAAAACTGTGAGATACATCTAATTTCTTTTCATCTTCAGAGAGCTTAAATCTCTGTCCCGTCTCACCGCTCCTCTCCCGGCCGTGATGTTCTGCAGGGCTCCGATGGCGGCCTCCTGGGTGTACTGACGCACACTGCGGGCCATCAGTGACAGGTACATCCGGATGGTGATGGCGCTCCACAACCACTCTATGCCACGGGGGTTCGCCTTCTCCTCCAGCAGGGGGCACTGTCGCTCCAGATGCTGCAGAGGGACAGTTTGTTAGATGCAGTTGATTGTAGATCAGTGGGTTCACCAAGGTCACACTGACAAGATGCAGCTATGATGCAGCAGATAACAGTTGATGAGCCACAAATAATCCTTGTCTTGTTTTTTTTTTTCCTTGCTCTTGTTGTAGGTGTCTGTGTATGTATTTAAAGTTCACTTCACGAGTGAAGACTGGCATCCCTGCTGTTTTGCAACATCATCGTACCGTACATTTAATTATAAACAATTCACAGCTCAGTGCCGTCACAGAGTAGCTGCAATGCAGATGGTTGTTTAAGGGGCATGCAAAGACTTTGTTAAAGACACTGTGGAAAGAAAAATAAATGTTCCAAACTGTAATACTGTGTGCTTACCCTCCATTTAGACAAAGTTATATGGTAAGAACAAGTCCAAAAAAAGAGCATCTAGAGCAGTTAGAAACACTCTAACTTCTGTTTCACAGTGACTTTAAAGCTTTAAAGTGGCCCTACTTGAATATTTTGTCACTCCACCTCCCGAAACTGTTGTAGTTAACAGGAGAGAGCTTCTGATGAGGTGTGTTGTGTTGGTCATTCATAGCTGTGGTTCCAAAATAACTTTGATTATGTCATCAGGGTTATCTTAGTTTGGGCTTAGAGAAAAAAAAAGACATACATCATGTGTTACAAACCCTGGGGTAGTAAAATGTTTCTTTAAAAACAGAAATAAATGATTTGGCCACTTGAGGGCAGCGGTAATGAGCTGTAAAGACTACGCTGACATGTTATCATCTTATATAGTTCATCTAGCAAACATGTTAGCAAACAATTGCAGATTTACACATCCAGCGGACACAGAGTACTTGTTTCTGTATTGAATCTGAATTATACAAATTCAGATTCAACAATCTGGTTTGGTCTCCACCAACTCTGCAGTGCTCCAGAGCTGGCTGTTCATTGTGTCTGCCTGCTGTTTGGTGCTGGGCCGGTGCTCTGCAGAGGTGATGGGAACTGCAGAGTTGGTGATAATTGGCTGTTACTATAAAAAATACTAATTAGATTTAATGAAGCATTGCATAATAACAGAAAGTTTTTGCAGTGCTGGCACAGACGCACCTGACAAAGCTGGATTCTAAATTGTCTCATTTCACACACCCTCACTCTCACTCACTTCATTTAAGACAAATATGTTCCCCTTCCAAGAGGCTGTTTTACGTGCAGAAATGCTGCATGTTTTTATAGAATATCTATCTCAAATATTACAAGGTTAGTACATTTTTTGTATTGTCAAAGTGGATTATTTTCCGAAGGGATTACCTCTGTGATCTGGGCACTGCGATAGGAAAAGCAGCCGACAGCCTTCGGCTTGGGAGCCAAGTTTAGTCGAGATTCTCTGAGATCTTTGGTGTACATCTTCGGGAGCTCTGCCTCAATCTGATAAGACAGGTTGTGCAGGATGCAGACGCAGTTTTCTGTGGACTTCAGAGCAGATCAGTGGATAAATATCAAGTAAACTACATCATAGCGAGCTGTTTGGAAACAACTACTACAATGGGAATAACTGGTAAATTTATGCATCGATACATATTTGCAGCAACACACTGCTGATGTGGAAATTCCCACATGTGGACATGTATCAAGCTGCATGACGGATCAAACCGAATGTGCAGTTGACTGTGAAGATAAACGTTTTCTCTGGAACGCTTATCATTTTCAGTTCACCTCGTCATCCGTCTTATAGTCAGCTATGGCTCCCCGGATGTAGTAGACCAGAGAGTCGATGAGATTCTCACACTCCCTCATTGCTCTCCTGCCATCTGGACCAGCAGAGCTCAGATTTCTGGGAACAAACAAGGATCAAGGTAACTTGACATTTGTGTGTGTGTGTGTTTCAATCAGATAAGCAGATTTCAATCTCACCGAAGCATATTAGAAAAGTCAACAACATCAGTAACGAGGGATTCCCGCGTAAACATAAGCCAAATACAAACAGAATGTCCCCATCTGTCAACCATGTTATTATAAAAGGTTCATAGTTGCACTCTGTCGTTTCCCAAAGCCAGTAGCAAACATGATGGACGATTTCAGACTAACAAAACATTTTTGTGTAATCCGACTTCCCATGGAAAACAAATACAACATTCTGACTCGGCACAGCAGGCTCTTTGTGCTGAGGAGAAATATAAATCGGAGAGGAGCTCATCATTTTTCTTTTTTGCGGGGAGCTCAAAGGGTTTCGAGAACACGATTAGGAGAACTTGAGAACATAGGGCCAGCGAGGACTGAGTGATTTCAGTTCAGCAGAGCAGAGAGAAGAGAGAGCTGGATGAATAATTCAGTCTTTCACTCATTTGATCCAGCTATAGTTGCCAGGGGGAGCAGTGCGTCTGATATCTCCTGCTTTGTAAACAGAGAGACGATGTATGTCTCAACAGCTGAGCCCGAATATATGATACGCAAACTGGGACCAAGACAGATAAAAATGTGGTGTGATGAAAAAGCCAAGACGGCAGAGAAAATACATAAAACATAGGATGGGTTAGGTGGTTATCTATCAATTCTAGTGACTGGGCTGGGTGAGAGAAGGAGTATCAGTTTTCATTTAGGCTGGTGTTTAATGGTGTAGCGAGCTAGCAGCCAATTAACTGATTATTTGTGGTTCATGAGGAAGACATTTCCATTTGTCTTTCACAAAAGCTCAAGCAGGTACAAAGAGAAAAGAGCAATGGTAAGCTAATATGAGCGTACATTCATGACTGCCTTTATCATATAAGAAAACCTAGCCTGTTGCTGCTTTAAGCCATGCTAACCTCATGTAAGTCCAATGCAACAACTCTGGTAATCCGCTGACTTTCTCTCTAACACCACCAGGAGGCTCATATTTGTGGGTTTTAACGAAATATCGTGACAAGCATAAGACATCTCAATTGGCTGAACTGAATATCTTTTATGACATTACCATTAGCCTAAGTTGTAGCCTACTTTTTGCTTTGCGCTAGTTAGCAGACTTAGCTAAACCAAGATGGCGAACTTGGTCTAGAGTCGTGCAGGGACGATGTATTTTTGTAGGATTACCCTGAGGTTAGCATCGCTCTGGTCTGAATTTAATTTTGCATTATCGCTGAACAATAACCTTGGTGGCGAACACAAGCTGATTGATGTTTCATTCAGTAAGATGATCTTCACAGATGAACACCACATTTGTGATTTTATAAATGGCCTACATTGCGAGCGCGTGACATAAACGTCATTCCTTTGTTTTGTAACACTTTAAGTGGTGTCCTGTCTTGTCTTGATTGTTGTCTTGCATCACTAAAATATGATCTTGTATCTGAAAATAGAGCAGCCTGACTGGATATTTCCCATCATCATGTAGCTGCTCTCTTGTTTTTTTCTTTTAAAATTCTTTTTGTTGAATCTTTGCCAACAAGATTCAACAGAAATCAAAAAGCGTAACAGTTTCTTTACACAGGAAAAGAGTCAGGATTCACATGAAGTGTAATGAGAGTTTCCGCCGTGTTCGGCTACTGTTCCCTTGTAACTCAGCTTGGCAGAGACTCATACTGTATATTACCGTGTCTCTGCCATCGGTTAACTCTCACACTCGTATTACCATAAATGTAGTGCATTATACTGAACAGTGACCAAACATGGGCTCTGCTGAGATTTTAAACATTTCACTTTCTTCATCAGTTTCTCCATTCGTGCCTTTACACTCCATGCTAATCAGAAAGTAATGTTCTCTGGTCGGTGGGGATCAAATCTGTACAGTGTACATTTTTTCTTTAGGATACAAAGTTATATATTTGATGTCTAGCACACGTGATTCTGTATTTAGTTTGCTATGAGCTGATTATCTGACACCAGCGGTGGCGTCTGCTTACTCCAATCTATAATCTACATTGTAAAAGCGCCCCGACTATCCAGTTTCAAAACTAACAAAGAAGCCTACCTCAGGCAGCCGGTAGCATTGTGGAAAGCGGCAGCATCCGCGAGGAGCTCGTCTTTTGGGTTCTCGCCTTCAGAAATGCCAGAGCTGGGCACCAGGACTGACTTTGTGAGGATGGATAACGACTCCCTAGAGAGGCGCTCCTTCAAAAGGTCATGAGAGGAGAGGTTCCACAAAAGACCTAGGAGTGAGATGGAAAATTAATTAAAGTAATTATTAATTACTTATCAACTGTACTGCAAATGAAACTGCCCGAGGTCTTAAAGGATGAGTTCACCCAAAAATGAACATTCAGTCATTATCGAGTCGACCCAATACCGATGGAGGTGAGTAGATAATGACCGAATTTTCATTTTTGGGTGAACTCATCCTTTAAAGTCTACATCAGTCAGTTCAAAGCAAATGAAGCACGTAAAGTTTCACCAGTCAGTTCTCGTCTGGTCGCCACTTCACGGCTGCTCTTCAATGCACCCAAGATGGTTGCCAGGCCGTCGTTCTCCTTCACCTCCATCTTGTTTTCGTCGCTCTGGTAGACGACGTTACGCAGAGCGGCGGCAGCGACGCGCTGCACCTCCTCATTGTCAGTGGTGAGGAGCTGCAGAAGTTTTCTGATCCCACGGAGATAGTACACCTGGAAACGACAGTGGACTATTGATTGACAGATTTTTCGGCAAGAATCTCTACAGTTGTATACGATTATCTTTAACCCCAATCACATCATGGATCAAAGAAAATCATGCAGGGACTGATATCCCTTCTGAAGCCACAGCCAAATTAGAATAAGGCTTGGACAAGCACCAGAAGATTTGATAACCTTTGATAACGGTCCAGACATCATGCTCCAGATCTTGTCTGATAATCTTGTCACAGAGCTATTAGTCACGTATATAACTCAGTCAAAACAGGTTAAGAAAATGAATGGCTGCTGTAAACAAATCTGAAAAATCCTGTTTCTCTACCTCTCTCGCATTTACATACCTAACTTCAAACAAATCCTATTTTGAGTTACTGTAAAATGATCCAATAAAAAAATTAACCTAAATAATAAAAATAAACCTACAATCCTTTTCGCATCAACACTCTTGAAACATTGGCTCTGTATGAGGCTGGCTGCGTAGATGAGCGTCTCCTCATTATTCTCCTCAGTCAGCACGTTCACGGCCCTCTCCAGTGTCATCTCTGGAGGCTTGTTCACCGACGTCCTGTGTGAGAGGACAGCTGTGAGTGACAAAACATAACATCCCCAAATGCCTCGAAATTCATGAAAAAAAAACCCACACACATTTCCAAATCTACAAAGGGAACACACACAAACACACAATCTTACAGTTTTTTGACATTCTCTTTCTGTATCCGCTGAACTGGGAGATCCACCTCATCCTGCCCTCCCATGTCCACCTCTGCGCTGGTGACCGAGGCTGGTTGTGATTTCAGTCTGTGGAGCCCCTGACCGTCCCTCCTGAGCAAAGTCATCCATGAGAAACCTTCATCAGGCAGTCCAGAACCAAGTGTCATATCACCAGTTGGTCCCTCCACAGTGTGCTTCTCCTTCTTGCCAACAATTTGGTGATGAATCCTGCCACCACTTCTTGGAAAACCGGCGTTCACGAACACATTCTTTGGCGTCTGTCTGAGCGACCTCCGACCGAAGCTCTGCAGCACAGCTGTGGACACTTGCGGACGAATGTTGCGGGTATCATCTGAGAAGGCGTAGCGGCGAGAATGAGAACTAAATGAGCGGTCCAGCATAGTGCCCACCCTGTGTGGCTGACTGGGTCCTGGATGGGTGTACGTCCCATGACGGAGGGTACTGTGAATGAAGCGACTGTGAGGAGCCTCCGGGCTCTGTGGTGGAGACACCTCCACCCTCCTGAATGGTTTCTGCACAAGCTTGTTTAAAAGGGAATGGTTGGTGAATCCCACTCCATTTACCTTTAGAAAAAAAACAAACAAAAAAACAAAAACACACAATCCTCACTTTAATACACGTTATTTCTGCTGTTAATCTCTCAAGTCCTCTGGGATGGAACACTCCACACTAAAGAACCATACGACAGGTCGTTCTGATGGACTTGTAGAGTTAATTTGTAATTAGTCTCGTATTCATAACTAAATATATAGTATATAAAGTATACAGGACAAATTCAACTACTGAGGGACATTTATGTAAATTAAAGGTGCAATACATAGGAGTTGGCCACATGTGAAGTACACAGCCCAAACAAATGGGTGTCAGCATATCACCAGAGTAAATGCTAACTACTGGTTAATGTAGCTGCTGTTAGCTGGTGGCATGGACTGAGATCTGGAATCTAAAATTCTTGGATATTGCACCTTTAAAATAACAAATGAAAGGTCTGAAATGTTGTACAGTCTTAAAGTGAGCTGAAACACAAGAAGAACAGTATATTATATTGTAAGACTGTAATGTAGTTTACCACTGTCTTTTTAAAAAAGATTCTGCCAGATCTACATGAAAGCCCAAAGATGATGAAAGTGAGTAAAAAGTTATCAGACAAGTCAAAAATATGACTGAATACATAGAGAGGTACTCAATAAAGCGCATACCTCTGCTAAGAAACAGTCCAATTTAATTCACTCAAGACTGATCCACCATCAAACAAAACATATTTAAATCCACTAGATCTGGATATTTATTTGCACCAGCATCAAATAGATACACTAGATGAGTTTTCATCAAGATCCATGCACTATTCCCTAAAAAAGGTAATGAAGATGTCAAAGAGCGCAATTTTAAAGAATTCCTCGATCCGTCACTTTATCCAAACCAGTGCCAAAAGTTAATGGGGTCTATTCTGGGCCGAGACCCATCGTCCATCCAAGTTTTGTGGAAATCCATTCATTAGTTTTTGTATTATCCCGGGGACAACCCAACCACCCACCCAACCAACCAACTAGCAGACGCAGGTGGTAAAATAATACTGTACATGAAAAAATGTCAATAGAGTGTAAAATGAAATATGAAGCTTTATACTTTCCTTTTAATCAGTTGGCAAAATAATTAAAACATCCATTTTATTTTGTCACTTTCAGGAGTTAAAAATGTCACAGCCTACTTTATAATTTTGAGCTTTTAATGAAAGCCCACAGTGATTCATCTGGTCTGACCGGAGGCTCTGAGTACAAACTGGCAGCAGACCATTTGACTACATTCAAATTGAGACGTGCAACTGTGTGGCTCACTGGATAGCTATCTGTCACGGAGCATGGCACTTCAAAACCTGACCAGACCAGTTTCAGCAAGTGAAAAGGACAATCAGATAAACGTTTTAAGTGACACATGAAGATATCAGTACTAAGATGTTTGTGAATGTGTGAGTGGAGAGTGAGGTTAAACAGTCCCGTACCTTCATGTTCGGGGAGAGTCCGTCGGTGGCGTTGGAGCTCTTTATGGTGCTTTTCTGTAAATGGATGCTTCCTGAAACAAGTTGAAGATATTTTGTTAGTGTCCTGTTACACACTTTAATCAAAACCTCACGGCATCCTCGGGTCAGAGGGGAATGACTCCCACCCTGGCTGCATGGACACGCTCTCAGTGCTGCAGGTATCTTCATAAACAAGTGCAAAAAACAAAATGTGTGGTTCATTTGCATGATGAGGGAGAGGCAGGAGAGCAGAGATAAAGCAGATGGATACTATAATTTAAATCCAGTCTGTGTAGATTGATTATCTTCATTATCAATTGACATAGAAGCCTGTGAAACCCATTATTTAAACACATTACCAACAGAAGAACCTCCTTAACTAAGTGATTTCAAAGTGTAACACGTTTTTTTTTGTTGTTGTGGCGCTGAAGTTGAAATGAATCGATTAGTCAGTCGACAGAAAATTAATCGACAACGTCTTAATGAGTCGTTCCAGCTGCTCAGATGTGATGATTTGCTGCTGTTCTTTCTTTGACTCTGTAGTTAACTGAACATTTTCAAGCTTTTGTCTTATGGTCCGACTAAACTGCGAATTTCAGGACATAACAATCTATTTACTGACGTTTTATAACTGGACGATCATTCGCCTGATGACGAAAAACGACTATATAACCGACACATTTGAACCACCATCTCTGAAGACAGAATGATTTATGACCCGCCGTTAATTACACCACTTTCATGTGGTTAGTCAGTCTTAAATGTAATTTCTCATCTGACGAATCCCTCTCTTGGAAGAAGAAGCAAAGCAAAGCCAGAAAAAAAAATTACTTTCGTGTTTACTTCCAGCTTCGTAGCCCAGAATGCTGAATCATCTTGCGTGAATAAAACACACACACACAAACAAACAAGCCTATTAGGAGGTAGCTACACTCTGATACTTTACATAATGTAATCAAAGCTGTGGATAGAATATTCTTGTCACTTTTCCCTTGATGACTGACTGACATTTATAAGCCGACCCACCCACATCTTTGTGGGAGCAGGCCGATGAGGGAGATATTAAAGTGGAGCTCTGTCGGCAGTCACTGTCATCTCCCTTTAGGCAGATGAATGAAACTGCAGGAACCTGTTGGACAGGCAAACCATTATGAGGAACACATTCCAGCCACAAAATATGACTATGTTTAGTCTAAATGATAGTAGAAGTCCACACACACACACACATACACACAGAGGGCCACTTACAGGTTTTGTAATCTGTAGCAGAGAAATGAGTGTCAAATGAAAAATAACAGGTCAGGAAATAAGAACGATTCTTCTCTTCTTTGATTCTTCTTTTTTTTTTTCCAATATCACCAGATAAGAAATGTTGTCCCACACGCACTCATGTTCACAGAGCCACTTCTGAAAGTTGATCCCTTCAGGTGGACTCAATCTAAGCCACCCCAAACACTGTATGAGTGGCCTGATGTGCATCTTTGTTGTGGAAACCTTCGAAATAACACCTGAGAGCTTCCTTCCTCTGACACATCAATCACAACCATGAAATACAAAATTAAAAACTCAACATTACCGTTCGACAAGGTCCTCCTCGTCTTCCTCGCCATTGTGAGCTGGACCTGCTGTAGGACGCGCTGGTTCCGGTTCCCTGGGCTCATCTTGCTCGCGGATCCCGGCGTCGGCTCGGCCGGCAGAGCCAGGCTGGAGGAGGCCAGCAGGAAGGAGTCCTGCGCGGGTATGGCTGATTTAAAGAAGCCCTCCTCCATCGTGAACAAATTCGTTTTGAGTGTGAGTCGCCCGCCCCGATTTAACCACACAGGTAATGTCCCCGAATGAATGTCTATTCCTGCTTTTGTCCCATTCAGGTGGGTGGACCGCAGCCTGACACTGAGGAGGGCGGGGCTTACAGGCGACGTACCTGAGGTGTCAGGTGACACTGCCGGCTGGTATCGGTTCACGTTACACTGTCAACGTGTGCCATGTAACTAAGCACATTTACTCAAGTATTGTTTTATTGTAGGGTTATTTTGCTCGATTAAGGTAACAGCTGTATTTTCATTAAAAGTGAAATTCTGGCCAAAATGCTACTTAGGCTTTTTTTTTTTTTTTTTTTTTTGCAAATGTATATGAGTCAGACCTTCCTGTAAAAGCATAATTACGACTAAAGAGGCACTTTTCAAACTTACCGTATTTTCGTTTTCTGGTCAAACTCATTTTAATTGGGAGTGTTTAGGGTAAATTAGCAATAGCATCAAAATTGCTATTTTTAAAACACCAAGAAGGCTCAACACAACATGAAACTTTGCTCGAAGTATCACCAGAGTCTCTACACATGAACACGAGCATTGAGAACATTGTCTGTGTACACACAGTTTGCTATTTAAAAAAAAAAAAAAAGAAAGAAAGAAAGAAAGTTTTTGAACAAATCAACTTAGCAGTAGCTTGTTCTGCTAGCCGTCCCCAATGGGACATAACATGGAGGACAGTTAAGGTGGAACACTCCTGTCTCCCGGCAACAACTATCCACGCGATATCTCACGTGACTTTTCGAGAGACACCCATCTGCAGTCATGTCCTCCATGTTAGATGCTAACGTAAAAGTGCCCGTAGCACTCCCATTTAAAATGAGTTTGACCTGAAAACGAATATATGGTAAATCTTAAAAGTGTTTCTTTCGTCGTAATTATTGCAACTAAGGGAAAGATAAGCTAGTTTGTTTAATCTGTGGATAATCAGTGTAAGAAAAAAAAAAAAAGGTTTCACTAGGAGTATTGGTGCCAGCCAAAAAATATTTGGTACATAGTTCTCCATAAACTCAATTTTTTGTTTGATTATCGGTAGAAAAAAGAAGAAAAAACCTAGATGTGTGCTGATGATGAGATAGCATGTAAATTATGTTAATGACTTACAAAACCATTTAAATATCAAAAACTGCTTACCTGCATCTCCAGCGCTTGTTTAATTTGTAGGATAGTGTAAAAACAACAATTCTCTTCTGTTTTGCTACTAACAGTGGCAGTCCTAGCTTGCATAACGCCCACACCATAGTTAAAGGAATAGATGAACATTTTAGGCAATAAAAGGGGCCTTCAATGTTAGCTCTGTCTTGCCCAGGAACAAAATGAAAACATGAAAACTGTTTGAATATTGATGCCTCAGTAATATTATTATAAAATAAGTCATATTATGCAAATGTTCAGGTTCATACTTTTTGGGGCCTAGTAGAATAGGTTAACATACTTTAATCTTTAAAAAAAACACATTGCTGCAGCAGCCCTTTACACTGTGTCTTGAACCCTTTATTTTAGCTACTGAGTGAGACATCTTGCCTCTGTTGTATCTTTGATGAGAGTTGCAGATGCACCTTCTACATGCACAAAAACGCTACGTAACACAGGAAAGGCAAAAACATGAGTTATATATATATATATATATATATATATATATATATATACATATATTATGAGTATATATATTCCAGCTTTAACATTAACATCTATTCTTTTAGGGACACACGTTGATGTTTAACTAATACTGAATGTAGATTTTTGCAAAAGGTAACTGGTGCATCTAGTTATGAGCACGCAACAGGTGAATCTATGAGTCAGTAGGTGCCTACATGGTGACATGACCACGCAAGAGCAGAGCCCTGCACTGCTTGGCTCGATTTGTAAGACAGTGGGACGTCTTCCAGGTGTGTATTTCCACCTTTTCACCTGATATGGAAGGCAAATGGACAACACTTTTATAGCCACGCAATATCTCACGTGACTTTTCAAGAGACACCCATCTTTGTGCACTGCTTGGCTCGATTTGTAAGGGAAAAATACCGCCAGACATTGGGACGTCTTCCAGGTGTGTATTTCCAGGGAAAGGATTGGTCTTTTCACCTGATATGGAAGGCAAATAGACAACACTTTTATAGCCACGCGATATCTCATGTGACTTTTCGAGAGACACCCATCTGCAGTCATGTCCTCCATGTTAGATGCTAACGTAAAAGTGCCCGTAGCACTCCCATTTAAAATGAGTTTGACCTGAAAACGAAGATATGGTCAATCTTAAAAGTGTTTCTTTCGTCATAATTATGCCTTTTCACGAAGGTTTGACTCATATACATTCACAAAAAAGCATAGGTTGCATTTTAGCGAGAGTTTCAATTTAACTAGTAATAGCTCAACATTTTGAGAATATATAATACACATCCACATTATTTTCTTTCTGGTCATGAGTTAGGTTAGCTAGCTTAGCTGAGAAGACTGACAGCCCATTGCTCAGTTAGTTGGTCAAGCTAATAAGGAGTTATCTTAGCAGAAATACAGGAACCTATTGCAACTAAGGGAAAGATAAGCTAGCTTGTTTAATCTGTGGATAATCAATGTAAGAAAAGTATTTTTTTTTTAAAAAATGGTTTCACTACGAGTATTGGTGCCAGCCAAAAAATATTCGGGACATAGTTCTCCATAAACCCAATTGTTTGTGCACTGCTTGGCTCGATTTGTAAGGGAAAAATACCGCCAGACAGTGGGATGTCTACCAGGTGTGTATTTCCAGGGAAAGGATTGGTCTTTTCACCTGATATGGAGGGCAAATAGACAACACTTTTATAGCCATGACTTTTCCTGACAGACATTTATGATAGTGTCTATTTATTCAGGCCACATTTGGCTCCTGCTGGTGATACAGTGTCGCCAGCAAGCTGCTTGGCCTGTTTATTTTTTACTCTATTCTAATATGCTCAATTATATTACATCGGAAACAATGCTGGATGACTAAGTACAGCTGTCCTGAAGGCTCACAGTCAGTGAGTGAAAATGTGGTCTTACGGCCCCCTGTCATCTGATAGTGTGCAAACTGTCCACCTCCACAATATCATCCAATGAAAGAAAACATTTTCACCCTGGGGCCCCATAGCAGTTGAATCAATAGACCAACAGCAATTCTTTTTACAAAAACAATAATCGTGACGAGCACAATAATGTTTTCTCCTCTTTAATGCAATCTTCTCCGAAAAAAACCCAACAATCTTTCCAGTCCAGGTCTTCAAATCACGTTCACATTACACTTCTCTGTGCATGATATTCATGACAATAAAATGGTGACAAGGTCCCCCCCCCCCAAGTATGTTTTCTTTAAATGCTCCGAATACATCCATGTGACATTACGTGTTTCGAACAATCGAGCTGAATTACATCATTTAGCGGACGCTCGTGTCTCCGACTGCAGTGCTTGACCCATAAAAGCAGCATTCATTGAACAACACAGAACCAAGAATCAAACAAACATGGAAGGAAGAGGGTGTGTCGGTGTCTGGATGAATGGGCTCAAGTTATCTGGACTGTTGATTGAGATAGTCTTATATGCTCAATTACATGACAAGTGGATTTTTAAAAGGGGATTAAAATGGGGTTAAAAGATTAAGTGCCTGTGATTCATTAGTCATCATTTCCCGCAAAAAAACACACCATTTCACATTATAAATGATTATATTCCTAAATTACATCAAAAAACAAATGTTTAAGATTGTTATTTCTTTTTTTTTTTGGCCTAAGTAATCTGTGTTGTGTAACGTGACATAAAAAATAAAAAAAAGCCCGCCTGATCACACTTTTCAATTTGGCACGTCATATTTCACGCTCATCAACCAACAACACACGTACGCACAAAGAGAGAGGTTCAAGATGGTTGGACTCCCTTACTTGTGGCAGATAAGGTTGAAAGTTTATGACGGCTGGATTGGTGTCACAAAGTTTATGATTTCATGGAAGCAGACAAAAGGAGGCTGAATTTCAGGGTCAAAGGGGGGAATGTTAAATGAGGTGACATGTTTTGTTTTTTTTTACTCCTAAAGGTGGATAAACATCAAAAGAAGCATTTGTCTTACCAAAATCAAAATAAAACCAAAGCAAAATAATCTGTCTGATCACGACTGTGGTGCCTTTAGGTTTGAAACATTACCCCCAAAATGTTATAAAACCCAGACATCTTAATTTATGTCTATTTATATTGATGTGCACAAGTTTATTAGCAAGATGCCGGACACATTCTGTAAAAAACAAAACAAAACAAAACAAAAAAAACAATTCTCTAACCTTTCCTTATTTTCTGCTGCGTCACTGATCACCTCAATCTGACACTGAATACACCCATTCCACCAGATCGTCAACCATCAACCATCTCGCTTTAAGTCATGAACCAACCAGCCGACCTTCATGTCCCTAACCCCCGTGGCACATTGTGATCAATACAAACATACTGTACATACTGTTCTCAGTGGGTTTTTCTACATGATGTTTTTTTCCATCTTTTTTTTTTTCAATTCCTGCCATTTGTACATTGTTAAAAAATATATAAAATATTAAGAGAAAATTTACAGGTTCATTCAGGTTAAAAACACAATTCAATGTTTTTCTCTTCAAAGATATTTACAAATCTCCGTGTGGTTACTAGTCATCATTCAGCTGTCAACACAGAAGTGAGTGGGTGTTGCTTAAGCACAAAAAAAAAAAAAAAAGGAAATGTGACATTGAAACTGCTAATTTGAGCCTTTTTTCTCTGGAATTCTGTCTTCCTATTAAAAATGAAGAGTCAGGGGCTGCAGGTAACATGGAGAGAGAAGGATTCAGCCCTTCATCCTTTCTATGAAACCCCCCAAAATTGAGCTTGTTTAGGCAGTAACCCAAAAAACAGAATGAAATATTATAGTATTTATATTAAAAATGCATTTTTATAAATTCTTTAACCAGTAAAGTGTTTGTGATCTGGGAATGAAACCATTAAACTGAACTGTAAATCTGTCAGCGGACGAATCAGTAATGAAATATAATAATAATAATAATAATAATAATAATAGCTGTTAGTTGCGGCCAAAGGCGCAAAGTAATATATGTGGAAAAAAACAATCGTATAGTTCATTTTTATCAAATGGCCCCGCAGCACCGTGAGACGTGATTAAACTGCCGAGCATTCATCTACAGAGGGCAGTCAGACAGCAGTTTTCTTTTAAAGTCAAATATACAAATGACTTGGATCGTCTCACTCAACCAACAGTTTAAATAAACTCTCAAAAAAAAAACTGTTGACCCCAGCAGCTCATAATACCTAAGGCAAAGACGCATTAAATACTTTCAGTGTGACAACATGGGAAACAGTAAGAGCTGATGAAAGGTATGTGGTGGAAAACGGACAACAGACTGTTTGTTGGATCGGTCAAGGTTAGTGGACTCGCAGCATCATGACTCAGGTCCAGTTTTTAGTTTACTGAGGTATCAACTCCTGACAGCTACTTCTGTCCGGTGAGACAGTACATCTTTGACCTTTGACCCTGTCATCTACCAGCTACACACATTTCATTTAGTCCCTTTTGTTTTTTTAGTATTGGTTTATATTAGTTCTCTAGAATATTTTCTGTTTTAAATAGTTTCATCTTAATGCCAAGGGAGATGTTTGGTAGTGTAAGGGTGGGTTTATCATTTTAGGCCAGTTAACTTCATCTTTGTTTCCAATGATTGTTTAAAATCCACTTTACATTAAAATGCAGCAGAGGAGATCTATGACACTCAATATTAAGGTTTTAAAGTGAGTTCCATGTGGTATATCATCATGGTCTGATGACTAAGACATTATCAGGTCTGGAGACATTCCCCACATGGACGTGCTTCGGGGTCAGTTACTCTTTTATTGACTACAGTGTCTCCGTTCTGCTAAAAAGAAAATTAAAAAAAAAATGACCATTAGTGAAATAAAAACAACCCAAACACAACATTCATACAAAGTTTCTGTAAGGCATTCCTTCACCGGGTGATCAACGCCAGCAGGGTGTGCTGCAGCTTCCTCTTCTCATGCTTCAGCTCATCAGTCTGGTGTTTGCCAGCAAAAGAAAGATGTCCACAGTTTTTCCCAGTCAGAGACATCTCCCATGAGTCTTTAACACAGTTCTGGTGATGGCTTTGGTCTGTCCTGTCCTCCCAAGACTAGAAATTATACATACAGGAGAGCTCTGAAAAGTCATTAGATTCATGCAAAGACTGTACAAACTTTCAGCGAACGGTCCGAGCAGGACAGTTCGCGAGGTTTAGGTGCAGTCCTATCTGCAGGAGGTGCCCAACACGCTGCCCGTCGACGGAGTGGTGGCGGTGGCACTGTAATGAGGGTAGTTGTCGTTTGGCGGAGGGCTCGGGAGGATGGAGTTCCCGTTGGTTGGGGAGCAGCTGAGCTGGAGCCTCCGCAGGTACTCGGCGTGGACGGGTTTGTGGCTCTGCAGCACTTTGATGGCCTCGTCCACGGTGAACCACTCCCGCTTGCGGCCTGCAGAGGGCGACAGAGTGCAGTGCATGAGTTAAAAGTGAGGTTTCACATTTGGCTTCCCTGCATGGTGCAGTAACATACAGCCATAACATACAGATTCTATCAATTCTGTGTTATTGTACAGGCGATACAGTTTTGAATCAGGGTGACTTCACATCGTATCGCAGGTATTTCTTCTTTAAATGCAGCAAACATTTAGGAAGTCATGGGCCTTTAATAGCTCTGTAACTATAATAGGAAGAAAAAGTTCACTCTAATAACTGTAATTGGGAAGTACGACAGACTGAGGTACTCTGCAGCAAGCAAACACAACAGACAGCCTTAAAATAAAGGGGCAATATGAATTTTCCACATTAACCTATAAACTAAAATTATCAACATAATGTGAATAAATACCAAAAAAGGTGCAATATGTAAGAGTTGTTTTTATATTGCGATTGTAAAGTTACCATGCTAATCACCCAACACTCCCCTCGTCTAGTTAGCTGCACAGCTAACTGAGCTAACATACTAGCTGCCATAGCTACGGTCACTGATGCATAAACAGAATACAGTTAGCTAGTTCCTCTAGTAATATGCTCACTCTGTCGGAGAATGAATTTGACAGGTGGCCAGTTCTTACACATAGCACCTTTAAATTCATCCTCAGCTCATTGATAAAGGAGAGCTCAAAACGAGAAAATAGTGCACATAGCCGGCGTAGTAACATCAACAGTTGAAGGATGCTCTCCACTGAAGGTGGGATTACTGGTGTCCAGGCTGCTGACAGCTGTAATATACTGCAGCCAGGAACCGCTGCAGCTCAGATTTATAGGCACCTGTTGTCACTGCATACCCCCTATGCCCATACAACCTCCATGCACCAAACAGGCCTTCACAGTTTCTAATAAATTATATCTTGTTATTTATGTGAATAGTTCTCTCTCTTTCTCACACACACACACACACACAGCAGCATCTGTAAGCACTCATTGGAAGGCGAGGAGGAAACCGTACCTATGTTGACCGAGTCCTCCCAGGCCTCCAGCGTCTCTGTGACGGTCAACACATACACGTACGTCCGGTGCTTCCGATCTTGGTTTTGCTGTAAAAAATGGATGACACAAAACCTTAAATACATGCAAGAATTCATATTTAGCCATTGTCTGCATTATCTGTCCAATGTTTTGGCTCAATTTTGTGCATTTCTTCCTGCTTAAAGATCAGTCACACTGATGAGTTGTTAGCAAAAATCTGTGTGACATGCTGTGCGACAAAAGGTTAATAATTTCATGCTAATTTTTTGCATCTCATCCTCCTGTAACTGCACTTCATCATGCTTATGTATAATAAACCGTCAGGGTAAGATGAGGACTGCAAGCTTACCTCAAAAACACCAAGTAGGCGTCCTAGCTTGCCCTTCACACCAGCCTGGGAAACAAATGAAAAAAAAAAACAGAAAAAAAGGTTTTTATTTTCCTTTCTGGCTCTAGCGTGCGGAAAGAAAAAAAAAACAGACCACTTCTTTGTGAGATTTTGAAAAAAAAAAAAGTCCTGAATTGCCGTGGCATTACAGAGCAATCTCGCAAAGATGAATAGCGGGTGAAAAACAGTGTTCAAACCACAGACTATACTCTGTCAAAACAATGGGTATTGTGTATTAGATTTCAGTGTTTAAGAGAAGTGCAGGTCCACCTCTTTGTGCTGAACTCTACTGTAACCTCCCAGGCTTTGTGTTGATATAGAAATGCCTGGCAAACAACTACCAAACACAAAAACATTCAGAGCTGAAGTGCAGAATAAATCCCCACGCCCAGACTGAGAGGTTTTTGTCCTCTGTGGCCTCACAGCTTCTTCAATTTATCAGACAAGCTGTAATTATTATAAAATATGATGATTTCAATACTCTTGTAGTGTTTTAGACTGGTTGGCTGTTACATCAATCATTTGCAATGTCCTTTCACCTGGAAACAAAAAAACCTGGCACGATTCTTGAAAGACTATTATGAAATGTAATTATGTCCGTTTCATAACACTTAACAGTTGCTTCATCAATTCAGACGCGCTTCAAGGGAATCAAATTACTGTCAAGACATATGACATCTGTCCCCTTCTCCAGTCCCCTGCTCAGCATACTTCACAAGTGTCACTCTGTCTCACTGACGTGTCCAGCGGGCTGGACTGCAGGGTCTGTGAAGGCACAGGAATCCAGCGAGGAGCCAAGTTTAGATCGCTGACGTGGCTGAGAACACAAGGTTCTCGAGCAGAGGGACCTCTGGAATACCAGCAGACACCTCAGTCATCCAGTCGCTGACACCAAAGTTGCCTTTCAGAAATCTCACCCTCTAACATGGATACTGCGGACAGCTGTTTGCGCCATGCAAGTCCAGTTCTGCTTTATGATGTCAAAGATGTGTGTGACCCCGAAGATGCACAGAGGTGTGTTTGAGAGCTTTTGCGGGATTTTCTAATGATGAATGGAAAGACCTTGCCCCATCCAAAATATCACAGGTGTCATGTCCTCGGCAGCTGCACACTGATATGTGACCAAAGTCACACAACATGTCCTTATAAGGAATGATCCTTGATCAAAATGACTTTGCATGGTTGAAACCAGGATGTTTTGGGGAATTACAGCCTTGAGTAATGTAGCAGCCGGTGCACTGAAGTAAAAAACATTAGAAATATTCAGAAAATCCTGCAGTTTGCATAGATGTGGCCTCAAGTCACTGTTTTGATAACTTGCTACTTGGCTTGAATGAATAAAATAAATGTCTTGAGACCCTACTTAAACTTCACTTGACCAAGAAAAAAAAAAAAAAGGACTGTGACTTGCTTCATACTTGGACAAAATGACTCGTGTCACATGTCTGGCAGCTCACAATACCAAGATATTTCCAAAGGGCACTTTCTTTGCATACTGCTTTGAGTACCTGTTACATAATGGACAGGTGGTCTCTGGATGTAAGCCAACACTGTCAAACACACCAAAAACTTGTCTTTCGTGGGAAACTGTACAGTTCAACCACCTGCTTCCCTTCATGTGTTCATTCTCTGATCAGAGAAAATGACCTCAGTTTAAGTGGTATCAAAACAGGTTTATTCACCTCCTCAAACACCTCCCTCACTGCAGCACCACAGGGCTCCTCCTCAGGCTCCATCCCACCCCCGGGGACGATCCACTGGTCTGGGTGTCGACTGCTGCTGACCAGTAACACCTATAAAGGAAAGCACAAGTTTAAGAATTGTAGCACATGTCAAGTCCTTCATTTCACTGAGAGTAATGGGGTACATTAAATGGGACATTTCCTCTGCATCCAACTGTACTTCTCCATTCAGTGGCGTTGACTTGGCTCGTCATACTGAAACTGAGGACTTAACATGAGACATGATCCTTGACCCTTTTCACTCGGGTCTGAAGGACAGATGACTGATGATGGGTGTCGCCCCTGCTATTTATTCTCCGTTGTTGCTTACAGGATCCTAAATCTACCACGGGCCTCACAGCTTTAGATACTGAATTCTGACGTGATATTTGGTATAAATGTATCAATCTCCCATGTTAAACAGATACAAAGCATAAATGAAAATTAAAAAAAAAAACCTTAAGATTGATTCCCGTTGCCACCCCTGCTAGTCGGGATCAATAATACTAGCAAGTTAAATGTATTATTATTATTATTATTATTAATATCTCATTAATGTAAAGGTTTAAATATTTATTGACAGAAATTTCACTGAAATGTAAAATCTTCCAAGTTGCTTCATAAAAATGAGCATCCTTTACTGATGTTAACAACTCTGGTTAACTGTTGTATCTAAGAGGCATTTAAAAGCATTTAAAGCACAATTTGGTGACCAAAGAATGAAATTAATGGATAAATTGGCTTTTTAAATGTACAACACTCAAACTGTGTGAGCAGTGCTTTTTGTGCAAAAAAGTTTTCACCTGTTTCGGTTTATATGTTGGTTTGTTGCCAGGATTTCACAAAAACTACTACACAGATTTCTGTGAAATTTGGACTGAGGATTGGTCTTGACCCAGAATAGACCCATTAAACTTTTGGAGTGGATCCTGATAAATGGACTGATGCAGGATTTTTTTCACGCTACCATATCATTCTAGTATTTTATCACATTTTTCAGTGAAAACTCTCTCTTGCTTTCAAGTGTTTTTGTTTGGTTTCGCTTCTCAGAGGGTTCAATTATCTGTCTGCTTTGCAAAATAGCATTTTTTTTTAGGGATTTTTCCAGTCCAGCAAAGCAGCTCAATCACTGCCAGTGTTGAAGCGCTTCCACCACAACATGACCTCAGCAAACAATGCATGTAAACCAAGCATGAACCACCCAAATCCCGCCGGTGCTCCCCCCTGAGCGGCCTGCGGGGCTTGAATTACACTACAGTTGCAGTGTGCACCGATATGCCACAGATCGGATGTGCCTGTGAGTGCAGTTTCTGGCAGTATCCATATAGCAACCACAACAGACTCACAGGACACCTGCTGTAAACATTAACACATTTTTCTGGAGCGCCTCAATCAGTGTTAAAACACAGGAAACAGGTCATATAGCCAATACAAGACAACCCAATCAGAGTCTTGTCCGCTTCATTTGAGATTCATCAGTGTTGTCTCACTCTCACAGCTCGTATTCATCAGACATTAAATAATTCATAAATACACAACT
Organism: Acanthopagrus latus; assembly: GCF_904848185.1. Lineage (NCBI taxonomy): Eukaryota > Metazoa > Chordata > Actinopteri > Spariformes > Sparidae > Acanthopagrus > Acanthopagrus latus. The sequence continues at coordinate 11,899,003 of NC_051052.1, read as the reverse complement.
TTCAGTGGACACACCTGCAGTGAAGCGACATGTGTAAGCAGCTTGTGCAACATACGGCAACATCCACCTCTGCCTCCCATCTGATCACCATATCCAGTAATCTGCCAGAGGAGTCAGCCTGTCACTTAATCCTAACTCAGCTTTCATATGTCTTCCCTTACGTTCTGTAATAGGATTGGGGCAGAGCGTCTTCAAGGGTCAAACCGATTGGACAGCACATGCTCGGGGGCCTCGGCAGTGAGCGCCGGCGGCTGCCGCTTTCCTCACGTGCTGCGTTCACCCAACTCGGCCACCTGCCTTTTTCCCAGACTATATAGGTTAGGATGAAGGGCGGGAGGTGGGGGCGGAGGGGGAGGGGAGCTGCCTGAGTGTCGCTATACAGTTCAAATGCCGAGCGTGATGATGTGGATTAAATGTGAGCACGGTCAGTAAACATTTACCGGAGATGAAAAGGGCCAAGAAAAACACACAGCAGGTGTTTATCCTATGCAACAGGTGCTTGTCTTATATGGTGTACAGTAAGCGATGTGTTTTTAAGGAAGGTGCATTTACACTCGCATAGGAATAATTATGCCGGCGCAGAACATGACGTCTTCTCGGGAGAGTGCAAACTGTTAAAAGAAATGTGCCAAGCTGAACCTCGTAACTCGGTTGAAGGAGCTCTTTGATAGAGAGGCTGACATTTGCCAACTGAATGTGAACTTTTGTCCTTTGAAAAAGAGCCCTACGTAGTTTAGGAGAAGAAATCCAAGTCAGATTACATATTATATTTACATTATTAATGAGGTGACAACACAAACTCAGAAATATTCATCTTATTTTCAAACTGAATAAACGAGCTGTTCTCAGAAGGAAATAAGGTCCCCAGAACACTGTTTGAAGCTAGAGAGGTGGCAGGGTCCGCCACATGTAAACAAAGCACCAAACAGTATGAAATTGTGTTGTCCTATTTTTGGGCAAAATAAATCAGTCAATGAACACACACCCCAAGACTTTAATTCATGGTGCACCTTTAACATTAAATCTGAGAAAACTAAGAAAAAAGGCAGATCCAGGTTTATTTTTTTGCCTGTGACATAATATAAAAATCCATCCCCTCATTCTTGTTTTGTAAGTGATTGATTTCGAGTACTCCAGCCTGCTGCCCCTCGCTGTCTGAATGTTGTGTCTCTGTGCTGAGCTGCAGCCAGCGAGGCTTAAAAGGATCTCACTGGTGTCAACGTGTCCTGAGCCGACGGCGTGCGATGTATACAAAACAAAAAAGCCACAGAGCTTCCGGGGCAGCGAGGACAAAGCGAAATTTCTGCTTTGGCTGTTCCACTTTTATCTTTCGGTCACTGTCCCACAGGAACACAGGCTGCATTTAGCTTTGGTTTTAATGAATGTAGGAATGTGGAGCGCCCAATCGACATATTACAAACAGCATGTAATTAAGATTTGTTTCTTCACACGTGCTTCTGAGGTGAATACAGCGGCATATTCATAAGAGGGAGCAGCGGAGGTTCAGTGCGGCTTTTTTTTTTTTAAATCTTGGCAAAAGCACACTTCAGTGTCGTCCTGACAAAGTCTGCAAATGTCTGTGCATCTTACTATGCAAAGGTCACAATTTCCAGAAACCCATTAAATTCACTTAAATGTAAATATTTGAGAACAATTAACTGGTCAGCAACGTGACCAGTCATCCACACCCTCTTTGACTGACATGTACCACATTTTTTTCATACAAATACACTTTTAGCGATTTCTTAACCGTTTGTTTATAACTTTAATGTGGCCATTTCAGGCATAGAACAGTTACTTGGCTCGTCAGCTTAGCATTGTAGGCCAAATCTTCAAATCTTGGCAACGTCAGGGGTAAATGCACCTGTGGTTCGGGAATCACTTACTCAAGAAGACCGACATGTGATCTACAAGCAGAGCTAAACTCTTTTTGCGTTTTCCTATAACTCCTATCAAAGTGGGGGGAAAAAGCAGCATTGCCCTAAACCCAACAGGCTACAGTGAACAGCATGATGACCGACCAAAACAACTCACACCGCCATGACAGATGGGTCACCTGACAGCTGAATTCTGAGCACAGAAAGCCCACTTATATTTGGAAAGAGGGGCTGGGTAAAGGAGAAACCCCAAAGGATGGCCGTAGTATGCCCCACTGACATTTGACTGTTTTGCAACTCACACCGCTTCCCAGGGGCTCCCAGTGTGAAAAGGGAGGTGGGCAAATACTGAGGCAACATACAGTAAATCTACTCTGGGTCATGCAAACACTGTAGACAACCGTCATGGGGTCTTTTTCCAGAAATCCATCTAACAATTCAAAGTTGCTGAGAAAGCTTAAACTCCTGGTTGCCAGCATGACATGGCACAAATGATGAAGTCTCTCATGTAAACTTATTAAGGAGAGGAGCAGTTAGTCTTCACCAAAATCCTCAATTTGGGATATCAGAACTACCGCTGGTAGTAAAACACAGCCTACGACAGCAAGTCCTCTGGCATGGCCTCAGACAGGGACAGCAGGCAGGGATATTCTGGAGGACATAAACACCTCCTCCTCCCGAAGGAGGAACGCCTGTAGCTGTCAAATAAAGAAGGGCTCCAAATGCCAGGCTGGGTGCCGCGGGGCGAATATGATGGAAATCCAAGATGCACAAGTGCAGGGGTGGAATCAATAGCGCTAAGACAGTAATATAGCCGCTTCATTATACTGGTATCAGCAAATAAGAGGAGCCATAAACAGGGAATGCCAGAGACAAACAGCAGGAGAGGCAATGGCAGGGAGAGACTGTATGCCTGCGTTTCTGACTTTATGATGTAGCATCCACTCACACTGATAACCTGCCCCTCCTGTTTCCATCATGACATGTTTACAATCTGCTGCAGTACCTTCAATGCGGAGCAGCTGGGTTACAATCTGATAAAGATTATAAAAGGTTACGGCTAGAAGAGTCCTGATGACACTCTAAAAATATAAATGGTGCATGGCATTATTTAAAGTTTATCTGAATAAACAAGTGCTTGTAAATCACAAGACAAACAATCGTTTTATTTCTGGTTACTACTAGAACAGGTTTACATGCTTTAATGCTTGAAAAACACATCAGTTTTCTCATGCTGTCCAGAGCTCCAGCACTGTGATCCCCATTTGTCTGAAATGCTCCATTTTAGCTCCTTCCTCTTCAAGGACCCTCCACCAAAATCCGCTCTGCTCTGATTGGTCAGATTGTACATGCCTGAGCCAGCACCACTAACAACAACAGAGATTACTTCTTGGGTGACAAACCAAGCAGCTATATTACAGAATTGAAGGCGGGACTACTGACGAGGCATTTCAGGAGCAGCGTTTTCTGTGGGAGAAAGAAGCGTCTGTTGGTGCAGACCTTTTATGTTGAAAAAACAATATAGCACACTGAAGGAAAGGGGGGACAAGGAAGCTAATTAGGTCTCCGTCAAAGTCTGAAGAACTTGCTAGCTAGTGGTTGCTTATTTACACATCTTACAGATATGAAGCAACATCAGCAATATTCAATCTCATTTAACCTCTGTTTCGATCTCCACCTACTCCTGTGTGAATTAGAAGCTGAAATGGAAGTGAGAGCCATGAGCCTGAAACAAAACTGTAAATGTGCCATAAAAGCTCTCCAAAGCTACAGGTGACTGCAGAGTCAGGTTATAATTCTCTGCAGGTTAGTCAAGTATCTATAGTATCTTAGATCCATAAAGTCATGCTTCTGATGGGTGACCAGGTGAGAAAGTAATGATTCCATTATTTCTCAGAAACTGTTAATAAGCTGCACACCCGCAGTTCTTTCACTGTGCACTCCAGCGCACAATATCCAATTAATTAACTAACCTAATACAGAACCATCGGTATTACTCATTTCAATTTCAATTAAATGCATGAATGAGTAGACTTTAGTTAATCATTCAGAAGTAAACTAGAACTACTTTTTTCCCCCTTTTTTCCCCCTTTTTACTCAGGTTCCCTGCTCAGCTATCAGTGCCATCCCTCTGCTTTGTTAAGTTCCTGTTTCCCTCTGTTGGGAGTTTAATTGCTGTCATAGAGTAGCTCGCCCTGAGGGCTCAGCTTTCTCCTTTCCTCTCCAAAACAAACAGTCCAGCAGAAGCATGTATGGCTCTTATTACACCACAGTTGAGTCTCCAATGTCTACGAACTAATTGTGTGTATGTGGGCATGTGTTTAAGGAACACATTAACAACGCAAAGCCCCCTTTCTCGATCCTCCTTGGATGGTAAATTGTCCTTGCGATCACCCGAAATCACTATCGGATCACGAGATTTGTTCTCTGACTTCAAGCAGCGTCGTCTGCGACTGCATGAGCCAAAATGCCTGCCAAAGCCCGAAAATCCTGAGGGTGACTGTCACACCTACACACTTCTGTTGTCACAATATCCTCTGACTGTCCTTTCCTGTAAATTCAAGTTAAGAGAGAAAAAAAAAACACAGTGCACGAACGAGTTCCGAGACTAATTATGCAAGAGCGCAGTCGTGCAAAGTTTCATAACAACAATATGAAAAAAATTCTTTGAAAATCTCTTCCGTGGTCCGTCCTACACCTTAAACTCAGACATACTGACAACACGCATTAGTGAGCAGATATACCTTTGTCTGATCTTTGTGTTGTACAGCCAAACACTGCGGGGCTCAGGTAGACCTCTCCGTGCCAGTCCAGCGGAACCAGACTAGGCTGCTTTTACAGTTTATTGTGTAACACTTTGTTTACGCCAAGCTCAAAGAGGAGGCTAAATTTAGACGGGCAAGAATATGCCACAAGAACAGAGATGTGGTCCTGATGTTTGGACATAAATATGACTTACTATTATTGTGGACAGACGGTTATTATTAGTCACACAAAGGATAAGGTAACTTACCAGAGATAGTGAATGTAGGAATAACCTGTAGTGTTGACAGACATATCAAAATATGATACATATTTATTCTGAATATTTGATACCGTTTTAATACTTGTTTTCTGCCGTAACAAAGTATCCGTACCAGCTGAGCTTTCTCATCCACTCTTTCTGACAGTGAGTTAACATGCACTCATTAGTTTTAAATGTTTCATCTAATTAGAAAACATGGATGTTTTGAGAAAAAAGACTGATATTAGATGATTAATATACAGAGTTTCTGCTGTTCTCTGCCACAAGTTAACAAAAGAAAACTCTTACATCATCTTTAATGAAAATTTAAAGTTTTGTGCCCTCAGTGTTGTGTACATTTTCCCTGCAGAATCAAAAACGTTACCAATTAATATTTCAGGTACTGTCTCAAAGTTACAGATTCCAGTATCGTGACAACACCAATAACTCGTGGGTAACCCAGAACTGAAAACCTTAACTTAGCGTGTCTATACAAAACAAAACTTCCACAGGCTGATATAGGCAACTAAGCAAGATGGGGAAAAATGTACGTGTGTATCTATTTGTTTACGTTTCTAAATAAGTATAAGTCACTTACACTAAAAGGTGTACTTTTGTACAGTTCTGTGGAAGAAATCATCAGAAGAGAAAGATCTTCACTCACTGATTTTTGTATGCCTAAACGGATAAACTGACCTTAAAAAGGACAACACAGTTTCATACTGTTTCACTGTTTATATGTGGCGGACCCTGCCACCTTTTGAGCTTCACACAGTGTTCTGGGGACCTTATTTTCTTTCAAGAACAGCTTGTTTAGTCAGTTCAGGAAAAAATAAACATTTCTGAGTTACTATTATTACCTCATGATAGGGGCCCTTTAAAGTTGTTAAATGTTTTAAACTATAACCCTTACACATAGCATCTTTAACCCCTTTAGTTTTTTTAAATTATTTTTGTTCAGTTCAGTGGTTTTTGTAGCCTACTGTCTGATTTGCTGTGGGTGACTACATTTATTGACGCCTTGTAGTTTGTTTGTTGAGAAATATGAATAGGCGAGTTACCAAAAACACATCATGTCAAGGAAAGTTTGACGATATGTTGTGTTTTGACTTTGACTGTTGTGACACCCTGACATCTGTCAACTATAACAATTAACTTTGTGCATCTTTAACTAGGTTTGAGGTTGTAAAATACTACAGGAAGCTACGATAAAGCCCTTTTTAAAGTGGGTCTACTGTATTGTGTATCACTTAGAAGACTCTTGACGACACAACAACAACATAATGTCTGTCACCCAGTATTCATTATTTACATGGTAAAGGCCCCTTTAAATCCCCATCCACATAATTGCTACGCAGCTGCCCGCTCAAGGCCGGCGGGATGCAGCATAATCATGAATGGCCACTGCCTGGTCACGGGTGCTTCCCCCTGCCGTGGTATTAAACGTGGCGACACTTGATAGATATACTTAATTATAGACCCGTGGCCCATATTCTCACCTCCTCAGTCAAACACACGCCGATGTTAAGCCCTCGCTATTAAAGGAAGCGTGCGGCGGAGCGCCTCGCCCCCTCCGTTAGCCGCCTCAAGCTAGCAGAAAGCTAACAGGAAGCTGGGCGAATTTGTCTTCAAAATAAGAGTTTTACCTCGCACCACATTGGAGTTTCGAATTGGGTTCTTGGCGGAGGGATTTTATTTTGAAAGTGGCGACCGTCAGCAGCTTGCCGCTAAACGAACCTAGCTCGACAGTAGCTTTTTTTTTTTCCTCCTCTCTCTTCTCGATGTGCTCCTAAAACTAGCCTAAACTGGATGGCTCAAGGCGCATCAGCAGCAGCAGCATCAACACCAGCGACACAAACCAAAACAGTGACAATGAGGGGGGGAAAGTGAAAAGCCGTGCGCTTACAGCTACACCCAGAGGGCGACGCCATGAATCAAAACCCATACGCATTATGAAAGATGAGCGTCAGTTTTATCCACAGTCGCCCATGTGTTTGTTTGAATGACGGGGTGCAAGACAGGAGGGGGGGGATGACTAGGCCACAAAGTCATACACAACCTTTCAGCTGTACAGTAACGCTACACTGCGGGATCTCTTACCTCTTCTTCGCGTTCATTCTTGAAACACAGACACGCCGCTCGCTTCTTGAAGCCCTCGCCATCGTATGTCCTGGTCTGGTTCGGCTTGAGCTTCATTGTGGGGGGTTTTGTTTGGCCTCCTTTTTTTTTTTTTTTATTTCAAGATAAACCCGGCAAAAAAAAAAAAAACAACACAGAGGAGAGAATAATAATAAGAAGGAGGTGGTGGAGGAGGAGGAGGAGGAGGGGGGTCCCAAAGAGTTAACAGCAGAGCCGCCGCATCGTTGCTGCTCTCTGCATCCGTGGTCCGAGATGGTCGGGAATCAGAGGAGGAGGGGTTGTTGGAGAGATCCCAATGGCAGCCGTCAAGTCTGTCCCGGATTTATGTTCTCCCCCTGAAAAAAAAATCTACAGTCGCGTCTCGGAAGAAGAGGGGGGGAAAAAACGCAAGTCAAGGCTCCAGCTGATGCCCGTGATTTCCAGTCGGCAGTGAGTGTGCAGCCCCGCAGGCACAGATCTTATGTAGACTACAGCCTACACAGCACAGCCCTCCTCTGGACCCATTTGCGCATGGCCGCTGACTCAGTACAATGAACAGGCAGGCTGGAGGTTTAGATATACGGATCACGCCTTTGAGGCGGCGATGAGCTCATTGGTTGGGCTGGTCTCGGTGGGCGGAGCCACACTTCTGGTCCAAAACAGTGATAAACAAATGCGTAATTTGTGTTACATCTGTAGCAGAGTGCTGCAGAACACAGAGGCCATTTTTAATAAGTGTACTACTTAAAGAGTGTGCAACCACTGCTGAGGATGTCCATGAAAGGAGACCTGTGTCTAATGTATATAATAACTGCTTATGATGTGGTGACCAGCCAACAGGAAACATTTTCAGGTTTCTGTAATTTAATAAGTTGACTGCTCACACAAATGTCAAGATTCTGTTTTGGAAACACCTTTGTTGGTCTGAGAATGGTCCAGTGTAACAGACTTAGTCCAAGCCTACAGAAAGACATAATTGTCTAATTTAATGCCACCACGGTTACGGGCAATCCCCAAAGTCCCATATAAATACGGCTGCCCTCAGCCTTGATGTTCCTGTGGTGCATGTTTAAAAGAAAAATAAAGTTTAAAGAGGCATATGTGAGAATTTTTGTTTTTAAGAGTCAAAAATTATTATGAATTAATAGCAGCATATGAGAAAATACAGTCAAGGAAAGTCTAGCTATTGTTTTTGCACAGGATTTCTACTCAAGTTAGCATGCTAACCAGCTAGCCCCAGCCCATCCACTCCTGTGACACCACTCTGAGCTCCCTCTCCAGACCACTAGCTGCATGGCTAACTGAGCTAGCTAGCTAATGGCAGCTACAGTTAGCAGCAGTTAGCAGAAACTCTCTTGATGCGCTGCAGGTATAAATGATAAAGTTAAAGGAACCTCTGGGTTGTGCTGGAGGCTTGTCGTTAGAGTGTGTTAGAAACAAGAAAATGTAACAGATAATATGATCAAATGAATCAACCAGTTAAATAATGCTTCAACAATCTTCATCAAGAATGTCTCCATGAAATTAATCAAACAAAAAGACGCTCTGTGGAGCTCCTGTGTTGTGTCGTCAGTTTATATTAGCAGTCTCCATGTGTAAACCGATCACAAATCGTCCGCAGGCTTGCAGGCAACCAAGAGAGACGGGGGATGGTCTCATTTCTTTCATGACATGTTGCAATCTGCTTACATAAAGTGACTTATATGTGTACACGGCTACAACTTGTTGTGTAGGGCCCTTTTAATGATGTCCTGAATTCCATTTAGCTGCTGGTCTTTTTCATGCTGGCTCACTGCTGTAGGAATTATTGAGACACATGAGGAAAACAGAGCCATATTTAATGTTGTCAGCAACACCTGATTTTCTTTCCTAAAACAAATCAAAATGTGCGTAGTGAGAGACAAACGATATGGAGAGAGTTACCTGGAAATATAAGGTTGTAGATTCAGTCACAACACACAGAATCCCCACCTTGCTTTTATCTTAGTGGGGTGTAGAGCACCATTTGTGTAATCAAAGCTGTAAACTCCCCAGAATATATCAGGAATGCCATATTAGTCATCATAACCCACCAGGCTTGGAGCCACTCTCACCACTCCTAAAATGATTACACCTCAGTCTCAGTAACGATGCCATTCAGCACACACAAATAAAACCAGCCCTGTTATAATCTCATGTATTTGTCACAAAGCAGTCAGCAGTGACATTTTTATTGCACTCTTATGGGAGTTTTCCTTGGGGAGTTCCATGTTTTAAGTTCCTGTTTCAGCGTAATGTGTCACCGTTTAGTCGCCAAAGAAAAACTAGAGCGTACATAAGGTTGTTGTTTTTTTTAATGTTTAAAGATCAGTGACTTGGAAAAAAAGACGTATAGTAGTAGCTTAAACTGGACCCTTCAATGTTACCTTTCTTTGTATTCGTGTTTTGGTCATGTTTTTTTGGTCAGACTTTGCAGAAGATCACGTACTGCACGTTCGACAGGTCAGGGGAAAGTTACATGTAATCCAGTGTGTTGGGTAATCAATCATCAACTCCCATCTTTCACTGAATTTACATCATCGGTGAGGTTTTTTTCACTCCCAATTAATGTGAAGTTAAAAAAAAAGATAGGGATGAGGTATTTAAGCAGGTAGGTCATTTAAGCAGAGAAGTTAAGGTGTTTCAGTGCGAGGTCAGAGGTCGCAGTGTTGCAATACAGCCTGTTTGGGAGAAGTTGTCATTGAGCACAGGCGCCACTCCTAACTGCTGCTCCCGACTAAACACACGAGGGTCTGTCTTCAATCATATCTGATGGCACTCCCATGTTGTCGCTCAGGTCGGTTCACGCGAGCCTGGCATCATTTATGGTCTATGAAAAACAACCATCACTTCCCTTGGTAACCACTGTAATTGCATTGTAAGCAGGCATAACTTATTCGCTGATTAAATCACAGTAACCGTTTCAGTGACGTAACTCATAATTGGCATGGGATGCATTCGATAATCTGACCATGGTCCGATGTTGTCATACCAGAGTGCGTTTGTGGATGACGCATAGATCGTCTGAGGGGAAACCTGCGTCCAGGTGCTCCCCCACCCCACCTCAGTTCACCTTGAACCTGCAGGCCACAGATGATCACATGTCGCAACCCTGCAGATAACATCAAAAGCTTGAGTGACTTCCAGGAGACAAAGATGGATCAAAGAACGAGATTGATCAAGCAGGTCAACGCATTGGGTCAGTCCACTTGTTTGTGAAGATAGCCGAGCTGTGCTGCCGATGTTCCTTTATCTTATCTGTCAGCCTTCTGTCGGGCCGCGGCAGACGGTGTGCTGGCAAAATGTGACAGCCTAATGAACGTAGTATCACAGCTTCCTTCTGCTCTGAACCATTGCAGGATGCCTATAACAAGTGAACAGAAAGAGTGGCTATCAAAAAAAACTAAGTGATACATTAAACAATACTTCGGTTATCAGGGTTGGCAAACAAATGTCTGCCCTGTTAACCCATCTTCCCCCTCCCTGGTAGGTGCACACATATCTTGAGTAAATTCTGCGAACAGACACTCAACAGATCACTCAGAAATAATCACCACTCGCACAAGTCATGTTATCATTTTAACAACAGTGTTTATCGCTCGCATGTGACCGAGATACGACAAGCCCGCAGGTCATCGTGTTACCGCCGGTCAGACAGCACCGTCTACTTCTTTTTATAGTGGGTTAATACTGACATTACACTGACGTGAGAGTGATTATGATTATGATGACTCGAAGATGGAGTTATGATTCGGGCCATAACAAGGGTAAAAATAGAGCAATCAAGTACAGGATGCACGCCTCATGAGGACACAAACAGACATCTGCATGACGCTGACAACTAGGAAATAAAGGGATATAAAAGATGAACATAATAGCCGTGGATGATGGAAAATGCTTGAATGGACACGTGGACTGTTAAAAATGGCTCAAGCAACCGTGTATTTGACGGATTAAGAGGTAACCTAAGTCCAAAAGTGATTGGAAAACTCAGATTATATACCGCCAGTGACATTTCTGAGGATTAAGGATTAACTCACGTTACCAGGGGGAAGGGGGATGTGCTCGAAAATTAATGTATTTATAGAACTATGGTGTCATTTTCGTGTGATAAATGATGGCAAGTAATTTATAATGGCCTAAAATTAGAGTCCTGCTCCCAGATATATCAACCGATCCTCCGTCATGTTATCTCAATGGCATCAGTCACCTCGGAGGGGAAATAAATCGTTCTGTCATCGTGCTCCTTAAAGTGGTTTATCATCGTCTTCTTGCACGGTGGAGGAGAGCAATTAAGAGGTCCCCTTTTTAGCCGAGGTGTGAGGGGCAATGGAAGGATCCCATTTCTCCTGGCTCCCATCAGAGCACAGATGGAGGATCGAAGGATCCAGAAGTGAGCGTCTGCCCATCGCCGTCCTCGCACCTACCGGGACAGTCAGAGGACATCTGCTTCCTGACGACGAAAGGGGGCTCAGAGTACACACACAAATACATATAGCCCATCACACATTTTCACCACAGTATGTACACACGGATCTATGGAAATACACACACACACGCACAGACAGGAATACTCTCACACACATGGAGGTCTAATCTGCGTCTTCGATTGCCCGTGATCCACTTGGTTGTTTGCAGCCAACTCCAATTACGCGTATAAAATCCTGAGCTGATTAGCTCACCCGTAAGTCTCTCCTTTGACCTCAGCGTCGAGCCTTCAGACGCGGGCCATGTGTGGGAATGGCCTCCTGCCAGAAAGGAAAACTTAGAGCCACGAAGCTGAAATGCCTTGTAACATATAATTCTGGACAAGATGACGACAATGAGGCATCATCTATTCCCTCCTAAATTTAGTGAATGGATTATCATGCAGTCGCCATCAGGCTAATTTTAGATCCGGCCATCTGTTTTCCAATAATGTCTCCACAATTAGACCCCAATTAAGCCCTGGTAAATTTGGCTTATATTTACAATGACAAACAGAGATTGGGCGTTTGTTTTCGTACACTCGGGTTGAGGTGAATGTTTTCGTGGAATGGCACTCGTCCAGTGATGAAGCCCGGTTCAGACAGTCGTCCAAGGCTGCCGAGATTGATGTGAGCTGCTGTCACTGTTGTATATTGAGCCTCTGGGACGCCTCTGAAAATTGATCTGTGCCCTCCACGAAGGTGTTTCTTCACCACTGTGGGAACAGAGTGTTCAGAGAGCCTGAGATTTTCTGCCTGGTCATGAACGTGTTAGTGTCGCCAAAACTACAAGAGAACACTAATACCTTCAAGTGGTCGGCAACATAGTCATTGACGACGGCTTATTACTGAACTGGTGGTTCAGATATCAGGGTGGTAAGGCATTTTGGATCGGTCAAGTGTGGAGATGGAGATGAACTTTTATTTATTAAGGAGGTTATAACAGCCTCTCCTCCTGGGTTTTTTAAAGGGTTAATTCCCCCAAATTATTAAATTACTACTAAATTCGCCAATATCTCAATAACTTTTAGTGGTACTTCTACTGTACATCCACCTATTCTGGTTTGCTTGTGCACAGGCTTTGTAGACCTTTGTGGAGGGAATTTAATTTGTAATTTCACACCAGTAACCAAGACAATGGAGCACTGAATAGGCTAATGCCCTGAACTGTCCAAATTGGGGCCTGCCATGAGATTCAATTCGTCAGACTGACATCTTGCTCAGGGAACTGAGCCTTGAAGAGACAATTTGTATGAAACTATATGCAATATTCAATATGCACTGTATTTGTAGTAAATCTCAGGCAATCCAGTATTCACTCTCTTTTCTGCTCCGTTTTGGTCTCCACCGTCTCCAAAGGGAAATATCTGGGTTTCATAGCAGCTAAATAAGCCCTTTTGTTCACCAACTCATCAATTCACAACACTGTCAGTCCAGTATCTAGTAATGGGTGGTGTACTGTGAGTTTATCAGAGAACACAGACGGTACTGCTGCTCAAATTAGGCCGCCTGGCATGGACGTTAGCATCAACAACTATAAAAACGAGTGCTTACGTACGGTTGCAACTGTATGGCGAAGGTCTGAATGACTTTTTCCAGCCTGTGCCCTGTGAGATCACTGTGGAAAACTCCCATCAACATCTCTCTTAACAGTTTATACAACAGAATAAATACAGGTCTCAAAGGCTGCCGATGCAGGGACGACAATAAGTCAGTTGTGAGGGCTGAGGGACACAATGGAGGGTTGTTGGTGCACATTAAAGCCTGTCATTATGATAGCTGGGACAGAATAGACTCAGCGCGGGTAAACATTACTTAGGGATGAATTACCTGGTGCAATCAGAGAGACGGGGAAGAATGGGGCAAGGTCATGGCTTATTTTTTTGATCTGCAGATCAATATAAAAAAGGAACATGGATAAATGGAAAAGAATACATAAGCAAACTTATATTATGATGGTCTTAAAAATAATAAGACTTCACTGAGTAATGTTGGCTCAGACTTCTTGAGGCCACCACTGGGTCAACCTTTCCCTCACAATGATGCCTCTGTCTCCTCGAGGTAGAACAAAAACACAGACACTCTATAATCATGTGAAGATTGGGCTTTAAGAGGCATAAACAAAGCCAGACAGTGATAGTGAGAATGTGGGAAAGTTGCCTGAGAAAAGCGTCGATGACACATGGGCAGAAAATATAGGTGGACTCGACACGTGACTGCGGCGAAGGCCCGAGGCGGTGACTCAGGGCTATGAAGAGGAAATCAGACTTCCTCGCTCACCTGAGAGCTGCCCTCAACCCTCATCACACACTCATTGCTGACAAGTTTTAAAGCTTTACGGATAAGCAGAAAGTCAAAGAAAATCCGTCTTGTAATGTCATAATCCAATACTGAACTTTCATCTGCGTGGGTGAGGATGTCTGAGCTCAGGGCTCAAAAACTCAACATGAAAAAACGCATGCACTCGAAGCCAACTGTGGGAAAACATAGTTTACTTAAAGGCACATTATGTAGGTTTGGAGAAGAAATTCAAACTCTGGATTTGAATATTTCTAACATTAATGATGTCATAATACAGACTCAAATATAGTTTTTTTCCGTGACCGAATAAACAAGTTGTCCTAAGAGAAAAATTTGGTCCCCGGAACACTGATCAAAGCTAGAAAGGTGGCAGGGTCCGCCACATATAAACAAAGTAAAACAGGATGAGATTGCGTTGCCCTTTAAGGTCAGTTTAAATGCTAGAAGTTCCAAAATGTTAAAAGAGCAGAACAACAGCATCATCAATTCTGCTCACTCGAAAGCAGGAAAAACCTATAAAGTCACCCTCCATGGGCCGACTGTCGGCCATTATGGTGTTCGATACTGCCTGCTCTGACGGGTCTTGTTTTGTTTTGCCCTCATACTGACATTTGCAAGGCCAGGAAATAAAGTAGGTGACATTGAACGAATGTCATGAAAATCATCAGTGGAATTAATGTAGTACAAACATCAATTTTATTTCCTTCCGCTAAAGCTTGTGGGCAAAACAAGGAGACCCGTCTGAACACGCGTTATTAACTATCAACAGGAGGTGAACCTCACGTGTACCTGGACATTGTTCAGAGGCTGGTCCATTGTTGTCATGCAACAGATCCATCAACACAGAACAACCCGCTGACAACAATGACTCATACCTGACAACTTCTTTTTAAAGTTTTTACAGCACTGGTACCATCAGCTGCTTTGGAGGTTTAGACATATACTGAGTGTCATTGTTCTTCGGCTCTTGGGAATGGAAAGGTCATTCAAGTCAGAGTTCTACAAAATGCACATCCCTGCAAGCCATAAATGTTGCAACTGGATATTTCTTCAAGTTCAATTTTCTATTGTTACTTGAGATAATGCTTGAGGTCTGTTCAGGTTAAAGCACACAAACCACTTGGTTAAGGTTCAGATAACGTTGTGTTTTGGCGTACAATATGCGTGTTGGTCGCCACAAACATGACTGGAGAGGTCCGGTTTCGTCACCACAAACACGTCGGGACGTTCTCCTGAGGTTTCCTTAAAAGTATCTAGCGTAGTCTCGAACTGCTGTCACTGGCTTGGCACCCCTCTCAGCATTAACTCCACCAACATCTCACCCGCCTCCCGACGTGACTGTCAGGTCATAAACATGTAATGTGAGCATAATATGACACATTTTGTAGACATTTCAAGAGAGCGCTTAGGCCTATCTAGCCCGAGTTCACTGACATCACAACATGGGCTGAATTACCTCCTTTTGAAATCAATCTTTACTTTATGGGGTGTTTGTGTTGTGAAATGTGCCGAAATAACTCTGAAGTCGTTTCTGTTTTCATTAAGATGATCGGTGCCTGATGGAAGTTCAGATATTTGCCCTCGGTTGCTGCATGTTTTCCCAACTGGATGGACTGGGAGGCGTTTAGTTCGGATGTCGGGAATACCTACTTGAAAACTACCGCCTTCCAAGTTGCAATGGATTGCAACATTCTTCCCTCTTCTCCAACTGGAGGACTGTTTGTTTAGCCCGACGATGACTCACTGGCTGCAGTCATCGTAGTTTATTTACTTCCTGGGGTTGTTTTTATGTTAGCAGAATGTATGATAGTTGGTGAGCTTCTCTGTAGCATTTCACTTTCACTATCGAACGATAGTAGTCTCTCTTTTCCTGGAGTGATTTTCTTTATAATGTGCGTGTTTGCGCAGTGTCTTTCCTGCTCTCGTCACATCTTCCAGTCCCCTCAGGGCGTACAAAACATCTCATTTGTATTCAGTTAGATTCAGTGTTTCAATTTTGTGCAATTAATTTAAGGGCTTTCTCCGAGAATTGTTTAGCGGAGGTGGTAAGCTACTCAAAACAACACATCTAGTTATCGTCAGAATAGTAACTTTGCTTTGTTTCCCCTTGCAGATACTGTTTGAACTCACAATGGTGTGTTAATGTTTCATCAATTCCATGCGCATTTCTTTTTGTTTCAGCTATCTTAAGTGCATGATGACACACTTTTTCAAAGCATTATGTAACTTGTCATTGCACTTATTATTTTGGCCATATTATCAATGTTTAATCACCTTTTCACATTTCAGATGTCATTTTTGAAAAAGGCCACCTTGTAGTATGGGAGAAGAAATTCAAACTCTCGGTATTAATGAGGTAATAATACAAACTCAGAGATGTTTATTTTCCCCATAACTGAATAAACACGCTGTTCTCAGAGAAATAAGGTCCTCACAACTCTGTTTGTAGCTAGAAAGATGGCGGGGTCTGCCACGTATAAACAATGTAAAACGGTGTGAAATGGTGCTGTCCTTTAAGGTCAATTTTTGATTTTTTTTATTCAGTCATGGAAACACCCAGTGAAGATCTTTCTCTTCTGATTAAAATTTGACATGGTGCATCTTTAAATACTAGACGAATGTTCTAAATGAAGAGGGTTTGTGTGTGTATTTTGTTTCTTTCTCGCTTGATTAAAATTTCTTCCCAAAACTACGCAGTGCACCTTTAAATCCCTTACATAGACTGAAAAGATTATTTCCAAACATTTCTAACGACCTCTACATCTTTCAGTACAGTAGATCCGAGCTGGACTGTGGTTTCACACCCTGTCTGACCAGCCTCTACTGGAAACGCACATTCAGCAAAAGAAAAAACAAAACAAAAAACTAGCTAAACTCTCACTAACTTAACCATTACAGGGTTTTTCATTGTGGCTGTTGGTACATTGCACCATTGGCGTGACATGACACAGCTATTTAACACTGCAGCAAAAACCCTCCCTGTGCAGACGCTTTCTATATGTCTCAGCAGAGTCTTCTCCTCATCCCTTCCCTGAGGTGTGGTGCTGTTTTATGAATGAGCTGTTATGCAAGAAAAGGTGACCTGAATACAGACAGACAGACAGAGACGGAGGGAGGGAAAGGAGGGAGAGTACTGTATGGCTGCAATTCAAGTGACATCACTGTGCTGTGAAGAAACTTGTATGATTCATTTTGGAGGCTGCTCAGTGACATCTGCTGCGGATCAGGTCACATCGGGTGCAATGATGAATACTGATGGATTTGCAAGTGTTATCGTGCGAAAGCTGGAGATTTACTGGTGTTTATCAAGGTGCTCAGGGCATAATCATCATAATGACCTGATAATAACCAGCGCTGGTTGTGTGGTTTTCAAAACGTCTCTGCCAGACGAAGCTGACAGAGCGCCAGGCCAGCGTGGTCTATGTGCGTGTGAAAATCTATCTGTGACTGGGCCATTATCGAACTCTGTGTGCAGTTTTGCCGAGCAAATGCATTTAAGTGTACACCTCTGCCAACCGCAAACCTTTCCTTCATGCCTGAGACTGAGTGTGTGCTCGCTACTGAGGTTAAATATGTATAGCCAGTATGATCTTGATGTTTACGGAAGGAACTTCAGTCTACAGTCTGTCACTGTTCGTTCATGTATCATAAATAAATATACTAGAAAGATTGTATTTACCATATTCATTAGTTTAGTTTAGTGTATAGCATGCTAGTGGTCGCTAATTAACTGACCAACTGACTGAGCAATGCTGCCATCCCTGAAGGCAAGCTGCTTGTATGGCTTAAAATGCCCCAGATTCTCTAGGAGAGGGCCGAGAATAGACCCTTGAGGATCTCCATGTCATTTTTACTTAAAGAAGACCAAAAATGAATGCGTCAACACATGCAGGCTTAAAGTCCTTGTCTCTACTCACAGGTTTGAAACTTTGAATCATCCTAACAATGTCCTAAGATTAGATTAGTTTCTCTCAGGGGGAATCAATATAAATGATCCTGAGGGGTTGAAATGTGTTCTGTCAGCCATCTCAGTCCCAAATCGTCAATCTCCAGTCTGTATTAATCTAATCTCTCCATGGAAACCCACTCAAGCACAACTCGGCCGAACAGACAAGACATATTGAACCCTGAGCGCTGAAACCTCGCTATCAGCACGCCGTTTGACACGTTATTGATCCGCATTGTCAGCAGCAGCATGACTTACGCAGGCGTGACTCCCTCTGATACAGTAGCGTGTCATCTCTCAGTGACAGTCGTGGGCTTATCTTCATGTCTGGGTGGTGGTTCTCCTGCTCAAGGCCCCATGAAGAAATTCAATAAATGGATACGGTTAATTATTTACATTTAACACTGCTGGGCAAGCCTACCACCATGCCCCTAATGGCTGTATGTACAGTTATACAAGTGTGTGTATGTGTGGGTGTGTCTCTTCAGCATCTGACAAGATCAGCTCTAAGACGTAATTATTTCAAGTATCTGATTACAGATCCAAACAAAACAAAGTGGCGAAGTGTCAGGCCTGATTTATTCACCCTGATAACCTGAACACCGACCGCAGAGAGATGTTTGTCAGGAGCAAAGGCATTTGTTTCAGGGGAAGAGAGTCACACAGTACTTGTAGATTCCAATCCAAAACCACACTTTGATTTTGTTATGTAGCTATAAAACGTATGCCGTCGTCACACTCATCAGGAGAGGGAGGGGAGAGAGGGACGAAGGGAAAGAGATGAAGATCTCTGAACGAGTCCAGGCTGATCTCTGAGTGTTTGCGCTGGCATGGAGGAGCAATGAAAAAAGGACACGAGGAATGAGGGAGGAGGGATGTTTTGACTTCAGCACAAAGGTTAAAAATCTGCCACTAGTCAAACACTAGCGCAGGTATTTTACATAAAATGTGTCTGGGGCTAACGCCTCAATCCAGTGCACCCATCCCTTACACTCAGGGGCCTCTGCAAGAACATAAAGTCACACACACACGCACACACACACACACACTGACACACGCCCTTCTAACCTTGTCTGCAGTGGCTGTTACATATAGTGAAAGAGCGAGGAAGTGGAAGGATGGCTCGGGACAGGCTGTTCCCGTTATGGATGGAACACTCACAGGCTGGCAAGAGGAATCCCCATCATAAACACACACACACACACACACACACACACACACACACACACACACACACACACACACACAAAGACTATCCTGGATCAAAAATAATTCTCTATACGTTGCATCATGCAGGACTGCGACATGTGTTGACCCTGCTCTAAGTCTAGTGTAAAATTCATACACAGTCGCTCTGGTTAACCAGCTCGTACTAGGAAAGAATCGAATAAATGTCTCCTCAAACTCCTTTAAAAAATGGCTGAATAACTCCATTCCTAATTTACATTTACTGCAAACTTAGCACCGCCTGCGTTAGTATTCCACTGCAGCAGCTGCCTTGTGTAACATCAGTTTTCGTTTGGGGGTGGGGGATTATCCTTTACCTTATCTAACTCTTCAAAAAAAGTCGCAGAGACACAAAATGAGACTGAAGTCATTCCGGATACTTGACGTGGTCAAAGGAAGGATTCCCTTTGGGCTGGCTGGCTTTAGTTTTTACGCATGGGAGAGTAACAAGGATGGTTATGTAACAGCAGCAGGGAGAGAGTTCAGGTGAGAGGGTGCTGACTGCAGTCCCCCTCCACTTCATCTGCAGTGGGACAGACGAGGCAGAGGAGGAGGAGGAGGAGGAGGAGGGAAAAGTAAGAGAAGAGAAGAGTGAGAGATGGGAGAGGAATATGGAAGGAGATAATAAGGGATGACAAGTAGAGGAGAGGACAAGGAAAGGGAAGAGCGAGATTGGGGAGGAAAAGGAAGAGAGGAGAGAAGGATGAGGGAGGGAAGAAAGGAAAAGTGGGAAGAAAGAATACCAAGGGATAGAGAAGAGGGGCAGAGAAAGGAGGGCATAGTTGAGAAAGGGAAGTGAAAGAAGGAGGAAAAAGGGAGAAGAGGTGGAAAAGGAGACGAGGAGGGAAAACTAAAAGAGGATAGGACAGAAAGAGGGGAAGAGGGAGGAAGAAAGGTAATTAGAGGAGGTATTGGAGAAAGAGGAAAGGAAGATGGAAAAAGAGGGGGAAGAGGGAAGAGGGACAGGAGAACAGAGGTGGGAAAGAGAGGAATAGATGAGTTGGTAGATTAGCATGGTACAAGAGAGGAGAGGGAAAAAAGGCAGTAGAGGAAAGATTGAGAAAATTGGGAATTTTAGAGAAAATAAATAAATAAAAAAGAGGGAAATAATGCAGGTAAAGAAATATGGTAAAGCAAAAATTGGGAGAAAGAGCAAAAGAACCTTCAGCTCTCATAATAAAAACACACCATTACAACATGCTGTCAACTTCAAAAACCACCAGATACCACAACTACCAGCCAACACCACTATCAGGCTTCAGATAAGTGCTGATGCTGATGACACGCGACAGCCAAAACAGGATGTTTTTGTCATCAACTGTCGGTTCAACATTAGCGGCATGTGACGAGAGTGTTTTCACCTGCAGTCAGCAATCACAGCGCGAGATGATCCGTCCGGTCAGAGGAGCAGGGCTATATTTAGGATGTCGGCTTCTACGTCATCTGTGGCAGTAATCACTGTAGTTCTGGCTCTGTATTGTTATTTGGTTACACGCGTCTGTGTCAGTTTACCTTCATGGTTATTTTTGGAAATACATTCACAAGAAAGGAGCAAATTAAGCCTATATTGGTTGAAATAGTTAACAAACAAGTCTCGGGGGAAAACATTAATATCACCTTCATTAATATATATCCAGTAAATAAAAGGCTAAAGCTAGCTCTTGGTTGGCTTATGATACCATCAAGACCATAAATGGAGAAACATCTCACCTTGCTCTGTTCAAAGGTAATGAAATACCCCTGCTGCCTCTTAAGCTTGCTAATTAACACATCATTTCATATTTGTCCATAATGTTACAGCTAGCACCTGGTTATCTTAGCATACCATCTGAGCTGAAAACTGGAGGAAACAGCTAGACTGGCTCCCTCCCATGGTAACAAAATCCACTAATGACCTCTAAAGCTCACCATCTCACAAGATATAGTTTCATATCCATCCATAAGGTTACATCTAGTAGTTGGTTAGCTTAGCTTACCATTAGAGAACGTAGCGTAACATTAGCCTCACTCTGTCTGAAGGTAATACATTCCCCTTTTCACCTCCAAAGCTCACTAGTTAACACATTATTTTGTTTCATACCATCCATTAAAGCTAGCAGCCAGTTAGCTTAGCCTATATTGAAGACACGAATTGGGATGAAAGATTTTGCCTGACTCTGTCCAATGGTAATAAAATCCCCCTGCTGCCTCTAAAGCTCACTCGTTAACACCTTACTTTTAGAAGCCTGTTAGCTTAGCTTAGAGACATGAATTATGGAGGAAACTAGCTGGTTCTGTCCAAAGGTGACAAAATACCCTGTGTTGTGTTAACACATTATATTTATTCATATCAGCCGGTTAAATATGAGTTTGCAGCTCACAGCCAGTTAGCTTGTCTTCAGATCTGGAGACAAAATAACAGCTGACACCACCTCTAAAGCACACTAGTTACTACATTATACTGGTTCAAATCTATCCATAATGCTATAGCTAGCAGCCGGCTACCTTAGCTCACCATAAAGAGATGGAGACAACTGCTAACATTTATCTGACTCTGACCAAAGGTAAAAATACTCTTAATACACCCATAAAGCTCACAAGGTAACACATTATTTTGTGTTACATCATCGTCCAATAGCCGTCCAAAGGTAACAAAATCCACCTACCACATCTAAAGTTAAGTTACACACTATAAAGATTCATACCTGTCATTAAGGCTACGGCTAGGGGCAGGTTAGATTAGCTTACAATTTGGACAGGAAGCAAGAGGAAACAGCTAACCTGGCTCTGTCTTCAGGCTACATAATCGCCTACTGCCTCCAAAGCTCATTATTTAACACAATATATTGTATCACATGAGGGTAAGCTAGCAGCTGGTAAGCTTATTTGGCCATAGAGACTCGAAGAACAGCTAAAATCCCCTTGCTGCCGCTGAAGCTCAGTTAACCATCAAATTGTTTCATTGTTCCCTTGTCCATTGCTAGCCACCAGTTAGCTTAGCTTATCATAAATGACTCAGGAGAAAATCATTAGCCTGCTTCAGCACGAATCATATCTGTCCGTAAGTTAGTTTTGTCAAGATGGCTGGTTAGTACAGAAGCAAGAATTAATTTTTCTTTTTTTCTATACAGTTATCTTGTAATAACAAATTATTATCTCGTTATATCGATATAACAAAGGTTGCTTTTTTGTGATAACAAATCTATTTATTTATCTCGATATAACAAAGATTGTTTTCTCGTGATAACGAATTAAATAATAATGTGTTCGTCTTGACGTGTTCAGTCTTTGACTAAGCTTGTTCAGGGGCTACCGGTTAGCAGATGAAAGGCTGACAAACTCCCATCTATCTGGCTGCTTCAGCTAAGGTAACGTAAATGCAGGCTAACGTTAACTTAGCAATGTAATGTGAAACGTAATTAAACGTTTATTAATTCATTTAATATTACAGAACACATCATTAATCAATTCGTTATCACAAGAAAACAATCTTTGTTATATCGAGATAACCAGAAAATAAGTCTACATCACAAGATAACATTACAAAAGTGCATAAAAAAGAAAAATCCATGGCTGTTATCGGCTTCCGTAGGTTAGCTTGGCTTAACACCCATAAAGACTGGAAACAAGGGGGAACTGTTAGCATGACTCTTGCCAACTAACAAAATCCACCTACTATCCCTGAAGCTAGAAGGAAGTAAGTTACCAGGCCTACTCCCTGGCAAAACTTTATTTAAAAATGTCCTTAGGCCTATATCCGTTTACACTTACATTATATAATCTGGGTGTGTTGTGTGTTAATTTATTGTTTATATACTGATTATAGAGAGGTTACAATGAAGTGAAGTCCTTTCTTGATTTTGCATAAATGAACCTAATCTTTAAAAACAGCTCTTGAAGTAAGCCCATGCTCTACAGACACCAAGTCTAATAAATCTTAATTCAAGCAGGCCGCTATCCAGTTTTAAAGGTTACTGCCGGCGTCCTGCTACATGTTGGCAGGGCCCTCGGCTACCATCAAGCCGTCCCCAGTATTTCTGGGAATTTGGTCATCTAAGCAACCATTTATTAAAAACATCAACACATGTGGTGGATTTTACAGGCAGATATTTATATTTAAAAAACAAAATTTCTCAAAAGTTTCAGTCCGGGCAGTGTGGAGGTGTCTTTAGATAGTCTGTCTTGTCCCAGAGAAAGATTTGTTTTCACAACCAGTATGTATTATGTTGTAAAATACAATGTTCAGAAAAAATGTTTATGTATTTTTACATCTACTTTATAGTTAACCTGCCTCCTGCTTCTGCCTGTTTTTCAACGGCCATGTTAAAAAAGCTGTAAACAATAGGAGGTAAAACTCTAGGTAAAGGAGCAGCCCGCATTTAGTTTGAATATATAACTTACAACTTGAGATAGTCAGTTAACCATTTTTGTTGCCCACAAGAGATAACACTGCAAAACCACTTCCCGTTGTTATCATTATGAGCCTAAAAAAAAAAAAAATGTGTGTGAACCTGTGATGTTCTGTAGCTGCAGAGGGTCACGCATGCACTCATATCTGTGAGACTTTTAAAAGATCACTCCAGCCAGAGATGTTCTTTGGATAGCCAGTGCCATAACCCCTTCCCGGAGACAACAGCCTTGTGGGACTAGTTAATGTTTTGTCAGATATTTCAGATAGCGACGAGAATCATTTCCTGCAATTCTACTCAAAGAGACGCCGCATACCAGCTCGAATGACTCACCGTTGCCATATAAACCGAGCCATGGACATAAAACATTGCGAAAGCCTCATTTCTTGTGTGGAAACAGGAAAAAAGCCCAATGACAGGTGCCTCTGCTGTAGCAAAACTACTGCACCTAAGAGTATATATATGTCTATATAGTGTGCTTGCCCAGGCATCCAGACATCTGTGTCTTCATGTGATATGCCCGAGAAGATTTCATTTAAAGACACGTGACCAAAATGAACGTTAGCCCTGAGGAAACCTGCAGATGGTGAGAAAAACACATCATATGTGTCCTGGCAAGCAAAATGTACGCTTTCTGCTCCAGGTAAAGTTTTGCTTGTAGCACCATCTGGTGATCATCTACACAACAGCAGGAGGAAAAAAAAAAAAAAAAAAAAAAAAGGCATACAGTTTTTGTACTAGAGCTGTCTGACAGCATGCATACTGACAGCAAAACCACAGGCATGAACTGTTAACATTTACAACATGACTGTGCTCATTAGGTGAGACAGATGACCCACATTCACAGCACTGCACCGAGCTGTTTTTTCATCTTGGAATTTGGTGTCATGAAACAGTAAAAAGTAAACAATTGTAAAGAATATATGTAGCCTACATATGTAGAATGTATGTATTTCTTGTGGAGTTTTGAACTGTTTTGTATGTATTTTATGTGGAGTTTTATGTTTTGTGTAGTTTTATGAGTTTTTGTATGTATTTTATGTATAGTGTTACAATGTTTTGTATGTAATCCGATGTTGACTTCCATATATTTCAAAGGCCCAAAGGCTATTTCTTCAGTAGAATTCAAAAGCCTCAGACTATCAAATATGGGTCTGTTTTGCATTTATTTAGAATAAAATACTGTTTCAGCTGAGTTATTTGAGTTAATAGTTGGAGGCAACAAGAAATCTCAGAATATCTCAGTGTTTGTTTTGCAGCTTGAACTCAAACTGGCATGGACTCCATAAGTTTGTGGAAAACTTGTGGACTCATGACATCCCACAGATCTTCCTATGACATCATAACACTCTGCTCTTTCAGTCTTAAGGTGCATCTGTACATTTGAGGGCAGGTGACTGTGGAGGAACGTTCAGGACTCCTTCATCTTCTTTGGTCTTCACATTTTTACAAACTCATGGAGTCCATGCCAGCTGTCATTAAAGTTGTTCATTTAACAACGGACACCTCTGTCAGATTCTGTGGGCTGTGATTTGAAAGTGATCAAATAGTTGCCCTGATATATGTTTTTTTAAAGATGCATTTTTATACTGGATTGTAAATTCCTGGGGAAAAAGGCATTAATGCATAAAACTGGTTGCAGAATTACCCTCACAGCAGCCGTCAGCAGCCTCTCTCAGGCGAACACAGACTCCACACAACATAAACCAGACGAGCCTCCACTTACTTACTCAACTCAGTTTATTTACAGTAAGAGTAATTGAAGAGCCATGTTTGCAAATGGACTGAAATTACCGACAGAGCTCTTCTCATTTTCTTTACACATGGGGAGCTGATTAATTAAGAGTTTGATCTTTCAATATTTTTGATCTAGATGCTTCAAAAATCCAGTGAGTGACCGTTTCCTTGGTTTTAGATTACTGTCAAGTCCCTTGTGGGGGAAACAATAAATTAACCAGGGTTTTTAAGCTGTGCTCCATCTTCCAGACTTGAGTAAATGTAGCAGTTAGAAACAGTTAATAATAATAATAATAATAATAATCATAATAATAATCCTGGGTGGGGACAGGACACAAATCTAAGCAACACCTAAGCCTGCTATACTCCCAACAAAGAGAACAACCAAAAAAAAAAGAAGGCTTAACAAAAGTAGTTTTACTACAACATCATGTCACAGTCCTCCCTCAGATGAACCATACAGAAGCCACACGATAATGTAGGGTGTACTTCACGGGCGACAACCTTTTAAAGCCACGACCTGATGTCATCCCATCAACACGGCGTCTTTTAAAAGGAAAGCTAAGAAGTCTTTTCAGCAGGTCAACAAATCACAATCTAGAGCTCGACACAAGATTTTAAGGACCGTTATCTTGAATACGTTTTATTTGTGATATCACTTTTTCCTGCTACTACAACACCCCGATTAAAATTCACTTGCATAATCATCACAGATCAGTTATAATAAAGAGCAATAAAAGAGGGAAAACAAGGTGAAAAACATTTGTTTTGTAATTGACAAAAAAAAAAAAAAAAAGCCTCAACTTTCCCTTTAAAGACAACTCAACGCCTCGACTCTCAAAAACGCCCGGAAGAAAAAAAAACTAGTTTTGAACTGTCCCGATATCAGTTTGATTATGGTACATGCCATTTTTAATGAAGTAACACTGAAAAATAAAATAAGAGAACAGGCAACATAGATAGCATGGACAGACAGTTAAAAAAGGAAAAAATAAAATAAAACAAGTGCTGTGCACCCTTTAAAAAAGGACATTTTCCAACACATCTTTAGCAGTCTGCGACAACATGCGTACAGTTCCTTTACAGCACCAACAGTTTGCATCATTCTACCTTCGTGAATGTGTTGAGAATGGCTTTTTATAAAAAGCGTGTGGAAGTCACCTGCTCACCCTCCCCAAACTGTCCGACAAGGTTTCAAGCGATAGTTCAAGACTGGCGCATGGAAACTTTTGTGATAATTTTGCACGTTTAAAGAACAAAACATGACGTATATTCCGTTGATTTTTGGACTATTAGAAGCATGATCGTCGTCTAATTAGGTTTAAGCATCTAAGTTGAACAATACTCTGTT
Organism: Acanthopagrus latus; assembly: GCF_904848185.1. Lineage (NCBI taxonomy): Eukaryota > Metazoa > Chordata > Actinopteri > Spariformes > Sparidae > Acanthopagrus > Acanthopagrus latus. The sequence continues at coordinate 11,872,570 of NC_051052.1, read as the reverse complement.
TTCTATTATCCTTAACAATGTTAAAATGTAAATAATGGGGGGAAAGAAAAGGTAAAATTACATCTACTGGAGCCACAGACATGATATGAATGCATTTAATTGTTAGTTGTTTAGCTTATCCTGTGCAGGGTCCGGGATACTGTGTCCTCTACAGGTATGAAAGAACCGTCAGGCCGTCTTCAAGTTTTAATCGGTTAGCACTGAAAATGTTTTCCGAGGTACTCCTTTATATTTTTGTCTAATTCTTAATAATCTCACTTGATTTGTGCTGCAGGTATACAAAGTGGCGTACGTAGGATTACAGAAGGGTAAAGGAAAGTAAAAAAGGAAAGCACTACTTTAAATTCACTTGCTATGAAGATGCAACATGTAAGAATTGGCCAGCTGTCTAGTTCAAAACATAACATACAGCTAACTGTAGCTACAATTGGCTACCAGTCAGCCCAGTTAGCCACGCAGTAGCAGTCCGCGCTGGGAGTGTCGACGTTTGCATCACTAGATCAGGAGCTTTGGACCAGACAACCAAGGCTAGCTGGTTAGCATGCTAGCTTCATTCACTTTGATGGGAATTTTTCAAATTCTGTTGGTAGTTTTAGTCAAATTTTAAACGTTTCCGACCTAAACTCTTCCATAATGCACCTTTAAATGTCCAATTTTACAAACAAGATAGTCTTTGCTGTGGTTTCACTCATGTGCCTTGGTGTGCTCTTAACTACAGTCACAACACCACCGGCTTAATAATCAGTATTGTGATGTGTTAGTATGCACAGACACACAGGAGAGAAATCCAGCTAACCTCCTTGGGCACATTCCCCAAAAAAGGAGTTAAGAGAGGCTTCATCAATCATTTATATATCTCGCCTTACTGCGGAGAAAAAGACAGCTGCGCGCTCTCTATGGGCTGAAATAACAACATCTCTCACAAGAAGACATACAGATGTGTTGACAAATGATGAATGTGTTAAAAGAAGAACAGCTTTAATGGATATTTTGCAAACGTACCAGTATATGTGCCCAGTTCAGGACAGGACAACATATTGCATGTATATTTCTTTTTAAGACTGTAGTGGGGAGGGTGTCATTCTCTGTCCATGCACTTAAATAGCAACACAGGAAAAAACAAAAAAAAACAAAACAAAAAAAAGGTTAACACACACTTAACGCGTCTTAGAGAGGAAAATAAGTCACCCAGAGGTCTGCAGCAGTAAATCTCGTCATTTCTTTCAAATAAATTTGGACTTAGAATCTTATCTTTTTTTTTCTCTTTTTTTGTGTCCGTTAAATTCAAATGTTGACAGAATAGGAGTACATTTTGTGGATCACATTCAGACGCCTCGTCTCGCTTCTTCTATACTTCAGTGTTTCCCGCGTAGAGCCTGGTCCATGCTCGGGCTGTGGGACAGAGACAGAGAGATAAAATGGTGGTGGAGGGTGTTAGGTCGGGGGGGGTACGGTGCAGGAGTGTGGATAAGGAAAGTGTTGCAGAGTGTACACAGATACTCCCAGCACTGAATTTCAGAAAGTGTTTAAAAGGCCAAAGTTGCATTTGTTCCAGAAGGGGTTGAAAAAAGAAAAAAGATTTACTTCCATTATCGGTTAATCTGCCATTTAATGATGGACTAATGACTTAGCTGTTAAATTCCAAAGCCCAGGTTGACAAATTCAATTTTATTGTTTTGTTTAGCAGTTCAACACCCAAAGGTTACCAAGTTTCCTATCATAGAATACTCAGAAAACCAGAAAATATTCACATTTGAAGCCTTTTGGTTCGTTGTCGATTAATCTCTGCCTCCAGATACTCTCAGCTAAGATTTAGCTGGTTTTCTGTCATTCTAACTTGAATAACTTTGGGTTTTTGGACTCAAACAAAACTCAGAGGTTGTGATGGTTACTTCCTACCATTTTTGGTACTTTTAATAAGCATTTGCACGAGACAAACCGACACAGCACTGGAGAGTTAAATGGCACCAAAAAGTCAAGCTTCATGAAGAGAAACCCCCAAGAAAAAAAAAAGGCCAAGACAGTTCTGTAAACACCAACTGTACAATACGAATTAAAAAAAAAAAAACATGTTACAGTGGTCTACTACATGGAGACCTGGATGCGAAGCGCCTGGTCCATGCTCGGGCTGGAGGAGAGACACAGAGATAAAAATGGTGGTGGGGGGTGTGAGGTGGGGGTGTGCTGCAGGACTGTGGATAAGGAAACGTTTTGCAGAGTGTACAAAGATGTGTTTCAGCTGTTTGTGAACTTCTAATAGGCTAAACAAATGATCGATTAATTGAGACATCAATTAATTGATGATTTAATGGATAAAACAGACGCAAATCCAAAACTCCAAACTGCAATGACGCATTCCTTTTAGTGTCTTTGCACATGAATGTTTAAGTCACGATGAAACGCATGAACACCGCGTTGTGCTCCGGTGTGATTACAACACTTTGGATGGAGGATTTGCGTGAAACACAAACCAGATCGTCCCACTGGGCAGTACAATGGCAGAAAAAGTCAAACTCCAGCAACAGAAAACTCAAGAAAAATGAAATGACAGGTCTGTATTCTCAAACCGTACCAGACAGCAGTTTAAAACAGAAATATCAAGATGGATCACTACATGTGTTCTGGTGTGAGCTGACGGGGAGTTCTGGTGGAATCGGCTGCAGAGATGTCCGCAGTGGAGCTAGAAGGCACTCGACTCAAGATGCCAATATGTCTCTTTCCAGATATCACAACACCAATATTCAAAATGATCCACGCACCTAGTCCTGAGCAGTGTTACGTAGAAGCTATTTCGTCTCTACATCCTCATCATCATTATCATCACGCAGAAAGAATATATTCCTCCTCACCTGTCTCGATGGCAGTGCTTTCGTTTTTCTTCCACTGCTCTGCAACATCGTTTGCCAGGGGATCATCTGGATTGGGAGCACTTAATAATGCCTGGATAGATAGCAACACTGTACGGATCTGCAGGGCTGGAGACCACTTGTCTGGAAGATGGAAAGTTCAGAAAAGACACGCAAAGGGGGAAAAAGAAGACAGCTCAAAGGTCCAATTTGTAAAACAAACACACATTTTACCGCAACATGCCACCAACAGAAACCAAGCAGCAAGAATTATGAAGCAGATCCACTTCTTCCTCAGGCTGTTCAGTACTGGAAAACATGTCTGGCTCTAATCAATCAAATGACTCAATACAAGAAAATATCAGCAGGTGACAACCTTTGGGCACAGCTCAGTGTCTTGTCGCATTACGATCTGTTGTAATGTTTTCTTTATTACCTAACAGCAAGTTTGGCAGCCTTTCTGCTGTTGTCTGTTCCATTTTTGCCAAATAATCCTCACAACTCCAGTTTGTTTACCTCAGAACTTGATTTAATGGTGGTTATCAACATCTGCTTCCTGAGGCTTTGTTGCACAAGATCGCTGCCTACAGATACAACCAGCTGCTTTATAGCAATCTCATAGATGAGTGTCTCCTTCACCTTATTCTCATTATGAAAATAAAACTAAATCTGTGAGCTGATGCTTTACAGTGCTCGTGTTTTAGAGATGCCAGCCAAGTTGCTGATATGTGACATTTAACGCAGGTAAATTACTCCAGCCAATCTCATGACGAATTACAGGTATCATCTATATTTGACTGTGTTGCAAAGCAAGTAATTAATATAGTGCAATTCTTTTTGTCCCAATCAGGAAAGTCCCTCCACTTTCTTTGGCTCACCGGCCAACATTTAAACTGTACGGTAGCTTCTCAATTGCTCTTGGTACCCCCCCCCAAAAAAAACACCTCACAGGCAGGAGTTTCCCATGAATAAGATATGAAAAACCTTGTGCGCGCTACCTGTCCAGCACAAAACACCAAACATAAAACGGTGGTTGGTGAACAGAGAATATCTAGCAGCAAAGAATAAAATATTTTTCCTTGAAAAGGGCAGGAAATATTGGATCGAATTTTGTGTGTGAACAGAAAGAAGACTCCAATGCAATCCCTAAAATGCTCTCTGTCGTTGGGATATCTAGGAGGTAGCTACTTGTTTACACACTGGGCTTGATTAGCTGTGTACATCACACATAAACTCAGAAACACTTTGTTGCCTCTGAGCAGCACAGAATATATTACACAGCCAGTAAAAAAAAACACATCAGAAGGACAAAATATTAGCCTGAGATCATCAGTGTCATGACAGTCCAGGCAGACAAACTGGGCTGCTGGTTGCCACAGTGCAGCGCAACAGTTAAGACATTTTCTTCTTCAGTCTTATCAGAAATCACTTCAGCTCTGATCAGTGAGTGTGGCTCCATATTAATCCCAAATCAAAACAAAACAAACAAATAAATAAACAGATTATGTACATATCAAAACAAGTCTCACAATTTAGTTGGTACTGTGATGTTTTCTTACCTTTCAAAATGTCTAAACATATTCTTCCCAGTTTGTCAACATTGGGGTGGTAGATTTTGGTCATGAATCGCACTTTGGGAGCTGCCATGGGATACTCTTCTGGAAGAAATAGTTCAAGTTTAAATGTGCCTCCTTCAAAGGGAGAGTCTTGAGGCCCTGAAATGACCACATGGAAGTAACGTGCATTCCCTTCATCGGGCGTAGCCACGATCCCTGGAACAGGCTCTGCGATCAACCGCTGTGTCTCCTGAGTGTGGTTGAGAGTGAGAGATACATAACATAACGCAGTTGTTGACTTTTCTGAGCACAAAAAGAATATGATCATGCAGAACTGTGGAGGTGTCAGCAGACAACAGACTTTCAAGTGTATAATGGACGAGGACGTACAATTTCACTCTGCTTAGTCACACACGCACTTTCAACCTCACCCACTTTCACAGAACAACATTCCACAAGTTATTATTCATCACAGAAACTAAAAAGGGCAGGTGAGGGCCGAAAGCACTTCTCACATACTGGACGATGAATTTGTTGAAACAGCTCAAAATGTTCCACCTACTGCTGTTGCGTTAGATAAAAAATAGTTAATTTAGGGCTACAACTAACATTCTTTTCATTAAAGATTAAAAAGGTGCAACATTATAGAATTTTAGAAGCAAACATTAAAAAAAAATTATCAACAGAAAGGAGGAAAAAAAAGGCATTTTTGGCATCATGATATACATGTACTTTGATTTGATTGTATTTTGCACCAGTGTATCTGGTCCAAAGCACCTGTGATAGTGGTGTAAACAACAACACCACCACCAAGCAGTTAGGCTAGTGGATGTGCGGCCACCTTTTTGTTCGGAGTATGAGTTAAGCCAATTTTTACATGCTGCACCTTTAATTTATGTTTTCAAACAAAAAATTGTTTGGTCAATTAAATTTCCTCAAATGATCCCAAAATATTGAAATGCAGATATAATCTGTTTTATTTTACATAACAACAAACACATTTATATCCACAACTAACCAGCAAGTTTCTAAAATTGACTTAAATGATTTATGATATATCAATACTGTTTCTGACTAAATTCTTGTCACTTGATTACTGGGTTCACTGTATCAGGTCTAAATTGGTTCGTCATGCATTTTATTTCAAGAATTCAATACACAGATTACAACAGCGATTTTTCTTTTTTGGTGTAAATCAAACAGACTATATTACCACATTTAGATTTGGAGAATCCTTACATTTAGAGCATATAATAAAACTACTGCGCTACATTCAGAGACCATCTTCGATGGAAATCGAAAGGAGGAAGTGGAACATTTTTGCACATTTCTGCAGTTGATAAAGCAGGTGCACTAAAAAAACATCTGCAGCCAACAGGAAGGGAAAACTGGTTTAAGCCTGTTGTAAAATCATCCTCGTTTCTTTCTCTTAAAAAAAAACAAACAAAAAAACACCAAATAAAACAACAGGTTGCTGTAATGGAATCTGGGTTGCGTTTTCGCTCTTCAATGTTATGTTAGTGGCTGTCAGAAAACCTGCTAAACCAGAGCGATAGCTGCTAGATGTGGCGGAAAAGGCTTGATCGCGCCCACTGCCGGGCCTGGCCCAGCGAAGTTGCGGTGCGGTTGGAGGAGGAGGAGAGACCGCAACGCAACAGGCCTTGAATGTCTGCTTCATTTGCGTTTCCTCTTGTGCCAAAAGAAGCAATCCTGTCGTGTTTGCTTGGTAACGGGCGTTTAAACGCTTTCAGCCCACAATGGCAGCGTCTCAGATCAGCGCCAGACATGTGTGGTTACCAATCACTCAGGCTACAGCTGCTAGCCTAGCTCCCTCGGCGAATCCATTCATATGGCGACTAGGACAAAAATGTCACAAATGTGTCGATTTAATACCGCAAATTAGCAACCCAGTAATCCGAGGGCTATAATTTAACCGCGACGACAAATCTATTCGCACGAAATAATCGACCACAGATCAGAGCAAGACGGGAGTAAACGGAAGTGCCAAACAAAACACTTGCAGACACGGACAAGCGAGCTAGCTTGATAACTAGCTAGATAAGAGCTAATTGTGCTAGCCGCGCTAACGTCAGGCTACACGTTGGATAGCAGTAATTGCACGTCCACGTTCACACCGAACAATCTTTACAATACTCTCACACAAGGCTGATTAATATACATAAACAGTGTCGGGTGTAAAGTGTACCTTAATAATCCTACGAGGCAAACCGGCCATCTTGTGTTAGCTATTATATTTTTAGCCGTGGACTCGCCTTCTCTTCAGGGTTGGATTGACTGAGCTGCCGGGGCGGGGACAGTTAACTCGCTCTTCCGGTGGCTTCAGATGACGTAAGAAAATATGCTGCTGCTCAAGTATGTCTTTGAAAACAAAATTCATTTCTAGTTTTTAAAGAGCAATATGCAGTGTTGGGGGAAGAACTCTCTTTGTTTTCAGGACTGAATAAATTGGATAAACAAACTGGCATTACATTGTTTATATGTGGCGGACCCCGCCACCTTTCTAGTATCAAACAGTGTTCTGAGAAGCTTATTTTCAACATCTTGTTTATTCATATATGGAAACAATACATATGAGTATTTTTGTATAATTACCTCATTGTTATTGGAAATATTAAAATTCCAAGCTTGAATTTCTTCTCCAAAACTATAGTGCCCCTTTAATATCAGTCACATCTGACACTATCTGTCATTTCCAGTATTATTTATATTATATATCCTTTGTTTCATATCATTCTAAAACGTATTTTGATGAATGAATAACAAATAGTCTAAATAAAGAACATTGCTTTCTCTTCCTGCCCCTATAGTGGTTGTTTATTTGCTATAGTAATAACAATGTGGTCTATTTTATTATTTTCAGATATATGGGTTGACGTCAGATGATCTTTGGTGAGACCAAGGTCTAAAATGCAAGTGGTGCACTACATACAAAAAGCAAAATCACTGAAAGAATCACCTAAATATCTGACTTAGTCTCTTTGGTCAGTTCCTTTCAGTTAAATTCAAGTTCATATGTAACACTGATGCCCCTTTGCTGAAGCGCTTTTGGCAATAAAGCGTCAACAGTTTACTTTCAAAATCCCCCAAAGAATTAAATGAACAAGGAAAGCTTTAGGTTGGTGTATCTTTCAGCTGGCAGATCTGTCTTAAATGTGGCAAACTTACAACTCTGACAAAACACATTGCAGCAATAGTTGTCATTGTATTTCATCTCTGTGCGGCATCTTGACCACAATACAATGGCAGACTTGTTAGAAAGACCTTGTTATTGTTCACATTTTGTGGCAACGCGTTGTAGCTATACATTGGCTGTTTCTTCAAATCCAATAGAGGAACACCACTTTTTATTCACTGTCTCCCTAAGATACAAACAAACACGTTGGATGCATTTATTTTGATAATATCAATTATAAATATTCATTCAATTTAAGCTGAACTGATAGCTGACATTGGTTCCTGGAATATTGCTTTCTCTTGGATGTATGTTACAAATAAAAAGTGAAGAAAAATATCTTAAATGTGACATAAAGAGTAATTAACTTATACATGAACACGTTTCAAAGCTCAGCAGACTGCAGTGATACCAAGGATGTAGACGAAAATATTTACAGGCCTGATTTCAAAGTCATATAATTGTTTCACTGTAGCAGCACTGTCTCAAAAACTCATGACAACTGACTTAATATTTAACAGTTTATTATACAATAGCAGACAAACATCATTTGCAGTTCTGTAACTCTGGCCTTCAACTATCTGTCCTTAGGAGGATCCTTCTTTCTGCGTCTGCTGTGGTACCTGCAGAGAAACAAATCAGAAGGAGAGTTATTTGAAGGATTTTTAAAACGGACCAACTCATAATCCTATACTAACAGACATTATTACTTACATTACATGTTTTTATCATGTTTTCTTATAGCATGTGTTTGAATATGCATTATATCTAATTGAAAGTGTGGATCCCGAATACAAATCTGAACTAAAATAACCTATTTTAATTTCTAATATTTGGAAATCGATTATAGATGATATGGACTTAAACAGGGGAAAGGAGCGAGCAGACAGCCTTTTGTAACAGCAGTGACGCTAAAGGGCCTCAGAGATGCTGTGTGTACTTACTGTCCGACCGGATACCAGCGGTGTTTGGTGGTATAAAACATCTTGCTCAGCTCCTCGATGGTCGGCCCCTCTTTGTCCTTCAGCACCTCCTTGCTGAGGTGGGCCTTTAAAACCTGGTCGTGGGTCTCAACCTGGTTGGTCAGGAGGTCTGGTCGTTCTATTGGCTGCAAAGATCAACAGTCATGAACGCCTCTTACAAATGTAATCACTGTTTATTCCCAGCAATCCTGCAACAATTTCTATTAATCTGTTTGTTCTCAATACTGATATATTTTCAACTGATCAGTGGCAGCAGTATGCAGTCATGATTACAGTGCTTCAGATTGTTTATTCGCAGTTCAATGTTGCTTCACCTTGTGCCAAATTCTTATAAGCATTAGTAACATTAGGAAATAAAGAGATTCAAGTCACACTTTAGACCTTCACTAACAGGCTTCTATCAAAAGCACACACATGTTGAAGAAAATGTAGAGCCTCCAGTTTCTTTACCAATTAGATCATCAGTTATAGAGTCTATTATCAGGAGTAACACAACAACTGGGGTTAAAAAGCCCCCTCTTACCTGGGTGAGCTCATAGGGAATGTCGACAGTAGGATGGTAGCACACAACGGTTTTCCCATCGGACGTCACGCCGATTTCCACATTACTAAATCCAAGAAATTTGAAGGTTATTGCCGTCATTCAAACAATATCTTTATTGCAAATTAACACTTCAGCACTACCGCAGACTGGGGCGTGTTGTTCAGGAGTAGAAGAAACTTCATGGCAGTGGCTGCCTTCAACAGAGCAACAGGGGATGCTGATCACTCACGTAGCATTTACTTTTTTTACATGAATATTCCCAGAGCCAGTTGACATTTATTTACTTCGCAGTTACCATAATAATTAGCAGGCTTCTTATACCCACAGGCCAAGCACACAGCCGGCATATGTAACAAACAAAACTGCAAGTGTGTCTCCACTAAGGATGTCACATTTTTGTATTATAAGAAATAAGTTCATAGTTTCAAATCAAATTGATTGATTTGAACAATTTGAAGTTCATAGCTTGTAGTTTCTGCACACTTGAGGGCTAGAAAGGCCGAGATGTAGTGACCAGAGATGGAGGATTTAATACCTATAGTGACAACCTCCTCCTGATGATCATGCTGCAAGGCCATTTGCACAATCTGGACCTGAGCTGCCATAAATCTTAACAAAGCATGCTCTGTTTCTGTTTGTTTACCTCTCATTCAATGTACTGTAAGGGGTTTAACTGGAGCTTTTTGGGCACATCTAGACGAAATATAGGTGTTGTCTTGACATACCTGTCGGGGCCATCAAGTGAAGGACCAGTGACTGTGGACTTCTGTTGCACTGGCACCAAACATGCTGGAAACAGAAAATCGAACATATATAACACACACAGTATGCAGCTAACATAATTAAAAGAGCAAATATCAGCTTCACATGTAGAGGAGTAAAACCCACTGCACATCTCGACTTGTATTCTCTCCAGTAAGACCTCATGATAGATGCTAACAAGTTATGACAGCTGCCAAAAACCCAACATGGAGGGTCAAGAGGACGCTGAAAGCTGCTTTCGAGTCATTGGCTTTCCTCTTTCGTGCTGTCAATACGACTCATTTCTTTAAATCGGTAACAAGAAACACCATTTTTGACAGCAGAAACACTTTTACTGCAAGCCAAAAGCAAAATACTGTTCGCTTGCTAGCTAAACATACTCTCAAGGTTAGCCGCTGTTAGCATTTACTCCCAGCAGCTTTGCGTTATAAACAACGAACTGACACAACATTAAATATATTTTAACTGAGTACAACACAACTTACTTTGTGCATTTCGCAGTGTGGTGCCACTACAAAGTCTCGTTACGAGGCTGTGCAGTTTACACAAATGACCCGACGCCATGCTGTTATTGTCGGGCGTCCGTCACTGTAATAGTCCCGTGTGAGCGATCCGGCGGACTGACTTTGGTTCCACTTTCCAAACGACATGTAAAGTAAGTCTAGCTCCTTTTATAGTCCTACTGCTGTTTAACATCGTCGATGAATAAACTAAACACATGAAGAAATTTTCTTATCTCATTTCACAACTTTGTTTAATAACTGTCCCTGTCCTTTAGTAGGTGTGTTTCTTGTCTTTTCTTTTCTTGTCATGTCTTTTTTTTCCCTGGATGTTTTTTTTTCATGTATATGAGGAACTTTATAATCTTTCTTCTTAAAGTGCAATGTGAGCAAAGTTTATTATTATTATTTTGCAGATCTGGAATTGTAATGCGATGTATTTTAAAACCCTGCCGAAATGATATTCCTTGATGATTGGCTCTATCATAAATCATATGGCAGTATTTATTCATATATTTCATATAAGAACAATCTCCTCAATTGATACAGTCCCTATTTTGATGTTTATTAAAGTGTTTGCACAACAGCCATTTCTATACCAATATCAGTTTAGGAAACGTAGATACTGCCTAAAAATTCAGGAATCGGCATCGACCAGTATCAATTCAATACCACACAGCTTTGCACACAGCTTCTGCAGCAGTCTTTACATGTCAGTTTATCATGTTTGATTAATTTGGACAGACTTATCAGATACTTTGTGAGGGCTGCAGATGCCAAATGACAGAAAATGTATATATTTTATTAACTGTATTTATTAATGGAATATACAGCATTTCAAATACTCTGGCCAGATGTTGAATACACAGGCTTTTTTCATATACCAGGCAACCCAGGTATGCAATATCACAATGTAAGCAATACATTTTTTTTAGGTGACAATAGTCTTAGTAGAATATAACATTTGCAAATGTACAAAGAAAGGCAAAATTAAACAGAATGAAACATTGTATAAGAGTAATTCAAATATCTGAACCACTGCTTCCCCCTATTATGAATATAAGAGACACGTTCTTGTATTTTAACACATCTTTCTGTGTGCAAAGCCACTGTTGTTATCTGTGCAGGGAGACAAGCTGAACACGTTTTTCCAGGTGTTTTTGGCTCAGTTTCCATTCTGGCCAACCTTTTAAATCCTTTGTGAACGCAGCTTTATTCGCTCCAATCTTCTTTCCACATGAACTGAGCGCTGCGCTACAAGGAACACAGCAACAAGCAGAGTCGCTTGTTTTTTCCAGTCATGCTCATGTTTACAGGTTGTCGATCCATCCAGACGTTGATTAGGAGACTTCCATCTCTGCGTTGGCTGCGGTGCTTGATCCTGCCTGTGACGCCGCGTTCACGACCAGGCGCTCACGACTGCCAAACACCTCAGTCACTGAAGGCAAAACATCCAAAAATAACACGCGAGTGATGTTAATTTTCCAACTGGCTTCATAAATAAGCAGGTCTGTAGATTGCTTGATCGCTTTACAGGAAACATATTTGTAAGATTTAAAAGTTAAAGTGGAATAAAGCGTCAAACAATTTAAAAGCACCAAACATCTGATGTAACAAAAAAGGAAGGAACATGTTCAGAGTAAGCTTTACCTGCCGCCACATCACTTATATCCCAAACCCTCAAGCCATCCCTCTGTCCCCCGAAGGCGTAAACGAAGGGATGATCGGGACAACATGTAGCACAGAACAGCACACCCTGTTCACAGATGGTGAAATATGTTATTACTCATTTAACAATCACAAACGTCAGGAGAACATTCCTCTGTACTTAATCTATCCAACATTTAAATGCCGTATATATGCAACATGTATATGTTCTTACCATTTTCATGTCCCGTGAGTGCACCAGGTTGGGTTTGTTGCCCAAAATGTCCCAAATCTTAACGTGTTTGTCAGCTGACGAGGTGACCAGGCATCCTTTAATCTGGCTGCTCAGGTCCAAACCTGCAGAAATGTTTAAGTCGTTAAAGCACATCTGTTTCACCATGAGGTAAGCCTTAAACATGTTTGGTTTGTTAGCTATCCTTGCTGCATGATATTAAGCCCCTGCACCCCCAAGAGTGGAAAACATCAATGACTCTCACTCATGATGTGGACTCCTTTTCACTCTTGTTTGCTAGCAAACAACAGAAAAATACCCAAAAGCTGGTGTGTGATGTGTAAGTAAGTACAAAAGGCCATTCTGTTATTTATAAGTTGCTGAACTGAATTGGGAAATCCTGACACCTAGTGTATGTGCAGCATACTGTCTGATTTATAATGAGCTCTGCCAACCTTTTAAAATAAGTTTAGTTTTGTTGGTGAAAATGTTATATTCAGTGTCTTATATGTTTGTGGTTATACTGGTGTGTTGTACCCACCACTTTAGGTGACTTTACTAGCTTGACCATAGAACTGCTGTGGTGTAACTTGCTAAACAACAGTTAACGGAATAGTTTCTGTCTTTGTTTTAGCAATTTCTGGCAATTATTGCTACATTTTTTTCTGTGGGTGACCTAATATGAATCTTTTGTTATCAGAAAAAACATTTGATTGGAGCAGAAAAGTGATGCTTTATCCTGATTCATCATACAACGCAGGAGATAGAGCAATATTATGCAACCTCTACAGTGCATTTTGTACATTGCTATAGGTATTTTTCTGAAGCCCCTGGCTGCATATTTTGGCACGAGCTGCGCATATTATCTACATGACTACCCTAGCATGTGTTGTGCAAAAGACATGGTCCAACCTTCCTTCACTGAGCTAAAACAAAAACTCCATGTCACTACTTGCAGATCCCATGTTGGAAGAAGAAAGGCTCACTGCTTACTCAGTGGGCTCTTTCAAATGTTTTCAAGGACTGTAAATAAAGCAGCCACAGTTTTCCCACATTTTCTGGTATGTACCAAAAATACCGACCCATGCTTTCATTCCTGCTGTGTGTCTCATGACTGACAGTTGACCACACAATGCAAAGGATGCAAAATAATTTGTGCCAGACCAATTGTTGTTTTTAAATGGCAGACCACTGTTCTCCTTTAATCACATACACTACTGTTCACCTACCTGACACTTCTTCATCATGGGCCCTCAGTGTGAAAACAGGTTTATCCGAGCGTGCGTCCAGACAGTAGACAAATCCGTCCTCTGTGCTCGCCTGAAACACAACCGCAAGCTCCGGTTAGCCACTGAGATTGTGACAGAAAAAGCAGTGGAGGAATAAACACATGATCATAAAAGCACAGGCACCAGCTATAATTGCCATTTTAATTACAAACATTACATTTTGCGCTGTCAAGAAAGATGAGCTTCTAGACTGACTTAGATTTTTGTTCCTGATGATGATAAAGAGCCAGTTCTGCCTCTAATTTGGGAGACAGTTGTTGTCGACATCATTGTTTTGTATTCATAATAGTCACTTGTAGTAAAACGAACCTCAGTGGAATTAACATGTCAGACATGCCTGAATGTTAATGATGAAATACAGAGTTGAACATAAAAAAATCAGCAAATCTTTTCCAGCGTGAGGGTAACAAGACAGATCACTGTTCATGGTTCGTGGACCCTACCAGGAAGTTGCATGGTGAAAAGTGGTCCCAGACCAGACGCTCCACTTGACCGCTAAACCTCCAGGTCCGGTAACTGGTGTCTGGACTGCGGCAGTCGTACAGGACAGTTGTCCTGAAAAAAGAAATGTTAAGTCTCAAACTCACTGTAGAAAACACTCTATGAACAGAGAAAGACCTGAAACACGTACTTGTCGTATGATCCTGATATCAGAGTCTGTGCCTCAAATGGGTGGAATGCCAACGTCTGAACCTGAAATACCAAACATTTTGTTTTCTAGATGGTGACGCTGCAAAATTCTGAGGATGTAACGTCAAATATACAGTGATTTATATGAAAAACCTTATCAGTACCTTATCAGTGTGCCTGCGCAGAGTTGTTGCTGGTTTGCCTTGACTTAGATCCCACAAGATCACCGTTTCATCTGCTGAAGCACTGGCCAACACATTTCTAAGGAAGTCAAAAAATAAATATTTTCAGTTACATACACCGTGACAGTTCATGAACATTAAGGCTGCAACTAATAACTTTTTTCAGTGCTGAGTAATTTTGTCGTTGACTTTCTCAATTTATTGATTATCGATAATCGATTATTGATAATCAGTGTTTCCCAAAACCCAAGATGATGTCCTCAAATGTCCTGTTTTGTCAACAACACAAAACATATTCAGTTTCATGTCATAGAGGAGGACAGAAACAAGAAAGCATCACAGTCAACAAGCTGGACTCTGAGAATTTTCATCTTTCTTTCCCTCAAAAAAAATTACATAAAAACTGATTATCAGAATCATTAGCTATTCATTTAACAGTTAATTATCTGAATAGTCGCTGCAGCTCTCTCCTTTTTCATGAAATGTGTAAGTGAGCGCTCAGAGGGCCTCAGAATACTAACCTGACCACTTTGTTCCAGGACAAATCCAACACTGCATCTGTGTGCCCCTCGACAGGCTCTGCTGCCGCTGCCCCCTGGCAACAATAACAACAGGCTGCAATGAGTAAATGATATCTAACAAACAGGAAATAATGTTGGACAAACAATATTTACTATACATACTGTCAAAAATAAAAATTACAAAAATCTTGTAGACTTTCAAAATAAACTCAAACCAACATTCAATTTCCAATCATTTCCATCATAAAGTAGAGAAACTCGTGCAGAAATATGGCATCGACAGTTTTACCTCACATTAACTTTACCTGACGCTTGTATAGCGGGTATAACTACAGGTTTGTACCTTCTTGCTCTTCTTTTTCTTCTTGGAGGCCTTTTTGCTCCCCAGCGAGAAAACTGGCTCCAAACAGTCCACCACATCCAGGTCCCACACGTCTATCTGAGGGGTCATGTTGCCCACAGCAGCGTAGTTACCTGTAGCGAAACACAGTCAGGTTAGGTGCTGGTTAAACATACCTGTGGCGACTACTTTTCTTAGGTTTAGCAGTAGAACCATAGACGTGGGCATGCAATGCAAAGGAACGCCTTTTTATTATTACTTTAATTAGTATGACAGGCACAACTGTCTTACCTAGACCTTCTCCAGGACTGGGGTCAAAGTTTAGCCACTCAACACACAGTGGGTAAGCTGGCAGCAGAATATCATGATGAACATACATGGATTCTTCCTCCGAGTTATACACTGTAAAGCAAGACGTCAATCATTAAATACGCTGTATGTTTATGTCAATATGTCATGTATTCAGCTTATTTTCTAAGCTGCAACAACAGTAGACAAAAGTTCCTGAGCCTTCATAAGATATTTACCGTAGACCTCCAAGTTGCAGCAGTCCTTCTCTGTCCGGCCCGCCAGGATGAGATTGTCACTGGGCTTGATTTGGAAGTCATCTCGCTCATACTGGTCCTAGAGGGGGAAAAAAAACAAAGCTGAAAGTTAACCAGCGCTTAATACAAATTATATACAGAATACAAATGTGTCCTTCAATTCCTCGGTATTCCAGCTATACATTTGTGGTTGTTATCAGGTGTTCCCTGAAGTGGGACTGCACTGACTCAGTAAGCGCATCGCCATTGAGGGCACTCACTGTGTCTTTGATGGTGATGTAAGGATCCTCCTCATTAGAGCTGAACACCGTGAGCCCAGCCAGACTGTCGCCCAGATTTGCGGTCACTGAAAGAAAATGTAAAAAGTCAGTCTGAACAAGACTCTCAGCTACATTCAAACAGATACAGGTGAAGCTGTAAGACACCCACTCACCTGAATCCTCCTCGTCGTATTTGTCCAGGCCGTACTCTGCCAGCTCGTCATCTTCCTCCTTGTCGTCTTCGTTCTCATCCTCCGGTGCTTCAGCTGCTTCCGCTCCATCACTATTAGGGTTCAGTTCAGCAATACCTTCGTCCTCATCTTCCTCCTCCTCAGCTGCCAGGTCCCTGATTTAGGAGAGTAGATAAAGAAAAAAGTAAGATGTGTGAATCCAGCAACGTGAACAGAACAGTAATATTTTAATCTTATTCAGCACTCAGTAACTGGTGATGCTTACACTTGTGATGTTTGAATGCTTTGACAATACCAAGAGACAAAACAGAGGCAAAGATGGCAGCAATGTGCGTTTTATTTCAGCATACCCCAGCTCCTCTTTTGCTTCTGTAATGATGCGCTGTAGCTCCTCTTGGCTCAACTCAACCTGAAATGGGATTTTTGAAAAAGTGGCTTAGTGACAATGTGTGAGAAGATGCAAGAAATAGAAGACAGTGTTTTAGAAATGACCAGCTTTGATTACGTTTCTGAATAAAGAGCAATTGTTTTTATTTATTATTATTGTGTGTGTTTTTCAATGTTATTTATCATTTTATTTGTAAAGCCTTAAATTCAACAAGCAACTTAACTCCTGGCCTTAGATTTCCAGCATGATTACAACAAGCTGATATTAATCAGATGAGTAACATCTGATTTACATGAAAAAATGTCAAAGAAAAGACTCACACACTCGTTTACTATTTATACTTAAATTTCATGAATTACGAGGTGACATTTATTTCCCTAAATTCAACAACAGGATGACGGTAAATGCCTTTTAAAACATCCATTTTCTTTTCTCTTGTCGTGTGTCTTGTGGGTCACCTGAAAACCAATTTGTACCAGTGAATAATTAAGGGTATTTTCAGTGTTATCAACATGTTCAGCACAAGTCATTAGCTGGCTAGCTACTTTAGCTACAACTACTGTCAACACATAAAATGCGTTACATTATATTAAAACTACGGTTGCTGCGTTGACAGTCTAAAGTTAAACATTATCTCTAAAGTCACCTACAAATGTAATTGAAAGCAAATGGCCACTAAATTGTTGGTATGGTAGCACTCATCTGCCATGTTGACAGATTAGCCGGCTAACGTTAGCTAGCCCAACTTGCTAGTTAGCAACTTACTTTGTCCGGGGTTTCCTTGGAAACGCCTCTCCCCACCCATCCGACGCAAGTGATCTGAGAGCTCATTCTGGACAAAACAAAGTTGTTTATTGACCAAATACGATAAAAAATATATATATATACTGTATACGAAAAAGTGTGCTGGTCGTCGAAACAGGTTCACATCAGGCATGCACACAGGGGGCGTACATGTGAGTTAAAACGGGTCCTGTGACGCATGTAGATGGCGT
Source organism: Acanthopagrus latus (assembly GCF_904848185.1). NCBI lineage: Eukaryota > Metazoa > Chordata > Actinopteri > Spariformes > Sparidae > Acanthopagrus > Acanthopagrus latus. The sequence continues at coordinate 11,854,966 of NC_051052.1, read as the reverse complement.
CATAGAGCCACGAAAAGTCCGCCTGATCATAAACGTTGCACAGGCAACTATGGCAGGTTTTGTTAACTATGTAGTTTTGGAGAAGTAATTTAAACTTCAAATTCAAACTGAAATGAGGTAATGATACAATCTCAGAATCTTTTTCCATAACTGAATAAATAATTTGATCTCAGAGGAATATGCTCCCCAGAACACTGTTTGAAGCTATAAAGGTGGCGGGGTTCGCCACATATAAACAAAGTAGAACTGAAATTGTGTTGTCCATTAGGGCCAGTTTGATTGTTCAGTTGGTTCAGTCATGAAAACAAAGTAGTTTCTGTAGGCATAATTAAAAAAAAATTCAGTCAATGCCTCTTCTGATTGAAATGTCTTCCCCAAAATTACATAATGCACCTTTAAGGTCTCCTGATTGAGTTACATGCAAGAACACTTGTCACTATAAAGGACGCCAGCAGAGTTTGACAATTATTCTTCTCTCCCAGTTAGATAAGGTTAATTGGTAATGATTTAAAGGCAGCAGAGCAGCCTTCCACAGGTCGGAACAGCTGAAAGTAAGACAAAATTAAATTGGGTTGTCCTGCAAGGTCAGTTTATTCAGTCCTGCAAATATAGAGAGTTTGTTTATTTTGATTGATTAAGCATAAAAATCACTTAATGAACATTTTTCTCTTCCAATCTGTCTGGAAAATGGGCCCAGCAGCAGTTTCCCTGCAAGAACTTGCCTCAGGAGCTGCTCATCTAGTTCTACAATGGGATCACACAGTCTATTCTCTGCACCTCCATCACTGCCTGTTTCAGCTCAGCAACCAAACAGGACAGGAACAGACTGCAACAGGCAATTTTCTGATTAACATTTCCTCCCCCAAACTCCAGTGTGTTGTGTACCTTTCAGGAATAGCATTAAAGTGAAATAAATGAAAAAATCAGTTAAATGTTGCATCATCTTTTCTTTTGGAAATTCAAATGATTTACAAAAACAACTTTCCCACAATAGAGATTTTGGTTAAATGAATGAAATTAAAACAAAACACACAGGTGACTGTAAACTATTTTAGTCTTGGTTTTTTAATGAATAAGACTTTAAATAAGAAACATGAGAGCACAGCGTCATGAAACAATTTGTTTAAATGGCTGTGATGAAACTCAGATACACAGGCTACTAGAACAAAATTAGAAGTAAAACATAACTAGGAACGAGTTCATCGGGTCACCTTCACAGTTTGTTAATGTTTCTCCCTGAAGACAAATTTAAAAAATCAGCGAATGCAGCTCTGTTGTGTTATTTAGTTTGTCCCGTCCTTGATTATGTATATGTGACACAAATTCCGGCAAGAGAAAAGTTCTTTCAGGGCCACACAACCAAACATCATCAAATGTCATTTAGATTACATTGTTCAGTTTATATAATACAAGTATCAATAGGTTTTATTATTAAAGTAAAAGAAAACACAACCCTCTCTGTCTGTCAGAGCAATGATCCCCTTGGACATTATTATATTCCCCATTCGAACCTCATAAAGAACTCCCGCAACCACCACCCGCACGCTGTATAAAGTCTTCATGCTCTTAACATCTTCCTACTTCCTCCTCCTGAGACGGCTCTTTATTCAGTCTGTCCTTTTCCTCCACATCCGTTCGGACCGGTGCCATCTGATGTACATCTTTGTCCGTTTCAGCATCACTTATTCCTCTCAGCAGCCCTCGCTCAGACAGCCACATAGCAAAGCGCGACACGAGTAAAATGGTCCCAGTGGTGGCGAGCATGATGACTGTACGAAAAGGGAACAAGCGGTATCGGTGTCCGTCCTCCTGGATCTTGTCCCACGGCAGGGGCAGCACGTCAGGAAGGCCTATCAGGGGTTCCCCGACCAAACCTCTGAGCAGTAGAGACAACACGCAGCCAGTACAGGCCCCATATTTGTTAACCAGGTGAGACAAGTAGAAGATGCATATCACCTGGGGAACCATCATTGAATACAGGACATCCCCGCTGATGATCCAGAACAGGTGAACGGAGTTCGTGGTCATGGCCAGGCCCGCTCCCATCACTCCACACAGGAAGATCGACACTTTGACCGACACAATAATCATTTTTTCGGACGCCTGAAATAGAGTAGGATCACAGTTTGATTTCGGAGGTTCTAAAATAAAACTGTGAGCAACTTAAAGCTGCTTCTTCAAATAAAAACAAAATGGCACTTCATTCCAACAGTCATTACTCTAACGATCAGTCAGTAACCCACGGCTGTCCTCGCCCCTGTTCATGCCTCTGGTTTGAGAGGCAGACCTCAACATGTTCGTACCGTCAGTGTGAGCATGTTAGCATCCTGACAGCACGTGAACACACGCTGCGTTTAGCATTCAGCACAAAGCAGCTAACTGCGCCGTCAAAGAGGCGCTAGCATTGCTGCAAACTCTTGATCGATAACCTAAATGATTAATTGATCATCAGAATAGTTGCAGATCAATGTTTTTGTCGTGTAATCAATCAACATATCGCTTCAGTTTTAAACTACATTTAGAAAATCAACTTTGCAGAGTCTTGAAACTTGCCGCTCTGGCAGTCCGTCATAGTAGACGATACACAAGCTAGGCTACTTATTGCGTAGTATTACAACACTTTCAAATCAATCTGCGCTTGAAAACAGCATTACCGAACAATGCTAAAATTATAAAACAGTCAAAAAAGCAGTGCTTGTGAGGAGAAAGTCGCTAAATGATGCACCTTACTGAGTTCAACTGTATGTACAAAAGGCCCCAAAACAAGACCTTTACAGTGGAGCAAATGTCTTTTTAAATCATTCCCGGTGATTTAGGGGGAACTTGTGTCTTTTCATAAGCTCCTTTTTGCCAAACATTGTGTATATGATATGTAATTCTTTATTGTAAATACATGTTTATTCAGTATTGATTAAAAATGCCATCTAGCAAAACAAAAAACAACTGAATGATGCCACAGTGTGATTAGTGGTCGTGCTTAGTGTCACCTTTTTGTAGATGATGTTCTTGAAGATGTTTCGGCCCAGCTGAGAGGCGGCGGACAGAAGTGCAGAGTCAACTGATGACATCACAGCAGCAGCAAGCGCTCCCATACCAACCAGCGAGACGTAGAACGGGCAAAGGTGCTGCAGGGCAATCGGCAGGATCATACCAGATCTGCCCTGTTCGTACGGGCTGGGTGAACCGTAAGTGGTCTGGTTCCAGTCTGACAGACATTAAACACGGGTTCCAGCGATGCATTCGGTTAAAATCAATTTTGACAAAGATAACAAAGACAATGGAAAACATAGTTTAATCTAAGTACTTGTAGACGCCGCAGCTGCCCCAACAATAAGAGACGGGATGGCAAGGATCGGGCATAATACTGCCGCAGCATAGCAGGTGATCTTAGCTTGGGCATCGGTGGGTGTGGACAGGATTCTCTGGTAGAAAGCCTGGTAGCAGATCCCTCCAATGGCCTCGGAGAGGAATAAAGAAAGGGATTTCTCAGAGATTACAACAGAGAATTCTGAAATTAAGTCAGTATTTAAACGTGAAATACTTGTGTGTGAAACGCTTAAGGTAAAGAATTGTGTTGTCTTGTAGTTGAGGGGCTGTTTCAGGTCTCCTTTACCAGTAGCAGTATGTCATCTATCCAGCGGCCTGTATCCTCCAGCTCCAGCTTACCGATCCAGGGAGCCTGGTGCAGCTTGGTGACTGCGGCGACAGTGATGTTTGCAGAGGAGGGGCTTGTCAGGATAAAGGGCACGCAAAACCACTGAAAATAAGGAGGGAAAATATCAGTTCTGCATATGTCTGGTAGGCACTACAACAGAGCTGCTAATGACTAAGCTAACATGCTAACGTTAAAACGCTCTATTGTTTACCATGTTCCCCATCCAAGGTTAGCATATTAGCATCCTAATGCTTGCTAAGTCGCACTTAATACAAATACAGAGGAGGTTGAAAATGTTTTACAGGTATCCCATCATACACCAAGTATTTAGAAATGATCAATTTGACATAAGTCCAACAGTTGTGGAGATAATTCAATCTGAACTAAAAATGTAGACCTAATGGTGGTGTGAGCGTAAAAGGATTTATCCTCTGGGGACTTTGAACACACAAATGAAATTTAATGGCAATCAATATATAGTTCAATAGTTGTTGAGATATTCCAGTCTGGACCAAAGCCACATCACTTGGCTAAAGGCCAATGCTGTGAATTTTCCTATAAATGTAATAAAATTGTATGTACCAATCCGAGGAGCATGAAGAGAAGCTGGATGACGTCAGTATAAGCCACAGAGTACAGTCCTCCCAGTAAGGTGTAAATGATTGCCACGGCAGCAGAGACGCTCACAGCCAGCTTGGAGGAGATATCCATGACCACACTTAATGTCCCTCCTGTAACCACAAACGTGCATCCAGAGTGAGGCAGACACATTTTCAACTTACTGATTGATCTTCACCACTTAGCCCTGACTGGAGCAGATCCCAGCTGACATGAGACGAGCGCGGGGGTGGGGGGGGTGGGGGACACCCTGGACAGGTCACCAGTTCATCACAGGGCTGACATTTAGAGACAAACAACCAGTAACTTACTGCATGCCTTTGGACTGTGGAAGGAAGCCGGAGTACCCGACACAGGGGACAACATGCAAACCCGCAACGGAAAGGCCCTGCCCCATCTGGGTAATGAATCCAGGACCTAACCACTGTGCGCCACTGTGTTGCCTGATGATGAAGCAACAAACTAATGTTTATAAACCCAAGAAATTCATTGATGAAGTTGTTGTTTCTGACTTACCCAGTGCACCAAGAACACATGATGTCCACAAGATATCAGCGATGAGAGCGGGAATGAAAATGACAGCAGCTACAGTGTTGCCGTATTTCTCTTGAAAAGGGTCCATGAGGGTGACGTACTTCTTCGACCGGATAGGTTTGACAAAGAAGAGTCCACCTAGAGACGCACAGACAGAACCATTTTACCCGAAACATTCAGTGGTGCAGATGGCCTCATTTATATGAGGTACTGCGCATTTTATGACTGAGGCAAAAAAGTATTTTTTCAAACCATGAAGTTTGTACTTTTCCGAGGCATGTCAGATTTGACATCTGGGACTCGGGGGAAGGAATGACAAATTTCAAGCTTTCAAGTTAAAGTTTCCCTACCGCTCAAGGGCGACGACCTGACCCGCCTCTGTAGAGGAAGACGAGTGCAGACAGGCCCGGAGATGCAACAAGTATGGAAATACACCCATCAGAGAGCTGCACTTACCACACAGATGCAAAGTATTTAATCATCATATGTCCAGTGGATTTCCATTTTTTTTGGATGGTTTATGGTCCGTTTCTGAGATCTTATGGGGCCTGTCAAGAACCACATCCCTGATGAGAGGTTACGTGATCCCTTAACCTGCACCCACAGGAGAGCGCCCTCATCCAATGGCAACAATCAAATGTAAGGGGGGTTCCAGACAGTGTCCCATGTTACGCAGCGTTTTATCTTGTATTTTTCTGAAGAGTTTCACAGCATTTTGCAGCATTGGCCCCGAGGCAGGTCGTGCTGGCAAACCTTTTCTAGGATTGCCAGTTTCCAAATAATTCATTGCAATTCAACACAGCCTCCTGAATGACGTATTAATCACTAGTGAAGATCCTGAATTTATTGTAGCTACGTAACAATATCCTGTCAGCAGACACAGTGAAGTGCAAGGCAGTCAACTGACAAACATACACTATATTACCAAAAGTATTCGCTCACCCATTCAAATGATCAGAATCAGGTGTTCTAATCACTTGGCCTGGCCCCAGGTGTATAAATTCAAGCACTCAGGCATGCAGACTGTGAAACAAGACATTTGTGAAAGAATGGGCCGCTCTCAGGAGCTCAGTGAATTCCAGCGTGGAACTGTCATAGGATGCCACTTGTGCAACAAATCCAGTCGTGAAATTTCCTCGCTCCTAAATATTCCACAGTCAACTGTCAGCTCTATTATAACAAAATGGAAGCGTTTGGGAACAACAGCAACTCAGCCACGAAGTGGTAGGCCACGTAAAGTGACGGAGAGGGGTCAGCGGATGCTGAAGCGCATAGTGCAAAGAGGTCGCCGACTTTCTGCACAGTCAATTGCTAGAGAGCTACAAACTTCATGTGACCTTCAGATTAGCCCAAGTACAGTACGCAGAGAGCTTCATGGAATGGGTTTCCATGGCCGAGCAGCTGCAGCCAAGCCACACATCACCAAGTGCAATGCAAGGCGTCGGATGCAATGGTGTAAAGCACGCCGTCACTGGCCTCTAGAGCAGTGGAGACGCGTTCTCTGGAGTGATGAATCACGCTTTTCCATCTGGCAATCTGATGGACGAGTCTGGGTTTGGAGGTTGCCAGGAGAACGGTACATTTCAGATTGCATTGTGCCAACTGTGAAATTTGGTGGAGGAGGAATTATGGTATGGGGTTGTTTTTCAGGAGCTGGGCTTGGCCCCTTAGTTCCAGTGAAAGGAACATTGAATGCTTCAGGATACCAAAACATTTTGGACAATTCCATGCCTTGTGGGAACAGTTTGGAGCGGGCCCCTTCCTCTTCCAACATGACTGTGCACCAGTGCACAAAGCAAGGTCCATAAAGACGTGGATGACAGAGTCTGGTGTGGATGAACTTGACTGGTCTGCACAGAGTCCTGACCTGAACCCGATAGAACACCTTTGGGATGAATTAGAGCGGAGACTGAGAGCCAGGCCTTCTCGACCAACATCAGTGTGTGACCTCACCAATGCGCTTTTGGAAGAATGGTCAAAAATTCCTATAAACACTCTCCTCAACCTTGTGGACAGTCTTCCCAGAAGAGTTGAAGCTGTAATAGCTGCAAAAGGTGGACCGACATCATATTGAATTCTATGAGTTAGGAATGGGATGGCACTTCAGTTCATAGAATGAGTAAAGGCAGGTGAGCGAATACTTTTGGTAATATAGTGTATTAGGTGTCAAAGCTGCTGTAAGTGTTGTCGTCATTTTAGCATTGGGACTCATCCATTTCGGCGTTAACAATCCCCTCCCTCCTCCCTACGTTCACCAACTCAGTGTGCAGTGGCGATCACCAGACGAGATCCTGCTCCCTGAGCGTTGATGAGCAGACAGGACCGCCTCTTTATGGAGTCCTCTCTCATGATTGGATGAAGTGGGCTGGGATACTAGGACATTTAATGAGTCTTTTAGTGCATGGGACGGAGGGGGACATAGGTTACTGACTAAACACCATAACAGTGATTAGTGTTGTAATATTAAGCTATTTATTGCTTATTTTCATCTGAAAGAAATCACTAGCAGCTTTAAGATCATTTCTGGAGTAGAAGATGCTGTGTATGTGTATTTCTGTAAAATAATTATGAGGCTGTGCAACATGTTTTACCGTTTTGCATCTTAGTTTCACTCACCTACAATCATGTTCATGCCGCAGGCAATGGGTGCGGTGGCCCATGCCAACCCGCTTGTCGGATCATAGACTACTTCAGCACAACTCAAAATATATCCTCCTCCCACCCAGGTGGCTGCAAAACATTAGCATATATACAGGCAATGATAAAGAAAATCAATGAAATTAGGTCAGCCTATTGCAAATTGATAGAATTAAATGCATTCACACAAGAATCTGGAAACACTCGCGCTTTAAGTTAAGCAGCTATGGTGAGGGTTTTGGCTCTTTTCAAATCAATCTGGAATCTCACGAAACATCACCTGACTTTCTATCGGCGTGAGGGCGAGTAGATAGCGACTGAATTTTAATTTTTTGGTGAATTTATCCTTTAAATAGCCATCACTGCTGTCGAAAATGTGACTGAATTTCCACAGAAGTTTTTTCCATGTTATGTTCAGCCACTTTTGCTTGAAATATAACAAAGGTTCAGATGAAAAAAAAGTTAATATTCCAGCACAGGCCAGACTAGATGGACTCTATTTTTTTGTAGTTACACCAAAGTATATCATTTCATAGAAATATATCATACTGTATCTTTAAGGCGTGCTTGACTGACTAGGATCATCTTCACCTTGAAGTTGTTTTTCTACCTGTCATTGTAAAGATGCTGACCCAGATGTTCAGGTCCCTCCCTCCAACCATTGCCACTTCACTGCGATTCCCGGTGCACTTCTTCTCCTCATGTTTGGACTTCCTGGACGCCCAGATCCCCGTGCCCAGCACGATCATGTAGAACACCCCTATGGAGACGAGTCCCGGCCAGTTTACCGCCATCCTCCCTATCAGTGGGCACAAATGATGACAGAAAGTTGATATATCCCTTTTCAAGTGAAACTCTTGCCAAAATGCAACCTAGGACTTTTTTTTTTTTTTTTTTGTGAATGTATACGAGCTAAACCTTTGTGTAAAAGCATAGTTACAATGAAAGAGGCACTTTTACGATTTTTCGTACTTTCGTTTTCGGCTCAAACTCATTTTCAGCGTGAGTGCACTTTTTCGCTAGCATCAAAATCGCTATTTTCGAAACCATAAAAAGGCTCGACACACAAACTTTGCTCATAGTATCACCAGGGTCTCTACATATGAACACGAGCTTTTAGAACATTGTTTGTGTTCACAGAATTTACTAAAAAGAGAGTTTTTGAACAACTCATGTTAGCAGTAGCTTCTTCCTCCAGCCGTCGTCATGATGTACTCGGGGATCGACACGTCTGGGTAGAGTGTACGTGGTTCAGTTGAGCTATGTGTAGTGATACTACGAGCAAAGTTTCATGTTGTGTCGAGCCTTCTTACTATTTTAAAAATAGTGCTTTTAATGCTAGTGTAAAAGTGCCCCATGCACTCCCATTGAAAATGAGTTTGAGCCGAAAACAAAAATATGGTCACTCTTAAAAGTGCCTCTTTCTTCGTAGTTATGCTTTTACACGACGGTTTGACCCATATACATTCGCAAAAAAAAGCGTAGGTTGCATTTTTTTGAGAGTTTCACTTTCAGTAAATGCTGGACATTGATTGGATTACTTTACTTGGTACAATAGGTCCAATAAAATACGACAATAATTGGTTTTCAGCTAAGGAATATGTGTTGTTCTGCGTTCATAGCATGCGCTCATATTAATAATCTAACCATAGTCGGAAGAATTTCAGGAAAGACAAAGTGGCATTTAAGATTGAGCAACCTTCAACCGTCTCTCTCAACAAAGTTACATGTTGTTGCTTTTTGAGTCTCGTTCCCAAGAGTCTCAGCTCTTCTTGCAACCAGCACTTTTAAAGCTTCGACAAGGAACTTTGATATATTCTCCATTTAGGACAAAAGTGGTTGTGTTTCCACCGTCAGAACCACAGAGCCATTATGTTGGAAATAAAAAATGATCCATAGAAAGATCTCCTCCTTCTTTTTTATCTGGTTACTTCTCTGTGTTACTTTGCATGGGAAAAATTCTAACAATGTAATATTTACAATATTGATGAGCTGATCATACAAACACAGAAATAGAATCGGAGCTCCTCCGATCGGTCCTGATCCTGATCATGTTTCTGCTGAGTGAGTCCAAACTAAATTTCTGCCATTTCCCCTTAAAAAATTAAATAAATGAATAAAAAAATGATAAAAGTATTTGTAATTACCTGTAGTGCCTTCTTAGAAAAAGCTAAGTGGGATTGAAGCTTGAGAGGGGATCTTCAGAGCAGTGGCAGCGGTGGATGCCTCTCACTGAGTGTGAGTGTGTATGTGTGTGTGTGTGGGGGGGGGTGTGTGACAGGAATGTGACGCTGGAGCCAGAAGTGCAGGAGCGGACCTGAGGCCCACGCACGCACATACACGCACGTACACGCACGGTCCAATTAGACAAGGCGTCGACGTCGCTCATCGAGTGGCAAGAGTACAGACATCTGACCTGATGATTACATATTATGACGCAGAGATCACCTTCATACACACACAAGGCATTCTGCTGAGGCGTGAGTACCATTCAGCCGCTCCAACCTGTGTGGAAGGCTGTTCTGCTGCCTTCTGATCATTACTAGTTAACCTGATCTAACCTGGAAAGAAAAAATGATTGACAGAGTCTTGAACAACAAAGCATTCTTGCGCACACCTCAATCAGCACACCCTAAAGGTGCATTATGTAGTTTTGGGGAAGACATTTCAATCAGAAGAGACAGATCTTCATTGACTGAATTGTTATTATTTGTTTTTTATTTATGCTTACACAAACTAAATAAATAAACTCTCTTTGTTTTCATTACTGAATCAACTGAATAATCAACTTCAGTTTTTACTTTGTTTATATGTGGCGGACCCTGCCACCCTTTCTAGCTTCAAACGGTGTTCTGGGGACCTTATTTTCCCGCTTGTTTATTCAGTTATGGAAAGAAGTTACATTGCTGAGTTTGTACTGTCACCTTGATTGCCTCGTCTCAGTGCCTCTCTCTGCCTCGCTAATGGAGAGCAACAGTAGCAAACGTCAGTTAGTGGGGTCCGCTGACATAAACGGTGGCCGGCCTCCGGAGCGCCTTTAAATGCGGGAAAAGTCACATCTGAAATGGAAAATGCAGTCTTACAGCAATCACATTACCTGTGTTGGCTTTAGAAAATGTTGACAAGGGTTCAGGTTTCAGTTCAAGATTGATCTGCGACGGGAACCTGATAGAAAGCAAGGAGGAGCTGTCACTTCTTTTCCTTGCTTGTTTTAATCCTCTTTTAATCTACTGCAGCTGTAAATTAGCTCTCGACTCATGCTGGTACAATGCAAGTGTCGACAGTTACGTTTCAGTATTGTGCATGGTCCCTCAACAAATCCTGCTCAATACTTAAATTTAATTATTATAATTAAATTAATCCAACTAATTCAGTTTAGCTTTTCACTTACCTCTGGGTTGTTTACTCACAACAAACAGTTCCAAGACGTTCTAGTCCTGCAGCCTCCCCGAAAGGCCCCTTGGATGAGGGCTGAAACACTGTCAAGTATCTACAACCAAGTCCGGCTGACCTAGATTGAAGCCTCATATATGTGCACAGAATAGAGAGGAGCTGTAGTGGCATAAACCTTTTGGATCCCATTATCTCAAATAGGGAGGTAATTTTCTTGTTTTGTTTTTTTAAAATCTTGAAATTACAAGATGAGGACAAAAACCTTGAGAAAAACAAACACATTCAAGTCTGGATAGCAAGATATTTTCAAATGGTCTTGGCTAATCTAGCAGATTATGCAAATATCTGTGATTTTCAAATATTTTGATGATAAAAAGAAGTATGCAGAATATTGTTTTTATGTGTTTGCAGGACACTGTAGTCCTGCAGTGCTACCTTGTGGTCTGTTCCGCTTTATTTTGAAACGTGCAGCTTTCTTCTTCGGGTGCTTTTTTTTGTGGCACTAAACTTCCTGCAAATCTCTGTTCTCAATGTTGTGCTCATCAAGGAACTGTAAAAACATGTAAACACACTAGTTATTTATCATGTTCATCTGTCTGAACTCTGTAAGGAAAGAGTTTACATTGTGATTTACCTCATTATGTTTGTATTGTTCGTACCTGTTACTTTTTTTTGCATCTGTCTGGTCTGTCAGATCTTGACAAGGAAGACGAATGTGTGGAGCAAAAAAGACAATACCTCTGGTTCTGCTGTTCATAATGAGTTCAACAGTGTTATATGAGTGCATTGAAAACCTGGTGCCTACATTACCCACAATGCAATTTAGCCTCATCAGAGCAACTTATCACAAGAGTGACATCAGTGGAGGCAATATATCAGACATCATGAAGCCCCCTCTGGAGCCACAAAACACTTTACAATACTTTATTTTACTCATATGCAGTTGTACTCCCCAAGACCTGTGAACACACTTCAATGTAAAATTGGTGTAATAAGAGGAGTTTAAGAGGAGTTAGAAAAGTCTGGAACAAACTGCAAATCTTCGTTTCTGCTGACCTCCAGTGGTTTGGTTTCTCACCTGCAGCTGCGGCGATGCAGACGTGTACTCCAGACGCTGTCAGTGCACTGAGACATCTGTTATGTGACGTTGTGCATACTTACTACAAACGCAAAAAAATAAATGCATCTTTTTAATCTTCAGAAATTCTTTAAAGACTTTGGAGTACAGGAAGGAAACCTTTTTTATATAAAACAATTTCATGGCTTTGTATGAAAGAGAGGATAAAGAAGCATCATCAGATGTCGCTGGTATATGATACTGTTTATGTGACAAGGCGAGGTGATAATACAGCGGAGGGATTGATCTAATATTCCAGCTTAAGAGTAGGGATGCACGGTAGATTTAAGAAATTAACAATTCTCCTGATGTGATTTAAAGGAGACCTTTTATGCTTTTCCATTTTTTCCCTTTCCTTCAGTGTTTTACATAGATTACTGTGCATGTACAAGGTCCAAAACTTCTGCACCAACAGAGGCTCCTCCTCTCCCACAGAAAACACTGCTCCTGAAACGCATCGTCAGCTGTCCCGCCTTTAATTCTGTACTTTTGTGACAGTCTTGTCACCATGTCACTTTTGCATAATCTACGTCTTGCAGTTAGAATCAATTTAGCACAGCGGATCTGTTGTTCAGGCGTGTGTGAGCCGACCAATTGGAGCAGATTGAGGGGGGTTTAAAGAGACAGGAGCCAAATCTGAATCTAAAAGAAATTGGGAAATATAGGAACATTCAACATGATGTTTCCCTGTTTAAAAGGCTTACTGAGGTACATTTAGTCAGTGGCTTTAGGTTTGTAACTCCTCAGCTGTGTAACACTGCGAGCTGCAGGCGCATCACTGCAGCTCTTTAGTTCTTGTAACAGAGATAGCAGGATAAAAAAAAGAAACCTCATCAACAAACAAAAAACATTCAGCAATCAAAAGCAGTTTTTGTACATAGTAATACTGACATGACGTGAAGGAAAACAATCACAGAGCAGTGGCTTTTGTTGGCTACAGGTGTGTGTGACAGCTCTGAGCCCCCAGCACGACGGACGGAGTGAGAGACTGCAGTGCTGATAGAGCCAAGCTAAAACATACTGTAGTCACAAAACTGGAAGACACACACACACACACATACACAAAATAAACCCCAACTCAAGGGCAACACACTAGCTTTTTCCAGAGCTTTCAACCACACTGTAGCTTATGTTTCAGCCCAGCACAGATGAGAAGTTGTTTTTTTCGAAATGCCGATAAAATAAAAAAATAAAAAAATACACTTCTTCTTCATCTCTGATGCTGATGCCCCTTTTGTGTTAAAGGTGCAATATGTAGGAACTGGCCACCTGTCGACTCTATATATAAAAAAATATATATAGGGGACAGCGCACTGGTAGAGTAACCGCTATTTGTTGCAGTATGTAGCCACTGTTAGCTAGCTAGCTCAGTTAGCTGTGCAGCTAGGGGTCCTGAACCAGAGCTGGGAGCACCGGGGGAGTGTCCATGTTGACAACACCAACATAGGAGCCTCAGACCGTGATAGGCCAGCATGCTAACTATTAAGCTCATTTTTGTATTGTATTGTGTATTTACAGCTAAAATCACCAATGCACCTTTAAGAAATAGAAATGGAGACACTCAAGTTAAGCACCTTATAATTGCTCTTGGGGACAGCACTTGAATAAACTGCACTTGAAAGCTCTAGAATAAAACTTGTGAGTGGACACTGAGATGGGTGGTTTTTGTTGTTTGTCACGCTCAAGCCACCAAATGGTTGGTCTTCATTAGTGTGAAGCTTCAGAACATCAGGCACTGATTTGACATCTCTAGTTTTACTAGAAGAACCAAAAACACTCAGAAGTGATAAAGGACAGATGTGCTGTTCTTTACTTTCTTTTGCCTTTCCCACTCCTGACAGAAGTGAAACACACAGTGTGAGTCCGGTGTGTGAGGCCCAGACAACAGTGGTTTCCCCTTGGTTTATTCAGCAGCCTGGCAGGAACTTTCAGCGGCGGTCGCTCTTCTTGGTTGCTTCACATTTTCCGTAACAAAAGTCAACACCTCGCTCTGGGTCTTAATTCTGTCACTTCTTCACAAGGTGTTCGGTCAGTATTTGAAGAGATGTGGATAGTCATGTATGTACAGTATCAGGGATGTGATCTCTTTGACACATTTACATCTAGTGTCAGAAACCGAGCTCCAGATCGTCCATTGCCATGCTCGCTTCTGTCACTTTAAGTGTATCGTCGATGACTGGTTTCAAACGTTTGCTCACCAGCTTGAGGTTGGTCTCGTGGAGGATGACCTGCGTCAAGTACTTCTCCCGCTTGATCTGTTCTTTAACGGCGTACGGGACGTCTGGGATCACGTAGGACAGGATGAACTTGGTGAGGTAAACAATGTGCTGTGAGGAGAAGAAGAAGATGAAGAAGAGGAAGAGATACCTCCATTAATGTGTTTTATTGATTGCTGTTTTCATAATCATTTCCTGTTTTATTCGTACCCACCTCAACAACAATTATAAAAGCCATCTTGGCAGCGATCACATGCCAGTACTGCATGGTGTACTCATACTGCCTGTCGTGCCCGGGAGGAAAGCGAAAATCTCGATACCTAGGAAAGCAACATTTTTAATAGTTTTCTTCTGAACCAAGTGGGTACAGATGTTCACACTTCTTTTAACTCTCCAAAATGGACGACATTTGCAACGACAACTATGTGCAGCACACAGACGTACCTGCAGGTGGTCATGTTGGGAACTTTGCTGATGGGCATGCTAAAGTTGGAGAAATCGTCGGTGTTGAAAATAGACAGAGAGCTGTTGATGTAGCCCTGCATGGTGTGACCAGGGTAATCTCCATACGGGTACACAGAGAAAGACCAGTAGTAGACCAACCGTGGAATCATGTCTGATGTAAAAGCGATGATCATGGCCTGTCGAGACAGCAGAACATAAAGCAAATGTAGTGACGCAGAGAAATAATGCCTAAATTCTAAAAACTCATTGTAAACAATGACTTACATTTGTTGCCACAGCCAATATGGCGACGCCTTGAAGAATGGGCTGCCAGGCCCCGATATCTTGGGCCTTCTCTGGCACGACACGGCGAAACTGAGTGGTGATTTTCCACGCGTCGACTCGAATTTCAAACAGGTTGTTGACCAGAGCCAGGACCGGAGCCAGCGGGAAGGAGGCCACGAACAGGGTCACAAAGCCAAACTGGATGACTGCGAGAGAGACGAGGGACGTGTATAAAAAAAGACGGGCACAACTGAGACTAATCAGTTAAGTCAAGATAACTACAAGCTATTTTCTAGCTAGTTCACAAAAGTGGGTTGCATTATTTAAACTTCAATAATGTGCTTAGCTGTAATTGCTGACATGTGTTAACTCTCTTATCAAAACAGAGAACTAACTATTCCAGATTCGAGGATGGTTAATGAGCTGGCCTTCAGTGACACGCACTCATACTCGTTTTATTTGTCTTGTTGCTGAGAGTTACCTGCAAAGATCGATGCCACAATCACAGCTGTGTGTTAAGTAAGGAATAGAGCCAGCAGACTGTTAGCTTAGTTTAGCATTCAGACTAGAACTCAACTCTTAGCCCAGAGCTAAGTATATGCAGTATGAAAAAGCCTTTAGTCAGTTGGCTACAAAGTCCTGGCAGTCTGGTGCAAACACAACACACACACTGGCATCTCAAAGATCTGTGTTTAGTACATCTTCAGGGGATAACCATGCTCTGGAGCAGGGCCAGCCCAAGGATAAAGTGAGCTCTCTTTGGAGTGTGCCAAGTGTGCCAAGAATGTGCCAGTGTGAAAGCTTCTTAGCCTGGAGCGAACAGCTCCTTTAGTCTAGGGCTAAGTGAAGTGTGAGAGGCCCCCTCGTGAGAATAACAGTGGGTGGTGCAACCGGTTTAGCTATTTTCATGATACATAAGTCTCAACTCCAAACTCTTGCGTTGTAATTATGCTGTGCTTGAACTGTGCTTGTGCAACCGGCTCCAGGTGTGCAGCTGTCAAAGTGGCAGACAAAGAGACAGAAGACGACTGTTTTCCCTTCTTACCCATCTCAAGATATTCATAGAACAGCCCGAGTTTTGACACTGGCTGCAGCTGGTAGTCCTGTTCCCACCGTGGGATCACCTTCTCTGAGGCCACGCGGGTGCAGTAGCGGAAGATCAAATTTTTCACCCACCTGCAGAGGAGCAGAAGAGATCATATACAGTAAAAGTGACCTGGTATGACATAGAGAGCTGTTGTATGACTAGCTATAAGCCTCTTGGCTCTGACACGTCAACTTGTTTCTATATTTAACAAACAATTGGCCTTAGAGTCTGACTTCTTACGGTAGCAAGACCTCTTGAATGTTGTTCCAGATGGCTTTTCCACCCATGATGATAGAGAGCTGAGTCGTCAACTCGATCAGACAACCACCAGGATCACACTGAAGGACAACAACACAAAAAAAAGTGTCAAGACTAAGAAATGGGTGTGTTAGACACATGAGAGCAAGGTGGACAAACTCTACCTCCTCATTACGGTATTTTCCCAGGAGATAAACGGGATCTCCGGGATAGCCAACTGCTTTGCCTTTGGCGAAGGCGATGTAGAAACAGGAGGAGTAGTAGTTGACAAACTGAAAGAGGAACATCTTCAGGGTCAAGCTGTTCTCGTAGTCCGTCTTGGTGCGCGGAAGCTCTGTTATTGTGCATCAGATGAGAAAGAGCTCAGGAATAGGAAAAGAAAAAACACTGGGAAGTCTGTGCAGAGGGAGAATTGAAACTTACCGAAGTCGGTGATCCAGATGGCGACCCGCTCATAGAGAATGTTGAGGATCATAATCACGACGAAGCTGATGAGCGAGGCGGTGACGGACGTGGCCATCTGAGGCGTCACGTACTCCTTCAGAGGTTCCAGCTCCTTCAGGTCCTGAGCTCTGAGTCGAGCTGAGAAGGCAAAAAATGCAGCCAGGCGATAGACAGTGATGGCCACAATGGATGCGAGGATCAACAGAATCTAAATGACAAAATACAATTGAAGAAGATTAATTTTCTGTTTAAATTTGAAAATATACTGTAGGTCACTGGTGGGTTTTAGTTTATGGGTTAGTAATGTCTAAACAAGTTCCGACTTTGAATTTGGTGCTTTTTACATCTAAATCACACCAAATAACACATTTATTGAAAAATCATAAGGAACTTGGAACTTGGAGGAACTTGTTAGTGAGATTAAAATCAGGGAATAATAAAGCTTTGTAGATGAATAAATTGAATTGAAAATGGTATTTATTACATTACCCAGAATAGGACCGTCCCAATTCCTATCGACACCCGAACACATCGTCCACAGGCTGTATATGGCACTTTTTCTTTGACCTAAAACACAAACAAACACTATGAAAATACTGGACATGAACACCAGTCGATATTTAAAATCCATCCTCAAAGAGCAATATGTCAGCATTTCAGTTGAAATCATGTTAAAACAGCAACACTCCCCTGGTCCCTGAGCTCCAACACCAGACCGCTAACTGCACATCTAACTGATCTAACTTGTTGAGGCCAGCAACTGTTCGCAGCAGTCAGAGGTTACTCAGGGGATTTGCTGCCCCCTGCTTGTTTTTGAGTATGAATTTGACAGGCACCTTTAACTTTTCTCTCATTTTTAGTAGAGATTAAACAATTTTTCGCAACATGAAAAAAGTCTGTGCGCGTGTGTGATTTACCCCTGTGACAGGGTTCTTCCTCTCATAGATACACTTGGCTTCATATTCTGGACGAGGCGGCTCTTGCTGCTCCAGAAACGCCACAGTGTCCCACTCGTACTCCAGCTCCGCCTGGTAGCGTTTCCAAAACTCCAGGAACAAAGTTACTACAGGTAGGAAATGAGCAGGAAAAAACAAGCAGGGTGATGGTAAGAAACAAATCCGCAACGACACTGTCCTCCTCCATATCAATTATGTGCTGTGAATTGTGTCAAAAAACATGATTTAATAATGCAAAAGATGAGGAAAAAACAACTTGGGACAAAGTTGGGGTTATAGGCATGACTCATAAGTACAGCATAAGTGGATTGACAAATCTTTGAAAAATGTCTAAAACTTACCCCAGATTGACATGAAAACTGCAAACACCAGGGTTCCAAAGTTATCGAATATACATAGTTTCTACAGAAAATAGAGAGAGAAAGAGAAACAAGGATGTCAAATGGTCACAGTTGTCTCCGTACATGCAAATATTATACATATATTAGCAGCGACACACATTTAAATATGGAAATCCTGTTACTGTATCATAACAGTACTGTGCTGTATGTACCAAAACCTAGACAATACAGTGTTCTGACTCCAGATTACATACAGGGGTCATGTCTTTTAAATGATTGTACATAATATCTGCTATAATTATATTATTAGAATATGTTAGGGTGTACCCAGTAGTTCAAAGCTTCGCATTCATTATGTTGACAAGTGAATCCAAAATCAACATTTGAATTCTGCATTAATATTTTTGGGTTTACTCTGTTTATAAAGTCAGATTCCAGCGGTGGTTGTGTACAATTGTTTCTGACTCCTTTGTTTTAAACATTATTTTGTAGGTTATATTCACGTGTCATATGTTACTCTGCACTTCCTGTCTTTATCTAATGAACAGGTGACTGGGTTAAAGGGCGAGAAAAAAAGACAATCACTCCGTCTGCCTGTATTTTTTTTCCTCCATTCTTCTTCGGTTCTTCTGTGTCTGTTCCCTGGTCCTTGTGTTTTCCTTTCTTGTCTTCTCACCGTGGCTTTGTGGTTTGCCCTCCATTTTTGTATTCGTCTTCAGTTTTCATGGCCTGCCTCTTTACTGCTTTGCATTTTGGGTTTTGGGACTTCAGCCTAATTATTCAAGCTAACTTCTTGTATCTTTTTTTTTTTTTACCTGCCTGCCTCTGTGTGTTTGGGTCCCTTTTTGATACACATAACTGAGTAAAGATTCATTGAAAAATCAAGTTTTTTTATCCACTGAAATGTTCATTCATTCATTCATTTGTTGGAGTTTATACTTTGAAAAACAACTGTTTTGCTCCTCCACACGCTGCACACACCTATATTAATGGAGGAAACCACCATAAATCACATTTATATAACAAAATAACAGTTATACATCGCCTGCATTGATTATAATTGAGGACTTTTGTTCAAAGATTTCAAATATTTCTTTTTGGGCAATGATGTTTCCAACAGACGTTCGAAGCTCCATCTGAAAAATTTGTAAAAGCCCTATTGCATATTAACTATGAAGAAACATGTTAGCCTTTACATGGGCAAATTACTATAGATCATTTTTGTCCATTGCATACTGTCTGACATTAGGAGGAGCATTAAGTGAAAGAAATTTGCAGTTGAAATACAATAAATCTCACTTTCGAAGCTTCACAGGTGCTGTTCAACCTCCAGTATTTGCATTCCCTGTCACACTGTGGACACATCACAATCTTCCCTCCAATTTCAGGGTCACACACCTCTTTGCTGCGACACAAAACAGAGATTATCAGACAAAACGGAGCAAGACTGCACAGGAGCTGGGAAACTAGGCACAATGTGTTATATTGGATACTATCCAAGTTCATTATTCAAAGCCTCTTGGGGACGTTTCAGTGCGCGTACCTCCAGGTGCTGGTTTCTTGAGTTTTGTATCCGTAGATGAAACAACCCAGTCCCACAACAGCAGCCAGAGCGAGCATTATGGTGTAGAAACCCAGCCAGGCAAAGTAAATGCCGATCTTCTCCCCGTAATACTTCCTGTGGAGGAAACAACTGCAACGTTTACTGTGCTGTTCGCTGAGGGAAGTAAAGTGAAGGTCAGAGACAAAAGAGATTTGGTTCCTGCTCGGACACACAGGCAATAAAACTGCAGTAGAACCTGGCAACAAAAGACTCTTGAGTTTAAGCTGATTTGAAATACTGTCATGAAAGAACCGTTTTAGTGCTTTAACATAAATTCTGCGTTAACCTGATGAGGTCAAGTGGTTGCATCTTGTAGAAGCTTTTGGGGTGAGCCCATTCCTCGTAGAGCAGGAACCTCTCGTTGGGGCAGCCCTCTTCTTTGGACTTGACGTTGAACCTGCACTGAAAAACACAAGTGATACAGAGAAGGGACATTTTTAGTTTACTAACAGTATAAAACCATGCTAAATACCACTAAATGACACATAAAAATAGATTTAAAACATATACAAAGGATAAGAGTACTGCTTACTTCATTAATAATCACGTTAAAGCAGTACATTCCCTCAAGTGCTGCACTTATGTACAATATCCATGTACTTGTTTTTGATGAACTTCACTTTATTTATTTGATTACTTAAGTCAGTAGTTACTTTGCAGATTGCATGATGCACCAGAGTCAAAGCAGCACATTTTAAGTTATTCTATTTCATCAGCAACTGGATAAAAATAAAATCTCCTATTCTGAATATAGACATGCTGAATATGAGCTCCAGTGATTGACCAGAGGGATAAATCATTTGACCAGAAGTATACAACCTACGTGTAAACATATGAATTGTTTACTTTTACTTCGATCATTTATTATTTATATTTAATATCACATATTTCAGGGCTTTAACTAAAGTACTATCCATATGCCCGACTCTCACTTTTACCAAAATAATATTTTGCATGATATCTAAGCTAACAGCATGAAACTGTACAGTATTCATATCTTCAATTTTGTACAGTATTATCTCGAAACTCGTCTTTCTGGTGACATTCCCTGCTTCCTTTCCCTTCCTGTGTCCTACTGTTTCCAAAATATCCGTCAACTCGTCAAACAGCAACAGCCTTCCTGCTGGCAACCTACACACTGAAACTGGCAAGTTACTCCAACACTAACCAGGTTGCAGGTGGAATTGTCATGTGATTCTATAAGTATTAAGCTGATATCAGCCTATTATTAATAGAACAACACTTCAATATATGGTTTTTACCTCATTAATCACCTTATTACCATTTCTGAATCCAAATATCACATGAGTATTTTATTGCTAGTAGCTAACCACATAGTTACCAACATGTTACCCTGTTTTAAATGTATTTTCCATGTCTTTTTTCACCCTTTGCTTTAAGCCCCTTATTACCATTTAACATGAATAGTCTGGTCTGATATTACCCAGATTTAACTGTTGTTAATACCAAGCTATTACTTGTGTAATTGCGTGTTATATTGTAGTTTTAGCTACATATTTTGTTTCCAGTTATTTTTATTTTTTAGTACTTTACATATTTTATTCTGACTTACTCTTGTTGTATTATCTTCCTCTGTTTATATCTTTTTTTATATCTACAGTGTGATATTTTCCACTCAACCAGGAGTATCTGTAAACTATTAGTATGATGTATTTCCCCCACAGGGATTTCTGATTTTGGTATGATTTAATTATTACCTCTTTACGATCAAACTATTACCTCACTATGACTTTGTTTGTACAGAGCTGTGAGGTAGAGTGCTACCAACTAAACACTGACGCAGAAGGAAGAAGCGTTAAATCTCTTACGTCATGGAGGGGGTAGGCAGCCT
This sequence comes from Acanthopagrus latus, assembly GCF_904848185.1. Taxonomy (NCBI): domain Eukaryota; kingdom Metazoa; phylum Chordata; class Actinopteri; order Spariformes; family Sparidae; genus Acanthopagrus; species Acanthopagrus latus. The sequence continues at coordinate 11,833,526 of NC_051052.1, read as the reverse complement.
TGTACACTCCACCGTCCAGCAGTTTGGTGATGCCAAACTTCTTTATGCTCCCTCGTATTTCATACAGGGCTCGACTCAGGATGTAATATGCCTGAGGGGAGAAAACGGATACGTTTTATGTTTACAACCCAACAGATACTCCTTGAAAATAAAAACAAAATACGAGAAGAACTTTAAGGCTGCAACAGCAGGAGACGGGTTACCATCCTGCTCCTCATGGACTGAGTGAAGAAAGTGTCTCTGTCCCTGACGTAGAAGTAGTCCAGGCGGTCTTTCTCAAAGGGGGCTGTGAAGAACTCGGTCTCCTTCCGGATCAGGTCTTCGTTAGGGTAGAAGTACTTGGTGATGCAGGATAAATAGCGCCACGGGGACGGTCGGGAGGACAGGTCATTGGCCTGGATAGGGAGCTTTATGTGCAGGACCTCAGCGTAAGTGCACAGCACGTCCCACGGCATGTGGACCTTCACAAACGTCAGTTTCTCATCGATTACCTGCAAAACACAAAGGATGCGTTTTTAGAAATTATTAGACAATTTAGAAAGAGACAGGAAATGGGGGAGAGACAGGGGAAGAACATGTAGCAGTGGACTCGGCTTCTGTACATATACTTCCTTTCAAATGGAAATACTGGACCGATTTCAGAAGCTGAGGTTACCCTTTAAGTTGGACAGTATGGGAATGTGGTCTACTCACGGATTTCGTGGCCTCCAGCTCCATCCCCATCTTCATCAGGCTGGCCTCAAAGTACTCCCGCCGTCTCTACAGAGAGGAACAGATAAACGGTTTGAGTACTGTTGCAACACTCACCTCTGCTCTCCGGTCATTCTGATTCAGTTTCTGTTTATGCATGACTTATGTGCCGAGCCTGCAGTGTAAATACTGAGCATGTCTGTCAAAGCACTGCTAGGGAATGTACACAGAAGCGTTTATTCAAGTTAGGTTTATTTTAACTTTATTAGAGAGGAGACAGAATCCCTCACATCACCTTGATAACCTTTAAGTCAGGTCAATTTCATTCATACAGCTTGAAGATTAACTTTTAAAGTTCTTTATTTAAAGCAACATTTAGCAACGATTCTCAGGGACACCTCTGAGGGAGCTCTGTTGTCCTGACACACAGGAAACACTGTAAGTCCGCGAACATTTTTCCACAAACAAATCAAATATTCAAAAAGTTGATTTTATCATCACTGCAGTGTTTGAGGTGAACCACGCCCTTCCAGCAGGGAAACAAGCTTTAGCAACTTCAGTTTGAGCCACGTTCAGCTCTGGAACAACAAGGTGAAGGGAGTGCCCGGTACGGACTCTCATCCCCAACTGGATTAACTTTGCTTTGGGCTGATTGTAAAAGGAGGAATTGCTTAAGTCACACTGGATCTGTGGTTAAAGTGGCTCATGAGCTCCGACTTGCAACAGCCCTCTCCCCCTGAACTGACTAAAACTGGCTGATCATCTTCTTCACACGTGCTTCCTCCTCCATGCATTACCTCACTTCACTACTGCCAAAACGCGGCACATGATTCATCTGTTTATCTGTATTTTCCCACCCATTACAGGCCGATGTTTTTGCAAGTCTGTACTATTTTCCAACATTGTGGGACACAGTCTTAATTGCAAAACTGCCTGGGGGTTTCGATTGCAACAGTGCAGGTAACAATCTCTAATGTCTGTGGCTCTGCAGTGTTTTCAAGCATTATCTTGCACATCCCTTGGATCTATTGTGAAAGGCGGTGGGAACGATCAGCGACAAACAACAGACCTCTGTACGTCATGTCATGTCTCTGTTTGTAATGTATGCACTGATCCCTGACGTTTGGATATGCGACATGCAAAAGAGTCCCTCCGATGCCGGACAAACCCAGATCAAGTGTTTGCTCTCTGTCTTGTCACCGACCAGTTTCAGACCAATGCGAAGGAGTTCTAGTTCAGATAAAGCGAGTTATGACTCACGCTGACCTGATCTGAATTTTCTTGGCAAAGTTTTGGTGGCGTAAGTGAAGGAGTAACGTTGCTCATTCACACAGCCCCCCTCAGGGCACCCAGCTGTACTGAATAACCCACAAGTACACAACGCTGAATGAATGTTAAGTACGGCGTACAGGAACTATAAAAACAATGTATGCTCGGCTGTTCCCTTTTCTGGTTAATTAAAGTTGAAAGCAACATTGTTCTCACTGGGCTGAACGCATGCTCGCAGCAAAAAATTTATTTCGCGTCATGGACATTAATCCTGCTTCAAATAAAAACTCCCTTTACAAATAGGCGAGAGTCAATATGACCGGTATGTGTTCACAGGCTGCAACTTAAACTTATTTTCATTGTTAATTCACACCTGTTTATTATTTTGATTAGTTGTTTGGTCTATAAAAGGATGTCCTCAAATGTTCTGTTTTGTCGGCAAGCCAAGAGATGCTCAGTCTGCTGACAAAACATTGTATTCATTGATAGAAATCTCATTTATGAAGACAAATGACTTTTTTCAGGCCTATAAACAGAAACTGAGCTTTGATACAGAGATTAGCAGTTTGCAGGAGCTAACATGAGCTTTACATGCCTTTAAAGTCACATGTTCACATTGGGATTTAAATTCAGCGAAGGGAAACAGGCTTGTATTTTGATTTCTGGTGATAAGAGGACAAACCAAAATTATTACTGGACAAATTACATAATTAACCTTTAAAGTACCTGCAGATTTAATATGATGTACTGTAAAAAAAAAAAAAAAAGAGATCTACCTTTTTCCGCTGGAACGTGTGCCTCTTCTCAAACTCCTTCTTGTCCTCATCCTCGTACACCAGGATGAAGTCGATCCTCCTCACGCCGTCGTTGAAGAACAAGGAGTCCTCCTTGTCGTTGAACTCGGTCTGTGGGCAAAAACAAGGCTCACTGGAGAGCTCTGCTGCCTGATATTCATAGATCTCTTCCTCCATAATGTCATACATGGCGAACAGAGAGAGAGAGAGAGAGAGAGAGAGAGGAGGGACTGCGTGCAGATGGGACTGTGCAGAGAAACTGTTGTGTTAGGCACCAACAGTCAACAGCCTATTTAAGCGGCGATGAGGGCCATGCAGGAGAAGTGGGAAGAGTCGACAAACATCATGACACACGCCCATCATCGCTCTCTCCTCCTCTCCTTCACCTTGTGACACCACACGGTATTAATGAAGCATTTGTAACCACTTGCCACGAGCCAGCATTTTCAATATCTGCCATATAAATGTACCTTAAGTAAAGCTTAAGATAGTTTCCTTTTCAGATTTTCAAAAATATGTAAATCATGTTTAAAAGATACCAGTGATATCTTCCTGCACATGGGCAGTAACTGAACTTAGTTAAAACACAAACATTGAGTACATTTGCTGCTTGTGTTGCTCACGCAAACATTTACTGTGTGTGGACTCACCAGCTCTGCTTTGGTTACTTTTGTTCCTTCTTTAATACTTTCATATGTTGGTAAGAACTCCTCTGGGTACACTGTGAAAAAACAAACACAAAAATGAGAATACAGACTTTGAGGTTTGATGGATGTTTACTTGAAGAATGAATCTGAACTCAACTGAGGCTGTAAATGTACAGATACTTGAGGTGATTGATACTGTTGCTGAAAGTAAGGCAAAATGTCAAAATGCAGGGTTGACTATGTAAGAATCTTACTATAAAACATTTGAAAAATGACTTAAGTTTGCAGCACAATGTGAAGAAATCACAGTTCTGATGACATCTGCTGAAGTTTGCGCGCTAACCAACTGGCCTTGGGCCCGAAAACCTCTTCCTCCCAGCAACCCCAAGCTTGGCCAACAACACTCCCAAAGCAGTCTAGCTAGCTGCACGGCTGACTGAGCTAACAAGCTAACAGCAGCTATACAGTCATGGGTGGATAAACAGCATACAGTTAGCAACAGTTAGCAGTTAGTACTGTCAATATGCTGCCCCTGTTTGTTGGGAGAATTCAGCCGGTGGTAAATCCTCACAAACTGCACCTTTGAGGTCTAAACTAATAGAAATGTAATGTTTTTAGCTCAACTTTAACCCCTCAAACGCACACAGTATGCTGTTTACACTGGTATGTCTAACTTCCTTTCTCAGGAGGTAATGATGTGTCCAGCTGAAACTCATTACCTTAATGACTACCTTCTGAAAAGTACACACATTATTATGTGATGCTCATCTGGATCACCTGTCACATCATGCTACATCCAGTGTAGTCTTTACCTGCAGCTCAGGTGAAGTTTAGCTTGTTACAACAGAGCGACCGGGTCCAATTTTATGTAGCACCCAGCTACATTTTAAACCCTAAAAACTTCAGCTACATCTAGGCTAACCAGATGCTAAGTGACACAGCAAGTACAACACTGTTATGTGTTTACATAAATTAAAAAGAAAAGTAGCAGATATATTGCTATGAGATTTCTATTATTTTCAAGCCTTGATACCAGTTGCCCTATAAAAGAATCCAGCATCGGCCCATCTCTAATATACACCAAAACTGTGTGTAAGCTTCTTACGGGTTTTAAACACACCCCAACGCTTTAAAGTAATAGCCGATATAAGCTTTTTATTTCCATTAAATTCTCGATAAAATTACTTTTATCATGCGCAAAAGTATTGTCTTTAGCAATGCTAGAAGCATAAGCCTTGGCAAGCATGCTAGCAGGGATGCACCTCAGAACAAATATTAGCATGCTAACACTTGTCTCATGTACACAGCTGTATGGAAAATGGAAGGTTATCTGACCGTTTAGGCTGCATTTGTTTATCTACAGTACTGAATTCTACAGTTTTAGGTTTATTAAAAATATATATCAAGTTTATATCAAGTTTCATGACTGTCAGGACACAATGTTTTGTTTGTTCAACCAAAATGCTTATTCCTTTAAGGGTCATTGTGATTGATATAATAATGATATTAATGATGGTTATTGTACTGTGAAAATCTCATACAATTGCAACCCTAGGTAGCTAAGAAGCTAAACTACAGTGGCTAACATAGTAGCCTTATAATTATACTAGCTAAACACTGTCATTGTGAGTCTGTGAACATATTCACATTAGCATTTTACCTGGAATCTGACCAGGACCATGTTCATTTTCTGCATCAGTGGCGCTCACTGAAGCAGCACAGCCTTAAAACAGCCAATGACCCTCTTTAAACCATCCAGTTTCACCAGACGTCATGCTGGTGACTTCTCCTTCTTTTTCTTTTTTTAAAGCTGACACATGATTGTGCTGTAACCACAATGTTGTATCACTCCCTGGAAACAGAAAAGAAATGGGTCACCGCTTACTGCAGTGTTTCCCAAATACCCACCGAGGAATCTGAATCCAGCTTTCACACCACTGACCACATCACAAATAAACAAAGAAGAGCAATAGTTTCAACTACCATATACGCTGTTCTATGTTTCAGAATTGTGTCATAATGGCCTTTTTTTTTTCTTTTTCAACAGACGATGGAACATCCAGTGTGGAAAGTCCTGCTGTCTTTCCATGTAAAACAGAGCACCAAGTGGAGACAGATGTTGTTTTCAAAATACACAGCGGCCATAGTAACGTCCTGTGAAACCTCACTGGGGGAACCACTGCTCGTCAAATGAGACTTTCCTTTATTAATAAAGTCCTCCATCGGCCTTGCAGTCGCAACTCTGACAAAGCGCTCTATGCAAGAAAGCATGTCGGCATTTTGTCACTGAACCACCAGCAAACTACCTGCTCATCCTTAATGGCCGTGCCTCGGGGCTTTTGTTATTTTCATACACACTCATTCAAACTTACTGGAACTTAACGGCATGGCTTTTTCATATATTTGACCAATCTCACTTATAATGGAAACAAGCAGCTGGTTAACTGTTTTTCCAGCCTTTTTCCCACCAAGGATTGTCGGGCTGCACCCTCACAGTCAGCTGTATCATCGACGCAATATCACATGTAATGTAATAATGATGCAATGCATGATGGCACGAGGCCGCATTTGAGTTGTTCGCTGTGGATCAGAGGTCATCCTGTAGTGCCAATGTGTTTATTTTCTACTGTCGCCATTTTCATGTGTTAAAAACTCATATCTGCCCCCAGTTACCGAGTCATAAAAAGCCAACCGAATCCTCCTCAGCCTACAGCGAGTCAGCAAGTATGATTCTCTTGAAAAGCATGCTGAATCTATGCCCATGAAAAAAAATCTGCCTTCTCGCCACAACCCACCCGCCCGGCCCTCACTTCCTCTCTAGAGAATGTCCTCCATGACAACATGAAAAAACAATAAAACCAGACCAAGCAAACACAAGGAAACTGCATTCTTTGATGGCGACACATGTGCCAGGCTGGATTTTTGTTTTGTTTTGTTTGTGCAGCATGAAGATGCAAAGATACACATAATATTTGACCTGACATCCAAAAAAAACTTGTGTTCATCACCACCATCTGACAGGAAATACTCTTCTGCATCAGTTTAATGTCTTCGAGGAGCAGAATCAGGGCGTAGACCCTTGCTTCAGCATGAGCAGTTAGTGAGTATAATTGCATTTTTTTTTTTGATCGTGAAATGAAATCACTGATGATTCACTCTTCCTGAGAGCAGACACCTGGTACCGATGGCACTGAAAACACGTCGTGCACATGACTTCCTGTGTCACCAGTGGGTTTGTTCCTCCATTATTAGGCTAAAACAAACTACAAATCCATTATCAGGACTCCACTGTGCAGCTGTTTTGATTGCAGGCGCGCTGTGTGGCTCAACATTTGCACTGGTTGTACCGGTGCACCTCAAATCTAACAGTTCTTGATTTTTTTTTTCTTTTTGCAATATCATGTCAGCTGTGCTGTGGTTCACATGGAGAACACATTTGTCTACCCTCTTTTTTTTTTCTTTTTTTTACAGGAATTTCAGGTAAATGTGGTATTGGTGCACCTAAATGAAAAAGTTAGGTGCATCAGTTCCACCAAAATAAAGAGTCTGCCGCTCTGATTATGAGAGACAGTCTTTCTGTGTTTTTCTGCTGTTATCCAGCATCACAGTATGAACATTAATAATTCATGACAAGTCAATATAGGCTCCATTAAGTAGAGAGAGCACTTTGGCATGGCCTTTTGTGATCCAGTGTGAAAAGCACAGGTCCTTTCCATACGGTCAGGGCCTTTTAAATACTGACAGCTATTGAAGTTAACCCAAAGGACCATTTGTCTGTCAGTGAATGATGAGAAGAAAAAAAAAGAAAAAAGAAAAAAAAAACATGCAAAACCCAGACAGGATGTCACTGTGGACGACACAAAACACAAAAGAGCCCATAGATTGTGAAATCTTTCCCATAAAACACAAGCATGTAAGCTGACAGCTGTGTCGACACTGTAACTACTGTACTGTAGCTGTAGGTTGCCATTATTCTAGTCCACGGTTAAGTTGTGGCTTCAGTTTGCAGATAGGAATGTAAGATGTGAGAAAACAAAAGAGCGTGGAGTGATGTGATCAGTCCCAATCCCTCCAAAGCTGCAGGCGTTCAAGGAGCAACACCAAACCTCTGAGAGGAAAAACGATTTTTGCTGCTTTTTGAGTGGTCTCCCTTTGAAGAAATGATCACCTAATATCAGTTATTTATACTCATTTGTGCAGCGGATATGGCAGCGCGAGCGTGTGGCCTCTTGATAATGTGTGAGCACCACCCCCGCGTGGGTGCTGCTCTGATACCACACATGCCAGGTGGATGATCTGAATGTGAAACGGACTCCATGTTGACTTCTGCATAACAACATCATATTTGTGTGTGGTGGGGGAATCATGGACCATTAGTTTCAGGCAGATCTGCTCAATTTCATCTGTGTAAAAAATATTAAAGTTGAAGTAGAGGTGTTACCTAATTCAATGAATTACTATAACAGATGCATTAATACTTAAGCAGCATTTTAATAATGTGGCTAATGTTAAGGGGCCTCCTGGATATGTAGTTGATCACAATGGAGCACATCTTTTTAAGTTGACCACATGTTTATGATGTATATCCTCATTATGACAGTAACTTAGTGATAAACAGAACTTACTGGCAAAGTGCTTTTCCATACATTAAGTTGCAGAAAAACACAAAATACTCAAGTAAATTTCAAGTATTTCCAAAATGTGCTCAAGTAATTGAAGAGTCATTATGGTCCACCACATTTAGGTATATTTAAAACTAGTTGTGACAAAGTCACACCCATGAAAGCATCACTGTTTCAACTGTGGACGAGCTGCAGTGATGAAGGAGTGGGTACTTTCCCACCTGATCACGGTTATGTGATCAGTATCTGTGGTGTTTCAAGCGTCAGATGGACGTTACCTCAGTTAACTGGAATAAAGTCCAGACAGTGCCTTTTAACCAACACCAAAAACCACGAACTCTTGCGAAATCTCTTACCAACTTCCTCGTCTATCATACCCAGCTCGGTATCACCCTCCATCTCCTCCGTCTCCGTCACGGAGTCCATCTCGAAGATATCGTTGTTGCTCATAGTCCCGTCTCTGCCGGGGGGGCTCGAGTCACATCAAGTCCAATAAAAAGATAGTTGATCACATATGTTACAGCAGAGTTGATGAGCAGCCCCTTCCCCCGCGCATTCTCGCTTTATTTCCCAACATCGCTTGAGCCGCACAAAGTTTCAGTCAAGTTGTGACTTGAGAGAATGGAAATCTGACGGGTGGGGCTGGAGGCGGAGGAGAAGAAGGAGGGTGTTCGTGTTCTTCAGCCACATTTAACACGCCAGGTTACGCCCACCACCACATTCCTTAAACTGCGCGGCATTCTTATTAATTTAACATTATTTACACGTTATTTTGTGTGTTTGAAACAACTAGGGATTCTCCTTAACGACCAGTACATGTTTACTCTACTTTGGAGGTGCTGTTATGAAGTTGGCATCAGTGCTTCGCACGTTACTCCAGTACCTCATTTAAAACGCGCCAACTTAAAGAGAAAAGTCCACCATTATCGGATATTTAGCGGCGGTTAGTTAGTTTGAATACATTTTTATAATCGCATAAGTGTCTGCTGCCTATCGGCTAAAATAATATTTTCCATCGAGATCGAAATTCACTATCTAGTAATAGCTGGCACCGCAGAGAAGACCTGAACGGATTGGTTGGGAGGGAAAAGTCCCCGGTTGGTTTTAGGCAACAACATCTAATCACTCACGGAAGACATGCGTATGATAAAGAAATATCTCTGAGGTTTCAACCCGTTGCTGTAGAACAGGTCACACATAAAGTTGTGTCTGTTTGCACAGAGGTCAATGTGTGGCTGCATGGCGGAACCACTTAACAGCGCGGCTCAACCACCAGCGGAAGGAAAAGGCTGACGGAAAACCACCGGACACATTTCCGCCAATAACAAACATGCTAGCCTGTGACGGTTAAGTCGTTTGTGCTAGTCATTCCAAGTGTCTGAACAAAAAAGAAGAAAGGGCTGGCGATATTTTGGAAGTGTGATTAATAGAAAACACCCAACGTAGTATTACACAAATGTCACCATGGGTAAGTGTTTTCGTCGCCGCTAAGAAACGTGAAACAGCAAACAAATGATTCCGGCTGTTGTTAGCTAAAAGGCTAAAGCGGCGGCCACTGTCACGCTCATAAGCAAGCGGTCATGTTAGCTTGCTAACGATAGGGAGATATTGGTAAACGACATGTCTTTAGATTGGCTCTCGTGTTTGGTAGTCAGACATTTAGTTAGTAGTCTAAACATGACAAGAAGAGAGCAGACACAATTTTCAGCCGGCTCAGATGATTTCCTGACCGGGAAACCTTCCGTTCATAGGCTTTTCTTCAGCAGACATTAATTGACAAACGGGCAATAATACACGTTTAGCATGACAGTTTTATGGATATCAACGCATTTGCATTTTTCAACCACCAGCAACAACATCAAATATAATTCTATTACTTCCACAAGGGTCCTGTGTTGTTATGATTTAGATATGACTACTCTCTATTATTGATAACATTGTGAAGTCACATGTTTATTAATTCTATTAATATTATTAATTTTAAGCTGTTGATCTCACTCACTTTAATCTAAAATGTCTAAATCCTGACAGCCTCTTTTCCCTTTGGAGAATACAGCTCTTCAGTTATAACTTTGCGAAGCAGAGAAGTTGAACGTTTCAGTGTCAGTTTTCAAATATACCCAGAGCTTAACCATGATGTATTTTTCTGTTTCCCTCACAGATCTTACCACAATGCAGATGTCTAGACCGAAGATGTTCTCAGTGTCTCACAAGACGGTCTTTGTGGTGGACCACTGTCCCTACATGGCAGAGTCAAGTCGCCAGCAGGTGGAGTGTGACGTGCTGACGAAGAGTCGAGCACAAGGGGTCATTCCTTTGGCCCCTGTGTCAAAGTCCCTTTGGACCTGTGCTGTGGAGTGCTCCATGGAGTACTGCCGGATCCTCTATGATATTTATCCAAAGGACAAACTGGTTAGCTCCTTCTTCCTGTTTTTTATTTTTTAACTGGGACTGATATGTCAACACTGCCATCAACATTCACCTCTTTATTTTACAGGTCAATTACATTGTGAGTGATTCAGAGTTCCACATCTTGAACAGCTGGAGACGGGAAGATCAGAGCACTCATGAGGTAAACCACAGCCCACAAGAACCCATTAGCAGATCAACACGTATGATTTAAACATCGATATGATAGTCACTGTAAGACATTCTGTGCATTGACAATCAGTGCATGTTAAAGCTGTGTTTTCAGCAGCTTCCAACTTGCCAGCTTTTGTGCGGCCCTTCCAATAAACGACCACATTTTTGCGGAAGTCTTCTTTGTGATATGATTTTGAAGTTTCCTCTCCTCTCTGGCAGCTCATGTCAGCGCTGGCAGCTGTTGGGCCACCCAACCCACGCGAGGACCCTGAGTGTTGCAGCATCCTGCACGGGCTGGTCGCTGCAGTGGAGGCGTTGTGTAAGATCACTGAGCTGCAGCACGAGAGGCGCACCACTCTGATGGACACAGCCGACAGAGTTGCCAATAGGGGGCGTATTATCTGCCTAACCAATGCTAAAAGGTAAACATTGTCATTAATGGGACAGTTCACCACAAATTCAAAAATATTCCTCTCGTATTGCTAGCTTGTTTTGGTGTAAGTTGCAGAGTTTTGGAGATACCAGCTGACGAGATCTCTGCCTTCACTCCAATATAATTGAACTAGATGACACTCATCTGGTTTGTGGTGCTCAGAGCGCTAAAATACATTAAAAAACTCTGCAGCAATGTCTTTCTTCAGAAATCATGACCCATTTACACAAATTAATCCACAGAACTTGTTGTTAGCAGTTGAATTAGGAACTGTTCTTTTCTACAGAAGACAGCCGTGTCACCACACAGAAGAAAACGTTCTTCTGCGCAGTGATTTCTTTGTACCCTTTTATGTGGTTTAAAATCAGTGCAGCCATGTTTTATCGTTTAAGTACTGTGCTAATGCAGTGCGCTGTTTGTGTTTTTAACCATACAGTGATACTCATGTGCGCATGTTGGAAGACTGCATCCAGGAAACCATTTTAGAGCAGAACAAGCTGGCGGCAGGCTCAGACAGGTCAGTATCTAATGATATTTGAAGAAATGTGTCACCCAACTTGTATACACATGGGACACGGCATATTTATCATGTTTTTTTGCAGTGATTCTGACGGTGACAGATGGCTCATAGATTTGTTTTCTTTCTTTTAACTCCTTGTGTTTCAGGCTAATGGCCATCCAACAGTGTGACCTGGTTCTGGTTCACATCTACCCACAGGGTGAGGACACTCTGGTGTCTGACCGGCCGAAGAAAGAGGTGGGTGCAGTTGGATCATGAATGCACAGGGAATAAATCAGACAAAGTAACAGTTAGCTGTTTGTTCTCATTGCATCTTCCTCACTTCTCGTCTCAGATCTCCCCTCTGCTCACCAGCGAGGTTCATAGTGTCCGTGCAGGGCGACACCTGGCCACCAAACTCAACATTCTGGTCCAGCAGCACTTTGACTTGGCCTCCACCACCATAACAAACATCCCCATGAAGGTAAGGGGCTTCTTGTCCTTTGCCTGGCCTTGCACATGCCTCGCCAAAAATAGAACTCACATAAACTTTCAATTTTTTATTTGCTAGTACACAACAATGTTGTCATGTGTAGAGTGCAGTGAACCATTCCCTCGTTTTACTTGATTTATTGTTTGCTTTTATATTTTCTCTCACAGCCTTCACTCTTTCTTTTTTTTTCTTTTTTGCCTGCTTCCTCACTTCTAATCACTCGTGCAACTTTACACCCTCATCCTTTTTTGTTGATCTCATCTGCATGTTGATATGACTGTGAATCTGCTGCTGGTTTCATGCTGTATTTTCTGTTTTGCTAGCCCACATTAAATGTTTGCGACCAGGTTAGTACTCTTATCACACACACATGACAGTGAGGAAGGGTCAGAGTTTACACCACGTAGTGTGCAGTGTATGTCTTTGGAGCTTTTTACTGTTGCAACAGGCTTACAGTGCCATTCATGTAGTTTGATGTGACCGTTGGTCTACAGATTTGCTGGTCAGGCTCCAGTAAAGGACAGGCAACTCTGGTCTCGTGTTGGACACCCAGGGAATGCAGAATTTGGGGGATATTAAGTTTTGTTTTAATTTATTTATTTTATTTAATTATATATTAACTATATTATACTCTAACCATTTGTTTTAAGATAAAGCTGGTAAAATGAAAATCAACATTTTTAGGAAGTTTTGAGACTGCTTCCGCCAAATTCTTTAGAATATGAACGTTGCATTCAAGTGTTTTTATGTCCAAACCTCTGTGACCAGCGTTGCCTCTTCTGAGTTATTAAGTACTGTCAGTGTCTGTCAGGTTGTTTACACCTTTAAAAGTTGTCCAAACTTCCCCCTGGTCTCTGTTTCCCATATCAGTTCCCACTCATTCCCCCTCTAGTGTCTTGGTGTGGTCTATTGTTGCTGTCTGGATATGTAGCTGATCTTTTTAAATGTTTCCACCCTCGGCTGTCGTAAAATAGGAGTTATTTTACAAATGTAGAAAGTTGACAAATTTAAAGCTTATTATTAAAAGTTTAAAAAGTTTGTTTTTAGATTTATGGTTGCCAGGACTATTTTGTATGGAGGACTTAAAATGCTGAGTTCAAAAAAATGAATAAAGAAATGGCTGTGAAGTGAATTACGATGCCATTAAATGCTTTGAAAATGAAATAGAAATTAATTTAGAAAAATGTGACAAACTTTGATATTTCTGCTTTAATTTGCAGCTGTATTTATTTACCTTTGTATTAATTCAACTATTTATTTACTTTACCATTTAATTTATGAATGTATACATTTTTTTGTCTGTATTTACTTACTTATTTCTGTGTTCATTTCTATTTTTCTATATATTTTTTTGCTTTATTATGATAAAGGGGGGCTTAAAAGTGGTTTGAGAATGTTAAAAATTTAGCTGAAATTATCAACAGATGATGAAGTTTTGATGTCTATGTATTGTGTTGCAGGGACATCTACTGAAGTTAGCATGCTAACCAGTTAGCCCGAGTCCATCCCAGTTCAAAGCATCTGTGTTAGAAGTTTAAACCCCGACCCTCTTCTGGTGCTCTGAGTTCTCGGTTTGGACCGCTAGATGGATGGCTTACCGTTACCGTTGTTTTGTGTATGAATTCAACAGGTTGCTAGTTCTTGCTAATTGTACCTTTTTTAAAGAAAAGTAAAAGTAAATACAGGAATAAACATATTTGTGGAAAGAAATAGGGTGGAAATGCAAAGGAAACGCAAAACAGAAATGAATACATAAATAGAGAAGTAATTACAGTTGAAATAACAATTTATTATATAATGTCGTCATATAATTTTGTATTATACAATTTTTATTTTTGGTATATTTAATGGCATATTAATTTATTGGGCCAGAATTTATTTCTTAAGTTATTTTTGTTTTAGCAGTTTTGGTCCTCCATAATTTTGGACTCAAGCCCAAACTATACAGAGCTGGTTGTGTAAGATCAGGGATCCTTGACTATTTAAGTGTAGGATCAGTATTGCGTGAACTAAAGATCTGCATTAAACACTAGCCTCTGATGTGAGTAGAAAACATGTTTGAGTCACCCAGAGAGCAAAGCTTTTTCTTTTACTTTGTCCATTATCATTTACCCTTTGGAACATGAAATCAGCAGTGTAAACGTGTGTTTGTGTATTTGTGTAGTAGCTTTGCTGATTTTAAGAGCTGACTCCATACTGACCTGAATTTGTTACTGTCTCTGGGGACGGACAGGAAGAGCAGCATGCCAACACATCAGCCAATTATGATGTTGAGCTCCTGCATCACAGAGACGCTCACCTGGAGTTCTTCAAGAGCGGTGGGTCTTCACACATCAATCAAAATAAGTTTGCTTATATGATAAGAATCACTCTGAAGAGCTCCAAACACAATGGCACAAATGTATGTTTTAAAGTTCATCAATTTGTTTTCAAAAAATTAAAAAGCCGATATGTCCTCTTTGTGTTGTGCAGGAGACTTGCATATGGCCGGCACCAGCACTCGAGAAAATGGACTCAAAGAGACAATTACACTGAAATGGTGCACTCCACGAACCAACAGCATAGGTGGGCAGTTTTTACTTTACTTTAATTACAATGGTTTAAAACTTGAAAACTACACAATTTAGGGAAAAATATTTCTCACTTTTTCTCCATTTGGAATTCCATTTTTGACAAAATGTTAAGTGTGAAGAACACAACATTATGTGTTGCAACTAACGATTAGGTTCATTATTGATTTATCTGATGATCATTTCCCACCTAATCATTTTCACTAGAAGACAACAGAAAATAATGAGAGATGACCGCTCCCTCTGGCGACATTAGTCTGTTTTAATGGCTTGATTTATTGTGTCCAAAACCCAAAAAGTATTTAGATGATAAAGATTTAGGACGAGAAAAATATTTTTCTTAGTTGACTATAGTTTAAGAAAAGACATACAATATAAGTCCTTTTTGTAAAATATACCTTTGAAGTTAGTGCTGACTAATGCACCTGTGATCTGAGGTGACTGATTTAGTTCTATTTGTTTTTTTCCTCCTCAGAACTGCATTACTGTACAGGAGCCTATCGCATCTCCCCAACAGACGTAAACAGTCGTCCTTCATCATGTTTGACAAACTTTCTCCTTAACGGTAAGCTATATAAACTCTTTTTTATCAGTACATACTGCAATAGTTTCTTTGCCTTGAATCTTGAATTGTTGACCACCTCTCTTCTTCAGGGCGATCGGTGCTGCTGGAGCAGCCGAGGAAATCGGGGTCGAAGGTCATCAGCCACATGCTCAGCAGCCACGGAGGCGAGATCTTTCTGCATGTGCTCAACAGCAACCGCTCCACCCTGGAGGACCCGCCCTCCATCAGTGAGGGCTGCGGTGGCCGCGTGACAGACTACCGCATCACTGTACGTTCACCTCACCCCAGCTGTGTCGCAACAAACATAAGTAATCCTCAAATGGTGATTTAAGTGTTTTTTTTGGTCTGTTTTAGGACTTTGGTGAATTTATGAGGGAGAACCGGCTCACGCCTGTGTCTGAGTCCTCCCACGATCCCTCGGGGAAGCTGCCAGCTGAGAGGGCCAAAGCCCAGCTGGAGCGTTACACTCGATACTGGCCAATGATCATCTCTCAGACCACCATCTTCAACATGCAGGCGGTGAGCAGCCTGCAGAGACACTCAAGATGGACACAAAGATTTCTATCATATGAGTGAAGCTTCTATCACTTGTTGCTCCCTGGTGATAATATCTGAACATGAAAGATTATCTCCCTCCTGGGTGTCTCTCTAGAATTAAAACCAGCCTGTTTTGAACATTTCTATGCCTCCATGTTGGCAGCTCATTTCTGTCTGTGTGTCTTCCTGTTTCCCTCCACTAGGTGGTTCCTTTAGCTAACCTGATAGTGAAAGAGACTTTGTCCGAGGAGGATGTTCTGACCTGCCAGAAGACAGTTTACAACCTGGTAGACATGGAGAGGAAGAACGACCCTCTCCCTATTTCCACTGTGGGATCCAGAGGCAAAGGACCCAAGCGGTATTTATTCCCAAACTTTTGACATCTTCCATCAAAATCACAAACAGCAGTGTCATTGATGTTTTCTGTTGTTTCTGTCATCCTCAGAGATGAACAGTATCGCATCATGTGGAACGAGCTGGAAACATTAGTGAAAACTCACGCCGGAGACACAGACAGACACCAGAGGGTGCTGGACTGCATCATCGCCTGCCGCAGCAAACCTCCCGAGGAGGAGGAGAGGAAGAAGAGGGGGAGGAAGAGGGAGGATAGGGAAGACAAGGCGGAGAAAAATGGCAGCAAGGAAACAGAGGACAAAAGCTGGCAGGACTCGGAGAGGTGAGCAGTGCTTGGATTGCTGAGTGTTAGCAGCAAAATGAATCTTTATGGTGGTCACTAAACTTCTTGGTCGTCTTCTTTTCACCCTGAAGACTAAAGGGCTTGCTGGATAAAGACGATCAGGAGTCGGAAGTGATCAAGGATTCCCCGGACTCTCCGGAGCCGCTCAATAAGAAGCCACGCCTGTCCACAGAGGAGGTTCAGCCTCCGGAGAGGGCAAAAGGTGACAACTCCCATCACATGTTCCCACGCTTGGAATAGAACTCTCAGAGTACTGCAGAGTCATGAGGGAATCATTGACAAACTGTGGGTTGGGTCTTAGAATATCTTATTTTCAGTTTTATAAATATAAGGCCTTAAAGTCATTAAATACTCTTTCATTTAAAAAGTCTTCATTCCCACAGACATTTTATCTACATAGTCATCAACATGCATGAAACCACATTGGCCTTATCTGCAATACTTGAATAAGATAAAGTTGATGTGTCTGGCATGAAGTACCTGTATACTTTATATTCGCTGTGCTGAGTGCAGAGTTTTTCTTTTTTTGAAATCAGTAGAAGCTGGACATCTGTGACTGTTTTCCTCATTGTCTCAGTTCTGAGATTACAAGATTACTGGGTCTTATAAAACATAATGGGGCACAGATTGTTAGTGCAGGGATCCAGTTGAATTTAAGAGCTTTTGAAAACTTGATATTAAAACTGTTACTAAACAGGTGAAGCCCACCTGCTTTTAATGGAATAATGGAACTACTGACATTAGTCCTGGATGTATACTAATAACCAAATGTAATCTTTAATATGAAAAGCAATAGTAATGATTGTGTCTTCAATAATTAGATAAATGTATAAACATTTCTCCTCAGAGGTTGATTAGAAGAATTGCAATTAATTGGTACATCAACACAAAATTGAAAAGCATTGATAATTATCTGCGTGTGCTCAGACCAACAAGAGCTGATTCCATAATTGACCAATTGACAACATCATCTGTGGCTTTGTCTCACTGCTGCTTCAGGTCCCGTCTCGCTCCTCACCATGTGGACAAACCGCATCACTGCTGCCAATTCCAGGAAGCATCAAGAGTTCATTGGAAGAGTGAGCTCCGTGAACAACAAGTTTGAGTTGTACCAGCAGCTCAAAGACGAGAACGGGTGTGTAACTGCCAAATACCAATCACCTGTCACCCTGTTATACTAACTGTGTCAACATTTTGAACACACATACCCATCAGTCTTCTATGTTTCAAACAGGATGACATCTGGAAATTAACAATCTTTTACATCAAACTTGACATTTTTCCTGTTTACAGGATGGACGTTCATGAAAACGGAAAGGCCACCAGATGATGTCTCAATGGATTAACTGCTACACCCCCCTGCCAAGGATGAGATTGTGGACCACAGTGTTTTTCAGACTTGGTTGTCCCCTACACTCCCAAAAACGAGGATATGAAATAAAACAGTGAACTCTAACGAACAATTTTTAATTTTTTTACTCATCATTTTGTAGATATGCTGTTCACATATTGTGTAACACAATAAAAACTGTTAATAGAGAGTGTTGCTGTTGGCCTTTGTCTATTGAATGAACTAGTGATTGTGTCAAAACATAAACATAACTAATGTCGTAGAGTGTTTTTCAACATTTAACACACCCATGTAATTATGAAACGGCCAGAATGATTGACCATACACAGTACAGGTGCATCTCAAATTAGAATATCATGGAAAAGACTTTATTTCAGTAAATCAAGTTAAGAAGTTAAACTTGTGTAAATATGGTGGATTAATTATACAAAGAATTACTTAAAGCCTTTATTTGTTTAAATCTTGATTGTGGCTTACAGTTAATGAAAACCCAAAATTCAGTGTTGTGGAATTTCAGCTCACGTGAAAGTTCGGGAGCAGTGAAGACTCAGACACCGATGACTTACGTTTAGATAGTTTACAGAACATGGCCATGAAGGAGCAACATATTACATCTGTCTGCACGGAGAGTTGCCATGATGTCTTCCCAAGTGAAGTGTACAAATTATATCTTACAGCTTTAGGAGGCAGTGCTTCCTTATGTTATCTGTAACAGCAAGGAGGGTGATGCAGAATCTCTCCCCCCTTGCCAGAGGACTAAGTGGTACAATAAGTCAGAGACACTTAGTCTGTAAACAGATGGAAGGCCTCCTTATGAGGTTTACACAAACAGTTAGCTTAGCCTTGGCTTGGTTCATCAGATATCTGTTCTGTTCCTCTCCACTCATTATCTCCAGACTCTGGAACCTTGATTTTCAAATTAAATGCAAAATTTACTTTCATCTGAAAAGAGGAGACTTTGGTCCACTGAGCAACAGACCAGTTCTTTTTCTCCTTAGCCCAGGTAGGACACTTCTGACGTAGTCTCTGGTTCGGGAGAAGCTTGACGCGACAGTTGGAGCCCACGTACTGGATACGTCTGTGCGTGGTGGCTCTCCATTCACCGACTCCTGGCTCAGACCCTTGTGAAGTTCCCCCAAATTTTTTGAATGGCCTTTGCTTGACAATCCTCTCAAGGCTGCAGTTATCCCTGTTCCCTTCACTCAACTTTCTATGAACATGCTCGGATACAGCACTCTGTGAACAGTCAGCTTCTTTAGCAATGACCTTTTGAGGGTGTCAGTGTTTGCCTTCCCCATGATTGTGAAACCTACCCAACCACAGGGAGAGAACATTTAAAGGCTCAGGAGACCTTTGCAGGTGTTTTGAGTTAATTAGCTGATTAGAGCATGACACCTTGAGTCTACAATATTGAACCTTTTCACAATATTCTTATCATCTAGGATACTGAATTTTGAGTTTTCATGAGCTGTAAGCCGTAAATAATCCAAATTAAAACAAATAAAGGCTGAAATATTTTACTTTGGGTGTGATGAATCCAAATAATATAGGAGTGTGACTTTTTGAATTGACACAAATTCACTTTTCCATCATATTATATATTAATATTTATTCAATTTATTTAGATGCACCTGTACACACAGGCACATTTCTGTTTCTATCAGCCGCTTTTATTTTGAAATGTTTACTTCAATTCAATTGGTTTAAGTTAGGCTACTTAAAAGGACAGAGCTTGCTCTGTGATTGGCTGCTGTCTTCACATCTCGTGCACTTCTCCGCTCTACAATGCAAATACACACCTACATCACTGAAAGAAAAAATATGGACGCAACCATTTTTAAACTAATAATAGTAATAAAAATACGTTCATGTTTAACAATTGCCGAATTAACAAGCAGGCCCAAATAGTTAAGGATAATGTCGCAGACGGCGTTAATTTTTTCCATATTTCCATATCTAGTTTGTACTTACAAAACAATTCTCAGCGTTTCCTGGAAATGTTCCCTGGATTTGTAAAGTTTCTCATGTTTACCGTCAATATGTTGTCACATGAAACAGTGCGTTCAAACAGCCGCTGGAAGGTAAGGCGCACCTCACACACTGAGGCAGACAGGATGCTCTTTATTAAACACGAAAAACACACAGGAAAAAAACATCTGAATGTGTTGTACTTACTGCCGGATGTACTCGAAGGCAACAGTGATTTAAAATTCGCGGGGCCGACCAACAAATTGTCTCGTTCAACCTTCTCCTCGCGCAATAACTCCTAAAATCAGGCGTTTTGCTAAGGGAGTCTTGGGTTACTGCCGTTACCAGTGACTTAGCGTCAAAACAGGTGCCCAAGTACGTGACTTTTTCACACACACGCACAGCAGCCCACTTCTAGTAACATCTGGCAAGTAGATCACAACGGCAGGTATTTAATTTTTGTTAATGTGTCTTTTAAAGGGGCACTGTGTAGTTTTTGGAGAACACATTCAAACGCATTGTTTTACTATTTGCATTATTAATGAGGTAAAACAAAACAAAACAATATAAGTTCATTAAGTATTTTTTTTTTCCATACCTGAATAAACAAGCTGCTCTCAGAGGAAAATGTTTGACGCTAGAAAGGTGGCAGGGCCCGCCAAATCTAAACAGAGTCGTATCAAAATGAGTTGTACTTCAAGGTGAGTTTGTTTATTCAGCCATGGAAACATAGTTTGTGAGAGTTTATGTATTTAGTTTGTTTAGGGATAAAAATAAATCAGTCAATAAAGATTTTTCTCCTCTAATTAAAATAAATGAATCTGAATCATGTTGGCTGCCTTGGGACTGGAAATTAAAGGTTTTGTTGTTGCACTTAAACCGCATTTCCACCCAAAGTACTCAGAACTACTTTACAAGGGGCTAAAAATGTTCCTTCAGCTTCTCTCTGTCTCCCTTTTCACTGTGGTCTTAAGAGCTTAAGATACGGAAAATTAGTCCACTGATGTTCTGTAAGGAACGTCATTTTTTTCATGCATCATATGCTTTCTTCTGTAACTCCACGTTGATGTACTGGGGCACGATGAACAAAAAAAACATGTTTGTTCGCGGATGCAGATTTTGATACAAACTGGCTGAAAAAAAATGTTGCGATTCTTCAACCTATCAGGAATGTTCAGTGCTGCAAGCTCGCTTTTGGAAAGTAAAACCCACAGAGCAGGAACTTCTTTGGGGTAAAATACTGTCTTCGGATCTTACCTTGGACCCTGGTCCCTTCGCCGGAAGCGCCCCGAGTTTCCCAAAAGGTTCCTAGTTGCTGGGGATAGTCTCTGTGTTGTAAAACTTTTACAAACTATTCATGGAATTTTCCCTATTTTGAAGTTAGATACTTGAGAAGTCATATTGTGGAGGACGAGGATGTAGCGCCCTGTCAAGTGTTTTCCGTCCTTGCCCCAACCCTGACGGCCCCTCGTCGTCTTGTGACAGGTGGATCCACAGTCTCAGCGGCGGTGGAGGCAGCTCAGGTTGTAATATTGGCGGCCGCCTTGGTTTAAGTGCTCTAAGATCCCTGGTCTGCAGTGAGAGCATAGTGCTTGCAGGCCAAATGGCGACCGTTCTTGTCCTGCCTTGACCTTTGCAGAAATGGAGAACTACAGCGACGAGGAGGACGATCAGGATGAGAAGGCAGACGACGAGCAGGGCCGTGAACATGCCGGCCATCCACTGATAGCGGTTCCTCTGCTGTGAGGTGGCAGTGATAGCTGGGGACGCAGAGACACAGGTGTTAGTGGTGGGACTGAGGGAAGAATTGGCGCCTAAACTTGGAAGTACAGTAGTAGAGGGGGCAGAGAAACAGTCTTGTCTGTAGCTCACAGGTCCAACTTTAGTAATAGGGAACTCTGGGAGCATCGAGTCTCTAAACGCAGGATTGACTGATCCATCCTCAGACCTCATCGCTAACCACATGCTTCGTATTAGATCGACATGGCACCTTCTAACTCGGCTACGACCCAACCCACACAGGCTGTGGTTGTACCATGACACCACAGTGGAGCCAGGCCTCATGGACACGACGACGAGGTGCTGGCTGCTCGAGCTGTTGAAGAAGTGAGACAGCTTCCGGAGCATCAGTTCCACCCTGTATCTGTGAAGGAGGATGGAGTGAAGACTGCGGTGAGCGGTCAGGGTGAAAACGTGGCAGGGGTTGACGGGGCTGCGACGGATATCCAGAGTCAGGGGCAGCCAGGTGCTCAGGCCTTGTCTGTCCCGGGCAGCCAGGAGGAGGTGCTGAGGTGCAAACTGCAGGTCCACCTCCAGCGGGACACCATGAAGCTCCATACCGTCCAACGTTAACCAGGTACCGACGCTGATCGGAGGCCCGTCGATCAACGTAATCTCCAAGGAAAGAGCGTCAGCCTCCCCATCCTCTGGGTCTATGAAGGTTTCAGGTGGGACTGAGTAACGGAAGGGGAAGCCAACGGTCGCCATCAACACCGGAACAGATTGCGACACTCGGGGCGGAAGATTCACAGAGCCTGAAATATAAAATAATAAGACCATCTCACAGAAATGTTGAAGAAGCATTTTGTTTTACGTTTTTTTTTTTTTTTTTCCATTTCTCAAGGATTTATGGATGGACTTTTTAAATAAAGGACCAGGTGTATTTAGGCAGCTGGTACCAATTGGATCCCAATAACATCCCAGATTTAGTGAATTAAAATACCATGTTTTCATGCAGGTTAGCCTTTTATTTCCCAGAAGCTATAGCCTCTAATTACAGGGATAATAGATTATTTGGTTGCCAATTTTAAAGCAAAAAACGCCCAACAGCTTCAAACGATTCAAAGATGTGAGTATTTAAAGCTTTTCAAGACAAAAGACATGAAGAAATAATTGGCAGATCAACTGATATGGAAAATCATCATTAGCTGCAGTCCTAACCTCATGTGCACACTCATGCAAACACCCATTACAATACACTGGTGTTGGTGTTCTCACAGGTGTCATGCTGTTCCATCTTTGGACAGTTGGTGGCAGTAATGCAGCAAAATAACAGAAACATGAACACCAGGAGAGGCAGTGGGGAAGAAAAAAAGCCTGCAAGGCTTAAAAAGAAACAATGGATATATACAATGTAAGTTTCAAATAATTCCAAAGTGAGCGTGTTTTCAAATGCAGGAAGAAAATGCACTCAGCATTTGTCAGATCTTGAGGATAAGACTGGTGGGAAACACAGAAGGAGAACCACACTCTCTTTGGTTACTAGCATATTCCACAGGGTGCCATTAATGTGTTTCCTAAAAAGGCTGTTGGCTTCTAGGCGTTTCAGGCTACTGTGATGCCAGAAACTTCAGGCAGCTTCTAAAACTACACTTGTTTAGGTACTGTAAGGATTGCACTTATATTATCATGCCTAGAAAATAGTTTTGGCTTTTGGATGCAAAAAAACACATGTAGAAAGATTGCTCATGCTGTAGTTTCCAGACGTGTTGGCAGCTTCATTCTGCAATCATTTTCACTGAACCAGAGATTTAGAGTAAGCTCTCTGCTCAGCTGCACTGGTACTTACTTGAGACGGACGCTGAAGAAGACGTTGGCTGGACTGAGCTCTGTCTTCTGTGTGAAGAAAGGCCGACAGCCTGTAATGATGTTAATAATGTGGTCGAAGTCCTGTAAAGTGGACGCAAAGATGTGTTCAGAATCTGCTGCGTGGGATGTTCTTTTGTGACCGGCCCACTGCAGTCTGTTTGGCGGATTAACAAGGAATTCTCTATAGTGAGGGCAGATGTGCTCGCTGCTAATGATGTGTATGTGACCACTGAGAAGCCACTGTGTTCTAGAGGGGAGAAAGCATCTGAAATGTCCGTCTGTGCAGCAGCTGTTGTGTGGTTTACTTCTGCAGTTGCACTGGCAGAAAAATGCACGGCTGGGCTCCACGTCTGGGTCGAAAGGTATCCCCTGCTCGAATAAAACATTAACAACCGCGATCGAAAAGCCGTTGAGCACTCCTCGCCGTGGGAACAACTTGTCAAAAAGTTCGGGACGCGCCGTGCCGTGCTCTCGAGGTAGGTGCTTCTGATTTTAAGGGTGCAGTTATTCACATAAACGTGATCTTGTACCACAGATTGGTCACATAATGGGATTGAAGACTCAAGTTTCTGGATTTGATTAATGAAGGATGTAGTGTGTGAATCCTGGGCAGCAGAGGGAGTAGTTGGTTCAAAATGCTCCTCAGGCAGGAGTCCAGTGCTCTCAATTACTGAGAGGGGAGCTGTGTAGGTCTCACTTGGTGTAACTGTTGTCGAGAGTGCTGTATATGAATGCACGCGTGTTGTCAGTCCAGTGACTAATACGTGGGACACTGTACGGAGTGATTGTTGCATTGATGGTGTGAGTTGTACACTCTCGTATGCTGACTTCTGGCTTTTGAGAGACTCTTCTGTAACTTCTGGATTTGTGAAACCGGGTGTCCCAAATTGCGCGCTATAAAAGCCGAGCTCCGAGGGTAAAGCTGGTGTAAACGTCGTCACCGGTGGCTCCATGGAGGACGTCGTGAGCGAGGACTCCAATTCAGTTTGTCCAGACGGAGCCCGCTGACCTGTCCATGTGGTCGGTGACACATCCTGAGTTGGAACACTTAGCAGAGACATTACATCCTGATTCACAGCAGCGGACAGATGTCGGCTTGTGTCCGAGTGCTGAGTTATCGATAATTGCTCAGTCATTAGAGATGAGGTCGGTGACACATGAGGGAATAGCTGAGCAGACGGTGTTTTGTTCGATGGTGGCGGTGACTGTGGTGTTTTTAATCCGGAGTTCAGTAGTAAGACATCATAAGAGTTCTCTGCAAGAGGTGGATGGGAAACAGATGGGAGGTCATAAAGTGCAGGTTTGGCAGCGTGGTGGTCTTTAATAGGCCCTGTGGAAAGGAAAATGCAACCGATCAGTTCGGTGAAAAAAACCACGAGTTTCACGAATGCAGCAAATGATCATATTCAATACGACTGTCAACACTGTCAGGGATTGTTTGTGGATGTTCGAAATGCATGTTATCATTTCTTATTTATTCATTCACTGTAGCCAATCACCACACTTAAAGCTCATTGTTTTATCCCACAACTTTGCCGTTTTGGTTACTACTCACTGCTCTCGTCAGCGTCATGAGCAGACACATGCAGCAGTTTTCAGCAAAAATAAATGAATAAATAAAAAAGCTATGAAAACCACTAAATGCTTCAGACCATTCAAGCATTTATGTCAAAATGGGAAGAACAGGAAAACCTCAGATTATTTTGACTTTGGAGTGTTCATACACCGCCGCCTCTGCTCTTGTAGTTGCCACATTTAAATAGTCTAAATAAGATACTATTGTGTTCCTACATATTTGGAGCAGTCTGGGCAAGCTGCAGTTCGTTTAAAGCCTTGCGCTTTTTTACTTCCCGTGATTCCATTTAGCCCTCCAAGAATCAAAAAAGTGGGGTTCGTCTGTGAGGATTATCTTGCTGAACAAAACGTGCGAGAGCTACACAAATCCAAAAAAAAAAAAAATCCCATAGGCTTTTTGATGAGGGGAACCCAGGCGATGCTAACTTCTTGGTTAGCTTCCAAAAAATACATCATCCCTACAACACCCAATAAGTTAATGCAAGTGTTTTCATTGACTTGATTCGTGATCCTCCATGTTCTCTTCACCATAACATACAACTCATAGTCCTCTGTTTTCCGTGTCATTCATGCCTCTCATATTTCCACCACAACATTAGCCCATATGTTCTCCTGGTCTCCCAGCTCCATTCAGCTGCAGGCCCCCTTTCAAACAAGGTCAAGTCATTACTACATATGACTGAATGACTAACCACCAAGAACAATCCCATATAGTCATATAGAAGTCAACAGCAGCAGACTTACCCAGTGAGCTCACAGTGGGCTGACTCTCTGAGTCAGTGTGGCTGGCTCTATAAGCACCGGTCCACAGGGGGGTTTCCTTTGGATGGGGTCGGAGGGTCAGACGAGTGGTGAGCGATATTTTGTCGGACGCCTCGTGTGTCAGCTTGGAAGTGACACCGGAAGAGTCTAGGGTCAGTGAGGGATAAATCCTGTGCAGTATGGATGATGGTAGCAATGAAAGAGCGTTGTCAGTGCTAACCGTTGATACATGTTCAAGCAAAAAGAGTAAATGAGGTACCTCTGTGGTCCAGACATACCCAGAAATACCAAGTGATGAGTCTGACATGATCTGGAATGCTTGTTCACTGTTGCCAGTTGCCTTTACGTGAGGTCCAACTTTTGAGACCCCAGTTTCTTTGACAGATTCCCAACAATTGTGATCTGAAAACAAGTTTGGATGACTGCGGACAAATTCAAAACTGGCTGATGTGTGATCAGCTGTCAGAGTCATTCTGCCAGTAAACAATTGTCGCTCCAGAGTGTTCACACCCTTGCTGCAGGGGTGCAAAGTTGGCTGCTTGACAGAAAAATGGGAACTCGACAACACCTGTATTTTATGCTTCAGTGAATTCCCCTTAGAGGTAAATTTCGAAACCTTATCGGCTGTAAGTGTGCCAGAGGGCTGAGGTGAAAAAATAATTCTGACACACGTGGTATTGTTTTCAGGTGAACCATCTACACACTTGTCCAGGCTTGTCTTAGTCAAGCCCCGATGGATCTGACTTGGTGGCGGCACAGCCAGATTCGGTGTAGGTGTAAGTTTTGGCCCTTGCAAGTCCCTCTTAACTTTATCTCGGATCAGCCCTGACACACAAAGCAAAGTCCATCCCAAAACAGGAGCTTCCAGTAACTTGGTCAGCCCTCCTGTTGTCACACTGTGTTCCAGTACCTTGACTAAATAAGACTTCTGTTCCTCTCCTTGACAGCCGACATGCCACAGAAGCTCTACAGAGGAATGCTGTTTCTCATGATTGCTACCAAGCCCACCTTGCCTGCAAACCATGAGCCTCTCTTCTTGTTGTAAGAAGGATTTTCTCATTGAAAAGAGGTAGACAGAGTCCAGTTGCAGGCGCAGGTAGTCAGCCATGGTGCTGACCAGACGGAACCGCTGTCTGGCGTCAAGAGTCACAGGGTTTAACTTGAGTAGAAGGCTAGCCCAGACTGTCCCCCGCCCCTCAGAGCAGGATGAGGCGCCTCTATTGGACAAAGAGACAAAGCAATCACTTATTTTTATGTCTTTTTTCCAATTATCATCAATGATGACGAACATGAGTGTGGAGGAATTTAACTTCTTTAACGCTAAAAGTAAAACATCTCTTTTGGATCACTGGTTAACGTAGATGTGACGCCTCATGGCTCTAAGGCAACCTTTTCATCAAAAAATGCCTTCTTTTGTTTTCTGGTATGTGTTTTAAGATGACACATTGACTTGTCACTGCTTAAGGGTTTCTTTTAAGACCAACTAAAGCTGTCAAGAAAATGCCTGGTCTTCAGCTGCCCTCAGGCCAACACTGAGATTCCTACCCACTAATAATAACTCCCTTTCACATCCAGCAAACTTTCCACTGATCTCTCTTACCTGGCCTCGTCAGTCACTGTGCTGTTTCTGATGTGCAGATGGAAGTATTCAGCGTGCTGCTCTCCAGTAACAGACACTTTGAGGTGGTATATCCCACAATCTTCAGTCAGAGCCAAGCCAAGTAGGCTGCTAGTCTGTCGCCTGAACGTCATCCAGTGGGGCAAAGAGCTGGTTCCATCAGCCAAAGCTAGCTGAGAGGGGGAAGAATGTTTGATTCATTTATACTTTTCATGCACGACTGTTTCAAAATTAAGAGTGTACAATATTTTCCAGGTCCCAGTAACAGACTCTCATTGTAACATTGGGGTAGGATGAAAGTGAAGAACTCAGCCCAAACAAAACTTTCATAATGAGTTTGCAGCCTGGGCAAATTTCTCCAGGTGTCCCCAACTCCATTAATACCACCATATGTCCCATTTAAACAAATAGTAAAATGTTACCTATTGAACCTACTGATATCCTTCTTACGTTCTGTATGTAAAAGGAATGTTAGTGGCACAGGTATCTACAACAGTGTAGACGTCTCTCCAAATATATGTTGACAGTTGAGCGCTACTCAGCTCACCTGAGAATGCCTCGTGTGCCCCAGGGTCCTAAGGATGGGTAGTTTAAAGGAGAAAGGTGATCCTGCCTCAGACGTGAAGTTGGGAAACCTACATACTTCAGTCGCCATAGGACAATGTCGCATTAAACTTTGACTGAGCTTCACCACCTTCAGCAGCAGCATCAGCCTGAGATAGAAGTCCAGGATTTTACACGACAGGCTGATCTTTGGGTGAAATGGAGCAGGGTGCTTGACTGGGAGGTCATCCATGTCCAGTTGCTACGGGGCTAAATTCAAGGTAATGCTTAATCTCTCACCGCTGCTTTTCCCGTCCATCTTTTATTAATTAAGTCCTAAAGGCAATTAAGTCCTAAAAAGTGCAGATGTTCCTCTGAAACAAAACAAATAGAGATCTCATTAATTTGGAAATCCATTCCATGTATGTATTATTATGGTTATGAAAACATTATAGCTAAGTCACATACACATACATGTGTATTCTGTGCACAATGTCTGTCTTCTGTCCAGCCTTTTTACATCAGACACATCTGCTTGCTTTTCTTACCATTACAATGTACTGCTGCTCATTCCACCAGTCGTCCAGTAAAATTTCTGTTGTTCGCTTAAGTTAGAAGCCGTCAAATTCCAACAGACCACACATAACGAGGCAGCGGGGTTTTTCCTGTTCACAAACAAGTCTATGCTTACACCAGGGGAGAACCTGATCCTCAGAGCAGTCATTCATATAGCTCCTTCTCTGCTGATTCTTTGTCGCGGCGGGTCCTGTTACAAATGGTTGGTCGTTACTAGGGTACCTGCAATACTACCGCTGTACTATCAGTGACTTTTGCAACTGAAGGTCACAGATGGCTGATGTCAGCATGCAAGTTTTTACTTCAATTTAACTTCACATCTGACGTATTTCCCTGTAACTGCTATTATATAATCTTATTATATCTCTAACTTCCCCAGTTTTACACATTGAAGTGTGTTTACAGGTCTTGGGGATTTAAAAAGCCTTTTGTGGCTCCAGAGAAAGTTGCATGCAATCTGATAAACTGCCTCCAGTGATTACCGTTTTGGGTAATGTTGGCTGTAACACTGTAACACAACAGAAGCTCCATGCTGCAAATTAATAGAGGGCACATTTGCATCAAACGATAACAGGTTCACAAAGTCTTCCTAGCATTGCATAAGTCAAACATAGCCTTCAAAACTGGCTACTGACAGCACTAATCACGCTATACACCCCGACCCAACCCAACCATACTGGAAATGTATCTCACTCGAAGCGTTAGTCAAAACTTGGCAGCACTCACCAGTTCCATTCACTGTTGTGAGCCCTGGTTTTGAGGATCTCTACCTGAACATTTTTTAACAAGGCAGCAGCACAGGTAATTGAAAATAAGTTATTTTTACTAGTTATTATGAGAAAAAAACATAATACATGTGAATTTCAAGTAACAGGTTTCTTTTATCTTGGAAAATGATGTTTGGCTGTAGGTCTGATGGAGCATTTTAAAGTAGTTTTCTCTTCAGAGTGTTTAAAGGCAGACATTCAGACCAATACATTTGAACATCAGTTATAAAAAAAAGTAGTTTTAGTTCTTGTGTGAACTCAGAAAATCTACCATAGATGTACAACAAAACCAGTTAGTCATCATGTATGATGACGACTTACTGGTTGTAAGACTTTTCAGCTCCTGTGCCATAGAATGACTGAACTATCAGTACACACTGTAATTCATGCAGATAAGGTTGGAATGGGTCCTGAAATGAATACATTCTCTCTTCATCACACCCTAATAAGATGCAACAGGGTTTTTGTTGTTGTTGTTGTTGTACATCATGCTCATGACAACTGTTGGCAACTTTTTCCCTTTCAGTTTTTTCATAGCCCGTTTCTGGCACTGTTGAGTGTGTGGTCTGCCCTGGAAAAAAATAATGTCTGTTTCTTACTGAATGCTGTGAAGGAAAACTGTGTGCTTTCCACCAATGTTAATCACCATTCAGAGGCAGAGAATTGCTGTCTCAGGGGATGGGACAACAAATGAACAAACGAATGACACCAGAGAGAGCGAATTACCCTTCATTCTTTACTGTGAATTTAAAAAGTAAAATAGAAAAGTCAACATAAGCCCAAAACCACCAAATTAAACAAATTATTTCACTTAAAAAAAATGTGTTCACAATTACTCTTTGCGTCTCTAATACACAGAGTAGCACATCAACAAAGTATTTACTGCTTTAAGACACACATCAGGTTGTTCTCTGTCTGACACACTGTTTTAGATCCTGGAGCATCTGTTGGCGTTCAACACCACTGGGTTCATGTTTTAAGTGTTTCAAACCTTGTCTTTTCCCCACAGACAGTGAAGATGGCGGTAAACTGGCCGGGACTCGCGTCCATAGGAGTGTTCTACTTGATCGTGCTGGGTACGGGGATCTGGGCGTCCAGGAAGTCCAAACGCGAAGAGAGGAAGTGCACCGGGAACCGCAGTGAGGTCGCAATGGTTGGAGGGCGGAACCTGAACATCTGGGTCAGCATCTTTACGATGGCAGGTAGAAAAATGATAATGAAGATGATCACAATAAATATTCATAACAGGAATTAAATAGGGTTATTTATTTTGGAATCAGGGGCATCAAATTGAATGCATTTAATTCAGACAATTTACAAGAGGTGGACCTAGTCTTACTAATTTTTCTCTTTCTTATTGATTGTATGCATGTCTGCTAATGTTTTGCAGCCACCTGGGTGGGAGGAGGATATATTTTGGGTTGTGCTGAAGTGCTCTACGATCCAACGAAGGGGTTGGTGTGGGCCTTTGCACCCATTGCCTGCGGCATGAACTTGGTAATAGGTGAGTGAGGCCGAAGATAACTGCTTCGATGCAACATGGTGATACACAGTGAACCTTGCACTGCTTCATAATCACAACAAAAATACACGCAATTCATAAATGAATACGTATTACATATTTCATATTTCACATATTTGCCTCTCCGACCACTCATTGCTTATTTGAGAGCTGTGTAACATCAGTGAGACGGTAGGATCACAGTGTTACACACGTTTACTTCAAGATATAACTCATTAGGCACTGACATTACAGCTGACAAATCTGTAAGACCTGGGTTTTGTATTTACAGCAGTGCTGTTGCACTCAGAATCTGTAGGGGGCACCAAATCGCAAAAATTGCCAATTTCTACACAATGTTGATTTAAGGTTTAAATGTCTCTGTTTGTATGACCTCAGGTGCACTCTTCCTTGTCAAACCTATCCGGTCGAAGAACTACGTCACCCTCATGGACCCGTTTCAGGAGAAATATGGCAACACTGTAGTTGCTATTATTTTCATTCCAGCTCTCATCGCCGATATCTTGTGGGTAGCATGTATCCTTGGTGCACTGGGTAAGTCAGAACAACGACTTCATGAATACATTTCTTGTAAAAATCTGAATCCAGTAAAAAAAAAAAATCTTATGAATTAATTTTCATTATACATAAAAAAATTTTTTTTATCTTTTATGTTCTTCATACGAAAAATGCTTCAAAAACTTAAACATAAGTCTGCTGCAGATGATGAGTGTTGGTGTTGTTGGGTTTGCAGTAAAGGAC
Organism: Acanthopagrus latus; assembly: GCF_904848185.1. Taxonomy (NCBI): domain Eukaryota; kingdom Metazoa; phylum Chordata; class Actinopteri; order Spariformes; family Sparidae; genus Acanthopagrus; species Acanthopagrus latus. Next base: position 11,802,116 of record NC_051052.1, on the reverse strand, counting down.
TACGTCACAAATAGTCCTTTACTGTGCCTGCCTCATGTATGTTTGTGGTTACAGGAGGGACGGTAAGTGTGGTCATGGATATCTCCTCCAAGCTGGCTGTGAGCATCTCTGCTGCTGTGGCAATCATTTACACATTACTGGGAGGACTGTACTCTGTGGCTTATACTGACGTCATCCAGCTTCTCTTGATGCTCCTCGGCTTGGTACATACATTGCTTTGCAGGGAAAAATGATGAGATATAATATGCAGGAGTTCTGCATTGAAATTAAAAAAAGAATGACTAGAACTGTGTTGTATATTTTGTTGAGTTATATACGTATCCCACATTTCCAGTAATATTTTTTAAAAAAAAAGAGAAATCCACAGTTCACTCACGATATGCGTTTCATTTGGTGGCCTGTTGCTACTTCTGGGATAGGGGAAATGTGTGTCTGCCACCGGCAAAATGAGATTGAAAGCAGGATCATCGAGAGCGAGTATGAGTGTGTTTAGCTTCAGGTCAACCCTCAGTGAATGCAGCACTCACCAGAGACCTCGGTTCTCTCTCTCCAATTTCCCTCTTCTCTCTGTAATCTTATGTTCATAAAGTTAAGGTGGGTATGACCCTTTCAGTGTGGCCCCCATACTATTGTTCATCCACAGACCTATGCAGAACTGATATACTGTGCGTCTGTAACTCAGTTTTCCCTCCTTATTTTCAGTGGTTTTGCGTGCCTTTTATCCTGACAAGCCCCTCCTCTGCTAACATCACTGTCGCCGCAGTCACCGAGCTGCACCAGGCGCCCTGGATCGGTAAGCTGGAGCTGGAGGATACAGGCCGCTGGATAGATGACATACTGCTACTGGTAAAGGAGACCTGAAACAGCCCCTCAACTACAAGACAACACTATAAAATCTCTTCTGTAAAAATTTCAAAAAGATCACTGTTGCAATCTCCCAAGAAATCCTTTCTTTATTCCTCTCCAAGGCCCTTGGAGGGATCTGCTACCAGGCTTTCTACCAGAGAATCCTGTCCACACCCACCGATACCCAAGCTAAGATCACCTGCTATGCTGGAGCAGTATTATGCCCGATCCTTGGGATGCCATCACTCATCATTGGGGCAGCAGCGGCTTCTACCAGTACCTACATTAAACTATGTTCTCATTGTCTTTGCTATCTTTGTAAATGTTGGAATAAACATTCCGTAGTACCATTATTTAGAGAAACTACATCGCTGTAACTCGTGTTTGTTTTATTTACATGTGCTTAATGTCTGTCAGACTGGAACCAGACCACTTACGGTTCACCCAGCCCGTACGAACAGGGCAGATCTGGTATGATCCTGCCGATTGCCCTGCAGCACCTTTGCCCGTTCTACGTCTCGCTGGTTGGCATGGGAGCGCTTGCTGCTGCTGTGATGTCATCAGTTGACTCTGCACTTCTGTCCGCCGCCTCTCAGCTGGGCCGAAACATCTTCAAGAACATCATCTACAAAAAGGTGACACTGACCACCATGTTTTTTTTTGTTTTTTTGTTTTTATTTTTGCTCTCAATGGCATAATTTATAAATTCCATATACATGTCACAATGACACAGAATACACATCTTGGGTGCTGGTATCTTCAGGGTTTCTCTTAGCTACTTATTCCTTCATTTCCTGTCAATCTTGATCTAATCCTGCCAGCAACTCACTCTGATTAGAGAGAATTCTACAGCACGGTCATCCTCTTTTTTCTCAGTAGCTCACGCAATGATCTCCGCCATTTCAGGCCTCCGAAAAAATGATTATCATGGTGGTCAAAGTGTCGATCTTCCTGTGCGGAGGGATGGGAGCAGGCCTGGCCATGATGACGAGCTCCGTTCACCTGTTCTGGATCATCAGTGCGGATGTCCTGTATTCAATGATGGTTCCCCAGGTGATATGCATCTTCTACTTGTCTCACCTGGTTAACAAATACGGGGCCTGTACTGGCTGCGTGTTGTCTCTACTGCTCAGAGGTTTGGTCGGGGAACCCCTGATAGGCCTTCCTGACATGCTGCCCCTGCCGTGGGACAAGATCCAGGAGGACGGGCACCGATACCGCTTGTTCCCTTTTCGTACAGTCATCATGCTCGCCACCACTGGGACCATTTTACTCGTGTCGCGCTTTGCTGTGTGGCTGTCTGAGCGAGGGCTGCTGAGAGGAATAAGTGATGCTGAAACAGACAAAGATGTACATCAGATGGCACCGGTCCGAACGGATGTGGAGGAAAAGGACAGACTGAATAAAGAGCCGTCTCACCTCAGTGAGGAAGTAGGAAGATGTTAAGAGCATGAAGACTTTATACAGCGTACGGGTGGTGGTAAAACTGTCAAATGGAACCTAAAAGTGTTTTATATTCCTTAAATTACAAAATGTATTCATATTATTATTGTGTTATATAAACCTAAAAAAAGAGAAAAAAATTAAACAAAACTGACTTCATAATAATGATATCTGGTTGTGTGTGGTTTATTCATTTGTATTTCTTACCTTTGTTCAGGACAGGGCATTGCACATGACAAATTTGGAGAAGACACAGAAGCAGCAACTTTTAAAAAAGCGGCACTTGAGATTAACACTTGTCATAAAAGAAGAGTGGTGATAATATCTACAGCAGAGGCAGAGAACTCCCGACTTTGAGCTCAGGACACACCTGTAACTCTTAGAACAGAAACAACCCACAAGGGTTAATTTAGTGTAATTTGATATCTCTACTCTGAAGAAATTTGACACCTTCTATAGACTGTGGCCCTCAAAACAGTGAACATATTTCACCAGACAATACTTATACTATTTTTTTAAGTCACTTACTGACACAGGGACTATTTCTGTGGTTCAGGTGCTGCAATTTTAGAATTACATGAAAACAGTCATAAAAATAGAACAACTATTTGCGGCCTGAGGAGAGAAGCAGCATCGAAAGAGATGGCCAGCAGGTTCCTTGTCTGACCCCAAAGTACTGTATGTTTTTGGAATGCTAGCTTTACATAGTTTACAGGAAAAAGAGGGAAAAAAATAACAAGGCTGGTCTTTAACTGTATGCAATAACAGTATTTCATGTTAAAAAGGTGTTATTTATAAATGTGGCATTCCACCTCCCCCTTCCATTGCAATCACATCACAACACCGCCTCTGTTCGAAACATCTGCTGCCCTATTGGTTGCCAGTTTGTTAGTCTACCTTGCATTGCTAACGATAGCTAGCTAACATTGACATGCTAATGCTAGCAAACTGATAACGCTAGCTAACGTTGCAAGCTCTCTAACACTAGCTAGATAATGTTTGTCAGCACAGTGTGCTGAGTGCACTGTACGTTGTGTTTTTTAAACTGGCAGCCACCAATATTATTGATGTTGATGAAACGCTCACGAACCTTCATAGAAGTGGAAACAAATGGTCAGAATTCTTACACAGACATAAACAAAACAATGATTATGGACCTGACAAACACTGTAAAAGTATTATTTCACAATCATGATAATGTTTTTTGGGAAAAGAGAGACTGTTATTCTGCACCTTTCAACAAGCTCAACAAGGTCAGGGTAATTCCAAGTGCTATATTGTAGGCAGCTGGACTTGTTTAAAGCTCTGTAGATGTATTGTTTAAAAATCACTTGCCCACATAAATTTAAATATATCAAACCATGTGCCAAAATGAGTTACTACAGCCTTGCCTTTTTATTGGCAGGACTGACACAGATTCCTCGGCCAAAGTTGCATTGATCAAACCAGAATGTCCAACATTTATTTTCCTTTAAACAGCAGCTCCTTCTTTCATTCATGCATCTGAACGTGTGTTTTAAAAGTGTCTTCTTGCCTGAATATTTTACCGCACTTCAAACACTGGAAAGACTTTTTGCTCAGGTGGATCTTCATGTGCCTTTTCCTCCCTTTGAAAGTTTTAAAGGATTTCGGACACACAGAACACCTGTAAGGAGTCTCCCCTGTGTGTTTCCGCATATGAACTGTCAAGTGGCACTTCGCTATGAAACCCTTCCCGCAGTGTTTGCACGCGTATGGACGCTCGCCTGTGTGATACCTCATGTGGAGCCTCAGCTCCCCGGAGGAGAGAAAAGCCTTCCCACACTCCGTACACAGGAAGTTCTTCTCTCCTCGGTGCATCCGCATGTGTCTCATCAGGTGCTGGATCGAAGTCTTCCCGCAAATGTGACACGTGTAGCGCCGGTCTCCAGTGTGTATGCGAACGTGTAAACGGAGGCTGTAAACGGACCTGAAGCCCCGGCCGCAGGTCGAACACAAAAATGGCGTCTCGCCCGTGTGAATGCGGCGGTGCACGTTCAGGTGCTCCCTGGACGAGTACTTTTTGTCACACTTGTCACACTGGAATGGCAGCGTGTGTGTTTTTATGTGGCCGTTCAGGGTCGACACAGACTTGAAGGCTTTTGCGCAATACTTGCAAGTGTTTGTTGCGTTACTCATCCCTGCAGCGCACGTTTTAGCGCCCACTTTCTGAGGGGCGTTACCCGTGTCAGATTCTTTTGACTGACACTGGCCGGGTTCCTGGTTCAGATGCACCTTCCTGATGTGCTGCAGGAGACCTGACACTTGGCTGTCGGAGTATGGACACAGAGAGCAGGTCTGCAGCTTTGATTGGGACTGTTGGTTTAAATCTGGAGGAGACAAAATGATAAGAGTTTAAGTCAAGTGCTACAATAATTTTAATTCTTTGTGCTAAATCTTAAGTGGGAGGTCAAGATGATAGATTTTTCTAGAATTTCTTTCAATCTATGAAATCAATCCTTGTTATAAATTACTTTCAGCTGAGTCTATACCTGGACAGTTTGCAGCGATCAGGTGGTCACTTTCTTCATCCTTCAGCTTCAGGTCTTCGTCTCCTTGGCTCCAGTCCTCCAGATTCACATCAATGCCAGACTGATTTTCCTCAATGGGCTCCTCATCCTTACTATAATCAAACTGTCCTTCATCATCACCTGCAGAGGACTCCAGCTGCTCTGAAGAGAGTTGCTTCGCATTTGGTTTGGGAGGGACCGACAGCCTCGGCAAAAACATGTTCGGAGTTTGAGAGTAGCCTGTGAGAGGAGGAGAAATAATGTAAACATCTGAGTTAGCTGCGAAAAAGCACAATATGTTGAGGAGGACTGTTAAAGCTAAGAGTCAAGACATTCCACCTGGTATCTGCAAATCCATGTTAAGGACATTTCTCACAATCACATTAGCTAACATCACAGGCTATAGCTAAATAATACAGCTATAGTAAATAGACAGTGACAGTGTGTATAAAAATGTGTCCTGGGCCATAGTGAAGGATCACTTGCTGGACTGACATCCTCCTGAATTCCATGTGGTGCTGTGATAACACGTATTTGTTTTGGCTCTCTTAACCCCTCTCTGTTTGCAGCAGATGTTTGTGAGCACATTGTCTGTTAATCTTTTAGTATTCCCACACTCACATAAATAAATGCAAGTTTGCAAGTTTAAAAGAGTGAAAAGAAAATGAAAAATTTGCACAGTTGTTGCCTTCTTGTAAATTTGGCATTAAATGCAATATGTAAATTGGTTTGTTTCCCTGTAAAAAGTGTCAGTTGGTTTCAGAATCACCATCTGTTTTATGCCATTTTATGTCTACTTGTTAATTCTGCAAATGTTGTACATTTCTTTCTTGCGTAAAAAATTATATCTGTTTGTTTCAGTGATGTTGGTGTATATTTGCACACAGAGCAGGGAGGTTAGATCCCATCTCAAGTGGTCAAATTAGGTGTGAATGAATTTTCAATGTTTTTAAACGGAAAGAGCTCATGCATGATTGTCATCTTCATTCACAATTTTTCATCTCTGCATCTCTTGTAAGGGCACAGTTTATTTAGGACTTATAGCCACTCAGTTTTGCTCTATCTCTGTGAGTTTATGGTTTAAGGCAGCTGTGTATTTTGCCGTGTTTCTTTAACACGCCGAGAGCTGACTTACATTTGTTTGTGCTTCCTGACTGTTGCTGGTGGAAGTTAAGTAGCTCCTTCAGCTGAACTGTTTCCAAAACCAGTCGTCCACATTCGTCCATGACAGAAGGAACTTTGCTGAGCCACTCTGCAGTCTGTAAAGTGGATGTAAACACACCACAGACAAACATTAACTGCAGCCAAAAACATTTATACAACATAATCGGTCATTTCCTGGCTATTTTTTGTTTTCAAAAATCGTGCTAAGCAACTTTAAACAAAGCCAATTGTGTGACTTAAACATGCACAGTACCTGTTTAATATCAGGGACAGGCAAAAGATGATCCAGTCTAGAGACAAATTTCCAGACTAACGAGTGCAATGTGGCTTCATACTGCTGGCCATAATGGATTGGAAAGACTTCCTGGAAGAAAAGGAAAGGTGAACCATGACAATCACATACATAAAAGTGTTTTTTATTTATGCCAACAGTGTTAGGAAGAATTTCCTACCTTGAAAAATATCCTTCTCTCCTCTGTGTTCTCGAGCAGGAAATGAACAACCTCTTCAAAGTTTGACTTTGAATTCCACAGCTCCTCCTGCTCCTGTTAAGTGGTGTCAAGATAAAACTAGACATTTCAGTTTTTAATTACTGGAAACTATATTTTCAGGTTATATCATGATACACAAGAGATCTCTTTAGAAACGTCCTCAAAAGAATTTCACAAATGCTAGGTCTTCTGACCAAATACCTTGATAATATTATCACTTTTACATAAAAAACAACCAGTTTCATCATGTGAGCTTTGCTTCACAGTCGACAAACACATTTGACAACATTATCAAACTAAACAAATACAATATGAGGTTTAAAATAGCAAAAGGGCTGGGCAGTGTCAAGCAGTTCAACTAAAAATTACAACTACAAAGAGTCCTGAACTGGAACATACAATAACACCGGAAATTCAATCACTGATCGCTGAAAAATGACACGACTCTAAAAACCTCTAAACCACAACTCTAACATCAGATGTAAGGAAACATCAATTAAACATCAAGGAGAAATCTGCCTGTGCCAAAATCCTGAGGGAATAAAAGGAGGCAGGGGGGGAAAAAATCAAAGAGCTGCTACTAGGTGCGGTCATAGAGACTAAACAAGATGGGGTCTGACCGGAGTGTCAGAGGGAAGAAGCTCACTGCCTCGGGGGACGGTGAGGTGGGGCTTCTTGATTGCTCTCTCAGGGGACTAGAAAGGTTAAAAGAGGAATGCCACTCAAGTTGGACTTTGAAGGGTCGGCCTTTGACCTCGTTCACCTCAGCAGCCCTTCCCTTCTGTCTCCTACAGGGATGACAGAGGCGCTTGTCCGAATGCGTGACAACAGCGGAGCACCAGTTCAGTGTGGTTAACACGCAGCTAGCGCCTTGCTGAGGTGCTGAAAGGGGCAAGACCAAAGACCTGAACCCTGGCTGACCTCTGTACTAACACGACCTGTTCAACGCTGATCAGTGTTCATTTGAATTATTAATTAGGTGCTTTCCGAAATGAATGACAGACGGGTGGTTCAAACTGAGTGATGAATAGATAGATGGATGGATAGATTAACTCCACAGCTCGATGCTGCTTAAAGTCCAATATTCAACAGCACGTGCACACTTGCCTCCTGATCACAGCTGGGGCCCATCGTGAGGTTCTGAATGACCTCCAGGTGAGGCTGTACGTTCAGCAGGTCAGCTGTGCTCTCACTGCGACACAACTCCAACACCGTCTGAAACAGACGCTTGTGTAATGTTACTGTCATATGACTTATTTTTGAGTGTTAAACAATTCAAGATAAATAAATAAAAAAAGGATAATTATAAAGAATAAGTTGACCTACTTACCCTTGCCCTTAGTTTGAGAAGGACTTGCATTTTCTCTCTCGGCGTCAGCAGGTCTGGAGCCAGCTCCGTCACCAACCTCACCAGCTCCTCCACCTTCCCATAATGCAGCACGTTGCAAGACTGGACCACTTGCCAGGCAAAGGCACACATCAGGCGCAGTGTGGGAACCAGGAGACACAACGAGGAGATGGACAAGCGGCAACCTGAAGAAACAGTCTATTATTTTAACTTTGGAGCATGTAGAAAGCTGCACTCGGGCTTGGAGTAAACACACTACTAGACACAAAACACACAAGTATGAAAACAACTGCTAATTTTACCCAAGTCTTCCACTGTTCCAGAAGGGTCTGGCTGTGATGTCTGCAGAGATGCAGAGGCTGATTCCATCACTCCAGCTGCTGTGTTAGTCTCAGTCTCTGTCTTATGACGACTGTTGACTTTATCCATGATGGCAAACCAGCTGCTCTTTTGCTTCTCAGAGTCCTTCTGTTCCTTAATCTTTCTGTACTTTTGTTTCAGCAGTCTTAGCTTTGACATGCATTGGCTGGTGGTCTTATCGAAGCCCTGAGTGGCGAGGTCGGAGCTCAGCCGAGCAAACACTCTCTCGTTTCTCGGGGTTAACGTGAGCTGCTCCTGGACACTCTCCTCTGCCCACAGGCTGAGCAGCACCTCGACTTCCTCTGATGTCCAAACAACCTGCAACACATCTGTTGACAGGGATGCGATCTAGTTAATGCAGTGACACCTCTTGAAGATACAGATAATCCTTTCGTCGTGAGGTTTAATATCGTACCTTTCACACGCGCATTCTCTGGTGATTTGGGCCGTGTCGGCACATCAGACGAATCCACCTCTGTAGACGTCTCTTCGTCAGGACCAAGGACTCGATCCAAAATAGCAAACCAGTTGCTGTTAACGCCTTGGATCAGTTGCACTTCCTTGATTTTTCTGTACTCCTCTTTAAGTTTAGTCACTTTAAGACTGCACTGTTGTGCTGTCTTGTTAAACCCCACGAAGGCAAGTTCACTGCTCAGGTAGTCAAAGACATCGTTGTTTGTCGCTGTCGTGAGAAGCTGTTGCTGGATGTTTGGTTGTGCCCAGAGGGTCAGCAGCACTTGGACTTCATCAGGCAACCACTGGGTTCCATCTGCGAAAGAACAAAAATAGAACCGTGGAAGTTAAATTAAATAATGAATGATGATGAAATTTAATGGTTCAGAGCAGAGATTTTCACACATTAATTTAGACTTCATCCTCGGTACTCCATCATTAATTATCTTTTAGGCGTGCGCCAGTTTGTTGGCCTTAAAGGGCCACACCAGGGAATATAAATATAAATAAAATGTTTTAAAAATCGTTTTAACTCAAGTGGAGTCCACACCACAACTTTAATGACTGTGACAATGGGGGATATCTTTGGGATTACTTTTAGGACAATTTGATGAATGACAGAAACACTGGCAGCCAATCAGAATCCATCTGAATTTAGGGACATTTTTCCTGTAATATAATCTTGCAGCAGTGATTTTACTATTCATTTCTAGCTGCAACTGATGGCCAATACTCACATTTTGGGGTGGCGGCTGACCCAACATAAAATCCAAGGGATGATATTTGATGAGTTGGGAGTGACACACAAAACTCAAATTTTTTGGTAACTGGACATTTAACAGAGACTCTGATGTGTTTCTCACATTTGTACAAAGAAGCTGATCCTGTTCTGCATTATCACATACGTGCTGCATCAAGTGCTGGTGTGTTCTCTAGCAACACCTGCTGTAACTTGTCTGAAATTACATACATGAACCAGCATTTGGCAGGTTTCTAGATTTAATTTCTACTTACCACCACTGTCCACGTCCATGACAGACTGTGTCTGGCTGAGCAGTGAGGGCTGTGTTGTTTCTGAACATTGTTCCTCTACAGCCTTTGAACTGAGGACATCATCCATGATGGCAAACCATACACTTGTGCGGATGTTGGTCCTTCCACCCTCCTGCTGACCGTTCTTGATTCTCTTGTACTCCTGCTTCAGTTTTTTGATTTTCTCCCTGCACTTATTCGGTGCTTTGTTGAATCCAAGTGATGCTAGTTTATCACTGAGGTGGGTGTAAACTCTGGTATTCCTCGTACTGAGGAGAAGCTCTTCTTGAACAGAAGGATCCGCCCAAAGTGTCACTAATGCCTGGACCTCTGCACTTGACCAAGAGCACAAGGGTGCATCTATAAACGCAAGAGATCATACTTTATCAAGTCATGAACGGTGATAAACAAGGCATACTTTTAGAAGAAAATGCATTTCAACTTTATTAAAGATGATGTTCTATGGACAGTTTAGTGCTTGTTCTGCATAACATTTACTGTAGCCTCTGACCAGTTGACTTTAATCTGCTAAATCTGCTTCACCTAAAGTTTTTATTTTGGACATGAGATTGTTCTTCAACCCTCAGCCTCATGCTTTTGCCTCATTCTGCTCCTAAATATTGCTTAAAAATAAAGTATTGTTCAAAATGAAAGCCAGTGTTTTATAAGGAAGTACTGGTAGCATAATGTGTAAAAAAAAAAAAATAAATAAATAAAAAAAATCTGTCATATATTAATTAGTAGAGAACACAACCAGTGGCATAAATATGCTTTGCAGTAAATCAGTTTATTTCATTTGACATATAGAGTAAACTCATTTAACACAGCTATGAAAGTTAGCTAGCTAGCTGTTGGTCAGCTAACATGTTAAGTTACACAGTGCATAAACAAGTGACAGGAGGGCACAGTGGCTGAGACAGACACCATTCATTCCATTACAAGACACTGAACCATCCAAATGATTTTGAAGGTGATATTTTAAGGTTGACATAAAATGACATGATGTTGCTTCAAACAAATATGAAACAGACCTGGCGAGCAACAAGGCCTGACATTTGCTAGATAAAACTTACCAGAAAGAGTAGAAGATTGTACCAGCATGTTGTCTGTGGGATAGTCGACCGTCACTTCAAACATCGCTGTTTCAGGGTACAGGGGCCCAGTCTGCTGGCATGCTGATCTGGTACCGAGGACTGACTCCAGAATTTCAAAATGAGGATTTCTTCTTCGCCTGGGACCCTTCTTTTGGTCTCTGTACTCCATCTTTAGCTTTTTAAGTTTGTTGCTGATCTGTTCAGTGGTCCTGTTGTACCCCGCTGCAGCCATCTCACGCTGTATCTGCTCAAACACTGGCTTAGTTCTGGTAGTTCCCTCCAGTTTGTTTTGGACTTCTGTTGAGGACCAAAGTGAAAGGAAACATGCTGTCTCCTCCTCAGACCAGTGGTACTTCGAATTGGTTTCCATAGTGAAAACCCCTTCCTGTATTCTCCTGAGGCTGGGAGAGGTGGCTTGTCAATGTTTTGCTCTTTTTTTAATTAATTAAATTTTTTTTTTTTTTTAAATGGCGCTGTTTCCTTTTGTCGCTTGAATGACGTCGCGCAGCCGTTTCAGCCAATCAGACCACTGTTGCCATAGGTACAGCCCGGCTGAGGGGTGGAGTCAGCGGGTATTAACTGCAGCCGTGAAGATGAAGCTGCTGAGCGCATGAGAGGTTCCCATAACGGGACGAAGTCGTGCCGAACCGGGCCGTCACGGCCGTGGAAAAGGGCTGTTATGCGCAGAATGCACAGTGTTTACAGGGTGACGTCAATACGTCAACTGAAAAGTGATAAATACGAGGGAAATGTACGATTTACGGCTATGTATTTCCTGTAAAATGTTAGTGTAAAAACCTATAGCACTCTTTTTTTTTAATTGACTAAACTTAAATTTATCTGCAGGTATCACTTTAGAGCTCATGATGGCCAGTGTGCTCTAAACACATGTGGAACGAAAACAACACTCAGAAGACACAAACCAGTCCTCTGGAATGTGTATTTATTTTATGGCAAACACATACGTAGAACAGTTTGTTTATTGAATGGTTTATATACATAAATGTTCACAACAGTAATGGAAGAGATAAGCACAACCTCATCACACATTTCCATGATGTTTTCATATTTTTTCTGGTGTTAATTCAACACTATTAAAGAAAAAAGACAGCAAGACTTTTGCTGGTATAAAAAAGGGGGATCCTAATAAACACAAATCAGCCTATTTTCAGTCTAAAAACAAAAGCAGAGTAATGTGTACAGTGAGGGTTACATAAAAAAGTGTGTGGTAAAAGTAGTTATGAATCACTACAATTTCCACAAGAATAGTCAGAGATAAAAAAAAAAGGTTTCCTAGTGACACTACAAGTGATACACAGCAAATTATCTACAGTCACATGCATTCAAATACCTCTATTGTACTGTTTACATGATATTCAGCTGGCATCATTAAAAGCACAACCATCATCACAGGGTTTTTTTTTTTTTAATGAAAACTATTACTTACCATTAACTTCATAACAGATCCAAAAATCAAAAAAGTCTGATTTCCACCCTTGTGTCTCTCAAAATGTGACAGCTTGGGGTAACATCTTTACCTTTGATTTGTTACATCAGCTTGCAAGGACAATTACCAGGAAATGACCATTATGACTCAAATTGGGAGCCTTAAAATTCAATGATCAGAAAAAACTGACACCAGTCAAAATGCATTTTCGCTACTCGCTAAACAATCATCTTTTTAAGTGATCGGCCTCAACCCAGAAACACAGAGCATCAGCAGCTGTTACAAAACGTGTTTCTCTGATTAATAATCATCGCTGCCCTCGTCTTCCTCGTCATACTTCCTCTTGAGGGAGTGCTTCTTGTGCTTCCCCCTGTGTCTCCGTTTCCCGGTGAAGTCAGGGTTAGCATCCCTCGTATGCAGCTGCTCGTGCTTCTTAAGGAGGCCGGGGACGGAGAATCCCTTCCCGCATGTGTCACACGTCCAGGGCTTCTTGCACGTGTGAGTCCTTTTGTGGACGTTCAGATGGGACGCCAGCTTGTAGGTCTTGCCGCACACATCGCAGCTGAACGGCCGCTCGTTAGTGTGTAACCTTATGTGGACCTTGAGATTCCCGACTTGAGTGAAGGTCTTCTCGCATATGGAGCACCGATAGGGTCTCTCCCTGGTGTGAATCCTCAGGTGAACCCTCAGGCAGTACTTGCTAGAGAACTTCTTTTGGCAGACGGGGCACGGGATCTTTGCTTTGGGTATGTGGTCTTGCTGGTGCCTCTTCAAGTCAGACAAGTAGACGAAGGTCTTTCCGCACTGGGAGCAGAGGTACTGGCGATCACCGATGTGGTAGCCCATATGTCTCTTCAACAAGCTGGGGACGAGGAATCTCTTCCCGCAACGCTCGCACATGTGAGGACGATCTCTGGTGTGCCAGCGCTCGTGGTTCGACAGCTTGAAAGCCGTCGGGAAGCTTTTGCTGCAGTGCTTGCAGGGGAACGTCATCTGGCTCGTGTGGCACTCCATGTGTCTCTTGAAGTACGTGGACTGTGTGAATCCCTTGTTACAGATGTCGCAGTAGAAGGGCTTTTGGCCGCTGTGGGCCAGCATGTGCTTCGTCAAGGTCTGCAATTTGGTGAAACATTTCCCGCACTGTCCACAAGCGTAAGGGCGCACAGTGCTGTGGGTCTTCAGGTGGTTGTTGAGGAACGCCTGTGTTCTGAAACTTTTGTTACATGCCGTGCAAATAAATGGCTTTTCTCCCGTATGAATGCGCTCATGATCCATCAGCTTGGACTGGTAAGGGAAGGTCTTATCGCACACACCGCAAGTGAATCTGTCAGCTGGAGGTCTAACTTGCTTTTTCCTTATGCTTGGCTTCATGTCATCCCTTGAGCTGAACCTGGCTGGAGGAAGTGGTGGCAGGGCTGGAAGAGAGAGCGAATTGGTGGCAATCTGTGACACCCACTGATGCAGTGTGACTCGCTGAGTATGGGGTTTTTGGCCGTCTTTTGATCCTGCGCTGCCTGTATTTTGTATGGTGGAGGCATTTTTGACTGGCATTTGAACTACCCTGAAAGGGATTGATTTCAAGGGCAGCTCCCGCTGTCCTTCTGGTTTTTCTGGAGCCGCTTGTGCTCCATCTTCTGCTCTGCTTTGTAGAGCTGTGGCAGACTGTTCTTGTATACCAGTCTTTGCTGAATTCTCTGTCTGAGCAGGTGCTGTGATACTCTTTTCTTTCACAGCACTGCTATCAGCTGTTTTAAGACTGTACCGCCCTCTTCTCTGTGGTCCAGTAGCAGGGATTGCTGGGCTGTCAGAGTCATCTGACATCACTCCGAAGTCTTCAGTATCACTGAAGGGGTCTGGGCTTGTTTCAGTGGGGGTGATCTCTACTGGCTTTGGTGATTTTGGTGGTGCTGGTGGTTCTACTGGTTTGGTACGGAAGGCGAGTGAAGAGAGCACACAGTCGCCTACTGAGGATGAAATGGTTGCTGCACAAACACAGAAGACTTTGTCAGATTCATTTTCACTGTATTATATGATTTTATTTAACATTTCCTTTATGTGTTTCATCATATATTCATACAGACAACGTAAAGTATACCTTTAACACCAAGGAGTCCCTTGGCCTGCTGGTGTAAGAGGAGAGTCTTCATGTCGCTGGAGTTAGGGATGAAGCCTCCACATGCCTCCAGGACAGTGGGCTCTGTTGAGATCATGGTACCAAGCTGAAGCAGAGAAGCAGGAAATGGAAATAATGAACGAGTTTGCGGTTAAATTTTTATCTCTGAGGTTTGATTTAAAAAATATAATAAAACCTAAATAAAATCCATAATCCGGATCCTACAACGTTTTAGAATTATTTCAGTCATAAAATAAGGTACCTCTATTGATCCACAGCAGAGAAAATTGGTAATTTCTTATAGTCTATGAAAAGTCTAGGTCAGACCTTAAAATGTCTGAAATTGGTCCAGTGAAAGAGACCTTAACCTTAACTTGGCTTGACGCTTTATTCAAACAAGGTTTAAAGCATCCACAAAAGTATCAAACTGAATTCAATAGATTTTGGAAACTTTCTAAAAATGTGCCTGGATCCAGTAATGTTTGTTATTGTTTATCTATTGTAAAAACTTGCAAAAAACCTATGGAGCAGATGAGCTCTGGGTCTTGCTCAAGCATTTTGCCGCTGAATTGAGGTCAACCAGATAAAATGCACTTCCTGTTTGGAACTAGTAGCCCCTCCCTGCTGTTACTGCCCTGGAATCTATGTCAGAACGTAATGATAATATGTGCATACCTGGGAGAGATTAGGAACAGGAAGAAGTTGCTCCAGCTTGCACACAAGACCTGCAGTCAGAGCCTGCAGCGCGGTATCGAACTTTGTGCCATACTGAACAGGGAACACTTCCTGTGGGGAAAAAAATATAAACAAGTTTGACAGCACTGGGGCTTTCAGGTCGTGAGAACACTTTGTTAAAAGGAGAGATGCATGATTTTTTTTGTGGTTTATTCCCACATGTGTGTTATTTAACTCATCCCAATTCACTGTAAGTTGTTCTTAAATATTCAACATAAAGGGTAATAAGGCAGTGAGATTGGCTGGGCTGACAACATCAGAACCAACTCAAGGTAAAGCCACAAAGCGCCTGTTACTGTATCTAAATGAGCAACAAATGTGTAATTAAAATGAAAAATTAGGCTTTTTTTCCTGATGAGAAACAAACACTGTTTGATTACATTCATATGTTAAGACGGATGTGGATACCTGGAAGAAGCGTTTCCTTTCTGTGGGGTTTTTCAGCAGATTCTGGACCAGCACCATGAAGTTTGTTTGAGATTTCTCCACTTCTGAGTCCTTCTGTGACACAGGGAATACTGTAACTCAGGTTTAATTCACACACTGGGAATCTCAAGTCTAGTGTGCTGATAATGAGTCATGTTTAAAGAGGGTACAAATGTGTACTGTATGTTTCTCTCAAAAATAATTTTAAAAAATCCCATTCTTACCCCCGTAGATGCAGACACTTTCAACTTGTTTATGAGCATCTGAATAGCCTTAGTATCTGGTAGGCCGTCTTTGTGAAGCAAATCCAAAATGATCTAGAGTGTGAGCAGATAATAGTCATAAGACAAATATTACATAAAGCAACAATACACTTAATGTCAACATAAAAAATAACTAATTATTTGTTTTAAAAACAGAGATTAGAGTATTCTGGTCATGATGACTTTTTTTTAGGTGCTTTTTCCTCAAATGCAACATCAAAGATGACAATTTTGACAAATTCCTCAGAGGGTCAACAACTACAAAGCTTTAACTTCAAATGCTCGTTTTGTTCTCTGTGCGTCTTGTGTCAGCAAACATATGGAGTTGATCAGCAGAGTGCGGTGTGAACTTTGATGCTCAGTAATCTCATGACAAATCTTAAGGAATGAATGCCATTTCAGCTGCCTGCAGAGCACACTCACAGGCTCTGTGTGTGATGGAGGTATGTGGCAGAGAAACCTGTCTGGTAGCTCGAGGGGTTTTAATAGGACGTCAACCACAATCCATCAGTCTTTGTTTCGTCTATCCACTTGAATTAACTGTTTTGATTACATTCACTTGCTTGACGCACACACACACACACACACACACACACACACACACACACACACAGTAGATGATAAACTCTCACCCTCGCTCTCAACCCCAAGACGAGCTGTGCGGTCTGCTTGTAGCTCATGAGTTCAGGAACGGTCTGCGTCACCATGGTGACAAACTCCTCCACTTTCCCGTACAGCTTGACGTTCCTCTGCCGTATGACCTGCCACATGAACGAGTAGGTCAGCTGCAGAGGGGAGGCCATCAAGCGCAGGGAGCCCAGAGGAAGGCCACCTCCAACACCTGTGTGGAACACAACAAAGTCAGGGGGGTTTTGTGTAAACACCTGTGAAAGCTGTATTACTTTAAGTCTACTGATCTTGCAGTATCACGGTTTTCATAGATCTTTCTTTGAATGAGTTGAATAATAGTAATAGGATGTGTCATGCCCGCAGCTGCAACTCTCCCCTAAACTGTGTGAGAACACAGGGACGCACATGCAACCACAACTGTTTTGAGTGGCTTTGCAGGTGGAGTCAGAATCTGCTGTAGGGGGCGATGCACTGCTGACGACAAGCCTTAACCGCAGATGAGCTGCAGAGAGGATGGGAGTGTGCACGCTTGCGTGTGCATGTGCAGTCGTGAAGAGAATGAGCGCCAAACTGCAGCCAAGTTAGATTCAAACTTCGATTAGATGGCGTAGGCGAGATGTATTTACTCGTGTGAATCATCGTAACGTTAGGTGATACTACACGATTGCAGCCTCCGATCAGCGCATCCGGAGGGAAGGAGGGTTTCATTTGAAATCAGCCTGGACAGTCCCCCGCTCGTGCTCGTTAGCTAGCTAATAACCAAACATCGCCAACACGTCTGAAAACCCTTCATTACAAGCACGTTGGCTTGAGACCAGAAACACGGCCGTTTACTGCAACAGATGGCTCGCGTTGCTTCTCGTTTTCTGGCCACCGTGCTCGGCGGCAGCTAGCAACTGTTAGCTTGCTAACGTTAGCTTAGCAACTTACCTATAGTATCGGATCGCTTCTCCATTCTGTGAGTGTGTCGCTAATTCATCACACTACCAACCGACTGCGCAAATGGTCTAAACGTATTGTCGTTTACCCCGAAATATAATGTTTAAAAGTATTTAACCGTCTTTCTTCCGAGCGTCAAGCCAGGAAGAATAATGGCGGCCGCTGGGCAGCGGCTTTCCAAAACAAAAGTCCTAGTGTTTCCGGCGGATGTAGCTATATGAAATAAAAGCACGGTCTTTTGAAAATGCCAGGAAGACGCAAACACCTCAGACAGGCAAACATGACCTTGTTAATAATTTAAAATAATACATCTGTTGAGTAAGTGACATTTATATATTTGTTTCAACATGTTTAATCTTTATTTGACTTAAAATAAAATAATTAAGATAATCAAGATCCACACTATAATGTGACCATTTTAAATTCTACTATAACTTTCATCATAGTAGTAATTTCAGTAGTTTCTTACAAGGTGTCCTTTGACAAAATAAGTTCCCCTGTTAAATAAAGGTTATACAATAATAACAAAAATATGTCTGATTCTGATACATTATCAACACAAATGAAGCTTTATTATGACAAGGTTGATCACAAAAACACTTTATTTGAGCAAATGTTATTACCTGTTAAATATCAACCATCGGAATGAAAAAATGCATCAAAACCCCTGTTAGTTAGTCTGTGTCTCCTTGAAGTGACATCAGAAGTCAGGCAGAGAAGATGATCTGAACTGAACATCTTTTTAAAGTTGTGTACTGTTGCTCCAACATAAATAAGATGTACCTGTATGTATTTTTGATATGTAACACTGATGAGAAATCTCAAAAGTCTCAGAAGAATACACATACACGTAATATTCACAACACGATTTTGCTCATGGGCCATTTGCAAGGGCTGGACAGAAACCATTTTTCCACTTAAAACACTTAATTAAAAAGTACATTATTCACATTTTAAAGTGCTACAAATGTGGGCCATACAGTATGCATTCGAAGAAATCCGACAGTCAGCACTTTTACACGTCAATCACCAAAACAACACAAGACATAACAGCCAGAAAGGTTAAAGAGGTTCAGTCTTACCAACTTCCTTCACCACAACAAAGAGAAGAGTGATCGAGAGTAGACACCAAGAATCAGATATACAATATACATCCATATATGCCACTGTAGCCTGCTTTGCATTAATGGTTTTACATACATGTTTTGTCTGTCTCCTTACATTCATGACTGAATTTTTAAACATTATAATGGTATAAAAAAGTTAATGACATTTTTTAAGTGTGTTCTCCTGTGACAAAATAACTTAAAATCTCACATACATTAGAAATATATATTATCACAAAATTAAAATACAAATTGGTCACCAGAAAGACAATAAAACGCGCAAGTTGCAGACCTTACTTTGATACATGGATGTGTTTCCGTGTGTCATTTCTGTGTTGTGGAAGTAAATCATTAAAATGCAGAAAACTGTACTAACAGTCCTCTGTGCATGAGGCTACATGGCCTGCGGTCGGGAAAGATTCCTCGCCTGTTGATTCATAGGGATCTGCCGACATCAGTCGTGTTTGTAACTGGTATTTCCTCCAGCCTACGGCCACTTCTTTTGTGGACGAGAACAAGCCCTCCTTATGCTCCTCACTGAGCTCATCCCTCCGTCCATCTATCCATCCCTATCTCCCTCACTTTCCCTCGTCCTGTCTGTGCTGTCTCTCGCTCCCCCTGATCTGACACATTACAGCACAAGAGCGCTCACACTCGGGGAGTCATGCTCTTATGACTGGACATGATTGACTTGGTGAATAAGGCTTTAAAAACGCTAACACACTCACTGGGGGCCGGGCAGCAGCTATAGATCACTGGGCAACAGCTTTGAAAATACAAAGGCGGGATTCAAAGTGCCTCTGGAGATGGCTATCTGCCATCTGGTCAGATCTTTCATACACAAAGTAGGACACTTGTCGGACTGCTCGGCGCGTTGTTTGCGACTAGCAGGTTTGGCAATTGTGTGGCAGATCATGGATCAAGATAATGTCAACTACGAGCTGCAGTAGGTCGAATGCTGCTGCTTTTACTTCTGAAGCATTAAAGGCCATATTGATAGGAACCTGTCAGCGTTTTACCCCTAACGCATTTCAGTACGATTCAGAATACAGGGGCAGGTGTGGATTCGGTGTGTGACTGTACAGGGGTGAAAGGACAACCACTTTAACCATGAGGACAAAGCCAAAAAAACTGCTGACAGGGGTCCCATCTCAGAATGAAATGACGTCCTCCAAACAGAGTGATATCATTTTGATTTGAGGCTCCACTTCAGAGCGGCAGGAATGCAAAAAAAAAAAAAAAAAAAGAAGAAGAAAGAAATCAACTTGGTCTGCTCAGAGAAAGCCAAACGCTGTTTAACACCAGCCAATTCGATATATAACCTCAGCAGCCATTTTGGCAGATAACCAGCCATCATGTAGAGACTTCTTCCTCTGATCCCAAACAACCCCTTTGGATGGTTAAGTGCTAGAAGCGTCTGGGGAATGTTGCGATACGCCTCGCATCGCAGCAGGTGTGTTTTCTCTTCGCAGCGCGGGTCCGTGCACTCAGATGAGTGAAAGCAGAGGAAGAGGAGCGTCAGACCGCGCTCGTTTCTCCCGGCAGGCTCCTGCCAACAACAGAACAACCTGGAGAGTGAGTCGTTGTACTGCTGTCCAGATTTCCCTTCTCTATTAGTCATGCTTCATCCACTCTCGTGTTCAGGGATCGCCTCCCCCACTGGCTGAGTGTCAGCGGCGTGGGCGAGTGTTTGAAGTGGGATGGAGATAGACACAGTTGGGATCAGGTCAGAAGGTGTCATTTGCCTGTTTTCAGCGTTGCAGACTGGTAAACGCCTCCTAGACTTGGCCTAAAAATAAAAACAAAGGATAGAAAAAAAAATCAGACTCAAAGCCGAAAAAGTGTTCTGTTTTCTATGGTGAACACATGACAGATGTAAAATCTCCAAAGCGGATATCATTACTTTAGGTAATGACCTCGAAGTACTACTGAATATTTGATGAGCAGTTGTTCATTTTGCAAGAACTGCCTTCCTGGAAGTGCTCATGGAAATGAAGGTGCATTATCACGGGCTTTATGAGACCAACCCACAGAGAGGAAAAGGCACAAGGCTCAGTGTAGCTGATGGAAAAGTTAAAACCATGGCCAGTTTTTTTTTTTTCATCGGGTTTCTCATAATATTGGAGGGGAAGAAGCAGGAGAACCACGGTGGCTCTAACTGGGCCATCCACCGATCAAAAGGACTGATTCAGAGAGAGTAGTAACCAAGCCTCAACTGACGTCCAAGTGCAGTGCAGTTAACGGAACAGCTCATGCATTTTCTACTCGCCCCCAAGCCACTGGAAAGACAGATGCAGTTCTGCAAAGTCTCAGTCTGCAAAACACTGGCAGAGCTTCACAGCAAAACAGAGTTGCACAACAAAATGTAATAACCCCAATGAAAAAAAAAAAAATCAAATGGCTCCATACAGGTCGTCTATAGTAATCCAAGTCCAGAGACGATAAATTGATTTGAAAAGATGTTTTTAAGCTAAAATCTTCACGCAGGGGTTCCAAAGACTGCGGATTCACCGGACAAGCTGCATGGATGCTATTTACTATACAGTATTTTCTTTTTTTGTTTTTTTTTTATAATTTAAAACAGGTCCCCATTTACTTCAATTGTTTGGGGAATGCTGCAACGGTGCTTTGGTTCAAAGCCCTAGAAATGTAGTGTGGACTACGAAAATTCAGCTCACTCTCCATCTGCAGCGGGGTTGATTCAATATTAACTGAATTTTCATTTTGTGGTGAACTTATCCTTTAATGTATGCTGTAACAAAATGCCACTGTGTTGTCATGTAAAGAACAAACCCCAGCACTTAACAGAACATAGAGCACCAACACAGACACTGGGTCCATCACTTATTATCAGTTATCACTTTTGTAACACTATATATCTCTATTTTTACACATTTCCAGTTAAGGAACTTGACCCCAACAGGTTCCTTGCATGGCAGTTTCTGCCATCAGTGTCTAATTGTGCATGAAACTGGTTAATGTGGCATGTGTTGTAAAGCACTTTGAGTGGTCGGTAGACCAGAAAAGCGCAATATAAATGCCATTTACCATTTCCGTTTACCCAAGAAATGAACCTCTCTGAATAACTAATTACGAAATGGCTCCCAGCAGAATTCTTCATTCATGAAGAGACGGAAACATGAAGACCATGCTGATAATCTATACCACAATGTTATTGTGGTATAACAAGTATTCATGCCTCTCAAATTTGACATTATTGACCCTTCTACATGCATGCAATTATCTGCCTGAATAGTGTTGTGTTTGACACAGGTAGTAAAAGCAGCTTTTACAAAGGCAGGAACGTTGTTGCTTCATTCTGCATTAGCTTACATAGAATGATGCTCAAGTGTATAGATATAGTTAATCTAAAATGCATGTTTTCTGTTGTAATATCTCATTAATAACAGCACAAACATTAGGGCCAAGACCTTATTTACCTGTTGGGCAGCAAACTAAAGAGGAACAAAAACGAAAACTTGGATTTAGCCAAAAAAAGTAGCGAGACCGAGATGCGTAGATATCAAAGACACTAGCAAAGCAACACAGTATATAAAGTTAGCACAGCAGCAACATCAGATAAGTCGATATAACTTTAAATGTTACAGTTATGGCTGATACGTTTGCTGATTTTGTCACTTGGTATACTGTCATTTAACAAGAGTACACAGCTTTGATAGTGGCTCTTTGTGACAGTGAGCTAACTGCCCAACAACATCAACATACTAACATGCTCATACTTGACAATGCTAACATGCTGATGTTCAGCAGGTATGTGTACCATGTCCATCATCTTGGTTAAGCGTGTTAGCATGCAAATATTTGTAACAATATACTTTTGTTGCAGACCTATTGACTATACTCTGTTTAGACGATACCCTGTTTAGAGTATGGAGTAGGCTGTAGTCTGTCTCTTGTCTTCTCTATTTCTTTTAGATTACTTATAAAATGTATTTTTAATCTATCACCAACAGACACTGATCCACATTGAGTTTGCTCACTTACTTACCAGCCAAACCAGGATAACAACGCAAGCTATGAAGGGGATGAGAGCCAGAAGAAAGGGAGTTCTCTTGGACCAGCTGTATTTACGACCCTCCTCCTGACCTCCTGGAAGAAGGAAATATTATTGGAAATTGTTCTGACTACAGTTACACCTCAGAAATTCGATAGCGAGGACGCCAATCCTCTTGATGGTAGAGAGGACTCTGGTGGGATTCAAGCTTAGTTGCGGGCGTATGTGCCTGGAAATCCCTCAAAAACACTCACTTTGGCTCCCTTTTGAGGTGTCAAATGTACTCAGCAGCATTGACTTGCTTTTAATGCATCTTTTGATCATACAGTTCCCTTTAATTACAAATATTGGGTGTGTGTTCAAGGTTACACCTGATTCCTTCCTCCGGCTGTGTGTCCTTGACCCACCCAAATCAATACCTGTCCACTAACAGGCACACTAAGCTGCTTAGTTTTTTCAGGCTTGCATAAAAAAGTGTTAAAAAAAAAAGTAAAAAAAAAAAGTAAAAAAAAAAGCAAATGTATGGTGTACCTGGTGTTTGTTGCGGATTAAGGCACGGCGGCGGCTTGCACGAGAAGCCGGATGTTCCTTGGGCTGCGGCGTGTAAGACATCTTTGATGTAGTCGAAGTAAAGACCAGACATTAAGCTCTCCTCCTGATAGTGACACTGGTAGAGTTGCATCGCCGTTTCCTGGGGGGATCAGACACACAGGAAGAAATCCTAAATATAACCCAAGTATGCAATAAAGCGTCCAAAATATTACATTCTCGTCACTCAAACTGAGCCGTCGTGTGTTTGCACAACCCGTGTGTCAGATTTGTGCTGTCACTCCCTTTGCAAAGCATGTAAAGGACACATTATGTAAAATGTGCTTCATGGATACAAACACAAATATTGTACTTTTTACTCTTATCTAACTTTCGTGACTAGTAAAGTTGCAGATGCTGCACCAGATGAAAAAAAAATACTTCATGACCCCTCAGTACTTTTATTGCCAGAAAAAATAGCTTTAATACTTAATCAGATGGATAACAGTACAAATTTGCACATTATTCTCCAGTTTCTTTAGTTGCTGATTACCTACCAGTTCCTCGTGGTCAAAGGTGAAGCGCAAACTCTTCAGCATGGCGATGAAGACAATAATATTTTCCTTGTTGGACGAGATGGCACCAAACATGTCAGCCAGCTTCCGCAGACTTTGCTCCAGAGGATAGATATTTAACACCACCCAGCACGTGCCTGCCTGGGGAAGCAAAAAAAAAAAAAAAATCAATTAAATCAATTAACAGTCTTTGGGAAATATTCAGTCGCTCATGTATTCGGCTGTTTCTTGTTAATTCTGTTTTACGTACCACTTCTTTGGGAATGTAACTAACAGGAATCTCATAATCAGAGGGGATATTCTGCTTCTGCAATGGAGATAACGACAGAGCTGAGACCTCATTGGCACATACACATACAAAAGGGATACGCAGTGAATTGAAGTGATGCGTGTCAGGCTCTCAGTAACTCGGTAATCTCACCAGTAACGACAGCTTGCTCACATCATCAGTGATCGGCGTCCCAAATTTTCCGGAGCAGAGGTTCAGACTTGTGAAGAGACTCAAGAGGAGACAAGGTGCTTTCAAGATCTGAAGGACAAAAAGAGTTCATGTGACATTTAAAAAAAACATGCAGTGAATTTTACATGAAAACATAGACTGGATTCATTATAGTATAACAATGAAAAATGACAGCAGATGTGTTAAACTGATTATATTCTGATATTTCACAAGGGTTTCAGGTGAATCCAGTTACACGCTCCCACATGGAATATGAGACATTACACCCATAATCTCTATCTACAGTCACATCTACTGTATGTAGGCTATATGAAGCACAATCACTTATCAGCTTGTTATGACACCAGGCCGGGGTGGTGTTCACGATAACAGCGAAATTTCATTAAGTGTTATGTTGAAGCAGACACATCCAACAGATCCTTCAGCCTTCTTTAAAGAAGAATTTGAAATGTTCTATATTTCTTTGAAAAGAAAGCAGCAGTTGTTTCTCGAGTTCTCAGTTCAATTACACTTCACAATTTCTGCATTTCCCTTCCAAATTAGTCCTCACGTTGGCTCGATGTGACGTTTTTCCAAATGTTTTGTAGCTAGAAACTGAATCTTTTTTGTTTTTCTTTGTTATGTAAGATGGCGTATTTAATATCTCCAGGATTTGTATCGTTGGAAACACATTGGGCTGGCATTTCTCCACTATTTTATTTTTTAACATTAACACTTGAGAAATTCAAGAAGCAAATGAACCGGTGGCAAAAATAGTAGCTGCGCTTCGATGTGAGATGCTTTTTTTTTATCATTATAAAAAAAAGAACCACTTCAGCGCCGTCACAGTTCAGATCCAAATGAACTGAAGTTAAAAACTGAATATTTATGTGGCAGCTGCACCGATTCTCCGAGGTGTCAAGATTTTCATTGCAAAAACACACAATGAGCTCTCACATGACGATGAATGGACAGTGTGACGAGCAGGAATTTTTCATTCTGCTACAAAAAAACCCCAAACAAACAAACAAGAAAACCAACAACAATATTTTCTGGCATCAGAACTGAGCGAATGTGGCAGTTGGACTTCTGGGAGAAACACGTGCCGCTCCTCATTATTGAATATATTGAGTCGAGGCGAGCGGCATCCTTTCACTTGCCTCCCCCTTTTAAAAAGGTGCAGCACCAGCAGAATGTGGAACAGCTACTGCACTGCTCTGAACACATTAAGATACATCTTACTTAATGCAACCATAATTCATAATTCAACATTTCATTTCTATTTTTAAACACTACAGGAATATGATTTAATCTGAGTATTTATATTTTTATTTAACGATCGGTGTATTTTTTATTTTCCATGCTTAAAAAAATGAATAACAGTTTCATTAAGTCACATTAACAGCAGTTCATTTAACACTCCAATGTAGAGCTGTAGAGAGATATAGTGAGATCCAGTGTTGCAATGCAAACATATTTCATAGCAAGAAAAAAGAAAAATGCAAAAATTAGCAATTCTGACTTTAAGTGCAAATGATCTGCGATTTAACAAGCACAACACAAGTGCGAATTAAGCCGTCAGATAAAGCTGCAGCAGTATGTAAGTCTTCACAGAGCACAATTTGACAAACTGTGTGTGTAAAAAAAAAAAAAAACACTAAGAAATGAAATTCTCCTACTTACTTTCTTCCTCATATGGAGCAAGAATCAGCAGTTGCTCAAATCCAGTGCATGAAATCGAGGGCTCCCGGTCCGGTCACAGAGCTCATTGTGTGCGTGTGTGATGTCCGAAGCGTGTGGTGAAACTTGAGGACGGGCCGGCAGTCTGCTTTCACTCCAGACAGATTGGTGAAGTCTTTTTGACGTGGTGGAGAGAGGCCGCCTACAGGCTGAGTCACTGTGTCACACACTGACGCCGTCTGAGATTCTTTTTTCTTTTTTTCTTTTTCCACAAACTCCCACGTATCAATTTTGTTCGTCAGGAGAAAGTGGGTGCTTGTTCTCTAATATTGCGCTTAGAATATGTCAAGGTTATTCTCCCCAAGCTATTGTTTAGAAAGTGAAAAAATGAGATGGTGATGTTGATAATCCTGGGGGGGGCCTCTGATTTATCATTTTTGATTGCTATGAACAATGTGTATTTCATTTATTTCCATCATTTAAACACACTTTTGCTGTTTTTTTGAATCGCTTGAGCGAGTGTGCAGAAAAGCGCGGTTGCATAATGTTCTTGGGAAGCACGCCGGTTATTGATTTCCATTTTTCGCATCAATACCGGTCACAAGGGAGGTGACTCAGACAAAAAAAAAAAAGAAAAAAAAAAGAAGAAGAAGCAGATGTTTCACAAGCATGAAAAGCGCCTTTTGTTTACATCTGACGAAAATAATCTCATCTGAAGTAAAGTCAGAGGGCAGCCAGTCGGGGGAAGGAGTACTTTGTTCGGTGGGGTTGGGGAAGTGTTAACGTGACACTGTGAGTCAGGTCGTCTAAAGCAGGTCACATCTAAATATAACTCAGACAGCTAACAGGACCAAGCAAGACAAAAAAAACAAAAACACACGGGCAGCAAAAGCTGGAGAAGACGTGTTCAGACTCTGGGGTGAGGACGGATTGATGTGACTTTGTGGCGTCATCTAAGGTATGACTGATTTATACTAATGTGCTTACGAGCATGAAACAGGTGTGATGCAGGGCCAGCAGCCATTTTGTTGCATGCTGTGGAGAAGCACAAATGGAGACGCCTGTGAGGTCATGCTTGTGTCCTCTGTTGTAGAAAATGGATTACTTTGAGCAGGAGGAAATAAACGAGGAACTTATTGAGTTTACCATTCGAGAGAGCATTCAGGATGCCTGCAGGCAGCAGGGGTTGGTACAAACAAACAGGTATGACATGAGTCCAAAGTGTCCTCGCTCTTGTATAATGAGGTAGTACAGTCATTTAACAAAAGGAAAGGAGGTCCTGAATTAAATCATCTACAGGTAACTAACTCCAAAACTGTTTGTTTACCTCCATCTATAGAGTAAAATTGATTAATTGATCATGTCAAACTAACTTTGTTTCAATAGGAAAGAAGTAAACAGTGAGGACTTCCTGAAGATAATGGCAGCCATTCAAAAGGGTAAGGGTCAAATTTAACTCATGGTTTAGCACAAGGATATCCCAATTGACGTGAATGGACAACAAGTGTTGGGTTGTGTCTCCCCAGGTGACGTGTATGCGCTGCAGGGGCTGTCGGGCTGCCTGCCAGCCTTCAGAGAGAGGGACGGCAGGGGCTGGTTGGCTCTGCACGCAGCAGCCGTGCAGCCGCTGCAGGATGTCCTGCGTGTGGTGCTGCAGGGTGAGGGTTCAACAGGCTGGGTGTGGAGTCTGAATGAAGAGAGACAGTGGAGAGACAGATGTGTATTACCAACCTTAACATACTCCTAATCGATGTGTTTTTTTTGTCCGCAGCGATGACGTCCGCAGACCTGACCCTGGAGGAGCCGACGGAGGACGGGGACACGGCTCTGACCCTGGCAGCGGAGGCCGGCCTGATGGCAAACGTCAAGATGCTGCTGTTGCAAGGAGCCTCGCCGCACAGCACCAACGGCAGGAACGAGTCTCCTCTGCTGATCGGTAGACACACACATGCACACAAACTCAACACAATGCATACACAGTCACTTATCCCTTATCGACAGCTTGTTCGTAAACATATTTATCAGTGGATAACGATTTCACAAAAAAAGGTTTCAAATAACTTTATTTTTACAGTTGATCATTAGTAAATGCTTCACAAATTGGCTGTTAGAGCATGATTTTTAATTATTACAGCGGTGTAAAGTTTAGTTTTTACTCAAGCAGACGTGTCGATGAAAATCCTCAGTCCCTCAGGTCATTGTACATCTACGTGCTGTATCGTCGGCAGCTGGACTTGTTTCAGTTTTCTTGAAGACATTTCACCTCTCATCCAAGAAGCTTCTTCAGGTCTGACTAACTGGATATCTGGTGTGTCACACCCACACAGAGTCTAAAAAGCTGACCGACACCCCTCCAGTTGGTTAGAACTGAGGAATCCTCTTGGTTGAGAGGTGAAATGTCTTCAAGTAACTGACACAACCAGTCGCAGACGATACGACACCGAGATTTACTGAAGCACTTAAGTATGATATAATGCAGTATTACATTACTGACATGCCCAGTAGTGTACAAAGTGTCTAAAATTAGCTCAACATTGAAAACAACAACAACACTAAAACGTATCTTTGATATACTCTGTAATCGTAGAACACACTGGAAGAGCCAATCTGCATGATAAGTACTTTTGATACTTTCAAGTATATTTGCTGATAGTACTTGTCTTGTACTTTTACTGTCTCAAGAGTTTGAATTCGGATGAATTGCAGTTACAAATGTCGGCATGTTGTTTTAATAAACAACTCTATTCACTTTGTGTGCGTTAATTATCAAATGTTTGCACGCCAACGCGCTAAAACTAGGCGGCAAAAGTTAGCATTGCATCTGTGCGCAGGCTAGCCTGTTAGCTCAAAGCAGTGCTTACCCTCACAGAGCTGCTGGCGTGACAGTAGAATTGTTAAAACATCTCCTGTAAGCATTAGCTTTCTACTTATCTGGCTTCCTATCTCATCGCCTTGTGTTTTCTCCATGTTGCAGCGGTGAGGCAGCGGTCATACGACATGGTGGCGTCCCTCATCATGGGCGGGGCCTTTGTGGAGCAGGTGTGTCAGTCCAAGCGGACGGCGACCCACGAAGCTGCAAAGGTGAGCAGAGCTGTGCTGATACCGGCTAAAACAAGACAGAATATGACCTCACAATCCAGGCTACATGTCATATTTTATCTGTCCTTCTTTACCGTCTTTGCTTCCTTCCCTGTGTCCTTGCTTCCTACCTCTTGCATCAGGTGGGTTGTCCAGATATTCTGATGCTGCTCCTTCGACACGGAGCCAAAGTAACTGCCAGAGACATTTATGGGGTGACTCCTCTGGGGATCGCAGCTGAATTCAGCAACCCTCAAGCTTTGGACATACTCATAATGCATGGTAAAACACTCACACAAAGTGTGATCCTTCACATCATGTCACCTTCGATCAGACCCTTCTTGTATTCTCCCTGTGCTCCACTAGGTGGTGACGTGAATGCCCAGGCCAACAACGGAGACACAGTCCTGTATGATGCAGCTGGATCTGGAAACCTGGACAGTATCGAGCTGCTCCTGCATAACAGAGCCAACCCAAACTTACCCAGCCACGGCTTCGAGCTGCCCATCCACAGAGCTGCGTACGAGGGGCACATACTGTGAGCTGACCTCCGTGCCCTGAAGCTGTGTAGCGATGCCAAAGAGCACCGAGTCACTTTTACGATCTACATTTGGCAAACGCTGGAGAATATCTAAGTTCTGAAAGATAATCCAGTTCCAGGCAAAACATGAAATGGCCGGGGACAAATTAACATTCCTCTCCTCCTATTTTGCAGCCAAATTGATGAAACTGTAGTCTGAAACATGTCTCTCTCTGCACCTCACAGCTCTGCAGTGTTTTCACTGTCGTCCTTTCCACAAAGAGCCTTCTGTTTATCGCTGTTTATCAGTTCCGTCACCGAATAACACTGTCGCTCAAAACCACAATCTAATGAACATTTTTCTCTGTGCCCTGTTTTCTTCTTTTAGCATTTGTTTTTCACTGGTTTTGCCCCCGACTCTCTTCCTGTTTGCCTCCCCCTCTCTCTCTCCAGAGCCCTGAGGACTCTCATCCCCATCACCACAAAGAAGGCTATCCGGCTCTCAGGCCAGGACCCCATCCACTCAGCAGCAGACGGGGGACAGGTCGAGTGTCTCCGGCTGCTCATCCAGAGAGGATTTGATGTCAATGTCTTGCTCAGCACACACATCTCTGGTACGCTCTCTCACACACACACACACTCGCTCAAAAACATATGAATCTTTGAATGAAGCACAAACTGGCTGAAGGCAGTTTGTCTCCTGCTGGTAATTCCTTTTCAGAGAACTACGGCGACCTCAGGAGGACTCCTCTGTTCTTCGCTATTTCCAACGGGGATGCCACCTGCGCCAAGATGCTGCTAGAGGCTGGAGCAAGAACCGAGCTGGACCCACTGCGATGCATCCTAGTCGCTATACGTGCTGAGAGGTTGGCGGTTGGAACCTATGTGGTGGCGGGATGGTTGCGTTGGGATAACCTCTGACGTCTCGCTCTTTGACCATTTCCAGGTACGACCTGGTGCAGCTGCTGCTGTCCTACGGAGCAGAGGTGAATTGTTACTTCAATGTGATCAGCAACACGCTGTTCCCCACAGCACTGCAGTACTGCCTGCGGGACCGTGTCATGCAGAGACTGCTGTTCAACAGCGGATATCATGCTCAGAAGTATGTCAATCCATGTGTAAAATAAAGAGTTCTGACATAAAGGTCCAAAATGATGCCCACTGTCACGTTCATCCTTTATTTTGTTGTTGTTTACATGCATTAATGTTCAAAAACACACTATTTTCTCATACTGTTCATGGCTGCCTTCACCTCTATTCAACCTTTGTCTGAACGCTCTGTTTCAGTGCCTGTTTCATTTTCGAAACATTCATTCAGTTTATTAAAATTGTCATCAGAATGGGAAGAAAAATTAGACATCTATGTATCACATTGCAGAGGTATCTACCAATGTTAGCATGCTAACTAGCTAGCCCCGGGCATGTAAACCTATTTCTCCCAGCGGTCCAAAGGTCCTATGTCAACTTCAATTTTCAAAATTATTATTTTTTATTACTAATATTATTTCAACATTTAATTTTTGTATCACTATCCCTGGTAGGTGTTTCCAGTGTTGTCATGATAAGGGTGAAATAATGGACAGTACCTGGACGAACCTCCATAACCTAGCCTACCAGGTTTACAGCAAAACTAAAGTCATCACAGTAAGAGCCAGTTCAGGTAGACATACTGTACACACTCTCTGTTGTAGACTCCATGGTAATTAAGACACACAGTAGACCAGTCTAAGCACCAATAACCTACCCAATAAATCCCATCCCTGATTTTGTTCTGTTTCAGTTCTGTGAGTTTGTATCTGTATCATGGCTGGAACATCTGGTTGGCGGCCTTGTGAGGATGCTCCTGGACTACGTCAGCTATGTCAGCATCTGTCCCAACCTGGAGCGCATCTTGAAGAAGACGCCCGAGTGGGAGGAGATCTCTGACATCATGAGTAAAACGTCAAATCTTCTACTAAAAAAGAAAAGACAGAAAATGTAGGAATATTTCAAGCAACTACAGGGTAAACGTTTGTTTGTGCGTCCCCAGGCAAGCCACGGTCTCTACAGCACTTCTGTCGACTGGTAATCAGAGGTCACATGAACCGCAGGACGCTGAATGACCCCGAAGCCATGGCTGCTGTCCCTTTTCCTCTGAGACTGAAGAACTATGTGACCTACGGAGACTACGACCTGTACGATGACCTCTCCTCGAAGTGAAACACATTTAGTTTATTAGATTTAAATACTAATGAAAAAGCACTGGTCACTCTTTAAAAACAAGCTAGATGAGAATATATTGTCTCTCAAAGTCCTTCTATATTTCATTTAAGTTTCATATATAGTGTGTGAATGTGATTACTGTTTCTTAGTACAATATTCTAGACTGCATTGCAAAACATGATAAGAACTGCAAAATGCATGTAAAGCACATGAAATATCACAATTTTTAAAAATGTCCTGTACGCCCACACAAGTGTTTTCACTTTGCCCTAATTAGACATCTGCCCAAGAAGAAGTCGAGGAGGGATTTATACAAGGCCTTCAAACTAAAGCAACCAATCAGAATGATTAAAGTGGAAGATGTCCCGGCTTAACAGGTGCAACAGAGTGTGAGAGATCAAGCGCGAGGTATACCAGCCCACACAGCCCTCAGAAAAGGGGAAGGTAATAGGGAAGGTTAAGTGAAAACACCTGTGTGGGTGGACAACATTATTCTCGCTTTGTGTTGTCTGTAGGTGTTCACTTTGCGAACAGTTGAAAATTGTTAATATATATCTTTAAAAATGAAAAAAAAAACAAAACAAAAACTGTACTATTGAAGCTAACTTAACGATGCCAAACCTAAAATGCAACAGCTATTTTTTTCCTTCACAAAGTCAATAAATGCTCCGACCTGATTTGTGCGTTGGTTCACAGACATCATTCTGATCCAACACTTTACTATCCATTTAAAGGGTCAAATAAGTTTAAAGTATTCAAACAAGAGCCAACAGCCACACTATTTCAAGCTAAATGCAAATGGCAGCGTGCTAACAGGCTGACGTTTAGCAGGTGTAATGTTGTTCACTCCAGTCTGGCAACTTGTCATCATTTCATCACTTGCAGGTTGAGTATAGACTGAAAAAATACTGAATTATGAGAATCTGGAGGGAAACTGGGCCATATTTTGAGGTAAAACTCCATATTTGATTTCGTAATGTTAGCATTCAACCACTTCCTAGCTAGCATTATCATTTGATTACATCTGTTGTGTTTCACTTCCAGGCTTAAATAAATGCGTCCAAGATATGTGTTGATATTTCAGAACTAATTCATGCCTCTTCTATCATATCGTGTAACACTAAGTGACGTTAGCTGTGAGGTGGCTGAATACTAATGTCAGCTGTTGTCTAATGGGTCATCAAATATGTTTTATCTTGAACAATGGCCTGATGTCTGTCTGGATTTTCACTGTCCATTGCCTTACAGGTGCTGTTCAGTCGATAAGGAGTAACGATTTGTCAGAGTCCCTGTGTTCATATGGCTTGCAATCTGAAACACAGCAGTACCACACTTGACTTTCCACCCTGAGCGGAGGAAAATGGCCGCTGTGTGGTGGCCAGTGAATGTCTTGACAAAATTACTTGGCAGGTCATCCAGTAGTTGTTCGGACACTACACTGAACCAGAGTAGCAGCGTGGCTAACAGACAGCAACAAACACTACATGTCTCAGTCCTAACCTTCATCTCTTAAAAAAAAACATCAGAACAACTCATCCATAAACATATAATCTCTAATCCTTGTCTCCATATATATGTTCCATGTTAAGATCATATCATGATCATATCGTAATCATCCAGATCAACTAGCAATAACCACAGAGGACACGACATGAGGTATGCTGTTTTTGGGGGCGATACATTATCTCTGTTTATCTCTCTCATCGTGTTCTGTTGGGCCCAGTTGGTCTTTTTAGGGCCATGAACAAAGCCACTCAGGCCCCGGTGACAGACCGCTACGTTGACAGGGCACGGTGTCTGAGCTCACATGCTTTTTGTGGCTCTGTCTCTCAGAGCAGTGCCTCCCAAAAAAGACGCTGCATCATGGGGCCCACGCTTGGTACGTTCCCCTCTGATCCCTCTCTTAAGGCCTAAACAGCAGCTGGCGAGATTAGAAAGAGGACACAGACGGACACACACACAGCCTCTCCAACACGACCGGCTAGGGGAGATCTGGTTCAGACTGGACTTGGCTTTTGTCATAAGAATCTTTTGACTGGACCCAGTTCGTCCAAATACCTCCGTTGAACAAGATCACCTTGCCTGGACCCTTATGTCCGTGGATCTCCAGCAACCTAACGGTGGCCCCTGTCTTCTCTTGGAACCTCTAACCCCACACGGCTGCTTCGTTTTGGGTTCCAGATTGAATCGCATGCATCTCAAGAACCGACGGGTCTCTACTTAGCACACTTCAGCCATGAGCTTTTTCGGGTAC
Organism: Acanthopagrus latus; assembly: GCF_904848185.1. NCBI lineage: Eukaryota > Metazoa > Chordata > Actinopteri > Spariformes > Sparidae > Acanthopagrus > Acanthopagrus latus. The sequence goes on along the minus strand of NC_051052.1, from coordinate 11,768,407 downwards.
CGCCGAGAGCTGAGTAAGTACGAAGATGTCGACGAGGACGAGCTTCTGGCTTCACTCAGCCCTGAAGAGCTGGCTGAGTTGGAAAAGGAGCTTGTGGACATTGATCCTGACGCCAACGTACCCATAGGACTCAGACAGAGAGACCAGACTGACAAGACCCCAACGGGCACCTTCAGCAGAGAGGCCCTCATGAAGTATTGGGAAAATGAGACGCGTAGACTCCTGGAGGACGAGATAAGTGGAGGAAGCCCCAAACCGGTCAGTAATGACTTTTAATTAGATTTACTTGGCGTTTGTAGAATGTGCCAGAGGCAAAGCCAGCTTGTTTGAAGATGTATCAGACAGAATTCAAGACAGATTACTCAATGGTAGGGAAGAAGAGTCTGGAGGAAGATGGTTGATTGTCGAGTCTCATTCCCAGGTGGTCAAACACTGATGCTTTGGGCAGTTTTTCGGCCTGAAATTGTGACCCAAGGCATCTGTTTGACAATCTAGGAATGAGACTCAACAATCAACTACGCTTCTCTTTCCTACCTTTGATACATCTAAAAGTAAGCAGTCATCTGAATTACTAATAGGAAAGAAAATCACAAGCTGCTCTTTCTTCCACTGTTGCTTTAAAATCATCTGCGTATATTTAGCTTTACAAAACATGTTATATACGTATACAAGAAAACAAATTCCCCAAACGACAGGATTTAATTTCAAAATTTGAATATTTTTTAACACACAGGATGAGGAACAAGAGGAGGAGTGTGTGACAGAGGAAAGCAGCGGAGAAGAGGAGGAGAAAGATGTTGAAAATGAGAAAGAACAGAAAAAGCACGAAAAACCAAAGGAGAAGGAAGAAGAAGAAGAAGAGGAGGAGGAGGAGGAAGAGGAAGAAGAGGAAGAAGAGGAGGAGAGCGAGGAAGAGGAGGAAGCTGTAACAGAGGAGGAGGAAGATGAGGAAGAGGAGGAGGAGGAACAAGATAATAAATCAAAACCTGAACCCGCAAAGGATTCTAGGGTGCTGACACCACAGGATGACGGGCCCATGCTACTGAAGCCGCAGAGGGTGGAGCCTATGAGACTGACTCCTCCCCCTCCACCCGTCGACCCGAACGCGACTGGAAACCCAACCGTTGTCGATGATGCTCTCCAACAAGTTCTCAGCGACGACCCTGAACTCACCGAGGTTAATCTCAACAACATTGACGATATTTCAAAGGTATGAATACAGACACGTCATGAGAGGCTTCATTACAACAGGCTTGGATTCTGTTAAGTTGTCAAACACCACTTACTACGTCTGATTTACGCAAGACACCCAAATATGCAACCTCCTGAATCAAGGTTAAAAGAAAACTTTCAGTGAAGTGCCACTGTTTTGTCAAATTAGTAGATCATCTTTGCATTTTAACCAGCCCAATTTTCAGACTACATGTTAGTTGTAAGTATCTTTTTCTATATTTGTTTAGCTTCACTTTTATATTTCGCTGTCATAGTGCTGTGCTTATGCTCCGGTTAGGGTTTCTGCACAAAAACCACTTGGTGTGGGTTAGGGGAAAACATCATGGTTTGGCTTACAATACCTGTTTTGGTTGCCACTAAAATGGCTTGAGGTGGTTTGCTTACCCATGAAAAACATCCAGTTTAGGTGGCAGCAACAACAACTACAGATGGTCTGTCTCTATCTTTGACAAATACCTGGTTCTGATCAGCAATTAAATGCCTGGACATGTTCTGCCATCATGTGAAAAACACCCAGTTTTGGTTGCTGGCGTTGGTTTTGGTTGATTCAAAAAATGCCTGAGATGGTCCAGCTTTCCATGACAAATATCTGGTTTCGGTCGCTGGAGATCTCAAAGACTCAAACTGCAGTCGCCAGGTTGGCAGCGCTGTAGCTCGTAATAATGTCAAACCTTCCCCTCCACATCCTGTTGTGAAAGCTTGCTAATAAGAATATAATTTGAAGGCTTGGTTCAAATGTCACCCTTGGACATATTTATGGTTTGTAGAAATATTTTTTCCTGGTGACTGGGCTGGTTTCAACATTTGGCTTGAGTTTGGTCAGTGGTTAGCATTTGTTAGCCTCCAGCTTGCTACCATCCTGCTCTTGACTGTTGGGTAACTTTTGATTATATGCCAGGCTATTTTTAGAACCGGGCATCTAGCCATCGTTATGCAATGGTAGGCACAGTTACAGACTGGAAAATTAACTTCATATTGGTGTCCCCAGTCAACAGCTTTGACAAGGTCTCTGTGTTCTGCAGGCACCTTTAGGAAAGATTAAATCAGCCCGTAGTTAACCTGATGGCATCTACATCTTAGGTGCAAGCCCTCGTGTTGACAACACTGGCCATACTGAAGTGTTAAATGTCTTCAGGGGTGCTCTGACCTTTATGCTCTGGATTATATAAGTATCTATATTTACTTCTTAGGAAACCCTAATCAGATTTGCAGAGGCACTGAGGTCCAACACACACGTGCGGGTCTTCAGCCTTGCTAACACCCGAGCTGACGACCCCGTGGCTCTGGCTGTCGCTAAGATGCTGAGGGAGAACTCGTCCATCACCAGCCTCAACATAGAGTCCAACTACGTGACGGGGAAGGGTGTGATGGCGATGGTTCAAGCACTGCCAGGAAACAACACCCTGACTGAGCTTCGGTTCCACAACCAGAGACACATGTGTGGAGGACAGGTTAGCTACCCTCACTTCCAAAGGGACCATAATCTGGTTTGTAGTTCTCGTCCTCCTGCATTTTGAAATGTCTGTCTTCCTCAAACTCCCCTGAACAGGTGGAGATGGAGATGGTGAAGATTTTGAGGGAAAACCACACCTTGATCAAGCTGGGCTACCAGTTCAACCTGCCTGGTCCCAGGATGAGCATGACGGGGATCCTCACCAGGAACCAGGACCGCCAGAGGCAGAAACGTCTGCAGGAGCAGAGACAGCAGCAGCAACAGGGGGCGCCAGAGGGAGCCGTTAACCCCAGAACCACTGCTCTGGTACTTGCTTTTTACCCATTATGAAATGTGGGTAGTAAAACAGGACTGTTTTTGTTAGTGTCCCACTGGCTGAAAATCGAATTCTGCTTTTCTTTTGTCCTCCTTATTGTTTTTAAAGTGCCCATCACTGTGAAGAGCTCTTCGGCTAACAAGCTACATGCTAATGACATGGATAAATTTGGTCTGTTTATCTGATAAGCATGCTTTACTTGACCAAGTCTGGTAATGATATTACTTGCTAGCTGGCAAACTGTAAGCTGTAAGGTACACAGGGCTTAAACCTGAATACTATGCAACTGACTTTGTCTTTTACACTTCAAGTGGTACCTCCCTTTATATCTGACTATCAACATTTTCACCCTCCACAGTGCAAACACCTGCAAATTTTAGTTTAAATGAGCCTACTAGCCTATTCTTTTTTTGTTCCGTCTATCTCTAGAAAGGAACTCCTCGCTCGTCGCCCTACAGCTCGCCCAGAGCCTCTCCCTGGTCCTCCCCCAAACTCCCGCGGGGCGACCTGGCTAAAAAACAGACTCCCCCTGCTCCGCCTCCTCCTCCACCTCCACCGCCTCCTCCTCCCCCACCCCCTCCACCACCGCCGCCACCTCTCCCTCAGAGGGAGAAGAAGCCCACCAGGATGATCGCCGAGGTCATCAAGGCGCACGAGGCGGGCAGCAAGAAGGTGACAAAGACGAAAGGTAAGAAGGGCAAGAAGGGGAAGCTGAAGGAGAAGGGCAGGGACGAGACGAGTTGCATCCTGAAGGAGCTCAAGAACGCGCTGAGGCCCGTGTCGTTGGAGAGGCGAGGGGAGGAGGGCAGCAGGCCATCCACGCCCATGAGGTCAGCCCACGACCAGCTGATGGAGTCCATCCGCGGCAGCAGCGTCCGCAACTTGAGACGGGTGAGCGGAAGGGTTCATGCAACTACAATGCCTTTGAAACTTTTTCTTTTATATAAACGGACACAACTTGTTAATCAGGTTGTATTATTTGGAAATGTATTGAAAAGTGGCTGAATAGTTCCTCCTCCTCCACAAGCACTTGAACGGTGGCCTTAATTCAAAACTGCGTCGTCCCTCTGCCGGCAAACCGAACAAGTGGGAAGTTTAATTTAGATGAGGATGACACAGAGTCAGCGGTGTCTGAGTCATCTCTGTGGCTGACATCCTATGTTTTCTCTGCACTGGGGTGGGCAGGCAAAAGGCTGCTCGGCACCAGCCAGCACTGTGGTACAATCACAATACTGTAACAGCCAGGGCGAGAGATACAGGACGGCCAAAATACAGCACGTCAAATTCTTACCCTGAGGACAAAGATGAGAAAAGAAGGACGGTAAAACAAATAAGAGAGCGCTCAAGGTTTATCTAATATTTCATAACAGTGTACCACTGTTACTGTGAGGGAATTTAATGGCCTGAACTTTGTTTTGGTGTAATTATTATGCAAGACAAGTAATACCTTGCAGAGGCTTTGGCACAGCTTGTTATATTGTTAGAGTGGAAAATCAGCTGTGCCCTCAGATGGCGGGGTCTCCTAGCTGTGAAATTCCTGCCACTCAGCGCAGCTATTTATAGGAACGGTTCAGCGGAGCTCTGATAAAGGCAGATATGACACGTTAACGCGGCACACACACCAGCAACACGCATTCGACAGCGACCGTCCGCTAACACTTTGTTGACGACACCGAGGACATCACGCACAGGTCTGATCCCAAGGAAACACAGTCAGAGTGAGATGCCTGTCTTTATGATTATATTAAATTGGAACACTGCAGTCATGATGCCATTTAAAGATAAGGTCACCCAAAACTGAAAATTCAGTCAACAACATTCTCCCAAACAGCTGAAGTAGCTTGGGACTTGTTGACAACTGCTAAAAAACATAAAATGGCTCCACAAAGCTCATCCAGCATAAACCAAGTCCCTGGAAGCCCCAAGTTTCCAAATTGCCTTTGAGAAAAGTTATTTACACCTCAAGCGTCACAGCTTCAGTGAAGATTTCATATTAAAAAGGGTAAATAATGGCTTTTCATGTCATTTTGGGTTCTCAGTGCTTCTGGAGAACCTGGTGAACGTATCCCTCAAGGTAGCGCCGCAGAGTTAGTCAAAAATCCTAATCTTCACAGTTTACAGTAAGGAAGGTGCATGGTCAGCTTGCCAGTTAGCTTCGCATAGCATAAAGACTAGAAGCAGGAATAAAGCCTGATGTCAGCACGATAAAACCGCCCTCCCTCCTTTAAATGAAGTGGGAAGTGTGGTTTGAAAACTAGCCTACATTCTTGTAGCCATGCCTCAGAAGTCATGATTGCCATCTCTCTCTTTTTTCTTTTTTTTCAAATTTCTCGGTCATGACCACTGACTCATGCCCCATTCCTCGAAAATTCCCTGCCGTCACCATCAGATTTCTTCAAAAGCATGTGAGCCTTTGGAGATGTCTTTTAAGACCTGCACTGAAAACTGACATGGTGTTGTTGTTTTCCAGGTGGAAGTCCCACATCATCTACGATAATACGAGCAGAAAAAATAATAATAATTAAAAAAAAGAAGAAGGTCTAGTCGTTGCTGTGGAAACTGGGGAGTCTGCATCATGATGACGATGGAGCGACTAACTGTGATGGAAGCACCAGGTGAAAACATGTTGGGCATCCGGAAGAGACAAAAACTGAATTCATACAAAAAATATGTATACTGGAATATTGCACTGTAACAATAACTTACATTTTATGAATGTTTAAGTTTTTAAAAAATATTTATGCAGAATTGTGCTTAATTTTAATTCTGAAATGAGTTGACTGTACTGTTTACTTATAAGTTTTTTTTTTAAGTCACTGTTTTCTTGTAAAGTTGTAAATACGACCTGCTTGTTGGTGGAATTACGTGTTGATTTCTAAATATAACCATTTGGTGTTTACGGCACTACTCTTGTACACTGTTTTCTTCATCTTTGGTTACTGGATGAGATCCATTTAAAAGAAAAGGGTCATGTTGTTGTGCAGCAGCATAGGAAGCTCACACAGGCTCTGTTTTTTTATATCAGTGAGTCAGCTCACTGGTCAGCACCGCTGATGCATACTCCCACTCCGACACACTCACAATACACCCACTCCGGTCAGCACGTATCAGAGCGGGGCGTCTGCGCACTTTGTTCGAACAATTCACAATACATGACATGTGAAGGGAAAGAATAGACGCTCACTACGGATGTCACGGACATCTCAGAAGAGACAGTGACTTTTGACAAACATCACAGGATCGCGTGGAGCCAGTGGGCTGCTTCCAGTAAAAGCAGCAGCACCAGACAATGACTGTAAAGTCAGACCGTGAAGCCTTTGAGCGAAGAAATGACACATTCTTCCTCTTAAAAATGGAAGGTTTGAGAAGTGAAACACCTTAAATCAATTCAGTACACTCTGGGGAATTACAGCTAGGCCTTTGGTGGAATTGGAATGGTATGACCAGCAAGGGATGGCTGCTGTTAGCTAATGTTAGCGAACATATGATTTGGAAAATGTCATAAGTTTGCTCACTTTGTAGCCCTTTTTTCCCCCAAATTGTCAATTAGGTTTGTTTGAAGTGAGATAAAGTAACAGACCTCTTCCATATATTTTAGAATAAAACATAAAAGAAACAGCTAAAATGATCAACAGAATGAGAAGTTATGGCACCACTCCCCTCTAGGTCCCAACAACAACAGGAACCGGACCGCAAGCTGCACCGCTAACTTAGCTGACTAGCTAATGTTGTGGAGCAGTAACAGCAGCTTTGTGTGCAAAAAGAATTAAACAATTACAATGATTTCCCTGTTTTTACTAGGTAATAATGTACTCTCGGTACTCACCTATTTCCTTTGACCGAAAATGTCCCACTGAAAAGGAAATAACAAGAGTAAGAACCCAACATGGATTTTCCCTTGATAATGTATCCACACATCTTTTGACTGACTAGATACAGTCAGTTAGCAGCTACTCTTAAGTTATTTCACAAGTGGATTCAAAATGAATCTCTTCAAGCACACCCTGGATCAAACTGGACCTGTTTGACCGAAGTTAGCTGGTAGATATTGGACATTACTGACGTGTTGAAATGCTAACGTCATTTAGCTTAATTACATCGAGCAAGCAGACATATTTAGCTAACTATTCGTATTAAGTTGGCGCACAGAGAAAACAGTTAAAACATTTGGGCAACAATGGTGTTACTGGTTTGACCCAGTAACACCATTCACGTAAACATTAGCTAACATTAGCCACCAAAGTGGTTTTATTGACAAATTCAGCTTTTTATTCCCAAAGTTATATTCTGTTTGGAATTACTTTAATTTTCAAAGTTGTAGGGACAGTGGGTAGGCTACCATTTAAAACTATTCTGGAGTTTTCAGGGTCAGTGGGTTTGACCCAAGTACGGGTGACGGGTTCTGGATGAAGAGACCAAGATCATGATGAGAGAGTGAGAGATGTGAGCTATTAGCGTTGTCTATCTGAATCGCGCTCCTGCGTTTGTTTGTGTGTTTTGGAAGAGTTCCCGTGACTCCTAAATCCACAGTGCAGCTGTTCGAAGTCTACACGCTGTCTGCCTCAGGGGTGGCAACAACAGAAAAACTACAAATTGCATTATGGGAAAAACCATTTCCCCCAAAGTGTACCAGAAGATTTTAAGACTGATCTCCTGCTCAAAGGCATTCCATGAATTACACCAGAAAGTGGCAATTATTTATTCTCAAAGCACAGATTATTTTGCAAACTTGCTTCTGACAGAAACATGAAGCAGAAAGTCCAACCTCTAACTAGATTTACTCCTAAACAGGGTACGCTGCCACAGCTCCTCTATAACCTTGCCGTGCGCAGCAGCTCAGCATACACAATGCATTCCTTTGGCTGAGCGTCCTCAGAACAAAACTTCCTTCGCTCGAGTACAGCACTTTGTCATACATGTCCGAATGCCAACAGGGGGATCCTTCTGTGTAACTCATCTATATGATGCATAGACTTCCTGCTTGTCAATGAGGTCTCTGCACCCAGGGTGGTCGCCGCATTATGCTTATTTAAAATTCAAAGATGGGTCAGAAGGGAAACGAAATACCAGCCGGTCACAACGAAATTGTTTAGCACTCAAGCTGGCTCGTATTCGCGTAGCGCCGAGCTGCGGAATATCCCTTTAGCCTTCCCCGTCACAACTCTCAGGCCCTTTGACCTTTGCATTCCTCTCCCACTGCGCTGCTGCTGATTTACATACACTGCGAGGCTATTTTAAAAGGATGAGTTCACACAACATTTTTAAAACATTCAGTTGTCATCCACTCACTGCTGAGGGTTTTGGAGTCCGCGAAGAAGATCTCTGGACATCTGGAGACCTGGATTACGCTGGATGAGCTGTATGGAGCCTTTTTTTTTTTTTTTTTTCCCTTTTTTTCTTTTTAGGGCTTCTGTTTTGTTCCTCAGGTGTTTAGGAGAATGCTGCGAAGCTCCCGAAATGTTTTGTGGGCTACGAAATTTTCTGTCGGCATGGGGGGTGAACAGGTGACTGCATTTTAATTTTTTGGTTGAACTAGTCCTTTAAGCTGTTGAACGCACCTGTTACTTTAAGTGCACTAAATGTCAAGGTCACCAATAACTGATCTAATATTCTACCTTCGCTGTGCTGCTTCACCAAAGTCAGATTTGTGAACATCTGACGGCTTTTAAAAAAGCACCATTTCCAAAAGACAACATTTTGCATCACCTGACATTATATTTCTTAATTTATACATCACCGCTGAGTGTAAGAATTAAAAGAGATGGTCTCCATATAAACACTGCATCCAACTGTGCCACAACACTAGTGGAAAGTGCCATACCTGTTTTGATCCCCCTCATAAGCTCTGCAGCAGAGAGAAGCAATAGAGGCAGGGTCAGCGTGGTGTCAGCTGATGTGCACACCAACTAAAAATAAACGGCAGAGGCACTGAATTGTTGGCTCATTATTGTGTCGGTCACACTAATCACGGGGTGGACTCTCGCGGCGGCTTCTAAAAATATCATTTAAAGAGGGAAACTTTCAGTCCCTCATGTTTGCATTTTTTCTCCTGGAGGATATTCACTTAGGGCATCTTGTGTTTTTGCTTCTGTTCCTACAGGTCTGTCCCTGATTTATTCTTATAGCTGTGGTCTGCTTCTGATGAAATATCTTGAATTCTGCTTTTTCCTTTTCTTTTGGAGATTGGAGAAAAGGACAACAACAACAACCGTCACTCAACCAGTTTTCACATCCACGTGGCTCGGAGGGCTGAAATGGCAGCAGTAAAGTCTGTGATAACCTTCTGCTCAGCTGTTCACAGATCAGTCCAGCTCCCTGTCTGGCTTTCGCTCCTCGTGCACCTGCATACACAAACAGATGCTCGGGATTGAATTGCATGGTTGACGGATGTGATTGTGCTCTCTGTGCTGAAATCCGTGTGCATAAAGTATTCAACCCCAGTCAATGTTAACCGTCAGGTGTCTAAAACAGTGCTGTGTTTTGTGCTCTTGAATGGCCAAAATTGAAACTGAACGGCACCTGTTGTGTTTAATTACCAAGACGTGAAATGGGAAATTCTGGTGATCTATTTCCTAAATCTAACACTAGATCGATTTCTCTCTTAGGGGTGCAATAAGAAAGAATTGGCCCATAGCAGCTGTGGAGCGGGATGGCCGCAGCTAGCTGGTTAGCATGCTAAGAAGGATTCTACAAAGTCCCCTTTTAGTCATTTTACCTACAAAAATGTATGTATCTAAGCAAGGCACAAGAACAATGATTCATATTTTAATCTTCTTTGCATTATTAATTGAGCTAGAAAAATCTGGGGGGCCAAATCAAACCTTTCGTCAGCCCTGGTCCTAACCCAAAACACAAAAACACTTGAGTTTTATTCTGAAATGATGCAAAAGCAAAGTTTTGAGAAGAAACAGCCATTATAACCGACTGTGACAGTAAAAGAAGCCCAAAATAACAAAGAATGTAAATATCACCTTTTATTGGAGTGTACAATGTATGTGAGTTCATTATTTGTCAAGCCTCATTGATAAGGCCTGGCGTCCATAACATCTTATTAACGGAGTTACCTACAGATGCTAACTTCAGCGAAAAACATGGCTAGGGTTTTTTTTTTCCCCCCAAAAAAGTATCTTGATAATCGACAGGTCATCAAACAAGTGGCAATTTGTCTCTCAAAGACAATAAACAAATAAACAGAGGCGTTTTAAAACATCTTGACACGTCATAGCATTATTTCTGGATAACCCACAACATGTTAGCAATACTGATTCGACATTTGTTAGCATGTGGGTAATTAGCATCTGTTGTTCTGGAATGCTACTGTAATACTAAATTCTTAGATCTATCCGCTAAGAGCTAGGTGGCTAATTAGCTTGCTAAGAGATGTATTGTCATTACAAGATGTATTTTATTTGTAAGACAAAACTTTTTTATTGCCCAAATATGCAGGTAATGAGCCCTAATTTACAAAAAATGAGTCATCAACTGCTGTAGTACTAACACGGCCCCCTAAGGCCAAGCTTCACCTTTTACACTAAAGGAACAAAGGGTTAGCATGTAGCGGCTCTGGTGCCCTTTGTTGCAAAGATTTAAAGAGGCATGACAACTTCTGAGCGGAGATGGAACACTTTCTTAATCTTACTGCTGAAAACTTAAATTAATTAGCGATGAAATGCACTTTTCCTTAATTGAATACACTCAGGGGTTTTGCGGTTACCACTATTTTTGGTCTGTTATGACCAGTTAGCAAACTTCACTTAGATATTAGCTCTGAGACAAACATTGATATTTGTCCCTTTGAGCTACCATTACAATAGGCGTATAATTGGCATTTCTTTTGTAATTATAACTTAAGGCTGTAGTATCTGCTGGCAAGGTGCTGTAGCTTTTAAAGAGACTCATCTTCTCCGGTCAGTTAGCAAGCAATGCTAGTGCGAAGTCCCCAATATGTTGCTTTCTTTGGAGCCAGTCTGGGTGAGTTTATCACCAGTTGTCTTTCATTAAGAATAAAGTTTTTATTCATTTTATTTAACTTGCCATTTAAGTATCGTCCTTGGTGTCAAGTCCAACTTTAAATAATCACATAGCAGGAATTCTTGGGAAACATTATTTAATGCGGAAGAAATACATGATTTGGTCTTTGTAGGGAACAACTGACCACTGTTCTCTCATCAGCGATTCCTATATTACACCTCATGATTTATCAGTTAGTCAAGAAAATATTGATACTTGTTTGATAATGCCATGAATCTAGTGTTTCTCCATATACTGTCAGCACTTAGTGTCTTCAACAGGAGGAACGCTGCTTTAAGCCCCGCTGAGTCTGTGCAGTAACTTAGCATGTGGACCCATTATAAGCATCAGGTGTGTAAAACTAAAGTGTCTTTATTCCTTGAGCTTTACACCATGAAACCTGATTTCCAACAAACAGGCATTTATTCATACTCTGCTTGCTACTGTGGAAAACAAAAGAAAAAGATAAAAAGACGATTTCAACTGAATCTGTAGTGTGACCGTGACAAAAAAAAGTAGTAAATTAACAACAGATAGCTGTTGCCACCTCTGTGTGTGCCGTATGTAATGGTGTGGGTTAACGGTTAAAAATGCTTAATGTCCACGTGTACTTTTGCCTTATAGCATAGGTATGTTCAATAATGATACAGACCTGAAAATGTCCTGTATTCATGCAACGAGTCTCCTCTCTCAATCTGTGCAAAAATATAACAAGACTCAAAACTCTGGAGCAAATTTACAGTCGACAGCAAAAATGGAGCTAAATATTCCAAAAAAGAGCATTTTTCCTTTTTTTTCTTCTTTGTTTTAAGAAAATATGAGTGCTAAACTAGGAGCATTTGAATAAGTAAAAATAAACTAGAAGAGCAATAGGGTATGAAAATAGTTTGATTTTTTTTCTTTCCTCCTGATGAACAATGACTACACCACGGATGAAGGATTTGTGGATTTCGTAAGCCCCTCCCCCTTCAATCACTGACCGAAAAAGAAAAAGAAAAAAAAAAACAACAAAACATTCAACGCTAAGTTCCAAGAGACAACTTGATGTAAAAATTGCACATGTCAATCTGGGGGAGTGGGAACACAGGAGAGCGAACATGTGTGATGGGAGGCAGCTCATATGAAGGATGGCTGAGTGACAGATGGAGGTGAGGGACCTTGAAGAGTTGGGTGGGGGACGTGGGAGGAGGAGGAGGAGGAGGAGGAGGTGCATAGAGATGGAGAAAGCAGAGCGTGGTTAAAACGAGACACGTGACGTATTGCTATCTTTAGACATAGATGGGAGCCGACGGAGATGGACATGAAGACATGAAGAAGGAACCTAAGATATGTGAATGACGAAACATTTACAGATTAAATGAGGTATTGCACAGATTAATAAAAAAAAGCATAAAGGCAACAAAAATATACAGCAAGTCGATAGAACATTTACATTTATACTTTTTGAAATTAAAGATTTTTCTTTTTTTTTTAGAAAGATGAGAACAAGTTTAGTGTCAGAATCATCCGGGGGGGTCGGGGGGGATGGGAGAGAAAAAAGAAGAAGAAGAAGAAGAAGAAGAAGAAGAAGAAAATATCTAGTCCTCCCATTCATCTTCATCCTCAAAGTCCTCATCATCGTCGTCGTCATCATCCTCATCTGTGGGAGAGAGGACGATCACATTTAAGTTGACTGTGACAGCTGAGCGAATGTTCTAACTGGAAATACTGGAGTACTTCCTTTTACAGATTACTGTAGTATGTTTTTGAAGAAGCAAGAATCAGGTTGTATCTATTTTTAGGACAACTTCTTTAAAGGAGGGAAAGTTTCTTCCACTCAAAGGCTCAAAGTGGAAAAAATAGAAAAATCACAAGGTTGTTTCCAGACTGATGATGAAGTGGTGAAAGTCTAATTTATATTGGGACAGCACTGAGTCATCTGACAGAAAATGACATAGCGGTGTCAAGCAGCTGCTCCTTTTTTTTTCCCAAAGGCTGAAGGGGTTGAACTTCTCAAAGCACTTGTGCAGAACAACTCATGTCCCCTCAGAATCCACTAAGACTGTGAAATTAAAAAAAATCCTGTCACAGCTGCATGACAGCATGTGAAATATTTGCTGGTTTCAGCCTCTTACATATCTCTCTATATCTTTTCTTTGTCATTTATAACATTTTATGAAGATTGTTTGTGTTTTGGACTGTTGGATGGACAAGAGAAGCATCAGAAGTTGTCACTGTGGGCTCTGGGACATTGTGATGAGCATCATTTTTAATTTGGTCACATTTTGTGGACTGAACAGTTAATCAAATAACTGACACTAATAGCGTTTGACAAGTGAGACTGTGGACTTCTTCTGTACATGACCACTATATGCTAGCTGAAGAGATGTGTTTGTTTGTACCTGATGAGTGAATAGCCTTGCTCCGCTTCTGCATCACCTCCATCAAAGCCCCCACGATGCCTGCCGAGGGGGCGGGGTTGGAAGGTGCTGCATCAGGTGCGTCTTCCCTCTGTAAAGAACAGGTGGTTGAAGTTAAGGCACAGGATGCAGATTAATACATGCTGCTTTAGAGGTGTGTTCGGACTCTGACCGTTTTCAGCTGGATTCCTTGTCTGATTTGGTCCAGAAGTGCGTCCCTGCCGGTGCTGTTGCTCACCGGCCTCTCCTTCTGCTCCACCTTCTTCAGCTGGGTGCCTTCTCTAATCTGACTCAGCAGCGCCGACTTCCCGGACCCGCCGCTGTCTCCTCCGTTAGCCTCCGTGGGCAGCGGCGGAGGAGCAGGGGGTGGGGGACCAGGAGGAGGTGGAGGGGGAGGAGGAGGAGGCGCTCCTCCGATACTGGGTGGAGCTGGTGATAAGGCGGGAGGAGGCGGCGGGGGCACCACTGGAATTGAGGCGTGGGCCGGTGGAGGGGGAGGCGGGAGGGAGCCCCGGCTAGGCGGGGGAGGCGGTGGAGCGGACATGCCGGGTCGGGATGGAGGGGGAGGAGGGGGCGCAGAGACAGGAGCTCTGGAGGGGGGAGGCGGTGGAGGGGCACCTCGGCCACGGGCAGGAGGAGGGGGAGGAGGGGCTGAGCTGTGGTGCGGGGGTGGGGGAGGGGGAGGAGGGCCGCCTCTGGATGGAGGGGGTGGAGGAGCTGGAAAGAAACAAAAACTTGTTAAGTAAAAAAAAAAAAAAAGCACCAATCAGAGTTCACATGGCAGTTTCAAAGAGCGTCCAGATTTATTACATCAATAATAATAATTTAAAGGAGCATTATGTAGTTTGGAAAACACATTTAAACTTAGAAAAATTCATATTTTCCATAACTAAACAAGCTGTTCTTAGAGGAAATTAAGGTCCCAGAACATTGTTTGAAGATAGAAAGTTGGCAGGGTCCGCCACATATAACATATAAACAAAGTAAAACAGCATGAAACTGTGGTGTCCTTTAAGGTCAGTTTGTTTACTCAGTCATGAAAACAAAGAGAGTTTGTTTACCTAGCTTGTTTTGGAATAAAAATAAATAAATCAACGAGAATCTTTCTCTTCTGATTAAAAATGTCTTGCCTAAAACTACAGAGTGCACCTTTACTCTACACATTTTTTCCACTTGAAGATCTGGATGGACACAAAAGATTTCGCAGCATCTCTGTCAAAAAAGTCTCAGCTTTCCAATCCTTGCCTGTATTAATGCATCACTGAGTCGTATAATTAACCCACTACTGGCAGCCTACTCACACATTGCTCATCTTGTTATCAAAAACTAACATAATATTGGTCTAAATCTTTTATTTTCCCCCGTGATGAAGAACTACTCAAACGGATTTGCCCAAAGAAGGTATTCATTTAGAAACATTCTGCTGATTTGGTCTAATAGCTGGGTATAGAAGCATAAACCACAGCCAGAGTTCACATGTTTGGCTAAGACAGAAGTTAAACAGCAAACAATAATCATCAACATAAGAAATACTTCATGTAATAGTTAATAAAAGTAATGATTATGAGAATGTAAGCAATGCATGTCAGTTTCTCAGGTCTTCAGCTGGTACTGAAGCATCATGCAGTTGTATAAACAAACCACTGGGTGCAGCCTTCTTGCACGTAACTGCTGTTAATCTTGTTATTTAAAACGTCAGCATCATTTGTACAATATGGTGGACAAAGAGCGAGAGTTTAAAAAGGTCAGAAATCATGATGAAGCAACCGCGTAAGATTTCTGGGTCTCCAGGTGAAGTAATAATGCCGCAGAGTCAGATAATCATAAAAACATCCAGCAAATAACACAGCAAAACAATCTGAACTCACTCCAGTAACTGCAAAGTCACACCCCAAATAACTGAGTTTTTTAAGTTCAACTTGACATGCACAGTCAGTCCGTCATGCATAGAAACCTACCACTCCACCTGGGCGGACCTGGGGAACCACACGAGATTACATTTAACAACATTAGCCAAAACTCTGAAGTCAGGACAGTGAAGAATCTGCTCTCATTCTCTACTATCTGTCTTCCCAGCAGTGTATCCCTCTCACCTTGTCTCCGCAGCTCATTTTTGACGGCTTCTACGCCTCCTTTCTTCTCGATGAAGTCGTAGATGACCTTTGAAGTCTCCTTGTCCTTCAGCTGAGCCTCGGAGATGCCGCACATATCGAACAGGTTCTTCAGCTCTGGGTCCAAGTTATTCAGCTGGAGGCAGAAAAGAGAGACAATGAGTTGATGACTGACGATCAGCCACTGAAGTAATCATTTTTTGGTGTTCGGGTCAGTGAAAAACAATCATCATCATCAACTGAATGAAAAACACAGTAACAAAAACCGGCCGTAAGAGTGGCTTTGCCTTGGTGCTCTTTATGTTAAGATCTGTGATGGGATCTTGCTGGTTTTAATCTGTATTTATGAGCTTTGCAGCTCAGTAACACATTATGTGACTGACATGTTGAGTAAGGATTAAAAAGGAACATTTGAAAAAAGCAGGATTACTGTTCGACACTGACTGTCAAACGTCACTTCAATCGTATCAACTGGTGCACCCAGGAAAGAGTGGGTGTGTCAGAAGTAACTTTGTGACACTTTACACTGGCCTCTGTCAAGATGAGACCACAATGTCTGCCATTCTGCTGCCACCTGGTGGTGTGAGGTAACACTACCAGGTTGGCACCAAGGAAGAAGATGATGACCCAGACTTGAAAACAAGTCAGAACAGGGCTTTTATTATGATCTTTTGAGAGAGTTCAGCTGCTTCTGGTTCTCATATTGTGTTGTGTTGCTAGCAGGGGCGATAAAGAGAGGGCCACAAGTAACACATCATCATGTCCGCTCTCATGGCTAACTGTGCTGAATGCCATATGTTGGTGCGGTTACCAGGCCTGTTGTGGGAACTCCTTTTTATTGGACAATTTTTTGTCCCATAAATTTGACACAAGACAGTGCTACTTATTTTCTAATCCAGGCCAAAGATGAAACTGTTAACCACTGCTTTCCAGTAACTATCTTAGTTTGTCTTGCCGTTTTTTCCTTTATGCTAAATGCCTTTCTGTGCCTGCTTTTACTGTTTTATTGATTGCAGCCTGTTGTTTTAAAATGTTGGTGACATTCTTATGTAACAAATGTGCATGTAAAAACAAAGAGGTCTACAAAAACAATCAGAGGCAAATACTATAAGATGCGTACAATGACGTAATTATCCTAACAGCCCTGGCAGTGACCGATCTTGAAAGACAAAATTTGAAATATCAGTTGAACCTAAAAATTATTCATGTTGACCACGAGAAAATCAAACTTTTCAAAGTGTTTTAATGGTGGATGATCATCTCAACGAAAAGTACCTCTTTCTACATTATCTGTGGTGTAAGGATAAAAAGGAAGTCAAATTCAGGTGGTGAGACTGTAAGATATATATCCTCTTGCTCATTTGTGCTGCAGCTTTGAGCGAGGGGGATTTGTGAGGTGAGCAAGCTTTTGTTCAACTGACGTCACCTGTTCAAATCAATATAAGTCCTTGAAAGCATTAAACTTACGAAACCAAAATCTGAATTTCATCCATTTCTTTTACCGACAGAATAAGTCCTCTGACCTGCATGATCTCATATTCATCATCCACCATCAAGCATAATTACTGATGAAGCTTTTTTTTAAATTTTCTTTTTGGGCAGGAGTCCATGGATTATGCAGATGCATGGAGGTTGATTCTGTTCCCCCAAAATCTCCTTGTGTAACGCTCCCGATGATGAGTTGGCCGCACGGCTCGGCTTAATATTTTGATATTAAATTTGAAAAAAATCTGTCTGGGAGAGGGATGGCTGATTGACAAACAGATCAACAAGGGGCCAAGTTTTTCAGCGTATGTAGAGGTCACACACACACACACACACACACACACACACACACACACACACACGCGCACACACACACACACACACACACACACACACACACACACACACGGCGAGACGCACGCGAAAACAAGCATAGACGTTTGCATTACTGTGTTGTGTTGCACTTACATCAAAGCCTGTGTTTGGATCCCATCCTACATGCCCGATGTGCCTGTGAGAGAAGAGAGAGAGCATAAACAAAAAAGATAAGAGACACACTGAGGTTGATTAAATTGTGTAAAATCTACAGATGGCCTGCTGGTAACCTGCCGCATCTCATTAAGGACTGTAAGAGCTGTCACGGACTGTTCCTGAAGGCACAGCACAGATTTCCCTGCATCACTAGTCATTGTACATGCTGTATAGGATTGGATTCTGAATAGACAGCCTGGATTAATACTTTGCCCAGATTGACCAGCTCTCATAGTGTATGGACGAGAGGGATTAAGGAGCCTCGGCCTATGGGAACTGAAAGACCTCCAGACGAGGAGCTGTAGTACTGTATGTTCAACGATCACACTGACAGTACGAGGACTTTTGTTAAAGTGAGAGTCATAACCATTAAGCTATGGACATTGATAAATGTAAACTTAGCTTATTTAGTGTTTATTGGCTATTCATTGTGATGTGTTAAAATGCTCAACAGTGGCCCCGATAATTGGCCAGCGTTGATAATCGGTCCATCCCTTACAAGAAATACACTCCAGTTAACAGAAATCCAAAAATGAAATGAACTGAAATGTTGTTGTGCACTAAGAAAACTAAAATCACTTGTACTGTAATGCCTACTCTGAACTTAATAACAAATAACCCCCATACTCTACTTACAAAAACACAAAACTGATACTGAAGTTAGAAAAAAAAGCAACACTAAACATTTTTTTAAAAAACAATCTGAAAAGAACACATTGTCTCTGGAAACTAACAGAAACCAAAAATTCGTACACAAGTTCAAAGATCTCTATGAAGGGACAATGGTGTTCATTCAAAACCCTACCAGTGTCCTGATCACTTACTGGAAGTTGCTCGGTGTGCCGATGTCTGCCTTGGTCAACCTCTTCTTCTTCCCCTTGCTCTTCTTCTCCCTCTTGGGGAAGGAGGAGTGCACGATGTTGTTCACCTGAGAGTTGTTGTGGTAACGCTGAACATTGCTGATCTCTGGGTTTTTGATGTCAACGGTGGCCATGGGCAACGTGGGACCTTAAAAAATGACAAGAGACAATAAAGTCATGGTTTGTATAGTACAGCATGTGGACTGAAGGCAGTTTAGTTAAAATATAAAGAGAAACTGGGTTAGTGAATACATATACCTTTATGTAACAAGGTCTACAAATGACATGTTATGACATTACTCAACTGATTAATTTAAGGAGACAAATTTAACATGACCTTGGGTCCTGATTGTAATTCAAGCATGAGGCTTTTTAACCGACAGCAGTGTTCCTTCAATTATGTAATTCATTATTTAATGGCTATTACAGATTTGGTTTGGCACGGAGAGGTCTGGCAAATTATATTTGGTGTGTGGGTGTGACAGCAGAGAATATGTCCGAACTACATGACAGAACTAGCGAGAGCCTGAAAACTGATACTAAACCACTAAACACTGTATGAGATTACAATGTCTTTAAGATATAAAAAGGTTTAAATCTGTTGTTAAACTTGTTCTCTATAATGTGGGTTCAAATGAATGACAGTCATTATGACGTACCTATTTATTCAAGGGCGTTCACTTGGGCAGATGATCCGTGTCTCAGTCTCTCATTAATTCAAACTGTCAACTATGTAAATAGATATTCTTTTATTTACTTAACCTTTCGTTTAACCAGGAAAGCTTCAATGCGATATTAATCCAGCCTTGCACTGATGACAGGCAGATATAAATCCAAGTTACTGCAACAACCACTGCGACAGTCTTTTTTCAAACCAGGCCTGCATTAATAATAAACACTATTTGTTAATTTAATGATAGGAATGATGGGAATACAATGAATATACACACTGTATACTACACAGATCCATGTAGCCAAAATGAAACAATCTGTGTTTTATAAGACATCACTTGATCTAACATTAAGATATAAGATTGATGTTTGGAAGTATTTTGACAAAATAAACACAATGAATGTGCAGAGTGAGCTACAAGTTAAACGATGAACCATTTGTGCACAGAGCCAGTGTTGTCAAATATATCAAAATATTGATTCTGAATATCTGATGCTGTGTAAGTACTCATTTTCAGCAGTGTCGATACACCAGTATAAACGTCAACGTCAGCTGACACATAGACACACACAACAATGTTATGTTTACATCCAGCGTTATATATCAAAACTCAGTGTGTGTATCCTTGATGTCAAACACATGTTTTGAGTGCATTTCCTTCCTCACGAAACATTTGCAAAGCTCATTTTTCACTATCACCACTACGCTGAGCACAAGGAGTAGCAGCTGGGACGGATAACAAGTGATCTCTCATCATCTCATTTGCTAACAGTGTTAGCATGTGGCATGTGATGCCACCGGGGCAGAGAAGATAGGAAGGCTCGTCACATATCGGTGAAGAGTACGACGTGGCAAACAAAAAAACAAGGAAGGTGTAGGAAGGTGTAGGCTTTGATAGCACGTTGAAACTGAGGGCTGATCTGCAAAATTCTGACAAGGGTGGTTGTTATAATTACTGACAGTGGTGTTTACAATGTCTCACTTACCCTAAATCCCAACCCACATTTTTGCATGGGTGTTAATTTAGGACCAGTTTTGGCCAGTTCTCCGGAATGAAATAACACTTTAATGTGAATGCTTCAATATGGAAATGACTTAAAATGTCCAACCCTAGTTAATAAATCAATGTAAAGAACTGGACTGGACACAGATAATGCAAACACACACACACACACACACACACACACACACACACACACGTGACTGCAAATGAGCAACCACAGGAGCGCCGACATGCACGTGGAGCCCAATAACATCAAGGACAAGAAGTTTCATTATCACAGCTCCTCTCAGTGCCTCAGCTGCAGCACATACCTTTAACACTCTCACTACATGGACTTTTGGGAGTTTTGCTGGGTGAAGGCGAGGCTGACCGACTGCGTCGCCTTCTCACCCTGTCCCACATGCAGCTGCCCTCTCTTGCCCTGCAGGTGTCCATGCTGACGTCGAGGAGCATTTTGCCGACCAGCGTGTGAGCTCGCTCTTTGGGGCAAATTGAGGGCCGAGCGGTCGAGTCGGAGAGAGTGGAGTACAGTTCGTCCTGTGGGAGAACCAGGCAGTGTAGAGTGGACAGGCAGCTCCCTGGGCTCAAACCTCCACCTCCACCCCCTGCTCCTCCTCCTCCACCACCACCACTGCCGTCACAGTGGCTGTCCTCAGAGGGAGCTGACAGAAAGGTGGTGCAGAACATCATGGTAGCAGGTGCCTGGGCATGAGCAATATGGAGACACTGAGGAAGATCGTGACAGATTTGAGGCGTACTTTCTCTGTCAAGAAAGAAGTATAGTCACAACCCCGAAAGGGAAACACTGCCTCCCACAAGACTTCTTCTTTAAGTGGACTTTATTAGCACCTAAAAAGCACTTTCACTTGATTCTGGTCTTCTTAGGCAAAAGGTTTCTTCTTTGCTGAAAAAGGAAAGCCAAGGTGGTCCCAAAGGTTTCCAGAACACCAACACAGAAAATAAGCCAACTTGTGATGGATCGGTCTTCATTTACTAAATAAATATCCTCATCAGACATCTGGTGGAGTTGACACGCGTACTGTCTGAGCCGTGAAGGCAGACGTCCAGCAGTGCCATCAGAAGGGAAAAGAGCCAGCCAACACTTCGCCAGCCAACAGGCAAAGTTTACTCTTCCTCTTGCAATACTTCCATCAAAGCAACTGTTTTTCTTTGGTGCAAATCGCTCGCCAAATTTCAGTTTCCCTGCTCTAACTGTCCGTCTGAGATCTGCATATTTTGTATCTATTTTGCAATCATCTCCTGTTCCTTTTGACTTTCTGTCTCAGTAGGGCGCACAGTTGGATTATCGTACACGGATTGGCTCCCTGCGATCGTTTCCCCACCCACCGCCAGTGCTGCCTCCTCCCTCTCTCCCTGCACACCACAGAAAATGCACCTAATCCCAGCAAATCATTCTGGATTTACCGCTGGAGTTTACATAACCATTAAAACCCATCCACCCATAATCCCACGTTAATCTTAGTGGTTTCTAAAACATGATGAATCGGCGGGGTGAGAGAAAATGCAAGACAGAGAAAATGAGAGAAGACATAATTAATACAGAGCGGAGGGCAAATGGGAACAAAAGATAGAGAAGGTGAGAGGTGGAAAGGTCAGAAAAAGAAAAGGAAGGGAAGGCATGAAGCAGAGCGGGGATGACGGACGGGAACAGAGCTATGATGCAGGGATGAGAAGTGAGAATGAGACAGATGGAGACATAGAGAAGCTGTTCCTGTGGGTGGACAAGGATGACTTTCTTTGGAAATAAACCAAATCGCACAGTTATTCTGAAACTGGAACCATCCAAGACAGAAACTGGCATGAGCAGTCAGGCATGACAGCATGATCACGCGTAAAGAGCTCCAAAGTACACGGTGGTGTAGGTACGTCATGTATGACCCCAAGCGATGCTCATAAGCTGCTCTGAATATAAGCATCAGCTGCAGGCGTAAAAATGTCTCATTTGAGTGCTAATGAACTCTTCATGGCTGTACCAACACACACACACAAACACACGCACAGAAATATTTCATAAGCCAGCTGGATCAAATTATGCTGTCAGTCCCAAAACAGGCTCCCTCCTGTGTATAACTAGGCTGTGTGTCCTATGATGCATCGCCACATATCAGTCTAGTCATCAGACCAGCGAGGGTGAGTGACGGTCGGCCTTTGAAGGGCATGTCAGGACTCCACTACGGGGCACTGCGACATCATGCCAGACTGTGTAATCGCATTGTAATGGCATTCACCTTTACTGACCGTAGGCCAAAACTCTGAACAACAAAAGATCTGTTTCTTGGAAGTACCCAAGGCAGCCAAGTAGACGTCTAATTAATATGTCTGTGAAACGTTTTGTCCACAACTGGGACAACTTGTTGTTCTTTCTTGGTGGTTTGAATCTAAATCCAAAAGAAACACACTACAGTAAGGAGTAAAGTAAGATGGAGGATTGCAAGTAAACAAAAGCTGTGTCCCATTTTTAAACTACATGCAGAAGTTGCATATATAATAAAGATAATCTGTGAACATTATTTGAATGACCAACTGGTGTTTGTAAAGAACTCACTGTTTGTAACAAGGAATATAACTATTACTTAATGTTTAATAACATGATGATGGCTGTTTCTAAGTGATTAACTAATCTTCATTTGATGTTACATTTACTTGTCATGAATGCCAGATTGTTCCTACATAGAATATATAAAAAAAAGCTGCATAGTTTCCACAATAATTGATAAAGAAGTTGCTGCCCGGCAACACAAAAATCTGAATGATCCTAAAACTCCAGCCAGCTGACATACCAACAGATGCCATCAGACAGACACAGGTCTGACTAGTTTTACACCTCTCATCTGTTCATTTCTGAAGTTAATGGCAGGAAAGCAGTGGGAAACATACCATTTGGAGGGTCGCGTCTCTTCTCTGTAAACACAAACAAATAATATGATTAAAATCCTGTGCTGAGATGTTGGGTTGTGTTAGTGAGAGACGAATGTGAGGAGGAGAGAGAGAAGAGTTCATCGGTATTTCAGGAGGAGGGCTCGGCGGGATTGTGCACAAGGCTGCACAGAATGGAAATGTTATTTGGAGAGACTGCCAAGCAAAGTGTTTTTGTTAGCGTGTTTAGGAGACGTAAATCAGACACTCTTATATACACACACACACACACACACACACACACACACACACACACACACACAAGATATTATGTCTATTCATAAATTCAATGGCCTGTAGAGGTCAACATGTCTCTTTTTCTCTCTTTTATAACAGTACAAAGAATATAAACGCTAATCCATTGCTGACACTGACACATATGCACGCACACACACACACACACACACACACACACACACACACACACACACACACACACACTTCAAAATACTGCTGGCTTCAGTTTTCCGATGGCTGAAGGTCAAACAGAAGCAGCCTTGAAGATAAGATTAGCACCCGATGCAGAGGGCTGAAGGGGAAAAAGATGAAAGTGCGATCCATCTGGAGGGTCAGGAAGCGACCCACAGGAGAGGAAGCAGGAAGACGGACGGTCTTAATCAGGCAAGTGATGAGAAACGTTCAGGACTGAGTGCCATTAATACGTTTGTTTATGTTAAGCCACACGGATGCATTCTCAATGTGTTTTCAATATACTCCTCAGATGGGGAGCCTGATCAGTCAAACACAAAGATTCATGACTAATTTCCTTAGACAGAAGGACAAGAGAGAAGTTATAACGCATGACAGCTTTTTGGAAAATTGCCTTCCAGTTTTGCAAACGTCTAATTATTTGTGTTGGATGATGTGTAGATCTGTCAATCTAAAAAGGCATTTTCTAAGTGCGTTACTTAATAAACAAATAAAGGGTTAAATGATAATAGACAGCCCTGAACACATTTTCAATTGTTGCCAACTGTGGACATATCATGCCTATGAAGGATGAAATCCTTCTCACAGCTCATCAGTGCCCCCCTTGGGCCAGTTGGCGTATTTGTTCAAACCCCTGAGTGTTGGGATCCATCTGTGAGGCTGTGCTAAGACTGCAACTGTTGTTGTTGAATAAACACTTGAAAGAACTGATTCAGACTCCTCTACACCTCAGCTGTAAGACGTTTCTGTGGCAAAGGCCAAAGAGCTAATAACTAGCTGACAGACTTTCTCACAGAGAGAGGACAGATTGTCTTATTATACGCCATGTCGCTGTTAAACCTTTCTGTTTACTTTGGCTATCTGACAGTAGATTTCACGAGAGCGCCTTGATGATGGGTTTGCAGACTGCAGGTTTGAAAATGGTGATGTGTGTTATCAAAGGAGGAGATTGTAGCAGGTCAGAAAGAAAGAAGAAGACTTGAACAGACCAAGGCAAAAAAGCCTTAAGAACTCACAATTGAAATTAAGACAATTTTTGCCCAGTTCTGTTTTCACAGTACTGTAAAAAATGACATGATTAGACATTGATTTGATCTTGTGGCCACAGCTTTCATTCAGTATTTTGATTCATTTGGCTAAACGTGTCATTTTTTTCAGTGAGTTAGGTCAGTATGTAAGTTTGTAGGCAAGTCATCAGCAGCAGTAAGCTTGTACCAGTTTTCCTCTGCCTTCGCCCCATCAGCTCTGCCACGTGACCGCGGAAACGCTTCGTCTCCTCCTCGCTGGCAAAGTTCAGACCCACTTGACATGTCTGCAATTACAAACAAAACAAAATGGAAATATGTAAAAATAAATTGATACAAATACAGTTTTGTTTTAAGTGCCAACTTTCTCTAATTTTGACTGAATCTCCGACTCTGATTCCACGATGTGATCGCAGCGAACAGTCCGAGCCTTATCATCACAATCAGCACTCCCACATACCTCATGGTCTGCTGGAGTCTGAGCCACTGTACCCAGCAGCAGCTAAGATGTTTGCTCCACAAATAAAGGCTTCTCATCACATCCGGTGCTTTGGATGTTACATACAGGTGTAGATGTTGTTTTGAAGATGAAAATAAGCTCTGAAGTAGCTAGGCACAAATACTTACTGTACTTAGGTACAGTAACTTTTTTCTTTTATTCCCTACATTTGAACCCAAATATCTGTGCTTTTTCTATGTCTTACCTTTTCAAAACAGGCTCTTTAATGTAGTTTTACTACGTTTGATTACCAATTATTTTGAATTTGTGTCACTGCATGCTGCCTTCCCCACATCACAAGACTGATTTCCGTCCATCAGTGACATGCAAAGCAGATGTAAATGAGACTAAATGATGTAAAAGAAAGATGCTCAGTACTTTACCAACCCAACATGATATAATTTGATGTCCTGGCTAATTTAATGTCATTTGATGTTAAAGCTAAATTTGGACCTGCTGTGCAATTGTGAACATGTCGGTGCAGGTTTGTCAGAGCTCTTTGTTTGGCTGAAGAAATAGAGTGACAGTTTGCGAAACAGGTTCAAATTAAAACAACTAGGACAGAAAAAAGAAGAAATGTTTTAAGGCTGATGCTAAGAGTTGCAATTTAAGTCTTAATATTAGGTTTCACTGAGAATGAGTGCCCCTTTTTTATATGAGTCAAATGTCATAATAAATGAAAGTGCTTTTGATGTAAACATCTTTACCATTTTCCTCTCTCTCTTTCCTCTCAAGTTGCATTTTCACCAATAAATGAAAATTACCAACAAATAAAAATGAAAAAAAAAAAAAAAAAAACAACAAAAAAAACTTGACTTAAAAACAAAGGACCAGAAATAAAAAGAGAAATGTGAAAAGCCGTAGGGAGAGAAACTCACATCTCCAGCAAACGTGATGAAGTAAGGTCTGGAGAGGCAGAGGCTGAAGTTGTTGTACAGCTCCTGTTCAAACATCATCTTACCATCCTGTGGAACAAACAAACAAACAAACAAACAAACAAACAACACCATGAACTGAAGGACAATGCCACAGGTCTTAACTGAACACACACATCCAACAGATTCCATTATAAAAAATCAAAAGACTTTATGAATATCAAACTGTGGTACACCACCACTGGACATTAACTGTGGGGAGCACCATCATCTACCAGCTACCACGCTCGTTAACCACAATGATGGAATCACCGATGTGTAGAACCGCTTCTTGGTTTCTATCTACTGACCTTGATGTCCAAGACCCTGATGAAGTAGGATCGTTGAGGGTTGTCTTTGACCAGACAGGCCACGCCGCAGCATCTCTTGTTCCAGCTGGAGTTCCTATCAGCTGTGAACACCTGGACCACTGCTGAAGACAACGTCTGGAGAGAGGGAACCAGGGAGAGCCACATTTATTTTGAGTTGCTTCGTACACAGCCATGGAAATGTATCTCACAGGGGGGACTAAGCCAGTCTACTGCCACACTAAAATTAATAAAATGCATTTTAAAAAAAACTACCACAAGTAATAATAATAAAACTTAATGTGTGTCAGTGTGGCAGTAATGTATGCTCCAAGGTTTCTGTGAGCTAGTTATATCCATAATAAACACCTATTCAGCACTTATTCCAGAGGCTCATAAAGAACACAGCAGCCTCAAAATTTGGGACAAAAAACTGGGAATTTATGGACCTTTGTCTCCTCAGCGCCATGTCCCTAAGCGCAATAACTCAGACTTAATGTGAAGCCTGACATCTTTTAAGGATGTTCCAAATGCTTAAATTGCCCTTAGAGGAGCAAAGACAAGTCCAGAGTGAAGTACGTGCAATTGGAAGATACTGCAGATCTTTATGGACCAAGTCCGCCTTATAAATCATAAAGACATAACTCATAGTCCAATGTCTTGCAACCAGAAACTGAATCCACCAAGCACCTAACAACACTCACAATAGCTGTAGCAAACAATGCTGTGTGCTTTCCAGCTACATGCACTCCGAGGATATGTAAAGGTAGAGGAAACAATGACATCAATGTAAAAGGCGCAGTTTAGTAACACTGCTGGAACTGGATGTTGAGCAATAAGACAGTTTGAGAACCAGAATGCTTACATCCTCGAGTTACCCTGACCTCAATCTCAGAAAGAGATCTGTGGAATGATCTAATTACAGCTGTTCACACATGTTCTCCCAGCTGAACTGCCTGAGCATGAGCCGGTCTATTTCATTATATGTGTGTTGGATGGACAGCCTGAAAGTAAAATGATATTCAAGAGATGGAGTGACAGGGTGACAGCGACTCTGCGGGGGTCGAGGCGCTCTGCACCACAGCTGTCAGAAAAAGAGTCCGTCAATCAACGAGAAACACCGGACCAGCACAGAGACGACTGAGATCACTGAAAGCGTTTGAGGACGCGACACCAATTAATTTTGTCCCTGTGTTGTATCAGTGTGTGGAGGGCCAAAACTGCCCAAATCAGAAAACAGCAAATAAATAAATGGATCATTAAAAAAACATGCTATTAAATGCACAAAAAGTATGTTGAAAAAAACATGTATACCTGAATGTATTCGTAAAATTTACCATAAACTGACATTTGTCTTTTAGATTTGATTTTGATTCCGTCTTCATCTACCTTTGTATTTACATTCCCATTTTATGCACTGATTCATTTATTTTCAAATGTGTGATATGCAATGTAAAATGTTATAAATTCATTGATACCTACACTTACTTTTGAATAGTGCTTTTGGTGCATTCAATACAATTTAAATTCAATTAATGAGCTACCACTCTATTTATTTATTTTTGATAACGGCAGCTTTGTTCCTCCATATCACTGCAGGATTACTGACGTGTAACAATCTTATTTCAACAGTGGTGGTTTATCTTGTTTGACATTGGTGACAGCAAAGTGTGCAACCCTAACCCAGAAGGGTTTTACTGTACATCATGTACCACCCACCCTAAACTATGGATGCGAGTTGGGTTATATATTCAGAGCACTGCAGGCATTTGAGCATCTCCTGAAGTCTGAAAGCGGTGTTGGATCCACGCTATATTAAGATCGAGCCCACACACACACACCCAATGCTTGGCTTAATGACTTCACATGATGAGAAGCCTCTCAGCACTTCCCTTTAAATGTTACATTATCAGTGCAACATATCTGTATAATTGTGTTCTTACTGGGGAAGCAGCAGGGTTGGCTGTAACTGTTGGACTTAACTGAGCACTGACATGTACATACACACACCTGTAGCGCACACACATGCAGCCAACAACCATGATCATAAGACCAGATCAGACTCCCCGCAGGTTTTACAGGTTGCTGCAGGGATTTTTTCACACCGAGGGGTCCAGGTTCACAGTCATTACCACACAGATGAAAGCGAGAGCAGCGACAAGGGAAATGCCTGGTGATCTTTGGGGCCTCTTCAGCTCAACAGTTCCAGGAATTACAGCACATTTTAAGACAACAAACAGAGCCCTCGTGATGCCTTTTGTGATTAGATGCTGCGTGAATGTGACGTTCAAATTACTTAAAAATCACTGTGCATCTGTGATTCAAACCTCGATCCCGTTCCGAGAAATTGCTGTCCACCGTCACAATATTGATACGACCAGCAACAGTGTTTGCCTGCAGTATAATTGAAAACTGCACACAACTTGAGGCAGTCTCAAGGCTCGTATTTGACCAGCAAGCAAACTTCAGTGCAATAACCTTTGTCATGTAGGATTACCTCGAGAGCAGGTACTTCTTGTGTTAAAAACACCATGAACCAGGAACGAAAACTGAAACTCCCGACTTCAAAATGCAGGTTAAGTTCCAGACAAGCAACAAAAGGATTCTGGAAAACCTTTTTCCGTTGAAAAGGTCAATTTGTCTGCATCTGATTCTGAAGAAATATGCTCCAAGAGTAGCAACAAACACTTCCTGCAATGCTTTCTCTTTACTAGCCATCTGTGTTTTTAATATTCAGGTACGGATACAAGTTCTGCAGACTTGGTCTTGTAAACGTCATGAGTGAGTCCTTCCCCTGCAACATTATTATTCAGAATATGACGGAAAGTTGGGTGAAGTTTCATAGTCTGCACAACATTTCCGGAGCTTCACAGCAATACAGTGTTGTAGCATTCTCCTTAACAACTGAACTAGCTGAGGACTTTTTAAAAAACTTCCATTCTCCATACATACCCAGCATAATCGTGAAGTCCCCAGAAGTCAAGAGATCTGAAACTGATTTGAAAGGACATTATCTACAATCTTTTCAAAGCTGAAATCTTCACTGTAGCTGCTAAGCTAAAGGAGTCAGGATGCACCAAGCCTGACATGGGTGCACAAACTCAGCTTCTCGTGGTTGTATGGCCTTTTCATATCAACTTTGGACCTTGGGGCTTTCTGGAGACTTTGATTATAATGCTTTATGGAGACACTTTATGCTTTTCTTTGGTTGTTTTTAATAAGTCCTCATCCAATTTAGTTATTTAGGAGAAGGCTGCCGTGTTGCTTTGCTGTAAAGCTCCAGAAAGGTTTTGTGGACTATGAAACCTCAGCTGACTCTCCTGGAGGTGACTTCATTTCCATTTTTGAGGGAACTTATCGTTGAAGACATGTGGGATATGTTGGTGTCATTCAGGGTTTTGGAGCCTTTTTTTTGGACATGTACACACATTCATAATGTGTCTGAATTGTGACACACATTAACAGTCGGCTCTGTATATTATAGCCAGGAATCTACCCCAGCCAAGGAGAGCTGGGTTAGAGATGCAAGCACAAATGAAAAGCCCGCATTTCTGGTCTGACGGAGAAACATAACTTCTTTAAAACATTATGAAAGCCACATTACATGACGAACATTAAACCGCAGACTATACAGCTAAGATGAGATGACAGCGACACACACACACGCAGAGGAACCATCAGTGAATCAGAGCATTACCTCAGTATGAATGATGCCGTCAGCTCACACTCTCTGATCCTACGCTGCATGTGTCAGTGTTATGATATTTATTCCAACTGTGTTGCTCAGACCTACTGCTAATGGGTAAATAATGCATATTTGGTTATCCTGCGGTTTTCATCTACTGCCTAACAAAACATACATGAACGAATTTCCATCTCCAGCCCTAGCAGATGTGAATCCAATGTTGTCGTAGAGGCTATTAGTCTTCCAGCACTGCATGTTCGAGATATTTTTATTCATATTTATACAAACATTCAGTCTTTTGGCAGCATTGCAGCTCTCAGACTGTTTGGATTTGGATCAAAGGACTAATATCAATTCTGCTTCTCTGTAACAGTCAGCCACTGACTGTAATGGCGTCCAGGCCCGTGAGGCTCTGGGATCTCATCTGCCTGTGGAGCGCTGATTCTTCCTGACGGGGCCACAGGCTTCAGGAAGTAGAGATGTGTCTATGGCGTCATAAACACCCGACCAAAACACTCGCTCACTCTTACATACGCACGCAGGAATAAACAATTTCCCTCGTATGAACTTGCTCTCAAATGTGTTTATCTATTTCAGCCACAATGATAAACACTATCACCTGTCCAGCTTACAGAATCCCAGTGTTTCTTTTTTCCACACGCAGACTAGAAAGCTCAATGTTCTTACAGATTTCATTAAAATAACACTGGATATTTAAAATGAACCTTGATCTTTCTATATTTCAAGGCCTGCATGACTTAACAATAGTTAAGCACACAGTAAGTAGTTAATGCTCCTTTATGGAGGGGATGCCAAAAAAAAGCAACCAGAGTAAGATTCTGTGAGGTAAGGGAGAGACACATAGGTGACATCATGCAGGCCATGTCTGACATATTTGTAGAGATAAGTCCAAGCAGAGAATAACCAAATGTCAACACTACTTTAGATCATGCAAGTGAATCATTAACCCTTTGCCAAAGAAGTGGCATCTAAGACTGACGTCATAAAGGTGTAATCATTTATTACATGGGGATGTTTGTAGTCAGATGTGAGAAATGCAGAACAGAAAAAAATGGATAAATTCACATTTTACATTTTCTGAAAGTACGACAAACCATCAGGCCTCTATTTTAACAAACGCCTGACTCTGTGCAGTCTGAACTTTAAATTAAATGCGTTACCAGTGTAAAAATGTTTTGCTCCGGGACATAAAAGTTCCGTTCACAAAGACTGCTCTGAATGTCTTTCACCAGTCATTTGGTCAAGCTGCTCCATATTGGCACAAATAAGGCACCACTGCAACTTTTCACAACATCTTCCGGAGAGGAAGCGGGAAGAAAAAGAAGTGAGGACAAATGGCTGAGAAGAGAGGCAGTGTAGATGTAAGACGGGGGGGAAGTGATGCGCAATAGGAAAATCAGATACAAATGACGAAAGGTGAAGCAGATGACATGAAAGGGGATAAGGTGAGACGACTAAAGGAGAAAGGAGGGAGGTAAAGTGGAGGAAACGAGGGGTCATGTTCCACTTCTCCAGCACAAATCACCAGAGGAGGCCGACCACGGGACTTCCTGTACGACGGGACTGCTGATCAGGCAGTCTGTGCGCGCAAACACACACACACTAACACACACACACACACAGTGTGAATTGGACCCCGTCCACCTTGTGCCCAGTCAGACAGTGCTGCCGATGGCCAACAGCATAAGGAATACCAATGAGGAAAACCAATGAGTGAGGGCACTGTGTAGGTACCTGTATGTGCTGCTCTCTTTATGCATGTGCGGGGCTTCATTCCTCAGATAAGCAGAATATAGGTTGTATTACTTTGCATGTAATTGATAACGTATTAAATGTAGTTTAATCAAAATTAATGTTATACATTCCATGTGTTTAATATATGATATCTGGTTGCAAAAGAATGTAGAAGTAGTAATCCTGTGGAAAGAAGTTGCCCTTTGAGTCACTGTTGGGCATAAAATCTCCCTCAATACTGCCAAGACTACGGGCAAAGGAGCTCTGCTACTTACAAAGAATTAGCACGTATACAAACAAGCCTTTCACAGTGAGAATAAATAAAGTCAGGATCCAACTCACGGCTGTCTTAAAAATAAGACAGCACAAAGAGGCAGAGTAAAGGTGACTTTGTCATTCTCCCATTTTCTGCATAATAACTACATTACATAATCACTCAGTCAGCCTCTGAATCACTGGTGGCCATTCTAATTAGATTGGTCAGGGAGACACCCAACGTCTGTCTCTTCCAATCTCCCCCTCTCACACACTCAGTCTTTCTCACAACACTCTCTGCATGCAAAGACGTGCAGAGACACACAAGAGCGCTGGACTGAGGAATGTTCCTGATTTTCTGTCACATCACATGCAGAGTGACCTGAATGCTGGAGGAACGTCGTCACTGGATTTTTAAAACAGGTTAGAGACACACCCAAGGAACCTGTGTGTTCACGTTAGGGAGGAGGCGGGACATCCCACCATGTGACTGTGACATACTGAGTCATGGGACAGGAAGTACAGCTTCGCCAAAGCAAACATGCGTACACACTGGGCACCACACACACCAAGAGCCGTAACATATAGAGGAAGAGGCATTTTCTCTGTCACTCCACCTTTACTATATACAATTAAAGGAAACCACAATCACTATGGGGAAGTGGCTACGTGAAAGTCCATACCACGCAAGAACAATGCAGCTTTGTCTGTTTTTGTCTCACCTGCTTGTTGAACACACCTTCCCTATTGCTGCACAAAAAACACAAGGTTAACTTCAATTCAGTAATCTGGTCCACTGAACCTAAAGCACATCTTATCTGTAAAGGTAATCAATAACAGGTGACGGTACGACATTCTTTCCTGCTGATATCAGCGAGTCACACAGGTTCTACCAAGCTACTAAGCAACTACGAACATATGACTTTCAAAATCAGACAGGAAAAGTGTGTTGCTCAAAGGACTTTTGCAAGGATCTGCTGGAGCTGTGATACGCACACACCTTGTTGATGAAACAAGGGGATTTGGCAACAGCCGTTATTGCTGAGGGCAATATCAGCCAACCTTACAGTGAGGGATTTTGCACAAGTGCATTAAAGCTACAACGATCATGAAATACATCAAATTGATTCATGCTTTTTTCAAGCAAATCATGGCAAACATTTCCCTGTTTGATATTCAATGTGAAGATTTGCTGCTTTTCTTGTTTATTTATGACAGAAAATTAAGAGTCTTTGGTTTTTGGATTGTTGGTTGAACAAAAGAAGCAATATGAAGACATTACTTTGGGCTCTTTATAGAGTAAATAATTGATTCAGTTTGACAATCATCAGCAGATTAGCTGCACTATACCATTTTGATTTGTTTATCTTTGGCGGACCTTGCCACCTTTCTTGCTTCAAATTCTTTATTCAGTTTGTATTATTACCTTCTTAATATTGTAAATACCGAAATTCTGAGTTTGGATTTCTTCTCTACATATCCCCCGTTAAAGGGGCAATCTGTGAGAATTTTAGCTGAAAACATTCAAAGTGGTCTCAAATTATCTACAGAATGTGAAGAAATAGTAATTCTGACATCACAAAGTACATGTATTAAGTTGAGGAGATAGCGACGGAAGTTAACTTTCTAACCAGCTAGCACGTGCCTGTTCCGGTCCAAAGCTCCTGCGCTAGAGGCGTATGCACCAACAAGCTCATTGTGTGGATCACTAACTGCACTGCAAACTGAGCTAACTAGCTAACAGCAGCTACAGGTAGCTTTGACTCTGGTGATACGCTGACCCCCATTTGTTTGAATTCAACAGGTCGCTAATTGTTACATATTTCACCTTTTATGCAGTGCACATTTTATTAATGCACTGCAACATTTATTGAGGAAGGAGAAGGGTCACAATTGTTCTCTGTCTGCTGGTTTCAGGAGCAACCACCGATGCCTCAGTGCCCATCAGATAATGCATCCACTCAATGTTTTATCTGATAAAATAACCATCTAACCCTCTTTTAACATTAGTTTCTGCTGCAGCAGTTATTCAAATGGTTGATTAATATTCGGATGTAGCAGCTGACTGATAATGTGGGGGGGAAAAACCTATCCTGCAATATTGTGAGGAGGAAAAAGGAGCAAAGGAGTAAGAAATATGAGGAATAAGCCATGTTGATGCAGCTGCAGATGCCTTGTTGCAAATGTGGCTACAGAGTGTGCAGGGTGAGGGGCTAGCAGCGGACATGGTGCACAGGGAGGACACATAAATATGAGTCAGCTGAATGCTAAACGTGTTACGTAATATCAAGAGTATCTCACAGTATCGAGTCGTGACATCGCACTCCTGATCCTGACTGCAGTCACACTGGAGCAGCAGGCTACTCCCACTGCTCCCTCGACACATTTTGAGACTGGCAAGGAGGACTTTTTTCAGCTAGTCAGCGCTGCAGCCCTCAGCACATTCTTCCCCGTGGACACACTTCCCGAAAACAACCAAAAGGTTCAGCTATGTTATATAATGCCAGTGCAAAAAAACCCATATCATTGCTTTGCCCTGATTTTTAGTGCTGATGGCTTTAGCAGCTCCAAAAAAATGAAGAAGAAAAAAAAGAAACCTTCAAGACTGTTGACTCTACTCTCCCAGTGCTAGGCTAGGTGCGTTTAGGCTAGGGTGACAGGGAAATTTCAGGACTTCCTGGGTGATTCCAGGTGTGTCGGGCTTAAAGTTGAAGGAGCACCAGGCGGAGGCCCAACGGGCTGAGGGGGTGAAACTTGCCCAAATGTCAGCGTCCCAAATGGGACACGGGTCGCTCCCAGCCCTCCCTCACCCCCCCTCCTCCTTTCTCGTCGCCTCTCCGCTGTCAAAACAAAACCGACCTCTTCAACTCGAAGTCCCAAATGTTTTCCTCAAGGAGAAAATTAACACAGACACACACACACAAACACACCTGAAATCACAACAAGAGAGTGAAGGCCACAAACACACCGATACACCTCACAGCTAGCCTCATCTCCCGTCTCGGGACAGGAAACACGGGCGCAAGTTAGCTGTGTTAGCTTTTCTTCTTAGCTTGCTATCATACAACATTTTAATGGTGCGGGAGAGGAAAAACAACTTACGATGCATTTCCTGCCAAGGTGGTTGAAAAGGCATTCATTTTCCTGCGGTGTCAGTACTAGCGACCCGACATTTGCTTGCCGCCGTTGCGGCGGATGTCCACTCATTATTGGTGATCAATTGATAGCGCCTGCACCGACTGTGACTCTTAGATGAGATCCAGAAACATACATAAACAATCCCTCGGTCATCCGTGGCCTTCCTCCGACCCCCCTAACACCGGTTCGGTTTATCCCGGGGGTCCAAGCGAGTGTGGTGCCACAAAATGTACGCCGTATAGGAGTGCAGTGCGACGTCCCGCTCCTCTTTAAAATAAGGTCAGAACTGCGGCGGCTGAGCGAAGACTGAAAACGGTGAAAACTTTCCTGGGAAGTCCGGCCGCCACAGAGCCCGGAGCCAGTTCCATCCAACATGGCAGTGGTTGGGCGACTCCATTATCTGGGAATGGGGGGGGGCACACGTTTCCAAGCTGTGTCCCACATAATCAGCATGAGCATTTTTCTGAAAGCTTACATATTGAAATTTTATATGAAATGGAGTTAAGCATGCGTGTATATTCTGGTGGAAGCCAAGTGTGGGGATTCATCTTAATAAAACGACGATTCTCAGCAGTGTCTCCACGGAGATGGTTCGGTCCTGTCCGCCCGTGGCTTTTATGACAGGAATGTGTGCGAGAGCAGAATGGGAGGAGATAAGAAACAAGGTGCAAGTTGCCAAGATAATGGTACACAGCGCTTCCTCTGAGAGGGATTAAAGAACTGCGAATCAATGCAAAGATAGGACGACACTTTAAGAAGATTGTAAAGAGGAGCATGGAAATTATAACACCCCCTCTCATTATGATCATGTGCTATTTTATGGTGCATAGAAAGGTCAGGTCATGGTTCACCCTCACAGGGCTGTCAGATGTGGGACATGCAATGATCTGCCCTCTTGAACTGCACCGTTTCTGGGACAATAAACAGGTCTCTCCCTTTCATTGCAATAAACCATAAATAGGCTATACATAAAGTGAAGCTGAATTAAGGCTGCTCCAGTTACTATGCAGGGCCTCGGGGCTGAGACATATGCTTCATAGTGTACATTTCAGCGTGTTTCTCCAGAAGCCTCCTCAGTTTACTGAAACCACAGAATAGAACACCCCTGTCCTTGTTGACATGCTGCGCATCGTTAAAATATTCCTGCCTTTCCTTGCCAGGCATTTAATAAACATCACTTAACAATTAGACATATTTAGAGGTTTTTTTTTTATAAGTAGCCTTGAACAAGGGGAGCACACATAGCTCATATTTATTTTTAATGATAAGCCTACGGGTGCTTGTAATTCTGCAACATGCTCAGTCAGGCTTGTAAATGGGGTTGTTCGCCGTCTTCGAGCAGTGACACAGAGAAAAGACCTGAAGTGATTCCCAATTTTGACACTTTTTATACTAAATTCTTGCACAGTCCTGAATCGAAACTAGTGCTTGTAATCAGAATCGAAATCACTTTTATTTGCTTATTATATCATGTGCATGAATTTGCACAGAAACAGGTTATATAATAAATTAGATATGCCTGTTGCAGACATCATAAAGTCAAATTTCTAGTTATATTTCTTTGGAGTCCATGAATAAAGGGATTTTTGATTTGCATAGAGTCACGCAGAGCTCGACTTGAAATAAGCTCTTCCATAATCTTCATGACCCAAATTACAAGCCGTTTGAGTCTGATATATTTCACAGTTGGCACAAAATGTAAACACACTCATGACATCTCCGTAATCCATGTAGAGTTTAGATTTAAGGGGCGCTATATTTCCTCTCCGAAACTACATACGGCACCTTCGAAACATCACTTTTTTGCAGTCCATGTTTAATCACTGCACACGTTTATATCAGTGTAAATGTTCTTACCTGCCAGATAATCTGAACGCAGCTCATGAGACGGGTGTGAAATGTCACCTGGCGCTAAATTATTCAAGGACAAATTTCATTAAAATTGTAGCCAGGCTGTCAGTCAACTTAATTAGACGTTACATTTTTCTTCCTGTGTGTGTTTGCGTATGCCTACATCCGCTTGTTTCCATGTAAACATGAACATTCTGTATGCTCATGTGATCATATGGGTCTCAGGGCATTTATCCCTCTCTCGCCGGGTCAGTATGGGGGTTAGAGAAAGTTCCTGCAGAGTGCTGAGAGGTGACAGCATCAAATGTCACCAGTAACACCTGTTGTTAATGACACAAATGCATCTTTTCACATTGGAAACACAGTGCGTGCAGGGTTATTCCCTAATTCCTGCACAGTTAAGAAGGAATATGTCAGAGCCTGTTTTCTCAAAATGTACTGCCCATGTTGCAAAACAAAATCTGCATCTTAATTTGCCATGTAAAAAAGCACAAAGTCTCCGCCAATGGGAGCTCCTCTCCCCCACAGGAAACACTGCTCCTGAAACGCCTCGTCAGAAGTCCTGCCTTTCATTCCATGACTTCTTGACATCATCATGTCACCATGTCACACATTTGCATAATTTATGCCTATATTCAAGGTGAAAGTGAAGCTAACTGGAAAGTAAAACACAACAGGACCGACCTGGAACACAGTGTGCGGCGTAGTCTCAGGCATGTGTGAGCTGACGAATCAGAGCAGAGCAGGGTATTCAGAAGAAGGGGGTCTTAAAGAGACAGGAGCTGAAACCAAATGTTGCAGACAGAGGGGGAATACAGTGCTGCTGCACTTGACAGTACGATAAAATGGATGTGTTTCTTGACACAAAAGGATGTAAAACTATTGTATAAGGTTGCCAAACTCACATATTTAAGGGAAAATTTGGAGGTATAGATAAAATGGCACCTTCCTACTCCAACCGACAAATCTTTCTGTTTTTGGCATATTCTAACTTATTTCAGTGCTTTTAAATCTTCCTAAAACAAAACCCTGAATTTGAGCATAAACTCAACCAGTACCTGTACATGCTCTTTGACACCTTCCTCCATTTACTTCCACCTGGTTCAACCTAATTCCCTGCAGTTCAGCAGAGTTTTGTCAAACTTGAAAAACCTGACCGACTGGCAGAGAAACACCTTGGGTAACTCGCAGCACTTCCCCACCTAGCCTTTCTGTGGTGAGGTCCGGAAATGTCAAAAGATGACTCACCCTGAAAAATAGGAAAACCTCATGCAGAAACATGAAAAAAAAGGCCTTTTGGAGCAGTGGATGCAGACACACAGAGAGGAATGATAACAATAGTGAGAGAATGTGAGCATTTTTTCTGTAATTTTTAAATACTTTGGATCACCACGGTACACAACCCCTGACGCCAGTGAACTTTACAGTGAATTCAAGTGAACTGAGATGCTCTCAGTTTCCTTTTAGGTAATTAAAATGGCTCCTAAACGTCCCCTTTCTCAACTTCTAGTCCGGTGCATGAAACCCAAATTTCCCAAGCTGCTGTCACAACGTAAGTAGCCAATTATGTAAATATGGAAGTGAAGCGCTCATCCATCGACGTAATGAGAAGGACACAGATGGTCTATTCATGGAGACGCAGTGATGCCGACAGCTTAATAGTGCTCGGTATGCTCTTACTCACACAACAACGAGAGAAGTGAACTGAGAACAGATACTGCTGCATGTGTAAGACACCCAACTGACAGTTCTGAGCACTGCCAACAAGAATGTGTGAGGTGTGACCATGAGCAGGGGGAGGCTTCTCAGTACATGTGAATGTGGGTTTAAAGGGACAGTTCACCCCAAAATAATAATAAACAAAATCTTATTTTTCCTTTTAACTTTAGCACTATTTATCTATCTGGCTTGCTTTGGCAGGACTGGTTGGGGTTTTGGATATGTAGGCCATAGATGTCTGACTTCCCCTCCAATAAAGTGGAACTAGACAGCGCACGGATTGTGGTGCTCCAAGGGCCAAAAAATACATTTGAAAAAGTAGACAGCAATGTCTCTTTACAGAAAGTATGACCCTGTCTATCAAGATAATCCATAGACTTTTTTTTGTACTAAACTCTGACCTCAACCCAGAAAAAACAATCTTCTCATCGCATGTATTTGTGTGTGCAGCCAAAAAGCAAATATCTAATCAGTTCTTCTTCATGAAAAAAAATAATGATTTAAAAAAACAAAAAAACAACTTTTATATTGACAACAGAACTGGAGCTTATTTATATAATCAATCAACTAAATGTAGTTTCTTGAGTAGTGACACTGATGCTCACAACAGCAAGGTCACCATAGATATTTTACCATAGTAATATCTCACTGTAAACAAATAAACGTTTCTTCCACCTTTTTCCCCCGTTGAAAGTTTTCCTCACTTAAATCGAGGGTCTAAGGACAGAGGATGTCATTCACTGTACAGACTGTAAAGTCCACAGAGCAAAGTGATTGTGATTTTTGGCGATATAAAATGAAATTCATTTGATTCTATTTGACTTCTAATGTGACATAAATATTTGTCCTGACATCACAGCACAAAGTGAATGAAGGATATACAGTCATCAGTCAGTATCTGTCCTCCTCCCTCTGCTGAGGTGATTCACTATCTGCAGGTATCTACTGTTGGCGAAGGATAGTCCGGTTTGTCCCAGCCAGCAGCAGTTGACAAAAATCTGTGAAATTTTAAGAAACATTATAAACTCAGCTAAAAAGAACTGAATACATACAGACAGCTTGAGTTTTGGCTCGTTTGTGACAATTCAGAGATCTGGTGCGCCGTGACTGTGACTGCAGACAGAGCAGATTGACACTTTAAAATCTGACTTTTGAAAAGTTGAAGAAAGCAATTACCTAAAAATTAAGATGTAAAGTAAAATCATTTTAAGTTGAAAATCTAATAATCTACTTCACTCGATAATTGGTTATCAGTTATCTGTTTCCTGTCTGTATCAAGTCGACTTTTAAAATGTGCAGTGTAGGTGTTTACATGTTTAGGCTTGTTGAGCGGGTGTATTGAAAATATACTAGTTTCTTTACTTGCAACGGTTTAATTGCAGTTACAATAACAGGCGTTAGTAGGAGGCTGCAGCCTGGGCGTCGGGAAACGACAGCCCGTGATGAAACAGTCAGGTGGACTGAGGAGGGAGGACGGGAAGCATGAAATCATGGTCACGGTCATCAGTCATAAGTGGCCAAGCTCGTCTCTTGAAATGACATTGACATCCTCTTTGCTTGAAAGTATTAGTTTTGTAGGTGAAGGCAGGTGGAGTGAACTTAGCTTAACTCTTTTTCTTCTTTTGTTTTTTCACTGCATAGAAGGTCCATAAGTACAAAATTAGCTTTGTTAACTAGACTCTCAACCATGGGTAGATGAAGCAGAAACTGCTCACAACTAGGTATGTGGATTATTTTGAGAAACCAGGTCACGATCGCTGGAAAAAGACAAAGCTGAGTGCCATCCAGTTCCATTACATTTGAGCACAAGCAGACATGTTTACAGATGATAGCTCCAAAACTCAGCAACTCACACCGAAACAATCCAGATGGATTTGCAGCACTACAGGTAAGAGGTAAAATATGGATTTCTGATTTTAGTGGGGACTGTCCCTTTAAGTATGCCTCCACATGTTTCTTCTGTTCCATACGTGCTTATGTGAAAGTGTATTTAAGGAATAGTTGGCCGCCTTGTTTAGGTGGTATAGAGCTGGATGTGTTTGGGAGGTTATGTGCAGCGGGGCAGACACACCCTCTGGGGCTACCCTTGTGAAATATTCGTTTGACCCACTTTTCCACAACAAAAGAAGATTGAGGTTACAGGAGAGGCAGCGAAGGAGACAACATGAATATTATATTTTGAAATTCTGGAGGATGACATCCCCTACAGGCTGCCGGATGAATATTTAATGGAGTTGGCCTTTCCACATCCAACCCAGCTTGCTCCACGATCTGGGATTTTTGATCGGACACATGACGATGGGGTCACACTGACAGAAATATATTCAAACAGGCAAGTATTGTGGTGTGCCCAAAGAGGCGTTTTGTTGGCACACACACACACACACACACACACACACACACACACACACACACACACACACACACAAACAAATGCATACATACATAGTGATTCAACGAAAAAACATTTGGGATCCAACCTGGGGTCATAAGATAAATCTGAGGATTTACAAGACTATCAGCAAGACGGTCAGAACACTGGACTACACCATCTCCTAAACTAAATAATAGCATTTAATCTGAGATGTTGTGTTTTCATAACTGGTGTGCTCCTCATTTGCGTGACTCTGTTTATTCAAATAACTGTTAACACTAAAACACTAAAGGGAGAGATGACTACAACCTGCATCTGTTGAAACTGCTGCGCCATCGCTACAGTTTAACCACAAGATGGCGGCGTTACACTGGAAGACACGTTGCTGATGCCGAACAGTGCACTCAGCACGTTGGTTACTGTGTCAAATTACATTTGCCCAACAAGTATGCCAAAACCCATCCTGCGCTCTTGTGCATGACGCAGCCTCGTAATACAAGCGGGACAACAAGGTTTGCTTCTGTCTTAACAATGGAAGCTGCGCTGTCATCGTTTGGGAGGAAAACAATGAAGCCCATGCAAAGCATTAGCAGACAGGAGGTTATGGCTTCCTTTCAAGCTCTGTGCCGAGCCAAATTCTTTGACCAAGACCAACTATGCACGCCTATGAGGAAATCTCATTTGCCTTTTTTGTTTTTGTGTAAAAGCGTGAACTAGGGCTACACAATAAATGGCAGTGAAATCGCATTCCAAGCACAGAAGCTTTTTTTGGGGGGGGGGGTCAAAATGAAAAATCAGGATCCAAAAATTATTATTTCCACCAAATTGTGAATCGTGCTGCATTATTGCCATATGATTTTCTTTTACCATATCATGCAGCCTCAGTGTGAGCCAAACCTGATCAGCTAGAGATCTGATCTGTCAACTGATTGCAGGGTGGCTAAAGACAGAAACGGTAAGAATATATGAATGTAATGTTGCATTAAATGGGCTCTTTGGAAATTCTGTGTTGTGCTCTAAAACAGTTGTTAGTTGTTAGTAGTCTGCTAGTGAACTCCATGTCTAAGATAAAACTAACAACTGTTGCTTTAAATTTAAAGAGTAAATTGTTTCCAATCGTTACATAGCACCCCTTTAAATGTTCTTTGTTCTGTCCTGACAAATTTATTTAAATGTGTGGTTAACCAAAACAAGTATTCAGGTCTTTTGTTGCCTAACTCCTGGTCTTACTGAGCTGCAGAAAGTAATGCCGTTATCTAATCTAATCTAATCTAATCTAATCTAATCTAATCTAATCTAATCTAATCTAATCTAATCTAATTTTATGTAATATGCACTAATCTGAGCTAATCTGGTACAGCATTTGCAGGTCTTTTATTTAGACTACCATTACCAAAACCTTTTTCAAATTTGAACAATTTGAACAGGTTTATTATCATAAAGACGTAAAAATAAACCCCTAGTGTTTGGATGTAATGTATCAAGGGAGAGTCAGACTGTAAGTCACTAACACTGAACACATTTTCAAACTGTTGTCATGAGAAAACCCCTTTTTTTTCCCTCCTTCATATACATAATCTTGTACACCACCTTTCTAA
The DNA here is from genome assembly GCF_904848185.1 of Acanthopagrus latus. Lineage (NCBI taxonomy): Eukaryota > Metazoa > Chordata > Actinopteri > Spariformes > Sparidae > Acanthopagrus > Acanthopagrus latus. The sequence goes on along the minus strand of NC_051052.1, from coordinate 11,725,846 downwards.
AAACAAGGCGTAGGGTCAAAGGTCAATGTCCCAGTGTTCTCAGTGTGTCACTAACTCGCGAAAGAACCACCACCATTTGGTATTATGTCTCTGACTAGACACATAAACTCTACCCGGATAAACAGTCCAACGCACCACGTATCTCCTACAGTGTAGAATTACATGTAACAAGGAGGTGGCAGTCCTATTATTAGTGTTGTTTTAGTTATTTTCGTCTGTAAACTTGTGTGTGTGTCACACGTCGATTTTTTGGACAATTACGTTCTCGCAGAAGAGAGAAGTGCTGTTATTAATGCCATAACACTCCACTCTCGCCACCTAGGTGACAAACTTTCCTGTCTCCTCACTGCTGGGGGAGAATGTGAGGACTCCGCTGATTGATAGCACATTATGCAATTATTTTCCAGATCTGAAATTTGCTTTGCCATTTGCTTAAACAGCCTCCATTGCCGTAATTAGAGCAGTCAAAACAGTAGGTTGATGCCTTTCTCCAGTGTTGTAAACAGTACGGATATCATGTCATATCAAAAGTATCATGTTGGAATATCACTCTGTTAAAGTGAAAGAGCTGAAATCAACAATAAGCGTTCTGATGTAGCTGCTCTCTTTCCAGATGTGTGGCGACTGAGTGGAGGGCAGTAGATATGGCACCCTCGGTGGTTCTGTCGGCTCTGAAAGCACACTGCTGAGGGTCCAGGCTGACAGGGCTGACCTAGTTTCTCAAACCACTTTGTTGGTATGTGAGTATGACATATGTATTTATATGTTGCATACTATGGGCCGACCGATTATTGACTTGGCTGACCGTGTTATCTAACTGAATTTTGTTTTTAATCTGATTGCCAATAAAACAACTGAATTTGAAAATGCACTGCTGCAGCTCTGATGCAGCATGCAACCTACAAAATACAGTAAATAGTAACTAAAGTTAAAAAAAAGTTAGCGTATCAAAAAGTATAGTTGCCTCCGTAATGTTGTGTAAAAACATTAAGTATAGTATCAGTATCTCACAATTGTACCTCAGTACAGTACTTGAGGAAACATTGGCCTATCAAGTGACATTCCATCACCGTCCAACACAGTGGGCGTCACTATGAGGACAGTGCACGCTCCACAACCTCTCACCTAGGTGTGCTGGTGTGTCTCCTCTGCTCCAAAACTCAAACTTGGCACTGGGCGATCAAAACAAGACTATTTTCCGAGACAAACAACTGACGGAAGAGTGGATCCCCTGTGCCTCTCCCCCACCCCATCTACTGTATATCAGACAGTGTCATAATTGTAAGGACACTCTCTCTTTCTCGCTGTTGCAGTCAGGACATCTTATGGTGCGGTGGTTCCACTTGGCGGCATGTGCAGGTATGTGTCTTTATTACTGTACGTACATAGTCTGTAAGTTAGTTTGGAGCTGGCATGTTGTGATTGTAAAGTTTTAGGAATGTTAAGATAGCAGAGAGAGTTGTGTTTGTTGAGTTTGGATAAGAATCATGGGGAGTTATAAAGTTGGATTTATATCTAAATATTTGGCCAGAACTGATAGTTGAGCAGAATGAAGAAAAATGACTTAAAATACTTTGGTATTCAGCTAAGCATTTAAGTTCAATGTACGTATAACGTAGTCACACAAACAATATCATATAATAGCATATCCAGGTTTATGAAAACCGGGGAAGGTCTTTTCAAGGAATCTGAAATCATTAAGGTGTTTAGTATCCCCATAACTGGGATACTAATAAGCATCTAAATACACCCATTGGCCACCAATATGTATATTATTCACATGTTAGAGTAGATGTTTGATCGCTTGTGTTTTGTTTGATTTTGGCTTTGTTTCAGCCGGGGGAAAGGATGGTTTCAGTCACTCAGAAGAGCAGAAGCTGCATGCTGCTGCTCCTCTCGCTCACCCCATCAATCTTCCCCTCTCTGCCCGTCGCCATCCTCCCTGCTCTCACCATCTCCGTCTGCCCCGTTCTTTCATTATCTGTCCCGACAGCTCCTGCTGGCAGCACAAACATGTCAACCATTTCTAATGCTTCCACCACTCCTGCCGTCCTAAAGCTGATCACCTCCACCGTCAACCTGACGTCTTTGTCAGGAGCCTCGATTACACCTCCCTCAAAATCCATGTCAGCTACCTCTACGACGTCACTCTCCGACCAAACATCCACAAGAGTCCTCCTCACATCCTCACCCACAGCTAGGGGAGAACAAATGACCCCTAATATCTCAAGATATCTACCTCACCCCTTCAAATATCCACCATCATCCCTTGGACCCCCTCTGCATGAAAACCTTCTATGCTATTTGTCCAACATGACTCCGTGTCCTTCCTCCAACTCATCTTTACTTCTGAAATCTTCCCCTCTTCCTCAAACTGCTTCACCCAAGCTTTCCTCTCCTGTTTCAAGCGCAACCTCCTCCACAACTTTCTTACCTTTAACCTCTCAAACATCACCGGCTCTTCTTGTAAAAGCTTCACCCGTCCCTCTCCCTAAGACCTCGACATCTCCTCCTGAAGCAGCAAACCCTCGTCAGCCCAGGACACTCCCGCCTCCCCCTCTTCCCCACACCACAAGTCCACTGTTCGAGCACCAACCTTTCATTGTCACCTGGAACATCCCCGACCTGGTGTGTAAGAGATACAACATCTCGCTGGACACCTCGCCCTTTAAAGGAGTGGCCACGCCTGCTAAGGTTAGAGGGCAAAGATTTGAATGTTTTTCTGTTGGAAGTCAAAATATAAATTATTTTCATTGGCACTTCTGAATCTCTGCTAAGAAGCTCATTTACATTACACAAGTTCACAGAAATCACAACCTTTCCCTAAGCTGCCTGAACCTAAACAGTGAATATGAGCCTTGGATTCATGTGTGACCGTCCTGGAATTTGTGCACCTGCCACCAACCCCGACTGCAACTGCCACTGATTCCTGGCAGTGCCAGTGTGGTGGTGTGGTGCAGACATGAAATATGGTCATTCTGAGGGTCCTGAAAACATATATGATATATGAGTTTACACACATAATGTAGATGGTATTTTGAGAAGAAATGTTGGCACTGTACCTTTCAGCAAACCACAGTTGCACAAGGAGATATGCGTCACATCTTTTAGAAATCTCAGTATGGTACATACGACACACAAGGCGTCCGTATCAGTGTTCTGCAGAAACGTTAACTGCCAACATTTTAATTATTCTGTTGACTGGGCTGAGGACGAGGGCCTCTTTCACAGGATATTATAATTCAAGGCACATTCGCAAGTTCATTCACAACATTGTGTTCCTACCGCAGGTCCCGGGCCAGTTCCTGTCTCTGTTCTACACAGACCGACTGGGTCTTTACCCACACGTTGACCTCACTAGCAGGACACACTTCAATGGTGGCATCCCTCAGAGAGGTAACCTGAAAGCCAGTATGAACAAGGCCAGAGCAGATATTAACTACTACATCCCGTCAAAGTGAGTCAACCTGACATCTGAATGCATCGGACACATTTGACTCTGATCTTTAACCACTCTTCCATTGTCCTGTCTTCCTTACAGGACAAGCCGGGGCTTGGCTGTGATAGACTGGGAGGAATGGCGCCCCCTGTGGGACAGGAACTGGGGCACAAAGAGAATCTATCAGACTTTATCTGTGGCCCATGTTATGCACACAAACCGCTCCCTCACAGTGCAGCAGGCCATACAGAAAGCCAAACAACAGTTCCAGGTCAGAACTAACAAATCACATAGTTCTGACTGTTAAATATTGATGCATAACTCCCTTCTTCTTCTTCCATCTTTTCTTCATTTTAAGGAGGCGGCCAGGAGTTACATGTCAGGGATCTTGGCAGTCGGCAGAGCTATGAGACCCAACTATCTCTGGGGCTTCTACTTGTTTCCTAACTGCTATAATTATGGCTGGGAGAGGCCACACTACACAGGCCGGTGCTCCAAGGAGGTGAGGAGGCAGAATGATGAGCTGCTCTGGCTGTGGGAGTCCAGCACTGCCCTCTTCCCCTCTGTCTACCTGCAGGTTGGTTGGACAGTTACCCCCACTGATATTTCCACAGTTTAAATTCCTCATACATATTTTTCTCCTTGCGTTTTTTTGCTCAGGTCTCGCTAGCAGACAATCCCAGAGCCGCCATGATGGTGAGAAATCGTGTGCAGGAAGCTTTGAGAGTATCTGCCCTGCCCAGGCGGAGCGATACCGCCGTTGCCGCACCCGTGTTTGCTTACACCCGACCCGTCTTTGTCGACCAGAACAGGCGCTTCCTCAGCCAGGTGAACGAGAATGATTTAAAGTATGAGTTGTTTCACACATCCCGCAGTTTGAGAGGTATTATTGGATGGTACTGTGCACCAGATGGATCAATAATTAAATCCACTGCTCAAACACGTTGCAGTTTTGAAACGACTCGTCAGTGAGTGACCACACACTTGACAAGATTAGATACATCTTAGGTTACTTCTTCACCCCAGCAGCGAGGTTTTTCTGGCCTGAGGTCCAGCTTTAAAAAGGAGTTTGGTTTCTTTAGTGTAACAACACACTTCTCAGGTGGTAACCCTGTAATCCTTATCCTCTCTTCTTACCTTGTGTTTAGGGGGAAACAAGAACAGTGAAAATGTCTGTGCTCCATGTATAAATACATGATTTTTTTATGTGTTAATGTCTTGTGAGGTTTCTGTGAATCTGTAAATAGGCAATAATGAGGTAGTGGAAGTATTCAGATACGTTACTTAAGTAAAAGTACCAGTATCACACTGTAAAAAATACTCTTGTGCACTTGGAGCACTTAATGGCGCAATATTTTACTTTAAAACGTTTGTGTTGCAGAGCCGTCTACTAAAGTTAGCATGCTAATCAGCTAGTCCCAGTAGTCAAAGGCTCCAGTGCTAGCTTTGTGAGCTCACAGTGCAGGCATATTCAAATCAGATAATAGGACTGCTAGCTAAAAGGCAAACTGAGCCAACTAGGTAACTGCTGCTACAGTTAGCAGCAGTTGGAAGTTACTCTGGTGATATATTGCAGCATTTGTTTGGAGAATTGAATTCAACAGGTGGCCAAATTTTACATACCGCACCTTTACATTTTTCAATGCAAAAATTAGGTCACTCACAACAATTAAAACACTCAGTGACATCCCACCGCTGTCTTTCAGGGAGACTTGGTCAGCACCATCGGCGAGAGTGCAGCAGCGGGAGCGTCGGGCGCTGTGCTGTGGGGGGCCAGTGCTGACTACGATGACCAGGTAACATCACACTGCAGACCTCCACTGGCCCGCTGAAAGACGTGACAGACAGCACTGATGGCAGGTGGTCGGATCAGAGACAATGTGTTAGATAATATAGGAGTCAGCTCGTCTGAGACTGACTGACAATACAACAGTGGCACACGCACTGATGGACTGGGTGGTTGTGCAACTTGATGAGTTACTTCGCGGCAGGGGAGCCACGATTAGCTTGATGATAGTGACTTTCAATGGGTGCCATCTGAAAGATTAAAGTAAAATCTGAATATAAGTATATATGTTTATTGTGTTTCATTTGGTGCATTAGGTTATTATTTTGATCAAATTGCTTCAGTTATCAACTTCTATATTTACTTGTCTGACAAATTGACATTTTGCTTATTTGCAAGCATTAGATGGAAAGATTGATACCACTCTGAGACAGCTAGACCTAGCACGCTAGCCTAGCTTAGCCTGGTTCAACCTGGCTTAGCATAAAGTGGGGAAGTTCAACCCTCTTAGACCACCACATCTCATCGGTAATCACTGAAACTTAGACACAACCAGATGTTTTCAACATCTCCTGAGAGTTCGCATGTCCAAGTTGTTCCAGTACAACAAGTTGGAAAACCAAGATAGTTGACCCCAGCAAAACAGCTGAAAACTAAGCATTTTTAGTATTTTGTGCAAACACCATTCCATGTTGTACACAGATCAAGGTTGTACAGAGCTGGTTGTACAATAGTGACAGAAATAAGCCAGAATTGCTAATAAATCCTAGAGTGTACAGCTTTCAACTTACTGTTGATGAGTGAAGCAGCCATCTTGGCTTTTTTAGCTCGGGGTTGGTGAGGTTCTTTGACTTTCCGACTCAGAAATCTTCAGGGAGTGTTCCAGTGGAAAAACAGCCTGCACGCTGGCCTGCCTACCAACGACTCTACAGCTCTGTGATTAACCAGCTACAGCTCACTTGTTAAAGCTGCACATAAACCAAAAAAGACAACAGGTTGTGGTTCTAGCAACCTGAGGTTATCACTGTGCTGCATCATTTCCTTGCTGGGAGCTGTGACTTCCTTAAGAAATAATCGGGCACAAAACCAACTGTAAAACTGCAATTTAGGCTTTTGCACAGGATAAAGTAATGAGATTAAACATGGTAGACAAAGCCAGGGAAGCTGCTTCCTACTCCTACTACATGCTAGGCCAAGCTAAGAATTGTATCTGCTTCATTTGCAACCAATACCTATGAGAGTGGTGTCATTTGTTCATCTAGCTCACCTAGCTCTCTTACATTTACTGTTGTTTTATTGGTCTTCCTGTTCCTTTTCCCGCTCTCTTTCAGACTTCTTGTGAAGCCCTCTCATCCTACCTCTCCTCCACCCTCAACCCTTACATCACCAATGTCACCGCAGCCGCCCTGCTCTGCGGCAACTTCCTGTGTCGAGGGAATGGCCGCTGTGTCAGAAAAAACTACAACTCCAATCACTACCTCCACCTAAACCCGGAGAATTTCAGGATCCTGCATGTTCAGAAGCGCCACCTTGTCCTCGGGAGACCCACCTTAGCGGACCTGAAAGCTCTGAGCCGGAGGTTTACCTGTCAGTGCTACAAAGGACTGAGCTGCTCTCCCAGGACCTACCGAGAGCTGGCCAAGGCCCTGATGTTCAGTGTGAAGCAGGGGCTGTACCACAAGGCTAACGCTCTGAATAAAGCCACGGTGGACCATGCACTGCAAGACAGTATCACAAAGGACAACGTTAAAAAGAGCTTGAAAGTTTAGCTTGTAATCACAATGCTACCTGGGGACGACCCGGTCCTGTCGCGATCGAGTGCTGCACGCTTTGCATGTTTAGTCCACAACATGATTTGCATATGTAGTGACTGATGTTCAACGCCTGCAGGCTTTGCTCAACTGGAGCACAAAACCAGAATGCTGTCACAACTCATCCTTACCTTACCTGAAGCTATTTGTTTAGTCAAGGAGTTCAACGGCCCTTTAATGATACTCTTGTTTTTGTCTTAGCTTTCTACTTAAGAGATTTTCTGAAAGACTTCAGGGATACCATCAAACTTTTCATCATCATTTCACCCTATTGTTTTTTTTATTTTTATTTATGTTATTACCTCTCATCACAAATACATTGTGTTCATTAAAATGTGTTAGTGACTGATCATCAGGAAGTTTTTAAAGGACACATGGTTACGTATTAGCATGTCTACAGTCTTTGTATGAGCAGGGATTTGCTGAATCTCAAATCAGTCTTAAAAACATGTACTGGAGTAGATCACTGGTGACAATACTAGTCCCAGTGGGTATTTGTATATGATTTGACTCTATATGTAAATAAATGAAAGAGACTGGGAGCAACAGTGTTGTTGGCTCAGTGTTTAACCTAATACTGAAAAATAGGGTGAGCATAAGGAGTCTCAAAATGTGATTAAATTCCAAAAGTTGAAATGTGCCTTTTCTTCATTTTGTAAGGGTGACTGGGCTACATTCTTAGTCTCAGTGTAAAAGGTGCTTTTGTTAGCACATGGAAAAATCAAATTATGACAGCAGTGCAGGACAGTTTATAACTTCAACATTTTTATTGCACTTGGACTTTGTTGACCCAAGATACTGTAATCATCAGCTCTGCTGCAGCCAACTTGAGCTTAAGTAGAGTTCCGAGATAAGTGCAAACACATATTAAAGCTGTAATCTCTTTCGGCTTTCAGTTTTCTATTTCATATTGCGACAATGCTGTGCTTATGATCTTGTTAGATTAAGTAACAAAAATCACTTGTTTAGGGTTCGGAAAAGTTCCTGCTTTGGCTAAAAATACTTGCTTTGGTTGCCACAACCACCGCAGGTGGTGTCCCGAGGTCTTGTTAAAAACACCTGGTCATGTTGCCAAATACATGGGCAGAGATGTCCTGACTCTTTGTCAAAAAGATCCAATTTTGTTGCCACAAACACATCTGGAAATTGACCTAAGGTCTACTTAAAAATAGCCATTGGTTTCACACTTACAAATGTTGGAATGCTATGAGGCTAGCTCACTTGCTAGCAAGCAGTTACCCACTTACACATCCAGCCAGGGTGGAGCAATTCTGGACATCGCAGTGCATATTAGTCCACCACTGATCCTTGTTTTCACCCCACTTTGGTCTCCAACCGCTGACAGAAATAACTGAGTTGTTAGCCTGTTACATCATGGACCGGCTAATAGCTAAATTTGTTTTGTCTTTGGTATTGAGTAATTAACATAGTTTAACTCTTTATTGTGTTTAAGTGAAAACAGCTACTAGTAACTGTAAACAGGTTTGATAAGAGCTAGGATACATAAAAGTGCTTTTAAGCTTTAAAAAAGCATTAGCTAAGTTTGTTGCTAATACTGACCTCACAATACAAATAATACTAGTCCCTTAATCCAAGAATAAATTCAAGATTAACCAACAATTAATATATGAAATACTAATTAATGTTAATTAACTGGTTACATCACATCATATTACAAGGTTGATTTTTTTGCCAGCACAGTTTTTTTTGCTAATAGTGATGCTAATTAACAGTTGCATCTCATGTTGTTTTCATCTGCATGGCACCAAGTCTGTGTCTTTGTACACAGCAGTCAGACACTTCTGATTGAGAGTGCTAATGACTCATTATAGAGGAGCTAATGTTAGTATTCCCATCGAGGTGTCATCAGAAGGCACTCTGGGTCACTGGTGTATTGACTGAGTCCTCTGGGCGGTACAGCAGGCGTGTGAGGTGTGTCTGCATTAGTGTGTTTGCCGGTGTCACACATCTCCAAGGCGGTTTACAGAGAAAGAGAGAGAAACTGAAACTTGGAAAAAAAGAAAGAAAGAAAGAAAAAGGCCAGTTCAGTGCCACGATGCATATTTGTTTCATCCACGCAACCAACCAACCATCGGCCCACACACACACGAGCGCTGCCTTGACAACGCTCCACATGTTTAAACTGCAACAGAGAGCACAGCCAACGTCAGAAAACTGAAATTTCCTCCACCGGCTCAAGACACGGACAGACATCAAATCCAAAGTACGACCTTTCCTCAGTTCCTCTTTGGCTCGTTTTGGTTGAATTTATCAAAACAAGATCTCAATAAGGAAGCTGAGACGGTAAAACCAGATTGTGTGCATACCAGGAACTGGTGTGTGGGTTCAAATGCAGACAGTAACCTCATGGCATGAGGCCAACACTACCCATCATAAAATCTGCTGCATGTGTGTTTTGACGTAGATAAGGCAGTGGCAACCATGAACTTACAAGAACAGTTGCCCACAGCTCATAATACCATCAGTCAGTCTTATGAGTCATCCTGAAAATGGGTTACAGACCTTTCCTTTTTCTTTGCTTGGTATCCCATGACAGTGAATGGAACTGGAATAGGAAAAGAAAGGAAACTTCCCCCTTGTTGCACAATCTTTCAGACATGGTTGACATGCCTGCTCTGCTTAATGTCTTTATGTGAAACGATAGCGCGTTAACCTGAACTCTCCTGGGCGAGTAATATTATAACTGATAACAGCTCAGAACCTGTAGGAAGCAGGTTATCCCAACATGGGCCATATTCATAGGAGCGCTAATGTTGCGCTGCTGTGTTCCCAGTTGCAAGTCATACAAATGAAGAAAAACTGAAAAATTGATATTGAAAATTGAAAGTGAAAATCTCATATCTCAATGCACAACATATTTGATTTATCCTGTTAGCTTCCGTCTGACAACAGCCAACATTAGCATTCAGCCCGTTCCATGCTAATGTTATTGTTTGACACACGTTACACAGACTGATAGCAGAGACGTAAATGTATTCCAAAATGTCAGCGCACATCTTGGACACATTCATTTTAACCGTGACGTAACACATACTGGATGTAATCAAGTGGTAATGTTAGCTCGCAAGTGGTTGAATGCTAACATTAGCTAATGGGTTATCTATATGTTTTGCCTTGAAATATGACCCATGTTCCTCCAAATTTTCACTCTTTGTTGTCTTTTCTTCTGCTGATCAATCAGATAGCTGTGAAGCACAAGAACTTGTCATGTTCCTCGCGTTTTTACGAAGTGCGACCTGGAGCACAGCAGCACAACATTAGCACTCACCAGCATTCGAGCTCAGCACCCTGAGCACGTCATCAGAGGAGAATGAGTGCCGAGCGAACATGGTCTATTAAAGTAATGAAATGAAGCAACGCCAGTCATGCCACAGGGAAAAAAGTCAGCTTTAATTAAAACTGTAAGTCTTACAGTACATGCCATTGCAAGTCAGTCATCGTTTTTCACTTTAATTTGCGTCTTCTAAAAGCGGTTTGGTCTTTTTGTTTTTTTTTTCAAAACTGGTGAATACCACAGAACAAAGTAAAGTGTGATTGAAATACAGTTATTCGGCCATGGAAAAATCTCAAAGACGTACAAAGTACAAAGTACAAAGTCATTCAGTCACGTCGCTGTGGTTCAGTGAATGAAAATGTCTGAGAACCTCTAATAGCTGCCAAGCTGAACAAAAAGCCCAGGAACACACCAGCCATGGGCAGGGCTCACCAACTGTAAACGTTCAGCACTACTTGCATCAGTTTTGACAATGATTTATTAACATAACGTTTGAAAACCTGTTTTTTTTTGATGATAAGATAAAGTGTTTGAGATAGTTGTCCTTCTAAATACGTGCAGTCAAGATACATTCTGATCCTTGACAAATCCCTTAAAGACCGGATAAAAATCTGGTATTTTATCTATCTAATCCTAATTTTGTATGTTTTAAAGGTCCCATATTGTAGAAAATTAGATTTCCTGTCTTTTCAATTATAAAGCAGGTTGAGGTGCTCTATACTATAAATGCTATGGGAGCTTCAATCCCTTCAGTCCATGGAAGAAAGCGCCCATTACAGAAACGCTGCCTTTAAGTGAGTTATTAGGACTTCAGTAAAGTTGCGATGTCACAACTGTATAGTTGCCACTCTCAGCAAGGCTATAGTTGCAAAAAAGTCAACAGAGCTGAGGTGCAAACACAGTGGACAGTGTCTGCTCAGACACGTGAGAGCTGGCCAATCAGAGTACATTGGGTCTTTGCGTGTGTGTGTGTGTGTGTGTGTGTGTGTGTGTGTGGGGGGGGGTGGTCTTAAAGAGACATAGACAGAACAGAGCGTTAAGACAGGGTGAATAGAGGAGCTGCAGCAATGGTAAGTATAAGAAAAAATATCTGCTTTTTGAACATTAAAGCATGTAAACATCCAAACTAAAAGTATGAAACTAAAGATGAACATAACATGGAACCTTTAAAATATGTTACTAGGAATATACTTCTAAATATTACTTTATTCAAATATCAGAATTTAGACGTAAACTAATATGTAAAGAAGTAACTAATGGGCAGCTTCATAAATGATACCAGCACCAAGTTAAAATGCTACTGTGGGAGTGAATGGCTTCAACTGATGCCACTTAACTACCGTGAGAACTGACTCCAAACAATGGTCAGTTAACTAACAAAGTGACGGGCACAGAGCGGATACGTTTGCCAAGATTTACCATTTGTTTAGCCACAGTGTGAGGTACTTTTAGTTTGTTAATAAGGCAAATTTTGCTCTACACAGTATACACAGTTGGGGTTTGCTAACTAGGAACTACATTTAAAACATGTCTGTACTTTATTCACTTAAGCTACGTTTATTCATGGATTTCATATATTTATATATTTTAAGATTAACATGTCAGCTCTCTACATTTTACAAGAAATGTCCATCAGTTTGGGGTAACCGTGCTCAGTAAAAGTAGGTTAAAAACTTGACGTATGGGACTCTAAAAAGTTTTAAAAAGTAAAATCAAGAAAGCATACAGAGTCGTCCTCAACACGAGGATTTCTTGTGAACTTTAGCAGTAAACAGAATTAGATGTTCCAGGTTCCCAAAAAGAAATCAGTACATTTGAAGATTTAACACCCGGCCGTTAGCGGTGTGGTTCTAATCCCGACACAAACGCATCCTCACTGACTGGGTCAGCGCTGGAAGTTCAAACATCTCTACAATTATGATTAATAATGAAATACTACAATATATGTAAAAAGTGGAGCCACCATGGGAACCTGGTCGACCCTGTTTGCACATGCAGGAAGGCACTCCAGCAAATTTGGTTAACGAACGATTCACAGTCAGCTCCCGCTCCTCGTGTCCATTCAGCTACAGGTTTTTCTTTGCTACATATATTACTGGGTTTATCACTACTCTATAATCACCATGCATTACTCGGGGGTCATATCAACAAGCTGAGTTATAAAAAGTGTCAATTACAAACTGAATAGAATAAATCGAAATGAACATTTAGATGGAACGTGGTCCTCTCAACGGCTGTTTTTACGTCCTACTTGTCTCAAAAACGCCGATGTAGCCAACGAACCGCTTTGAAAAACAAACTTCCCAGGTGTTGTTTGTACTTTGCAGCATGCAGGTATGAGCTACGGTAAAAAGCATGCCGGTGCGGATGACGCAATCGCAAGTCTGTCACTGTGAGTGACAGCGAAAAGTATTCACACGCAGTCAAGAGGACTCGTAAAACACGAATATCACAACTAGATTTCACATCGTATACAAACGGCAGTTGGCTTCGGTTAATTCAAAAGAGGTTAGGTAAACAGTTTGGTGTCCTTGTTGGTCGTGTTTTTAATTACCGGACCCCCCAGAAGTGTCGCCTGGATCACTGGTAACAAGTGTCCAGGCTCCGAGGTAACCAGACTCCTAACTCCATGAACATCTCAACAGCTGTCGTCATGGCAACATCTTGCCATCCCAAAGTGGTTTTGATTTAAAGGTGCTCTTTGTAGTTTTTGGAGAAAGAAATATCAATCAGCGGAGAACATTTCTTCATTGACAACTAACTAAACAAACTCTCAGTTAAAAAAAACAAACAAATCTGCCGGTGAAGATCTTTCTCTTCTGATTGAAATTTCCACATAATGCACCTTTAACCTTGTCAAACATCCATCTTCTTCATGTCCTTTTTTCAATTGAGTGACCACACTCAAAGAATGCATGCTTGTTTCTTCCCCATTAGTACAAAGTTAAAACCTAAATAAAGATTAAAAAAAAAATAAATAAATACAGACAACTCAAAGCAGTTTTTTCTTGGACTCCAGCTGTCCGTTCACCTCCACACTCTCCCCGCTGGGCCCGTCCTCGGCTCTGGTGCACTTGATCCTCAGCAGCACGTTGGACAGCACGTCCTGGTACAGGCTGAGGCAGAGCCATCCCGGCAGGTACAGCAGGGTGATGAGCCCCATGAAGTTATGAGGGTAGTGAGAGTAGTCCCAGGAGCAGGCGCCGAACTGCCTGAGCGCCAGGCCCCAGGAGAACTCCCAGGCGTAGATGAAGCAGATGTAGATGGGGAGCCTCCGGCACGTCCCCCAGCCTCTGCCGAAGTGCAGGTGGAGGTAGAGCTTCTCCACCACGAAGCTGCAGCTGCCGTACATGAGGAAGGACCACAGGGACGTGTGGCCGCTCAGGGTCCGGTCGGACTTCTCCACCAGGTTGAAGACGGACGTGAAGATGACCTCGTCCAGGAAACCGTGCATCCCGAAGAACAGGAACCGCACGAGGCCGGGGAGAGCGCGAGGAGAGGGCCCCCGGTCGTGCGCGCTGTCCTCCGGGACGGGCCGCCGCGGGGGGTCGGGGTGGTACTGCAGCCCGGACAGCCATCTGTGGAACACCTGGGCGAAATACAGCGCCAGGACGTAGTGCACCACCAGCTGGGTCCCGGACACCAGCCTCACCTGCTCGGTCAGGGTGTTGATGTTCCCGATGAGGATCTGCAGCCCGATGTAGACGGACGGGTAGAAGACCAGGTGGAACACCACGGGCCGACCTCGGAAACACCTCTTCTGCGAGTAGATCTTCTCCAGCGCAAAGTGGGTCAGCGAGTGCATGACGCAGAGGTACGGGGAGGAGAAGCCCAGCAGCTTCGGGTCCCGGTGGTTCACGAGCCCCTGTAAGGACGAGAGCAGGACGTCCAGAGTCACCCCGTGCATCCCGTAGAAGTACAGCCGCATCCACCGCGGCAGCTCCCGCAGAGGCTCCGCCGCGTCCTCGCTCCCTCCGGGCGGTTCGTCTCCTTGCTGGCGGGGCGTTCGCGCCGATTTCAGGCCACCACCGGCGGGGTCTCCCGGGCGGCTGCGGGGGCCGTCTCGGCACCGACCGGCCATGATCAGTCAGTGTGCACGGAGAGATCCAGCCGTCCTCTTCCTACACATTGTTTTCTGTAGTGTTCCGCTGCTGCAGCATCTCCCGCACTGTAGAGTCGGTGTTGCGTTCACGGGCCCCACGGAAGAAACTGTGTTTGTGGAAGCAAACAGCAGTATCGAAGCTTAAAGGTGCACTATGTAGTTTTTTGGGGGAAACATTTCAATCAGAGAATAAAAAATTATGATTTTATGACAAACTGACCTTAAATGACAACACAATTTCAGACTGTTTTACTTTGTTTATATGTGGTGGACCCTGCCACCTTTTCTAGCTTCAAACAGTGTTCTGGGGACCTTATTTAGTTGTTTATTCAGTCATGCAAATAATAATAAATAAATAATGATATTGGCTCTGTGCAGTTTGTCTGGTGTTGTCAAAGATCAGCTGGTCTTTCTTGAATACCATCAAGCAGTTTACAAAAAGAAGGTTAGTTCTTGTTGATTATTTTGAAGGAAGTCTGAGTGTAAAATGACGGATTCAGATTCGTTACAGTCATGGTCTGTACTTCCTCATACACTTTATCTAGAGAGATGCTTTGTAGTTAATGGTTAACGTTCTTGTGGTGGACATTCCTCTCAAAGGTGCAGACATGTGTTGACACTGCCCTGACGGATTGATGTCTTGGCGTCAGGTTTGTGAGAATAACAATGTGGCAAAGCATAAGATCTAAAAAATGTTTAATAGGGACAGCTCGAATCCTCTTGAATTAAATCTCAGCAGCTTCAATGTGATTAAAAGCAGCATTTAAAACATGTTAAATAATATATTTGCATGAAAAAAAAAATTAAAAAACCCGAATCATGATTTAAAGTGATGAGGTGTAAAGCGGCAAATCACGGGCTGCTTGCAAACTGCTGTTTTTTTCCATTAGCATTCATGTCCACATTTCCCACAGCACCTGAAGGCGGCACGAGAGAGAACCCGACGGAGGAGGCGGTGTGAGCCGAGCGACGTTTGGACTCTGACGCGGTTATTAATTGAGCTCACGTCCCCCTGCGACGTCCTGACGCTGTTTAATTACGAGCGATTAATGGTAATTACAGCAGATTAGTGTGATGATAGACCTGCACGGGCCTGCGTAAACTCATCTGAACAACTGAAATGAAGCAAAGTAATCCATCATCTGTCATCATCACCACACCTACACCCGTTGCTGTGATAGATAGATAGATAGATAGATAGATAGATAGATAGATAGATAGATAGATAGATAGATAGATAGATTTTATTTTTTAAATTTTATTTCATGCATGTATTCTGCACGATGTGGATGCAGCTCCGTCACATTATCTACTTCCTCTTGTGGTTTCCTGCTTGCTGACTTTCAAGTGTTGCACTTTCATTGACTGTAAATAGACAACACAGTGACAAGTTGTTGTTGTTGTTGTTGTTTTTAAAAAAAACCCCACCCCAAACCAATTAATATGTGTGCAGTAAATCTAGATATGAGACTGTATTTCAGATATTATCCAGCCTGCAGCGATATACAGTATCTGGCCTGTACAGGTGAGGAGGCTCGCAGCACACCTGGATGACCACGGAGTGTCACTGCTGAGTGTGTGCGACCAAAATTGAGAGTGAGACTGTAGATAAGAGTTATTTTCACTGAAGGGAAGTGGCCCGCACTTTCATTAGAGGCTGTAAAGTGAGCCTGTGTGTGTGTGTGCTTGTGTGTGTAACATAACACTCATCTCTTGTCGAGATGTGTCTCATTGGTTCAGCTCTGATGTGCTTTGTGAAGAGGCTGCGTCATTGTGTGCTGAATGTATGTATTGGTGTTGTGTGTGAGTGAGTGTGTATGTGTGTCCTAATCCTTGGTGGAAGGTAATTAAGTGCATTTATTTAAGTACAAATCACAAGGAACGTATGAAATGGTCTCAGTTTAAAACTGATCCTCTGTATCCCGAGTCCTCAACAGGGAGGCGGTGACACTCAGAGATAGGAATTTTGTTTTCAGCTATTTGTTTTGACATGGCTGTTATCCATGGTGACCATATATACCAAAAATGCCCATTACCAGCTGTGTTTTAGCTAAACCTTTTCCACAATGAACTCTTCATTCCCTTTTTGCTGCCCTTGTTACATGTTCTGAGATAGTTTACGCTGCATCACCATCATCATCGCCATGGCCACAGATAGATATATTAGCTTATCACCATCCATTCGGCTAACATCCGTGTTTCAAAAACAAAAAACAGCAAAATTACATTGCATCTTTCGTTCACTCCCTTCCAAAAGAATGTTCACGCTGGCCGAATCAAGATCTTTAACCTGAGCAGGTGATGGTGCTTGTACCGTTTTTGTCCACAGGGGTCGCCAGAATCAACAACAGACATAACTCGTTGTCGCCGCTTTAAGTACTATTAAAGGTATTTGTTCTTTCCTCAAGTATTTCCTTTCTATCCTTTTATGAAACTTGTACTTATACTCCATTATATTTCTGTACTTTTTACTACACTACTTTTATCTGAGCATTATAGTTAGTGTAATCTATGCTAACAATATCCTCAGTAGTGTCTAAAATTGGCTCCATGTTGACGATCCACAATATTAAAACATTAAACATTAAACATTCGTACATATATTTGTAATGATAAAAACAGAATAATCTAATATTCTATAATTATAGAACACCCTCTGCATGATAAATAGGTTTGATGCTTACTTATAAGATACATCTGAACTTTTACGAACATTTTGAAATTCAGGAATTTTTAGACTATAGTACTTTTACTTATAAAGGCTCAGAGTACTTCTTCTAAAACTGCCATCAAAGAGTAGGAAAGTGTGTTTGTGTGCGTGTGTGTGTTTGTATTCTACCTCTCTTAAAACTCTCCCAGGGTTTCACAGTGTGCATTTGTCTGCATGTTGTGAGTGCTGTGTGAGTGACAGCCGGCCCCTGTGGGATGCAGGCTTGTGCACTCAAACGGTTTCATGTGTGTGCTTTTGTGAATTTTTCTGCCTGTGCCTATGTACGTCTGTGTGTGCGTATTTGTGTGTGTGTGTGTGTGTGTGTGTGTGTGCACTCAGAGGAAACAGAGATGTCAGTGGTCTTTCTGGGCCTCGGAGATAACGGCGTGCCTCCGCATGGTTTAAAACTATCAGAATCGCTCCGGCACAGAACGAGCCCACTCGGTCATGACCCAGAACCAGAGCAGGACAAATGTTCAAATAGTTTGTGTCAAATGCAGCATATAGATAAGATATGACCCCCTCTCCCTCTCCCTCTCTCTCACACACACCCACCCACACCTCCTATAGCACCATACCTCCTCCTCTAAGTGCAATGCTGCATGTAACAGCAGCCATAATTCTTCACGACAGCAGCGTTTGAACACTAGTAAATTATAACACCATTTATTATGCGACTAAGTGCAATTACAGTAAACAAATGAGATCATCATTGATATAAACAGTACACTCAGAGCATGTGAATCTCCGTGAATGCTGAATAACAGGCATTAGTTTTAAGACAGA
The DNA here is from genome assembly GCF_904848185.1 of Acanthopagrus latus. Classification (NCBI taxonomy): domain Eukaryota; kingdom Metazoa; phylum Chordata; class Actinopteri; order Spariformes; family Sparidae; genus Acanthopagrus; species Acanthopagrus latus. Next base: position 11,707,917 of record NC_051052.1, on the reverse strand, counting down.
CAGCAGCAAAGCAATCTCAGACACTGTGCTGTTTTGTAATCTTGCTGAACATATTTAAAGGGTAAGCGCACTCAAAAATGAAAATGTAGTTATTATCAGCTCATCCAAATGTTGATGGAAAGTCGGCTGAAGCTACGAAGCCCACAACACATTTCTGGAGTGTCGCAGAGAAAACAGCTTCGCAGCATTCTCCTGACCAACTGGAAGCAGATGGGGACTTGTTTTAAAAATGGAAGAAAACAACCAAAAAGAAACGTAGAATGGCTCCATAGCGGTGGTCCGGCAAAATCCAAGTCTCTGGAAGCCCCAAGATTCAAAATTAATTTGAAAAGACATTATTTACAAAGGCAAATCTTCACTGTGGCTAAGCTAAGTGTTAGCACACATCCAGTTTAAATGGGTGCAGAAGCTTTACCACGTGTCAAAGGTTTAAATCACATCTTTCAAAATTGATTTCTGGAGACTTGGAGCCACTCCAGAGAAGTTCTGTGGACTACAAATCTTCACCCGGCTTACGAGGGTTAACTAGACAATGACTGTATTTTTATGTCAGGATATTGAACATGAACTGCCACATAAGCACACAACCATTTCACTGCATTCTGTCTGAAATACAGCTCAGTTCTCTTTTAGGTATTTGCATTAAATGGACAGTTTCGTTATTCTAAAACATATTTATCAATATTATGAATGACCCCTATTATGACGGATGATGAATCGGACAAAGAAGTTAGTTTCCTCGCAGCTAATCTTGAGGTTTTGAATAATATTCTGTGCAGTGAAGCCAGTCAGCTTCCCCCCTGCAGCAGAGGTAGAACAGGTCCGTGCCGCCTCACATATTAGATTCTTTTGTGTCACTGTGCGCTATTTTACAGTTTCATTTCATTTATCAGAGGACACAGAGAACCCCTGACAAACACGAGATGAAAGTTAGAGTAAAACGAGGAAAGAGAAAATGGACGCGTGAATACATCTGTAGCTCGGATAAGAACTGTTTTTGCGGCGCTGTAAATTATCTTGTGAAGTCGTGAGCATTTATTTCTCTGTCCCTTAGGGGCGGTGGAGACACGAACTAATTCTTTCCTCGTGTCTTATTACCGTCTTTTCAAACAACTTCCAGAATCGATGTTGCACAACGGGTAAGTTATCGTGCGGCAGGTTCCGGCTGTGAAACGCGCTCATGCTCCCCCTGTGTGCTGTGCGTCATTGACACTCTGTCTTATGTGTGTCAGGCAGGGCCCCAAAACACAAATTCTTGTGTCCTTCGGTGAAACATCTGCCAGCCAGTGAGTTTCAGTCTGTGTGTACGTCAGATGAAAACGCTGCAGACCTTGAGTTTATGTCCCACAGACAGCCGGTCTGTTCTGTTTTTCGTCTCCCCCGGGAGAATGTTTTGTGCATTCTAATGTGTTTTGGTGGATCCTAGTCAACCAAGTGTTGGATATTAGGGAGCGACAATGCAGCAGACAAATGTAAGACACTATTAAAGGGGCGTTATGCAGTTTTGGAGAAGGAATTCCATCTCAGAATTTTGATGTTTACAATATTATTGAGGTAGTAATACAAACCTAAAACATAACTGCATAAACAAGCTACTCTCAGGGGAAAATAAGGTCCCCAGAACACTGTTTAAAGCTAGAAGGGTGGCAGGGTCCGCCACATATAGACAAAGTAAAACAGTATGAAGTTGTGTTGTCCTTTAAGGTCTGTTTGTTTATTCAGTCATGAGAACAAAGGGAGTTTGTTTATGTAGTTTGTTTGTCAGTCAATGAAGATCTTTCATCTGTCATCCCAACTGGTACATACTGTACCTTTAAAACCCTCACTGTAGATTATTTGTTACGTCACACCAAAAAGAAAAAAAAAAAAAGTCTTTACATTTAGATTTAAATGTACAGCCAAGAATGCAACTTCAAAAACAGGTTTTCCTCAGGCTCAGACACTAGATGGCAGCAGTGCGATGCAGTCTCCTGTGGCTTGGGGTGGGCCCTGTTTTCATTCACAAGGACGAAAATAACACTGTTTGGCATTGAGTGCAATTTGAATGCATAGCGGTCATATGTGCACAGACAGGCCTTGAACTCCTTGAATCTGTGAGCTGATTAAAATGTTAACAATGGGAGGATTCAAGCCTATTCGCCCCGCTGGTAAGAGAGCCTGGGCATGTTCATCTAGTTTCTGTGGACCTTCAGGCTGTTTACACAAAGCATCTTGTAAATAGACCAAGCTGATGCACCATTCTAGTGGATTGATACCCTCCCTTCAATTGCATACAAAAACATTTTTCTCATCAGATGCGTCCTGTTAGGCTCATTAGGATTTGCGAGGGGGGGTGGGGGTGAGGGGGGGCTGTAAGATGAAGCTACGTGATGTTTGATTGATGCGACGCTTGGCCGCGTCCCGCAGGAAATGAATGTGAATCAGCAGCCGTGCACTTACAATGAGAAAACCTCGGAGAAATGTAATTTCAGAAGCCATTTCCTCCAGTTTGAGCCATTATTGAATGGACGGCTGGCCCCTGTACGCTCGCACTGACTCGTATGGTCAGGTCTGGGGTAGGGTAATGTGCTTTGTGTGCGTGCGCTCATAAGCTCATACTGTGTCTGCAGGGGCGGACTCAGGACGTTTAAGGGGAACGGGCTGGTAGGGCACCTGAGAGGACGCTTTATCACGTTTTCTCCACTGCAAAGGCACCCTAGAGGATGCTTTATCGTGTTTTTTCCACTGGAAGGGCACCCTAAAGGACATTATGTCTGGATTTCTCCAACGCTTGTGCGCCTGTTGCTCATATGAGAGACTCTTCGTGTGTGTGTGTGTGTGTGTTTGTGTGTGTGAATATGTGTCTCGGAGGAGGCGGAGGCGGGAGGGTGAAGAGAGGATAAAGATCAGTTTTTCTCGATACGAGGTTTACACTGTTCCCGGGAGTCACTCAGGCTCTTGTTTGCAGTTTTTTTCTCCCTCATTAGGAAAGCCTGCGCCACCCTGAGACCCCTCCGAGGGCTCACCCGGTCACACTGCAACAAAACACCTTGACTCCCTCCGCCTCGCCCACCTTCCCTCCCCTCCCCTAAACGCTCCCTCCATCTCGTATTCCGCTGTAATTTCACGAACCACATCTTCTTCCCGCTCTGATGGCAATATTTTTGAAACGTAATATATTCATTTAATGCCTCTCATAATAAGGCTATTGTTCCAGTTTTTCAGCTCACCTCACCCCTTTTCCCCTCCTGTCTTCTCATTTATTTTCCCGGGTTCTAACTTCTCTCTCATACTCTCCTGCGTAAGTCCCGGCGGATCCACCAGTATAATTAATCTGCTCCTCTCGCCACCCCTCCTCACCCACCTCATTCTCCCGCTGATCCTCTCCTCCTCTCTCGTTTCATCTCCGCAGTAACCTCGGCGACCCTCCTTTTAACCTTGTCATCTTAAATAACCCCTCTGCACCGCCCACTCCCTCCCTCGCTACAACCTTCACTTCCTGCTTTTTCTCCACCTTCCAGTCCTGCTTACCGCCCACCGCATAGCTTCGATTGTCTTTCCCTCCCCTTTCTTACTTTAGCACAGTCTTCACATCAGTGTTGTAACCTCTCACACCCCCCCCCCATGTTGCTCTTCTTCTTCCCTGTCTCTGACCTTTTTTTTCCCTTCTGCTCCTTTCTTTACCTAGGATCTATTTATATATATATATATATATATATATATATATATATATATATATATATATATATATATATATATATATATATATATATATATATATATATATATATATGTATATATTCTATTCATGTTGACATTTTTTCAGCAGTAACCACTCAGTGTAATGTAATTCTGCAATTACCTCTCCATCTCGCAAGTTTTGATTCTTAGTGGCGGAACATTCAGCTAAAACAGGAGATTTTAGATAGAAAGATCGACGCTCTTAACCTCAAGTGCATTGAAGTTATAATCCTCAAGTGTTCCATGAAACCTTTTCCTGTTAGCACCTTTCAATATTGAGCTTTAATTCGTAGTGGCGGGGTCCGCCATTCCCATTTTGTTGTACTCAGATTGCCTTCGAAAGCATGGTAGATTGACATGAAACGATGCATGACTGCGGGATAGGGTTACTGTTTTTAATCACATTTCCCTGGTCCTATCTGTTTCCCTCTCACACACGTCATGTGGTTTTATTAAGTTACCGCCTATGCAAAGACATTATATTTAGCCTCACATTGAAAGCATTCAAGCGGTGAATGAAACATGGCGAAGCAAAAAAACTGGAAATGTAATTTGTCGCCAAAGTTGGCGCTTACAGTGATCATTCATAAGGACTGCATCTAAAAAAACAAACCAGCCAGGACTGAAATCTTAAGAGAAACGTGGCTAAATGATTATAGACCTGCAGTCACGGGCCCCTCAGCTGTGGCGGCAGCGTGCACAGAAGCATCTTACTGTGTGACTCGTGCCTTGCTCTTCTAGTCCTGTATAACCTCCTCTCCTTTTCTAGCTCCTCCTCACTGTCTTGTCAACTTCCCCCGACAATTACAAGTCTTTTGTGTCCCCCTTTGACCTTTGCTCATCCCAATTACCCCTCCTCTCCTCCTCCTCCTCCTCCTCTGCAAACCCAGTTAGTTAGCTCAGCCCAGAACTCCAGATGCCCTCTGTGTACCTGTTGCCAGACAGTCCCTGTCCTCCTGCCTCGGGCTTAGCATTTCTCCCTCAGTCTAGACAGCAAGAGCAGCAGCAGCAGCAGCAGCATCAGAGAATGTCATGATTTAATTTTGCTCGTGAGAGAAAAAAACTGTCTGTTTCATGCTGGGACTACTTCGGTGGTAATTTGCAGGGATGGAACAAAAGAAAGTGGGTGTATGGAGAGACAGACAGGCGCTACTATGGGTTGTGTATTGTGAGCCTTTGTGCATCCCGTCCATTTTGTTTACCATCCTTTGGAGGCCCCCAGGGGGTGTTCCGGGAGATTGTAGCCATGGGATACCGACACTCTATGAGCGCGTGTCATTCTCCGATTGGTTCAGGCTGCCACCGGCTGGGGCATGTATTAGACCTGTGGTGATATGGATATGGATCATTGATGATGCTTCTCCTGTCTCCCTCTCTTTTGTCTGTGTGCGCCTGTTTTCTCTCCCTGTCTGGCTTTCTCTTTGTCCACTCGCAGACAGTTGGAGAGAGAGGGAGACAGGCGGCGTTGAAAAGGAGCAGGAGAGTTATCAGTGTGCCGGGTGACGGGTCAGCGCTGTCTGAGGATGTGCAGACACGAGAGCGTAGGATACTGTCTAATAACTTGCGGCGCCAGGAGGTAGACCAGAGAGTGCAGCAAGTGTGTTAGACTTCAGCTTCACCTGACCTCTGACCTGTGATGTTATGAGTTATATGTATATGTTCTTCCGTTGTCTGTGCTCTTGGTTTCCAGTGCGTGAATAAGAAAGTGGTGGTTGTCTGGGTCTGTTTCCCAGTGCATGCTGGGATAGACAACTTTAATCCAGAGTTACCGTTGTGCATCTTTAACTAGTTTTTAGTATCTGTTTCGTTTTTGTTCCCAATTCAGTTGAGTTACAGTTAACTACACGCACAGCTAACTAGCTAACGGCAGCTAACGGCACAGTTGACAGCTGTTAGCAATTGCTTAGCAACAGGTAAAGCTTTGTGTCCATCGGGAAACAGTGTAAATCAGAGGGGACCACAGATCAGAGTTAATCACCTCCGTGAGCGTGAGACTGTCTCAGACGGCGTTATTTTTTTCTACGAAGCGATCCCCATAGTCCTGCCATACTGCGCCCTGATTGGCTTTGACTTAGAGCCACCCAATTTGCATAACGAAGAACCAACGTATAAAGAAATGTAAAAAAGAAATCTAATCAAATGCAGAAATACAAAAGTTTGTAGATTAAGAAGGGGGAATGTATGATGAGGAAATAATACAGAAATCAAAACATAAAATGATATAAATCAATAGAATATTAATATCAATTTATGTCACTTTTAATAATTTATTGTTCAAATATTATTTTTAGTGCATTTAATGGAATATTCATGTATTTATTTAGAAATTTATTTATCTAGTTAATACGTTGGCAGTTTTGATCCTCCATACACATGCCTGTGTTGGCAAATCCTAATTTAAGTTCTAGTAACACTGCCAAGAAAATGGTTCAAGAGATGCTCTCGTTTACACAACAGTCTGCAAACTATATAATACATATTTCGTGCTTCTGTTTGAGTCTTTGGACTCTTTGGAATAAACAGAGCAACTAGGGAATTAGAGAGAATTAGTCCAAAATAAAATAAAAAAATATATAAAAATACCAAATAGAAATACATAAAACGTTTGTTACTACTTGAATCATTTTATCACTTTAATACCACTTAGTGTATAATAAAGACATACTTAGTTAACATGTAAAAATATTTCATGTCTTATTATCCTTTACTGATCCCCAAGAGGAAACGCAGGTGTTCCAGCGGCACGACGATGGAGCAACAGATGATTAGAGAAATGTAAAGAAAACAAACATCCTACTCATATAAGATGAGTAACAGACGCAAATACTCAGTCGTTTTAAAGATAAACCCATTTTGTCATTAAATATCACTCTCCAAGCGAAGTGCACCTCTGTTCTTGCTCTCTAAAAAGCCTATTCTTAGCACAGCTGGTGTCTTTGATGAATGTGACTGCTTGGATATGGAAATAAGCCACTTTGTTCAACTTCCTGATGTCAAAATGCCTCACAACCCGAAAATAAAGTTACAGCGGTGAATGAAGATGGGTGTTGAGACGCGGCGCGGTTGCTCCTGACGAAAAAAAATTCAATGAGGAAAACACAAAACAAAACAAAACCTTTCCTCTAATGAGGTCCCGCGGCGGGCTGCCTACACGGGGGTTAACAAACGAAAACTCTCCCGTGGATTTTCGTGAATGTTTCACCCTGAAAACTTGCGTGTTTTTTTGCTTTGTTTGCTCTGCAGCAGAGAGCTGTGAGGCAGGTTAAGATGAGGTCGCTGCTGTCGGTGTGAATGACTGAACACACTGTTCGCTAATAAAACTTGTCTTTCAATCAACTTTATCATGAATTACAAATTGAATCGTCACCAATAGACCCATCCTGCGATCTAAGGATGAGTATCAGTACACTGTTCTTTTTCTGCAGGCTTCCCATTTATTAAAAATTGACTTCTTGTCTGATTTAGAGTGATGAGTGGCTGTAGGCGAGCCTCCGACAGCAGCTCACTGTGTTAACATTATTCACAAATGGCCAAACGGTCTCTTTTACATGAATCACTGCCGCCGATCATTACTTCCTGGAAAAAAACAGAACCATTTTCAAAGCCATTAAACTGATTGCGCCAAAAATGTACATTGCACCCGTGTGTTTCCTTTTCCACAGATGATTTCCTGAAAGAGATTGTCACTCTATAGATAATCAGCACGGCGCGTCCCTCACATTACTGTCCCCTCCCCTGAGGAAACTCGTGTTTTTATGCTGTGTATCTGCTTACGAGAGCAACGCTCAATTCCTCATTTGTCTGTCTTTCCATTGGCCTCCAATCGTCTTTTTGTTCGTCTTTCAATTTAGCTCTCCTTCCCCCTCTGTCTTTTCCCCTCTCCCACTCCTCCTCCATGAGCGCGTGCCTCAGCTTTGTATTTTGGGGTCAGCTATGAAATTCGGCTCCTCCTCACTCGCTGCTCCCTGCAGTGCTGCCGAATGCTGAAGAGGATGCAGATGCTGCATGGTCTGGTTGTATTTGCATATCATTTGTATGGAGGTGGTCACTTTTGTGCGTTTTTCTTCCAGAGATTCTCTGTTATTCACTAATAGAGGTGGGTAGGGTTGCTGTGCGGCTATATCATTTGAGGGTAATTTGATGTTGACATTAGAGGTCAGCAGCTAATGGGCAAAAATAGCACTGAGTAATAAGTATTTACGGGTCCTACTGATTACAAATTGATGTCACATTTTGATAATTATACATCTGCAGTGCTTCTAAAAAGGTGCAAAATGAATGTGTCTCCGTTTCTTGAAAACCTGATTATGTTTGTGTAAGTCGACTACGAGGGCAATCTATTATGACTCACATCTGGCGACCCCTAGTGACCGTAATAAATATTATGGGGGGGGGGGGGAAGTCAGGCGAAGTACAATAAAGAGCAGCAAGCTCGGACTTTCATCCAGGTAGACTGCTTTTCCTGTCAGGTGTGAAACCAAAAGTCATTCACCCCTAACACCAACCCGAACCCCAGCCCAACCTTGGTGTTTTCCTAAACCTAACCAAATAGTTTTCTTGCCTAAACCTAACCAAATTAAAAAGTCCTGCTGTACACATCCATTTGATTAAAGTCACGGTTTCCTTCATGGCCTCGTAATGGTTCAAAACTAAGCAGATTGACATTTCAGCTTAATGACGACTGACTGAGCTGAAGCATTACTCCCGTCTGCAGGGGACACGTTACAAGTGGCTCCAAAGGGCAAAAGATGTTGCAGGAGGGAATAAAGACACACACTTTCCTCCACAATTAAAATTTCATCGAGCTACAGAACAGGCGCCGTGAGACTGTGAGCAGCACCAAAACCCTGGCTGCAGGCTACGCTCGAGGAGAGACTGCATCTGTTTTTTTCTTAAACAAGTCAATATCTCATAGCAGTAATTTATGCCAGAGCGAGATTTAGCAGATGAGGCTTCGACTTGCGCACAAAATTCATGCTTACGCTGATATTTTGTACCTGAGTTTTGATACATCCATCAACTCACATGCTTCATTGAACAATGACACGACAAAGAGTGACAAAGAGTGCTTTTGTGCTCGGCTCGCAGCTGTTTTTATCCATGAAGGTAGAAGAGCTTAAAATATCAATCCTCAGTATGTGTGCTGTGCTTGTGAAAAGTCCTAACAGCCAGTAAAAGTGGCCAGCTCATCGCTACCAACCCACAGATGTTCCACCCTTGTGCTCAGGCACATTACTCTCATTATTCTCATACCTCTGACAGCACACTGCGATGTTCAAGTGGCTGGATGACCCACTTATGAATATTTCTGCACAAAAATATATATTTTAAATCATTCATAGGTGCAATATTTAAGGATTTGAGTATAAAAAGGCAAGAAATAATTACAATTATTAACAGAATGTGAAGAAATAACAGTTTTGACCATATGTCATGGCCATCTACAGTATGTGTTGTATCACAGCCACAAGAGCAGACCGTTCAATAGTAAACCACACCGACAATCCCCTGGTTCTTCTAGCTCTGAGTGCAGGCAGAATCAACTAATAGGTAGCTACATGGCTAATTGAGCTAACAAGCTAACAGCAGCTAAAGGTAGCAGTGGTTGGCAGTTGCTCTGGTGATATGCTGCCCCACTGTTTGTTGGTGTTTGAATGCGACACATGGCACCTTTAAGCATGTGAATGGTACAACAAGCCAATAACAGTAAGGTAGCTGCATGGCTAACTGAGCGAACTAGCTGATGGCAGCAACAGATAGCAGCAGTTAGCGGTTGCTCTGGCGATATGCTGCCCCCTTTTTGCTGCTTTATGAATAAGACACATGGCCAGTTCTTACATATTGCAGCTTTAAGCATGTGAAAGGCCCAAAACAGCAATAGCAAAAATCAAAATGAAGTCCCTGCGGGGTCAGAGCCATTTGACACACGTCGTGAAGCTGGCAGCAAAACTTTTGACACAGAAGTGACTTATGTTGCTTGACTCATTGACCAGCCTCCTGAGAGTACTTAGATTTTTTTCCAGATGGTGACTCGTTCTTGGCCTGTGGTGGCTCCAGCTGAGGCAAAACAGTAATAAGGAAATGCTTTCATTTAACCGCTGAAATTCAATGACCTGGATAAATGTTTGGACACAGAGGGGAACTGAAGTCAGACTGGCTGGAAAGCGAGCTGCCACTGTCGGTGGAGAGAAGCTGGCAGCATACGCTGCGGCTGGACGATCGACACAAAATATTGACGCCGCTCACTCCCAATCAGGGTCATCACGACGGGCGCTAATCCCTGCAGTCTAGGATCACTCAGCAGCTGGTCGCATGGTGGAAAGCATTGCCTCTAGCACAGAAAAATCACATGAAATTCAAAAATTCACACATTGAGCGCTGGACTCTGGGTTAAGTGGCATATGTCCTAATAGAAAAATCCCATTAGTCCACAGCAGACCAGCCATACTCGTACAAAAATACTCTTTTTCTGGGTTTTTTTCACATGTGAGAGAGAACTGGCGAGCTGTCATTATCACCATCATTATCTTCATCTTCATCAGCCTGTGAGCATTTAATGAAGCGTTGCAGAGGTCAGGAAATGACTTAAGGTCATAATGACCCTTTTAGCACACTGAGGAAGGCGAGTATCCGCTGTCCATGACTAATGCTGGGGGGTGGGCTTCATACATATAGCTGCACACGCTTCTGCATGCATAGAGTGTATCTATACGACCCCCCCCCAGCCCCTCACTCAGTACAGTGTCACTGACTAACTGGGTTAGGGGGTGGGTATGGCAGTGAGGGGGAGGTTATAGGGCATTTCTCTGTGTATCACTGACCCGCATTAAGTTACATCGTATCCCCCAGAGAGAGGATATGATCCCCTGTGTCACTGGGAAATGAAGGCTGAACGGAAGTCGTAGGGGAGGAAGGGGGAAGGGGCGAGGAAAGCTGCATCTCCCTACGCAGTAAATAGTGATTTACCTTTTCACGTTGTCACTGACGGGTGTTTATTAGCAGTCATGGGTCAAACATATTGTTTCCTCTGCTTTCCTGTGATAATGAATCCATCTGTATTAGGTTTCCTGAGATCGTGAGTTATTCATGTCATCACGGAATAACAAGCGTTGATTTACGGAGATAACGAGATAATTCATCACGAGAAAAGCGGCTTCGTAGGATTCTTCAGACCGGACCATTAGACACACACGGTGCTCTGCGGAGTGGGCTCGGGAGTTTTCTTATGAATAATTGAATGTTTTACCAATTGGTTTGGTATGAGGCTATTTGAATTGTGGGCTACTGCAGGGACAGGTGTAACAAAAGTATTAATATGTAGCGTTTGCCTCTTTTCGCGGGCAATTTAGAGGGAGACACTTGTGAAACAGGAGCGGGCGTTCATTATGCCGTGTGGGTAAGTCCGAGATGGATATAAAAAGAATGTAAACAGCTTTAAAAAGATGCTGTGGTTGGTGTAGAAACGGGAGAATGAAACAATAGTCACACATAAACTGACCAACTGAAGGGAGATGAGTTACAGTCCAGGAGGCTACGATGCTTGTTTGTGTAGGGAAAGGAAGCTCCTCGAGGCTAATAAAGAATGTTTATGAATGAGTAAAACTGAAGTACAGTCTGATGCGTTCATCAATAATCGTTTTTTTTTCTGCCATGTATGCATGCTGGCACGGCACTGCAGATCTAATAACCATTAGACTCTAAGTAATGAGAGGGAGCAACCTTTTGCTTTCTCGTGATTTACAGATTAATTTATCTTATTTTGTCGAGATAAAGACACAAATGAATCAGTTATCTCGAGGGAACATGGATCATGGTTCAATGACTATTTCCCTGGTTTAACTTTGATTCACTGCAGTTGCACACACATTTTCCCTTAAAACAAGCATGTCTTCGTTTTTTCACTTGCAGCTTCACTGCCAAACAAAACTGTTAAGTAAATAAACTGTTGCCTTATAACCAACGTGTCTGAATGTGTGAACACCCACACACAGAATGAAATTAGATTCATTTCACAAGTTGGAGCAACCCCACGAAATTAAGTACGTACGACCGAACAGCAACAACAACAAGCAAATATAATGTGAAACTAATAATCATGTTGCTTATCAGTAACCTTTACCTTGTTGTGTTTAAAGAAGAACATTTTTCAGTGAATGGTTGAAATAAAGAGCAATCAAGAACACAAATGAAAGGCTGAATGAACTCTCTGTGGATATGTTTTTTTAAAAAAATTGACGCTGCAGCACAATGGCAATCTGCGTGTGATTCTTCCGCCTGGTAACCAGACGCAGCGGATCTGGCGTGTTTATCCGCGGTGCCGTGTTCCATTATCGTCCACGTTGTTCGCGATTTAATCTCGCAGCTGAACGACAACCAGGGGCGCCATTGTGAAATTGACACTCAAGTTGCAATAAACGTGAATTGTTCTTCGAGGAGCAACTTCAAAATAAAAAAAAAAACCTATAATATACCAACCGATGTTGGAGTTGAGGCTCTCTTGTGACACTCAGCCGGGCAACAGAAGAAACTAATTGAATATTACGATGCAGAGCAGCACTTCATTGACATTAGCGTGCCGTGCTGGTGAAACCTTGGGTTTATTCTCTGATGGACGCATGCTGCTCCTGGGAGAGAGCGTGGACAGATACTTCTCTCTCGCAGCTTCTCTCTCTCCTTCTGTCTTGACTTCTATGACTCACCTTTGCTCTTTTAGTTCTCTCTCTCTCTCTCTCTCTGCTACAGTATCTCTGCACCTCTCTCTCTCTCTCTCTCTCTCTCTCTCTTTCTCAACCTCTCGCCGTCTCATCTCCTCCACTGTTCTCTCGTGGTTTCTCTCTCCCACTCACCACCCACACCCACGGCCGTCTGCCTGTCTGCTAGGGCCCCGTGAGCACACACACAGACACACACAGACACACACACTAACGCACACGTAGCAGCTGAAGTCCATTTCCAGTGAAATGTCAGGGGAACGCTGAGCTAATGCCAACCATTAGATTCCACCAGCATTTAAAATCTGGCAGACTGTGAGCACATACGCTTGAATATGATAAGGATTTGGGCAAATGTGCCCGATTGTGCTGAACAGGAGCGTCGGAAAAACGTTGGCGCATGTATCAGCGTGCGCGTGTTATCCTGTCATCTGTCATCCATCATCTGTCACGGAGGTCAGGCAGAAGGTATCGAGGACGGAGAAACGAGAAATAGAGGCCACGTTCCACACATTCAATTTTTCTTTTCGCTCGCTTCCCTGGAGTAAAACTGTGTCTGCAACAAGGCAGACAATTATTCACATATTTGTGTGATCAATTTATACCATTAGTAGTTCTCAGGTTCACACGTTTTCCTTCCATGATTTCCCATGACGGTGAGATGGTACTGAGCTGATTTGGAACAAGCAACAAACATTCTCTGTATGTTAATGCCTTTGTCAGTAATGTATTATAGAGCACGGAGCCCAGATCTGTTGGAAATTATTCAATTAAACTCCGCGATTGGTGCGCGTCTACATTTGAAATCTATCTGCTTCAGTGCAGAGTACGTCCCGCACTGCATCACAGACCTTTTGTCACAAAAAAACATTGTTAGATTTAAATGTAGACTACAGTTTTTGGTCTGTTTTTTGTTTTCTGTAGAGATATACTCTCCTCTAAGCTGGAGTTCCAAGTAGGGACCACAGAGGACTGTTGAAGTGAAAACTTGTTAACGTTTCTCGTTTAGCAGCGCCCTCTAATGGCTGTAGTAAATAATACAGCTGCAAACGAGGACGTGCGGTGAGGTGAGTGAATCGACTGTGTAGGTAGGTAAGATGTCGGGGATGGACAGTCGGGTTAAACAAATCCAGGACTAACACAGTTAACCAAGTAGTTGTCTTGCCTAAACCTGCCAGAACTGTGAGTGTATGGTATGTGTGGCTGAGTTCTGCTTGAGAGACAAATATTTTTTCCTTTGAATAGATGCTAAAAAAGAGTTTGGAAACCCCTGAATAAGCAGGTGCTTCTCAAATGCAAATGAGTTTTAACAGGAAACTTCAGATGTCTTGTAAGTCCACGTGAGCCGAGCACCTGTGTGTTCCTGACACAGGACAAAAAAAACCAAAAACAACCAGCTCATCTAAACAGCATTCTCTGATGAGGCACTTGAGAATCTTATGTTCTGCTAACCGAGCTAACCTGGCACATTTCGGTCTCCTGCGTCCTTGCAATCATTGGCAGTCATGGATAAAGGCTCAGACGGAGGATTAAAGTACCTGAATTTAAGCGGCTGTATGCTACAGCGCTGCCTCATTAGATGGTTTAATATATATATATATATATATATATATATATATATATATATATATATATATATATATATATATATATATATATAAATAAGCCAAATTCTTGCTGCAGTCACAGCTGGAGGAACCAGTGGCCTGTGCATACACGTGTCTGTGTTTGTTTGTGTGTGTGTGTGTGTGTGTGTGTGTGTGTGGTAATTTGGGACACAGCACTAATGACCAAATTATAATTCAGCTCATACACGCAAGCAGGAGAGGCACACAAGTACACAAACACACGTGCGAGGAAAAGGCAACGATTGGTGGCTGTGCCTCTTTGCGTTCGTGTCTGTGTGTCTTCTTTTGTGAGCCTGCTTTAATGTGTGTGTGTCTGTGAGTGTGCGAGCTCTGTACGTTGATCCGTCTGCGCGCCCCGTCCCCTGCCTGCGCGAGATGACGAGGTCACTGGGCCGAGCCTCTTAACTTCACAGTTCAATTTGGATTTGCATAATCCTGGCGTTAATTTCCACAGGGTGCATCCATCCGGCGTATCTCGACAGGTGACGGGGGTTAGACAGCTATCCCATGTTCCACTGCTCTGCCGGCGGACCGGAGCGACGGAAACACGCGGGGGGGTAAAAAGACGAGTGCAGGAAACACTCGACGAGGAGCAGGCGATGATTTATTCCGAAACAAAGGGCGAACAAAGCCGGCGAAGTCAGTGTGATGCTGAAATTAAAAGGAGGAGAACGAAAACCATTACGGGTAAAGAAGCAGAAATCATCCATCTAATGCATATAGATGAGGAATAAATTGCAAAAAGAGACAAAGAGATTGCTTTTGCGGCCGCGTTCGTTTGCTCAGAGCGTCGCGACGAACAACAAAAATCGCTCGTTTTTTTAATTAGTTTGAACCACGAGATATTTCTCTATCAAAACGGGCCTGCGAGCCGAGCTGCTTGTCACTCACGCGTGAAAAAAAAAACAACAAAAAAATGAGAATGAAAACTGCGGATTAAAGCTTTGTTTGAAAGTCTCACTCTCACATCAGTGTAAGCTGCTCATTTTAACGTATCTCGCCTCAACACAAACACGGATTACGTGGAGAAACTTATGCATGTAAACACAGCGAGACCCTCCAGTACAACACTGTGGACTCGAGGAAGCAACGATAACCTTCACAGTAAACAGTCACATTACACGCCAGCTGAGTGGCTGACAGATGACACGATTGATCTCTCAATTTTGTTCTGAAACTGCAGAGCTAAAGCCAAGAGGCGATTCGCTTAGCATAAACACTTGAAGCAGGGCTGAACAGTTAGCCCGTCTCTGTTCCCAAAATACGGCTTGCAGCGTCTCTGAAGCTCATTAATTAGTAGGTTTACATACAGAAATATATAAATTATTGCTCGCCGAACAACAGCCAGGAGCAATAACATCTCAGAATCTTGTCATCGCGGTGCAGTTGGTTTTTACATTTCTATTCTTGTTTAATTAAACAAACCATACACAACATGCTAATGAGTGAGCTTTGGTGGTACTATATTTTCATTTTGGACAGAGCCAGGCCAGTTCTTTCCCCCGCATTTCAGTCTCTATGCAAAGCTGAGCTCTTCTTTGCTATAGTCAACCTGAAGTCAGAACTCGCTTTGGTAAACGACTTGCCGACTTTGGCTGATGGTTAGATAGTTCGCCAAACAGTACAAAATACAACTGGGCAAAAAGGCTGATGAGTCAATTTAAGTGTGTGGTCATGCCATACGATGCTAGAAAGCTTAGATTCTTGTGATAAAAAAACACACCAGAAAGGTAAAATCAACACACAAACATGCAGAAAAGCTAACTAACTAGCATGTAGGACGTTTTGCTAACTCACCCAAGTGTCTGGTTGTTCCAGTAGTGCATCGAACTGCAACAAAAACAGTCTTCTCTTAGTCCCAAATGTCCACTAGATTCAGCAACATATTCTGGTCCAAAACACAGTTTTCAATACATTAGTGGTGACAAAATGGCAAAAAAAAAACAACATATTATTGAGGCTTTTTTCATGCTTTTATCTGTTGAATGACAGCAGACAGCGTCATCCCTGAGATGGCACCCATTTGATTGATATAAGCTTATATGCCCGCCCTAGAGCCTACGACAGCCAATGATGGATCATGTAGAAAAGTGTGTTTTCACAGCAGGTTAATTAATTTATTCATAACAATCTTTTGCGCTGATGGAATTTGCAATGTGGCTTTCTTTTCTGATCATTTAAAAAAAAAAAAAAGAGTCATTTGTAAGCATTATATCCTACGCTCTGAAGTCTCTGATTGGTCGTCTTCACAAAGCTTGACTTCAACTGTCAACTCACAGACCAGTGTGGTTCCATAACTTTCCCAGAGACACATCAGTCGCGTCAGCCAAAGATTTTGGTGTGTTTACTGGGGGAACTACAGCTCTCAATTCGCTGTCGTGCAAGAAAACTGAGGGTATCCATAATAATGCTCAACATTATGATCTTTAGGCTCATGAACAAGGTGAAGACGGAACAAAGGCTTCCCAACTTCCTGAAATGGGACCATCTACAGATGACATGAACGCAGGGTTGGTCCACAAACATGGGATTCATCCTTTTGTCTGACTCTCAGATGGAAGGAAAGATTAATTTCCCATTATAAATTTAAAGTTTCTCAGCCCTAGCTGTGATAACTCAACAATGTCCCTTGAGTAGTTTTGTCAGTTGCAGATTGTGGAGAGCACTGGAAAACTCTTTATGCCCTGTGACTTACAAATTGACATTGACATTTAAAGACAACGGAGTGCCACTTTACTGCATTTTGAAATGCTCATGTCTGATATACTTCACTCTCTATCAGTTTTGATGTAATCCCTTCCACATAAACGCAGATCATCCCAGATAGCAACGCCTGAAACGTCTTCGATTTCACACGTTTCATCAAATCAGTCAGGTTGTCATCACTCGGTCTATCAGGAACATGGAAAAACAATTTTCCTTGGCAGCAGTTAATCGTCTCCGGAAAAAAAAAAGGAAGCCTCCCATTTCCCTCCAGGGTTAATAGAGGTGACAGTTGGCTCAGTGGTACCAAGATGGCCGCCGCCGTCTGAGTTTGACCCAGTGACACATTTCCTGTCCCATCTGTCTGTGGGACCCACAGGAGGCGAGAGTCCCCCCTGAACACCAAGGGACCAGGAGTGTATGTGTGTGTGTGTGTGTGTGTGTGTGTGTGTGTGTGTGTGAGGCTGCATCTCTATGTCGACTTAATGTTTACTCAGCGAGTCCCAGCTTGTCTCTGAATAATTCAGTCTTGTTCGTGCACACACACACGGATACACACTTTGCCATCCCAGTGGCACCGAGGGTGTGCTGTCAACCCCTGCTGTTAATTTGTACCAGACGCGCAGGAAATTTTTTTTTTTTTAAATTCAAATTTCTCTCTGCTGCTGTTTTCATTTCTGCATTTTGATATCTCATCTTCTCCCTCTGCTGTACCTTTGACCCTTATCTTTCTTCGCTTGCCTTTTTCTCTACTCATTTTTCTGCTTTATCTCTCGCTCCACATCTTTCATCCCCTCCGTGCTCTTCTTCCTCCTCACTCATGCATAAGTAAATGAAGAAGCGGGGAAACACATCTTACTACTTTCTAAAGTTCCACCTCTGAGCTTTTAAGGATTCATAATTGAGTAGTCGGCGAAGTGAGAAACAAAGAAATGAAATGCCCGGTCGCACCATAAAAAGCGTCATAATGAAGTTAATCTGTGCGTCTTTGTGAAGTATTTGGTTCTGGGAGCTTGGTGACTGTTTGTGGGGCGAGTAGACCTAGACAGTTTATCTTAAAGACGCGTTCGTATCATCAGCTCTTGTCCCATTACAGTGTGTAAACCACTGCTCTGGCAGAGGAGCTCAAAGCAAATGGTACATCCTCTATTTTGGACTCTCCTTCCCAGTCCCCCCCTGAGGTCAGTAACACTTTCAAGACCGCTTGCTATTGGTCAATGTGACAAATTTGTGGGCCAGAGTTACTCTAAATTTAACTCAACATGATTTGCACCACCATGATTGCATCCGCTGATTGGTGCGATTCTATTGGAATGAATCAAAATTGAGAAAATGTTTGTGTTCTTTTTACATGCAGGTGTGACTGAGCTTATTGCTACGTTCCCAGGGTCCTGTGTTTTCCCAGATGTACATATGTGCTCTCTCAGGGTCTTATGTTCCCACTCCAATACTTCCTATGTGATCTCCCAGGGGCCTTTGCTTCCAGGGTCCTATGTTTCCCAAGGTTCAATATACCCCAGGGACCTAAGTTCCCTACATTTACATGGCACATAATGGTACATAACAAAGGTTTTATGTTCCGAGGATCCTATTTACCACAGTTACACACATGTTCTCCTGAATTACTACGTTACCAGGGTCCTATGTTCTCATGGTTCTGTGCTGCTAGAGTCTTATGTTCCCCAGGTCTAGTGTTTGGGTTAGGGTCCAATGAAACCAACCGCAATAGGGGGTTCGTGTGAGTGAGCAGAATATTGAACTGGAGAACACAGGACCCTGGGAGAGCAGAAGCTAGGGAACCACGGAACGTAGGATCATCAAAAAGCATTAAAATACAGAACATGCAGTACGTGACTTACACAGTCTACACGATGCTCCAGTGTTCAAATTAATTTGTTGTACGTTTTAGTGCTTTAAACAGAGTGAATAACAACACGTGCATATCGATTATAAATCACTCATTCATTCACCCGATCATTAGATAATGCTTTATTTAATGCCGAACCACCGTAAATATTGATGCTCGCTGCCATGATGAGAGAGCTTCAAAGAATATCATCATGGACTGAATTGATTAATCAATGCGCCGCATGTAGACGGGGAACAGGAGGATGGGAAAAAAAGAGAGAAGGAGGGAGGGAAGAAGCGAAGGTGGAAGGGACACCAGAAAGGAAAAGATTAGAAAAGATGTACAGGGATTTGACTGAACATGTGACATGAAGGGAAAAAAGGGAGGCGCACACACACACACGAGGCGAGAACACAAACACACTCCCTGGCAGAGTCATTTTCAGTGATCCCCATTTCACTGTATCTCCAGCTAACAATCCTTATAATCTCACCAGCCCCAGAAATCTGACGGATCAAAGTATCACTCCTTCAAACTGCGGTGTTATTCTGCGCTCGGAGATGAAACACATCAAGGCTCAAGTGTGAGTCTGTGTGTGTGTGTTTGGTTGTGTGTACCCCTTTCTCCACTCTCTCTTCCTCCCATCACTCCCTCCCTCCTCCCCCCTGTACTTCCTCCTCTTCAGCACCGAGCTGCCTGATTGTGGCATGATACAGCAAAAATGCAAAGCGCCTTGAATGGATAAAATGGCTGGCGTTGTTTTCCTTCCTCCCCTCTGAGACGTCACTCCCCTTTATGTTCCTAAATTCTTCCTTTATTTCCCCCCCCTCGTTCTCTGATCCTCTACTTCTCTACATCTCCACACTTTCTCTGTTCATTTCCTCCTGTCCTCTCCCCCGCCTCTTTTCTGCCCTGCAACAGAACAAAACTCAGGGGTGAACAGTTCTCCTGAATTTATTCAGAATTATGACAGCGTCTGCTAAACCCACCCTTTTTTTTTTTATGGCCGCCTTTCACCGACTGTACTGTAAATCTGGGTGTGTGGAAATGCCATGCGTGTGTGCTCGCGCAGGCATCGAGCACTGTACATGGAGATGTAATCAATGTGAGTAACGGCTGATGTGTACGTGCACTTGTATGCGTGTGGGCGGGTTTTTATGCGTGCCAGACTTGGTCATGCATAATGAAAATGGTCTGGTCTTGTCTGGGCGTCCCCACTGAGATGGAGTTTAATTGATTAAATGGTTATTACATGCTAATCTACAATTACACACGCTGTCTATAGAGCGCCTCCTTGCTGTGTGCACTCAGGTGCTATCATTGCGTTTGTGCTGTATCTGCATGTATGTCTGTGTGCATCCATGCAAGTCTGAATGTGCATGTGTGCCAACAGTGCATACAGTATATGTGTGTGTGCCAGTATGTGTGTGTACACACACGTAGGGGCGGGCTGATGTATTTCTGTCCAATTAGCCAGTGACCCAATTCTCCCTGGCTGTCTCAGAGTCATTCTGTGGTTGTAATGGATTCACTCTATCATCATATCCAATCTCCCTGTCTGCATTACAGTGGAACACCACTCAATTCAACTCGCACATGACGCTCCCCTAACCAAGGACAGCTGAATCAATATCGGCGGACTTGGCCCCTCCCTTCCTTGTTTCTCCCCCCTCGTAGAAAAAGCGGTTTGCCAGACACGGATATGGGATTTTATCAAGAGCTACAAGTCCGTCCGCAGACACTGATATGTTTTGTGGCTGTAAATGGTGCAAATGTGCACTCTGCTGAACTTGCAAATGAATGACTATCTTCAATCACAGTCTCATCTATATTGTCAGTATGAGGGTGTAAAAAATAACATCTGCCCGTTTAACACAGCCAGATGAAACTGCCACGCTTTTCTTTTCTTCTTTTGGCCATAAGAACAAAACATATATAGATGCTAATAATTTTTGACTTGAGTGCAGTTAAGTTTAATTTAAACTTAAACGCACAGTAAACAGTGCTGCTCATTACTGAGAATAAAACGCCGCTGTTGTTGTGGCCAGTTTGAATCTCAAGGATAACACTGCTTACGCTAGCAAGCTAGCTTTACATCCACCGTACTAGTCTAACATAGATAGATAATTGAGTTTTTTAAACCTTTGTGTATTAAGAATGACAATAAATGTACCTTGTACTGTTGCTGACGCTAGCTAGCTAATGTAAACTTTGCTAACACTAACATTTACATTGCTAATGTTAGTTAATGTTGACCTTGCTAATGTTGGGGCAGTACAGTCTACTGGGCGCATTACTGTAGAACTTTACTGTTGATGTTTTACATCTTTTACAATAATAATTATGTTTTAAATACATAAAAAACTTTCTCATCATGAGTTTATTAGCTGTCAAGGAGACAAAATGATCATCATTATTACCAGACTGTTACATGGCATCAATTAGCCCAGCAGCTAGTAGGCAAGACCTTTTCCCTACCTGTTGCTTAACAACCCAGATGCACACGGAAAACTTTTACTTATTCACAGAACAGCTGCCAAATTCCAAAAATATTTCCATGCCACTGATTCATTCCTGATAGGGGGGTACATATCCTCCTCCTCTTACCCTTGGGACCATCTACCTGGTGTTATTGCTATCTGAGTGAAGGTGGTGCACTCAGGGGGATGAGGGGACAGAGATGGGGAATTTCAAAATAAAGGCGCATCTTAAAAATTATGATATGGATTTTTTTTTGTCAGTTTGCGTCGATCCTATTAGATCATGGCATCTTCGCATTATGGCTGTAATCACAAAATTGACCATGTACATGCATTTACAGTACTTCCTTATCGGCCTTTTAATACCGTTTCCTATTAAATTCTGCTTTGCTCTGTTGGACGGTGCGACCTTGGGGGTCAAAACTGAACACTGAAAACTCCTTCTGAATATTAATGAATAGGAATAATTTGACATTTTGCTTATTAGCTGCTCCCTTTGGACGGAGCCAGGCTTGCTGTTTCCTGCTGTTTTCATACATTGTGCGAAGCTAAGCTAAACAGCTGCCGGCAGTATTCACCTCACAGACATGAGAGAGGCATTCTTGGCAGGGCAGTGAGTGTAATCCATGACTGCAAAGTGAATTGTTAGGATAAAGAACCTTAGTGCTGAACCGGAACTTTGGCTTTACATCGGTGCTGAAGACATAAATACTTTTTTGGGGCACACATTTCTCATTAAACAACACACCACTCACGTGATTTAGTGTTCCTTACTGCCTCCTTATCCGCCTGCGGGTAGTAAGCGAGTCAGCCAAAAGGGAGCTGAAGTCAGCATCATGTCCAGCGTAATTCTCACACACTTGAAACATTTTAGAAGCAGCAGCCATGTACTGGTTGCAACGATTTCTTTTATTTTCTCTTTTATTCTTGAATTTTTGGAGGTCACCAGTGGTCCACGCTTGCAGCTGGCCAGCTGTGCTTCCAGTTTGTGCAACGGAACAGTGAGAAATCTAGCGCCCTATTGGCAATGATGGCACTTCATTACAGATATTTATGTCGCCCCACTTTCACGTTAACCTTTTACCCTTGTTGTTCTGCCCCGCTCGTACAAAACTGGCCGATTTCCAGGAAAGTCTTTTGTCATTGAGTGACAACACAATCAGTTTAGTCAGGATGATTAAGGATCCGAGCGCACACATATCTGAGGTGCTCTCGCCATTCATAGCTCACAGGCTCCTGTAGTCTCTATAGCTGCACACGTTATATATGTACAGTATATATAGGCGCTCTATTGGCGTAAATTAGTTAATTTTCTCTTAAAAGAGACAGTGTGGACGAATGACTCACAAACAAAACAGCAGCGGCTGGCTTTCACTGCTCAGACACTCGCTTTTCACTCGCGTGTATGCACGTGTGTGTGTGTGTGTGTGTGCGCGCACGTGGAAAGTGTTATCTGTCCACACACCTGTGTCAGTCAGAGACTGTATCCTGCTGCCCCACTCTCCTGTTGCCATGGTGAACTCCCTTCGGCCTACTGCGAGCGCATGGGTGTGTGTGCGCGCGTGTGTGTGCCTCTTCATGTGTGCAACTTCATGATTTGCTTTTAACGAACGATGTGTGCATCCGTGTTTGTTCCTCTGACCATTTGGCGCACATGCGTGTGTGTCAGCCTGTGTTCCGCCGGGTGCACGCGTCCTCTGCAATCAAACACAGAGCCAGATGTGGAGCAGGGGTGTGATGAGTCAGAGACGGTGGGAGGAAGAGGTCTTTGTCCTCTTTTAGTCGGGCTGCTTGTCGTCCACATTCTCTCCGGCTCTCCTGTCTTCGCCTCCTGTAATTTCTCTTGTCACGCAGGCTCTTATTAAAGGAATGGCACGAAGTACCGAATCGATCGCTATTAAAAGCAAAACCTGCGTATTGCATCAAGCCGCGGATTACAGCTGGCAGTGTCAACAATAAACTGGCGATTCGATGATGTCTCACTAATCCATCGCACAATCAATAGACAATTATGTCGGACAAACGTATCATTTGTTCGATCATTTCAGAGAAGCGCTGTCACAAAGAGCACAGCAGTGTCAGTGCTATTGACTGGAAATGCCATTATAGCCAACAATGCTCCCCAGAAATCCGTCCAAATCGGGTTCTTATTGGAGACGAACAAACTGCTAATGAGATGCACTTGTTTCCAAAAGCAGGGCTGACAGAGTGGAGCGCTGCACACTTCAACCACACTTGTGACACTCTCATGCTTATAGTGCGTGAGAGGCTGATGGTAGATTACAGGCCCGCCCCGCCACAGACAGGACCCTTACTATGTGCTGACAGTGAAGAGCGCTGCGTGTTCCAGTGTTAACGCTTCACAGCAGACATGAGCATTGAAAACTGAGGAGGCAAATGATAACGCAGAACGATGCTTGCGGCTTGTTGAACGACCACCAAAAGAAGTGATGTCTGATGTGGACGGGGACGGGGTCATGTTTTAAAGTCCGAATCAGTTTTGACACGTTCCCTCCATGACAACTTTCCCCCTCTTTCTCTGATGGTCTGGAAAATATAGCTACAGGAAATACTATGAAATGCACTGTTGCGCTTAATAAAATGACATTTGTCACATCTGGGTGTAAAGATGTGTGAATACTACAGTATGAATGAATGGAATAAAAAAAAAAACTTGTTGTGCTTTTCCTTTTCTGTCGCGTACTTTCATCAACATTTGTGAAAATGGTTTTGCTAGTACGTCACCTGAGAGCCCCTCTCCCAAAATGCCTGTAATTTTGAAAGGTACTACCCACCGAGTGTGGAGTCATAGGGGTTAAATAATGTCCCTCAGCCTGGTCCCTACGGTGGAAACACTCCTTGAAGCCAGGGAAAGTTGCAGTTGAAACTTAAAATTCTTCTTAGAAATTTTCACATAAAAAACCGTTGAAAATCACCATTTGGCTGAACAGGAGTTCACAAGTAAAAGCTGCTGTAGCACATAAAACGTTATTCCGGGATAATAGATCCGATGCACCGCGTCCTCACAGGATTACAACATGTTCAGTGTGAGATAAAGACGATTGTTTCTCCACTTCCTTGCTGACAATAATCGACTGAGAGTTGCTGTATGATTCCTGCACAGACTCAATAAGCTCTCTATCATCTCAGCTGCTCTGTCGTTTTTCGCCTCTTCTTCTCCTCTAACCACTTCGCTCTCTCCTCCTCCTTCTCCTCTCATTCACTTTCTTCCAGTCTGCGCTCATCCATCTCTCCAGTCCTCATCTGTCCTCCGAGTCTCTATCGCTCCCCCGTCCACTTTATCTCCTTCACCTTCTCCTCACTATCTCTCCTTATTACCGTCTCCCAGTCTTTTATCGGCTCCCTCGGTTATTTCTATCTTTGACTCTTGCCTGTTTTTATTCCAGCCTTGCCTCGCTTTTCTGGCCCCCCGCGTCTTCCCCCTCGCCGTGCGTGGGCTCCGATCGCAACACCGCTGTTTGAGTCACAGGGCCGCGGTGTGTTTGCATGCTGAGTATATATATAAATATATATATATATATATATATATATATATATATATATATATATATATATATATATATATATATAAATATGTGCACATTTTATGCATTTGCAAGACAGAATTTTTTTAGTCGTGTAACAAGTTGCAAACATCTGCGCTTCAAAAGCATCAACCCTGCTCCACCTAGCAACAGCCTGCACAGCACACACACACTCTCCTTTATTCTCACTTTCAACCTCCCCCTCCACCCCCGCCGCCCCCCCCACCGCCGTCATGCTGTGACTGGGAATACTTGTGATGAATTTACATGCAGGTATACTGGCACAGCCTTACACACACACACGCGCACACACAGCTCCTCTGCTACCGCTCTTTAAGCAGATCTGATGACGTTGGTTGCGGCTGCGTGAAAGCAGCCCTTTTGAAAGATGATATTCAAAAAGAGACCTTTTGGTTGCCATGGCAATGATGCTGATGTGTATGTGACAGGTTCGTCATAAATGCATTCGGATTGAGCACACCTCCGAGTAATTATACCTAGGATGAGAGCTCACTTCAAATCCATGCACAAACACACACGCAGATACACTTCTCTGCTGCTTTGTGATACACACACATGCACACAGACACACACACCACCACCTCCACCTACTCCGAAATGTTGGTATGAGTAAATATTGTAAGCATAACGACGACAGCTCTGTAATGGGAGCGCTGGTGACCTTTAGTTTTAATATGTTGTATTACACTTTCCCTCTTTTTCTCTCAAACACCAAACACAAGCAATCTACATGTGAGATTATATTTACCTAACACGCACACGAGCAGACACACCCAGCTTTTGCATAAACTGGGGCAGAATCTACATGGAGACAGGGAATAGCGGGCACCCAGGTAATTGTGTTAGTCTGATGTGTTCATTTATTTCAAAAGGTAATTCAAGGAAGTCGGCGAGCAGAGTACTGCAGATGTTTTTTTAAAGGTACTGCACAATACTTTGTTGAATTTATGCAAAATTTGTCTTGAATGACGGCTGGTCTCTTACGGTTTTTCTCCCAGAAAACTTGATTTACCTGAAAGGACTTAAGCTCTGGTATCCAGATTCTGTGGAATCCAAGAAGTGCTTTCACTAATCTTTGATACTTGTACAACTTTGAACATAAACAGCGATTGGAAGTGATTTATCCCAACGGAGCCGAGGTTCCCAAATGTTTTGCCCTCGCAGTTCACCACGGCTATTGTATCATATTGTGCTGTTACAATGCAGAATGCTACTATAGGGAAACCCTGAGAGGCAAGTGAGAAAAAAATGCTAGAATAATCATACTAAATTCCTATTTTCTTTGCCACTCAGGGCTGTGGCAGATCCCAGATGCACTTTATTAACTTGTTCCTGGCTCAGGGTGTCATCCCCTGTGCTCAGATTATCAAATGAAATGTGTAATACATAGGGATCCTACGTACATATCCCAAAAGCATCTTGACCTCACAAAACATTAAACAGCATCTGCAGTGATTCTTTTTTATTTTATTTATTTTTTCTTCTGGCGGGCAAAATCAAACCTTATGGTTCGGGCAGCCCTGCGATGGATGCTTATTGACAGACATATCCTCCCTTGCAGGCACTGCCTTCACTGGATATTAGATCACAGATACGTTTGAATTTTCCCAACGTTGCTTTGAAACCAAAACATCGCTGGAAGACAGGAGCCCCACTGTTAACAGAGCGCTACACCTGATGATGTACTCGACGTTAATGACTAGCAGTAATCTAACATGCCGTCTTCTTTCAACCAGTTCAACACAACAAACCCTCTTCAGTGTATCAGTGCTGGGGGGGCTTTGTTGTTCACGATCAGATAAGTACTTGACGTGGCGGAGACTTGAGACCAGGCTGTCCTCCGTGTTGTTTTTGATGGTTCAATCCGGGTCCATCAAACAACTAAACTTAACTTAGACTCAATGGCACACAGCTATGCCAAAAATACGTGACCATTTTTAATCCTGGAGGGTTTCATCCCCCCGTCTAGCAGTGAAGAAGACCCAGTAACGCCAGCTGCAGAGAAATCCCTCATCTTTGGTGGCACTTGGCATTTATCAGGACGTACGGTGCTCTGACATGTTGTGTAGAGCTCCCCTCAGGTGGGATACGACACACATGGGACACAATCCAGACACTGAAACCTGTGCAGCCAGTCTCTTCCAGACATTTTGAGACCATGACCCAATTGAGAAATGCTCTTTCATGGCTAGGCTTGTGTTAGCAGCACAACCGAGGAAGAGGAGTCCACCACCTAAACCCTCATGTTCATATTTCAGACGGAATTTTTTTATTTCCTCTGCTCGATACAGTTTTGCAATATTCAGAAGATGACTTGACTCGTGAAATCAACCCGTCAGTCGCCTTATTTTCACACTGTGAATCATTCAGTCAGGGCTTTTGTTTACTGTCTGTAAAACTGAACCAGTTATGCCCAGGAACTGATTGGAGGGCGCTTCAGATGGGATGTCGTCCATCTTGAAAGTCACCCCTGTAATTAACTGCTGAATGGGCTAAACTTGAGCAAAACAGCACTTCATCTCTGGCAGCGTCCCTTGAGGAAAGAGCCATCAGTGTAGCGGCCTGGACAGGATCAATCTATGAGGAGGGTAATTTAATTTAACCCTACGTACATAAAGACATGCAATATTACACACAGAAAAATACAGAATACTGTGCTTCTATCATTTTCTGTTATGTTTCCTTATATTCCGTTTTCAATTCTATGTTGTTCTTATAGTCTGGTTAGGCACAAAAAACACTTTATGACTTAACTGTGGGCACAAACACAGCTGGAAAATGTCCTGATGTCTCATTAAAAATATCCACTGCTTTCAGTCCAACAAATAATGAAATGCAAAAATATCTAGAATTTTTTTATGTCATGTGATAGTGAAGCCTCAGACATACAACAACACTGCACTCAAATGTTTGAGCAGATACGATGCGATATGTTGCACTATAGTATGTGTTATCCGTTGATGTAAAATGCAGCAGGATGCAGTTTGAGTCCAGCTCAAAGATGGCTGACCCCGCCATGAACAATGAAACCTCCATCACAGAGCTAATCAAGGAACGTAAATACAACAGGACGGCTATAGTGAAACCATGCGGACCATAAGCAGCTTCCAAAATTCTCATCACTGTGCACAAAGTTTTGTTTTACATGCACAAGCCCCCTCAACCACATCTGGTTACATGTGTGCAGAGTAACATCTGCTGAACTGAGCAGTTTGCTCTTTGCATATTAGTAAGCAGCTCATGTTCGGCAGACGCTAACAAGAGTGACAGAAAGGACCCTGTGTGTAAGCCTAATCTTTTTTTTTTCTAATAAAGGCTTAATATTTCATGAGATTAGGTGTATTTAAATTGCTTTTTTCGAGTGGGAACCGGACTCACGGTTCATTATGAGGCATTTCGTGCAGAACCAATAAATACTTTTGATGGAGAATGCCCTCTTGTAGAATGCTAATCACCACAAACCACTTTTTAAATGTCTTTAATTAACGCATCTGCTCAATAAGAGCCGGCGTACCAGCGGCATTAAAATATTAATAGAGGGAAAGTATCTCATTCTGGTGGGAAGCTGTTTGTAAAATATGTATCGCTGCAGAAAGCAGGACGATTATATAAATGGAGGTTGCTACTTATGTGCCGCCTTTGGTTTTATGTATCAGTTAGTCACTCACAGTCAGTCCAGCAGTTTACAGATATATTTAAATGATTATTCATATACGTACAAACCTAGGAGCTACAAAACAGCCAACAAAGACCCCCAGCAAAGCCTCTGTGTGTGTCTGCTGGCAGTGCTTGCGTGCTCCAGGCATTTCTTTGGACGACTCAAGTAGACTTTGGCCACTTGTAGCCCCGGAGGGAGTAAAAAAAAAAACCCTGACTGAAACAGTGTGACCACGGAGCTCTGTGGAACAAGGGAGCGAGGACAAAAGAGGTAGAAGAACGGGCCAAAGACGAGAAATAGAGATATAAGAGAGAGAGAGGCAGACACACAATGAGGGAGAGAGAGAGAGAGAGAGAGAGAGAGAGAGAGAGAGAGAGAGAGAGAGAGAGAGAGAGAGAGAGAGAGAGAGAGAGAGAGGAGGCGTCGTCACACAGAGAGCAAGGCTGTAGTGTGTCAGACACCGCCCACTTTGACCTTGGTCGCACCTCCTCCATTCATCCATTCACGCTGACGTA
The DNA here is from genome assembly GCF_904848185.1 of Acanthopagrus latus. Lineage (NCBI taxonomy): Eukaryota > Metazoa > Chordata > Actinopteri > Spariformes > Sparidae > Acanthopagrus > Acanthopagrus latus. The sequence continues at coordinate 11,679,087 of NC_051052.1, read as the reverse complement.
CACAGTGGACACAAGGCAGCACACACACACACACACACACACACACGGGACAATACATGCCATGACTGAAGAAAACTTGTCGGGCGGCCAAGTCGAAACTGAATGCTGCGACTTCTTTCCTCACTTCCTTCCTGTTTTTGTTTTGTTTTTCTGTGAGCAGGACGGATTTTTTTGTCTCTCTTTACCACCGTCGTGTGTGTCCACTGCCCTCCACACAGTCTGAGTATCTGCGTGTGTGTGCGCACATGCTCGTGTGTGTAGGTGGGCAACTTTGTCGGACTGACGTCTTTGTGGATGTCGGGACACGGAGCCGGCCGGTCCGTTCGGATCACTCCCACACAGCATCACACCACCGAGGCAACGCGAACACACAGACAGACAGACAGACAGACAGACAGACACACACACACACACACACAGCAACTATTGTTCCAACTTGCCCATGTGACTGTGGAAACAACGCCTTTTTTCCCCCACCTTAAGAAACAGCTATAGGCGAGTGTGAACTCACATTGAGAGCCATTTAAAGCGGCTCTCAGGAATCCAACTACCAGCTTTTTACATTTTGTGGCGCACGCTCACATGACAGAACATGTAGCCACATGCTGCAAACATAGTCCATGTTTTGCCCTTTGTAGAATCCAACAATAAGGCTTTAATGTGGCCCCTGTGTTTATTGACTGGTCCTTTTAAAGGCTAGTGGATGAGGAGGAGGTTGCATCCGGATAATGGCAGGAAATATGTTGATATTTGTCAATTAATACGATAACATCTGGTTCTGCTTCCCTTCCAGGCTCAGTTCTGTCTGCCAGTGTGTTCTGAGGCCCTGCAGAGGCTGGCGTCACAGCCTCAGCACACAAGTCTTTTAGACAAGCTAGCCGCATGGCCAAAGGGATGTCAAAAACGGTTTTAAGTAAATTGCCTTGACAACTACTGGATGGATTGCATGTCATGTTGTACAAGGTCCCCGGAGTATGAAGCCAAACCCTGACTCCCCCTCATGCAGCGAGAGATCTAACCCTAACCGGCAAAAAAGTCTTGTGCACACATCAGTTCAGACGATGAATCCCAAAGACTTCTGTTCGCATTTGTGGTTTGAAGTAAAACATTTAAGTATTGGATGGATTTGTTAAAAATTTGATTGACATTCATCCAGCTCACATTATGCATTTTGTCAAATTTGATGATCCCTTAAGAGGAGCAACAGGTGAACTGGCCACCTGCTGACATCATACTCAAAACAAATCGAGGGCAGCAAATCACCAGTGGAAGTGCTAACTGTAGCTGCCGTCGGCTAATTAACAGTAATTATACCTGATTAATGTCAGCGTGCAAGCGTCGTCATTGTGAGCTGCTCTTAGCATGTCGCTAAAAGCACTGCCGTGTTCAAACACAGCCTACCAGAGCTGCTAGCATGGATGTAAACTAGCCTGTTAGCGTGTTGAAAGATGAAAATGCAAATTAAACTTCTGGTCTTACTCTTTCCTCCTGATATTTGCACTGTCTGCAGTAGCATTGTTTTTGCACAGTCTCATAAAACTGTGTGAAAATGTCAAACTCAATCACTCCATTTTCCATTTTCAATTTTCCAAGTGTTCTTATCACAAACTGTGAAACTATTTATTTTCTCCTCAGTTTTCCTCAGTTTTCCATCAACAGCACTTCTAACTCATGATGTATCTACTTTTTTAGTCTGGACACGATTCGTCTAATGTTCTTCCTCTGGCCCCATTCAGAACAAACTGCTTTTTATTCCTCGGTGCCTTTTTAGCTTGCTGTACAGTTAAGTGAGGACATGGAGCACAGTGGAGACGCCACAATGTCGAAATGCAGAACGGCAGCGTGGTACATTGAGCACTTAATGTCTCTCAACACATGAATGATGACAACCGGAGTGACCCATCCTATCCACCCTGCCTCCCTCCCACACACACACACACACACACACACACACAACATGGCCACACCCTTGCCTCTTTTCATGCAGCAGTCCATTCACACACGCCGCTCAACCATGTACAGTCGCGCGCGCACACACTTACACACAACAAACCCAACCAACGCTGCATAACACAAACAGCAGGGAGATGACGGTCGGATAGCGACCCCTCCCATTCTCTCCCTCCACCACGCACACACACACACTTTCTCTCTTTCCTCTCCATCCCTCTCTCTTCCCTCAGTTGGTCTTGCAGCACAAACACTTGACACAGAGTTGCACAAAGAGCGCTCTGTGATGGAGGGAAGCCTATGTGTGCATTGTACCGCAGTGCTTTGTCTTTGACCATCATCACACATCGTTCCCTCTCTCTCTCTCTCTCTCTCCATCTCTCTGTGTGGCGCTGTCCCTCCTACTGTGCTTGTAGGCTCCGGGCGACGAGTGTCTAACTCCCCAGGGTGCTCGCTATCCGGAGAGTTACGGCGCTGACAACGTTTGCTGGAATTGCACGAAAAAAGGGCTGAGGCGGTGTGAATGAATTCTGAGGCATATGTGTTGTAAAAAAGGTGCCCGGAAACTTAGAAAGTTGTGCAACAACAATGTGTTGTTCGCTCAAACTGAGTCATCCATATTCACAGTTTATAATGAGGGACCTTTCGTTGCGTCATCCCTCTCTTTCCTTTGTCATCCACCTCTCCTTCTGATATCTATGTTCACATCAACACGGCTGACAATGAGCTCTTTCTTTCCCTCTGTCTTCGCTCTCTTTCCTCTGTGTGTTATCTGCCACTCTGAATCGACACTCACAAATAAGAAAGAACTAACTGAAGAAATAACTGGTGAAAACTGGAAAAATTCAAGTAAAGAAAGTGTCCGCGAATGTCACAAAGCCTACTGTTGTGATGTGTTGTTAGATAATGTAATAAATGACTTTGATTGGCTGTTTGACACATGAATTCAACAACCAGGAGACAAAATGACCATATTTGTATGGTCCTTATTATAAGCTGTAGTTAATAGTGGTGGCGTAAAGATTCTGTAGACATTAACATTAATATTTCTATTAATGATGTGACAAACCTGGGCCCCTGGATTAATCTAAATGCACTCGGAAGAATGGGGGGGAAAGAAATACATGTCCGGCTACACCAATATGGTTCACAGTGCACCTGACTCAAAAATCAGCACGTTAGCTGATGTTTGGATTTGGTGGAAATGGTAAAAACCATGAGCGTGATGTTCATGAAGTGCAATTAGCTGCATTTTTTTTCAAATTTCTTTCCCCCAGCTGCCAAAGTGAAGCACCTGGGCACGGCTGTGTTCGTACAGCAAGTCACTTTATGTCTGTCAATGACAATTTATTTTGAAATTATACATTTGTGTCCCATTTTCCCCCATGCTGTAAAGTACTTACGGAAAAATACTAGATATACAGCACTTCATCACTTGTTTTTAGAACTGGAGTATTTAATTTGTTTGACTTTACTAAGAAATGTTAAGAACTTTATCAGAATTGCACTAAATCAAATTGTATTGCACTGAATCATTAAAAATTTAAAGTCCCTGGATCGTATTGAAGGTCTAGACGTGTATTGGATCATCTTAGTTGATCGATACAGAGGCCCTTCTAAGCCCTCGTATGATGCTGATTAACATTATTATGAATTGATCAGACTATATAAGTGTCATTATAGCATCATAAACTCTTTAGTGTTACATTATAAGACATTTGTTTTGAGGACTTGAGGAAGAGTTTGAAGAACTTCGATAAAAGTCATATACGTTTCTTGCTTTACTAATACATACATTATTATGCATTTATTAGCAGGTAGTTATGCAGGCCTTATTAAGGTTTATAACAATTAACAACAATCTTACAACACATAATAAAGTTACTAAATACTTTTAAAGGAAATATGAGTACTTAAACAACCTTATTACCGATTAACTGATGCTTTTTACAAGGATGTTGGTATAAAGTTTTTATAAATTTGTGCTAATTAATGCAAATGTTTGATAAAAACACAACTTTTGGTTCCTTCTCACAAGATATAAGATGTGATAACCGTGCACAGAAACTATAATGACAGACCTTTTAGTTTTGTGTAAGATTTAGAACAGCACCACTAAACTGGAATTTCTGGGGATTTTCAGCAGTGTCTGTAACTGCCAAACTGCATGTGTGTTTTCATAAAGCGCCATGCGAAGGAATCACTGCGTACGTGTTGTTTGTTTCTGTGAGACAGACAGAACGAGGCAAGAGGCATGAGAGAAAATGGTTGCTGAACGCTCTTGTTTATGAGTTCATTTTAGTTTGTGGTGAGTGCATCTGCCTCTGTGATCTACTCACTATTCCAAACAACCTGGCACAGATGCTCAGTGTGTGTGTGCGTGCATGTGTGTGTGTGTGTGTGTTTTATTTACAGGTCTGAGTATTCCTTTGTGTAAACTCACCGTCATCTAACCTTAGTCATGCATATGCACATGCTTGCAGACTGTGCATTTACCTTGCTACAGCAGTACATTCGGACTTTAAAAAGGTAACAGTCTAATTAATGGGCCGACACACTCGATGTAAGTTGTGTGTGATTGTGCACATGTGTCCGACTTTGTGTTTTACATGGTTCAGTAAAGCCCTGCAGTCTCACTGCTCTGCTTTCCCCATGACAACAGTGAGTCATTTCTTTCCCCTGTGGCTTATAGGGACACACGCACACGAAATCCTTGTGTAAATATCAGTCTTTTTATGTGCAAACTGTAGGAGGCTGAACAACCAAATAACCTTGTACTCTGACATGCAATTTAAATGCAACATTTTTCTCCGGGTACATGGATCTGAGATATGAGGATGGATTATGCCATGTGTGTGTGTTTGTGTGTGCGCGCGTGGGTGTGGGTTTGTGTGTGTAAGGTTACGTGAACATTTTTGAATCTTGCTCTGAAAGGGCTCTCTTCATTCAAAAGAATATTGTAATGCATTCTTTCTCCTCTCCTGCTGAGAACACAGGAGCAGAAGTCTTAGAGAACTTTGTCAGAATCGCCTAATATGTCCAATATTGGTCGTTCAAATCATCCAAAGAACTTTGACTTTAAAAGCTTAATATCACTGCATATAATGGTGAATATGTGATTTATGATTAATCACACCTCGCTACTGAAAAAGGATGTGGTGCGCCGTACCTATTAATTTTTCAGTAGGCTTCAGTTTGCTCAGTTGGCACTCTCCAAAGCTGTCTCCTTGAAACAGTAGTAAGCTAAAGGAGCAATATTTAAACATTTTGGCTTTTAACAAATTCTAAAATGTACATGAATTTTCAACAGAATGTAAGAAACAACAGTTTTGATGTTATATGGCAAAGACGTCTGTTTTGTGTTGCAGAAGTATCTATAAAATTGAGCATGCTAATAAGCTAACCCTGGCTCGTAATACCACGGTTCCTCAGGTGGGTTAGGGTTATGGTAAGTTTAGAGGAAGACAACTGAAGAAAGTCAGTAACCAATGTTTTTGTGAAAAAATGTGACTTTTCTGTAATATATTCATGAAAAAAAAAAAAATCCTCCAGAAAGTGTTAAGGAGCAGTGCCGTTTGGAGTCGATCGGTAACTATTTGTAGTGACACATATGGATAACATAGTTGGATCTAGGATTAGAGTTAGGGTTAGAGGCAGAACACTGACGTCAGTCAGCGACTGAGGGTTAGCCCTAAAATATTTGTGAAAAACAGAAATTCCACGATAATCCAATAAAAAAAAAAAAAACAGATGTGTCTCATTCAACTAGTAACCAAAGGCATAGTGACATTGATTTTGAGTCAATGGGTCAAATGAACTAGAAGCTATTGAATAAGATGTGTCCCTATGAACTATTTGTGTTTTTTCCAGAAGTTTCACACTTGCACATTGCAGTAGTTACATGCCATCACTTGTGCAGTGCCCGAACAAATCATGCTGTGCGGAGCAGATTATCTGGTTATACGAGAGGTTACACATCCAGTCTTAAACCTCCTCCACTGCTCACAGTCTAACTGTGGACACCCTGATAATATATCAAACATGTTTGATATTTACTGTTTAAAATCTGAATGATAACATCTTTACTTTCCACAAGCCAGACCACAACAACAAAAGAGGCATTTTAGCCCTTGATGCTCACGTTAGCTAGCATACGTCTGTTTGCAGTAACTTAAAAATCACAGCTCAAGTTGTCGCCCAAAAAAATAGAAAACCTGCATTGACCACATCTCCTCACTCATTCAGACTTGTATCATCTATCTATCTATCTATCTATCTATCTATCTATCTATCTATCTATCTATCTATCTATCTATCTATCTATCTATCTATCTGAATACAAATTCTGAAGCAACCATAATGATGGCGGACCTCTTCTGTCATTACAATTGCTGGCATGGTTGTAGACTATAGAAGAACTCTGGCCCAGAGGGAGGACGGACTCTGAGGTCATACAGAGGACACGGAATAAAAAAAGTGTGTTAGGAGTGTGTGCATGTGTGTGTGTGAGTGCATGGATGAATGCATAATATCATGAAAGTGAGGCACTGAGTGACAGTATGACCTCTATCTGGACGCGTTGCAGATGGCAACCTAGCTAACAAGCCAGTGAGATCAACATACATTAAGGTGGGGATGATGGGAAACATGAAAATGTGTTCAGGTGGAGTTATTGGGGCATGTTTTTGTCCACTGTTGTGTGTTTGATATCATCTGAGTGTGCGTCGGCTGACAGGAAATGACTCATTTCGAGGGGCTTTTGCAAACCGCACATGCAATTTTGCTATTTAGGATGCACAGGCACAAAATACACACACACACACGCACACACTTCGCAGGACCACACATTCACATTCGCCGTGTCCTCAGACTGCCACAAAACACTTCACACACACACACACAAACCACAGGCAGGGCCCAGCAATACTAGGTCAAGCTGTCTGTGTGTCATTAAAAATGGATAAACATTTGCCTTGCTGAGCTTGTGTGTGTGTGTGTGTGTGTTGCTATAAAGAGTTTTTTATTGGTCTGCCACTGAGGAAATAAGAAAGTCCCTCACTCCCTGATCCATTTTGGGTGAGTCATTGGCAGGTATGAACAGGAGATTAGACTAATGTGTGTGTGTGTGTGTGTGTGTGTGCAAAATGATCCTTTGAAGTGTATGTGTGTGGTGGTGGGTTAGTAAGTGGGTTTTTAGGGGTATCTGTGTGTGTGTGTGTGTGTGTGTGTGTGTGTGTGTGTGTGTGTGTGTGTGTGTATGTGTGTGGATTAGACTAATCTGTTCAAACGGAACGTTAAAGGTAGAGGTGGAAGGAAACCGGAGAATTAAGCAGAGACGGAGGAGCAGCAGTGATTGTGAGTATCAGTTTAAAGGTCCAGTGTGCAGGATTTAGAGGGATTTAGGGAATGGAAATGGAATATCATTTTTGCAGAAATGGAATAATCATAATATTCATACCTGAAACTAATATATGTTGTGTTTTCATTCCCTCATAATGAACCTTTTGAATCAACAGAAGGAGTGGGTTGACCATGGTGCACATCAATGTTTCTACAGTAGCCCAGAACAGACAAACTGAACACTGACCTTCGACATTTGTGGCATCCACTGATTCAAGATATCATAGCGTAGAACATGTAATGTATAGACTTTAAAAGATCCTGCCTCCATATGTTTCTCACTAATGTTCGATTAGAGATAATTGCAATTTCTTTTGTGTGTGTATATATCAGCCGATGTATTAATATTGCAATTTTTTACTATGAAATATTGGTAACAGCATTGGTCCCAAAAATAGGTTGGCTCTAATTTTAATGTTGTGATACAATAATTACATAATAATCATAGCATTTGGTGTAATGTCACACTGAGGGGGGGAACTAGAGGCGGACCCAAATGCAGACACAAGGGAGGCAGGAGGGGGGGAAGCAAAAAGCTGAAATTGACAAAAAAAACAAAAAAAACAAACAAAAAAAAAACCAACAACTTGAAAAAACAAAAAATGAGTCAAGGACCAAAAACAAAGCAGCAATAAAACAGCTCATACAGAAAAAGCAAAGACCAAAACAAATGAAAATATAAGAAATCTAAATCCAAACATACCAGTTGGGGAGAGGAAGTAGGAGACACCAGAGGGCATCACGGTGAGACGGATGGAGGATCACAGGAAACGTCACGGAACGAGCTGGCAAACACGTGAGGGAGAACACAGACTATATACACAAAGACACTAACGAGGGGATCAGGAACAGCTGAGGTGAGTGAGGAGGGAAGAGGACAGGTGAGGTAATGAACAGAAAAAACCCTGAGAGGGGAAAAACACACAGGAGAACTGAAAAGCAAGAAGTGACACAAGAGGGCATAATGTTAAAAGATAAAACAGAAAGCACAAGAAGAAGAAGAAGCGGATAAGAAAAGTAACTTCATTATCAGAAAACTTCTAAAGGGGTAAGTTAAAGCCGCACTTCTAATATCATGAACAGCAGTGTTAAAGTTATGTCAAAGGCATCTTTTGTACTTTGTCGCAGAGATTTCTGAGGAAGTTAGCGTGCTAATCAGCCAGTGAAGTCGCGGTGCGGACAGACTCCAACCAGCAAATATGGCCTCTTAGCTTAAATGTTAACTTAGCGTCTTGTTCGAATCTTACATATTACACTTTTAAAAGCAATTCAAAGGGGCACAGCTAAAGTCATGGACATGGTCTGTCACTGATTTAAAAAAAAAAAATCTCAAATTTATATTACAGGTTTATTATTTTACTTATGGTGAATTGCCAGAATCATTCACAGTGGCTGTTATGAAGCAGCTGATCATCCTTGTCGATGTAGATGTGGGCTGAACGCGTCTGCATGTACCTGCTGTAAATTGAGAAAATCATGGATTTTTATTTGCATTGTACTCACACATTATCCCTCCAGGCTTCATTTGTTCTCGTGCCAGCCAAGCGAAGATGCCATGTTCTTCCCAGACACAGGCTAAACAGCCACATCCCTCTGCACGTCAGAGAGGCTGCTTTCTCTCGTTAAGTGGGTTTTAATGTGTCTTATTATCCAAATCACTTGAGTATGGACTGTGACTACGTATTTAAAAATCCATGATTTTGGTAATTAGCATGAAAATTACGGTCACACTTAATTGGACCGCCATGGTGTTTCTTAATGCCCGCTGTTTGTATTTCCTGCCACAATCGTTCCTTTTTGACCACAGGACTTGTCTAAAAAAACCAAATAATAAACAGAATGGATTTCATGTTAAGCCATGTTGATTTATACATGCTCCCCCTGATGCTCAGGCCCAGGGTTTAATGTGCCATCATGGTGTGAAGACGGCACAGACACATCAAGAAAAACATCAAATCAACAACAAATCTCACTCGCGCTCACATTATTAATCAACCCACATTCTGTCTTCTTCCCAACTGCGCGCAAGAGCAAAACCATCTCAGAAAACAAACGAGCGGGAAGGAGAAGCCAGAGAAGAGAGAAAGAAAATGAACAGGATCCGAGTGGAGAGACACAGGCAGTGAAAAACAAGAAGCCAGTAAAATCCCAGTCGAGGCCGGGCAGTGTCTGCAGGCGGCAGCAGGGTCATGCATCCCTCTGCTAAATTTAAATCAAACAGAGACGGATCCGAGTTGAAATCAGTGTCCAAATCAGGACGAGCCACTGCGGCGCACACGCTGCACTGAGAAGGATGTGGGTGGGAAGGTAAGGCGGAGGCTGCAACACACAAACAACAAGAAAACAGAGGAGGACGGGAAGATTTCTCCCCTCGCTGTCATAACAGTTTGCGATGCATCCAGACCTGCGATGTCTTCTGACTGCGCTCGGAACAAAAATAACCATTCATCATCATGATGTGAGAGAAAAATCAATCGCGCTGGTGATGAGACGATCGCTCACGGCCTCCAATAAAGTGCAGGCATATGGGAAGTGCTGTGGGTTTTTGGAGCATTAAAAAAACATCTGACCTTATGTACAGATGTATGAACAGGTGACAAATTATAACTGATCAGAGTGAGGAGCTTAGTAAGCATCTGTATTTTTGTCTAACAGACAGTCACAGCAATGCTAAAGAAAGTACTGGCCAAGCAACACATCCTCATATCTGAAAGTCTAATGGCTTGATTGCCAGCGGCTCATTAAACGACATACATGACTTGGTTACAGTCGGCACAGATACGCTGTGCTCACAGTACAGATCCACAGGTGACGCCATACCCACTACCCTCCACTCAGTCCTCACACACCTTGAACAGCAGGTACATCAGAGGTGCTCTATGTTGACTTCAGCGCAGCGTTTACTACAATGAATTACCCATGAAGCCGTTTGGACAACCTCACACTCTGGACTTACGTACCGTGCGCTGCAACTGGATATTGAATTTCCTCGCACACGTCTCTACCAGCTGGCCAGCGAGAGGCTCCGAGGGGAGTCAGCCTGGTTATGCTGTTTGCGCTCATGTATTTTGGATGGGGGCCTGAAGTCTAAACAATGCACACTTAAAAAGATTTGAGATGTTTACTTACGAGGAAGGAAATACGTTGAACATGCTTGTCAGGCTTCATAAACAGTGTGTTCTGGTGCCTGACACCCACTGCAAAGTGTTGACAAGGAAACTCAACGGGAACATGTTCTCCTCTGCAAGGAAAGTTGAAAATGCTGCCTCCTCTCCGTACTTTCCCCGCGAACTATAGATAAGAAACGACATCCTGGGTTTGCACTGAATGTTGGCACGACTTACACAGTGCACTGCAGATTCACACAATTTGAGCTTAATCCCCAGAGAACGTGAGCTGCGACGACGGCACTAAAAGCTGCATAGCCCAGAGCCAAGTGTTGTTTTCCTGTCCCCGCAGGTAGATTCTGGCCCAGACCAGCGTGTTTTCTGTCCTGTTGAGGTAAGACTTAAAATATAATGAAATAAACAACAACCATGTTACGCAATCCAGAGCTCAGTTTAAAACCATAATAAAATCTGTGAGTGCTTTGGGTTTTTTTTTTTACAGGGGAATCTGTGAGGGATCAAGTATTCAGCACATCAGTGCACATTGTGAAATCAGTAAGTACCGTCTGTATATTTTATGCATTCAGTGTATTTTACTTTCATGCCATGGTCCGCCCAGCCTGTGCTTTCCGTGACACACCTTCGGATTATTCAGCCGATGGGTTCGTCCTTTGACCTTGAGCATGTGAAATGTCAGGCGGTGACAACAGACTTTAGGTGGGACGCAGCCGGCTGACAGCCAGCAAGGCGGGAAGCGCTTCGTCCAAGGCGCTGACATTTTGGGGAGGAGAATGTGAAATATTGGCTGACATTTGTGTTCAGGGAGTGTGTGTGTGTGTGTGTGTGTGTGTGTCTCCTTGGGGTTTGCGTGCATGTGACAGTTGTATTAGACGCGAGCCTCAGGAAGAAAGAGCGAGAGGAGGGAGAAGATAATGGCTAGATCCGAGGTGCAAACTTCCTGCTGTCTGGAAGATGTAGCTATCGTCCCACTTTGCACACTCGTACTAGACAATTTAAGAACTTGCTGGCCATCTTCATGGTCCACTGACTGTTTGGAGACTCAGGCAATATTAGAGGGACTTACAGTGTATCTCCACAGCAATACAGGATAATAGTGGTACTTAAGTTTATGGCCTTATAAACTTTCCTTCACCTATTGCTCCATGAAAATAGAAAAAAAATTGTAGGAGATTCGCAATGCATAAACATGATTTTGCACAGCAGAAATATGGCATTTCTCATCCATTTATTCGTCTTGTGACACTTCATCTATCTTGGGACCTCTTGAGAAGTCTTGACCCCAAGTTCTCCTGGTGCACTGAAACCAAGACTGAAATTCTTGACATCAGTACTGTCTGCCCGTCCTCATCAGATAAACAACGATATAGGCAGACTATGAAATTGGCTTCTTACTACCCATATCCAGTGACCTGGAGCAGCTGGAGTAATTATGGGATGGATGGCCGGAGAAAACACGCACAGGACTTTCAACCAGGAGACTGCTGTTCGTGTCTGTTGTGAAACCACTTAGAGTACGTATGTTTGTTTCAGAAGTAACACAGTTATGTTAACCCAAACCCAGATGTTTGCCTATCCCTAGCCGAATTGCTAACTGACAATGGAGGTCCGCTACACCTGTTGCTGGTACACTGCTGGTCATTTCATATAGTTTTGGGAACGGTGACGTACTGTTTGTCTTTAGGGGAATCGAAGGTAATCAACCTTTTCAGTAATTGTGTCTGGTGTACTGAGACTGAAATTTAAGGGAATAGTTTGAGTTATTTACCTTCTCATCATCAATACTGTTCTCATGTCTGTCTGTTGAATATGAAGCAGACACACACAGCAGCGGTTAGCTTAGCATAGAATAAGCAAGAGCCTGGTACAGCTCATCCTTCTTCTACAGCTCACTAATTAACACAATAGCATAATATGTTAAATCCATACAAAATCCAGTAACATTTAATAAGTGAATTTCAAATTTCTGTCAACTTATTGCCAATATATATACATTTTATTAATTTAACTATTGATTTGTACTTTTTCCAGGTACACTTACTGTATTGTTATTATAAATGAATGTGTCTAGAAATGTAAGTGACACTAATAATACAAAAAGGAGAAGAAGTGAACTGGCATATTGTCAGTGAAAAGTTCTTTTGCACCTAAAAAATCTTATTCAGCCTCATTCTTGAATGGGCTCATAACCTAATTACTTTGCTGATTCTAACTAGATATTGTAGCCTCTTGTGCGATAAAAATAGAAATCCAATCTCCGGCCAGGACTTGCAATATTGACGGCCATTCAGCCCGGCCACTAAAAAATCCCTGCTATTAGCGCTGCCAATGCACCATCACTTCTGTAATGACGGCAGCGGATGTCCATAAAGATTATCGTGTCTGGAAACTGTGACAATGCAAGACAGAGGACGTCGATATGACCTCGGCTGTCTCACCCCCGAGAGTGCGGAAGATGGAAGAATACACCGGGGAGAAGAGGGTCACGATCACCTTAACGAGGGAACAGAACATCACAGTCACCTTCTTGTAGAACAACCATGTGGATGAAAGAAAGGAGCGCCTCAAAATATGGAGTTTTATGATGCATTTATGTGTTTTAGTGGATTAAAAAGCACTTACCCAAATTGAGGTTGAGCAGTATTCCATGTCCTATGATGCATGGCACTGCATAAAGCACATTGCAATGCAGTACAGTGCTGCAGGCGTGCCGCAAGGCATTCTGGGATGTGTTTCTGTGTCTCCCAACACCTGCAATCTGGGAAAAAGCCTCAAGGTAATGTGCTGGTGTTACCTGACCAAATCTATTATTATGTAGAAAAAACTGCGGTGGAGCATTTGAGTGACAATGACACAATCGTTGATATGAGAAACCAACGAAATACAGTGAGTCAAGAACTAAAACCCTGTGGGCTCTGCTGGAACCAAAACAGGGACAGTGGAGCAGGACAGTCAAGGACAATCCAATGTAACCCTCCAACCATGACTGCTACACAAAGTAGAGAAAAAAAAAACAGAAACAACATAGTGAGTGCAGTGGAGTATTCCATCGCAGTGAAACACACTGAGTGTGTCAGTTGTATCGACAGTGTTTGGGGGATTTTCTTCCCTTCATACCTGTTGGCAGGTTAGCCTTTCTTTAACAGACTTGGTGTGCCGGGCGAAACAACGTGTGTGTGTGTGTGTGTGTATGTGTGTGTCAGAGCAAGAGCAGGGAGAGAAGAAAAAAGGGAGGGATGACATGGAAGAGGAAGAGAGAGGAAGTCTTATGGGGAGGAGAGAGCGAGCAAGGGAAGAGAGGTGGTGCCAAGGTACCCTGCTGTTTTCTCTCTGACTAGAGGGCACAGCATTTCCTCTCAGTGTGGTGCTTTTCATCACACACACACACACACACACACACACACACACACACACACACACACACACACACACACACACACACACAGGCTTTGAGCGGTGGTTCCCTGGAAGCTACAGTATCCTGAATTGTTGACTGTACACAGTTAGAAAAATACGAGTTTCCATACTGTAATTGCAGGGAAGGTTACAGATAAAGGAAAGAGGATGTGCACACTGGTTAACTGTTAACAAATGCTGAGTTTTCACAGTTAAACAAAGCACAATAAACTACAGTAATTACACTTTGAGAACACCTGATGGGTAATTATTTGGGATATAACAGTGAGCTGCAGTGAAATTTAAAGCAACAAAAATGGTACATTACAAGGAAATAACTAGGGCACCGTACAGCACCGTACAATAAATTAGTGATAAAACTATTGTAGGTAGGTACAAATGCCAAAATGCTAACTTCAGCTAAAATGCTAATAGGCTAACAACAGACTTACAGGCCCCCCAAGTGGTCCTACAAGGTACAGGGGCTGACAGCCTAATAGGCTAATATGCTGACAGGCTAAAATGCATACATGCTAACGGGCTAACGTGCTACAAGCAATATTGTTGTGATTATTAGCATGTTATTATGTGCATGTTATTAGTGCAGTTGCACGCATCGTGTGTGCCAGTTGAGGGTTTATTGTATTCAGGTTTGTGAAAAGTGAGAAAGCCCAACATGCCAGCTGGAGTACATGGCTAGAAGTCAGATCCAACCCCCTATTCCATGATCCTGCCCCGGTACTCTCCCGCCCCGCTCAACAATGCAGTTAGTCCCTTCATCAGCTGCCGTCTCCCCAGGAGGACTCTGTCGGTCGCAGCTTGCAGTCGAGTGGAACAATCATGCAGTCACACCTCAGGAACAGAAGGGGCCCCTCTCCCTCTGTTACAAACCCAATCTTTCCATCTCAAGGCGTCCTTGTGAAACAGCAGGCTGCAGCACCAAATGCTTTTTTTCTCCAAGGTTGAGGACTTGAGTCTGGCCTTGTCTTGTTTGAATTTTCCGAAGAGATGATTCATTTCATCACAGCACTGACCTGCCTGATAGAAATATGTTAATAATTGTTGCTTAGATACTTTGTTTCAACATGATATATAGGCCATATTCAAATGGCGGCCATTCTCCTCTGATATCATTCAGGGTGGGAAGCTCAAATGTCGTTACTCTTGCAAATTTATGTTGTTTCGCTGCTAGCTTATGGATAAGCAAGTGAAAGTCAGGCCGTATTTCAAGGTAAAACAACACTGGATGGTGTTAGACAACGGCTACCAGCTAACATTAGCATTGAACCACTTCCTAGCTAACATTACCGCTTGACATTGCAATACGATTCAATGGGAAATGCAATAAACATCTTGGATACATACTGTATGTTTAAGCCTTGAAGTGATGTAATCAACAGTAACGTTAGCTCGTAAGTGTTTCATTGCTAACATTCACTAATGGCTTATCAAATATGTTATTTTACCTTGAAATGCAGCCTGCTGTGATAGCAATCTGTTTAATTCCTTGTGGTTATACGACTTGCAACCTCAAACAAAGCAGCGTAATGTTCTTCCAGCATTTGAGATTCCCTCCCTGAGCATGAGGCCTCGGAGGACAATGGTCGCCATGAGAATGTGGTCCATGGTGACGGGGCTGAGACGAGCTTTTAACTAGTGGTCAAAACTGCTCATTCTAAATGCCATAAATGCTTCACTAACCTGTCAGACTTTGGGTTTTGGATCGGAGGTGCATCATTTATTTGCTCACCTGCATTATTGGTGAGTCTTGACATACTGGGTTCATTCTATTTTTTCACTGTTTTTAGGTTTCCCTGATTAGCTATCCATCAGCCTGTCTGGTCTCTTTCCGATCTGTCTTTCTGCTGCCCTGAATGTTTCATATCGTCTCATCCTCAGCCCCTTTTAAATGCACTTCTACCTGCATGTTTGGTTTCCCATCCCTCTCTCTCCATCTCTTCTTGTTTCTCACCAGCAGCGCTATCTGCCCGAACAAGTCAGCCTCCTCCTTATTCTTGATTTGCCACGCTTTTGTCACTGTGAGTTTTGTTTCTTTTCCATCACCCCTTCTCCCCTCATCTCACTCCCTCCCTGCTCACTCCCTTCTCGTACCCACAGCGAGTATGTGTCTATGTTAGCGTGTGTGCATGCGTGTGTGTTGTGTGTGTGTGTGTGTGTGTGTGTGTGTGTGTGTGTGTGTGTGTGTGTGTGTGTGTGTGTGTGTGTGTGTGCACAAGAGAGAAAGAGGCGACAATGTGCTCAGCCTTTCAGCCAGTCTGAAGCCAATCAATGGGGGCTTATCAGGATGTGCTGTGCTGTGCTCTGCGGCTGTCTGCAGCCGAATCCAGAGGCAGATAGGACTGAGCCGGGTCTGTCTGGGCTGGACGCAACAGGGGGTGGAAGAGGGGAAGGCTTAACAAGTGTGTGTGTGTGTGTGTGCGCGTGTGTGGACGGGAGTATTCAAGCGAATGTGTATTGCTGGATGTCACAAAGAGCGATAGAAGGAAGAGAGTGTGTTTGTCTTTGTGTCAATCAGGCGGAACGTGTGTGTGGAGAATTTGATGCTCAGGATGTGTCTGTGTTTTTGAGTGAGACTGTGTGTGTGTGTGTGCGGGTGCGTGCGTGTGTGTGTGTGTATGTATGTGTGTGTCAGATAAGGCTGCAAGTAATCAGCTCAATATTTGGTGTATAAATTGTCAGAACATGAAGATAAATGCTCAGGATCATTTTGTCGAGCGTTAGTCCAAGACCGAAAGATATTAAGTTCACTGTAATATGAGACAAAGAAAAGCAGCTCAAGTGTCTCACATATGAGGCTGAAACATGTTTGTCAAGTTTTCCATTCTTGTACGGGACATACAGTGATAACAGTGGTATATTAACCTCTCCAAACACTAATTAGTGAAACGGAAGAGCATTGATTTTAACCACACAGACAAAAAACAGGCTTTTAATTGCAATGGCAACTGTCAACTAATGTGACACGCCAGATGGTTTGTCTCGCATAAGGGTTTGTTTTGCGGAACAATCTGGAAAAGGAGCCGCTAGACATTCTTTGGAGAAGTCAGAGCCAGCACTCTCAAAACATACTTGGCAGATGATCGGACGAACCATCTGTCTATCGCTGTCTATTACATGCTGGCTTCATCTAGGGCGTTGACTCTAGGCTGGGTCAGGGCCGTGATCCACCACGATACAATTGCTGGCCCCCTTCACTCACTAACGCGCTGGTTTGCAAGTGCCCCACTATGTTGCGTCAAAAACCTTCAATGCCATTCATTGCTGTTTTTTCAATGAAACAAACTTCTGGATGCTACACTATGGAAGTTGCCCATAGATACCAGTGGCTCCATCGCTGATCGGTTCAACCCGTGCACGCTCAGCTGCAGCAAGTTTGCAAAGTACTTTCAATGGTTAAATTCATCTGCTATGGCTAGCTAGCTAGTTGAGCTTCTGTTAGCTTCATTAGCTGGTTTCAAGCGCTGTGTTTGCTTGACTTTGTGATGTTTCCAGCCGACTAATTTCAAAACAAGAACCATCATAGCCGTCTCAAACACACTTATGGGCTGCAGGTTTTAGACCATGCTAAAAGACCGAGGCTAAAGCTATATGTCCTTAGCATAAAGAGATGATAAGTGTGGAAGACATGAAAATAAAGTAACAGTACTGATTGTGTACTGCTATATAGACCTAGTTAGTCCTAGTAACCAATTGGCGAACATTAGCACCATCATATCAAATTTGGTTTGAGTGTACAGAGCAGGACAGAGCTGCAAAAGTTAATCTAAGATCTGATATATTAGAATCTCTGACTGGCAATCTTGTTAGATCCATTCTCTACACTTGCTTGAGAGGCTAAAATAAGACACCGCCCACCAAACTCTTTATATTCCTCACCGCGTTGCCCGGCTGCTGTGACTTTGACATCCGCTGTTTGAGGGAGGGGTTTAGTGAGCGGTTAATTGGCCATGCACATGCATAAAAAGAGAGAGCCGGTGATTATTGTGTGATTGGAAGACGGAGGATGAACGAACAAGTGTATGTGTGTATGCATGTGTAATTGTTTCATTTGGGCTTAGAGCCAACAAGCTAATTGTGAATCCAAAGCATGATGAGGGCCTTCAGTTTGGGTTGGGGGTCCTTTCAAACACTACCACAGACACATGCCCAGTTTCAGTTCCTGCTTTTGCACCACACTCTCCTCCTCCGCTCCTCCGCCTCCCTGCACTATGTTAATCACCAAGGCAACAAGTTACCTCAGTGACTTTTATGTTGTTTTGTTTGTCTCGCCCAATCTCCTCAGCTTCCTGCTGTTAGCTTCCAGAGCAGATTGACGCAGATTGCTTGAGGCAATTATAAACGTTAGCAATGAGGGGAGCCCGTTCCTCGCCTGAGCATTTGATTTGCCACCTTAATACATTTTATTAAAATTCAAAGCAATCACTCCAGAAATTTCACCTCCTGATGAAAATCTGATTTTCGACAGGAGTCGCCGCTCCCTCGGAATACTGACTACCAGAGGAGACTAATTGGGGTTTCAATTAGGGCTCCGCCGCACCACACCGCTCCTCCTCTCCGTCTAATTAAAACCTCCAACCGAGTAATTATTGGAAGAGATGGATAGGTAGAGGGATGGTAGAGGGGAGAAGAGGCACATAAAAGGGACGGACGGACTACACGGGGAGGTGGATGGACGGATTGAGGTGGTGGCAGAAAATTAGGAAGCGATGGACAGATGAAAGGGAAAGATGGTTAGGAGAGGGGGTGAGGGACGGAGGTGTGAAATACATGAACGTGGATAAAAATGAAGAGTGGAAAGGAGGGGATAAAGGGGCCATTACGGACAGATGGTGGAGGGCTGATGAGGGGAAGTAAGGATGAGGGGGAGGCAGAGAGGAAGGGTGTGATGGAGGGAGGGGTGCAATTTGCTTGGATCTCAAAAGGAAGGGCGATGGGGGTGGAAGAGGACACAGAGAAGAAAGATCACTAGACTCTAATGATCAGTCTGCAGGCTCAACCGTGTGTGTGTGTGTGCATGTGTGTGTGCGTGTGTGTGTGTGTCCGTGTGTGGGGAGGTTGCCATGGTGATAAGTGCAGCTCATTAGAGAGGCTCCATCAAGTCGTCAGCAGCAGGTGTCCATCCTACACACACAAATATCCATCAATCAATCTCTAATGTGTCGCATGAGTGCTATTAGAGATACCTGTGTTGGTCTATCTCCTAGATACCAGTGGCGGCAGGCATGTACGTATCGGCCATCAGGCGAACTTATTACTGCCGGTTTTGTTGGGCTTCAGCGTGGCTGTCTGGAGGTCACCTACAATTTTTTTCCTCCACCAGTTCTCCGCCACACCCTGCCCTCCTGCGCCGTTATTGGATAATACTTGTAACGTCAATGCAAGTTTAACTCTTAACTCTGGCTTGTAACTGTGAGGTTAAAGTAGGAGGACACAGTATGTGCAGGAAACCAGCTGGGTATTTCCAGCGCACTTCCAGTTGTATTCCAGAAAGAAACTACATAAATTACAGCAGCTTGGTCAGTGGCCTTCAGCGTTGAACTATGGCGTTCCTCTAACCCTCAAGTGGCAGTTTTGCAAAAGAAGTGCTCTGGGGTCAAGGTAGCGCTAATAGAAAAGCCCATGCAACGTCCAGTTAGATCAACATTCCAAGTATTATGACATATCATATATTTTACATTATGTTATCAACGTTGAACGTTTGTTGGTTAGGTTTAGGTTCGTAAATTACTTGGTAAGTTTAAGGCCCTAAAACTGCTCGGTTAGGTTTAGGTTATTTACCTTTCCTCTGGAACATAACTTATAAACAAACTAGTTTTTACACGTTGTCACAAACGGAACTCAAGCTTCACTCTCCTGGGGAAAGGTCCTGTGTTTGACCCGTCCAACCACCCCAACCACTGCCTGGCTACATTTTCTCCATGTGAGCTGGTCCGAAGAAAAAGTCCAGGGATTAATTCTGTTCCAGTGCATCCCTGAGTAGAGGTAAAGCTTCAGCAAACACACCCTCCTTCTCCGTCATAGACTTCACAGAGGCCATCTCAGTGAAGCCAGAGAGGATCTACAGCGTTGGTGTGTGTGTGTGTGTGTGTGTGTGTGTGTGTGTGTGTCTGTGTGGGTGTGTGAGTGAGTTAATGAAAGACATCATTGCACACTCTCCCTAAATCCCTCCTGTCACTACAGGCAGGGGTAGCTGAGCTGGAACAGGAACAGGTGTGTCGGTGTGGAATCAATAAAAGTACCTTACTGTTATTAGAGCCTGGGTAGTCACACGGTTCCTTTTAATGCACACACTGGAGAAGATTTTGGATATTCTCTTTAAAAGTGCTGTTACTTATAGACCTGGGCTTTCCAACAGAGTTCCAACAGATCAGGCTAACCAAGTCTCTAGTATGGCTGCACAGTGGTTAGTGTAGATACCCTGCCACGTGAACAGACTCAGGACTGCTGACGCTGCCTCCTTTTATGACTATTTCATGCAGTTGTTGTCCTTAACGCCTGCTGGAAACACACCGATCTTGATCTGTACTAAGTTCTTAGTATTCAATTCTTGTTATTGAGAAACCTTTATTTGCTCACATCTGCAAGGTACTTGATCCGACTCACACACTCCTCAACAAACACACCTTGAGTTGAAGTAAACAAAGCGTTTGCTGGCAGGACGGGAGCCGTGCATGCTAAACTTGATTCAGTTTTTGGAGTGCACAGCTCTCCCTTCTGTTCTCGCCGTGTTTGTGTACGAGGTCCGCCCTTCATCCCCCGCTTCATTTGAAAGAATCGTCAAACTGACAGACACTCAAGCACCTCTTTCATTTCTTTCTTCTCCACGCATCCTATTATTTCGGCGGACCAGTTATTTGCTCCGAACTGCCCCTATCAGGCGAGGTCTAACCAACCTTGTTATTTGACTCAACTCAACAGCCAGAACAAACAATGAGAAATGCCTCCCACGTTGTTTTGCTGCGAGTTATAGTGTCCATTAAGAGAGGAGTTATCTTTTTCTTTTGCAGTAACAACCACCGTCCAAAGCGGCGGTGGCGGCCTCGTTTTTATTTGATCTAACCATGTTAGACTCTGGGATATCTCATTCTCGGAAAAACAGACCCGGAACAGCTTCAGAATATATCACACCGTGATAACAGCGACGATACACACTACACAAGCAATTAAAGATGATACACGTCTCACAGGCCCCTTATAGACTCGCACACAGTCACACATTGCTTTCGTGGCAGTCCTTAAATTCCTGAAGTGCATCAAATTTAATTCATTTAAGGACACAATGAGCCAAAGATGTGATCAACTGAGTCTGAGGCGCTGCAGCAGACAATATTCGCCACAGCAAACTGGATTTTCACTGTGCAAATAATGCGTCTGCCTCAGTCAACAAGCAACAGCTATTATTTCTGGGCTACATACACGAACGTGAATTGCTTTTCAAATAGAAAATGTGGAGACACAAACTTTACACAAGGAAAGATAGAAAGATTACATGCAAGTTAAGCTAATATCACATTTTTCGGGAAACGAGAAAAATGGTATGAGAGCAAGCAAATGTTTCTTGTTTTGTTTTTTGCAGCATGCTATTTTATTAATGGGACCTTTTATGCTTTTAAAATGTTAATTCGTTCCTTCTGTGTATCTATATATTTTCTTGTGCATGTAAAAGATCTTGAAAGCTGAAAACTTGCAGAGGCTCCACTCTCCCACAGAAAACACTGCTCCTGAAATGCCTCGTCAGCAGTCCACCTTTAATGTTGTATCTTCGCGATATCACTTCATCATCATGTCACACATTCGCAAAAGGGCAAGGAAATATGTATTTAGTACAGCTGCTCCATTGTTGTTTGCGGTGCTGGCTCAGGCATGCGTGTGCTGACCAATCAGAGGGGACTGGGTATTCAGGAGGGTGCCCTTAAAGAGACAGGAGCGTAAACAGATAATTCCAGACAGAGGGGGAACACAGTGCTGGAACACTGGACATTATGAGAAAACAGATGCATTTTCTGTCTAGAAGTAAGCCAAAATAAATCCAATAAAATATGGACTTGAAAACGGGCACAATATGTCTCATTTAAAGACAAAGTGCTCAAAGACAAGATCAATACTGAAAAACCAATGGGAGTTCTCCTGGAACAAAATTACATTTATTTCAGAGCGTTCCATTAGATGTATTAACACCAAATATAGCTCATTAGGAAAAAATATATTGTTATAAAACACCAAGGAGACTCTCAGAGGGCGTTTCCATTGTCTTCCTCGGCTGTAATCGAAGCAGCACAAATGCGGTTTTCTCCAAAACTGACAGAGCATTGATTTAGTAGTGACAGCAATAACACAATGCTGTGCAGGCTATGGCTCCGGGGATGATAAAGCATCTCCATATGAGAACATTAACTCGATTTATCAGTTTGCAACACAGTATGATTGCGCGGCCCGAGCATAATTTTGCGAGCCTCCCACATATGGCCCTCTATAAGACGGAGCTGAGACGCCTTCAACAATAAATACAGCAGTTTGTCACAGCGTGAAGTTTTATATTAAGGCTCAAAGGCTAAGATGACTGTGGCGAGTGAAGTAATTACCCTTCAGTGATGAGTATGTGTAGTCTGACAGTTTAGTTGTTACTGCTGGGAGTCTCTGTGATTGTGTGTGAATGTGTGTGTGTGTGTGTGTGGGTGTCAGCGAGTGTGTCAGGCTGCCTGTGAACGTGTGTGTGCATTGTGCTTTTAAAGCATTTGTGCATTCTTTACTGCGCATGCCTGTGAGCCTTTCCTCCTTTGCCGGCAATGCAGTGGATGCTGCAGAGAGTAATCAGCGTGTCAGAAAACAGCTGGAGCAAACATCACGACTGATCTCCAGACACTGAAAAATGTGCAAAGCCGGCTATCGAGAAGCTGCCGTTATACCATATATCAAGTGCTGAGCTTTTTTACCCCAGACATGATGCTGCAGTATGGCTTATGTCTAATATGCTGATCCAGATGCAACTGTCACTCCTGTTCTAATGCAGCATCTCCGCCCACTCTGTACGATCCCCCTACACACCGTGCATTTTATTTAGCTTTAAGCGCTGTTCACATATTCATTGATTTCCCCGGAGAATTTCCTCTGATAGTGTAAAGGAACCTCGTCTGACAGCATCTGCCAGCTGCTAATGTGCCTGTTGGTGTGAAGTAGTTAAAATGTGGAGATAATGAGGTAAACACAGAACTTTTGAAAGCCAAGCTGCAGCCTGTTTGGAGACATTTTGGGTCTTTTTAGCCACATGGTTTCCCCCAAGTTTGAATACATGCTGCAAAAGTGCCCTCTAGGGTGCCCATCCAGTGGAGAAAATGCGAATAATTGCACTCTAGGGTGCCCTTTCAGTTGAAAAAAATTTACAAATTGCCCTGTAAGGTCCCCTTCCAGTGGGCAAAATGTGACAAATTGTCCTCTAGGGTGCCCTTCCAGTCAAATATTTTTTACAAATTGCCCTATGCGGTGCCCTACCAGTGGTCAAAATGTGAGGAGTGCTGTTTAGGGTAACCACCCAGTGGTCAAAATGTTATGAGGTGCCCTTACATTGAAAAAATACGATGAAGTTCCCTCTACGGTGCGCTTATATTGAAAATGTTTGACAAATTGGTCCCCTTTCAGTGGTCAAAATGTTATGAGGTGCCCTTTAAGGTGCCCTTACATTAAAAAAATGTGATTAAGTGGCCTCTCAGGTGCCCTTCCAGCAAATGTGTGAGGCCCCCCCCCCATACATATGGTGCCTGTTTTATTTCGCCCCTAAAACATCCTGAGTCCACCACTGTACACTGGCACAGTTAGGGTGAGCTGCCCCTTTAATGTCCACCGGCACTTAGCAGAGACTGCAACTCTAGACACTCGGTGTCTACAGATGCTGGTCTAGCAAAAGATTTTAGCTGATTACAGTAATCAGTTTTATGTCCAAGGTGAAGTAATTAGATTATTTAACAGTGGCAGGTGGCGTTCTGTCGTCTCATCAGGCTGCCAAAAGCAGGGAAAGCGCAGGTGTAACACGTAGCACTAATGATGATGCAGCTCCACTCAGGTAGGTCATGATGAACCGTGATGCTGGGCGAGCAGGTCGGACTGGAGAAATTATTAACAGATATGACCGAGATTTGGGGGTTTCTACAGCCAGAAGAAAACTTGACTGACACTTACAACTAAGAGGCTTTTATGGAATCTTTCCCTTTTGTCTTGAGAGGCTTTGTGAACAACCTGGTGAGCCTTTGACATAAAACCTGGGGATATCGGGGGAGTTTCTCCTCTGATCTCTTAATCTGAAATGGGACAGGCTAATTGGAGCTAAACCAGACAAAGCCCTCATAGTGCCTACCCTTTGGGTAATCTGCTGAAGGGATGAACATTTCAAGGTAGTTTGCTGCAGTTCTGCTTTTACAAAAATTCTCCATACTCGTCTCAATTAGAGAGGTCTGTGTGGTCAAATGCATGTCGCTATTTTGTTAAACCCTAAAATATCCAAAGCAACTGCAACATGAAACCAACTGACATTTTAAAAAAGCAGGTGAAAGTCATGTTCGAATATAAATATTGCAAGCCCCACTCTTTAGCTCACCCACTTATATTTTTCACTCACTTTGAGCAACTCTGGTGAATAATCAGCAGCTCATTTGCATTTTCCTCTTCACTTTCTATAATTGGGAGCATTTTCTGAACTGTGCTCTTCACAAGGGGACCTTATTTAAAAGTAAACTAGCAGTGAAACGTGTTCTCTGGCATGAGGATGTGCATAATATCCAGGTGAATATCAAATAACCCTGCTTCTGCCTCAGATACACTTCTTGGTGCAATCCAGCCTTTCCTCTTTGTTAGATTAAAAAAGATACACCTCACACATAAACTTTCTTTTGACCGTTTCCTTAAATAATCTTTTGTGATAATTTGCGGTGGTCTGTTTGTAGTGTATTCCATCAGTCAGTTTGTCGAAGGGATTCAGTAAATATCTAATTTCCCTCTTTTTGAAACTCCGCCATAAGCATCCATCAAGTCTCGGCTGAGTAGAGATTCAAATATCACACAGTGAGAGCCTAGTCGTTATTTTCTGCTGAAGGGTTGCATATTTAACTTACTTACTGGCCTTCCATCACTTGCTGCTGGAATTTAAATGTGATATTGTGCCTCGCCGGAGGAACGTCTTAAAACAGAAGTGGGCAAATGCTCCGTCTATAAATAATGCATATGAGCGCTATGTAAAACTATATTGTTACTTGTTCAAAAGTCCTGCTCTTGCTTCAAGGGAAAAAGATTAAAGATTCCCATTAGTAAAGCTCATTTAATATCCTTTATACATACATATTCAACAAAGGAGACACACTAGTGAATGACCTCATCGTCAGAGTTGGCTATATACACGATGTGATTGGTCGGCTCGCCAACAGTGGTACAAAGCACACCCAAGAAAAGCCAGGTGACAAGTTCAATTAGCATTGGTTATGTTCCATTAGCAATTTTAGCCGTCTGTCCCTCGACAACATCTAACATTTGCAACAACTAGAGCCACCACACTGTGCTCCACACTGGCTCTTCAGGAACCAATGACTGAATTCAAGGAGACTGCATTCATATATTTTTCAAGTACATGGTGACAGTGACAAGTATGAGAGGGTAAGTCACTGGCCAAGATGCTGTGCGTTTGCAGTGCATAAGCTATAAAAGTGCATGGCTAGTATATCTTTATACGTCATTTGACCGTGACTCTTTCAGTCACCGTCCACTGGGCGCTTTCTCTTAACAAGCCATCCCTGACGTGCTGACCTGCAATTCAGCCTTGGCCCTTGCGGAGGAGGGAATAGAAAAGACCTTTGAAGTGAAACAGATCTCCATCAGACTTTAACAAAGTAGCAGCTCAGAGCCCTGAGATGGAAAGAAACGGCAGGTAGAGAAAGACCACTTCTTTTTTTTTACTCCACCGAAGGCTGATAGGTGGTCCGTGTGTGGGCACATGTGCATGTCGAGCTCAAGACGCGAAAACTGCCAAGTCGAATGTGCATCAGAGAGATTTTTGGTTGAGTGTGTGCCTTTTGGGTCTGGGGGTGAAGGTGCCTTGCCTCACTGCACACACACAGGCACGCACATACATCCAAATGCACGTGGGGATGGTGATTTGGAGACCCTTCATTGAGCATGTCTCAAGCTTAGCCAAGCATTCAGCTCTCCCAGTGACCTAGAAATGAATGACAAGGCAAACAAAAGCCAGCTCCCTTCATGAGGGTTCATGAATTCTGCCATCAAGCGAAGAAGAGACAGGTCTGAGGTAAATATCTACACACCGACAACATTTATAAAGTTTACACTCATCGTGCTTTTAACCCTTTTTCTAGCTCGTCTTTATTCAGCGTTTCAGTCTAAATGACTGGATACACACTGCTGATGGTTATTAAGTACATGTTATACCTCAACCCATAAGCTAGAAAGTGTGAAAGTTCCTTGGCACTCCGACGCGCCCGTCACTCATCCATGTGTGCAGCCGACAACCTCTCGCTGAATGTCAGCAAACCCAATGAGCTGGTTATGGATTTTGTGAGTGAGCGGCAGAGGAGCTACACACATCATAGAGAATCTGACATGGCCTACACGCACGGACATCTCGGGAGGGAAGGCGAGGAATCACCTTTACCACCTCAGGCAGTTTAAGAGAGTCTCTGGGGGTCCCGAAGACCTTTTTCCCTCTGGTGCTGTGGAAAGCATCTTAAGAAGGATGGGGGGCATCACCAAGCAGTATTGGAATGGGAACTGCTCTGCCCCGGACCACAGAGCCCTACAGCGATTGGTGTGCTTGGCCGAGCTTACCGGCGGATCTATACTTCCAACTGTGCTGCGCTTATTCACCGGAGGCCACAGAGCCAGAGCTGGTAGGATTATAAACCACCCAGGCAATCTACTTTTCAGCTTCTACACTCACAACCCTTTCTGTACATCCACAGTAAGTCCAAGCGAGAGAGCCAAAGAAACTGTCACCAGGCCATCAGGGTGACACATTCTGACACATATTCAACATTCAACATTTTTTGCACAAGACTTTTTTTTTGGTATATTTTACAATAAGGACTGGACGGACATTTTCATCGGCATCAAAGTATCTCTTCTGTACATACAGGAAGAAATAACAATAAAAAAAACTCTAACCTACCCACCTATGATGTTTGATTTTTATACCTGTGCCTTGTGAAAGCCAGTGAAAGCACCGTGCCCTGGCGCTGAATGAGTCGCCGCCTGCTTTGAGTCGAGGTAACTTGAATATAACCTTAATTGTCATGAGATAGTGGTGATTATAGCACTGAATGGTATCCATGGCAACAGGGGTAATCAGGTGCCCTGGGAAAGTAGGTGGCTGTGCACACAAAAGTGCGGTGATCATGACCCATCTATACTATTTGATATTAATGACTGCGGCACAGGCTTCAGTTGCATATATCACTCTTTATGCTTCACAGGTGCTGCTGCTCTGACGTGACAGACAGCGTCTGTTCATTGCAAAAGCATTAACGGATCAAGGTTCAAATTCAGATTCTCGTAAAAAGACAAAATCACAAAATACTTTTCCCCCCTCTCTACAAAACCTCCAACTGAAATATGCACATTTCATGCATACAAATGTTTAATGACCTCGCAGAAGCATTCGAATCTTAGCAAATTTAACACAACGAGAGCAAAGAGGAGGGTGTGATGTCGCTCCATGCTGGGTGTTTTTCGGTGCGGGATCAGGCTGAAGGGACAGGAAGACCGTCTTTAGCCGAACAAAGAAGACAATCAAAGGACAAACTGCGCAGAGTGACACAGCACGCCCTCGCTCTCACCCACGCTAACTTACATCCAGCCGACATGTCGACTCACGGAGACTGGAAATGAGCAGGAGATGAGGTTTCGACCCACTGAGTCACATCTCGTCTGATCCTGTCTTATACATAAACATGATCAGCAGCAAGTGTGTGTGACCTAATCCGCCCTTTGTGCATGAGCTCGGATGTGCAAGGGCTGTTGCTGCACTGTGCGCTGAAGACCGAATGTTTTCATGGTGTCCTGCATGCTTGTTTTGCATTAAATATTTTATGGATCAGGAATGAATGTGCAGATGAATGTTGTGCCTTTCCCCCCCCCCCCTTTTGCAATGTGACATGTTGCGCATTTTAGCATAAAGGGCAATTACGCAGTATACATACGGAGAATGTCGCGTTTAATGGACCTGACAATCATATGCAAGAAACCAATCAACAAGTGTCAGCACGCACGCACACACACACACACACACACACACACACACACACACACACACACACACACACACACACACACACACACACACACACACACACACACACCATTCCCACCTCTGTTGGTTGCCCTGCACAAGCCTTTGGACAATTTGTTTAAGTTGTTTACTGTGTTGGAAGTATCTGGCTCTCTTCACTCCACTAACAGAGAGCAACAATGACTAATTTGCTCTCTGAACTTCTGTGTTGACGACCAAAGAGAACATC
Source organism: Acanthopagrus latus (assembly GCF_904848185.1). Taxonomy (NCBI): domain Eukaryota; kingdom Metazoa; phylum Chordata; class Actinopteri; order Spariformes; family Sparidae; genus Acanthopagrus; species Acanthopagrus latus. Next base: position 11,650,685 of record NC_051052.1, on the reverse strand, counting down.
TGTCACGTTTTCTTTTAAACTTCCTGAGCACCCTTCAGCAGCTAATGTAAGTTTAGAAAGGGATTCAGCTAACGTAAACAAAGAGGGCTTCCACAGAGCCCCTTTTATCGCTGGTGCATTTACTGGCTATGCATTTTTATCAGACAGTGTTTTTGCACCTACTAGGTAATACTGTATGCACTGAGACCTGCGATCAACAGTCATACATCACTGGTTCCTTTTTCTAAAAAAAAAACCGAGTCCATAAGGATTCTGACACAAAGCCGGGAGCCGCACACAACTCAGCATCTCATCTCCGACTAAATCCCATTCTACCCACTCTTCAGAAAGTGAAATATTTATCTTGTCTTTTCCACAACACTGAACAGTAGTTGACTTGTGTTGCTAAATTATGTATTTATTCAACACGAAGCGGGCCTATTTGAATGTTTTTTTCCATTTTTTTTTTTGACCAGCCGGATCAAACTGTTGCCATTAAAATGTATGAGAGGGCAGGATGGCGCGCAGAGAAGAGGAAAATGAATGGATGGAAAAGATGGGGAGACAGAAAGGTATAGAAAGAGAGAGGAGCGGGGAGTGAGGGATATGATTAAGCAGTTCCCAGCGGACAATCTCAATATATCTTTGCAGTACGAAGCAATCTTCAAAATGAAAAGTCTCACTTAGTAAATACTGAAATGCAATATCAGTTGTGTGTGTGTCTGCCTGTAGGTGCACATACATGTGTGTCTGCTACTGCTTGACACTCTACACGATTGTCTGCTTGTCACTGTATGCGTGACGCTTGCAGGTACCTCATTGTGTTTGTGTGTGTGTAGATGACATGAGAGGTAAATGCTGCCATGCTGCAGCCTTGCGAAAGTTCCTTCTTTCCTCCTTCTTCTGTGACTGCTGATTTCTCCTTTGCCTCCCGTATTTTCAATAAATACTTGTATTAAGTCTCAGCTGATTCAAACGCATACGAGACATTCAGAACCTCAAAACTGTGTGATTTTCCCATTTAGTTATTCATCAACAGGGTGCATGATAAATGTCCCTTAAACCCATATCGCTATATGCTCTTCTAATTTTTCCATCTTTTACTAGCTTTTCTTAGTCCAGTCACAATAATAAGACAATAAAAATAATAATTAACAATAATTTAGCTCTATTTTGGTCCCCACCAACTCCAGAGGGCTCTAGCTGGCTTCATTTGTCTGCTGTTTGGTGCCTGGCAAGTAGTCTAGAGTGGGTGTTGTGAGATTCTTTGATGCAAACAGCTAATGAAAGTGATGAGAGTGAATCAAAAAATGTAGATAACAAACTTAAACAATGAGCTGAAAGACGCTAAAACGTTTCATAGAGCTGAGGGAAACTGCAGAGTGGAGTGACCCCTTAAACATATTCTAATGACCTGACATATTCATTCATTCTGTTGTTAGTATAAAAGTATTTCTATAGTGCAGCTTTGCAATACCACAGTGAAACAAAGCTCACAGCAGTGTGACTGTGACTGCACCCACGGCTTTCTGAAAGCTAGCCTTACTGCGGGTCACTAATGCACGGTCCCTGAATGGCTGGGCTTTCAATGTGAGATACACTACAGAAAAAGGGAAAATAGGAGAAAGTTAGAGAGATGGTAACTTCACTCCCTGGTTACCTAGCAACCATTCATAAAGCACAGCCAGACGAAAAAAAAACACCTCAGCTCGGCCAGATTGCTTGGCTGGAACTTCCTGTTTTTAATGAGTGCCCAGCCACACTTGGAAAAAAGCAGAAAGGTGGGAGCATCTCTGAGCAAACGCTAAAACCTGCAGCGAGGAGAAGAAAGAGTCTCTGAACAGCAGTCTCAGAATAGTATTTTTTGTGCAATCGCGTTTATGGATTGACAGTCCAACAACAAATATATACCAGACAGCACAAGATATACAGGGATGTTCAGTGGGACTAGGGAGAAAGGAAACGGTACAGATGTGCTTTGAAGTTGCCTACAGCCAAACATACAATAGGCACCAGGGTTTCCTCAGACTGCAGGCAAACCAGATTTCTTGTTCTCAAATCAGATCTATCCGCACTGTTTTTCCTACAAGTGATCATCTTGGATTTGCGCGTCCAGACTTCACCAACCAGCATAGGTTGCTCTGGTAACAACGTGGGCGTCAGTAACAGCACTGGGGAGGCGGATTTCCAACAGGAAAGTATGAGAAATGGTGATCCATCAACTCGCCCTTGAAACAATGTCACCATCAAGTCCTGGTGCAGAACTCCTCCACACCATACTTAGCTGCACAGACTCTGCTCAACCACTCCGGTGCACTTCTGTCAGTCTGGATTTGATGTCACTGTGTGGCGTACTGAGAGCGCCCTTTGAAATCTGATTTTGAGCTCCCAGACTGAATTAAATCTGTAGAAATTGGATTGTATTTCAAGACTGTCCTCCTCAGGAAAACAATATAGGTTGAAAAATGAGGTTGGTCATTACGACTGTGGTTTGTTTTAGGCGGCGGCCTCTCATGGCTGGAGTAGCAATTACAGCCTTGGAGGAGGACGTGAGGAGAAGTGGTATAAAGAGCAAGAATTAAACAATGTCAGGACTTTAAGTCAGGATACCGCTGTTCATTTCCAGTGTGAAACCAATTGTCAACGAGGGGTTCTCTCTGTCACGCAAGCCTGAACCCTAACCAAGTATTTTAATTGCCCTAACCTGATACTGTAACATGGGTGTTGAACTCTGTTTTATTTTAATTCCAAAACCAAGCTGCTTACTCCAACGTTGTTAAAGCTACTGTTTATTTTGATGGGTTCAGTACTTGGATCAGATGATCGCTGATGTGTTCCCCTTCCAGAAATAAACTGCAGTGTTTTACTTACCGGGAGACACGTGGTCAGTTACAGATCAGATACATGTAGTCACCTGCCACGTCACTCCAGTAACTCTATCCACCTGTGATCCCAGTTTGGCCTGGCAGCAGCTGATGCTGACAGGACTTACTGATTCTCTACTGCCTCATTTCAATGCTTGATTTGATATTTCAAAAAAGAAAAAAAAAACAATGGATGTATATTGACTGGAAAGAGAGTCAGAAATCAACAAACAAAAAAGTGAAATGTTCTTTTTCCATTATCCAAATGAGATTCTGTCATAATCCAGCTACGAGGGGCATCAATAAAACAATGCAGCTCCTTCTTCTTGTTTCTTGGGAGCTTGTCAAGAATGATTGTCTGCAGACATCAGACATCAGGTGTCCATGAAAACATTTCTTTGTGGGACTTCCGTCCCAGCAGCGCGAACAATGCCTCGATACTGCCGCACATTGTTGTATAACTATAATCAAGCCCTAGAATTTGGTCCCTCAGAGCCCAAAAATAGAAGCACAATGAAAGGGATTAAACAGTGACAGTGAAAAAAGTGGATCAGAACTTCTCAGCGTTTGATCGTGAAAAGGCTTTGCCACAAAAGGACGCTGGAACGGGGATAAAAGGCTCTCGAAGACTATCGCAAAAATGAAACAACGAAAAAAAGACGGATAAACAGCCACACACACACACACGCTCGCGTGCAAACACATATACACAGTCACAGTCGGGGCTGCAGACGCTTTAGCAAGTATGTCGCTGATTGAGGCTGATTGAGTGTGAGCGAGTGCCCTGGCAGGAGGCCAGCTGTTTTGGGGGGAAATTACGGAGATGAGCGGCACGTCGCCTGTCAGCTTTTTATTTTTTGGGACGAGGTGCCCCGTCACACACACACACACGCACGCACGCAGCACTTCTTCTGCGAGGGAGATAAAGGGAGGAAACAGATAAAAGCGTGAATTGTGGTGCATTTCAAAGCAAACAATCCCTCAGTTTTCATTAGATGATTGAGACCGTTCATTTTCTGCCTGAGAGATAAATGACAGATCGTCGGTGAATTGGATTCAAAGTGCAAAATGAGCCGCTGATTTGACAATAATGGGCTTAAATCCAGACTTCCCGAATGCTTTTCCATGCTAAATAAGTCATTTTAACCATTGGTGTGCGCCTCCATTGGAGCTCCCAGGGTGTCAAGGAAGACAAACGGAGTTCTTGTCAAGTGGAGCATATTCGAATGTGTGTTTGAAAATGTTTAGTCAGATCTGCAAAGGCTGTTCTTTGCTGTCTTCCCCCCCGAATGTCATCTAAAGTCACAACGCAAAAGTGCTGTTTTATGGAGACAAATCCTAAGATCTCCTCTCCCCTGCTGGTCTGCGTCTCTCTCTCTCTCTCTCTCTCTCTCCAGCCGTCACTCTCTGGCCTGACGAGAGTGAGAAATATGGGAGCGAATAAAACGAAAGAGACCTCCTCCTCACAACGGTGGGAGTGAGCGGCGTCCTCCGGGAGACCGAGCAAGGCGTCTTCGGTGGCTGCGGTAAAAGCTTTTTCTGGCATCTGCTCGGCGTTCCGACACGACAGCTAATTCTGTCGCAGGGAGGTATAAACAGTTCTGCTCGGCGTCCTTATCGCAAACACAAACCCGGGCCCGCTATCGTCATCGTTGTATAACACTTTGGATGCAACAGACAAAAGGGAAAAAAAAAAAAAAGGCAACGGAGGGGAGAGCGAGAAGGAGGGTGTGTGTAGGATGTGTTGGGAGAACAGAGCACAGTGATACATCGCTGATGAATATTTTAAAGGGTCCTCTGTTATATGGAGAGAGGAAAAGAAATGAAGACACAGGAGGAGCTTAAAGGAAATCAGGACATGAGGACGCACTCAGAGACTTATTCCCGAGGAGGATCATAGTTTTAGAGTGTTTTCTCTTTATGTTTCAGTGGAAAACGCGGCATTGCTCCACCGCTATAACCTCTCTCATACATTAAACATCATATATATCAAGCCTGTCGTTTCTTGTCCATGTTGTTCTCTTGTTCTTTGCTGTGACAGATGAAGATGCCGGCCGCTGGAGAAGAATAATCAAAGCCTGCGAGTCTCTGGATAGTTTGTGATGTCCAACGACCGTGTCACCTGCCAGCTTGCGCGACCTCGACCCCTTTATGTTTCTGAAACATTCAGAGCATGTCAATCAAAGACAGACTGGTGACGACCACAGTGGGCGTGTCATATTCTACACGTTGGAAAGGGACGATGGAGTCAAGACGCTGCTTGTTATTTGGATCAATGCCATCCACCTTGCTAGGACTGTTTACTTCTGTTTTACATTCTGCAGCACCCTCCACTGATGACGCACCCTTGATTTGAATGCCAACACAAACAGCAACGACGCGCAACACCGGTGGAAATGCGGGCTGCTTCGCTTTGACAGCACAGAGGAATCCCGAGCAGAACCAGAGCCGGAGCTAATCTGATAGAAAAGCTGGCGCACTACACATGTTCGGTTTACCTTCGAAGCTGCAGAGTGTACCCTGAGAGGCCAGACCAAAGAGGCAAACGATGAGTGATGCTACAGGTTTAACGCACGCTGATGTAACAAGGGAATTTACTTTCATTCCCATGGAAGCCGTCGGATTGGCGTCAGAGTCCCGAGGGCTCCGCTTTGAAGACGCTGCACACAATGCACCACAACTCAAGCCTTCATGAAACAAAACCAACTGATGAGGAATTATCTAATTTTGCTTTCTCGGTTTTGTTTGGCGATAATCGTGCATAATGATATGCAGATATCCTCTACACAGAGGTGTATAACACACAAACACTCTGCTTGAAGTAATTATTTGTGTTTCATATGGTCTTTTAGTGATCCTAGTAAAAATCCTTAAAAAAATGCATTGACTGCTTCACTGAAAAGTCAAGAAACTTTGAATGCGTAGATATGATGGACCAAGAAGTCTCTTACCTCAGTGAGATTCTGTACTGTGAGGAGTACAGGAGGGTTCATGTTTCTACATCACACCTCATGAAACTCGCTCAAAACTTGCTGCAGTGTCAAAATTGTAGAGCCTGTGTGTGCTCGTCTTTACCTTCAACTTGCCCTCTTCAGCAGGTGAGTGTGAAAACAGTCCTCCGGGGCAGGCATCCTTTCTCTTTCTCCGGCGCCTCCGCAGAACTGGATCTGTTCCATTTTCTCCTCTATGTTTCTCAGCCAACAGTCAAACATCACACTCATCTCATTCCTTACACCCACACAGTAAGGTGTGTTCACCTGTCATGGGAAACAACTCAGACTTAAAACACTGAAAACAGGGAAAATGACAAAACTCATACTGCAACTATTTGAGTGGCATTATGGGAAATGTAGGATGTAGGATAAAGCGGTTTTGTGGCTTGAAACACAGTGAAGAGCCAGGGGCTTTTGCTGTTGTTCTCCCCCCACTCTATTTTAAAAGTGTATTAAACTGCTCGAGTAGCCCTGGTGTGTCAATTAGATCCATGGCGACGACCCTTTGGCACCGAGGCAAGAGGCTGGATTATTTCTTTGCTCTGAAGACGCCGTGGGGAGATTTTCAGATTATACAGAGTTCTGCTTTTATTCGAGCGAAACAACAAATGATCAAAGATGACAACAGCCAACTTTCCTTTTGCTCGTCACGCAAATTGTTTTTTTGTAGGGGTCTCACAGGGAAGCGACGGCCTCAATACACACAACGAGTCAAGAGAGCAGTGATAGTACATTTAGGATTTTAATATACAGTTTTCAAGATAAAGTTCTTTGATAAACAAAGGGACAGTTTTTTGGCTATATAAAAAGCTATTTAGAAACCAGTGACTAGACTTGGAGACAACAGTGGTCATGTGCTTAACATTTTCAGGTATCAAATACAGACACAACTCGCTCAGAGTGAAGAGGATACTCACAAAACTCAGAATAAACGTCTCACTGACTGATTTTACAAGAATCACTTCATCAATAGTTTGAACCACGTTACTAAACACACTGAGCCATTTAGAATGAGCTATACTCCCAGAAATATGCAGAAAAAGAGAATCCGATTCGGGAGGTCAGTTTACGCTCGCGTCACAACACAGGCGGAAAAACCAGACTGGCTGAGTTAAATACAAAAAAAAAACAAAAAAACCCCACAATGGTCCGGTGCTGGGGCAATTCAATTCCCCCGGACAGGTTTACACACCGGCCCACAATAACCTGATAGTGGTGGTAATAAAAAGAGTTGTCAAACAGGCTGCAGGGCATTGTGTCGCGGTGCTGTTCCGCTCCGCTCCTGCCCATTTCCTCTATTATCTTGAAAAACTGCGGGCGGTGCCAGCCAGAGGCTACATCCACCTGCATCTCTTGGAGCTCATAAACCTGAGTTCATTAGAGCCAAAGGGTTGCTGGGAAAAGCAGAAACCCCAATCTTTATCCCTATCCAGTGTGTTCTGATACGACTGGCCTTCGGGGCTGCCGTCAGACCTTTAGCGATTGATGGTTTGTAGCGATACTCGTCGTCCTGTGTTGACTGAGGTGAGGGCAAACTGACCCCCACGCTAAGAGAGACACCCAGAGATAGTGTGCTACTACCACAAGAGCACGAGAGACAGACAAGAGAGAGAGAGAGAGAAGGTGTTTGGCAGTGCAGAATCGTATGCAAAAGATTCATCGCAATATACAGTATACCAATGAACATCACACACGGGTCATCACAGGGCTCGCCACCATCAATCTTGTAAATATTTTTTTTAAAAATTGATTTTTTTATTCAGTTTAACAAAATAAAGGTTTTTAAGAATACATTTTGGTCATCAACAGAAGCCCTCTATCATAGTACTACTGTATATGCACCAAGTGTTTGGGCTTTTCGGTTTTCAATATAACTTCAATTACCTGCATTGAAATAAGATGTGGTGGTGGCTTGAGCTGTGTTCTGACCCAGGTCTGATTGGTAGGATTAAGAAAACAGATTTACAGTACAATACACTTGTAAATTTACACACTGAAGAACATTTCATCGGTTCGCCTTGAAGACACAAGTAATGAAACTGCAACGGGTGAAATAGCCTGACTAGCCTGCTTTAGTTATGCCTGAAAAGCTTTCTATTGTCACACATGCTGTTTAATGAGGATGGGTCCTTTGTCAGACCTCTTAGCTGTAGCTAGCTAGCTAACTAAGCTAACAATGACAGCGTGAGTTGGTTGAAACTCCCTTCAGCTGATTTGTTAGACTCATTTTAAAACATGAATCTGGAAAAAAGGGAGTTTGAAACATGTAGGCTAATTGACGTCTAGGCCTACATACTTGCTAAGAGACTGAGGCTAAAGCTAACAGGTCCTAAGTATAAATTAGCATCATGACCAGTTGATCCCTGTAGCAGACACGTCAGTAAACAAGCATTGTTCTTGTGTTGTTGTGTAGAGCTAGTTCTAGTATTGTAAGAAAAAAAATCAATGAAGGACTACAAAAATTTGTTGTAACACAACGTTGTTTAACTGCTTTAGCACACATCCTTGTTTGTAACAGTAACAGCGTGTTTTCACTTTAACGTTATCAGATAACAGGCATTTAGGATGGTATCTTACCAATGTGTTTGGCAAACACAGGCTAATGCTATCTCAGGTAAGATAAATTGAGGTTGCTAAAGGGAACTCTTGCAAATCTCTGATAGCATCCACCCTGGAGGCTAGTTAGCAGGACACGTCAAGGACAGGTGATAAACATATTGTTTTATCCTTTCACATCTGATCTTTTTGATTTTGAGAGCACTATAAAAAGAGACACCACCCTCCACACTGTTTCAGTGTCAGACCGAAGCTTGACAAATCTGGCTAGCTGTGATTGCTAAGGCAGGACAGGATAATCAATAATTTTGACTTCATTTTCTCTTTGAATTTAGCTGTAAGCCGTAATCTTGCCTCAAGTTAATTTACGCACGTGTAGTAGCACTTCATTTTAAAGTTCAGCAATAGTAAATAAATAACTTGTACAAAAATTAAGCAACTTTCCAACAATTGGTACAAATATAGGCTAAGATCCTTATAATTACATTACAGCATTGTATTTACATTGTAATCAAACGATAATTTGAAATCCTCCTGGTAGATGATTGATAATTACTGTCCATCTAATTACAATAAACTACATTTCTGTACCAACGTAATAGTACAAATGTTCAGCTCAATATTGCATCTATTAAAGTATCTACAATGTTAATTACAAGTCTATAGCTTTGTCATTTATTAGTATTTACCAGTGACCTAGAAAACACTGAGTGATTACTTTACTGTAGAATTAAGTGCTACCACACTTGAGCTTGCAGTCGAGCAGTCACTCTCAACAAAAGGCAGTATTTACGCTCAGAGCTTCAGGTGACCTGTGTAAACTCTGTCAGCGGCAGCTCGGAGAATCCCCGCATTGATTTTCTTTATTCTCCAAACGTATTATTTTTCAAGTCTTCCAGAGTCGCAGATAACTGTGATCTGTCTTCTTGACCAAAACCAAAGTGCGCAGCTCAATTACTTGCGCTTCCAAGTCAAACCGATGGATTTGTTGTTTACAGCGCATTCATCATAAGAGCACCGAAGAAAGTGTACAGTATATATATATACAGCCCGAAGTGTAAGGCGTAACATGATACAACAGTGTAGTGCAGATATTCGTTTTCAGTCCAGTCCACGCCGAGTCCACCCCTTTCCGTTGTACTCCGCGGTGTTGTGTTCCATTGCTTTCCCCCTCTTTTCATATTCACTCTGTTCAATTGAATCTGTGGCGTTTAACTCGATTGCATTCCACTCCATTCAACGGCAATTAGATTTCAATTAGTCCGTTCCGAAACCCTTTTTTTAAATTCCACTCACGTCCTCTGTGTTTGTGTGTCTCTGAGACCAGCCCAGCTACGTTTGAGTCAACAGGATATTTTTCAATATACAGTGTAAATGTGTACATTTGGATTCTTCAATGCGCTCTCCCTCTCTGTTTCTTCTTTTTTTTTCCATTCCCCTCATGCGGAGACGCCCCTGCGTTGTTTTAATTACGACGAGCCTTGTTCCCGTGTGTGCAGCATTAAATGAACTGTACATGTACAGCTGTTGTCGTCCTGTTTTTCTATAGGCAGTGTCAGCCCGTATGTTTAGCTGGAGTTATTATACAAGGTTGCACTCTGTGATTAATTACTCCCCGTCATTTCGCCGGTGACACGTTTAGAAGGTGATCAGCACTGATTATACAGCACGGAGTGTCCCATACATAAATATCATTTTACAGTGGCCAAATACATTTATCATCACAAACCGAACCTATTGTGACATATTCTGTACAATCATTTCCCTATCTACATTGTACAGTGTACTATTCCCCCGTCCCTGTCATGATCCGCACAAGGCCCGCGGGGGACGCAGCAGTTTTTTTCTTTTTTTTTTTTTCTTTTTTTCGCTGCTTCGGAACAAGTTAACCTGATTCAGACCTCCTGTGAGGAACCAGACATCAGACAGGTTAAGAGACCAACTGTCCAAAGATATTTAGGCATACAAGGTCTACAGCAGGGAGGTTTGTTAGTTTTAAAGGTTTCAGGCAGGATTGCTAAAAATATGTACTGACCCTGTTTTTAGAGCACCCCAGGGCATGAGTGACGAGACGATGTGGCTTTTTTGTTAGATCTCCTGGAAAAGAAGTGTTACACCGTTACTGTAAATGTACGTTACTGTTGTAAGAAGTGAAGGTCGGGGGATGTGGGGCATTGGCTGAATGTGATTATTCATTGTCCAATTTTATCCATGCCCCCATTGAAAATGTAACTAGACCAGGTAAGGCAAATCTCTCCTAGCCGAGTCTGAGAAAACAAGCCAAAGGCTGAGCGGGCTACTGAAATCCCCCTCCCTGATGGGTCTGTTTAGCAGTTGGACCCTGCAGGTGTGTAGTTACTTAGCTCCCTGCGGATGGTGCTGAACGGCGACAGCTCCAGCTCGGTGGTGCACTCGTGTTCGTTATCGTCACTGGCCGTGGCCGAAGAGGGCGCGTGGTTACAGCAGCAGCAGCAGCAGCAGCAGTCCAGGAAGGCCCTCCCCAGGGGGCGACACAGGAGGAGCAGCAGCGCCGGCGTCACGGCGGCCCGGCAGAAGAGCAGCAGCTGGGAGAGAAGATGGAGGACGGACATGGTGTGCTCGGGAACGCCCGCCGCCATGTACGCCGAAACGATGTTGCAGATGTTCTCGGGCACCACGCAGGCGCCGTAGACGATTGCCAGCGCCACAACGGTGCAGTTCATCTGGCTCTCCAGCCGGATCTGCTTCTTGTTGCTGCGCACGCTGGCCTGCTCCGCGCGCCGGATCTTCCGCGCCGTTACCAACGAGCACCCAATGGTGAAGAGGGTTGGGAGGCAGAAGTAGCAGCCGAAGCACCACCACAGCCGGGCGCCCTCGTAGGTCAAGCCCAGCACGTAGAGCATGTCGGGGAGCGAGGTGGATATCCTGATGATGCAGCGCTCGACAGGGGGCTCGTCTGGGATTCCCGTGTCTTCCGTCACCAGCTGTCTGATGAGGAGCTCCGGCAGGGCCAGCAGGAGAGCACCGATCCAGATGACAGCCAGCTTAGCGGTGGTGGAGGTGCAGTTCTCAATCATCTCGTAGTACATCTGGACGTTGGTGGCCGCACGGAAACGGTCGATGCACAGAGCGCACAGGGTGAAGGTGGTCACGCCGAGGGAGGCCACCTGAAGGAGACAGATGAAGAGAAAATCATGTTAATATGTCATGGTCACAGTTTGACTAGGTTTAGGGAAAATAAAGGACTTTGTTAGATTTTCTCAAAAATAAAATAAAAAGTTGGCTAGGATCAGGCAAAAAAAAAAAAAATGTGGTTCCAGTTAGGAAAACATCATTCTTTGGTACTTAGGAGACCTAACTCATTACGTAAGGTACGTCACATCATGTATGTAATATTCCAACAGATGTTAACTTACTCATGTTACCCAAACTACAAACAAATTACTCTTGACTCTTGGTCAGTAACAGTTACACAACTAACCACCCGATCCTCCCTCAAGTCTCTGACTTTCTCACTTGTGTATTCCACTGCAGTAGATGGACGCTTAAACAAGTGACACCGGGGGGGTAACTACAGCACCACACTGTGAAGCGTAGGACCAAGAGACAAGCTGCTGTATTTGACACGGCGGGAGTAAGCACGGCCTTGCCATTGTGCTCGCGTGAATCAGGTTGCCTCGGCGATGCTGTTTACATCTTCAGACTCGGTGCGCGACACAGCACATGACTGCAGGGGAGAATAACAGGGTGAAAAAAGTGAGCCTCAGAGCTATGCTAACAATAGCCTCCCACGAGCTGACAGATGGGCTGAGCTGCGTGTAGCACTGATGTGACGGCTTCGTGAGTTTGAGTTGAGCTCCCTCCAGGTTCTCCGTCTTTAATGAATAAAACCATAACAATGAACCGAAAAAATCATTCGCAGCGTCGAAAATGTCATCGTGCACGTAAACATGTAGATTCTCTTTGCCTCACAACACAAATTACACGGGCCTCTCCACCAGTTGACGAGTCAGCTACCGGCACATACTGTAAATACAAAAAAAAAAGCAGGACACCCAGTAATGGCAGTGGCCTTTGGGTGCACCTGACACGAGTGTAATTACAAGCAGTGGAGCAACAGAAGCACAATGGAAGGCTGTAAGCTGCCATTAACACCGCACAGCATCCTCGAACGTGCACGTGTGTGTGTGTGTGTGAGAAGAGAAGCTGCAGACAGACAGAAATAGAGCGAGCCAACACACACACACACACACACAGTGGATTAAAAGCCGTCTACACTGCATTCATTCATTCACTCAAATGTCTCTCCACACGTCCCATTCAATGACAGTCACACTAATTAACAAAGTTCTGAAATATTCCACTGTTTTTTCTAATTTACATTTCACTCGAAACCTTCATGTATGAGCTAATTACCTCCACATTCTCGGTGTAAAAAAAAAAAGGTCTGCAAATTGTCAGAGAGCTCACAAATTTCCTCAGCATGTGAAAGCATCTGTTGGATTAACAGTCATTTTGGCAGAGTGGGCACCCTGTGAAACATCCCTCTGCAGCTGGAGTGTGTGCACGCGTGTGTGCGCGTGCGCGTGGTTCTATCCTTACATGAACCGGTTCCCTCCGAGTTTTCGCCTCGAGCACAAAATCTTCCAGACCAGCCACTGATCCGCCCCCCCCACCAGCATCCTCCCATCCTGCCTCACCTTGCCTACCTTTTCTTCCTCTGACTCTCAGTTATCTCGCCTCGTTTTCCATCCTCCTCAGCCTCTGTTCCTCTTCACTCACACCCCTCCTTCCCTCCTTCTCTCCATCCGCTCCCCTCGTCATATCAAATTTAATCACAACAGCCAGCTTCCCAGATGGCCCTGGTGAGCCACGGCTTTAGTGCTCTAAACACATACCTCCTGGACAGATATAGATGTACACACACTGCAAGATGCTCTGTGTATCTAGGTCTGACACACACACACACACACACACACACACACACACACACTGACCCTCTGACACACATGGATGTCCTAACCAGACTAATGAAGGGCGACCATGTGAAACAGCGAGGGGTAAGTGGGGCAGACAAACCACCGACGGGCTACGGCACACTGAACAGTAACTGTGATCAATGTGACTGCGCTCTGGACCAGGACGGTTTATCACCTGACGCCACGCCACAAATCTTGTAATTATAACTGTAGGAAATTGTTTTGAATCCAAGCCAAAGCAGCACAATAATTAGTCATTTAAGTGTGTCATTTTTTTTAAAGCCTGTTTATTTGATGGATTAATCCTTTAGGTGGTGTGCACGTTGCAGATGTTGTCACCTCACAGCTGAGTAACTGATGTTTGCAAAACCGTGCAGCAGACTTGAGCTAAGCTTATTTTCATCAATGTCCACAGGTGAAAAATATACTACTAAAAAGATATTTATTCTTAAGGAGACATATTAAGCTCACCAGTTTCATAATTTTACTTTGTGTTACTGTAAAGTAGGTTAACATGCTTTAATGCTCGGAGAACACCTCACTTTTCTCTCCTCCTCCAATATTTTAACTCCTGTCTCTTTAAGGCCCCGCCTCCCAAATACCCAGTCTGCTCTGATTGGTCAGCTCACACATGCCCGAGCCAGCATGGCGCGTCTCCACTCGGATCTCTGCTGATTTTGGCTTTCCGTTAGCTTCACTTCTACGAAGAATTTAGGCATAAATTACGCAAATGTGTTACGCGGTGATGTAGCGTGATGGCACAAAGTCTACTGACGAGGCGTGTCGGGCACTTCAGGAGCAGCGCTTTCTGCGGGAGGGAGGAGCTTCTGTTGGCATTGAGCTTTTAAACTTCCAAGACCTTTTTTACGTGCACAAGAAATTGTAGTATGCAACACTGAGGGAAAGGAAAAACAGCACAACAGGTCTGTGTGTGTGCAATCCATGGAGTGTCAATCAAGCTGGTGATCATTTAAAGAAATACTTTCACTGACGCGAATAAATTCTTCACTTCTTCAGGTTCACATGACGCTCTAAACCGGCGACCCCCTTGATCCAGTGAAAATCTAATCCAATTTGTAGTGTATAGAGATTAAAAAAAAAAAAAGTGCTATTGTGACCTGGATGTTTTGTGCAATATCCATGAAAAGATCACTCTGGTGAGCTGTCACGCTGATACGGAATCCCGACAGCTTTTTCCCTTATCCCCACTCCAGGTCGCTAATACGGCCGCGCCACTCAGTGCGCTCACTTCATTCTCTAAATAGCCCGTCGGCGTGGATACCTTCCGCTGAAATTGCTGTCTGCTATTTATATCGCCCTCTCCACATAACGCTATGTGTTAGCAATAGATTTCAGTGGCAACGGAGAACAATGGGTTTGTTTGACGGCTGCTGGCTCAAGGATTTTTTCCCGACTATCTTAATGGTTAAAGATGTCTGAACCCTGTGGACTTGCCTTACATCCCCTAGAAAATAAAGTTGTTATTCCTTTATAAATAGTTAAAGAAACATCATACCGGGTCGACTTATGAACCACTTCTTTGACTGTAAACATCCACACCTGTGTTTCCCATGTATGATGGCTTTAGTTGAATGCAAACACACACACACACACACACACACACACACACACACACACACACACACCGCTCATCCGGTACACGTGTACAGGTGCATGCACATGGTGAATATTTCATGGCTCGAACAACAGGGCTGGAGCGGCTTTAAAGGCTGTCACGGAGGAGCAGGGAAACACAGCTTTGATCAGCTCGTCGGGGAGGAGAGCAAGGGCAGGGCGAACAAGCATAGCTTTGTACTGGAGGGGAGATGAGAGAGAGAGAGAGAGTCCAAGAGTCAGGCCTGGTGGGGCGATGAAGCTGTGTGTTTGTGGGAGAGGGGTTATGCTAATGAGGGACCGAGAGAAGAGGGGCAGAAGAATGGAGGAGAGAGGAAAAAGGCAGTGGGAGAAGCAGACAATAGCGGAGGGGAGTCAGCCGTCGAGGAGTTCGAGAGGGTCCGAAGTGACGGGAGGAGAGAAACGAGCCCGGACATCTCCGGAATGATTAAAAATGTTAATATGGCATTTCCTCCGAAAGAGCGGCGTCGACCCCGTCATGTTCGCTTTAGCTGCCGGCGAGGTGACGGGCCTGCTCGCCTCAGGGCCTCTAAATTATTATTATTTCAAATCTTAATACTTATCCGTAACAGTAATGAATATTTGAACAAGGTGATTGTATTGTCTTTTTTGTTGTGTTTTCTTTGCCCCGAAACTCCCTTTAAAAGAGCCATTCTCAGCCATCTGGTGGGCCCACAGAGGCGACTGTACTGCAAAAATGGTTAGATGACACTTACAGATCTTGTTTTTTTAGAATTGGGGTAATTCGGGCTTGTCATTTAGTCACTTGCACAACCATGACATGATAATCGACTACTGGCGTTAGATGTATGGTTCCTATATAAACAACAGAGTGGTATTGATCGTTTTTGCTAATTCGCTGCAAGATAGTGAATGTGTGCACAGTGAAAAGCCAGTTAGCTTAGCTTATTAGCACATTATATCTCATTTTTTAAAATTATGGCTATTGGGGCTTATGTGCGCACCTGGGAGAGCATTTTACCCACCGTCCCTCGTAAACATCTGGACATAGACAGGCTGTTTCCCCTTGTCTATTATGCTAACCTCGGCTAGCCAACTACTGCCTGTAGCTGCATCTATTCTGTAGACCTACACACGAGAGTGGTATTGATCCTCTCTTCTAATTTGAAACAAGAAGGCCAATGTTGTTTTTCCAAAATTGTTGAATTATACATATTAATTATGGTTTTATTTTTTTGAAATGCTTTGTATCGACCATCACAATTTTCCTCAACTAAAAAGTCACCCGTCGCGGTCTTTTGAAGTTGCTCAGCACCATTTTTTCCACTTCACAGGTGACATGAAGTGGAAAAACGGAAATTTCTTCTCGACCTTGGACTTCAAGGGTTCAAGAAAAAAAAGGGAAAAGAAAAAAGGGAACATAAAAAGGCCTTTCATCTCCAACACATGTTTTTCAGGTCTTTGGCCGTCTATCTGCGCAGCAGGTGAGAAAGACATTTTCCCCCGGTGCTGTTTTTAATAACGGCCCATTAACTTCCTGATTAAAGGTCCTGCGAGCTGGTGGCACAAAGGCCTTGCGTTATTAATTGGGTTTTAACAAGGACTGGAGCAGCCTGTGCAGCCATACTGTGACTACAGCCACTGTCAGGGGTAATGGGTGTTATCAGGTGATGAATGAGCTGATGTGGACGCACAACAACAACAACAACACACACACACACACACACACACGGCCTTAGAGTAATAAGCCGGGGAGACAAAGGGTTACTCCAGCTGCAGTCTTCTTTCTAGGTTGAGTGCGTGACCCAGTGCAGGCTGCAGCAGACCATAACTCTAACCAGAGAGACCCTGCTGCTGACAGCCACCATCCGTCTCACAGCTGGGCTGTGCTGCCGGGAGAGGCAGAAACCTGATCTGTGTGAGCGTGCACACCCATTTGTGCGCGCGCGCGTGTGCCTGTGCACGTCCACGTTCATGCAGAATTATTTAAATGTCCGTCTTATTGCGCACGGGCAGAACTGTGAATCGTGCATTTGAGTTTAGAGTAATGGCATTATGATGTATTACGACAGACAAACCGCTAAATATATTCTTGGGGGTAGAGGAAGAATCCTCCCTGACGGGGACGCAACAGATCGCACGCCTCACGTCTGTGTCCATGTCACGGTTTGGAGGCACAGATCGGGTCGTGTTTCAACACTGTCAGTTGATAGGACGCCTCGCTGCATGACTGACTGAGTTATCAAATGATATAGGTAGGGGAAGCTTGGTCTCCATGAGGATGTGGTTGAAAGCTTAGAAAAACATAAAGTAAGTTGACTGTGTGTTGAGAATAGTTTTCTAACGCTGCTCTTCTCAAGGTCAAGAATGAACCTTCAACCTCGCCTGCTGGATTCACGTTGAAAACAATCTCACCACAAGGTCCCTTCAGTAGCTGTTCTGGTGCTTTCAGTCACATATCTTGATCTTCTCCAGCAGATGTGGAGTTGCCTATTTGTCAAGGAATTGTTCTAATTCTCAAACACCTATTTTTTTTGTTGAGCTTGGTGAGAAACTCAGTACTCAGACACCAGAGCAGCCAGTTAGCTTAGCTTAGCACGGAGACTGAAAACAAGGGGGAACAGCTAGCCTGGCTCTGCCCATCACCTCTGAAGCTCTCCGATTGACATGTTTAATCTGCCTAATCTTTTTTAAAAAAACAAAACGCTGCATTTTTTTAAGGCCTTTTATGTGCCAGACTATTCTTGGCAGCTTTCCGGAGTCTTGTCGTGACCGTGAGGTCGCCAGGCAACCAGCTGAGGAAGATTGATGCGATCGAAATCTCTCCAGAGCGCTCCTTGGGCTGAGTCTGTCTACTGAATGAACTTTCAGTCTTTTCTCTCTTCTGTTCTATGAACAAAAGGAACAATTCTACCAGCCAGGAACAGAGATCCATAGACTTCAAGAATAAATGGGGCAGGCCCTCACAAATATTCATCTTTCTGTCTGCTTTCTTTAATTAAATTGGTCACAACAATCCACTGCAGTATTCCACTCTATTTAGCTGCTTTACGGCCTTTCACAGCGTGTCTGAGGCAGTTTTTTTTTTTTTTTTTTTTTTTCCGCATGATAAATTTCTCTTCCATCAAATTATATCCTGACCTGCGGCAGATTTCCCCCCCGGACATTAAAAACACTTTAATTCAGCTCTCTGTGCACAGTCACTGCTGGAGGAGTCCAGTTCCAGACCACTGACGGCTGTCTGGAGTGTGACGTCGGAGGCAACGCAAAATATGCATTATTCTGCTCACTTGTCTAACCCACGTTGATCTGAAACATATCACCCATTCTTTCACCCCAACACACTTAATTCATAATGTTAACCAACTAATGAATATTTCATATTTACATGGATAATTATCAGTTTAGTTATTTGCACTCAACTGCAAGCCTAATCTTGGCTTCATGCTGTTGTCTTGTCTTGTCTCATTGTACAAAAAAACCCACAATATCCGCTCATCCGCGGACAAAGAGCTGGCTGAGTGGACTCACCATCATGCATTATGTAGAGCCGTTAATTATATACCCTGAATAATTTACATATCCTCCAATTAACCATCATTCGCGTGCCTAATAGACGGGGCTGAGAAGCGAGTCGGGCAGGAGATCTGGTGCGTACATGATCTGCGTGCACGTGTTGCCACAGTGTGTATACTGTAACTGTACGTGTGCATTCAGTGTATGAAGACTAATGTGTCCGTGTGTGTGTGTGTGTGTGGCCAAATGCTTTCATACTGTGTGTGAGTGAATGTGTGAGTGGGTCCTCCCCCCTGAGGCATGTTTTTAATCACAGATAGCTGATGCAGAGAGAAAGAGAGAGAGAGAGAAATGGGGAACAGCCGAGGGCAGTGATCAGTGGCGAGAAGGCCATCCCACCCATCTGGGGGATCAGCACACCCTACTGACTTTGTGTGTGTTAGTGTGTGTGTGTGTGTGTGTGTGTGTGTGTGAACAGGCAAGGTAGTTAGACGGACAGTCAACGGCTTTCTCGATGTGAGAAGTCGCCAACGAAAGGTGTTTGGACGCGGGCTCTCCCGGTCCAGCGGGTGGCCTCGTATTCTCAGATGCTACACGGACACGGAATTTGTCATTCAGACTTACTTACTCGCGAGTGTGCGTGTGCTCGTGCGTGAGCTGGAACAGTGAGCTGCGAACATGTCAAGCTGATGTATGTCCCGCCATTACCGCCAATTCCAGGACAATAAATGGGTCTACCTCTGGCTCCTTTCTCCCTCGATCCCAATCTATCGCGCTCTCACTTCCCTCAGCCTCCTTCTTGCTCGGCTTCAGTAGTCTGAAGCTGACTGTATGACAGTGAAGGACAGCCCACAGTTTTGGGACCACGGGGTATTGTGCTGCAGGGTCCAGATGCACAGACGAGGCACACGTACTAAAGGATTCACCACACAGTTGGGTGCAGCAGGGACAAATACAACAGAGCAGAGCAGAGCGTATAATTACAAACAGACTCGATATATTCAAATAGTGACATTTGTGTGATAGGGGACATAATTGTCGCCAGAGCCGTGCTGTAGTTTGAAATTGGAAAACGCATTATGACGCATGCACCGTCCATCAACACGAGCCGTCGCGCCCCAAACAATATGGCGGGACTGTTAGTGGAATTGCCAATGTGCCACAAAGCGGAGAACGAGTCCTCGGAGAGTCACTGGATTTATGTCCCGTGATGGAGATTGGCAATTAGCTGTAAATCAGGTTTTTAGAAAAGCAGTGGACACGGCCATTTCTGTCCGCCAGTGGGAGCGGTCGTTAAGCTGCCGCGCGCGAGGGACAAATTCATCCCCATCATTAGCTGTGTGCCATAAACCTGCATTCTGTCTAATGGTCAGAAGGGGGAGCCTGCTTCTCACTTGATTAATTATCTCAGTAAACCATTTCCTAATGAGTTTATGGTCTCAATCGCTAGTTTTAAGTCTTCCTCAACACATTTGGTTAATTATGGCCCCATTTAGAGTAAAACAGACGATAAAGCGGAGTGTGCTTCAGAGCGTGGCTACTTTGTGATTGACAAGTTGCTTCCATAGTGCACCCCGGGGGTTTCAAATTGGATCTAATCAGGATATCCTCTCCAAAAACCAAGATGGAGACGGGTGTGGAGCAGCCCACAAACCAAAAATGGGTGACGTCACGGGAAGTCCGCGCTTGATCCCGATGTATACTGCACTACATACACACATCCTACTCATAGTCTGCCTCGCTAAACTGCTAAACAATAAACCGAGGCGACAGGCACCCTCCAATAAAAGGCACGGCTGCATGAAAAGGCACACATTACTCTCCCGCGCTTTTTCAGTTGGTGATTCGACAGCGTCTCTTTATTTTGGAGTAATGAGACAAAAAAACTTTTTAAAGCCACTGCTTTACGGCAGCACAGCTCTGAACGAACCTTGACAAATGATTTATCCCCCCCCCCAACTCCTCTCCTGGCTTATGAAATGCTTACCGCGCTGCTTATTTGTTATTTTACCCTACTTTCATGTCTTATCCTAATCAACTGCCAGGTGCAGGAACCCAATTATTGCCCATTAGTTTTGGCTGAATTTGCCGCTCGGCGCATCACTTCCTGGAGGGGTCGTCTGCAGTGACAGCGGCATGAAACGGGAGCGTGTCTGAAATAACGCGGGCTGGCTGTAACCCACATCTCTATTTTGTGCAGCATTCTCACAGTTTCCCTGCCGTGTTTTCACTCACATCTCATGCCTAGAATCGCTTTCTCTTTGAGGTTTTGGTGCCTGCCACGCTCTGCTAAACCCTGAATAAAATACAAGGTTTGCTAAAGGGGAGCGCCATGGGAGGCTCCTCGCCCAGGGGGGACCGCGATACATTATCCATACCACCTCGCGATTGTTGGGCGCAGATTCAAGCATGTATGACCGAAAGTGTGTGTGTCCTCATCTCAGGCCAAATGTTGATCTAGGCTGTGACCGAATTTGGGTTAAGTGAAGAATAAAGTCACTCTATAGGGGGAAATCTGTGTGCATATGTGCGTGTGTGTGTGTGTTTCACTGAACGTTCCACAGGGAGAGAGAGTGAGCCCGAGGCTGCATTACTCACGGCCTGTTTTGACACACACACACACACACACACACACACACACACACACTGAAGGGCCCAGTGCACATGTCCTGATAGATATGCAATATAGAACACATATTCGCATGCAGTAATGAATTCAAAGAGACAAGCGAATGTCACTCCTCCACAAAAAAAAAAAACAAAACCGCACGCTCTGCTTTCAGAGTAGCCACTCGGTCGACGCGCCGCATGTTATTAAAGTTATTAAATAATATCCTGTGGCGGTTCTCGGCGAGTGCGTACGCAATACCACAGAGGAGGGGCTCCGTTTTCCTCCGATCCCCCAGTAATTAATACTTTATGCGCTCGCAAGGTGCTTGCAAATGAAATGAGATACCATTTGTGTGTTAGACGGCATGTGGCCGGTGAGAAAAGAAGAGACGATGGTGCAAATGCAAGCAATCTCTTACTTGTCGGTAATGAGAGTCGTACCGCTGCAATTAAATGTATGCATGTGAGGCCTGAAGCTACTGAAGCTGTGCTGCACATTCAGGTGAAGGCGATCAGACTTTGAGATTGCTCCAATTTCTTCGCTGGGATCAGTTTCCTTGCGGGACTATTTAGCGGTATCGTTCTTTAACCGCACCTTTCAAAAAGACAAGGAAAAAAAAAAAGCAGTAGGTGGTCTGTAACTCTCAATAGGTCATTTCTGTTGCTATGCAGATGGATGCAGATGCAGAGCCGGGCCTTCTGGAGGAATAAACACCCGCAGTCACATCGGATTCTGCTCTTAAGACTTAATAACGAGGTTGTCTTTGAGTTTTATTCACGTTAAGTTTAATCTCACTTGCCGACTTCCTTCTCCCGAAAGGAGCGACAGGTGTAACGCACCGTTAACGTGTTGATCTCTGATGGCTGAAACGAGATTTGGAATAATGTAAGTACACGACCCCGCAAAATATGCAACAAAGTTCAAGTCGTTTTTAGGGATTCTAAAGCAGAAACGTCCCATTTAATGTCCCCTTTAAATGATCTCTGTCTCACTGTAAATACTGAGTAACATGATGCGCCTCATCACACCGGCCATCACATGTGCAATCAGATGACTGATTTTCAGGTACACAAATCTGTGCATCGAAGTTTACCCCCTCTCACAGGGCCAGTGAGAGGATAATAACACACTGTTAACCAGCTCCTATTATGGCCTCATGACGTGGGAGCCCTGCCTGTGCTCAGGCCCTGCAGCCTCTGGAGGGTGGAGTCTGGAGGGATCCTGGTCACCTGTTCTCAGCTGAGGAAACTCAGACTCTGGCTGGGCTGGCTGTAATTTAAGATGCATTTAGGTCAAGACAAACCTGTTGAAAATCACGCGCGCTGTCTCCCCTCTTTGTCCTGCCTTTAAACCAGCTTGTGACAATGGCCATTCAAAGACGAGCTCGAGACCCCCCGGAGCTAGAAAACCCCTGTTTTTATTCATACAAAGACCTTGCGGGTGGGATGCGACACTGGTGTAATTGCAGCGAGGGCACAAAGGGGAAGGTATCGTCTGGGTGTAAACAACCTGTCTAGCATCCATCCACTGACACGAGAGCATAGGTGTGTGGAAGACAAACGGGAAAACAGGGAGAGACTGAGCGTGAGTGTGTGTGTGTGTGTGTGTGTGTGTGAATATAGATTACCTGTAATGTGGTTTTATCAGCTGACAGCAACAGTACAATGTGTAACCTTACAGCCTGGTGTGTATTCATGTGTCTTATCTACATGTCTTGAGGGCTCGGTGAGGCTCTCTCCCACCAGAAGCAGGTGTACAGAAGTGACTAACAGAGCCTCCTTGTTATTGGCTGAGGTGAAACCCTATTGTTTTTTTAATTTAAAAAAAACCCTCAACTCTATTAGTCCATTGACTCAGGCTGCAGGAGTGTGAAACTTCATTTTCACGCCCCGACGTGCTCCAGATTATGTCTTTTGTCACCGCAGAGGTGTGATCGCATCCAGACAAGGTTGGATGATATGTAAATGACACTGGATGAGCCCCGTTTACCATCTGTCAGCCCTGCCTGCGAGCACTGCCTCAACACCGCCACGAGTAATCGTCCCTGACACATTCAGAGCGCGCGGGAGGAGGAGAGAGAGGGAAGGAGAGACGGAATACATTTACCTCCACGTAGGGCACCACTTTGCAGGTGAACTCCCCCAGCAGCCACGACTTGGTCAGCTCGTGGAACACCACCATGGGCAGGCAGAAGAAGATGAGCACGAAATCCCACACGGCCAGGTTGGCCAGCAGCGAGTTGGAGATGCTCTTCATGTAGTAGTTCTGGCACACGATGCACAGGATGGCGATGTTGCCCGCGATGCCCACCAGGAAGATGACCCCGGAGACGCACGTGATCGCGTACGCGCCGTAGGTCTCGCTCGTCACCGGGTAGAACGGGTTCTTGATCTCGTCCCCGAAATCCTGCGAGCTGGGCGGCGTGATCGGAGTGGCGTCCCAGGGGTTGTCCTCCCGGAAGGTGAAGAACTCGGGCCTCCTGGTGAAGAGGTCAAAGGGCATGTCGGTGGAGGTGAGGGCCGCCGGCTTGGGGATGGGTTCCCATGGCGGCGACGCGTGAGGCTGTGCCGGCGCCGCCGGGCTTTTGTTCAGCCGGCTTCTCCCCCTCTTCCACGCTTTCTTCTGCTCGTCTTTTGTGCCTCTCTTGTGCCTGTCGCCCTCCTCGGGCACCCCTCCTCCGTCTCCCCGGCCCATTGAAGAGGGCTTAGCCGCATTGTAGTGTCCACCTGCTGGCGTCCCCGTGCCATTCAACTTTATCCTCTTGTTGTGGTGGCGCGTCGGGCCCCAGTGCGAGGCAGCGCTGGGATCCTCCACGGGCGTCACAGTCCTGCCGAAGTCGCGCTTGCCGTGTCCGACCCGCCACGTCTCCTCCGCGGCGACCCTCTTCCAGGGGTGAGTGGAGTTGAGGGTCCCCCGGAAGGTCGCGCGCTCCGCCGAGGACGCACCTGTGGCGTACCCCGGCGAGAGCGCACGGTCCCGGGCTTTATTTGGATGGAGCGAGGAGCCATGGAAAGTCCTGGCGGGGTCCTCTTTAGTCCGCACTTCTCCATTACTCCTCAGAGATAACAGCACATGAGCGTGGGCCAGTAACACAAACAACGTCCTCGGCGGCAGAATCTGCATGATCCAGGAATTTATCGAGCGCAGGTTCTTTTTTTTCCTTCTTCTTTTTTTTAATCCTCACAAGTGCATCCTGGTCCCCCTCCGTGGCAGCGCGGGGCTTACTCCTCCGTTCAGTCAACACCCATGTTGGGGGGGAGCCCGCGGTTTCAAGTACGCAGCCACATCCATGGTGCGAGCTCTGCAAAACTTGGAACTTGTGGTTATCCCAGCTTCTTCCCGTGCGCTATGCAGCAAACTCCCCCCTCTCTCCACCTCCCCCCCCCAAAATAAACCCAATAACGAGTCACTCCAGCTCCCAAAGTCTGGACATTACCGAGCAGGACAGCGGATCCAGAGGGGAAGAAGCGAGGAAGAGGAGAGAGGCTGCATGTCCACGCACACGGCGCCCAGTGTCCAGCTGCTGTGCAGATGCATCCAAAAAGAAAAGATAGATTCTCTCTCCTTCTCTGTCAGCGCGTTAGTTTAGTGGGCTGGGTCGGCTGGCAGCAGCAGCAGCAGCAGCAGAGGCAGCAGCAGCAATGCGGTGCAGTCCGGGTAAAGCCCACTAGGTTGTGATGCACGGGAGGAGAGAGAGAGTGTCAGAGAGAAAGAGAGAGAGAGGGGAGGGAAGGGAGGGAGGGGTTGGAAATGTGTCTGCTCCTCGTCCCTTTCCCCTCCTCAGCGTCCAGGCGTCTCACCTCCTCGGCTGTTCTTGAAGAAAATGGAGCTCCCCTGGCGGCTAACCCCGATCTGTCACTCCTCATCCATCACGGAGCATCCAGCGAGCAGCCCCGGAGCAGACTCCGGCTTCAGCCTCACCCCCACAGACCCATCACCTCCTCCTCCTCCTCCTCCTCCTCCTCCTCCCCGCGGCAGACGAGCCAGCCACGCCCGACAGGAGCGCTGATAAATATATAAGTCGGCTTTTAATTTTTTTTTTTTTTTTTTTTTTTTACGCACTTGGTGAACATCGAAGCAGATGCCGGTTAATGTTGTTAAAAAAAAAAAAAAAAAAAAAAAAGGAGTTGCGAGATTCTTTTCATCTCAGATATTCATCTTCGTGTGATCCGGACAGTTTAACTGAGGACGCTCACGCTGCGTAAAATGCACTTATTTGCCACTCTGGCGTGTTCGTTCACACTAATTACACCCAAGATAAGATATGGATCCATTATTCATGGTATTTATGATTTGTACTACTGCAAAGTCAGCACTAGAAATCTTTGGGAACAGCTCACCAACTGCTCTGACAGATTATTCAAATCCCCCCCCCCCCAGTGGAAGCACCACTGTCCCTGAAAGTGATCCTCATCAGTTTTCTCTGGATTGATCTAACCTAACTGTAGGGGATATGGACATCGATTGCGGCTTGTTCTACGGCTGCCTGCATCAAAAACTGCTGCGGATCGCCATTAAATTTGCTCTTTCACAAGCTAAAGGGCTCTTTTTAATTGATCTAACGGGAAAATCAAACAGACTGTAACGCTCGTGTTGTACGCTTCATTAAAAAGCTGCGCGTGGAAGACCTGCAGACTTGCAGTGGTAGAGGCCGGGCTTGAAGCAGGGCTGAAGTATCCCATTACTGTGAGGTGAACTGTGACCTCGTGCTGTGATGATGCACTTTAACTAAACTTTGACCTGACAGTGACAGTAAATAATTGTAATACTTCATTTAAAAAGTGCTTCTCCAGCCAGTAAAGAGTCGCCTAGATCAAGTGAGTCCCAGCCAGAGCTGCAGTGTACCTGAACCCAGAAGGAGGTAAGTTAGCTCGAAGTGGGAGCAAACTCTAGCAATGAATTGCGTCACAGTGCCGTTTTAAAGCACACCCTGCTTTATCCCCTATTTGACTCTAAATGGGATCATAATTGACATAACGAACATCACGCTGTGTTGAAGAGGACTTGAACAAAGCAACTGAGGCCATAAACCCACCAGGAAAGCTTTTACTGAGGTAATAACTCGAGGGAGAAGTGGGGTCATTTTCTCATAAGCTTATATATAATCAGAAACCAGTGGAGTTGCACCCTGCTGGTCATTCTGTACAGGCTTCACTTCACCTAGAAGCTACGTCCTTATGATACATAGACAGTGTAGGGTGTGTCTGCTGTTCACATAAGTTGGGGTCCACCACTGAAGAAGACCACTGAAGGATATGTGGCTACAGTCATCAGATACACACAAACACGACCCACAACCTGTGACTAGGTGCTCCAGACTATGTCCAGCAGCCCAGTCAATAATTGGAGAGACTCTCAGGAGTAAATGAAATGAGCACATTATGTCTCAAGTGCTGTAAGTGCTCTTAGTGGATCTTTGACACCGCTGCAGGCCAACGTGCTGCAGTCCCACAGGACGCATAAGGTGCGTATATGGGACTTTTTGAGAAACGGAAGCATGTGAAAATGTACCGATCAAATGCAAACACGTGTTTACGAACAAATACTTTGAATATTTGCAGTTATACTTACCCGTGTACTTGTTTATCACACAGGTAGTGAGGGAGGCGGAGAGAGGGAGGGGGAGTGAATTGGCAAACACGGCGGACATCTAGCTGCTGACCTTCTACATCAAATGGGTGATAGGAGCCAATTCCTAGCAGGGAGGCAAACACACACACACACGCACACACACAAACACACACACACACACACACACACACACACACACACACACACACACCACACATTCCCACACAGCCAAGTTCCACCAAGGGGGGAGAATGCTGAAGATAGATGACTCGACTCGCTCCTGCCAATATCTTCATCTGACCTGGATTCGACTTGAAAGAAAAAGTTGCCCACGTAAAGTTTCACCCTGAAATTTTCCAGAGAGCGCCGTAAGGTGCGTTGGATTCAGTGCCAGTTTAATAATCCCCCGTCGGCAAACGTGAGAATTGGAGCGATGAGATGTGTGGTTCGCTCAGACATACAGACGCTGCCGAGGGAGGAGGAAAAAATCCTTGTTCACTCTCAGCATCTTAACTGTTCTTCGCAGCGTGCAGGTGGGCAACGTACTGAAGAGGATTAAGGACAGTTCTGACTTTCCCCCCCCACCAATATGACTTTTCCCCCAAAATCTGAGATTAAAATCAGTATCAGAATTTGGGGTTTAAAGTCGGGACTCTGAGAAAAAAGGGACCATTCTGAGTTTAAAGTCAGAATTCTAAGTTGAATGGCAGAATTCTGAAAAGAAAGGCAGAATTTCTGAACTTGAAATTTGAGTTTAAGGATGGGATTTTGAGGAAAAAGGAATTATTCCGACTTCAAACTCAGAATTCCAGGTTTTAAGTCAGGATTCTGCGAACAAAGTCAAAATCCTGAGTTTAAAGTCAGGATTCCGAATGCCGACCGTGGCACTAATCCTCTTTTATACCAGTGAGCCATGTGTGGCTTTATTGAAATGAACAGGGAAACACTTGATTTCACTCCTTGATATCAAAACACTTTGAGTGTGAGCCAATCCAGGCAAAGCTAATCACTCCATGCCCGCGTACATGCAGGTGAAACTCCTTCAAATTACACTTTGCGTGTCTGACCTTGAAAATACCACCACAGCAACTTACGGCCCATTTTAATCAGCAGGGAAGGAGCGGGGGGCAACACTTTACATGTAATTATCATGTCTATTGTGTGTGTGTGTGTTTGTGTGCGGTCTGGGGAGACTGTCTGCTGGTTGCCGTGTGTGTGTGTGTGTGTGTGTGGAGATAAAGAAGAGAGGTTCTCTCGCAGATGTACTCATGCGTGGAAACACTCAAACAGTTCAGACACAGAGGGACATCAAGGGCACACACCATGCGAAAACACAAACCGCCGCACACATGGCGCAGAGGCTCGAGGTTAGTGGGGCACGCTCGAACCAACGAGGGCTTCGCCGTGTACGCACTGCAATAAATTAGTAATATTCAGGCACCACACTGCACTCAGACAGGCTAAACAAAACAGACAACAGACCCACAAACACAAACACAACAGTGTACGGAGGCCTCGATGAATTATAGAAGCACTCGGTTTAAGTCAACGTGATCAGCGCAACGTTTCTCATACTTTTACCCGTCTGAATTATTTACACCTCCACCATCCCCGAGGTCTTGTCTGTAAAAGTTATTTATCTAAATAAATCAGCAGGAGGAGAGATATTTCTGTTAATCAACTCGCCTGCAGCTGCAATTTGTAAGAATTGTCTCCGTGAAGTCGGAGAGTTAAGAGTCTTTTTCTGAAACTGCAGTCAAGGAGAGCCTTCTTATTCAGGATTCGCCATTGCAGGCATATCAGTTTGACTTCTCGATTTAGGTTTTTCTGAAGAGTTCCACGTCTTTTCTGTCAAATATTGATTTCGTTAGCTGTGGGGGCGTGCTGAGGCTTGACATATTGGGCTGTTGTTCTTGAAAGCCTCTCGCCGCCGACGTTCTTCAGGCTTCGTCTCTTTGTGATGAATGCCATCATCTTCCAGTCGTGTCAGCGCACCTTCAGCAGGCTCTCAGGAGGGATGGTATTTTGCCAGGCTGCGAGCATGATCAACATATGACTCAGAGTGGGCCCGGCACAGGCCAACGTGTAGCCCAATGCTGCCATCTAGTGCTATGAGAAGGAGTAACAAGACCCTCCTATCAAACTCAGTTTCATCAGGGGCCACATCAGAACCTTGTGATTGACCTCAAATAGCCACCTCTAATTATAAGACCAGCCTTTATAACTCTACTTGCTTAAACAAGGTGCAATATGTAAGATTTTTACAGCTAAGAATGAGCTAAAAATATAAACTGTAATATGTATTGCATTACTGAGATATCTACTGAAGTTAGCATGCTAATCAGTTAGCCTCAACTCGGTTAAAAGCTCCAGTGCTAGAGGTGTAAACACCAAACCTCCCCTGGTCCCCCGAGCTCCCTGTCCGGACCGCTGGCTGCACTGCTAACCAAGCTAACATGCTAACTGCAGCTCTGGTGAGCACGCAGCACGAGTGCCTCTGATGGAAATGGCTACATGATATTGAGCTGCTGTCTATTCGCATACTTACACCTGGCAGCTCGATACCTTGAATGCACGGCTAAGAAAATCACGATGCATTCAGGGACATGTAGTTCAAGAATATAGAATTGTATTGTGCAATTTATATTCTTTGCAAACCCTCAAGAAATGTGGTGCCAGGCTAGTTTCTGCACATCTATCAACTTATGTCAGAAAAAAGTAAATACAACAAAGTTTAAAAAAAAAAAAAAAAAAATATATATATATATTTGGCACGTTAAAAAAATGCCCTTTTTTCCATCCCTATGCCTTTCTTTTGATAATCTTTTACAATGTTTTGTCGTTACCTTTATCCAAAGAGTTTCCCTCACTAGTTGTCTTGCACCATCTTTTTCCTTTTAAAATGTCCCCAAGATGTCTTTTCTCTTCATCCCACCTTTTGCACTTTTTTGATTACCCTCCCGTTGGTCCTTCTATCTCATCCCACCTCTGATTGAGAGCATAATTATTCTTGTATTAAGGGCGCCAAGGTGATCTGATTTTGCATACAAGGTGGTGTTTTACCGGAGAAGGAGCCGGAGCAGAGGGAGACGTGACTTTGAATATTCCTGAGTGAAACGTCTCGCTCTTCAGATGCTGAAGTGGAGATGAAGCGTTAGCGGGGGGAACGATCTGTTTTTTCACAGCAGGTAACAGCATGACATACTGTGTGTGCAGAGATCGGGGCATTAGCTGAAGACTCTTCTATATGACGCCAGTAAATGACCCTAACAGAGATGCAATTACAGTAAATCGTCTCATCTCACGGATCCTGACGTGCTTTAAGTGGATGAACGAGTGTCGTGGAGAGTGGAGACATCGAAACACTTGACTTCTTGAACCCGCCGTTTAATTAACCAACAACACAAGCAGCATCCTAGAGGAGAAATACATATCCTTGACTATGGATAGATAGATGGATCATTCTGGGTCAAGTGCCATGTAAGTGCTCTCCATGCTTTGGCTGCTGTAATAAGGTCAGCTAAAGAAACAGTTTGCAGTATGTTGGGCCTAATTTACTCACCTTAGCTGTTGAGCTGATGATAAGTCTTTTATATCACATTGGTGTTTGCTTTGTGTATTTTATCATGTTTTATATTCAGGTCCGCGAGTGTTGTGTTTCTTTTATCGACAGAGATACTGTAGAGTTCCTCTTGCAAACAATGAAGATAAACTTGTTGGTGTCGTTGAAATTAAGAATCCAGTGACTGTTGATTCAATTAGATTTAATGAAATTAAATGGCACTCACAACAATATAAAAGAGGTATATATTTACAATTATTCAAGCATCTGGAGCTGGAAGCTGCATCTCATTGAGTCAATGTCAAGAATGCTTTGAGTGAGTGGTTCTCATCATGGTGAGAGCGAGGAGCGACAGTTTTATACTTCGTGTGATGAGTGGAGAAGAAGCGATAAAGTCACCTGCGATCGAAACTTTGCTGAGCTTTGTATCTTTGAGCGTGGAGCAGATGGAGGAGGTGATTTGGAAACACTAATGTGAAGGGTGGGAAGAAAAAAGAAAGGTACATCTATTGTGACCAGACATATTGACTGTTGATAGGTTTTAAGGGGGAGTCAGGTGTGAGTGATGAGTTGTGACAGCCTCTTACAGAGAGTGGACAGAAACGGGCTGAGCACACAGTCCTGGGTAATGACGGTGGCTTTTGCTGGTTGACAGTGTTGTTATCAACCTTTACTGCCTGAGGCGCGCCACTTTAAAGAAGAAGTGAACTTTAAAGTGCTTTAAGGAGCCTCCTAATCTCGTAAATTGCCGCTGGATGGTATTGGAAGCGAAGCAGAAATCAATGGGGAGGTTTGTTAGGTAGTGTTGTATGAGCGAGTGCAGGGGACAGGGCCACTGCATCGCCAGTTCTCCTGTGAGTCGGCTGGAGGGTTTCTAGGAGTTGAGCGACAGGTGGTTGAATTATGTCGAAAACAACTTTTAATTGAATCACAAGTTGTTTTTTGCAGATGTTCTCTTTGTTATCTCTATGATATGTACGGAGGCCTCGTCATCTCAGGTTGCAAGCTGATGTTTCAAAATCACAAGAGAAAACGTTCTGACAACAAATGGTAAAAGTTCATAAATTAGTTACTGTTTGATTATTTCCCACGGAGCGGTTTGTGTCCGTCGTGACTCACTCTCATGAAGTCAAATTTTATTGATAAACTGTCTCGTCATCCCAAGAAATCAGCCTTTTGTTTCCACAAGACAGCTTAACCTGTTAAAATAAAAACATGATGATTAGATAATGAAATAACTGAATTGAGATCTTGAGATAATGCAAGCGCACCAGTTCTCTACTGTGTTGATTCTAATCATTCATCTGAATCTTTCTGCATAAAATGAAGTTACAGAGTTGTCCTGAATTCAACCGGTGCCGTCTAACTTTTGATGTGAGCGAGCAGCACTGGGGATGACAATCTATCTGAGGTGACTCGGGCATAAATTGTTCACAGATGAGGTGATGTTTCATTATAATTTTATTCGCTTTTAATTCATCTTTACTGACTTCCTTCTCCGGGAAGTAGCGACAAGTGTCCTAATGAAACGCACCGCTGCCTTGTGTAAACCTGTGGAGCTTTTGGGATTGAACATTGTTGGAAGCATTTGAGATAAAGCAGGTAATACATGAGATTCATTTTAAACATTTTGATGCAGAATTATTATATACACTATATCATCCATCATGTACTTTCAGGTTTTTAACATGAATAATACCAATTGTGGTTGGGGGGGAACACAAGGCGAGCTTTAATTAAACAAAGCTCAATGATACAAAAACCAAGAGATCCAGATAAACCAAAAACAAGTCACACGGACCAAAGACAAAGTGACAACAAAAGCATAGTGCAAATCAATGAAAACCACAAGGAACAAAAAACAAAAACATACCAAGAGGAGACGCCGGCGAGATCACGGGTGGGAAATGCAGCGTGGCATCACAGGGGGAAGACGGAATGAACTCACAAAGGCACGAGGGAGAACAAAGACGACACACACAAACACACACACGCACTAATGAGGAGATCAGGAACAGCTGGAGTGAGGTGGGAAAAGGGACAGGTGAGCGGAAAAACACTGAGAGCAGGAACAGAAAAGCAAGACGCGACACATGAGGGAACAATTTCACAATAAAACAGGAAACGCATGAACAACAAAAACTGAGATCCCGACACCTATACCCAACCTTTGAACTTTTTCAATGTATAAGCAGTATAAATATAAATATAGTCTATATACTGACAAAATAGCATTGACTTTCAATCTAATTATGTTAAACAAGTTCTGTGTAAAGCATAATATTTAATGTACAGTTGATGTGAATGGATTGTGATTGTGATCCACAGCAACCCTGATTTACCGTGTTCTGTAGTATATAAGAGCAGCAGCACCCCCTGTTGTTCTGACCACGGTAATGCTGGCTTTTTATCTCAGTGGATGTGTCTAATATCTGCTTCACAAGCTAAATTTCTCCCCTGTCTCTCCCTAGTCATTATCAGAAGTGCGTAGAGTAGATCTTGATTGAATGATTGATCCTCCATTTGTGTTGGTGTGTGTTTCTCTATGACCAGCTGTACGCCCCGATGGTGAATATGAGGGTGAACAAACAGTTAATGTGTGTCTATATATCCATGTGTTCCTGCTGCACATGAATTCCAATGTCCTTCTCGGCTGTGAAGTTCTTCAGAGGGGATATTTCATGCACCTCGGGTCACCGAGGCCCTGCGCCAGCCCCCCCACCCCCTCCACAACACCTGATGCTCTTCCTTTGTCTTTTCATCCTCCCCGCTCTGTCACCTGCAGGTCTGCCTGCCACCGAGGGAGCACAACACATTTTCCGTTATAATTCAACAATGCACAGATGGCGGAGATTGCTATTTAAATATGCAGGGAATACCAATTTCTGCTCAGGCGGGAACGGTAAACAGAAGCACTGAATGCAACCCAATTTTTCTCTCTCTTGTTTTTTTTTTTTTTTTCTTTTTTATCTTCAGCATATTTTTTTTTTTCTTATGGAAGCGCTGGAAAGACACATTTATTTTGGTCTCTAATGAAGTGTGCGGTGTGGGTGTGTGGGCGTATGCACATTTGCATGCGAGCGTGCCTGAGTGTGTGCCGTGTGTGTGTGAGTGTGAAGATGTCAATGTTGCCTGTTGTGTGATTATTATTGCTTTTCTAACTACTCATGTGCAGCTCCTCAGTTGGCCAGCAGGTGTCACTGTGTGACTGAAAGACAGGGGAAGAGTGACGAAGGATAGAAGAACTTTAGATTAGAACATTAAACACAGTGCTTTTTTTATATACATGTATATTTTTTGCATAATCAACGTAGCGTATCAGGATGTATACACTGACAAACAGCTATGATGCTCCATTCACTGCCCTCTCTGTTTAGAGACAGAAGATGCAGTCTTGGCTCTGCTGGCTCGCTGCTGACCTGTAAACAGCGCTCCCCCTCTACACACTAATGACTCCTTACATGTCTCCGTGCTCCCTATAGCTTCATCATTAGGCTACGTGTATTGGGGTCAGAGGAAGAAAACCTAATGCTCATGAGTTTCAACTTGGCCATAGGGGATCTGCTAACAGGCACCCACACTCAACACCAGCTATCTTGCATACTGTACTGCGTACGTGTGTGTAACAGAGAGAAGGAAAATGAATCAGACACTGTCAATCTATCTATCTATGTTTACCTGCTGCTAGGCAACAGCATCTATAAGCCAAGAAAAGACTTAAAGTAACATAAGCTAGCAAGCGGCTAACGTAAATCCTTCCTCATCCGTAACTGAGAAACGTGCTTCACTTTTCACACTTTCCTTTGTATACATTGTTAATAGTTTACCATTTGTTTTTGTATGTAGTGTTTGCAAACATTTTTGATCATTCAGATAATCGCATAGGTGTTTTTAACTAGTCAGCTAGCCTGCCTGGCTTCCTAAGGGCTGTGCTCATGCACAAAATACCCTTCTCTCTGATTTACGATATAAATCCATTATCCACCAATGAGGTCGGAGCTTTGCTGCTCGCTTTTACGAGACCGAGAGTTAAAAAAAGTGAGCCATGCCAACCTAACATTTACATGTATCATTGTTAGCGGTGATCTATCTAGCAAAAGGATCAAAAATGCTAAAAACACTATAAACAAAAATGAACAGTGAAGTATTTACAATATATAAAAAGGAAACTGTTACAAGAGTACTAGTTTAACTAAGTTGTAGAGAGTTAGCACTGGAGGCTAAAGGTGTTCAGTTCTTTCAACAGATATACGGTATGTCACACATGTGCATGCGAGGAATTGAAGGAAGCTAGCGATCTCACTTGCTAGCTTTCCTGCGAGCCATTTAGTTAGCCATCTTGCTAGCTGTCTATATAAATCAAAAGCTAATTTTGAGAAAGGAATGTAACATTTAAAACATCAGAAAGACAACTGTCTTCTCTGGTGCCATACCAAAAGACAAACACTAATCCAAAATTGCTCATACTAGTCCCACCACTTATTTATAAGTGCTAAATCACATACATTACAAAGGGTAGTATAGGCAAAGTCCTTTCAGGAAAGTCTCGCCACTCAGCAGCCATCTTGGCGACGCCTCCAGGCAAGTTATTTCGAGCTATCGATACCAGGTCCTTACTGAAAACTGAGGTACTGCATGTATAGAAACACTGGCCAAATCAGCTCAGTCCAGAGTACCGTGATGTGACACTGTGAGGCCAGAAGGGACAGGTGCAAAATGAAAAAAGCAGCTAGTGGCACATGGTAAGTTGGATTTGTGGAGTCACTAACATACGCAGCGGTGGAGAAAGGAAAATGTAGCGCTCGAGGAGACTCCGGCTCAGCGTGGCCTTGTTTTCTGCTTCATTAATCCTGCATCCGAAGGGCTCCTCGACTACACAAGTTTGTGCACGACCGTGTGCAGACGCAGCGTGCCAGCGTATTGGCACGTCATGTATGTGTCTGTTTGCTGTGTGTTGTAGGTGCTGACTCTGTGGCTCATTACAGACCACCGGGGAGTCCTGTGGCCTCCGACTAGCAAGGAAGAGGAGGAGGAGGAGGAGGAGGAGGAGGAGAAATCTGTGACCCAGACATGAATAAAGATGGCGGTATGGGGACGCTAACTCTGCCAGGGTCCCATTGGACACTCTGTCTACTAGCTGACAGCTTCAAACAGCTAACTCTGCATTTGTGCCACACTCTGCGGACACGTAGGCTTCAATTTATGCATGTGGTTATCATACATTTTGAATATTGTTCACATACTGTGGCTTTAATGAAGGACAGCAATGCATTTTTTTTTTTTTTTTTAGAAATCACTGTCCTTTTATAAGTTGTCAGACAGTCTGAGCAGCAGCAGTGACATCTGTGATATTCGATGGATAGATTTGTTGTCTTTTATGGGGGGAGGTGTTACAGACAGATCAGAGATTCCCCAAGGTCCTGATGTGAGCAGAGAGTTCTCCATATCCAGAAACAAACATGACTTTTTAAAAAAAATTTATTAAACCACCTTAATACAAATAGATAATTCAAAATATGTAATTTACTAAATGTATGAGTATTAATAAGTAATTCTGTTTGTTCACCAAATTACAAAATGTGCATTCAGGGAGGCCCTGAAAAAATGTCTGCCTGGAGCAGTCTGGCCCTGTGCACGGCTGCAGAACAACAGAGGGAGGGGAATATCGAAACAAAGTGCATGGGGGGGCGTCGACAGCAAAACAAGCACTTTGAGGTCATCTGTAAACTTATTTCATGTTATATATGATCGAATAAATAGCAAACCTTGCATAACGGTCGTGTTTGCTATAAGCATGTCTCGTAACTACCCTGTTGAAAATCATCTTGAACTCATCGCTGTTCTTAATTTCTCATAAGCCACGTCTGTTGTCTGCCTCTTTTTAACATCTGTGACATCTGTGAGAATTACCGACACCTCGAGCTAGACGTCATTTCAAAGGAGACGGCTGTCACGGTGACGAGCGTGTGTTGGAATGGGGTAACTTGACTGGCTGTGAGGAGGGGTTAGTGTGTGTCCATGGGCTTTTATACTTTTCAGGAGTTTGTTTAAACTGAATCACGAGTCAGAGAAATTGTTGAAAAAAAAAACAAAAAAACCAAACTGCAGCTGTGTCTGGGTAGCCAAGGCCTCATATCGGTCTGGTGCGAGGAGGAGCTGCCGGTGGCTGCATTTCTTAGACAACAAAGCAGATGTCCGGGAGATTTTCCTCCGTTGTCAATAGTATCATTTGCTTTAAAATGATGCATCTGCTTTGTGTACCTCCCGGCCAGTTACCTTTTTGGAGACATTTTTAAGCAGTTTTAGCAATCATAACACAGCGTTCAGACGCATTTTTCAGGGGCTTCGGCTTGGCCGGAGGGGAATTACTGTGATCAAGGAGATGGGGTGAAAAGGGTCTTTTAAACCTCGCGGCGGCTCGGGGAAGGAGTCGAATCGGTATTACCAAAGTGCACACGGAGACGTATTAGAGAGGGATTTTTTTTTTTTTTTTTAATGCTGGGCTGTGAACTGTGCGAGCGGGGCTGAAACTCAGCAGGGCAGATCTTGTGGATTCAGCGCAGCGACCATTTATTTGTACTTTACAGCATACAGATTCCCTCACAGCGTCGGCCTGAATGGTAAAATACAATAGCAGCTATAAAGGATTAAGAGCAGGAGGAGGAGGGAGGGTTTAAAAGGTTACCAAGGCCTTATTGCCTCAGCTTGACGGAAGTGGAAGTGAAGCAGCGTATGAATCAAGTTATTAGAAAGTGTTAGCTGTGGCCGCCATCGCCGCTCCCTGAAAGAGACGGATATGGCGCGCGTTCCCTCTGCTGTATGAGGCTGTGAAAGCAGTCCGTTTTTTTTTTTTTTTTTTTTTTAAATAATATCCGTGAGTGTCGGGAGATGCTTGATGTACAGTACCGTCGGCATTCATCACATTGTTACATTTTGTATTAGCGTCGAGAAACGAGGACTACAATCCCGATATTGACAGAACTCCGAAAGTATCAGCATTACGGCCAAAAGCTCAGGGATGATATGACGCACACAGAAAATAGGGGGCAGAAACACGGAAATGAGGCTGGATTCATATTGGCGGCATGACAACAACAACAACAACAAAAAACCCATCCCTGACCCCTCCACTGCCGCTCGGGTACATTTGAGAACTATAATAAAATATATGCGGCGGCGTCGTCCGAAAGATTTCATTTGCGCCGAGCCGAAAGACCCCAAACCTCTCATCTTCTCTCCGACCACAGAGCGTGAAGGGGGGAGAAAGAGAGAAAAAATAAATAAATCAACAACATAATAACACTGTGAAAATCCTCCATTATTCCAGCTGAGACATCTGCTTCTGTAATGAAACCAACAAACAAACATGCATTATTCAACCAGCCAGCCGGTTCCACATTGAGTGGAAACGAGCAAAAAAAAAAAAACAGAGTCCAATAATTACTGCTGCAGAAAAATGATGAAGTGCCACACTTACACCTAAACGGCCTTATTTACACTCATTTGTTAGCAGCAAATCGGGAGGTGAAACAGTTGTGTAGTCTTTGCGTGCGTGTGAAGTGTGTAGCGTACTGTACAGCTTCACGGACAGTCCCTCCCCCCCTGCAGATGGGGAAGTGCCTGTGTCGTTTTTTATGATGAAACCAAACATTAGGGTTGCAATCAAGTGCCGCTCAAAATTAGAATTTGTACAGCGGATGAGAGTGATGATGATGCTGCAACAGGGAACAGGCCACACACACTCACACACACACACACAGGAGAAAAGTAGACGACCTCGATCTCGAATGGGATCACTCCAGCAGCGACACCCGTCAACATGTCCACCTTCTGCAATGCTGAACGACTCTGAGCCAGGGACGTTATTCACACAGTGGCCATTTTCCAAATCTGGAGGACCATCCTGCCAAATTTCGAGCTAAAACAACACATTTGATAACTCGTAAGCTGATGTTAGCACTCAACAACTTTCTCGCCGATTTCTTGATTCACGCCTTTTCCCGAGTTGTATCATGTCAAACAGTAACGCTAACTAGAATGTGGTTGAATGCTAATGTCAGCTGTTCGGTCGGTTATGAGGGAATTTCACTGTAGAATTTATGCAGAAAGCAATACATATAATAGTAGTTGGGATATTTCAGTCTGCATCGAAGTGATGGATTGACAACTTGCTGCACACTTCCACACATTCTCAGAGACCTGCCGCAGACGTAGTCACGAATGCAGAATACCCACACTTTGCAGGCAGGCACAGACATTAAGGAAAAGACTTACAATGGATATGGACACCAACTCCTCTGCACTTTCCTAAGCCATCTCTTTCCAACATGCTTTGCATACTCACTTGTTATCTGCAACTGAACAACTTGACGTGTGCGTAGAGAAGACACAGCGCATGAAAAATGGGAGAAAGAGGGTGAAGGGAGACGGAAAGAGATGGAAGACCAAAACGTAAAAGAAAGAAAGGACAAAGAACCAAAAAAAAACTGTAATGAAGAGAGGCAGGCGAGCCGGTGAGAATTAAACGATGCGGAGTGAACCCAGAAAGAAAGGTGCGAGGACGAGGGGAGAGGGAAGAGGGCAACAAAAAAATCGACAATTAACGACAACGAGCGAGGGCGAGATGAATTATGCATCGGCGCGACTAGAGGGCAGCAGGAAACTAATCTGGAGAGGAGGAGATGCCAGACTGATACAAGCTCCATTCATCTCTAAAAGTGACCTTCTATACCTTTCCCATACCTCAGTTCAAAACCAACAGTCAGACTGAGGGCGAGGGCGAGAAAAAGTAACAGAAAAGGCAGAGGATGATTGCCCAAAAAGTGAGCGCGATGGTGAACAGGACAGATGCCGAGTGTAGACAAAAATAAACAAGATGCAGCGAGAGGGAAAACTGTAAAGAGAGTGAGAAGGATGGAGCTTTTGAGGATAGGAGGTGCAGGGGAGAGTGTGAGCAGATGGGGTGAGGGATAAAGAGACGGGGGCGCAGGAGGAGCACCTTGACTTTGACTGCAGAGGTGAGGGGAGATGATGAAGTTGATCGCTATCTCGGCTTGGCTTAAGTGAAAGGATCAGTCCTTCTGCTTTGACCTGGGCAAAAAAAAAAAAAAAAAAACACGCCGCAAACAGCAGATGCAGTCACACATTTAAAGGCCCGAAAAACCTTTTACTTCTCCGTCAGCTGCTTACCATAAGTTACAGGATACGCAAACGCACTAAATCCACCGTTGTTGGAACACATTTGGCTGTTTCCCATGAAAGATTTCTCTATTTGGAAGAAGTGGGCAGGGCAAGGATGAGCAAGGGTTGTAACAGATACACACATAATCAACTCTGTACATGCATTTTAGCTTCTTTCAGTTCACCATTTTTGGTTTTCCAGCCCATAAATGCACTGCTTTGGTTTACTCTCACCAAGTTCACCTGAGTCAATTTTTGGCCAGTGGCAGGCATCGTATGTGCTGCTCAGCATCAGAGGACACGCAGAAAAAAGTGAGCGACTAGCTGGTGAATGAAGCGAAGCAATGACATGCCTATGCTGCCCTCTATCTGCCAGATGGACAACTCGTTCAGCTGGCAAGACATGTTTACAGCCAAACAAAATGAATTATCGTCAGTTTAAAGTTGTAGAGAAGTTGGTGGTTCGTCACATTTTACACTCGCCAGTTGATTCTATGTGAAATCTGATAATCAGTTGACCTTGAATTACCAATGTCCCAATACTCTAATGAAGCTTCAGTTGAGGTTTGCTCAGAGAAGGGTAGCTTTTACTGGGATAAGAAGATGAACAATTCTGCGTCCGTCTGGATTGACCTGTGAACTCCAGGGCAGAAAATCTAAACCAATGCTTGAGTTGGAGTTACTGCAGTTACTTGAACGGCCAGTTGTCATTGGCTCATAAAGCCAGTAAGTCCCCTTTAGACCCCAATGTAAAAATGTCCATACTTTTGAGGAGGCAGCCAAGGGCAGAGCCTGGGGCTTCTGGAGGAATTAACACCCAACACAAGGAGTCGAGGACAGCACAGAGTTTGTTTTTGACTCTTCTGGGATTCATCTTCACTCTCACTTCTCAAGCTGTCTGCAGCAGCGAGCCTCGGAGGCGCCAAATCCACTGTAACGTACTTTAATTGTGAGCGGAGGGGAAATGTACTGCATGAACGTACAGAGAAGAGATGGGAAAGGAAAAGACATGGAAGGATAGCAGGAATAAACTGTCTGTAGCATCAAAACATGCATTAGTCTGATCTGATCAGCCACTAATAAATAAATTGTATGTCAGCAAACTTAAAAACAAACTGTTTCCATCTCCAGTCACACCAGCCTATAAGGTTATAACTGTGGTAACCAGTCACTTTTCCTGCAAGACAGGATGTCACTGACTCAAAGACATGTATATAGAAAGTCAGTCAAATTTACATCCAGTCAACAAAGCAGGCAGTCAGTCAGTCAGGCGCTCTGAAAACTAGCCAGTCATTCAGCTGTCCACAAATCAATCCGTCACCCAGTCAGATGACGGACAAATAGTCCGTCAGCAAGCCACTCAGCTGCTCAGTCACTCTGTCAGATTTGTCACAGCAGAACCCTTCTGAGCGACACAGCAAGGAAGCAATTTTTTGCCGTCGCCTAACACGTCAACACGCGGCTCTGAAGAACCAAAGTGTTTGAATGATATGAGAGAAGGGAAAGGAAATAAAAACAGCCACAAGAAAAGGCCTAAATCACCGTCTCGGTTTGACATTAAACAGACAAAAGGGGAAATAAAACACACATGAACGCATCAGGATTGGGCAAGCAAGTAAAAAGGCAGAAGTCCTTTGGAACAGAACACACACTTTTTCAATATGGCAAGTACGCGCACACAGAGATCAGCGTGATGGGCGAACAAATTGCTTTTATTTTGTTCCGAGGCAAAAGAGCCGTCATATTCACGACAGAATTAAGATTATACGCTTCATACGAATGTGAAGTGCATTTTGAGATGACACACACAGGGCTAAAAGCACAGGCACACGGGAGTATTTGCATAGGCTGACAGAGGCATGCTTTTAAAAAACACACAAAAAAATACATACAAGCAAACAGGCTATGACAAGAATTCAAAAGAAATAATGACAACCCAAATTCCCAGGGTGAAAGCCCAATTATTTGCTGCAAAAAGCTCATTGCAGGCTGTTAACTCTCACAGACACAGCTCCAACCTGTCACCAGCTCTCTACATGATTTTATGCTCTTATGGCAGCTTTCAAAGCTGAAGAAAAGGAGATGGTGCCTCCTGAGAGTCCAAGACAAAAAAGAAAAAAAAAAAAAAAAAAGTGTCGTCCTTCTTAACCATATCCAAACAGATCCCAGCACTGTTTTTTCCCCTCTATTCCACACTGGTCATTTTTATACTAGGCAGCAAGCCAATGTGGCCGGCCTTTTTGCGCCTTGGTCCGTGGATTTAGCCTACCCCAGTGGTGGCCAACTAGCAGCTTTTTTGAAAAGATGGAATATTACACCTCCCTTTTAGATAGCCAAGGCGGCACATTGCAGCCAACCACCTTTTCTATCGAATGTCTGTAAAGAAATGTCTGCTACACACATCTGTCTTTTACATCTTTGATGCCTATTGAGTCTTAGAATATCATATATGCAACCGTTTGAAAATCCAACCACTGGAGGTTTTTTAAGACGTCAAGTGTCAATATCCAATAGAGCAAAAAACGCCCAAACATGTCTATTTCCCCT
Source organism: Acanthopagrus latus (assembly GCF_904848185.1). Taxonomy (NCBI): domain Eukaryota; kingdom Metazoa; phylum Chordata; class Actinopteri; order Spariformes; family Sparidae; genus Acanthopagrus; species Acanthopagrus latus. The sequence continues at coordinate 11,608,752 of NC_051052.1, read as the reverse complement.
TTAGTTCCCTAGTGGAGAGGAATAAAGACCTCCGATTGCATATTTCCCTCATGTATTAGTCTGAGCCATTTCTCTGTTGAGTCTACAGTCATACTTCTATGACTTCTACCCTTTGAGCCTTGTAGTGTTTCATTAGTTTTTACAGACATTTGGGATAACGTAAGTAAACAACTCAATAAAACAGGACCATACGGGATTATCTTGAATTACTTCACATAGTAAACTCAGCATATGAGGAAAATAACCTCGACAGACGACGGATACGTTTTACTTGGGAGCTCTTCTTTAATTTCTGTATCAGCGTTTGGGTGTTTACTGGTGTTAGCAAGTTTGCAGCCTTGTTAAGTGGTCTGTAAGCAGTTTCTGATTAAACAGATGAGATTAAAAGCAAAGTCCGTGTGTACCTGATAATGTCTGAGTGGATCAGGCAGCCGAGCTCTCTTTGTTTCTGTCTCTTCAGCCTGTCCGACTCCCTCCTCCCTCTTGTCTCGGCCTTTGTCTTTGTTCCTCTGTATTGTTATCTGTGTTTCTCTCTCTTCCCTTTCCCTTTCAATCCTTTTATCACTGTCTATGGGCTTTCTCCAACTCCTCTCATTATCTCCCGCATCCCCCTCAATCCATCTCCCTTTGCTTTGGCCGTGGTCCTGTTTGGCCTCCTCTCCGTCTCTCTCAGATCACTGATCTTTCTGTACCGAAGCCCGAGGAAATCAGCATACGGTTGGAGCCATTTCCTTCCAGAGCTTGACATCGATCTGAAAAAAAAAACAAAACAAACAAAAAAAATCAAAAAACAAAACCGTTCTGGTTGAACTTGAATCACAGCTGGAAGGCGTGATAGCTTGAACCATTAGGAATACTTTAACATTGAATTTCAAAAGACAAAACGCATTTGTGTGTGTGTGTGTGTGTTGGTGTAAATGTGTTTAGGCCTACGCTGGTGAAGTATGGACTGACAGGAACCAGTGGAGAGAAGTATGAGTGTGCAACTTGGTTCTGACACACACCCACACTCTACTGCCCTCGGACATTACCACAGACCTGAGCATAAACACATCTAAGCGCCAATATGTGAAAAAGGTTTTTCACACATTGTTTGCCTAGAAATACATACATTATACCCCACTGCATCTAGAGTGTAAACAGTACAGTACATTTGTGTTTTTAACTCGATCCAGTTTGGGTTTCGTTGACTGCCCCAGAAATACTCTCCGTTCAAAACTCATCTATTTCTTTTCCAGTAGAACCAGATCCTGCGAGTATACAGCAGCAGTTTGACAGCTCGCCCCGACTGGAAAAACTACCACAAAGGCACATAAGCAGCTTATAACCAACCGTATTTCCAGTTCTTGTTAGGCAGTGACCTCTAGTGGTGGAAGCTGTTATTACGGCAGTACAGGAGGAAATCAGGTGAATTAGGAGGAGATCTTGGATTGACGGGTTTTAGTAGCACAGGACTTTCATGTCAACTTGTGGTTATTTTAAGTAAGTAATTTACGTAATTGATATCAGCTTTACTGTACATAACCTAAGTATGTATCATGTGTCTACAGTAAGTTAAATTAGTAGCCTAGTTAACTGAAACCAAACCATGATGTTTTCCTAAACCTAACTAAGTAGTTTTTTAGCCTAAACCAATCATACCTCCAGTGTATGACAGTCAGATGAGAATGTGTCAACCATGAGGCTGTGATGATTTGAGATACTTACATGCTAATTTACTACTAACAATGCTACAATGTTAGTATAATGTTAAGCCTACCTCGGTTGATCTTACTTTAGCATGTCAGCATGCCAACATTTGCTAAATGTGCTAAACGGTAATAAAACTGTACAGCCAACAGTGAGAGAACTGTTATAAGTTTTGCATTAATTTGGTTATAAATCCAAAAACGGAACCTAGTGGTAGCACCAGAGAACAAAGTGTTACAGAATACAACTTCTGAGGGGGACATAAATGTCTTTGCCACATTTCATGGGACAGTAGTCGCTGAGACATTTTGCTCAAAGTGGAAAAATGTGAATTTCACTTCACTTCTCTCCTTCGGAAGGAACTGTGTGGACACCAAAGTCCACATAATCCGGGAGCTATAGCAGATTCATCTAATACCACGGACACGCAGACCAACACTGCTGAACATAGAACTATGCTGCATCTCAAAAAGATCATGGCAGTGCACAAGAAATAAGACTAATATGAAGATTGTGAAAAAATGTAAACATAAACAAAAACAAAATAGAATGTTATACAAACGTAATAACTGAAGTCTTCAAAACATAAGAGAGACGATAAAAGAAAAAGTCACATTATATGTGTCCCTAAAGACAGTGCAGAAGGAAAACTATGCTGCTGTTCAAATATTCATAAAGACAAGATGTTGAGCACATAGTCATTTTGTTAATCCCCGCTCCAACACACACTCACACTCACACACAATAGTCTGAATAAATGGATGCGCTTCAGCTGTAGGTAACCTTCACTCCTCTGTGAAACATCTGTTACTGCATTGCAGAGGCTGTTGGAAGGCAGAATGAAAAAGAATGTTTTTTTTTTCCCTCAGAGTGAGACTTGATGCAGGGAGAAGTTATTTCACGATAAATGGCGTTGAAGCAGAGGTGCGGAGCCTTGACGGACAGAACATGTTGGGGGCAGATTTGTCTGAAGCCACAAAGTAAGGGGGAAAAAAACTGAGAGAAGGAGGTAGGGAGGGAAATGATGAGGGAGCGAGAGGGAGAAAGGGAAGCCAGACACCAGGTGCTTTCATTAGCAGAAATTGTGAACATACAGTCTGTTTAAAATGGAGCAGAGGTCTGGTTTGTAGGTCTGAACATGAAAAGAGCATCTTCAAAAGGCAGAGAAGTGAAGAGTTTTCACGGTCACAGAATGTAAACATATTTCAAACATTGCCGAGGTCAGGCTCGAGGGTCAGGAGATGAAAAAAAAAGGAAAAAAGGAAAGGGGGGTCGAGGTGGAGGCTTTGGGGCTGTAACAGAACAAACTGTTGAAATGGATCAAAGGTCACGTTAAGGTGTCGGGCAATAAAACGCGCAACGTGGAAGCAGCGCTGAAAGGGAGACCAACGGGGCGAGAGGTGTCATGACATCTGACCGTGCCTTCACAAAGAGAAATGGGTAGGCATTCAAAAACAAAGGGTGTGGAAAGAGCAAGAGGAGGGAGCGTGAAATATATTTTGTTTGGAGTTCCTGTGTGGGCACGAGGTTAAGGATGAAAGTTGCATGGAGGGCCGCCATTGAAACCAAAGCATTACCACAAATACTGTGTCTCTGCACACCGTAAGATCAATCTGCACAGAAATAACACCCGTTTACACCTGCAAATTGCGTGCAGTGCACACACCAGTCAGGTGACCTTGGTCTTCATCCATTGTCAGGTGACATCATTGCTAGTGTTACAAAATGAATCTATAACGGTTGCAGTTGCGGGTTAAGCAGCAAAAGTACTTGGTTAGGTTTAGGAAAAAAATATGTTACACACCCTGTTTGCCAGAATCAGCTTTGGGAATGTCGATATGTTCCATTTCCTTATATTACTTTATATTAAAATTGATCTTGTGACAACACTGTGCTCAACATCTGGTTAGGTTCAGGCACAAAACCTTAGGGTTAGGAAAACATCATCTTTTGGCTTTAAATACTTGCTTTGGTCAGGACAAACGCAGCTGGAGATTTCCCCACTTCCTGTCTAAAATGTCTGGTTTCTGTCTCCTCAAACACACCTGGTCATTTTTCAGAGGTCCTCTCAAAAATATCCAGTGTTAGAGTTATAGAAAGATCATGTCTTTGCTTAAAAGTCCTGCTTCGGTCGCCACAACCATGGCTGGAGAAGATGGAGATGTTTGCTTCAAAAATATCTGGTTTCTGTCTCCACAAACGCGGCTGGAAATTTCCCAGAGGTCTCCTTATTTTAAAAAATGAAATAACGAAACTGTACCGCAGGGATGCTGGAAATCAGTCACAACTGCAGGTCAATCTGTATGGTCACATCATAGTAAATAGTGCACAAGAGTAACACCTGACAGATCAACAATGTCAAGCCCAAGCAATGTAACAAAATGGAATAGGTCCACTGCCACGTGTGTGGGCATTTGAGCGCAAACATTTGTAGAGTTGCAGATTTTCGCATGCACATTTGACGGATGACAGGGTAATGAGTACCTCTGCCCTATGAATTGACAGTTTTTTAAGACCATGCACACTCACAGAGAGATATGAGAGACTTGGAAAAGTAAAAATAACAAGTGAAAAACAAAATGAAAAGAGGAGCGATTTTCTCCTCCCACCAATATAAGGTCAATTCGGCCATTTTAACAAGACCTCCACTGACAATCGAATGCCATTGAAATGAATAAAAGTGCTCGAGGCACTTGAGCGAAAGCTCGGGAGGGGGTAAGACCGCGAAAAATAAGAATAAGGCAAGGAAAAGAAAGCGTGAAATAACGAGGAGATGGGGGATGACACAAGAAGTGAATGAGAAAACCTGAGTCTGAAACAACAAAAGGGACACAGGAAATGATAAAGACGCGAAACCACGGGGGAGTAAGAGTGAGAAACAAGATGATAGGGACAAGGCACTGAGAAAATGTGAGAGCGGCTCGTAACATCTGCTGCTGGTTGTAAAAAAAAAAAGGTTTTCTAAAAGGTCAGATTCGTGGTAGGCCATTTAGGGATAAGTGCGGCAGCGCTAGTCGGGGTCTTTGCTGCCTTTAGGCAAATAAAGGGGTTTGAAATCCAACAGTTAACCCTACGTGCCACGGGGGGAATGGAACGATGTCACCGAAATCAGCACATGACTTTTTATCAAACATCACCATTTGTCATTTTTTACAGTGGATGCGAGGATGGGGAGATGCTGCCAACGGCGGGCCTGACTCAAACCCCTCAGGACAGCGCGATGTATGCAAATTAGGTTTGAGAAGTCATCACTCAGAACGCTCATCCTCCGCTCTCTGTAGCTCGGCCTCCTACCTGGGAAAAGGAGTCGTTATCGAAATGACACGGTGGTCTTTGTGCGTGGCATTAGCGTCCCTTCTGTTAATGGCTCCTCAAGTGGATATGACAAGTGTTGACGCTGATATCGCTGACTGAATTAAATGCTCTGCACTGTAGTTGCGCGGGTTGTGGTTGGTGAATTGTCGAGTTAAGAGCAGCCTCTCTTTTACCCAGTTTACTTGTCTGCCTTGTAGAAGGCGTTTTCATACACTGCACAGATCTGACCTTGTAACACATCCCAGAAAGTATCCTTAATAATATGACAGGGTAAAGGTACATATTAAAATACAGTAACTGTTGTGTAAATTTAATTTTAGGAATAGTGGTGTGTGAACTCATTTTGAACGCATTTTGTTTAGCTTCGCTTGCTCACGTGCGCTCACATGAATCCAGTTTGGAATTATTTTTCCATTACACTGTACTCACGAGCAGTGGGTGTCATAATTGCAGTGGCAGGCTGAGACTTGAGAGTCTCGCACACTCTAATAATCAACACCATTTGTGTCAGCGGCTCCATCAGATGGCACGGGCGGCGTTTGGGATCGCTGTGCTCGCTGTTCTCGGCTGTATTAACCTCGTTCCAAGTGTGGTTGTGTGCCTGCCAAAGGCTGTTTAACTCTAAGTGGTAATTATGCCGTGTTAAACTGATGTGACATTTCCCACACATCAGCGCAGCATATGTCTCCATTACAATGCGTTTCGGCTCAACATGTAACAGCAAAAATCGAGAAGTCTGACACGCCGCAGTTTCTTTATGTCACTGCTGGTTAAGGCCGGTGCCATTAAAGGCTATTTAGGCCACTTTACATTAGACCTGTTGATTCGGTGCAGCTGGAGGACAGATCCTGATCGGGGGGGAGTGATGGGCAGCATACTGTCTAGTGGTGATTACTGCTTATGGCTATTGGACTCCTGTGTGGTGAGGCTAGATTTGCTGGAGAGGCTTGTCTGTTTGTGTTTTATGATCTGGTATCACGTACCTGGTTCAGGTTAAGTTAACTTGGTAAAGATGGCTTATGTTTACAGGTGAGGAGGATTTGGATGTCAAGTTAAGGTTCAGCGTTTGACATTTTTGGAACTCTGCCTTTTAATTTTCTTAGCCAAAGCTGGATGAGGCGACCGGTACCACTGCTGGGGCTGTGGAAGCTGTACATATTGTATGTCTGTATGCTTGTCTACATGCTACTGTGACAAGTGAATTTCCCCGATGTGGGATGAATAAAAGTCTCAAGTCTAAAGTCATGTCTGTGCTAAAGAGGCACCAGCTGCCAGTTAGCTTAGCTTAGCACAAAGACTGCTGTTCATATTTAGCTCACAAACTTGAGAGTGGTATCAATCTTCTCATCTCAGCCTTGCCAGGAAAGTAAATAACATTATTTTCCAAAACACAAGACGGACGTTCAGTGTGATAATCGTCAGGACTCAATGATATTGTCCCGTCTCTGTCCCACCACACATTATAATCTTAATTTTCACAAGAAGTCCATTTTCCTCCGAGCTCTCACCAGACTCTCACTGACCACAGTGCATATTAATGAATGTCAGGTTACATCATTTGCCTTAAACTGGAGGTGCTTATATTATGAGGGAGAAGTTAGTTACATAACATGTGATTACCTTGGACAAAAATTGAATCGGTCGTGTGACGAACGCGCTCTCAGTTTTCAAAATCTTCTAATGTGTCTGTTGAACCTGTGTGCGCCTCTGGGAAATGGATGGAAGGAAGGTGTTGCCCTATCACGTCGCTGTCTTGTGACTGTATGACATTTGAGGAACAAGAAAGAGTATTAATGGCTCTGGGCCACATGGCCACACACACACGTACGTACAGGCCTTGGTGTGGTGATGGAATGTTTGAGACCATATTTTAACATGGTGACGGATTCCTTAAACATTGCTTTTAAAAGAAAACCTTTAAAATTCTCATATTGTTCTCAAAATTGTGGGATTCATAATTTTTACAGGAGCAATTTATACTTTAAATACGAAAAAAAATCTGTACCTTCATTTATTATCCATTTATCTATCTTTAAAGGCAAATCTAACTGCGGGCAGTGAAGAAGCATCTGACAAAAAAGGCAGGAGACTGAGTACCCAAGAAAAAACTAAGAATACAAAACTAAGAACAAACCACAGACGGATTAGGAACACAAAGCTGGAACACAGGACACACAAACGCTGACAAACTGAGGAAAACAGACAAACTGACAGAGTAAGGGAAAAACACAGGGATTAAACACACTGGGCTGATTAACCAACCAAAAAGAAAAAACAAAAAGAAAAAAAAAACGCAGCCGTAAACAGGCAGGAAGAATCCAAAGACAGGAAGTGTAAAGAAAGCACCACACATGAGGTGAGAACTTCCAAAATAAAATAGGAAATAACTGAGCAAAAGCCCAAAAGCACAGATATGTTGAAAGTTGACATTTTCTGTATGCTGCAAATTGATGTTCCGAAAGGGCTGATCATCATGAAGAAGCTGAAGGGTACACCCTTTTGAAATGCAACAATATTTTGATGAGCAAAAACAAGTTGAGCGATTCATTCTTAAGTGGCAAAAAACCTTGGTTCATGGTGAAAAGAAATATCTGTTGGGGGCTTTTCAAGCAAAGCACAAAGACGTTGAATCTTCTCTTGTAAACGCACATGAAGAGAGCGGAGCACATTTTCTAATGCGACTGTTTCTACCAGTTCCCATCTCAGCACTGGTCCACGGACCTCTCTCCTCTTTCCAAAGGAGAAGTAATAATGTTAAGAGAGTGGGCGAGTAAAGCTCCTGTTAAGTGGCAGAGACAATCAGAGAGTGTGTGTCAGCCTTGATATCTGAGCTGCTCCCAATCCCCTGCGTTAATAAGGGAGGGAGAGGAATTCAATACACTCATAGATAAAATAAGTCCACTGAAACCTGTTGCCAATTACCAGGCTGCGGCCATCCCTGGAGTTTTCGTGTGTGTGTGTGTGTGTGTGTGTGTGTGTGTGTGTGTGTGTGTGTGTGTGCGCACACTCGAAGCTACATGTGTGCCAGTGCACATGTTATAGTCCTGCAGATCACGTGTTACATGTGTGTACATATGTATTTGCTCATTTGTCAGATGATGTCTGTTCACTGCTGGTATCACTAGACTTCACACTGCACAGTTTTTGACCATGTTTCCATCTGTGGATTCTCTCATCCATAATCTTGAGAGAATAAAGGCTTTGGAGGAAGAAATAAGACAGGGAGAGACCACGATGAAGAAGAAAAAATAAGGCCTCGAGAGGAAAAGCTAACTGGACTGAGGTATTGTGGGTCTATTCAAAAGATAACACGCTCATGGAGGTGCACAGAAACCAAATGCAATAAATGGAAGACTGTGTGATGGAAGAAGGAGAAAAATGGCAAATTGAATGGACCGTTAAAAAAATGGAGAGAGTGATTAGCTCCTTATCTATGTTTACGATCGTGAGGAGAAAAGCAATATAAAGAGAACACTTATTTGTTTAGTTCAGGAAGCAATTCTGTTATTTTAAAGGTGCACTACGTAGTTTTGGAGGAAGAGGTTTTGCCTGAAAGATGTTTTATGTTTAAACAAACTGCCTTTGTTTTCATGACTGAATACACAAAGGGAGGACAACACATCTTTACTCTGTTTTATTTAGTGTTAATTGTTTATATGTGGCAGACCCTGCCACCTGTCTAGCTTCAAACAGACTTCTGGGGACCTTATTTTCCTCTGAGTACAGCTTGTTCATTCAGCGACGGAAAAAAAATAATGTTCCTGAGTATGTATTTTACCTTTTTTAATATTTTAAATATCAAAACTGGAGTCTGAATGTTAAAAAAAAAATGTTTCTGCAAAGGAAGAAAAAGAAGCGTGAGGAGAAGATGGGAGAAGTGAGTGCAGAGGCAGAAAAAGCTTTTAAAGGCTAAATGATGAATTGAATAATCTCCTTTAATCCTCTAAAGTACTCTTCCCACGAGTGTGTATCTTGAGAGGATGACTTAAATAATATTTGTGATCCGAAGATGACAGAATTTCTTTTTTTTTCTTTTTCCTCTGCGAGGCAACATGAATATATAAACCCCTCCATCACTTTGAGCCGCTCGGCTGTGCGTTCGCCGGGGCATGCGTGCGTACGTGTGACGCGCAGCAGGTGGGGAAAGATTTCTGTATGGTTAACGTGAAAAAAACAAAACAAAACGTGTGTCTGTATAAGAGCTCTTGTGTGCAGTCCGGTGGGTAAAATAAGCATTGATTTTTTTTTTTTTTTTGTTTCAGACCAGCTGGGGTTGTCAGGTCCTTTCGTCGGATCAATAATTTCAGCACATTACGGCGCTCATACAGTAGCTTACCAGCGAGGGAATGAGTCACTCTGTTTGTCTGGTTGGCTGCATATGTGTGTGTGCGTGTGTTAGTATTGCAGGGGGCTCATCCACAAGTTCGCCTTTTTTTTCGTCTTTTACCAAAATTGGCAGGAGAAAAATGTTTCATGACTCTTTGATCGATCAATGCCATTAATCAAACCGTCGAGCGCGTGTGTTCGCTTTTGGTGAGCGTGTGTGTGTGTGTGTTTGTCTCCAAGTTTTTGGGGAGAAGACTGAAAATTGAAACTAAAAACTGGACTGAAGATTGAATTTGTGCATCCAACTGTGAGCACAAGAGCAGCGGAGGGAAAAAAAAAAGTTCGGAAATTCTTTGTTTACTTATGTAAAAAGTTGCAATACTGTAGGAACAAGATTTTCTTGTCTGCAGCGAGTGAGGTAAATCAAATCTGACAGTGAAAATGACTCTCTGGGACTTGATTTTATCTTACTGGATCCACTTTTTCTGCTTCCTATTGTCTCCTTTTGTCCCAAACCAACAATAAATCCCTCAACCAGATTCTCACATGCTATAACCCTTGTTGTACATTACAGTCAAGGGTATGGTATGGTATCATATGGTATCACATTTTATACCATGGTCTAGGGGAATACTTGATTCTGATTGGGTGCAGGGTGTCCATTAATCCCTGATATATGGACACCTACTAAGTTGTTCCAGTCAAATTGTCCGTTCACCGCTCTAAATTAATGCGCTAGCTTGTGTATCAATAAAAAGAATCGAAACGTTAGAATTTAGTGAGCAGACAGCCCTACAATTCGGAGGGACTTACTGGCAGCAGCCTGTTTAGCCTGGGTGACTCGAAGGAATACTTACTGACTCCTGAATGTATGTTTATCCCTGGCTAAAGTTAGCAAGCAAGCTAGGAGCACACGACACGTGGTTTAGACAACTTTGGGACCAGCTGGAGTCTGGAAGCACGGAGACCTCGGGGTGATTTTCAGCCGTATTTCTGGCAACCAAAGCAGGTTGTTTCTGCTATATGTTAACAATATGTTTTCCTAACCATGACAAGTATGTTTAGTGTCTAAGCCTAACCGTCGCAAAGACATTTCAAAAGTAACCTGTGCTAATGTACATCCACAATAACTATGTTGAACAGTCCTTATTTGAGTATCAAACCTTCCTAAATGTGCTTCCTTTCTTTCCGCCTCACAGGATCATTATCATGGCTCATGGCTGCACTCCACTGTTGTTACGCATGTTCAGTTGTGACAGTTATTTTTTTGACGGACGTGCACATCCTCACGTACAGCCTGTTCGGTCCCCCGATAAATCCTTCATGCTGTCAGGGCCTCTGGGAGCGGGGAATGAGACGGAGAGATAAACGATGTAAGGATGAAGATTAGAGGGAGAGACTGGGGGGGGGAGCAACAAACAGGAAATGAGACAACAGGAGTGGAGGAGCTGCGGGTTTACGGAGATAGGCGCCGTGAGAGAGTGAGGCGGATCAGGAGATGTGGCTGTGAGCAACGCTGCGTCGTAGAAGAGAGAAGTGACAGCGAGATGGAGGATCGAACACTCTGGAAAGACAGAGCGCAATGAAAGAAGTCTTGCAATGAATTAGACGATGAGTGGTAGACGAAAAGAATCCCAATGAGCAGGTTGACACCTTGCATGGCAGCAACAAATGTGTGAATGTGGCATGTGTTGTAAAAGTAATCTGAGTCGTCGGTATTCTGGTAAAGCGTGATCTAAATAGAACCCTTTTGCCATTTGTAAGGATACTTTTAGGAAAACTAGTAATAATTATGTTTATCCTCAATATAAACAGTGATAACCACATTTTATTTTGAAGTCCAACCATTATTTATTATACCATTTGTTGGTTTGCGAGCAGGATTACACAAAAACTACAATACGGACCTCTACAAAACTCGGTTGGAGGATGAGTCATGGCCCAGAATACAGCAGACACCATTAACACTGAGAGCAGATCCAGAAAAAGATAATCAGTATGGCAGTGCAGTGGTTAGCGCTGTTGTCCCACAGCAAGAGGAACCTGGATTTGAGTCCTGGTTGGTAGTTTGGTTCTCTCCTCCCAAGATCCAAAGATATACAAGGTTCATCGGTTATTCTAAATTGTCCATATGTGTGTGAATGTGAGCGTGAATGGTTGTTTGTCCCTATATGTCAGCCCTGTCGTGAACTAGCGACTAGGCCAGGGTGTATTTCAGTGTCAGCTGGGACCGGCTCCAGCCCTCCCTGTGACCCTGGACGGGATAAGTGGTTTCAGATAATGGATGAATGGATCCAGGAGTTTTTCTCAGTTTGTTCTCACTTCATTGCCAGATAGGGAATGTTTCATCATTTCTGTTAATTTCTGCATGGATTTTGATGAATTACATGAGAGCCTATAACTGGTAAATTTAATCTGTTGGTGTTTTAAAATCGATGAGTGATGCAGGGCTATTGAGTTTGGTATTGAGTGAGGCTTGATTGAATTAATGGAGATTGTTGCGCTCTCTACCAATCGCCATTCTAGTTTATCAAATTATTTTATTTCCTGAAGAGGCAAACAATAACTAGGATGCTAATTCGACAGCTACGTTTACAAGCCAAGAGATATCTATGGTTTTCAGATTATATCAAGCAACTTACTGATGAGTAATAGCTGCCAAAACGCTAGAAATGTCTGCATGAAATGAGCTGTGTACGCTTGGCATTGAATCAGACAGAGTCCTATCACTTCCTGTACCGTCAGGCCCAGTTGTCTACAAAACCCTCTTCGAGTTAGTCCTCACATGCCAGTGCCGTCGACCGAGGCACTGGCCTAGAACTGGAGTTCGTCCTGGGGCACTGCACTGTGACCGCCCGCCGCTCCTCAGGGTTAAGCGAAGATAACAAGTTTCACTACATTCTGCCGGGTATGATTGTGAAAAGTACTCCTACATGGAGGTACAACTTTGTCTCGGTCCATTTTAGATCACTGTTGCCTGTCAGTCGGATGCAAAACAACCCTCATCCCACCGCACCATTTCAATCCCAATATTCCCCTGTGCCAGACGCAGTTAGAATGTCATTTATCCCACTAAGATTTAGCAAACAGTGAAGTGACTTTTGTGCACATATTTGCACATTTCTGCTTCCCGTTTCGTTATACTTGTGTTTTTATATATACCTTATAGCAGATAGTCGTTTACTTGCTTATCAATGTTGAAATACTCATAAGATTTATGGACTTCACATTGTGTGTGTGTATGGGTGTGTGTGGTCCAGAATGTATTTGATAGTGCCACTGAAAGACAAGAAACAAGATTAATATCCAGTAATCATCCCCCCTCAATAAAGTCCACATTGACAGATGAATCCACAGCTGTCAGAGATGTCTGACAGCTAAAAAGGAAGCTGCAGAATATTAACCAGCGTATAGCCTGCGGCACACGGGATCATAATGTATATAAACCTTTTTAGCCAATCTAAAGGGGATCATGCAAATGAAATGGGAGGAGACGGGATCAAAGTGGGTTTAGTGCCACTCGACACAGGGAGGCTTCTTTACACTCCGTGCTCCCTCCGCACTGCTGCTGCAGTCGGCTGTCATCGCCCCGCCGCCGCCGACAGATGGCGCTGTGGTACTTCAGTTTACTCCCACCAATTCCCGACCGGCATTTGGAGCCAGCAGACGGGGAACGGTGAGCTGGAGCACCATCGGTGAGATGGAATTCGCAGACAAAAGCACACTTACATCTAAAAAAGCAGCGTGTTTATGCAACTGAGACATTGGATTATGCAACTAAGACATCCCCCCCTGCCTGCCTCTCTGCTGTCCAGTCAGGAGGCGAGCGCGGTTGGCTGGCTGGCGTGCGCGTGAGGGGGAAGATTTGTGCGAGGACGGTTATGTGCTGAGCTTTAAAAAGTGCAATTTGGATTTCTCGACTTTTATGTGCTCCCACACCCTGTGTCAGCGTGTCTCTGCTGCTCCCCTCTCCTCTTACTTTTTACGGTTCCTATATTTGAGAAGGACGAGTTTGATACTGTGGCTGCATGCCCCGGCTCTCGGTCTCGCTGTCTGTCTCTCCGCGTTTCCCACTTTCTATGATATCCATTTTCAGCCTGTCTCCTTCTCTTTCACTCACACTCTCTCTCTCTCCCTCGCCGTCTCGAGTCTTTTTGTGTTTCTGGCTTATTTCATTCATTTTTTATTTTTTTTTTTCGCAGAACAATCGCTTCTTTTTGTCACAGGAATATCTATCGTGGACTCTATTCTAGTCTTCCCTCTCTAGCGGAAAAATAACGCCTGTCACCATGTGATATGCACACAAGTGCATGTTTTGCACACCACGCAGACACGGAAATTGGTTGCACCGCAGGCTTATGGTACACACATGTGGGACAAAATAAAGAATCACACGCACAAAAAGAATCACACACACAAACGCAGGATGCGGGTTGAGTCAATTTGCAAAGAAGGTGGCAAACAGTGTCCAGTGTAGTAAACATGAGCAGAGAAAGTATTCAAAACGTGGGTGGTACAATTTTATTGGATGTTTTGGGGTTCTTGCCTACATTTTTTTAAAAAAGTGAATTGGTTATATTATGTATTCTGGTGCAGGTGGTTTGATATATTGTATGTCTGTAGTAAAAATAGAAAAATGGTCAGTATGCCCATATTTTACAATTCTGTCCAGCAAAAGTGCCCAAGATAACACATTCGAAGTTTCTAAAAAGCCAGAAGTATGTAAATTGATTCACTGACTAATTTATAATAGCTTCATGGCACAGGCTCATGATAGATGGTGTTTTTTTTGGCTAAAAATACTAATTTGTTAACATTTCATATGGAAAATAACTGAAAACCACAAAATTCAATGAGATATGTAAATTAATGTGACATAATTAATCACCAACAATGACTTCTGCTGTTTTTTTTCCTATTTAGTACATTTAATAATCATCTAATGTAATGCTAACACTACAACACTAATGAAAAATACAATCTAGAGCTCTTCCTTGCCTTAATACCCTTCATCACTTCTTGATTATTTCACTTGTTCCCTCTTTAACTCCTCGCTTAATCTCTCCCTCTGTTTTTAGTCTCCTTTGCCATCTTTGTCTCCTCTTTCCTGTCATGTTTCCCTTCCTCCTGTCGAGTTTACTCTCTGTGCTTAAGGCTTTTTGTTGTTTTTTTGGCTGGCTTCAGTGACTAGTCTATGTGTTTGTGTGTGCGCGCTGTGTGTCAAGGTAGCATTAAAAAAATGTGTATGGAGCACTCTCTCAATAAGCAACTGGAATGGATTTTTATAGCTAATGAAGCACAGATGCAGCACAGAGTGAATGGCCCAACCCTAGTATAATGGCTGTGACACTTACAGTAGTAAATACGCTCTTGCTTAAATACCGAGATTACCTTTCAATGAAACCCCTTTGAACGCAATTTGTGTCACACTTTGAGTCACATTATGCAACACATTTAAAAAGCCACAAATAATAAGAAGGACATGCGCTGAATGGCTGCATATTATGTGTGTCCTTCAAGGAAAAAAGTCAATTCTCTCTTCACGCTAAGCCCTGGATAATGGATCGTAAATGTCACCAAGGCACAAGAAACAGCCAACCCCTCATCACCCCCACATTATACCACCATATCACAAACACACCAACATACCAGTGCTCCCCATGCATATGATTTATTTTGGCAGCACACAGTCTCAGAGGAATCACTGTGCTGGTGTCACAGGTGCTCCACGATAAAGGCACTCTGCTGCAGGGCTGATAGTCGCACACTCTCTTCAGCTCAGTAAGGTTAGCAGAGGAGCGCTGTTGGATGGCTTGCAGGGCAACGAGGGCGGCAGGGAGCTTTGTTCGTTTAGTTCTATTGCGACATCCATCAGTTGCCACGCCTTAACCATACTGTTGTTTAAAGCAGCTAAGGCATAACTGTAGGCCCCACCTCGCAAGCGTGACTCAGAGGATCCACTGCCAACGCCTTGGTGCCAGACACCACGGGGGAAAACCCCCCGTGGTCCTGTGTTCATGCCTCGATGGGTCGGAGCCAGGTTCGATCCGCGGTGGAGCCTCCATGGATTGGACTTGCTCCCGCATGTCCCACGGATGGCTGATCAAATTGGGATCTGGGTGGCAGCCATATTGAGGCTTTGAGCTCTTTGTCATGTTCTTAGGGTCCACTACTACCAGGGAGGGCCGTTGCAATGAGGGGGGATACTTGGCTTGCAATGGTGTCAGGGTATGTGGTACATGTTAAGGGGACCCAAGGTTTCCCAGCAGAACCTGGGATTTTAATGAGATGACGAACATCAGTCACTTCACCTCACAGGTACATTAGGAACCTGCATGTATCTTTCAGCATGAATGGTGCCTTCACAGATGTGCAAGTTTCCCATGCCATGTCCAATAAAACACCCACATACCATCGCAGATGCTGGAGAATTCAGAAGCATTTCTGGGTGTTGTTGCTGATGTATGACTTTAGCTTTGCGTTGCAGAGTACTTGCAGCTGACCTTGCAATTGCAGATGCCGCAACAAACTATCCTTACCAACGAAGGTTTTTCAAAGTGTTCCTGAGCCAATTTAGAAATATCTTGTCAATGATTGTTGGTTTTTTAAAGTGGTGCTTCCTGAGGGTTCGAAGGTCGTGGGCGGTTTAATCACAAAGTGTTGAACCTCACCCCATCCTTGCTTGTGAACGACCGAGCCTTTCACAAAGTGTACAAAACAATCAGATGTTGCATAACTCGCTTGCTTGGCTTCAGCTTTATACTATAAAATGTCAATGTTTATTTGAATTTTCAAAACTCAAAGAGATTTTGATGCTGACAGCTTCTGGCCACTCTAAATCCTTCCTTTGATAGACCCAGCTCCATTCATCCAACAAACCATAAAACTTCCAGAGTTCCCTGCTTTGCTTCTTCCTCTGCTACCATCTCTGTGTTAAACACAAATCCCTCATTATCTTCATCAGCGCAAGTGGAGTGAAGGTGTCTCTTCACCTTGTCTGTCTGGCTTTAGCTAATTCATTCATGCCTTCTTTACTTCTCTTGACTTTGATTCTCACGCCGCCTCTGTCTTCCCTAATTCCCACACTCTTATTTCATTACTCATTTTTTTTTTCACACTCCTGCCTGGTTATTCCCTCTTTCTTTTTTTTTCTTTCAAGTCTGACACCTCCTTCTTCTCTTCCGTGAAAAAACAAAATTCAAAATCATCATTCAAGAGAGAATGGAGATTATTTAACCAAATTAAAATACCCAGCGATGACGCCATTCATTTAGTCCCATTCCTCCGGCCTTAGAATAATGATTCATGACATATTCATTAAGTGAGTGTCTGCTGTTCTTACGCTACACAGACGTTCACTCGCACAAAAGATACAATAAGCAATCATGGTCATTACACACAACAGAGGTAACCACATTCACAGCCTATACACAGAGGACTCCACACGCACAGTCACTCAGACATTACAGGGACGAGGCGTACAGCAACTTTATGTAATTGCGATGGCAGGAACGCTGCGCGTAAACACGGATTGTGACGTGTGGAGCAAAACCGGAGTCTTTTATGAAGCGCTGGAGCTAGGTGAACACGATATCACAAGATCCAAGCCCTCAGGGGAGTACATGTTCCCTTGTTCGCTGTACAACAGCAGCACCGACAGCTGTTGTGTGTATGACGTGTGTGTATTGTGCATTGTAGTATTCAGTATGTGGGCAAGGTGTCTGAGTTTGCATGAAGGACCGCGAGCGACTGCAGCTTCACGTGGCGGAGCGTGTGCACGAGCCGCCCCGTGTTGTTTTTTTTTTTTTTTGTATTTACAGGTGTTGGGGAACGATTGGAAAAAAACAAAACTAAATGATGGTGATGGATGATGTGGAGGATCCATAACTCACTTTAGGTTCATTTCCTGGAAGACGATCGTGATATGAAAAACTTGTTTGCTCAGCCAACCCCCCCTTGCTGAAATGAGTGAGTCAGCCTGTGGCGAGTAAAGTATCAATACAAGATACAACCTTTGCTTTCATAACGACACTTCTCCCGTCTGCTCTATAGGAACTATCAGCAGGGAGCAAAGCGGTGATGTGGTGGAAGTCCTCAGAATTCATATTATTGCAAGGAATGAAAATGAACTCAATGCGGACGTGAGTACAGCACAATCAACACGGCTAAATGCTTGCTCGGAGGCAGAATGTAAATTGCACAAACTGGCGTCACACTGTTAATAAGTGACTTAACCCCACAGTTCTCTTTGGTTGAATAAAGTCTGGATGTGACTAAGGTTCAGCATCCTTGCACAAAATGGTGATTTTCCAGTGATTTTGCTGCTGCCGAGCTGAATGAAAAGGGCCACGAAGGGCATGTGCTTATCAGATGGAGATGGTGTGTGAGATTGGGAAGTCTCGGGGCATTTTCCTGTTCTTGACTGACAGACCAGTTTGCACACCGAAGTGCGATTCTGACTTGTGTATTTTACACAATAAAGAAATGGCGAATCACTATTATGCATACCCCTACTTTGTCAAACCGCAGTACAGTAAATCATGTTTCCATATCCTATGCCTGTCTGCATTAATCTCCCCAGCCCAGTCAGGAGCTTGAAAATCCATGCGGCTCATATAGAGTGAGTGGAAATGGAGGTGGGCGCTGTATGAATACCTATTGTGTTTATTACAGCGCACAACACCAAACAATGGCTGTTTTTTTGTGTGGCTGGGGAAGGGTAAGCATAAATAATCAGTATACCCATTAGCCGTGCTTGCACTAAACACTGGCAGCTACAAAAGGCAAGTTAACAATGAACCACGACAAATTAGGCGTGAGCCGAGAAGATAATCCGTGGCCCCGAGTGGAGACTTTGCCTCAGTAGGTGAGAGTGGGTGCCAAAACATTCAACACGTTTCCTTGACCCTGATGGAAAATGTCATGAGGTTAGGCAAGATGTGACACAGAATCGTAAGGTGCTAAGAGAAGATCTGACTGCACTTTCACAACAAAACTGTTGGGATGTTATTTTCTCCTTTCCCTTTGTAGAGGATGGTCCAGTGTACCCTATGTCAAATGGGAAGAACGGAAGCATACACAGACTTGCTCTTATCACAAGAAATGGTGCATTCATTTGCTGTTGGAATTATTGGAAAAAAAACACGAGTTGTCTGGAATTAAATTTGGAGTAAGTTGTAGTAAGATCCAACCAGGTTCTCTGCTTAAATGAGCATTTTTAACTCTGATTCAGAACAGCACACTGCATGTAGGATACTAAACACAAAGTTAAAGTTTGCCTCGATAGATAAGAAGATAGCTCTCGCAGCAAAAATATATTAAATCACAAAACTCACTCTCTGCTATGCTAAAGTAGTTAAAGAGTACACATACACTACACGTATGCAATGTCAGCCAGTTAGTCAGTGCGTTAATGTTATAACAGTTATTCAGGACCTCTATATGAATCCCTCACTGGAATGAAAACTGCAGTGTAGTGATACAGTTCAACTCAATTCAATTCAAAACTGTGACAAAGCTTAACTTTTTTTTTGTAATGATTTTCTCTTTTTCTTGACACCGTCTCTCTCTCTTTCACCCTCTCTCTGAAACACAGACAGACACATTGTGAATAGGTCACAAGAGAGTAATTTGTCATGATTAGCAGATGGCTACTGGCAGACCATTCAAACTCCTTTATCCACTGCTGCAAGGTGCAAAGTGATGAAGTCAGATAGAGAGAGAGGAGGTCAAGAACAAGTAACTGTGTGTTTCTGTTCAGATTGTACTTCCATCAAACTATAACATGATCATCAGTCTTTACCTCGTGGCACATTTCTCAGCCAGTCATTTACACACTGAAAGCACTTCCCAGCTTCGGCAGTTACTAATGATATATCACAGATGTACATATTAATGCTGTTTTAATACAATAACCTTTCCCATAAAGGCTCTTTTTGCAGTAAAATTGATTGAACAGTGGGACCGATGCATATATGGTGGATGCCATAAGTTGTAGCTAAATCAAAACATATTTCAGTTTTAGGAAGTTGCAAAAGTCAACTTTTGATTGTTCTCAGACTCCATATTTTATGAATGTTCTGCAAATTTACCAACAATATAAAAACGGCAGAATCTTTATTCGGCCCAATAACTCCTATATCCAAACAAATGATCTCACCTCTGATACAGACAAAGGAGGTGTGCACAGAGACTTTAAAGATGTAAGAGCCAGCGGGCAAACACCGTCCCGCACATCTAATGGGGTAATTGGCCTGTCAGCGTGCAACTGAGGCTCCCTTTGACCCATAATGGCCATGCTTACCAATACTTTGACCTTGAGCAGGGGCCATGATAAAAGAGGCTAATTTCCAGGGTGTGGGAGGCCACTTTGATGCATGGCATCATTTTGAGCCCGCTCTGAGAGGCTCTTGGGACGTTCTGTGTACCACTAAAGGTCAGTTGAAAAAGGTCACACGTTGACAGAATACACAAATAACAATAAATATCGAGCATATGGGAGAGGTTTTGTGATTGTGGGCATGGAAAAAGATCGTGTGTGCATTTTTCAAACATACAAACATACAATGAAAGCAAGTCTGGTGGTATTTTGTTTCCTGACCTGGTTAAATGACCATACAAGTTGCACATATAATATACAATTATGAACTTTATTATGGTTTTATTATGGCCTTTTCTTTTAAAAGCGCACAAAACCACCCACACACACAACTTTTACACATCCTGACCATATGTTGTTGTAACTCAAATGACATCTGAGTTCTATATGTGAAACTAAGTAATCTCAGTTTGTCATCTACATTTCCCTAGAGCTTGATATGACACAACACATTTTCCCTCTCCACACCAAGTGCAGCTTGGCCGAGAAACTTTCCAGACAAGCATCAGATTTTGGAGACGTCTGAAAGACTAAACGCGCATCTGAGATAACTTATTTCACTTCCGCATAATTCCCCACAGACACAGAATGTTTGTGTAATCTGTGGCATAATTAGACAGTATTAGCAGGACTCCTCTGGAGGGGAGATGGAGGTAGAGATGGCAGCGGAGATACCGGGAGGGGGAACAGGGGGAAGACAACAGGAAACAATAGGGAGGTTGAAGGTAGAGGAGGATGATAAAAGAGTAAAGGAGTCAATGGAGACACAAGGAGAGAGATTAATTAGGCGAGATATTCTGTTTTGTTGGAAATTCTTCCAACATTTGAACTACATTGAACTACATTTGAACTGAACCAGTGGCCTGGAAGTGGTCTCAGACAGATGTCTCTTGCTTTGCAACCATCTAAAAGCGCCCAGCGTTTTTTGCTGAAACCAGAAGGGAACGGTGGTCTAAAAGTTCACTAAAACAGTGGTTTCTTTCTTGGCAGCCATATGTAAAAGTACCTGGTCTCGTTGAGTAGATCGGAAAGTGAGGGGTGGTCTCAAACGGTGGCCTCTTGCTTCGCAGCCATCAAAAATGCCGGTTGAAACTGGAAGAGAGCCGTGGTCTTGAAGTTCATTCAAACTGTTTTTTTGTTAAAAAAGGAAAAACGAAAGCTGGTCTCAAAATGGTCTCAAACAGCGGTCTCTCGCTTGGCATCAGTCTCAAAATACATCAATAAGTTGGTTTAGTTGTGAAGCGAACATCTCAAAGTTCACTTAAACAGTGGCCTCTCTTGGCAGCCATTTCTAGAAGCACCTGGCTTTCTTGATCAGGAAGTGAAAGGCGGTCTCAAACACGGCAGTTCTTTTGGCTGAAACGGGAAGCGAACGCTCGTCTCAACAAGTGGCATCCTGCTTGGCACTGTCTCGCCCGGCTGTTCCGCTCTCCTCCTGATAAGAGAATTACGTAAACTCAGCGCAAGATGATCTTAACCTCTTTATCCTATTGACGTAAAGTGTGTTTAAACGTACGCATTCACATGTCTGAGTGCGACCGTGTGTGCGCGGGTGCATGCGTGTGTCAGCGTGTGTGAGCTTCTCTTGGCTGCCGACACCAATCTGTGAATAGGAGTGGGATGAGAGAGGCTCTATTTTGGGGTCTGGAGCCACGTCCGTCTGTCAGTGTGGGGAGAGATGATAAACCGTTACACAACGGCGAGGGAGCGACGGAGGCTGAGTAGGTTTTTCGGAAGCTCGTTTGCTAGTTTTTAAAAATACACGTTTCATACGCTGCTTTAGGGGGGTATTGTTTCGAATGAATGCTGATTAAATTCAAAAGTTTAAAAAAAGAAACAGGCGGTGGGGGGGAGGGGGAGAAGAGGCGGATAGAGAGAGAGAGAGAGAGAGAGAGAGAGAGAGAGAGAGAGCCATAAGGAGGCAGAAGGAAATGGCAGCAGCGGAAAGAAGAATGCGCGTCTAACACGTCGGTGTAGCGGATATGTCGACCGATGTTGGCTTCTTGCGTTTTACGCCAGTCGTAGTTCGTCCACCAGAGAGCACCGATTGTCTGTTTTCTTTGCAGTGTGCGAGTGCTGAAACATGTCGCACTCACTCAACTCTTTCACCATTGTTACATATATAGATGAAAATGTAAAAATGTGCTTCAAATGTGAGGTTGGAGTCACTGGACAGGGGGTAAACCAAATGTATGGCCAAAAGTAAAATCTCCTTGGGGGAATTTCTGATCTCTGTCTATACTCTTCCAACCTCATTTTTCAAACAACATACACAGTCACATCTTCCATCAATTATCTGTTGCCCTCAACTAACTTTAAAGTGAACTTTTAATGTAACATGACCCATTATCTTACCAAACAAATACTAACATATTGTTACCAGGTATTTTATCTCATATGTATGTTATTTGTTTCACAAAACCAGTGTGGCAGGCAGAGAAGATACAACAGTTCGGGCATGAGCGTGAAAGAAGTAAAGAAGGGAGGTAACTTGATCCCACACATGGGGGGACGGAGTGCAGTACAAACACGAATAAACAAAAAGAGGCACGCGCCATCAAAATTTCACTGCTTCTCATTGTCACACCCTGGAACGAGCTCTGCGAGGCTTCGCGGCGCAAAGTACCTTTTCTTTTCCATTTGTTCACAGAGGAAGATGAAAAGTACGAACAAAACAAAAGTTTGTGAATCACGGTGAGTGGGAGGGAGAGGGGGCTGCGAGGACCGCGACTCCAGAGGATGTAGAGAGGAAGAGAGACGACAAAAGAGGGAACATGAGTTCCACAGATTGAGTTCTTCTACTCTGGTAGGACGTTATTACACCTGCTCACACACACACACACACACACACACACACACACACACACACACACTGTCACATCTAAGGCTGCATTGTTGCGATCAGGAAAGACAGAATAAATTACTCTGTCTGACTGAGTTTCATGCATGAGTGCGCACACAAACACACACACACACACACACACACACACACACACACGTGCGCGCCCACATCGACATTCACGACCGTGCAAGCATAATGAAGGCTGGTGCTATGAGAAAGAGATACACATGCAGTATACAGATAGGTTACCCATAGAAACATGAATAAAATATAGTATTAAGAGATTTTCTATTTTTTTTAAAAAAAGAAATTAAGATCCAAGTTCACCTGAGACAAGCTGACAAGAGGGAGACTGAAGAGATTATTACACTTCATGAAAAGATAGAAAAAGAGGCGACGCCTCCACCATGCCAAGGCAAGGCTGCTTTCAACATCCGTCACTTACGAACAAAGAGCTAAGTTATGTCATTTTTAAATTCTCTTTCTGACAAATACACTCTTTCAGCCTCACCTTTTACACTGCTTTCAAGGATGTATGATTGAAAACATTCTCCAGTTCATCTGAGAGTGTGCTTAGCTTGGGCTTTTGTCAAGTGACCCCAGAAGGGCTGCATGTACATCATGACAGTCAAAGCTGGGAGGCTGAGTCACAGGAGTTTTACAATGACAAAGCTTATCATTGAAAAGTTATATATTACTTTGTGGTGTGTCTGGAGGGTAAGTTTGTGGAAACAGTAGCGACAGATTTATGGTTTTTATCAGTTTGTCATTGTGTTTGACACACAGTTAAACAGATTATTGCCATTTCAGTATTCAAACTCAAACTTGCCACTGTATGACAAACAAAGCAATTGGTCAGATATTCATTTAAGCACTAGTTTTGTCTATTAAATGTGAAAAAAAACAAACAAAACAAAACTTGAGTGATGTTCTTCTTCAACTAAATAATGAAGACATGTAGTAATTGTTGTAGTGTGGCAAGGATAGTAAAAAAATATACTTTTATTATCCTATTCGACACTTTATAATAACCATCAATAATACATCGGAAATTGATAGTTACATTTTCAGTTAATAGCTTGTTAGCATGTTAGCAAGCATGGTTTATTGTAATGCAGCAACTGATGTTTATGATATTTTGTAAATATTTTGTAGACATTATCTGGAACGCCATCATTAAGTTTAATAAATAGTTAATCAAGCATTTCCATTTTGAAATTGTTAAAATTAATACAACAAACTATTAGATTCAATTAAGAACAAACTCACCATTTATCAGTGAAGGTTGTTATAAAGTCTTAAGATGTATTTATTAACCAGGATCTAAAGTAAATGTTCACTACATAAAAGTTCACCAGGATGATTACAAACGTCATCCTCGATTGGCTGAAACACAGTAAAAGCTGTAAAATGCAGTAAAATCAAACTGCTTGTTTATAAGAATTCTTACCATATTTATTGTGTTGTTCAGCTATTCAGATACTCCTTAAGAACTGTATTGCATGTCAGATTATGAACATGAAATGATTCAAAAAGCAATAAGCAGCCCGCGTCTGCTTCATGCCTGGCGGCTGTTCTTAAATCACCGTAAAGCTCCGTGTGCACTGCCTGATTGTTTAAATGCCATACAGGAGGAGCGCTTCGAGAGAAACCATCCGTGGGTGTTGAAAGGAAAGAGGAGTACGACTTGGTAATGGAGGTGCTGCAATCCAGATGGGCACGTCCCATTTTTTTTTTGTTTTCCACAAATCATTTTAGAGTTTTATTTGAATACAGCTCAGGGTGATTTGTGAGGCCAGAGCCTACCCAAGGCCAAAACGTTGACAGTCTCGTCCTCACCTGTTGTTCTCGTCAAGAAGCTCACAGTTATAGTTCCGACCTTGGAAGACTTGAAAGAGAAGAGTGAAGAGAAAAAGTTTTTTTTTTTTTTTTTCCCAGACACATACAGCGCTGAAGTGAGGCTGAGCTTTCCGAGCTGCTCTGTGTCTTAAAAGTTACCACTGCCCCACAAAGGTGAATCTGACTGTAGGGAATACGAGAACCTGTTCTACCAAAAGTTTATTAGGAACACTCTTTTTTTGTTTTATCCATGTAACATAAAACAAGCGCTGTGTGCAAGTGTCCAAGATTTCCTCAGTGAGAGATTTTTTTAAAATATATTTTGGGGGTCAGGGTAGAAAAGAAAAGAAAACCTCAGAAAAAGGTTTCTTTTGGTCGAGAAACCATGTTTTCTTTCTCTGACTATACAATGGCCCTAAAATGCTGTGGTAAATTAGAGACAACCAATAATGACCAATAACAATTTAGAGCTGTCATGATTCAATAATCAGTCAGTTGACAGTTATTCGCATATCAAGCATATATAACGTTCATTTCTTGTTTTCAGCTTCTCAAATGTAAACAACTGTTCTACATCAGTGTAAACTAAATGCTTTTTTGGAAACAGTAAGTGGATTAACAAGTCAATCAGCAGGAAATAATCAGGAACTTTGATTATCAATCAAGTGTTTCTGTCACTTTAATGACATGCCTCACTGTATGAAGACGTTGGCCAGACTGTAAGTCCGTTACGTTTGTCCAAACAAAGATGTCTGAACAACTATTGGGTGGACAGTCATTGCATTTTGGTTTGATGTGTTTGTTCCCAAGAGGATGATGGCAACCGAATTTATGATCCCCAACTTGAACTGTGGCGTCACCATCAGGCCGAAATTTTCGCTTTGTAATTATCACCTAACGTTTCCTTTTGTGCATTTGGCAGGTGAAAATTTAAACTGCTGTGCAAAGTACAGCTGCTTTTCTCTCACAGTGACCATGGCAGCCTCACAGAGCTGCTTGTGTGGCTCTGAACTCCTCTGAGCTCGTTGGAGCAAAAATACGAACAATTCTGTGCGACCGGCTCCCCCAAGGTGAGAAATGTAATGTTTTTCTCAGCCTGTAAAATTAAATATCCTTGGTGTTCGTCTAACAAAAAAGGCATCTGAATATGTCCCCTTGGAAAATATGTTTGACATATTTGATTGAAAAAAACATTTGATTGAAAATGAACAGATAAGAAGGCGGCATTCAATAAAGTGTTCAGATCTCCACCTTACAGGCTTACGATCAAGACGGCTGGAAAGATTAAAAAAGAGTGGCTTCATTCACTTTGTACTGTGCTTAACTTAATGGATCGTAACATATCGGTTATGGAATCAATCCGCAGATGTTGTGGTTCAAAGATGAAAAGAAACTTTTCTATTAAGTAATTCAGTAATTCAGAGACATGACAAAGGCAAAAATGTGACCTACAACCGTCTGGATAAGCCTTGTGTGGAGCCTATTTGTAGGTCGCAAAGCCTGCTGTGGAATGCAAAAACTGCTAAAAAAAGATTGAAAATATAGACTCACAAACTTGATCAAATGTTAAAAGGTTCTAGGTACTCCAGAAAATCTATCAGTGCCTTTTAAAGCACCAAGTGTCCCTAGTGGAAACAAGAATCCTAACAAAAACTAAGAGGCTGCCGGGTCCAGTCAATGATATGCGAGATGAGCTGTGAACGGATTCATGCACACAAGACCAAAAGCATGATCCCAGTAATTACCGTTTGCAGCCCTGCCATCTGGTTTGGTGGGTATTTATTTCACAAATGATCAACATTTCTATACAAACAAACAGTTGACTCAAGCGAGACTTACATAACTATACTTTTTTTTTTTTTCCACCTTGTGATGATTCAACATGAGTTGACACGGCGCCATCACTCACATAGAAACGTGGCACCCCCGACACGCACAATCTGCTCAGTGTTTTCTACAGTTTGCCTACATCCTCAGTCGAACTCCGTCGGCTCTGGCTGAGTCTCCCTGTGCTGGTGTTACAACGGCGCCTTGGCAGCCAGGCAGCTCGCTGGCACTCCTCGTGCTCGCGGCAGCAGTGGGTCTCAATCGGCTAATAATGACGAACAGACTCGATGGGCTACAATGCAGCGGTAGCAACAAGTGGGTATTTCGGCGGCACATTTTCATCAGCGGGTCCAACACAAGGTCCCACTCAGAAATGATTCCGATGCAATTTACGGCTGTGAGACTGCGCTGCTTTGCAGGAGAGGGAGTCTGACAGAAAACACGATGGAAGACAGAAACAAACACTGAAGAAATACTTGTTGGCCATTGTCACTTGATTGGGATGTGTCATTCCTCGTCTCTCTCTGGCGTATGTGTGTGTCTATAGGTGGATGCTGACAGTCGGCCGCCTTGCTACCATCTATTCTCATTATCTCCCTGTCTGCCTGTGCTGAGCTGATCCCGTCTGTCTGTCTTCTGCTCCCACCCTCCCTTGATACAGGTCCTGAGCGTGCCCATTGTTGCATTTCTCTCTTGTCAGAAAGGGAGACGTGGCAGAGGGAGAAAGAGGGGAAGGGGAGCGAAAGAGAAAGAGAAGATTTTCACTCCAATTGCTCTCTGTCGCTGACAGGAGCGCGGCGGAGAAGGCCAGTCGAAGAAGTGAGCCTCGACACTTTTTGCTGACACGTTCCGGCCTCATTCCGGGGGAGAAACACCGTCGCGTGTCGGCGCGACTCGAGGCGAAAACGGATGGAGAAAGAGGGCCGATGGGAGAGGAGTACAGGGAGGCCGGCGCGTCCTCATACATTTTGATGACACAGGCTGCTGCCCCGTCGATCCCTGTGCCGTGACATTGCAGAGACATGGCGTGATGACACACACGCGCGCTGTGGATGTTGGCGACTGCTGCCCACCTGACAACTCGACACGGCTCTGCCTATCAGTGCTGACAAGGACATCCATCTTTTTGTCCTGGAGTTACCGCACACACACACACACTCACGGACACAGCAGATACACCAACTTAGATACGCCACAGCCAAGTATGGCACGCGTGACAACAGACCCCCCCCCCACCTGCCGTCTCCAACAAACACTCAGCTTTCATCACTATCCAACTAAACCCCATCAAACGGCCCGAGGCGACCGAGCAGGGGTTAAACAGATTTCTGAGCCCGAGTTTACTGAACTTTATAGATAGATGGGCTTTGTTAGTCATCTCAGGGGAGCGAACCGTGGCGCTGCTTCGACCCCTGCGCACAATGGGACCAGAAGTCAGTGGAGTGAGGGTGAGGCAGGTGGGAAAAAAAAAGAGAAAGAAATCAATTTGTTTGAGGTGGTCTTTTCACCGCGCACCGCTTGAAATGGTCCATCACACAGCACCGAGGCCAAAGCTGGTATCAGATTGGAGCTGGAGCAGCCGGCAAAACAAGGAAAACTCAAGTCCTTTTTCTTCTTTATTGAAGTTGTGTCGTCAAAAAATTTAGGATTGAGAACATTTCGAATAACTTCAATTTTCAGAATGCAGAGTAAGGAGACATTCAGCTGAGGGTTGGAAGCGTCTTTGAAAGTTACATGCTTTACAACACTTTTTGTAAACCAAATCACAGAGTTCCAGTCGCCTGAATACATTTTGGCGATGTACGTTTCAGCAAAAAATATGAATAAAAGGACTTGTTGAAACTTCACATTTCTTTAGTCTCAGTTTTCTATCCCAGACTAGTGATCTGGTGTAGAGGAGATCAATCATAACTTAGTCTTAATGTAGCCAATGTTTAGTCCATTAGAGCTTGGTTGTAGAGACACTGACCTGATTTGTGCTGTTCCTAATGCCAGCCTGATTGCGTTTGAGAAATAGAACCTGTCAGCTGGCGCCGGATGCGTGCAGGTCCGTTCCTGAGCGTGTGTTCCGCGGGCCGTATCTCCACTCCGACCCACGCTCATCTCGACGAGGCTCCGCTTATGCTCCATCGGCTGTGTTAAGTTTGCAGCTGAACTCTGGTCATGCCTTCGCGACGCATTACCGCAGACACACACACACACAAAGGGGCATGAAACAAATACTAAGGACACACGGGCGACAATAACCTCACACACATCCATGTGTATGTACGGGAATAACAGAATTATGAGTGACAGGCGGAGAGCACGTTGTGAGAGTCGCGCAGACAGACGGTGATGGATTCAGGATGGTAATGGGGTGGACTTGGAGACGACTGGTGGTCCGGAGGGAGAGACGCTGATTGACTGGCTGAGTGAGGACGGACGTAATGAGATGACGCGAGTTAATGAACAGGACAACGGAGAGAGGAGAGGGAGGGCAAAAAAAAAAAAAAAAAAGCACAAACGGCAAAAATGCAAAGAGACAATCCCACACAGTGCATCTGTGTATTATGTAAACTGCCTTGATCGGATGAAACACGCACTGAATTATAATGACATAGGCGGTTTCACTTGTTACACTACATTAAGCCATGAAATGCTCCACATGTTATGCAAAACACAAACATGGTAGCTGGGGACACGGACGTGTTTCAGCTGAATCCACTTCTGTGTATGACTAACATGATGATGCTGGCACTTCCGTTCGGCTCTTTGGGGCCCGATATTCCTCAGCTACACACACACACACACAATGTGGAAATACTGGACTGTGGTTAATCGGCGAAAAATCTCGAGGATTTTGACAAAATACACAGCGGAAGTACAAAGCAGAACGAGATCCAGCAGGCTTTAGTCAGGACAGAGCGGGATTTGTGCTACAACTCCTTGTCCGCACAGTTGCACTGTAACCGTTGTACAACGTACAGTTAAGTATCGCTCAGCCGGCAAAAGACTGTGCAGGAGAAGGGACTAACTGCTGAACTGCAAATGAGACTCCTTTTCTGAGAGTACAGTGCAAAAAGGGTCAAGCTGGCTGCCACAGAGGACTGTGCTCTGGCAGCGGACTCCATACATACTGCATGTTTTATTTACAGGCGCAGTATACACTCAGTGGCCACTTAAACAGTGGTGTGTTACACTTTAATGGAAGTCTGACTCATGTTTAACCTTTTATGAAGCACCTGATGGTCAGTTTTGGGTAAAACTTGGCGTTAATTTGGCTGTATGTTTAATCTTGCATGTGTACATAGTCCAATTCAACACCACGGCAAACTATGTCCATGAAAAGTTAAACGGATACTACTCTGACAGTGCCAATCAAAAGCAAACATCCATTTCTTTGCAGAGATAGATTTATTACTGAGCCATCGACTTGGATTGCAGTAGATGGCGTACCTAAATAAAGTAGCCACTGACTGTACGATACCTTCAAGCTTACAGGGGAAGCATAAGTTTTTCCTGTATGCCACAACGCTCGGCTAAATTAAGCACGCACATCGCCTACATTAATATATTCGTGCGCAGTGTGGACGGATTCTGAGAAAAACAGCGGTAAACGCTTCACTTCACATGAATTGCAATATATTGCTGAAGAATTAACAGCAACATGTTATATCACTCTGTTACTGCAAAAACAGATGTATCACAAAAGAAAAAACTGTGGTGCCGAAAAAGCATGGGATGTGATATTACGGCATACATTTGAAAGTCTCATTTCCTTGCATGTGGCGCTGGCATCTACAGCATATTCCTACTTGTCCATGCATAATGTACTTCATCTTGAGGAATTTCTGAGGGGTACCTAAGCATTAAATCCTGTTTACTGTGGCATACGGTGCCCGTGGAGAAACTCACCTTTTCTTTTCTTCTTTTTTTTTTTTTGTCTTATTTTTCAGAGAGAGACTGAGAGTTTTCTGAGAGGATTTCAATTTGGAGACCCTGTTAATGCATTTTCTCTCACTGAATCCTGAAACCTGCCGGGTTGGCAAGTGTAAATGCATTTATATTTACAGTGGGCTCAGTGGGAATGTGCTTACAGAAGGAAAAAGAGCATTACTCACCTCCAGTAGGAGCTTACACCGGGCCGCTGCCCAGAACTAGTCGGCTGTTTTAACCTTCTGCTTACTATCTGAGCAGAAGGTTAAATAAATATTTGTCAAGCTCTGAGAAAGCATAGACTCTGGGTTGAACTATGCAGCGATACATCATACTGTAAATATACAGTATAAAAAACAGAAAATGACTGGAGTAAGCAGAACCTCCCACTGAAATGCTATTTTATAACTCAAAAACTTGAATTTTCGTGTATCTGCACATTTGTGTGTACGTGAGCGGGGAATGTGTTTTGCGTGCGCACAGGTAGCAATTTATCCCGGCAAGGACAAGCTGTGTTAATGTCTTTGTGCACGAGTGCTCCACATCCAGCTGAGACTGTGATACAGAGCAGATGTGTGGTGCTTTATCCACAGCCACTCATCCATCAGAGGTTACTCTCTGGAAGACTGGAGATGTGCGAAAAAGGAGTACCTCGGTGTGTGTGTGTGTGTGTGTGTGTGTGTGTGTGAGAGAGAGAGATGGAGCATCTGTGGTTTTTCAAAATGTGTCTCAACACAGACACATGATATGCCTGAATCCGTGTAAAGGGGATGTAGACGGGGTGAGAAAATACAAGCGGGGAGAGGGAGGCGAGACAAAAACGAAACAAAAAAAAAACGAAACAACCTGGGCTTCTGATAAGACGCGCAGGACGCGAGAGAGGCACAAATACAGGCAGAGCGGGAGAGAAGGAGGGTTAACAGAGTGGAGAAATAGCCTGAAAGTTGGTACTGATATTTAATCTAGGCGATACATCATTAATCATACTTGGAGCAGAATACGATGAATGTTCCCAGCTCAGATAATGAGAAGAAAAGTTAACTAAAGTTCATTGCGTGTGTGTGTGTGTGTGTCTCCAAAGTCCAAAGAGAAAACTGTGTGTTATTCATATCATTACATGATCTGCAACCACACCATATGCACGTACTGCATGTACACACACAGGCTTGGTGCTCTGATGGGCACGCACACAGCGTTCAGAAGACTAGTTTGAAGTTTATGCCAAGCTAATTTTAAACTGTCCGTTTAACCCTGTCACACAATGTTGTCAACCACAATGGACAAAGCATGATGACTCATGGTATTTCAAAATTGTGTGGGTCGTAAATTTGGTGTCGATAACAAAAACGTCAACCTGTCAAACCCTAACTCTAACTTACTGGAGCTCGTACAACACAGTTGTTTTTTTAATTTATTTTTTTATCTAACACAAGGTGCTCTGGCAGTTCCCTTTCCTTGGAACCTCGCTTGAATGTTTTTCAACCATCCACAGGCAGCTTTTTTTCTGAGGTTAAGGCTCTGAGGTGTTTACCTGCTCCCTCATAAATCCTGTACTGCAGCATCAGAGCTAAGCAGTGCTTCCTTTCAGTGCTTGAAGTGTGCCAGTATTCACCGGCCATGCAGCACGGCCACTTTAATGTCTCACTTTTTGGGTATTCCAGCACTGCTCACGAGCAGCCGGTACCCTCTCTTTGCTGCTCCCTCTGTATCAGGTTCTTTGGACTATTCATAATGGCCTCGTGACACACTGCACTGCCAGGGAGCACTACGTGACTCTCACCCTCCCATCCCTGTCTGCCTGCTCGCCTCTGCCGGCGCTCAGAGCGCTTTATAACACTTTCTAATCATCACAAACAATCAGTTGGTAATTATCTTGATGACCTTTACCCGTTGTGTGGGACTGAACGGAAAAGAGACACTTTTTGACTTCATTCGTGAATATTTTAGCACACACAATGTCATTGATCATTGAAAAGAAACAGTAAGAAGAAGAGTTACCAAAAACAAAGAAATACACAATTAAGTGTTTTTTTGTTTTTTTTTCCTGCTGCTGTGGATGCAGAAAGCTGTGAAGCTGATGGCCGTTCTCCAGATCAGCGCCGGTTGGAGTTTGACCGCTCCTGAACTCCTACTGAGATACGAACGGCACCAAATGAATGTGTTCCACCGACATGAAATATCCGGGTAATTATTAAGTTGGCAGCAGCATTAGTGCTGCAGTGTGAATAGACCCTCATTAACCTCCGCCGGACTGCACATCGGATTCTGCGGCTTTTTCACTCGACAAAAACGCAGATACATGAGTGAGCTGTGGTCCTGCGGCACCACAAAAAAGAATGGCATCTGAAAAATGTATGAGTACAGCCCCCCCCCGTTTGGAAGCCGGGGAGCCATCGGCCGATCACCAGCTCGTGCGGTGATCTGTGAAGCCGATTTTAACTCGATTAGGCTGTTTAGACTTTGAAGTCGGCGGAAAAAGTGAAAGACCGGCGGACAGAAAAACGGAGGAGCGAGGACGGCAGAGATGGAGAATTCAGTGTAACAGCTGTGCGCATCTCATATCCTCAGTGAGGCGGCCGGCATTAGAGTTTTTCTGAGGAGGGAGAGATTTGTAAAACATGCACATTACAACAATGGCTGGAGCATAATCTGCCCAATCCCATTACTGGCTAGAACCATCCACAGAGACACACACACACACACACACACACACACACACACGCATAGATGAAAGGAGGAAATCTGTCGCTGTGTGTGTTTGTGTGAGGGAGAGATGAGGGAGGCAGCAGAGATGGGAGGAAAGGAAGACATGAAGGACAGGGGGAATGCTGGAGACAGGAAGTGACAGACATGAAGGGGAGACTGCGTGTTTGTGCGTCTGTGGGTGTCTGGGAGAACTTTGCTGCATAACGGCAAGACGACGTGGCAAGGTGTGCGCATCGCAGTTCTGCAGACATGGCAGTTCAACAAAAGACTGCATTCTTGGGAGCGCAGCCTTGGACTGAAAGCAGCGAGTTATTGATTGTCTCCGAGTGTCGAGCCGCTGGCTGAGGAGCTGAGTCTGTTGCGTGCTGTTCACAAGTGTTGCCAAGTGTCCTTCATCATTGGAAAGTGTTGTGAAATCATTGGCTTTTGGGTTTTGCTTACACTTTTTGTAAGATAAGGCCAGAATCTTAGTTTAAAGCGTTTAAAAAATGAACATTATCAACGGGCTGTGAAGAAACAACAGTGCTGATGTTACGTCAAAGTCGTTTATGCGTTGTGTGGTGGTGATGTCTACGGAAGTTAGCATGCTAACCAGCTAGCCCCGGACTGTCCTGTATCATAACAACACTTTGTAACCAGCAAAAAGGCGTTAGTTTGACGGTTTGTCGTTTTAGTTGGCCGATACATGTCAGTGTCAAGAAATGAACTCATTAACTCGTTGCCAAACACAGTTCATTTAAACTGGACATGAGCTAAATTTGGACACAAGCTAAGTAAAACTCACCCAACAATCTTTGTCTGTCTTTCCACAGATCACGTCTGGTTTGGTCGAAATGAATTCTCTTTGCTAAGTGAGCTGACAACAGTAGTTACTTACAATCAAGGATAGAGTCAAAGTGGGAAAAATGTGTGAAGGTGCCGTCTCTTAACTCTAACTATATCATGATTATCTACCCGTGTTTTGCCCCCGCCACTCAAACGTCTTGAGTCTGCCGCTGGCTTATAAATGAATAGGGAAATAGATTTTCCAATTCTCAGGATTCAATATTGAGTACACAGATTGCATTTAAAACCACATTATTATATCAGTGGTTGGAGGCATGTCCTGGTGTTGAGATGAGCCTCTCGAACAGCGCTCCCT
Organism: Acanthopagrus latus; assembly: GCF_904848185.1. Taxonomy (NCBI): domain Eukaryota; kingdom Metazoa; phylum Chordata; class Actinopteri; order Spariformes; family Sparidae; genus Acanthopagrus; species Acanthopagrus latus. The sequence continues at coordinate 11,574,771 of NC_051052.1, read as the reverse complement.
CCCAGGATTTCAGCATCCACCACCAAACTCACACCAAAACACATGAGGCAGGGTGTGTATGCATCATAAAGAATTGGTAACACAAGCGACGAAGTGGTTTGTACTACATGTGGTCTGACTACATCACAAATCAAAAGAGTTTCAAGCCTGATCTGAATGTCCAACCCTGGAAGACTGTGGTATTTTTTTCAAACTGTCTACCCTGAAAGACACTCCAAGTGTTTCCCTCGGTTGTTCACATGAAAACTGACAAAAACAGCTGGGTATTGAATTGAAAAAAAAAAAGACAGCGAGAGAGAGAGAGAGAGAGAGAGAGACGTTTCTCTTCAGAGTGGAGTGGTTGTTTTCCGACGTCAGAAAGGTGTCAGGGGAGCGGGTTTCTGAAGCTTTTTCAAGCGTTCAAAAAGCACTTCTGATCGAGTACACTGGCATTTTGCGAAGAACTTCTTGCCTGTGGATTAAACTAAAGAGCAGCCAGTGTCTTTGCTGTGCTGCTGCAGTTTGCACGAGTTTGTAGCATTGACTGTATAGAATATGCACAAAGCTTCCTGGTATGAAAAGTGAGGCCAACGGAGAAAAAAATCCACTGGTTTCAAAGATAAGTCTGTAAGCTTATGTGAAAATAAGCTTCTTGATTTATTACTTCAGTGATCAGTCTTCAGTGTGTTTGTTTTTTTAATTTCTATCCAAAATTCGAAGTCTTCTTCATTTATGGTACAGTTTAGAGTAAAATAAACATCTCTTCATGCAGTTTCTTCGTATGTGTCTTGGTAAACAGTAAACAATGGCTATGAAACTGCCACTTTCACTGTCTCACTGAGCTACAGCTGAGTTCTGATTAACAACATTAATAATGTATATAGCACAACATCTCATACTATGGCACAACATGTACCAGCAGAGTATATCTTGGTTTCTTGCCCTATAGACCCATGCTGCATTATGGGTGGCCTACATAGGAGTGCAGCTCTCTCAACATAACAGGATTACCAACTAGTCCGAGGGTCAGAAGCTGTGCGTTGAAGCACAACTTCTGACCCCCAGGAATGCTGAAGTGTTGACAACCTAGGCTAAGAGGAAACTGAAATGACCTGAGACGGGCTCAGCTGTTGATAGAGTCAGTCGTTCAGAGGAATGAGCTATCACGCCGACTCTTGTAGACGGTGGATCCAATCATCAGCGTTCATCTGGAGTATGTTTTCTCCTCTCTCGGCGAGCCGGCATCCACGAGGGTAAACAACTCTGAGAATCCAAAAGCTGCACTAAGACTTTTATTATTGCGGTAAGCAGATACAATAAGTTGTCAAGGGTACAGCTTTGATAGCTGACTTTATGCTTCATAAAAGAGAGCTGGCGTCTTGAGACAGCTCGTGTGGAGTAAGTCCACAAGCAGTGAAACTCAGTGGGTCATTTAATCACAGACGTTAACGGCGTGCCCATCCTCTGCTGAGCCTTGTCGTTCACCGGCTTATTAATGAAGTCACTCACAACAACAACATAGAAAGTGTTCTTGGCCGGGGGTGGTGGAGATCTACTTTTGATCTCAGTTTGTCATCTTATTTATACTGTAAGAGTGTTCGCTCCAATAACAAAGATTTACAACCATGTGGGATTTTGCAAAGCAGACAAAGAAATCAAGACGTCAGAAGACATATTTGGATCTTCCTACATGCCGCTGTTTGATGATGCTCTCATCTGATCATATAGAAGAACTTTGATTCAGAAATACGTGACCGGGTGCCACTGAGTGGGAGTGGAGATAAACTTTAGACCTCGTACACATCAAATATAATCGCATCCTAATGAGCTTTCTGCGAGTGCAGACAGCGTGGCTCAGGCGTCGGCTTGCTATTTAAGGGAATCGCTTAACAAACAACTCATGCATAACACTACATGTTCGACAGTAAACACTTGGATGTCATGTAAAAGTTGAGAAGTTGAGAGTTGAGAAACACATTAGTGGGATGATGGAAGGGAGAGGAATACATGTCCTACGATATTTCTACAAAATGTGTCATATGTTCACATTACATGGGAAGGTGGTGAACTTGCGGGTGAGAAGGCAGCCGAGCCAGTAACCATGTCCAGCGTGAAACCACTGGCTATTTTTAGCCTGGGACAACAGCTTTTTAACATTTGTACGCATGACTCCACTGGATAGTTTGAAGGAGGCCGTGGGACAAGTTCCAGGGCTGTTTGTGTCAATTGAAGCAGGTATTTTACACCGAAACATGATGTTTTCCTAATCTAAGGTACTTGCTGTGCCTGAAGCCAACAACAACATAAGCAGTGCATGGGAAGAGATGATGGATCCTGTGGACACATACCCTTACATAGAGAAGAAAACAGTTGCGCATGCTGTAGAATGGTTAATACAGTGAACGATGTCAACAACAACTTGGCTGATTATCTGAATCTGATCTGGCAACAGTTTCAATGCCGACTCATCATCAAGGTCTACACAAATTCATGAATTCTTTCTTCATGACTTCAGCAGGTTCTGTCTTTTCGTGGTCACAGGACGCTGCTGCGTGTGACCAGGCGCAGTATTTAAAAAATGTCAAACACCTGCGGTGTGCTAACTATTACAGCTAGACACTGTTTACTCTGTCTCATCGCCACCAGTCTCAGAGCCAAACGTCTCTTTTTTTTTTAATTGACACAGCACCTGTAGCAGCCTCTGTCGCAATACATTTCACCTTTCTCTCCCCTCTGTCTCATTATGAACTTCATGACTTGCTCCCGCTGCCAATCCTGCACTCCACTAAAGGTATTTTAATTAAGAAAACTTTAATACCTAAACTTTTCTTCAATGGAATGTATCCTCTGCCCTGCTTTCATTAACCTCAAGCAAGCAAGACCTGACCGCAGTGCACTCAAAGAAGCAATACAGTTTAAAATGCTAATGATCCCAACAGATATAAACACATATATTGTCCAAGAAATTAGGAGACTCGCAAAAAAATCTCTCCTACTAGCAAATAAGTGACAAAATCAATGGATGGTAAGGCTGCTCACATATGTGGCAGCAGCAGGGGTCAACATGCCCTCCAGTCGTTTATGATATTTTTTGGATTTTCCGCCCTGAGCAGAGAGCCTTTCTCCTTGACTTCCCTCAGATCTGCAGACCAACACCATCACCTCCTTTAACCTAAACATAACAAACTGACTGGTGAAGCTTGTTTGAGGCAGCGAACAGCCTGGGAGAAAGCGCTTGATGTTCCCACTAAGGCAAAGAAAGAAAAAAAAAAAAAAAATCCTTTAACGTCAACGATATGTGCTCACCTGTCTGACCCGAATTTTTGCCATTTGATGCCTCCTGCTGTGCTGAGAGATAAACATTTTTAAGGTTGCGGCTTCTTTCTTTACAGTTCACTGCCGCTGCATTTTCAGTTCTCCCGCACAGAGAGAGAGAAAATAACTTTCATGTTCTCTGTTGAGCAATGCGCGCCTGATTCTTCAACTCAGTTAACGGCAATACATCGGCCAGGTACTGCACGGCTCTAAGGATGTCTTTTGAATTATCTTGACAGCTATGAGATGGTTTACCCAGAACGTTGTGCAGACCATCATGATAACCAGACGATGAATACTACAGACTTCGGGGATACCCTGACTTTTACTCTAGGGTCACCATGAAGTTGGCATATATCAAGATTGTTCCAGATTGCAGTGGACCATCCGAGTGCCATCAGCACATCACATCCCCGTGGTGTGTGGGCTGGATGGTACCAGATTTCTTCAACGCGACCAGATCAGATGCTCAGCTGTCATCTCCGTTGCAACAAATCACTGTACTTCTGTTCTAATGGTTTGGCAGGCTTTTTGTGTAGCGGAATAGAATCTGAATCTGCAACAAACCTGACGCCTGCATTTGAATTCTGAATATTTTGCGAGGCAACTGTCTTTTTTGTCTGACCTGGTTGGTCAGTCTTATTTACTGTTGCACAGTCCTGGTTTTCTTCAGAGGCACAAGTAATTATTTTCCCATCCATCTTTCAGTCAAGCAGTGGTCAACAGGGGATCGGATGCACCCACAGAGGTCTACGCGACTTGATTGAAATGAAATAATCAGACCCTTCGTCACACCAGTACTCTGTTCTGAGTCTCTACACCGCCACATAGAAAAAAAGCCATTTTTCCATCCGTATTTCTCAACTGTAAAGTCAGACATTCATGAATTTCTGCCTTCCTGCATTTTAAATGGACGACATTAACCTAGAGATGCCGCCCCTCCCTGTCTCATGGCATTCCCATTAAAAGTTATGGTGTTGTGCTTCAGACGCGTCCCCAGCCTCCAATAAAACTCCTGACCAAGCAGGACCTAATTACACCGTAGTCTTCCGCTCTGCGCTCTCTGGAGACGCGTGCACCACAGATACCCTGCTGTGTGAGAAAACATCCCAGTGTGTTGTATGTGGATTAGTGCGAGCAGTTAATCATGGACTTGTGTAGGTGCATCAAGCTCCTCCGACCTCTGGGTTTGCCCACGTAGGCTTGTGTGCTCACCGCATGACAAACCCGGCAGCCATCACGAGGAAGCTTCCTAATTGAGTTGCTGTGAGTCAGCGGAAAAAAAACATAAAAGTGTGCGTCTGTCTCTCCTCCTCTTTTCTCTTTACTTTTCTCCCCATCATCTAGGTTATATTCACCACCGGCCGGTTCCACCGTGATTAATGATGTCTAGGTCAGATTAAATATCGGGCCCAAACACCGACATCCTGACTTCCTCCTCTGTTGACCTCTCTATCACAACCCCGATTCCTTTTTCGATCTCCTGCTCTGTTCTTATTATTGCTCCTCTCCTCCTTCATACATCATTATAAATATGCTCCTCTGACTTTCTTTTTGTACTTACTTTAATCACTTTACTTTTATAATCCCTCCATCACTGTCCTTCTCATCATCCCCCCCCCCCCGTCTATTTCGTCTATTTTTACTTGTTTATCTCTACGTCCTTCTCCTCCATCTCTTCCTCTATCTCGGCCTATCTGTGTCCACATTTGTCTCCTTTCATGCTTCCCTTTATCTGTTCCCTCCGTGTCTGTGTCTTCTCCCCCGTTCCTCCTTTTCTTCGCGTCCTACCTTCTCTAATTGACCAAAGCTGAGGAGAAACCCATTACACCATGACAGACTTTCTGAAAGATGAATAGCTTCGGCGCAAAATGTCAAACCCAGCGTTGTGTATATAATCTGCATCACGCCGTCCCACATACCATTACGGGCTGACTCATATCCGCGCGGCGCGAGAGTTCAAATAGTCAAGTTGTTTTGCCATCTCTCAAAGTAACATGAAGCCCATTAATGACCTGGAAAGTCAAAGAGAAAGTCTTTTAAGGGGGAAGTGGAATAGTGAGTTTGCATGTGCATGACTGTGCATTGTGTGTCCCAACGCCTTTGAATTTACATCACAGTAACCACTGTATTAATAGGGCTTATGTCGTCACCCTGTGTGTGTGTAGGCAGATGCAAGTTAAAGAACGTGTGCACGGCAAATAAGTGATAATAAGAAATATCGTCATAACAGGCCTATCTGTGACGTGAGTTATTTTAAGGTAATAAGTTTATCCAGTGTAAAAGTACATGCAAAACAATAAAAATTGCTCAGTGAGTTATGTATTACACAGACGTAGGCGGTTACATTCCTTCCTCTCAGGCCTCGTGCAGTAATTCAGTTATTGATTGCAGTCACTGTGTTGCAGACTCCTTGTCAGTATGCCCACAGGAGAAGCCAGGGGACCGGCATTGGCTTAACTATGACAATTACGATAAAATATCAGCTAATACTCCATAATCATGACGTAATAAACAATGAAAAGAAAACAGTGCTTTTACGTATTTCAATGAGTGATACATAGTGTGGTAAAGGTCCCATATTATGCTCATTTACAAGCTAGCATCTTCAGTTTTGGTTTTGCACGTTTCAGTGATTGAAAAAACATTATTTTTTTCGCATACTGAAATACAGCCTGACTCTTTAAGTCTCCCCTCACACTCCGTCGCAGGACTGAGCAGGCTTAACCACAGATGTTTCTTTTCCTGTTTGTATCTCTTTTGCTCACAGAATATGAAGAGAAATTCCCTCACATAAAATTCACCTCAGCAGTGCTTTTTGATTGTTTTATCAAGACATTTCTCATGTTACACGGTAGAGACTGGAGAGGATGGTTTGACAGTTCAGCATTTTGTGTGTATCATGCAGTGTGAGGTTCGCACTGGTCTTGGTCTTGACTTGCCTTAATCTTGGGCTTCACTCATTCTCATCCTGCCTTGGTCTTGGTCTTGATTCGGTCTTTTCCTGCCTTTGTCTCGGACTGGACTTGGTTTCAACCCCTTGAAGTCACGGTCTTGTCTCAGTCTTGATGCACTCTTATCCTGGCCATGACTTGCCGTTGATCTAGCACGTCTTGACAAAACACTGGTTACTGGATGTTTTGTTAAAATTACTCTGCACTAATTTAAGTTAGGGAAGGATTTTTCCGTGGTGAAGACGAAGAATAACTAAAATGGAATCGTTGAAGCAAGAAAAAGTTACTCCCTGGAGAAAGCTGATTGACTGTTAAGTCTCATCCCCAGATTTTCCAATACTGTCACTATGGGTTGGCAGCTGCGGTGACACCAACCTGAAGCATCAGTGTTTGACAACCTGGGGATAAGATTTAACAATCACCCATCTCTTTCCAAGTAGGGTTTTTTTCTTTGCTTCAACATAACCCCACTGAATTTAACCACCCCAACTTAAATGTCTGGTAAGTTCAGATTCTGTACACCTCATTGCAATGTCCTCATAAACCAAAGTGTCCTCACGAGGCTGCGCAGTGTCATGTGTTAGTCCTCACACACTCAGGTAAACAGGCCCCGACACACACATAAGATGATCACTGTTTACTCCGCATCCAGAGTGGAGCCATTTTGCTACTTCGTAGTAGTTTTATTACAGCTTTCTGTGTGTGTGTGTGTGTGTGTGTGTGTGTGTGTGTGTGTGTGTGTGTCCTGCATGCCAGATCGCATCAATGAGCCACCCACACTGCCGGCAGAGCGAGCTTGGAGTGTGAGACTGTGCTTCGCTTCCAACACATTTATAATTCAACATACTGTCACAGCTCCACTCATCTCTCATCCCACTCCCATCCTCTCATAGCTCCCCCTCTCTCACCTGTATCTTCCTCTTCTCCTTCGTGCTTTCTCTCTTCCCGACAACAACCGTACCTCTCACCCCTCACACCCTTTCTCATCTCTGCACTCTTTTTCCATTCTCCCTGCCAATCCCCTCCCTTATCTCAACCTTCCTCCCTTTTTTTCTTTTTTTTTTTTTTTTTTACTGCCGCTCTCCCTTCCCGATAATATTATTTCCCAGAGCAAGGGATGGCATTAGCAGTCCATATGCCTCGGCACCAACATGCAATATGCCGGCACATGACAAGATTGTGTCATCCCCCCGCAAACTGCAGAGAGTGAAAGCAGGCATGCATCAATACCATTCACCAGCCAACCGTGACAGGCAGCCATCCGCCGCATGATAACCACACTGGTGACTATTCCCCCTTCTCCCTTCTTACATGTCTCCTTATACTGCTTTTCTTTTTCAGCGCGTCCTGCATCCACCCTTCGTGGCTGGTAACTGCAATAAGCAAATTTACATCAGCCCAAAGCAACGTACTGTGCTCAAAGGGATTACATCTTACATTTCATTCTCTCATTTTTTTTTGTTTGTTTTTTTTAAATTCTTTTACCTCCTACTCATTCTCTGTATCTGTCTTTCTTCATAATCATTTTCTGTATCAGTCCCTCATTGTTCTCCTCATTCTCTTTTTGTTTTATAATTGTTCAATAATCTTTACCTCACGCCGAACGTCAAAACCCTTCCTTTCTTTATCGTGAGTATATGTCTGCTATGTTTTGATATGACAGCAATATACATTGTGATGTTTTTTAGCGTATACAGTATACACCACAAAAGGTCCCCCTGCAAAACTTTTAATCAGAAAAACGTGTCACTCCCTAAAGAAATAACAACATTTGAAATTCTGACTTAATGAGTTAAGACTAATCTCTAATACATGAGGCAATTAAAGCATCCAGCGTACTCAACAAATATAGAATAAACTCTCGGCATAAGTAAAACTTTGTTAAATAACACATTTTATTCTACAGCAAGCTTGCGAGAAAAAGAAGGACATTAAAAGTATATACGCAAACAATTAGAACAATTAAATCAAGTTAAAAATTAATTAGTGCTTCTACAACTAAATGCAGGAAGTTGTAAAATTGGTATTATTTTGTAGCACCCTGATGCTCCTCATGTGCTGGTCGGCACCTTGCACGGCAGCCACCACCATCAGTGTATGAATTACAGTAATCAGTCGCTTTGGACAAAAGCATCCATGATAGAACGCCACGAATGTGAATGTATAATTTTTTTTTCAAGATAGTCCCCGTTTCTGATTAAGCTACGATCGTCAAAAATCGTTGCGATGACTTTGTTAATTAACTGAAAGCACATTGCTACATTGAGAGTCACCACGGATTCCAGGTTAAAAAAACACTGGTAATCTTCAAAATACAGCTCAGTCCGCATTGAATGAATTTATACCGATCAACCACCTGCCTCATATTGTGTAGTTCCATTTTTTAGAGCCAAAACAGCTTTGACCCACTGAGGCATGGACTTTATAAGACCTCTGAAGGTGTGCTGTGGTATCTGGCACTAAGACAGTAGCAGCAGATCCTTTAAATCCTGTAAATTGTGAGGTAGGGGCCTCCATGGATTGAACTTGTTTGTCCCGCAGATCCCACAGATGCTTGATTGAATTGGGAATCTGGAGGCCTGGTCAAAATCTTAGTCCCCAGTCAGATCTCCTCACTGGTGATGAGACTTAAACTATGGTTCTTTTACACCTCGCCTTCACATGAAAGTTGGATGATCTGGACTCATTAGGATCGAAAAAGTCTGATATTTTTCAGTCACAATCAGAGTTTTTGCCTCCTCCACGGTGAAGTCAGAAACAGGCTGCTCATAATTTGATGTGACTGAACTATTCCTGTCTCTCAGCACGCCGCCAACACCTGCACGACTCCAATACTTTTTTTTTTCTTCCTTTACGCGCCATTCGTTTTCAATTTTGCAACCGTTCCTTTCATATCATATCCATCCGTGCATCTCCCTATCTCTCTCTCTCAGAGAGCGCAGAGCGTTGAAGATAAAGATTTGGAATCGAAGTACAAATACGAACGAAGGCGAGCGCTATCTTGCTATGTAAATACTCTGCTATCAGTGACAAGCAGCAATGTCGCCGTTCATGGCAGCGTATTTACCTGCAAGCTGACGCCCAAAAATGAGCTTTGACAGTCACAGTTGGAGGCATTCCGCTATTTCATGAAACGACTTGCAGCGGTGAATACATACATTGATTGGAATATGACATATTAACAATCAAGTGCAAATTATTGTACTCCAGCTGGTGGAGGTGGAATTACTTTGCATTTAAAGCTCCTGTCACAGACAAGCTGTTACAAATCTGAGACTGAGACCGGTTGTTTGGGGCACACACACACGCAATTCTAATTCTGAATGGAAAAATTAATTCTTCCTTACAGCCCTCTGTGCTCAAGAGCCAGAGGGACATGACTGACCTTTGCACACACACACACAGACACACAGACACACAGACACACACACAATATGCCTGTAGCTCTGGGAATCCACATTGAGTCATCTCCCCTCTGAGCTCCACAGCCTCCATTCACTTCAGACGGAGCGCTGCTGAGAGGACAAGAGAGAGATAGCGAGAGAGGGTCGGCACGAGGTGGAGAAGGAACACAACAATGTGTGAATGTGGAGGGAAAAGTCAGAGGAGGGATGAGACCGGATGTTAAAGATCAGTGGTTCCCTTGCTAATTAATGGTCTGATACGATGACGGCTTAGGTGCGCTGAATTCAAAGGGACGTGCACATCTCCGCACGTACATATGTGACAGATACTGCGATGGCCAGAACTAGAAAACGGACCTCACCAGAATACTGAAGTAAAGTCCAAATGCCAAACTCGGTAGCTCAGAGCAATACATAGGAGGGAAGTCAGCAAGGTTCAACAAGGCAGATGAGTGGCAGGCAAGAGCAGGACACAAAAACAGCGTGATGAAACAAACTCATACTGGATCTGGTGAAAAATCGGTATCCAAACAGGCCACGGTGCAATAGGAAGGCTAGTCTGCGACAAGAAGTAAGACAGTCTGCCGAAAAAAGGTCTGTTCTGGTCGTCACAGATACATTCACATTGCATTTTGAAGTTTGCATCCATTTTCATGGACTACACATCAACAAAGACTGTAAGTCTGTATGCACACAAAAGGCAGCAAAATGTAAATGAAGAAATGTAAAAAATAACAAGGAAACCGATTAGTAGACTAGTCAGACATTATTCAGCTCGTTCAATAATAATTCTGAGGTAATCAGACTTTTAACTCTTAAAACTTACAGTGTGGTGACTGAACACACTGAGCGAACCAGCGAGCTGCAGCCATTTTTGGTGATGAAACAACATCAGTCCAGATAAATACTGATATTCTGCATATTGCTGTGAGCATATGTGTAAACTCTTCTTGTAACAGTTGCTAAAGCATTTAGCTGTCAGGCTAATAATAACAAACTAACAACGTGATCTAGATTACTGTAATCATTTGTGCTCTTGTCTCATATGATGAACTTATACAGACTTTTTTTTGTTTGTTTTGGGACTCCATATGCTTGTGCAATACATTCTGGGAGTCAAGATGCATCCACACCAGCACACACAGACACACACACACACACACACACACACACACACACACACACACACACACACACACACACACATCAGTATGCCATGTTGCCAGGAGTAGCGGAGGGAAATTCATTGCCCCTGGCAGTTTGTGTAAACAGCCTTTGCAGAAAATGACAAACTTGATTAATTGAATTCTGCCACCATTTTGCCGCCACAACAAAGAGGACGAGGGCGACTGTCACACACTGCACATATCAGCGGTGGCGGAGTTTCTCATCCCTGCATACTGAAATTTATGATTGATTTCACCAATTTCCTACAGTCTGCCATCTGTATTTAAACATTACTCGTCCCAGAGCCGCTAATGCAAATATAACTAACATGTGACACGCAGAAAATGATGCACGTGGTTTAAAATGATGATGATGAAATGAGTTTAATGAGTCTGCTGTCTCCAGTGGGCGTCTGCTCGAGACAAATATTGAGAATAAAGACTCCATTTCCAGTAGGACGCATGCACACGGCACAAACTGCGACCTTGAAACAGCGGCAAATAAATCAAATTAGCCATACTGAAAAATGATCCGTCCTCCGTGTCAAGCTGATGTTTAAGTCGCTGAGATAACTTTGCTCTGGAGAAAGAGGGGAAAAAAACAGGGACAAGGAAATTTAAGGAACAAGAGATGGAAGCTTCGGCGGTAGAAAAAGAAATTGCCTTGAGGTCACGGAGGTGGGAAACTGTCTTCTCTAATGCACTTTCCATTTGTCAGAGAGTATCAGTCAGAGCCACACAGCGAGAGGCACGCGCAGCAGCCGAACGCTGAGCTACTAAAGCGCACCGTCACCCATTTCAGGCATCATTACTCGGCAGAATTTTCCAAACTCGTTGTAGATACAATTTTCCACGCTTTAACCAGGGAAACAAACCAAGTGGAAATAAACAAAACTTATGTCCGCCGCCCTGAGATGTTATGCATTACAGCGGGAAAGGGGGAGTGTGTGAGGAAGGTTGTGGGAGGGCATCGCTCTTGTTAGCTCAGATTACAACACGCTTCCTCGTGTTTTCAATTAAGCTCCGGTGACTGGGCCGCACTTGGCTTATTGTGAGGTGGTGTCACAGCTGCGAGCCACGGCGAAGTGTTTACAAGAGTCAGATTCATGACGCACGTTTCTCTGTCACTGCACATTCCTGTAGCCTAAGAGCGGGAAACTGGTTCAGTGGATAATGATTCCGCTGTATATCTATATATATGTCACCCGGGTTAATAGCCATGTTTTCTAGCCACATGTGGCCGAACATCCCCCAGTGTAGAGGAACGTCGCTATGCTTCTCCCAGTGAAAAAATGGTGGAACTGCTTCCCCCTTCAAATGAGCACTTGTCCGTCTGAAGGGATTTTCTTGAAGGATGTGAGAAAATTACAGAAAAAGTGGCCGGTGGCGTCGGTAGTTTGGCGAGCGATATAAATGCACCATGATCTTTGCATCATTTCGCATCATGTCAAATGCGCTGCTATGTGCCGAAAAGCGGTGGGGACATCGGGGCTCGAATGAAGGGGCACTTTTTGAATGGTCTTCAACATATGTGGTTTTGGGCAATGTAATGGGGGGGTTAGAGTCAATTACGGCTGGAGGAGAACTGCATAACAGCATATCAAAAGGGCAAAGCCTGGGCTACTACAGAGTCTAATACAAAAATACTCAGGAAAAAACACAATGAAGCTGACTGACCAACCGCAGTGAACTTCAACATGCACAATGCCAACATCACACCTCTTGTAGGAAGCAGCAGTACATGTCAGTCAGCTGTCTTCCTTAATTAACATTTGTTGGTTGCGAGCTATTTGACATAACATTTTGAACAAACTGTGTGTGTGTGTGTGTGGACCAAATTGTCTTGTGGTGCTCTGCGTGTTTTGCTCTCGGCTCTTTCTTGTCTCCTGTTAATCTCGATCTCAGTTAAGTGTCTCGCATAAATGAAGCTTCTGCTAACTCGCTCACTGATCTCAGTAGTAGTTTATATGTCATTTAGACTCGGTGTCGCTGCTTATTCACAGGAGGCAGAGCTCTGTCGCCCTTAGCACAGATGTTCCATTCATATTTTATTGTTCGGAATCGAATTCGCGATTGATTTTTTATCATATCTTTAAAAAGTCGTACCAAAAAATGTCAAAAGCAGCAATCTCCCCTCTCGAGTTCTTAATCATTCTGGACGGCAAAGACCCATTTATTGGTGTCGTTTTCTCATGAGCATAAAAAAAAAAAGCGAGGAACATTTTATTATTTGTGTGGTTTCAGACGGAGTTTACAGTCTGTGTCACTGCCGCTTTAATGACTTATTCATAAACCCTGTCAGGGGCTGGATCTATTTTAACAAATATACAGCGGCATGAGAGTTCTGCGCTTGGCCCCGCTGAATTTTTCATAACATATAACAGAGTGGAAGGGAGGCGGATGGAGGGAGGAGTAAGGAGTTAAGAATCGCACGTTCACACGGGGAGTGACGATTCACGGAGTCTCTCACACACACGGACAAAAGGACTCCTGCTGCTGATACGAGCAACGGCGGGTTTAAGGAAACGATTCTCGGCCTGTTTATTGTTGTGTGTGAGTTGCCTTTGTGTCCGTGGCTCTCACTCCGTCCCTCGTGTCATCTGGACACAGCCTCTGCTCTCATTATCTTCAGGATCTTTTCCTTTTCCTTCCAGAGTTCACATTTGATCTCTTTGCATTGTTCTCCCTTTGCCACTTTATCTGACTTCCTCACACGCACCGTCTCCCATGCTGCGTCATATAAAAAAGAAGGAGATGACTGGTATCAGAAACCTCCCTCTTCTGGGTTTTCCTCACTTATTCGCTGCAGCCCCGCCCGTCTTGCTCCTGCTTCCCTCTCGTTTTCTTTCTTTCTCCCTCAATGTTTCTCTTCCTCGTCGTCGCCCGTCGTCCTTCAGCACTGAGTCATCCCCTCATGTGCATTCAGCAATTGTCCCCCCGTTGAGTCCTGCCTCTCAGCCAATCTCACCTTCCTGAATAAATCCCTCCCACATCACCTCGCCGGGCCGGCGGGGGAAAATTGGAAACTTGTCATTGCTTTTTCGGAAGATTACCTTTCATGTATACCAAAAACATTATTGGAGAATTGTGATGCATTAGATGGCCCGTCCCGCTAATATATAACATCGGGGAGCTGTTGACATTTTGAGAGATATGGTTAGTCAGGCTCCTGTCGAGACTGTAAGGGCCAAACAGCAACGCCCGGCCCAGCAGGCACCAGGGATTAGTGTGCGCTCTTACACGGTAACAAACGTCAGACCTCAAAGGGATGCAACAGCTAATCATATTGTTTTCATGAGCTTAGCATAAACTTTTTCTGTTGTTTCCCTGTCTGAGTGAAGGGATGGCAATGTGTCAAAAATATACACTGCATAAGGTTTTCCTTAACTTGTTCTTGTTCCTTGAAATATATGTAAAACTACCCTGAATGCCTCTCCCGGTCCAGCCTAAAGTTAATTCAAAGCATTCAGAGTACAGGCATGCTTTTGGGCTCTTTTAAAAAGTTTATAAGCTGAATGTTTTTCCTCTTGCTGTCAGAAGCTCTGTGAGAACACACCGTACCATGCATTTTCTCACCTACATTTTATATTACAAAAATAAGTCGACAGATGATCAGTAACTGCCCCTTTTTAAGTGGAAAACAACATCATAAAGTGTTACATGGTCCAAGTTCAAATTAGAAACTAATATAATTGAAAAGTGACACTGAATAATCAGGTGCCTGGCAAAAACAATGCCACTTTGTGACCCTTTGAGCATATAAAATAGTCAAGTGCCTACTGAACGAGCAAAATGCATGAAACTATACAAACCTGCATCATTTCCAAATTTAGGGCATTACAAATTGATATACACTATAAATTGCTGGATTTGAAATGTCATTGGCTACATGGTGCGTCATCTGGAGGAAACAGGCTGCTCATCTGGAGGTTTGCGTTGGAAGCAGCCCGGGAGAGAAGAGAAGGAAGAGAGAGTCGCTCACTTGTCTACACGATCGCTCGCTGGCTGTTGTAGGCTCTAGGACGGGCGTGGAAGCTCTTGTGTGCTCAAATGAGCCATCTGTCAAACGGCCTCTGTCTCAGGATCAGGGATAACTGCATCTGCTGTGAAGCGAGGAGTCTTTATCAGATGAAAGCATGAAAAAGCATGCGCGATCACAGTTTTTGTCTCCACGCATGGAAAACTGTGTTTTTGATTAAATATGTTACTGAAATATATGTAGCACACATGTGGGAATAAGATCTTTTGTTTCCTGGCAACAAGAGGTCGGTGCATCTATTATATGGGCATGTTCAGCTCTACCTTTGTCAAGCTGGTCAACCATGAACGGGTTGTTCCGAGTGGAGGTCAGCTCAGCTTTGGATTATTGTTTGCGTGGTACAGCGCTCCGACCTTCAGAAGTCAGACTACAGCTCATGCTTGTGTTGCATTCAGAATCTCCGCATTTGAGGTCAACATTGAGCTTGTCACTTTGGTTTCAATAGAAAGTCAGTGTCGACAACAATACCCGTGTTTCCATCAGCAAATTACTGGGCACACTTTGAAGTGGCGCATTAGAAATGGTTGATGAAAAATCCCCCATCCAAAAAACAGTGCGTTTTTTAAGTTCTTGAAGTGTTTACATCTTCCATCGAGTGCTTTATTTTTCTTAAGTTCTGATGTAGAGAAAATGACCGGCTGTTAACCATTCGAGGAGAACAGAGATCTGATGTAGCTGTCTACATGCTGATACATGAAATATTTTATTTCAGTGATGTTTTCTTTTGTTTTTCACTGTTCTAAGTTCATTGGCACTTTTTTTTTTAAAATTACATCATCTAGTTGCACTCCCTTCCTTTGCAATGGTGTCATGGTTTTCTGACTGGGTAATTGGTGCTACCTATTGCTTATATCATAAATAACAACTACACTTTACAAAACATTTGGACGGAGATACAACTCATACCACCTGACTTTCTCCTTTGCTCTTGTCATAATTACTCCAGCCACTAGAGGGCTGGTGAAAGATATATGTTGTTTTGGTGGAAGAAAACAAGTGACGCTGCCTCGGTGTTGTACTGATTCCTTATTCACCTCTGCGTTTCCTAAGAGCAACCAGCAAGCCAGCTGATAATGCTGCATCTGTCTCCAGGGGCAACCGAGGCCAACAGATATGACGTCTTAAGAAATTGCTATGAGAAATTAAAACATGATTAAATTAACATAGTTTCTTTTTAAGATTCCGATACCCAGTGGAATCCTGATGTTTGTATGGATGTGTGAAGAGTGACCTTATTGTCGTCGGCTCAGAAAGTGGTCTTCATAATTGGCTTGGCATCACACCGTGTTCCCACTCTCCTCGATCAAGCTCCTATAAATGCGTCTGCGTTAGACATCCAATTCCAACTGAACCCTCTTCAGTAACAAATCGACCTGTTCCCTTGAGTTCCCTCACAGTCGGGACTCGGTACAGCATGTGAAAATTAAGTCATCAATATTTCAAAACTAATTTAGAAACATTCATTTCAGTGATAAGTGATTACAACTGGCTGTGATGATAGCATATATTATAGCAGCCAGATCACAAAATGCTTTTTTTTTCCCAGTCTGGGAACACACACTCGACCAAACACACTGTGATACAACAGGACATAATATAAAAAGCTGTGACTTTGACCCACACTTAGCATGATCCTTCCCACATACTGTACATCTGGTGGAGGTGCAGTGTTTGCGTATGCAGACTGAGTCCTAGGCACTACAACACGGCGAGGGAGTAGTTTTGATGTCGTGACTGATCTGAAAGTGGACTAAGTGTTTTGTCTGCTGGAGTGCTTTTTAACACTGCTTTTAAGGGATACCCGCCCGCTATCTAACCCTGTGTGTGTGCGCATTGTGTTTGCATGTGGCCTCACCGACTTTCCTTAAAAAAGGTCTTTTTTTACAGAGGCACGAATGGAAGAAGTAAGAAGGAAAAACCAGCCTCAGCAAAAACAATAACAGGAGAAGGACAGAGTGTGCTGAGGGTAAAACAGGAGGGGAAAAAAAAAACAAAAAACTGTGAGTGTGCTGAAGTTCAGCAATGCGGTTTCAATTAGTCCATATGAAAGAGTGGCCCTTTTGCGGTCCTTTAAAATGTCATTTCTAATGGCTAGGATTATTGAAGCACTGCGTGATTGTGCTCCTGCACACTTTGAAGCAGCATATGGCTCGATAATGTAATAAGAGCAATAATGACGGTAACAACAACATAAAAGAATAGTTTCGACTGTTTCAGGAGGTTTTTATCAATCTACCTGTCTAGAATTTAAACAGCATACATAAGCAGTTAAGCAGGATTAGTCAAGATACAACTCTTATGAAACAGCCTTATTAAAGGAGACATGTTGTGCTTCATCATGTTTTCCCTCTCCTTCAGTGTGTTGTGCAAGTTTTTGTGTAGGTACGACGTCTTGAAAGTTGAAAAGCTCAATGACGGCACCAGCAGGAGCTCCACGCTCCCACAGAAAACACTGCCAAGCCAGTATTCCCACCTTTAATTTCTGTTACCTTGTGACATCACACATCACCATGTGACACATTGGCATAATTAATGCATATATTCATGGTAGAAATCTGGAAACAGGAGAAATTGGAACTGTGAGCTGACCAATCAGAGCAGAGTGGGGGCTCCAGAAGGGATAGACAGAGGGGGATCTATCTATCTATCAATCTATCATCAAGTTCATTCTCTCAGTTAATGAAATGTATTTTTTTTCGAGGATGCACTACATATCAACCTCACAGCCTAGTACTGTTGCAGACATATAATTGTATAAACGCTGGCCCCAGTTCACAGAATGGGTCAGCTAGGAGTCAAAAGCAGTGAAAGAAAGATAAAGGAGGAAGGTTTATGACTAAAAAGTCCCTGTATGCATAGCTTCACCTTTTAGATCTGCTGTTGATATCAAGTGCATTTGTTCGTCACCCTCTGAAAACCACCCGGGAGATGATGTGCCTCTGTTTCCATTGTTGAATTGTGTTATTACCGATTCACTGTATATATTTACCCTTTAGTTCCCCTAATGTCTCTGCTGGGCCTGCAGTGAATGTTGAGCAGGGATGCTGCGATAACACTACTCATTCTATTTCCAAATACAAAACACAATGCATTTTTCTGACTGCTGCTCGATTACCGAGCACTTTGGTGGATATACAATTTGATGTTTGTAAGCAGACACAGGCGAAACACTTTCTTTTTACTGTCCCAACCATAAATCAAACACGTGTGAGCACGGCCCTCCAATAAAAGACTTCAATTCACACATAAATCTTTCTTGTTTTCCTCTCAACATCTCTGAAAACACATCAGGTTTCTCATAATGTCCAGTTCAGCAGCTCTGTATTCCCCCCCCTGTCTGAAAAGATCTGTATTTCTTTCTGTCTCTTCAAGGCCACTCCCTCCTGGATACTCAGTCTGCTCTGATTGGTCAGCTCACACATGCCTGAACCAGCACCGCTAACAACAACAACAGAGCAGCTGTGCTACATAAATTCTCATGTGCCAAACAAACAAGCCGTTAACGGGAAACACTTATGTGTGACATGGTGATGTCAAGAAGTCACAGAACAGAAGGGGCTACTGCTGAGGTGTTTCAGGCACTTCAGGAGCCATGTTTTCTCTGGGAGATTGGAGCTTTCGTCGGTGTGGCCTTGCATGCACAAGAACTTTTACCTTGTAAACCTCGAAACTCAAAATAATATCTTGTTTACGTCTGTAAAATCCCTCAAACTTTTGTATATAAAATACATTTGCCCGCGCAAGAAAATAACTATCATTAAATTACACATCGCCTTTCTCTAAAGTGATTGGATGTTGTCCATTTATATTTTCCCTTCCAAATGTTTGTAAAATAGGTGAACGCTTCTGATCCATTTCAGATAAGCTCAGCGTGAACGTGTCTCTCGTCTGTAGCTGGCTGGCTCCTACCTGTGCCTCAAATTAAATGATTTTGGATGCCCGCCAAGACAGCTTGTTCCCTATTACCACCCAAAAGAAGTCAAACCACCCTCGCAGTACACAGCGCTCTTCACTCATCCTCCAAATGTAAAAGAAAAAGTTATTGAGTGTGTGTGTGTGTGTGTGTGTGTGTGTGTGTGTGTGTGTGTGTGAAGGAATGTCTACTGCAGCCACTGTGTCTGCGTCATTTTAATTGTACATGTATTTGCGGTACTTAAGATGTCTACGTGTGTGTCTATGCAACTCCATGGGTCACTCAGGGAACAATACATCTCCAATTTTACACGGCAAGAACAGGATGAAATCTGGGCTGACACTGTGACATTAATTTGAAAACGGAAGGCTCGGTCTAAAGGATGGGTGTAATATTCATTCTGCATACCTGTACCCTCCCTGTAGTCAAATGGAGTTGGCTGTGCTAAATGGAAATTGATGCAGACATTAGAGACGCTGAGTTCTTTGGCGCTTCAAAGCTGCGGCAGGCAGGAATTTCAGCGTTGACATTTGTAGTCACTCGGTGATGTTTGCTGGATGGATCGACAGAGAGACCAAACCCCATAAAGAAATGAGGGATGGGTGTAAAAGCACCATTAGCTGGAATATTCTTTCAATTCTCAATGTGTTCAACAAGATGTCTCTCAGTTTAGATGGCACGAGTGCGCACTTTAGAATGTTAATGTGTGTGATATGCGCGTGTGTGATCTGTGAACAGATCGGCCCAGTCGACAACGCAACGGTAGACTCTCAAGTCACGTCCAGCACATGTATGTCAGAGTCCGTTTTTGTGTGCAGGTGATAAGCCAAATACCTCGAGTTCTGTTGAGAACATATACGTTCGAATACCGTGAGTAGAATCAAGCATCTGTCTCCGGCTCACACAAGTGCGTGTTGTCAGTCAATGCTCAACTCATGTCTGTGCAGGGACGTTTTAAACAGTCAGTGTGTTCAGCTACTCCGTACTTTGGTAGCCTCCAACTGAATCTCTTTAGTTCCTCTCGTCCTGTTTGTACTTTCAAACGTCCGCTGTCTGGACCAGGGGGTGGATATCCTGACAGGGTCCGACTGAGAACCTGAGGTGGTAGATACTTGTAAACCATAAGGAAGCCTTGCCCTAAAGCATACCCTGCTTTATCTCTTCTATCTTTTTAAGTTTGAAAGGAATCATGATTTAAAAGACGGACACCATGCTGTATTGAGAAGACTGTTGATAGAGGCCATAAACTTTTTGGGAAACTGTTCACCGGGGTAATAAATCAACTGAGAAGTGGGGTCGTTTTCTCATAAGTTTACATACATTTAGGCCTCTTTTAGAAACCAGTGGGGTTGCCCCCTGCTGGCCATATGAAAAAAATGCCGGTTTAAGGTTATTCTGCTTTATTTTTCAGACCTGAAACCTCCAATCATATTATAATCAGTGGTGCTTACTTGCAGACGCAACATATTGCCTAACCACGTGATTTCGTTGCCTGATATTTACGGAACAACAACTGCTGCATGTATTTTTCTTGTTGCCATGACGACAGTGGTCAACTGACTGCAGATCTGCTCTCCACAGAGCTTATAGCGAGGACTGCCAGATAGCCTGGACGCAAAATCTGACTTCACGTATGCAATTTGAAAGTGTAAAACACGTGTTATTTGTACGCATTTGATGAAACCGGGTTGTTATCAGCATCGCCTCAAAACAGGAACTGTCAGAGTCTGTCTTTCACATTCTCTCTTTCTTCATCTCCTCTGTCTGCTCCTGATTCAGTTTCCCTCTCCTTCTACCCGATCGCTCTCACATAAAATCCACTGGGGGTGTTGCAATTTATGTGTCTGTATTTGTTTATGTGGACATGTGCAGCAATTCCATCTTCGAGGTTGAATACTGCATCGCCGAAGCAAGCATGCCCAAGGCTACACCTATCCTGGCCACTCCAACATGATACGACCAGCTCTTTATCCCTAAACATGGAGTACGCTTTTTTAATGTTGTTTATTTTTTTATCTTTTCACCCGCTGCCTCTCACTCTCTAAGCCCCCCCACATACCAGCTTTGAAGCTTTGGATCGCACACAAGGTGTAGTGGAGTGTGGGTTGTTATAAAATAGGGGGTTGAAAGTGAGGACAGATTGAAAGAATTGGGGAAAAGATATGAAAGTGGAGCACTGCTACGATTGAGAGTTTGGAAGTAAAAAAATTCCTGGAAGTTGTCACACAGCGTAACAGCTCCAATTTTTTTTCTCCAGCGGGGGAGACTTGATGGCAAATTATTGCACATTACTGACGAGCAGCTACGTGTCCTGGAGGAATGTAATGGATCCAGTCAGTTATGGACAAGTCAATTTGCTCAAGTCTGACCTTTCCCTCGCTCTGAATTCCTCTCATGCTCTGAGCTGAAAGTTAACTATGCATCTTGCATTCACTTTAAAGCAGCAGACTGTGCTCACGCAGATGACTCATTAAATTTGAAGTGTTTCTCACTTTTTCTCACAACTTTCTCTCCGCATGTTTTGCATACTGAGTCGGTACCTTCAGTTACTCCCCCACCTCTGGACTCTTTATCAATCTATAACACAGTCTGTGATGAGAATCAAGCAAGTCAACCTCAAGACCCTGCTAAAAGTCAAGCAAGACAAGTCAAGTCATCGCTCTGGTCAAGAAACGTACACATCAATGCTTAAATAGCCAGCAAGTTAGCAAAAAAAGATGCACTTATTGTGATGGGTGAGGTTGTATGAGGTGGTGTTTCTTTTTTCTTTTCACAACATAATCTTCCAAATTTTGTTTTTTTGAGCTAAAGCCTTCACTGTACACAGCTGCCTCGTGAGCGGTCCTCTGCTGGTCTGCATCTTCGTAGGCTGCCAGTTTAGCATGCAATAGACAACAAATTACCAAATCATGTTACAAAAAACGAATGTTACTTCTCGTTACCTCTCAAAAGAAGCCAAGTCTATTTGAGCTACCCGTCCCAAGTTTACACACCAAGTCTTTTATGAATGTTAGGCAAGCGAGTACTCCTCTTGAGTCTGACTCTTCCACCTCTGAATATCACTGTGCTAACATGCGTGGAAATGCTAACATGCTGGCTGTCAGCAGGTCATTTCTACCACTTTCAATATCCAAGTTTAGCATGTTAGCAATTGTCTAACAAGACAAGTAATTGCTGTGGTCAAGAAAGAGAAAACTCAAGATTAGCTTTATCGCTAACACTCATACAGCCAATAAGTTAGCTAAAAAGACACTGATAAAGCGCTTGTGTTTCATTAACATTAAACACAAAGTACAGCTAAGGCTGATGGGAATTGTATTATCTTTCAAGGGATGAAGCTGTTATTACTGTTGGGGCTGCTGACTTCTCCATCCTCACAAGTCCCAGCAGCAGGACGATTCCCTGGCAGGGTCCTGGATCCGGTTTCATCAGCCTTGCTGTCGGTCTGTTCAAAGAGGTGTTCAAGTTCTCTTGTTTCGCTGCTGGAGGAAGAAAAAAAAATAATTAATGAAAGTACAAGGCAAATGCATGCAGGAACTTCCTGTCTGCCTGAAATATGAATGGGACCCGTGCATCTCCTTGACCCCCTTTTCTTCCCTCCAATCCAGAACATCCCCGCCATCTGCCTCTGTCTCTCACTCTTACACATGTGCCCACACCCTAGAGTGTATCTAAACACAGAACGGCATACACAAGAACACCAAGTTGACTAAACGAGACAAAGCACTATTGGCTCGAGCAAGACAGAGGATTGTGTTGCGGTGATCTACTAGGGCAATTCTCCATTCGGAGCAGCGCATTAAACATGCTTTTAAAGAGCAGCGGTAAAATGTGAGGCTTGGGGATTGGAGGGATGAATCCTTCTCGACAGTCTTTTCCCTGGCCTCACTATAGCTCCACATTACTGGGTTTGGAATTGGCCAGGAAAGATAACGGGTGATGGAAAAGTAAATGCATTTCACTGTGATGTTTAAAGGCTGGGGAAAAAATAGACAAATTACACAGAAGAGAGAGAAAATTGAAGCGAGCATATGTGAAGAATCACATAGTGATTGGAGTCATTGTCAGAAAAAGAAAAGCTCTCGTACCTTGTAAATGTTTCTAAATGCAGTACTCTAAGAACTTTTCAACATAACTTGGAGTGCTGGCACAAAGCATTTTCTCCCCACGAATAACGGACAAATTATCTTACGTCACCATCCCGACTGTATATGACTACCACAAAGAAGTTCATTCGGTCTTTCTGCACTCAGTAAATATACTCTTCTAAACACCGGGGAGCAAGAATTGATTGCCCATTCACTGTAGCTCAGTGAAGTCATGGTCATTTAAGAGAGAGTCCAGTGTTATGATTGTACTTTGTGGTGGCCCATTTTTCTGTGCATTTTGTTTCAGAGGTGCTTGACGGAGCTGTGCCGGTCCACATGCCTGCAGCACATCGAGTGTTATCGGCACCTGCTCTCATACCTGGACCTTCCTTCTGCACAGTTCCAGATCATTGTCGCCAGCGCCAATGGTACTTGATCGCGCTCAGTATCTCTCAGGTTGATGTATTTAGGAAGCCTTTTTTTCGTGTTTTCAACCACTCACCACCCAGCCTCCCGTGCCAACTGCCTCAACTGCCTGAGCCAGCCTCTCTTGTTAACCTAGAGTCTCCACCCGCACCGCCCAGGGAGCCCTCGGCCCTGCGCTCGAGCTCAGCGTCTCATCCTGCCAGCAAAATCAGGATCCTGGATCAATAAATTCACCTTTCAAGGCACCCTGTGTTTGCCCTCACTTTTGGGTCCACCTGTTTCTTACTACAACCGTTACACACAGACTCATGCCAAAATATGTAACAGAGCCGCCAGTCCAGTAGAGGAACAGGGATTGACCCTAGCCAAGTAGTTTCTGGGGCCCGAACCTATCCAAGCATTTTTGGAGCCTTTATTTGAAAAGTAAAATATGACGGTGCATAATTATTTTGTTATAATCACAGCACGGTTAGTTGAAGCCAGATGAGGAAGAAGAAGAAGAAGCATCTTGGAAGAATACACCTCAGTCAGCAACGATGGATAATGACACATTTTCCCTGTATGCTACTTGTACGAAGGACATTATCAGTACTGGATAGTCGTTTCAGCAGAGCACTCACTCAAACCTGTAACTTCATGTCACCTGCATCTTTCATTTAACACATACAAGCTCACGGATTGTTCTTAACTGGCGACTTTATTCTTTAATATCAAAGTTTTCTGAGAAATATGTTAACTTTATTCTGAAAATCATATTTATGTGTTTGTTTTCCAAACAGTTGCCCTTATACTCTGTGATTCAAACCAAATACAGAAACCCAATCTCACCACACCAGCTCATTAAACACTTACGTTCAGAAATCCTTTAGATCAACATCATTAGAGGATAATTACATGGATACGACGATGAACTAATGATCATGCTGGAGTTTATTGAGAGTGGCAGGAATACCTCAGCATGTCTCCCAAACCCGGCAGTATGCAACATGAATTGCGATTTCAAAACGTATGAAAAAGAAGAGAAAAAAAAGAGCTCTGGGGTTAAAAATCATCACAGAATGGAGAAAACCACAACAATAGTGCCTTTTTTTCTGAATACTGCTACCTCTGATAACAAAGCAGGGTTTGCTGTTCCCCTCCGTGTTGCCATTTTCCTTCTTACAGCCCATCCTGCTGCATTCATCAGAGCTGCACGGTCTCTCAGAGGGGAATCAAGGGCTGTGCTCGGACACTGAATGGAGGAAAATAGATGTGTGCTTTCCGAAGGAGTTACTAAACATTGAAAGACTTTCTTCTTTTTTTTCTTTCTTTTTTTTTCTTTTTCCTTTGGCTGCATGCAAGTATGTTGTCCATCTTAATCAAAGAACTGATCCAAGAAGGTAAACTCCTCCGACGTTTTGTTCAGATTGTTTTAAGATGCATGCATGCGTTGCCTGAGGGTCATGAACTCACAGTGAACAAACTCCAAGTTTGTTTTTTTTTTAAAACAAAACAAAACAGAATTATGCTTTATGGTGCCCAGCTATCAGAGCCAAGCGGGGGAATCAATGAGTATACACGGTAGAGGAAGCAGTCTGTAGGGCAGCATGTGTTCTAAAGGTCAAACAAGAAGAAGCAAAAGAATGCTGGACAAAGTTTGTTCCTACAAAGTTTGTTCCTACAAACCTATGTATAAATACCATATATATATATATATATATATATATATATATATATATATATATATATAAATATATATATATATATACACTATATTACCAAAAGTATTCGCTCACCCATTCAAATGATCAGAATCAGGTGTTCTAATCACTTGGCCTGGCCCCAGGTGTATAAATTCAAGCACTCAGGCATGCAGACTGTGAAACAAGACATTTGTGAAAGAATGGGCCGCTCTCAGGAGCTCAGTGAATTCCAGCGTGGAACTGTCATAGGATGCCACTTGTGCAACAAATCCAGTCGTGAAATTTCCTCGCTCCTAAATATTCCACAGTCAACTGTCAGCTCTATTATAACAAAATGGAAGCGTTTGGGAACAACAGCAACTCAGCCACGAAGTGGTAGGCCACGTAAAGTGACGGAGAGGGGTCAGCGGATGCTGAAGCGCATAGTGCAAAGAGGTCGCCGACTTTCTGCACAGTCAATTGCTAGAGAGCTACAAACTTCATGTGACCTTCAGATTAGCCCAAGTACAGTACGCAGAGAGCTTCATGGAATGGGTTTCCATGGCCGAGCAGCTGCAGCCAAGCCACACATCACCAAGTGCAATGCAAGGCGTCGGATGCAATGGTGTAAAGCACGCCGTCACTGGCCTCTAGAGCAGTGGAGACGCGTTCTCTGGAGTGATGAATCACGCTTTTCCATCTGGCAATCTGATGGACGAGTCTGGGTTTGGAGGTTGCCAGGAGAACGGTACATTTCAGATTGCATTGTGCCAACTGTGAAATTTGGTGGAGGAGGAATTATGGTATGGGGTTGTTTTTCAGGAGCTGGGCTTGGCCCCTTAGTTCCAGTGAAAGGAACATTGAATGCTTCAGGATACCAAAACATTTTGGACAATTCCATGCTCCCAACCTTGTGGGAACAGTTTGGAGCGGGCCCCTTCCTCTTCCAACATGACTGTGCACCAGTGCACAAAGCAAGGTCCATAAAGACGTGGATGACAGAGTCTGGTGTGGATGAACTTGACTGGCCTGCACAATATATATATATATATAATATAATTATATATGTATACATTTCTCCAAAATGGGTTTTTCTGGCTGAGGTGTTCATCATGGGATCACTTCATATAGAAGCACCAGCTGTCAACTTGGGCTAGCTGTTAGCTCAAGCCAGTATAAATCAAACCTGCCTATCTGCATTAGATTACATTTAGACATTTCAGTTAACACCATAATTCAGGCACAGTAAGTGCAACTGCAAACTGCTCCTAAATTCCTGGATCACTAGATCCCGAGGCAGGTGATAAATATTGGGGTGGATATTGCGGCCAGAGGAGGGTAAGCAGACATTAGATGAAACGCAAGGTAAAGAAAGTGCGTATTTTCTATAACGTAATGTGCTATTAGGTTGCAAAGTTGTCCCTGGTTCACATTAGTTGGTCAGGTGATTAACGTCCAGCCTTGGTTGCTTGGGTGTAGTGCTTAAGATGTGCCTCCGTCTTTGGCTCGTTGCTTCCTGCTTGTTGCCAGTCCAGGTGCCTCAAAAGGTTAGAGTTACTGATTTACTGTAATGCACAGAAGCTTTGTGCCAGGGCTCTGGTAACATTTCATGAAATGTGACTTGTTTGCCATCATCACACACCTGCCATCGCACTGATGGGCGAGCTCATAAACCGGAAGTGCAGAATACATGTCTTTTCGGATGGTCAAAAAAAGGAAGGAAAAGCCTCAGTCCAAACACTATTGATCCAACCCAAGCGCCAGACAATATGTTGGTGATATATGCTTCTACAAACCACAGATTTGTTGAAAAGATTTTAAGGTTCACCTTTGGGGTTTTTATGTGACTAGCTACTTAAGCTCTGGTACAGTTTAGGCATAAGAACCACTCAGTTAGCTAAAGACTTTGGCCTAAACTAACTGTGTTGGTCGCCACAAACACAGATGGAGACGTCCAGACTTCGTGTATGAAATATCTGGTGTTGGTCGCCACAACAGAACATCTGGAAAAATGTCCAGAGGTCTCCTCAAAAATACCAAGTGGTATCACGTTTACAAAGGTTGAACCACGGGCTCTGACTCCAGTCAGTGGCTCTACGCTGGTAACTCCACCACCATCCCACCAACCTCATGATATAAAATCAGGTTGTGAGAATGTAATTGTTATTGCAGTTTATGTTCCTTGTGTTGTGTTCCATGTTCTTGTTCGGCTGTAGAGTAGCTTTCTAAGCCTGAAAGAAGAGACACAAAAGCCTGTTTTACAGACAGAATACATAACTGGTGACAGTTTAAAGAAAACATGGTTGTTAACCAAGAATGGTGGATGATTTTATTAAAATTATTGTTAAAACTGAATTATGGGTCATGTAGGATCCAGGGTTTTGGAAGCTCAACCCACTCTGAGGACAAAATGTCAGAATGTTTAGGCCTCTGTTAAAATAATTTCAGCCTCTCTTCTATTCTTCTGTTCTGTTGTTATTATGAATATTATTATTATTATAAATTGCTCAATGAGCAGGAATAATTATCAGACTACGCCATCAGTTATGTCTACTGTGCCCCCATTCAAGTATGCCCTGAACTAAGTAACTGCTCGTTGAATATTGTCTCCTTTATATGCTGTATATGCTTCATTACATCCTCCACCTGCTTTTTCACCTCTCTATGCACTTTATCCCCCGTTTCCCTCCCACATCACCCCTTGTTCCCCTTGTTCCATCTCCTCCTCTCCCTCAGCTCTCTTCCTTGCGAGGTTGAGCTACTATGAAGAGCCTCTGCGCTAAACGTAGTGGTGCTCTGCACCGAGCCGACACCCAGCCCACACACCCAAGCACACACAAACACACACACACACACATACATAGAGATAGACAGACACTTATCCACCCACACACTGCAGACTCTAACTCCACGGGGACTACAAAGGGAACTGATTCACAGGGCCACTGCATTGTATGGCCCCACAATGAAACTGATGAGACTGACAACACACACAAGTTTTTTAATCGGAGGTGGGGTTGGGCCTTGTCTCCTGTGTGATGCTTTGTGCGTCAGAAGCAACATCACTGCCCGTTTACTCTTTCTCTGACACGTCGCTGCTTTTAGGCTCACGTTTTTCAGAGATTACCGCAACAGAGACTGCGTCGAGCTTTGAAGGTGTGACTGATCACATCCAGCCATTAAATGTGGCAGTAGCGCACTGCAAGGTGAAGCTGTTGCCGTGTGGGAGGTGTTTAAGTTACTTTATATATTTGAATTTCATATTCATCTTCCATCTGTTTCTGTCAGTTCAATTGAAAGTGTTGAGCTAAAACAAATATGAGGCAGCTTATCACCAGAGTAACTGCCAACTGCTGCTAACTGTGGCTGCACTTAGTTGGTTAGCGTCGGTGTTAACGCCGCTAGCATGGAAGCTTTAGAGCAAGACAGGTGGGGCTAGCTGGTTAGCATGCTAACTTCAGCACTTATCTCTGCAACAAAATTCGTAAAAGTTATTTCTTCACTTTATGTTCAAAAAAATGTGTTAATTTTCTAATGTTTTCAACTCAAATTATAGCGTGTTTCACTGATCAAGTCACATTCTTTAAATTCTTTTCTCATAGTGCAGTAAGAGGCTGCTTTTGTTCCCCCATCTTGTTTAATAGACCTGTTTTTATAAAGGAATGGCAATGCTAATGAGGCTGTTAACTCAGTGACAAACACATTGCATTTCCCCGTAACTGTAAAAGCATCCCACCCACTCGCCGGTGGAAAGATTTTTATGTGAATAGCGGGCCGCAGGTAATGTTCTGTAACCTAACCCAGCTCTAATGTGTGTTGACGGGGCAGGACAGGAATGCAGGAATGAAACTGAACTCCATACCAGAGAGATTCTCGTCACTGGCTGGTAGAGGAGACCATGGAGCATAGAGCAGGCCCCCGAACATCACTGCTCAGGCTGTGGTGCCGATTAATGACATCACGGCTTGGCTTGCCACGGCACGAGACCTCGAAAAAAACCCAAACCTGAAACATGAGCTGCGACGAGTTGTGAACAATGCAAATTGTCCCTCAGGTAGAACGGAGCCGCCGCTGCTGCTGGCATGCTTTGCGAAAAAAATGGAGAGTCATTGACAGAACTGCACTGCGGAGAGTGAACCGGAGAGAGGAACAGTTCAAAGATGAGGAGATGTGAGACGCGGAGAGGCAGGCGGAGAATGGAGAGGGAGATATTTCAATGCGTGGGAGAGCGCGAGGCAGAGAGAGGCGCAGAGAGCACGCACGGAAACCAAACAGGGAGAAACAAGACAAGGGGAATATGACCAGAAAGTGTGTGTGAGAGAGTGTGTGTGACAACATTTGCAACAAGAGAGCAACGGAGCAGGAGAGCGAGGGGCAACAATTTCGGGAAAAAAAAGAAAAAAAATTAAAAACAGGACATGGCAGCAGGAGAAAAGGGAGAGTGGTGGAGATAGAGACAAGCGAGAGGAGAAGAGGGTACAAGACAGCTTTTATTACACAACATGTGCTGTGGACAGACGGTGGTGAATAATGTATTAAGGCTTTTACACTGCTCTTGTACTTTTGCACCAGAGTAGAAAATGAGCTGGCGTGTGGAACAAAATGTTTAGCTAAGTTTTCACATCTTAACCCGGGAGGCTATTTTTAAACATTAACGCGACAGGACGTACGCGGAAAATATGCAGGAGAGCACACAAACTGAAAGCACACAGTCAGATTTCACACGTGTCCTTATGCTACTATGTTTTTATCATCTTTAAAAAATGTTTTTAATCAGAACAGCGATAAATGTTGTGCTTTAATTGGATCATCTGGATGTGTTCTTTGCTCCTCTTTCAGCGGCACTCAACAAAAAAACAAATTGAAAATCTTAAAAAGCACATTTAGTAAACTAGCGAGTATTTATAGCGCCTTAAAGTAATACAAGGTCTGTGTCAACGATGATGATAAAGGAACATACCGCCCACACAACAATGGAGATTTATATGAGAAAAAGTTGCTGAGTACTGGAGCTTCAGATGGAATTTGTTGACAAACGATAAATGCAACATTTTCCAATAATCTGTTGATGTCATTCATTATCATTCACCAATACATACAGACTCAGAACCAGACATTCCTTTATTAGTCCCGCAATCGGTGAAATTTGTGAGTTGCAGCAGCCAAAGGATGGTTCAGTATAACAATAAACAACAAAAATAATTAAAAATACAACAACAATATACGAAAAAGGTAAAAACAAGAGCAGGAATAGAAATAGAGTCACATATACATAACATGTACTCCATTCTGTTTCTTCGAAGAAGTTAATTCGCAAGACTTTTTTGGAATGACTGGAAAAGAAAGACATGTTTATTGCTCATTCCAAAAAAAAAAAAAGAAAGACTTTACATTGAGCAATAAACCAAACGACTGAACATCCAACCAATTGTCCAAAGAGTAAATTTCACATTGCAGTTGCAAAAACTTCATGGACAAGAGTTTTTGGTGGGTTAAAAGAAACCTCACTTCTCCCACTTCTCCAAATTAAGCACGGATGGTTCGACATTAAAATTCAGGTCTTTATGGATCTTTATCCAGCTCATCCAAGTCACACAGCTCAGATTAAAAAACAAAAAAAACAAAAAACAGAAAGTGGTCTACAGCGGGAAAGTGAGCCATTTGGAGCAAATACGGATGGAGTGATGAACGAAAAGAGCCGGGGTGACATTTGCTTCACACCCAAGTGAGTTTGTAGTCATGCAGTTGACTCGGCTAACCTCCGACACTGTCAACCCCCCCCTCCACCCCCCCCCCACTCCACCCCCCCTCCACCCCACTCCACCCCACTCCTCCCTGTGATGGACTTGGAGGCAGCCCACCCTGTCTGCTGCCAGTCATATTGGTCTTCCTGGCAAGGCGGCTTGTCAGAGGTCCCGCCAAGGCTGGGAACGCACCAGTCCCGAGGCCAGGGGGACACAGCGAGTGAGGGAATTTGGCAGTAATGGAGTGTAAAAAGAGACGAACAGGGAGGGGGGGTGAACGGAAAGAAGAATATAGCATACTGGAAGCAACGGAGGAAGACAGGAGGAGAAGAAACTGCAAAAAAGAGACCCAGAGAGATGACGCTATTTTTTTTTTTTTTGGCAAAAGAGAGAGAGAGCGTGAAGAAATCCTGTCAGCATAATTAAAATTAAATGATTGGAAGTCATCCTCTGTTTCTCCCCGACTCACAACTCTCTTCCAACTCGTGTCTGTAAACAACTCCGTTAATGAGACACAATCTCTCACTCTGTCTCTCTCTCACACACACACACACACACATACACACACACACACACACACACGCATGCTGGCAAGGACGACAGACACAAACACACACCGTCTCCCATGCAAACCCATACCACAGACAACACACACAGCTCCACACTGACTCGCTCACCCAGTGTACACAGATATAATGAGAGTCTGGTGTTTACACTGTGAAGACTGATGGCTGTTATTAAGTCGGAATGTGTCTTGCTCTTTCAGATACGTTTATTTGGGACTCGACGGGCCCAAATTGCACATCTTCATCTCACAGGTGCATTCCGCAGGAAGGAAAAAAAAAATAAAAAAATCATACATGCAGTGTCGCGTAAAGACAGTGCTGAACATATAACTCATGCAGGTGAGCACCGGCAATGAACGACGATCCAGAACTCCTGCTGTTTTTCGGCAATTTCTAATATGCAAATGTCTGTTCTTTGATCCACTACATTACTTGTCTGGGACATTACTCGATCTGAATCTATGATTAAGCTGCTGCACGACCAACAAATGAAACACCCGAAGAAGAATTTACATCTGAGCGGGTCTCAATATAAAACCTTTATCATGTTAATTTCCTTACAGTTGTGACACTTTTTGCTGCTTTTTTTTTTCGTTCGAAGAAGAATTCAGATCACACTTTGGGCGCAAGTTCTATTTACACATGTTTACATTCATCAGCTTTTTTTTACGTAACTTAAAAACAAAGCGCTCTTGACTCTTGGGTCACAAACAGGACGCAGACCTAGTACTAGACAGAGGAAAGCCCAGTGTATGACCATTCCAATCTTGATCTTAATACTACTAGTTCTACTACTACTACTTGGGGGGGACGGGTACCTACGGCATCACAGCTGGAAGCCCGAGGCCTCTGACCAGGCTGCTGTAGTTGTAACACTGTGGGGGTAAGAACAGGCTGCTCTCCACTAGCTACAGCTTATCAGATAGACCTGAAGCGTGTAACGTGGCGGCCCGCTTTATTGGTTTTCGTCAGGCCCACACACACATACGATCGAACCGTCTGATAAGCTGACACCGCGATGCACATGTAGTACTGTATGTGTCACGTATGGGACAGCTCGGGGCTGTAGTGTTTGCAATTCTGTTTAGGAAAACACATAGGCGGGCGGCTAAATATACACACACTTGCAGACACAAACATACGTATGCAGACGCGCATAACATACACAACATTTGCACACATTGAAAAAACATAGAGAATCAGTCAGACGTGCACATGTGCATGTATGAAATCGTACAAGAAAAAACATGCCTCCTTCCCCCTGTGACTCGTAAATGGGCTCGAGTATGTTGTTGCTTTGTGCAAGCGCTGTCTATATTGGGCATGCATGCTCATGAATGGGTGTCTGGGTCCAGCATGGACAGGGCCCACTGCCACACACTCACACACACGTTTAGTGCAGCAGTGTGACTTGACTAGATCAGTTGAAAACATCGGAAGTTGTTGACATTATTTTACCAACACCCGGTCGATTGCTGTCTCGGTCCCTGCCCAGGTGTGTGTGTGTGTGTGTGTGTGTGTTTGGTATGTGTGAGAGATAGTGATACACTTCACCTTACAATATACATTTGAACAGAGGTACAATAAAACTGTATTCTGCTGCGGTTATGATGCAAGCTGAAGCTATACTTTGATGTAAAACAGGCCTATCTCTCCCATATGCATAATGTATGGTGTACTGTATTTTACAGCATAGAGGAGTGTAATAGTCAGTGTGTTCATCCATCTGTGTATATGATATCTATCTCAGATAGATATCTGCACATAATGTTTTAGTGCTTGGCTTCAGCATATGTATTGAACTCAGAACACAGTACAGTGTGGAGGCTCTATTCTTGCCTCGTATCCTGGGAAGCTGTGCAGCACCTGTTTACAATATTCAAATCTCTGCTCTTGTATTCAGGTCTTTAAAAATAAGTATCCCATTGTTGAGCTGCATGTTTGCATGGTGATTTGTTTTTGTTGCGCGTGTTCTCGTGCCAAAACTCCTGAAAAGGACTGGAGGATTAAGAAGACATCCGTTTCTTAACTTAGGGTTAAATGTGTGTGTAGTGAGGGTGGTCCCTCCTCTGTTTACGAACAGTGTGATGGGAAAAAAAAGGATCCTGTTATCCATTGCAATATGAAACTTTCCTGAAATAATGATTCATCTTAAAGTAACTACTTACTAACACTTAGTAATACAAAATAATAAGAATGTGTCTCAAAATAAAGACTTGGTGTCTCAATAGAATAACTTAATGTTACAATATAATCAATTAATAACTCAAATTATTGAGAAACGCTGTTGATATTATAACTGTTGAGCTTGTTCTCACCTCTTGAAGCATCCCTCTGCGTCCTAACCCTAACCCTCTTAGACGACTATTATGTTGTGCGAAAACCATACAAATACTTTTTAAAAAAAATTTTGCCTCAACCTAACCAAGTAGTTTTGGCATTTAAACCCAACCAACTAGCTTTTGTCCCTAAACCCGACCAGGTGGTTTTTGTCCCTAAGCCTGAACCTAACTAAGTAGATTTTGTCCTGTCCTATGTCAAATGTGAGTTGTTTACTGGCAAATTCAATTCTGAAAGAGTAACTACACCTCTTATTGCTAACTTGAGCCTTTCAAGTCCAAAATTGGCACTAGAATCTTAGGCTACTAACTTAGAACGTGTTGTGACTAGTATTACAAAGTCACATGCACTAGCTGTTTTTTTTTTTTTATTCCATTGGTATTGGTCTCCAAAATTAGATGCCATCTCAAAATAATGACTTGGTATCTCAAAAGGAATGACTTAATATGTCAAAATCATTAGATGCTTTCTCAGAATATCGACTTCATATTTCAAAATGGGAACATTTTGACTGCCATCGCAAAAACTCGGGCACCAGCTTAAGCTCATTAATTTGAGAAAGTAACCCATTATTCTGAAATCCAAAGTCTTAATTTTGAGATATGAGTCATCATTTCAAGCAAGTATTTCACTTTTTTTTTTATCACATTGGCGGGAATGGTCTTCCGTACTCGTCCTCTCAGTGAACCATTCCACCACTTTCCCATCAGAGCCCACCCCTGCTGTGAGCGTTTCTTGACAAATGACGTCTTTTCCCGACTTGCTGAGGTCGCTTTTAGTTTTGGCTGCTGATGACACAGTGAGAAACTTCATGAGGGAGGAAGGGAAAAAGAGGAGGGTGTGCAACCTCAGGAGAATTTACCACCATCAAATTCAGCTTTGAAAAACAAAGCAGGCCTTAATTAATACTAAATGACTAATTGATGAACAATGCAACAGAATGTGTTCAGGGGAAGGTTGTTTGATCATGTAGATTAGGGATTGTGGGCTGTATGACACACAAGCAAAATAAACTTACAAAACAATACTTTCGTGCCAAGTTGTGTGTGTGTGTGTGTGTGTGTGTCCTTTACTAGCTAGTTTGTGAGCGCTTGTTTCTGTGTTTGCACGTGAGAATGCTTCTGTCACCAAGGGCATGACCGGTAATTAGCATTAGCTTTCCTGCCTTTGTTTCGTTGGAAGGTTATTATAATGCAAGTGATAATGGGACTTTTGAGAACATTTTGGGGTAAGGTAAAATAAAACGCTGTTTAGGGAATAAGCGCAAAAGTCCAGACTCAGTTTGGAGTCTGGCTGTGATAACGATGTGTAGATAAAGAGAGTGGAGGAAGTCAAAAGATTTATAGGCTTTAATAAATCATCAGGTTGTATCTAAACAACAGGAATGAGGTTTTGACACCTTTTCAGCAAGTGCCGGTGTATTCCTTCTGCACAGGCGCTTGGTAGTACAGTCTTTTCAATTTACCCAAAGACTTGCCAGCCCATATTTGAGGCTTCAGTGGGCAGGCTAAAGTTTTAAAATCTGTAGAAATCACTGTGCTGATCATACCTCGCTGGGATTGTAATTATGAGTCTAATTGGGGACGAGGACAAGAGGGGAGACATCGTCACCTCCAAAGTACCGAAAGTCAAGCTCACACTCAATACTGCTCTGTACTGAGCGTTCATGCTTCAGACACGGCACTTGTGCACGCAGAGCAGAAATTGTTTTCATGTGGGTGGGTTTCAAGACTACATAAAATGAGAACCAAAGAGGAGCTTGTTTTCTCAGACTTTATTCGTCTGAAGCAAAGTGTTGATCCTTCGAATGCTGTATTGGACGTTTACCCTGTCAGAGGCAGAAGGTTGAAGCATTTGGATTGGCCCTCGATAACCTAATCGCCAAAACATATACTGGCAATGTACATCTTTGCAAACCATGGATATTTATTTTTCTTTCTTTCTGTCTCTCCGTCTTTCTTTCTTTCTTAGTTAGTAGACAGATCGTGTTTTGACAAATATTCCATTTCAAGGTTATTTGTGGAGATAACTCTGCTAGAAATCCAAAGCAGTCTGTTGTTCTTCCTCCAACACTTGAGTATCCCATTTTCCCATTTGCATAGCCATCACTTTAATTCTCTTGATTCCCCTCCCTGCTCATGATGCTTGTGATCTTGCAAATGAGAGCAGCTGAGGCATTACACACTGAGAGATGGAGATGGTAAGGCTTTGAAACACACCTTTAAATCTAAATCTGGTTCCAGCTCGCTCGAGAGAAATTTGCAATTTAGATACGATGGCGCCAAGGCAGCTGAGGCTCACCATCTGATCACGTTTGACTACTTTAAACACTCCTCCCAGGTCACTTATCATATATTCGGAGAGCCAACACCATAATTACATTTGATATCTGCAAAAAAAAGAAGAGTTTCTGCAAACTAGACTGAGGTGAAGTCCCATTATTGCTGACTAAGCTGTAATGTCTCACTGCCTTTAATGCCAACAGACACAGAGCCTGCTTGGAATTCAATTTATTCATTAGAGCCCTGATTTCAATAATAGCACGGGGGTAAAAAAAAATAAAATGTTATCTCATATTATTCTAAAAGTGCAAAGTAAAACAAAAAAGTTAATTCAGAATGTGAATATGGGGATAAAAAAAGTGACCTCGTCAGGTTATCACTGACTCGGATATTACTGTTTTAATGTTTTTTTATTAAAAGTGCTGTTACATCCACTCCTTATCATCATTTTTTGGGGGGGATTTGAAGGAAAAACCGACGTGAAAGGAGGGGACACAATGGTGGAGTAAGACAGGAAGGAGGTAAATCACAAAGAACAGATAGTACGTGAACAAGTGGGGAGGTGGAAATTGAAGTAAAGCCGCCTCTCTTCTCTCCGCCAAGACAGAGAGATGGAGCGGTGCCAAAATACTGCCGGCAGGTAATGAGAGGATGTAGAAATGCCTCTCCTCCTCGTCTTCCTCCTTCCCCGTCCTGTCTGCCAAGGCTGGGTGGTAAAAGCCTTTTTATCTCGTTGTAAGGCATTATCACATGTCACTCCGTCACTAATATACCTCCACTCCCAGCCACACAGCCAGCATGAGAGAGAAACGGAATGGGTGAAAGGACTTTGAAAAGAAAAAGAAAAAAAGGGAGTCTAGCCTAGAAAGATATGGCAATCGTGTGTGTTTGTGTGCGCAGCGGAATAGATGCCTGCTTGAGCGTGAGCATTTTACACCTTGCGCATGACTGCAGCCGAATCCATTTAGAGGGGAGAGAGGCCCTCAATCTGACTGACAACTCTTTCCACACAGTTAAGAATCGCAAGCAAACAGCCCGTGCGGGGAAACTCCGGTTAGAACTCCGCGACGCCGTGGGGGCGACGGAGGATTTCACACACGATCACGCAAGCATCTCCGACTCAGACCTCCGCGCCGCACGCTCCACGCGGCACCCGCTTAAAAAGATATCATTCCAAACGCTACAGAGCAACATGCGGCTGACACGTGGCTGCAATGTCAATAATGCATCTACCTTACGTGAGCACAGTTTATTCAGGCCTGTCTGGTTTTTTTTGTTTGTCTTTTTCATGCCGTTGACCTTGAATGGAAGGACAGTGTTGCTTTTTCTTCCTTCTTGGAAGTAGAAGTTTTGCAATCCTCACAGGCAGAGGCGGAGAGTAAGGCTGAGGGTGGGGAGGACTGCAGTCATACTGGAGGTTTTGTTCATCACAAACAAAGCTATTAAGTTAGATTTATTAATAAACCACTCAAAATCAACAGGGTTGGGGTGCAGAGAAAGAGCAGCTTTACGCTTCAACCGTATGCCAAAAATACAGACGCCGGAAAGTCGGCTATGAAATTACATGCAATCATAGCTCATGTGACGTACCTAGTACCTAGGTCAGATCAGGCACATTAAGCCCTTTCATACGGAGTATTTCCTTTAATGATGTACTTTTATAAGTGAAGACGCCACATTCAGTAATATTTAATGTCTCTACAGCGAATATCTTGGCACATTTCAATAGCAAAACTAAAATCCATGGCTGTAAGCTTGACAGGACGGTGGAAACTCTGCAGAGTTCATCTTTTAGCTTCTAAATAAATATGTATAGACTCTGATGGAGCTCCAGCTGCTGCGGGTAATGTCATTAACGTCCTCCTCATTAAAGATATAGTTTATATTTTGCCTACAAATCATCCACCGTCAATCAGAGTTACATTTTTTTATTACCAGGCCACTTGATCCGCAGATAATCCTGCAGATATTTGCGATCAGCACGTTACTTGAGCAGAGCAGAAGATTTAGGGAGGGCTCAGCGTTCTCATGCCTACCTTGGCCGCCACCCTTGTTCGCAGGTAGTGCACATTCCGACACAACTAATGTTCCTGAATCTAACAGACAAGGTTTACGCGTCGACACACAATGAAACTCTACATCAGCAAAACAGGCCTGATGTTCCCCGACTGTACGCGCCGCACCGGGAGGACGAACAGGTAAACAAGTTAAATGTAGTACTTCCACGTCAACACACTCCTGTCAAAACAGAGATGCGAAGAAATTCCAGCAGCGTCAGCTAAAACGTCTGACTCATGAAAGCTTTTAAATCCTATTTCCCACCCACTTTTTTCCCCCCTGCATTGTTTAGTTTACCGGGACATTCCTTCTTTTAGGCCGCGCAAACAGCTTTCTCGTCAGCGTTTATTTATTTATAACGGAGCTTTAACTACTTTGGGGTGGAGGGGGGGTTTAGCATCAAATATGTCCTCACAGACTGTTGACATTTTGTCAGAGGGATTTGGAACACAATTCAACAGAATCACATTACGAGTCGCAGTCACCAGAAATGAAAAGAAAGAAATCAGTGTCTCTTGACGTCCCCGCTGACAGAGTAAATATAGATTTTTTTTTTTCTTTTTGTAACATAAGATGTTGGACTTAAGGCTTTTAGTGATAACAAACTCTTAAGCCTGCAGTATATTATGTATCTGTGCTCACAATGGCCCGACGCTACGCTCTTAACCGCCGGTAACACAGTGCCAGGATTAATTTTAGAGACAGGTCTATGAAATCACACCTTGTTCAATTCAACCTTCTCTGTAATGAAAAACCCTAATGTGACTCTAATGGTGTTACTTTCAACTCATGGGTCTAAATGCCACACTTAGTGTGTCACACCGTGTTCTCGGCGCTTCTTTCCGCCGGTAATGCCTCGTTCAAAAGGGGAATCAAATGATAGCGAAAGCTCAACATAATTTCTGTCTTCAAAATGAACTTGTACAAACCTGAACGATGTGACAGTTTGTGAACGGGGAAAAGGAAAACACTCAGCAAAGTGAGCTAATCCCAGCGACACAGAGGAGCTCATCTCTCTACATGCAACAAAAGAAAAGATACAGTTTTTCTCTCCCGTGATGCCCCTCGGCAA
Organism: Acanthopagrus latus; assembly: GCF_904848185.1. NCBI lineage: Eukaryota > Metazoa > Chordata > Actinopteri > Spariformes > Sparidae > Acanthopagrus > Acanthopagrus latus. The sequence continues at coordinate 11,535,764 of NC_051052.1, read as the reverse complement.
CAGCTGTGCACTGTCTGATGCAATTACTGAAGCCAATTCATTATGAACTTGAGGAGAATTACATCATTGATCATAAGGTAACCCGGCAGTTAACTTACATGCACTGTGTCTGGGTTGGGTTCACATTACATTCTGAGTCCCACCTACATATTAGCTCAATTAGATATATGACTGCATTCCTTAGAATGTGGGATGATTGTGATGATGAACATAACAAAGAAATAAAGCTACAGTCGTTTGAATGAATCATCAGCTGCTTAGACACACACAAATCTTTGTCGTCCATGTACAGTCGTAAAAACTGTAATAACAACACTGTTAAACTACTGACTGTAAGAAAAATATGGATGTCACTTTGATAAGTGAAGCCAATGCATAAATGCCTTAAATCAGAATTATTTCTAATGGCCAGCGTGGGGGCAACTCCAGTGGTTGCAAAAACAGGACTGATTGTATATCAGCTTATGAGAAAACAACCCTACTTCTCACTCGATTCATTACCCCAGTGAGCTGTTTCTTAATGAGTTCATGGTGTCAGTCTATTGGTTCAAGTCTTCTCTAATGCAGCATGATGCTCATTTTGTTATTTAGAGCAGAACAGATGTTAAAGCAGGGAATCCCTCATAGGTTGTGGCTGCCTTGTCACTGCCAAGTAGCTACAGGGTGCCTTGGTTTCTCAGTCAGAGCTCATCATGATATGTTCTTCAGCTCAATTCTCTTGTCCAAATTTTGTCACCTCTGGCTTAAGAAAAAAAAAACAAACAAAAAAAAAAATCAAGGTGGCAACAGACAGAATACCACACTCAAAGTTTCAGCATCAGCAGTGGCTCAGGTGGAGACGCTGAGGTGGAGTAGAAGCTAGTGGCAAAGCTCAGGGGTTATACCAACACTGGAGAAGTTGAGGAGAAGCTATGTTAAATGGGAAGGTGAGCAAAAACACACAGAGAGATTGGAGCAGCTCAGCTCCATGTCGTGGAGTCAAAAAAAAAAAAAAAATCTGGCAGTGAGTGGAGCGCAGTACTTAAACTGGCGCTGATGATTAGGTGAGCTGCAGGTGTGTGAGGAAGGAGCTCCAGACCTCCTAGAAAAACCACGGCCAGCCTCTGTAACACACATCTCAAAACATTCTGGCACAACAAAACACCAAGCACAGGAGAAAAAAACACACAAAGCCAGTCCAGATCATGAACAGTGGGTGCATCACGTGTGTTACACACTCTTTTTTCTTATTACTGAAGGCAAAGTTAAAAGTTTCCGGCCCTAATTAGCTCTTCATCAAGCGCAGAGGATAAGCACACACAGTATATTTATACATAAATATGCATGAATACATAAATATACTCTACACAGTTCAGATTCATTCATACAGATCTACACTTAACTAAAATGTTATTATTACTATTATTTACAGGCATTTGAAAGGAAAACACACATCAAAAGAACAGTAAATGGCCACTTAGACATACATCTCCGTGATTATCAGTTCATCACCATTTAAAGGCAAAGAAATGGCCACAGAATTAACAAATAATTGCACTGTTTTCTTCCTCAAGCGGTAATAAATGTTGAACGTTCATAAGTGCTTGTAGATGAATATGAGGCAGGCTGGTGAAAAAGGAGCAAATCCGTCAGCGCTTGAAATAAACTCGGTAAAAATGGAACAAACTGCCCCCGTTGGAATACCATTAGTTTGAAATCAGTGGAAGCCGTGTTCCTCAGGGTGCCGTATAATAAGACCGTATGCCAGGTTGTGATAAGCAGCAGGCAATAGGCACGCCCATTAAAAGTAATTGACAAGAATGATAACAAGTACCGCCAGTCTCTCTATCACATACACACTATAAACACACACACACACAACTCTTTTGCTTGTGTCCTAGGTTTTTTTGTATTTCTCTATATTTTCTATAAACGTCACTTTCAGACTCCCAGTCGAGCAGTCCTCTTCAAGCTCTCAAACTCAAAATGCTCCCGCACTTCCTTTAGCAAAACCTTTTTGTAACTTACATCCTTTTTTACTTACAGTACAGAACAATAAATCTCACGCAGCGGGCAGAAATTCACTTAGCCGCTTCAGATTCAGCTCAGTGACGGTTGCTGGAGTTTAATTCATTTCAATGGTAATAGAGACCAAAGGAAAGCGGTGTAATAGTCATAAATGTCACACGGTGCATTTATTAAAAACAGAGAGAAGACCAAAAAAAAAAAAAAAAAAGGAACAATTTTGCCACACATCCATTTATCAGTCCTTTTTTTTAATATTAGTTACTCTTGTGATGAAGGGGCACAGGAACGACAGAGCAGCCAATATGCAGCGGGGTAAACAAACACAACACTCAAGGGAAGTTGCAGATATATCATTTGGCTAACATGCAGAGACATTCACACTATCATTCAGAATCTTCAATTCACCTGAACTGCATGTGTGTGGGAGGAAACCCAGCGCAGTGAGAGAAAATGCGTCAAGACTCAGCACGGACGGGTCCAGATTTGAATCAAGGCCCTTTGCTAACCCGATACGCAATGAGTGTTGATTAACAAGCGTTCTTTTTGTGGCCACTTGGGGGCAGTCTTACAACCTGAGAACAACATCTGACATATTACCTCCTTGTACTTTTGACATAAAATGCCCTGTGAAGCCGATGAAGACTGCAGGCTGTAGTTAGTTTCTCTGTACTTGTTAATTTGCATACTTGCTGCCTTGATTGGTTGGTTGGGATTAGTGATGGTCGAGAAGTGGCGATTGGTTCATGCTGTTAGCCGCTAGCTTGTTAACATCTGCGCTCTTATCGGCATTACAGTACCTTGCCAGTTTCCACATTTAGGTTGCTAGCTTGGAGGTAGTTGCTGCTGGTCCACACAGCCAAGGCGATTTTCAAAACAGTAGCGGAAGGAAGGAAGGAAGGAAGGAAGGAAGGAAGGAAGGAAGGAAGGAAGGAAAAATAATAATTGTGATAGTAACAATGCCAACGGGCACTTGTGTTACAGGTTGACCAGGATCACGCCTTTATCAAAACCTTCTGCTCCTCCTCACACACACAGTACACCACGCACAAAGCCACTATCCCATGGGGACTGACCTTCAACATAAATTGCGATACACGTCTTGCATGTGCTCCTCTCCCAGCGATGGCCCTGCATCTTCTTCTCACCTTCCCCCCTCTTCCCCGCTGCACTCCCTTCAGCTGGGTTTGTATTTTGCGAGCGCGGAGCACAGTGTTTCTGTCACTGGGGAGTGTCAGCATGTCTCTTCACTTGATATGCATTAGATTTTCCACACTTTCTGGCAGTTATCTGATTCCAACTCAATACGCTGCCGAGGGAAATTGAGTCCTAAGGCCAAGAGAGAGGGGGAGAGAAGTTTTTGGCGGCTTTTTAAATTCATTACAGTATTGTGTTGCGGTCTCGACGGAGCTCGCCTGGCAGCACGAGGCCACGGAGGTGTGTGTTATAGCAATACAGAGAGAATACGGGAGAGCCTTTGCAAACCACGCTGCCACTGCAATAGAGGGGCTGTTCTCCTCACCACACTTTAATATAACCTGCTTACTTGTTGAAACTGTGCAAGCGAGTGGAAATACGACGAAGATATTAATGTCCCAGCCTCATACTGTATGAGGAGCTCACAGTGTTGACAGGTGGAAAAGAACCGCCGAGGATTCATTCTGCGATTTTTAAAGCACAAATCCTGCTCCGCTAACTTTTTATTTTCGCCTCACAAGCAGTGGGGCCCGTGAACATCCTCGTCAGTCAATCAGTTGGTCAGTCCATCCGACACTTTGGCTCGGTGAAAAAAATATTCTAATTGGCTCATTACTGTTACATTTGCCGAGCTCATTCACACATCAAAGATGAAAACCCCTTTTGATTTCTATGACCCATGTGGCCTTTTTTTCCCTCGCACTAACCTCAGGAATCAACTCTACTGTACATTAGCCAGGCCAGAAGTGAGCTTTTGAAGAAGTATACCGGCCATTTGGTATTTCATGAAGTTGGCAGGCTTGAATGGAAATGGTTAAAAGGAAAGGTCAATATCAGTACAGGTGGAGAAGCGGAGATATCATGTCTTTATAGTTCCTAGTATAGGTGAGACTCCATGACACAAGCTAGCATGTGTAGGCCCGTTCCTGTCTGAAAATGGATGAAATGTAACATTTTGCAGCTCATTCTCACAGCTGTAGAAATATAGTATGACCAGTGATGGTACAAAGTATGGATGGAGCTTTTGGTCTGAAAAAAAGTAACCAGAAAGGAGGCAACTCCACTGGTTGCAGAAAGAAGCAAGATGCATAAAGCTTATGGGACTTATGGGACTTCTCACTTTATGTATTTCCTCAGTAAACAGTTTCCTAATTAGTTTATGGTCATGGTCACTAGTTTCAGGTCTTCTTCAATAAAGCATGATTTTCATTTTGTACATTATGGTTCCATTTGGAGCACAATAAGCAATAAAGCAGGGTATGTCACCACAAAAACGCCTGGAGATGGTCCGTCTTCCTGTGGAAAAAAAAAAAGCTGGTTGTGGTTTCCACAGAAACGTCAGGAAATCTACCCACAGGGTCCAACAGCGATCACCCGTTCAGCATGTAATAATGACACCAACATCCCCTTGACCTCAAGCAGTGAAAGTCAGCTAATGAACATAAAGCGTGAACATGATATGCCACCTTTGGCATATGTCACAAACGGCAACCTTGGACCTATCTGTGGTTTGCAGAAGCATTAATGACTAACATTATATCCGGGCCACTGGGCTGCTGCCAGAGCACGCCCCCTCTTAAAAACTGAGATAGTGACGGTCATAATGACAAACTCGAGGCTTCCAATCTGTGGCCCACAAACTGTTGGACTGGAATACGGGAATAGTTTGACATTTTGTCAAATATCCTTATTTGCTTTCTTGCGAAGAGTTAGTTGAAGAAGTCGATAACACTCTCGCATCTGTGTGCTGAATATAGGAGCAGAAAACTAATGACGGCAATATGCAGTATACCAACATGGCGTTTAATATTCTCTATGTTAACCAGCCAATATTAGCACAGCAACAGCGCAGCTCTTTTATTACATGCCTAGTTCCCAGTTGTGATGAAAAATGGTTCCAATCTATATGTCTTGGCTGAGGCATATCTCAAGGAGCAGCAAGAACAGCTACTAAAGTAATGTGACAGGTGATAAAAGAGAGCTGTGCTAATCAACTGCTGCTGGTGGAAGACCACTTTACTCTCTCTAGGAATATCATCTCCACCCCTCACATTATTTTCCCCACTGTGTGGCCACTGTGTAATTTCTATTTTTCAATGAATATTTACACATTCTCAGGCAGACGTCCCTATAGCTATACGGGTACCGGCTTTTATAGGAAGGCAGGCATCCATAACGTGAATTTCTGCGATGAAAAGCAAAAGGGCACTGGCACATTTTCCATAACATCAAAGTGTGTCAAGCTGCCCGCGTGTCTGCAGTCTGAGTTTCGTAGCTAGAACAAACTCAAAGTGATGGCAAGAGCATGAACTTCCCCGAGTGGCCGGTGATCTAACAGAGCAACGCTTAATCGACACACAGATGCAACACTACAGTGGAGCTGCTCTTTGAAGGGATATCGTCTTTCTCTGCTCTTTTCCTGTCACTGTTTTTTTTTATTTTTTTTTATTCTGATTTTGTACTAAATTGAGTCTTAAAACAGTTTTTAACATATCGCTGTTGTTTCCGTCTTGCCTCTTCCATTGTTGTGTTGTGTTAATTCGAGGCCCCCTCCCCCTCCTTCATTTTCATACTCTCTCCATCTTGGTCATTTTCACCAAGTCTCCCCAGTTTTATCTTTCTCTGTCTCTCTGCCTCTGAAGACCGGTTCGCTGACAGATGTGTGTAGAGAATAGCTTCTGACAACTCGGGTATTCCTCTCATCTGTCATCCTGACCGCCTGAATGTCTGTGCCTGGGAGAGAGTGAGGGAGAGAGAGAGAGAGAGAGAGAGAGAGACGGAGAGGTAAGTCGCAGGAGAGGCAACAAATGAAAGTAAGGGTACCAGGGGAAACAATTAATTTAAAGTGCAGGGTTGTGCATTTTTTGGTTAAGTGGTTCTCCTGTCAATGGAGAGGAGTTATCCATTTACTTTGCTGGTCCATGTGCTGCCTCCGTCAATAGGTGGTGAAAAGTGATTGGCTCCAGAAGGGGAACATGTTTGTTTTTCATCTATTCCTTCTGACTAACTAGAATAACTGCTTTCCCTGTGTTTATGCCTCGGCTTCCAATGCAGCTTACAGTGCACAAATCTATCCAATCCACAACTTTTTTTCTTGATTAGTCTTCACCTATTTACTATCCGATCAACTGTGGACTATGGTTTCAAGGCAGGCGACTGTAAACCCAGTGTATTTCACCTTTCCAGCACCGAAAAGTAGACAGTTAGTTTGATTAGTGATTTAAGTTGGTGATTAAACGTTCAATGGTACTTTATCCTGCTTCTTAGGGCTTGGTAGAGATGAACATGGGGCTAAAATTGGACTAGTACTAGTAGCAGTTATGAGTTATCTGTTGGCAGCCTTCCCAATGTGTCAATATGTGACGAGTTTGGAATGAGACTCCAAAATCAATTTTTCCTGCAAATACAAATTTAACCTAAACAGACGGTAAGTGTAGCATTGTCACAAAATCAGTGGTTTATTTCCATATATTTTGAAACTTGCATCGTTCACCAGGGCTGGCAGTCTTCTTCACTGCTGCATCTCCTGCTGTATTACTGGTACCAAACATCTATGAGTGGAACACCGATTTACTTTTTAGCAGCGCACGAGACAGTCAGGATGGAATCTTCCATCGCACCATCAGTGCTAAATGAAATCCACAGTGAAGCTATATATTAATCCATTACAACAGCACACACATGACACATCAACAGGTACGTAGACCTGAAATAGCCATGTTCACATGTGCTAAGCACTGTATAATGTCAGGTGTGATTAGGGGTGATAATTGCATTGCTATCCATTCGGTGTACAGCGGTGTCCATAATAATCAGTCCTCTTTCAGCTGTGATAAGTGAAATGATAGTCAAGTGTTAAGTGCTGCTCTGCTGGTTGGCAGAATCCTGGAATGACTTCTGGGGCCTTTGAGACTTTCAGACCTCATTTCGAAACCTTTGTGCCAGCCATGCTTCATGTTGTGAGAAGGTAACAGTGCGGCAAGTGAAGGTCCACCGGTTCAGTTGGGCTCTCATTACTCTGTACAGGGCCAGAGGAACCGAGTGGATGAACTGCATCTCCTCCGCGCTGAATAAAAGGGTCAACTGTTCTTCCAGAGGCCTGTAATCAAAGCCCATTTTGTACTCCCACTAAATTACAGTGTGTTTTTCCCCTGCCAACGTTTTGTGCTGCTTTGTATGCAGGGAGAAGAACCTGGCTGTGTGTATGTGTGATCAGGCGTACATGTCTTTCTATAAGAACGCGCGAGGACTCGGGCACACTCGAGCAAGCATGTAGATTTGTTTGTTTCCGTGATGTCGGGAATCCAATCTTCAAGGCTCGGCTCTCACCCACATTTCATCAGCTCCGAATCCTCGCATGAATATAAATGCGGCGTCAGTTCACCGCAGGCATGTTCGCATTACCCAAGAATGTCAACTGCCATCTCCTGGATCTCAAATTATAACGTTTCCGATTGTTTTCAAATCCTCCCTCTTGCTCGTTTTAATCACAGGGTACATGAGTCAAAATTCAGATGGATAAAATGGCCTCCTCGGTCCCGAATCAAAGTCTTCATGTCCGCGGTCGACGCAGGATTGTTGGCGCAGAATTAATCACGAAGACCTCGCTCCCTCGTGACAAAGAATGTGCTTCACGGCACGTTCCCGCCATTTCAACATAACCCAACGCAACGTCGGTTCTCTGCGCCACATCACAGCAAGTGTTGACTCTGCAGTGCTTTGCTTGAGAGGCCACTTTAATTAGGAACAGGTCAAACGAACAGGCAAAGATTAGGTCCCTTTAGCAGGGACTTAAAATTGATCGCTGAGGGGCTTTTCGCTCAGGAAATTGGTTCATGGCGATGGCAGCTGCATCGGGTAAAAGGCGTTTATCAAACTAACTTCACTCCTCTGCTTGTGCGGCGATCCTTTTCCTCACACGTCTCCACCTCATTGTTACTAATTTGTCCATTTGTCAAAATGCAACTCTTCCTGGTATTTCTTTAGACATTTATGCCTCCTAAATGCTCAGGTCTTTCAAGCCCCCACATCTTGCAGTCAGTTTTTTTTCTGGTTTTTTTTTTACTTCCGCTTTTTTTTTTCTTTACTTTCTATTAAGATCAAGTTTTAAACCCACACTGAAACAACCCCGATGATACCATCAAGGGTGAAATTTTCACATATCTCTCCAAAAACTCTTGAAAACTCTTACAAAAACGTCTTACAACTCTATGCTGACAAGTAGCCTACACCTCATGACAAACAACAGTTCTTTAATGAGGGTTCGTACTTCATAGCAGGAGCAGTCCTTATTCCAGGCAAGGTGACACACTTCTGCCATAAGATGCTGCAGGAATTCTGTGAAGATTTTTTTTTTTTTTTTATGTGAGAAAGAGCACTTTTCTACTTTGCTTTCAATAATGATCTAAGTATTAAAGGCGCTATTTGTAAGAAAAGTAGATTTTTGAGCCTCATTCCCCCTTAATGCTTTTCAAGGACTTCGAAAATAATCCTCCCCAATGCACAATATTAAGAGTTTATCTCCTTCTGCATCCAGACTGCCTCTTTCATTGCAGACGTTAAATGTTTGTTATTCGTCCGTAATAACTGAATAATGTTGTTACTTTTAATTAAAGTGCAAAAAAAAAAAATCAAAGTCCCTCAGAGGGGAGAGACCGAATCCTGATTACTTTATTTAGTCTGTTTATTCATTAATAGGCAATATTGAATTTATGTTCATTAGCAGGGGCTAATGAGAGTGCCCTGCTGTGCAGCGTGTTCTGGGGAATCATTGTTCATGTGTGTGAGTGCAAGCAGGTATTTGTGCCCAATACATGTGTGTGTGAGCAATTGTCTGAATTTACACGTGTGTTTCCTTATATGTACAGGTGAGGAGTCGCGCATTTAGGCACGTGCATGTTGGTTCCTCTCCCCTCCTGCAATCTGCAGTGAATGGCCAGTGTCTTTGGAGATACCGCGCAAATCTTAAAATACATTATTCAATGCAGTCATTACTGATGATGAACAATGGGAATTCACACAGGGGTATAATACATCCGTGTTACAGAGAGATCACATTACTCAAACGTAAATGAATTTGAGAAATGTGCTGGAAATCATCCGCATCGTCGTTTTCACGCGAAAAAACAGTCACATCAGACAACAATTAGCCCCAACAGCTGCGAGCAGATCAGCAGACAAATTGAACCCTCATTACTGGCAAGTCATTACTTATTAATAATGGGTTTTTTTGTCATGCGAGCTGACATGTTGATGAATAAAGCTGGGCTGCGTGATTATCGGCTGATTGGTGACATCTTTTCTTCATCGGTGTCGCGGTGTTGTCAGCTTTTGGCGAGTTCAGAGCATTTAAATTGACGGTTCCTCGCTATGTGAATGACACCGACCCTGACAGAGGGGTGTGTCGCTGCTCTGGAAATATGAGTCAGCGTTGTAAGTTATGAGTGATGCGAGGGATTGCCTTAAGTTAACCTCGTCTCTTCTTAGCTGACTTTAAATGACTTTGTGACAAATGGTCAACAGTACATTTTTGTGCTTGCAGTAGAAAACCACAGGACTTCGTTTTCTTCCCTTCAAGATCTTACTCAACTTGTCCGGAGCAACAAAAACAATTTGCAGCCATTTTTGTGATGACAAAAATGGAGGTTTTTAACAGGATATGGGGACATCACCAGCTGTGATTCATGGAGAGCAAAACAGGCATTTTAGGCCCAAGATGTGGTCTTATCCTAACCCTAACCAAAAGGTTTTTGTGCCCACACCTATCCAGACCATAACCACTGTCAAAACATCAGTTTTGAACCAAAGAGATGTTAAGTTGCACTGCTTATATTATAATACATGTGTACTTTGTGAAAAATGGCCAACAGTAAATGGTGTCTACGTGCTTGCATTTCTAAACCTCCTGACATTTTTTTTTTCCTTTAAGATCTCACTTTGTCTTGTCTGAAGCAAACAGTTTTGGCACAAAAAAAAAAAAAAAAAAAAAAAAAAAAATCCCACTCAGGCTCTTGTACAAACTTTTCCCCCTGACCTGTTTTTTGCTGCTTCCACTCATCACCCCTCTTCTCCCTGACTCAGGAGTTTCAGTGCTTGGCCCAGATGGAGTTACTCATACCAGCAGACCATATTTTCTTTGAATGGGCTCCAGTCGGCCACTTTACGGGGCTGAGTGGTCCGGGAGGTATACCTTACAAATTAGCCCATCGTCCCCCTGCCATTTGTTACCGCTGACAGAACCCAATGTCAGTGAATTACAGCTAATACACCTGAGCTGTGCTCTCATTTCAATAGCAGCTGCTAAAGAGGTTTTTGCAGTCTAATAAGCTCAGTGAGGATTAAAGTGTCTCTGCTCAAATGATGTTGAACACCTGTGGATGTAGTTTGTGTACTCAGCAAGCACTTCAGCATCAAAACTGGAATTTCATATGTAAAAACAAAACAATTAAGAAAAAAAATCTTGGAATTAAATGTTGCTGATCAGCACCAAAGAAAAGAACAAGATAATGTTGCTTCTTAGTACGTCATCAAATCTTGTGGGTACAAAAATGACAGCTGTTGGTGATCACAGTTTGCTTCATATAAAGTGAGACTTTTTGTAATATTACTTTGAAATCCACCAGGATCCTTTGTGATTTAACTTTGATTTATTTTTTTCTGGATTCTGGGTTTTTCTAGGAATTTTCCCAGATTTTAAGAATACTTTTCCCAGATTCCGCCAATAATACCCCAAGACTTTCTTTTTTTTTTAGGGATTTTTCTGGGATTTTTCTACTTCTGTGACTTTTACGAGATCTTACCAGGATTTTTATTGTGTGGCTTTTCATGGATTTTGGGGGGTATGCTTCATAAAGTCAGTTTGTATACCAGCAGGGGGCCTCAGGTTGTAGCTGTGACATGTACCCTTTGCGGTCGATTCAGTCAGTGTTCTCTCATTCATGTTTCCACATTGCATACTACAGTTTATAAGAAACATCGCAAGTTAAATTCAGAATTAAGGACTACTGGAGTCAATATTTACATAACAACCAGTAAGCCTCCCTCTGCAAAAATAAAATAGACTGCTTTATTATAATAAAGTGGTGATTTGCTTCGTTCCAAGATGTTTTAGAAATGAAACTGGGTGATTACATTAGTCAAATATGCAACATTGTATTGCTGTTCGGTTATTCTGTTCCAGGAGGAAGCAAATCTGTCTCAAAATTGCAAAACCTACTTCTCACAGCAAACTAAATGGGAAAATACCCACTGATTACATGAGTGGATACAGAATCAGTCCAGCAGAGCCGCTAAATCTCTTGTAAAATCTGCCCTGAACATGATGTGTGACCGGTCAGTTTGTTTGTGTGCCCGGAGGGACGCGAATTTCTATTGCGTTGAACCCTGAGGGAGGCAATCTATGATTCCCATGGGAGAGAAGTGGAGAGATGCCGACAGTCTGCCAGAGGTGGTGGGCGGGCGAGAGAGGATAGAGGCCGAGGAAATGAGAACGAGAAACCACAACAGTCAAGGGGAAAAAACAGAAATGTGTAAAGAATAAGAGAAAACACATTCACTCTGAGCAATCCTGCCGCTCCCTACCTCGCTCCCCAACTCTCCTTTTCTAACTAATATAGATTCAATACATCAATTACAGCTTTTACCTGCGCTCACCTCATCAATGTTGAATGTCCCCGGAGAGGAGGGAAGAAGCACCGAGTGAAGCGGAACACAAGTGAATATGTGACAGGCAGAGTTACACGACGGTACGAGAGTCGCTCCCAGAGGAAACGCCGAGCTCTATTTCACCGCTGATGCCTTGTCACTTCAAACTCTTCATCTGTTACCTGCTGACCAGTGAACTCTTCCTGCGTCTCTGGAAACTGCATGATTTTGTCGCTTTTCACTGTGGTATTGTTTGAGCCAATTACATGTGCTTTCCCACTGTATTTCATTTCAGGTACTTCTACTCTATTTGTAAGTAGTGCATTTTTACCCATACTATCATCGTCTTTATTGTGTTTTAATCTACAGTATTATTCATTTTCTTTTAATGCAGAGGGCCTATCAGAACTGTTTTCACTTATGGTATGATAAGTGATTTTCAGTGTGTAGGGTTTATGTGTATCTATTGGCAGATGTGGAGTAAAATACTTATGTACTTAAATAATGTTTTCATGAGTGTATCATTATTCTTCTTAGTTACCTTAGAATGAGGCTTTGAAGACAGATGTGGTCTGTTGCATCATCGTGTTTCTACTGTAGCCCAGAATGAACAACCCAAACACTGGATCTAAAGGCCCTTTTGCGTTTTTTTTCCACCCTTAGCGACCATCACAAAGGAGGGTAAAACCAGGTGTATTTTATCATCAGCTCTGCTAGAACTACTAAAACCTCCACACTGGTCTTTTTAACTAAAGAAAACAAACACTCCATGACTAATCTCACCGAGCATTACTCAGCAGTACGTTACTGTGAAAAAGTCAGCCGCAGCACAACCCTCTAAACCATCATTTATTTTTTTTCTAACCCCAAAACAATCCGAATTATTCATGAACATTTGTCCTTATTTACATATTTCCAGAGTCGCACTGCTAACAGCGTGACCTCAAGCTACAACGCAGAACAGGTGAAGTTTAAAAAAAAAAACTCAGGTTGTGCTGTTGATATGGTTGTCGTGTTGCATTTCAGTAATTTTCCCGATAAATGTCTACAAGCTCTCTGAGAGATGCCACGAGGGGATTTTTTATTTATTTTTTTATTGTTATTTTTTTTAACCCTCTTGCCAGGTTTCTGGCTGACCTGTCACTTTGATTGGCATTTAGCTCCAAATGCCAATCACTAAACGCATTAGGGTTGATATTTTCACATGAACCTGCAAGCACGAGAGAAAAAATGGCTCATTTCTCGACCTGGTGTTTTCCCATCTGTCTGTCACAGGTTCGCCATCACTTGGTGCTGCATGTGATTCAAGCCGCCTTGCCTATGAAGTCGTCATGCACATGCTCATTTGAATGCACTTACAGGGAGGATATGTTCATTATTAAGTTATAATCTGTCACATTGACTCACTGAAGCTTCATCCATGATGACAAAGTTTATTCCGGGTTACCAAACACTGAAACCAGATGCGTTTTTGAAACAGTTGCTCTCTGCACTTCTATTGTAATTCATTAAACTTTGATGCAAACAAATAATGCAACTTGGAAAAAAAAAAAGGCCAATTAAACACTCACTGTGATAGAATATCTGTTAAAAGTTTCAAGCCTCTGAATGGATTCTCAGAGCATACTGAGATAAATCTAAAAATGACAGCCGTAATATACGTTGTGAATATAAATGATGCCCCCTAAACCAACTCGTGCAGTCATTTAAATATTATTGTGACAAGCTACACTGTCGTATAAGAATCAGAGTTGTCCTCCTTTTGAATTAATTCATGTCTGTCTCTTCCCGGTGCTGCACACTGAGCACAAACAGAACAGCTGACACAGATGAAAAATCAGCCGGCTTCGAGAACAGAATCTCCCGTCTTGTAATCCCAGACACAACATCAACTTGCAGAGCAGCTTATGGCCTATAGTCTGCCTATGGGTAAAAACTACAATGCCATTACAGCGAAGTGAAAAGTGCTCTTTCGCCTGTCTGAGTGGTATATGTGGTCCATTTGCAGCCGCTGGGGGAGAGCGCAGACCTTTGCTGCGGCCTCCAAAATCAGTTGTCAGCTAACGCGCCGCCATCAGCGGCAGATTGAACCGATCAGACGGGCCTGTAAACTCGTTTTAAGAGTAGTTTCATTGACAAGGTCTCCTCATTCAGGGACGGCTCGGGTGGTAAATCCATCTGAACTCAATATACTCACCTCTGAAAGCCGTCATATAAATCCCCGTGACGCACGATCATGATATGCAGCGGTTATAGGGGCTTTGGAAGACATGATTTCTAGACAAGGCCAGAAACAAAAGAATGCAGTATTTACCCACAAATCCACTGCTTAATGTACTGTTCTGATTTAGTGGCTGGCCAGAGCGTATCCTCTATTAAATCTTGAAGTGAAAGCTGATGTAGATGTCCATGGTATACAGAAATGTCAGTGACTTTACTTAGACAACTTAGCTTTTGTCCAGTCCCGTAGAGTGAAAGGCTTGGTACGCATGTGTAGTTTTGGCTCTGGTCTAGAGTAAAAAGTTGAAAGATTTAAAAGATTTTATTTAATCTGAATTTTCTTTCTGTGTGTCTAACAAACGATCAGTAGGTAAAAAGCATTCATTCATGCCTTAGTCGGTAATGAGACCAGAGAGAGCTCATTCTCATAAAAGCTACAGTTCCATGGAATACTGGCTGCTGTAGAGTGCCGGCACCTTTTTTCCAAAAAAATAATAATAATAAAAAATAATTGAAGTACTAGTTACACCAAATGGAGCTGTGGTCTATAGTGCAGGGTACAGGTAAGTGAATGTGATTCATTTAACGAGTCAATTTTCAAATGAAATTCTATCGCTTGGTCCCAGCCAGCACCCATGACCTCCAGTGAATCATTTCTCTCTCCCTCTCCTCTTGTTTCCCCGAGTCTATAACAGTTGCACAGTGTGACTGGAAGAATGAACAACTGGCAGGGAGCTGAAACTCCCCTGAGGAGCCGAGATGTCAGCCAGATAGAACCAAGATGGAGTAAGCCATTGTTCCTCACTACTGGCTCCACTTCATCAAGTCCTGGAGCTTTGATCATTAGGCTGTGGAAAAGGGTCAGGTGGGACAAAGAGGAAGCCCTCACCTCGAATTAATTCACTCCACACATTGAGTTGACAAGAATTTGAACAAGCTCTGATCTTTAACTTTGGATAGGCGAAGCCCTGCGAGGTCAGAAAGGGGGGGTCGATCAGTTTAAACCACTTGGTTTCGAGATGCCTTCTAGAAACTGTTGGGGCAAACGTGATTTATTAGATCCATTGATGGGGGCGGGGGGGGCGGCTCAAACTGATGATTTGTTCAAAGTGCCTGTATCTTAGATGGCTCCAATATAATATTAAAAGGGCAAATAAAACGTGTTTGTGCTAAATGCAAGGCAAAGATGCAAGCAGTCCTGTGAGCTGTGAGGTGCGGCCTCCGTGGTGAAAACTAATTTAACACCGTCTGTTTTATATTCATATGTTATGTCACATAAACTGTGTCATTTTTAAATGAAAAACTATTTAAAATGCAACACCTCAGTGTCTGAGTTTGTTATGTCACACAGATAAGGTGGTAGCTAAATCAAGCCCCCAGGATGAGAGCCAGGCTTCCAAGTTGGCAGAGGGTAATTATTAAGACATGTGATGCACACTGGTCCAAACAGTATTTTTCCTATAAACTTACACTGTGAAAGAAGCGGCTGTAAAACTGAATATATTTTGTGTGTGTGTCAGAATATCATACATTCGGTCCAGTAACATTTCAAAGGTCTAGAAGAGCCGCACAGTTAAATAATGTTATCCCTGGGTTCAAACTGGAAGTTAGCGAGCTCGCTGGCACAGCGTCTTCAGAGTGGGTGCTCTATGAGATGGGAGATACACTGTGCATTTCTGCCATGGTGGATTTCAATCAATGGAGCTGAAAAATATTGCTGTAGAAAACAAATGAATCTTGGGAAAATAACTTGAAGCATCGCTAAGCTACAAAATACACAATCATCATGTTAGCAAAACTGCACCATCACTCAGCTCATCTGAGGTATATGTCTAGATAACTAGATAAACATGGAATCTTGTACAAGAGGTCACATAGCACTACGGTACTCCATCATGGCTTCTGTTAAAATTGTCCCGATGAGCTGACATTCAGCTGACATTAAAATACCAAAGCTACCATTCTGTTTCGAGATAATTTGTTTCCTCATTAGATGCGATATCAACTTCTTTGTTGCAGACAACAAAAAAAACAATATTATCTGGAGCACGCTCAAACGAATGCAAAGAGGACGCGATGAGAGAAAGAGTGTGCGAGGCGATGGTGACCTTCTCAACTCATCGCACATCAGTAGAAGTCCACAGGAACAAACATACATGGAGCGACGCAACCTTAGGGAACATTTCACGCTTTTTATTGTGGAAAACACTGAGATGCAATTGATTGATGTTTGCCGTGCAATTATAAACCTGAGAAAGACCCGGATTACAGTCTTTCATTGAGTCCTTTTGTTGTTGACATTCAGAATATTAAATTCCCATGTTACAGATTAGAGTTTCTCCTTTGAAATGACACAAACAGATATTTCATGATCAGAGGCGAGATTAATTGGTTGCTGCCATCTCAAGAAATACTTGTTAAGGGGCGCCTCTGTGATATTAATTGATGCGGTTGTGGTCTATTAAATTTTCAGTTTTACACTGTCAGTCATCATGTAAGCTGTTTTGCGGGGAAAAACACTCCATCAATGGCAATCTCTAATACCACCTTTATTGTGAAATATGCAAAGCTATTGTTAGCGGGATGAAAGCTCGATCAATCAGTACATTTGTAGGCCTATTGAACGCTGTCAGACAACTTGATTAACTTGATTAATAAGGCTTTTACTTACTCTGATGAACAACAATGGCTCAGTGTCGACGCCTGTAACAGTATTGCATTAGGGTGCCTATGTGGACATCAATGGAAAACGGTTGGCTTTTCCCACTTACAGGGTGAATTTGCTGTCAGAATGTTTTGACGGATCAATATCAGCAGCAAAACATATACTTGATCGCACATTTAATTATCACCTGCAAAGTATCATGTGATGGACTGTGGTCTTTTAATGGAGCCGCAAAGAACTTTCATTTTTGCTGATTCTGGCGGTCCCTGTGGACAAAAGCAGTCAGTGTTTGCAGGATGCATGGCAGGCATTAGGAATGAGTGGAATGTAATGATAGTGAAGCCAACCAAACCTTTATCAGACAGGCTGATATTCTTCGTTAGCCACATGTGAGCCTACAGCTAACAGATCTGGGTTGCTTGGTAATAGCAATTTTCTTCTTGAGGCGTCAGTATACAATTGAGCCTATACTTTAACAAGCTTAATGCTCTTCAAAGTCAAATATGTCAGACAACTCATAAAGCTTACCTTGCTAATTTAACTAAACAGGTTTTGTCACCCCCTTGTGGTTGTTAGGTAACCAGCAGAGACTCCAGTCCCTGCCAATGCGCACAACCCCATCCCTCCCTGCATGTCATTTTTAGACCTCTATTGGCTACTTCTACTTTTAGCTTCCTACTAACCTAGCTTTCATAATGCTTTCAGGACTGTCCACCGGGACACAAAGGAAGCATGTCTACCATTGTGCAACCAAAACAGGAAAAGGCATTGTTTTCCTGCGGTCTCTATCCCCAGGTACCGTTGGAACGACTGGATTATCTGGTGAAAAAGAACCAAGCTGATATGTGTTTGCTCTTACCAGTGGGACTCAAGACGGTTCAACTCAGGCATTCTTCCTACTACATCAGTAATTAATGGACTTTCTGACTTGTAAAACCAACTTGGTGTTATACTCTGCCTTTTGGTTGACCTACTCTCATTTCCCGCCACTCGTGAATTTCTCCTAGCACTAGTGAATTTTTCCCCAAATGTTCAGCTTTATCTCTGAGAGGAGCTCCCCAAATTTGTGACATTTGATTTGCTTTGACATGCAAGTTTTTGTCACCTTTTCAGTCATATTCTTGTATATCTGTTTAATCTCTACAATTCCATTTGATCCATGCGCACATGCGATTGTCATAATTTCTCTGAAGGGCACCCATTTAAGGGCAAACACAAATTCCAACTGTTTTCTTCCTGTGTGTGTGTAATCAGTTCAGTGGGAATTTGCTTGACCTTGGTTCAAAGAAAAATAACTTTTTTTTTTTTCTCTTAGAAACAAAAGGGAGAAAATTAGGCGCAGCATAAAAGAAACCTTCTTCTTTCCACAACCAACCTTCAGGCAACACTGAATGTATAATGTATCGCTAGTTAATATATTCCATAAAGATTTTTTATTGGGGAACTTTCTTGGTTAAAGTGGGAAGGGTGAAAAGCAGAATTCAATATCAGGCAATGTGAGGATTTGGCTCTTACACGGCATCTACTGGAAATCTGAATTTAAATTGAAATGTGAGTTTAAGGGAAAAATCTTAGCTCTAGGAAAGGTTGTGCTCATCCTACTTTATGAAGCCATTAGATGTGGTGTGTTGATGCACATTTATTTTGACACGCCAACATCAATTACAGACATCAATTCATTAATACTCATCTGTGCTCCGAGTCGCCCCAGTGGTGTAACTCGGGCCCACCTGTTTTCGGCGATAAAGATTGGATTAGGGGTGGGGATGGCGCTCGCTGAAGATGCGGGCGTATTCCTTTTGGCAACGGCGTGAAACAGAACAGACTGTGTTAATCTTGAACGTCCAGTCTCATTCGAACGGTCATTTATCACCCTGACTCTCAAATCCAGTGAGTGGAAAGGACCTGTGAGTATCATATGGACATCCTTGTCACTAGGTGTGAAAAAGAAAACTGAGTAAAGATGTGTGGTTGTATATTCACCCACTCCCTTACCTTAGAATTAAATCGATCTAATTAGAGACACATACAAGACTAATGACGAATGGCTGCACATGTGTGGGGGTGTTTTTGGATTGGCAGGGACCAGACAGCTAGACAGATCAGGGTAACATTAGAAAAAGTGAGTCACACATAGATTGAAATATTAAAAGTGACCTTGCTCATGTTTGGCTAAGGTGTGCACAGCATTACATCTCCCTTCTTTTGAGAGGAGCTGTTATTTGGTGAGAGATAAAAGCATCAATACTGTGATACAATCTTCTTAACGGTACCATTTATACCAGCCAAAAATAAAACATTCCCCCTTCTCCATGTTTTCTACATTAAAAATTACCTTCTTTCAGCTAACTGATGACCATGGCAGCATTATTGCAAGAGATTAGCCGTCAGCTGACCATAGTCCCCCCCTGTCCTTGGCCCCCACAGTGGCTTAGCGGAAACACTGCATAATTTGCCTGTTAATGAAAAGGTCGGCAACTCTAATATTATGCAGGGAGGCTATCCGCTACACTGGTCATTTGTGCAAACATATCAGAGTTAATCAGGAGAAGGGGCCTGCAGAGCAGCAACAAAAGAGGGGAAGTGGGGAGGGAGAAGTCCAGCAGAATTTCCTGAAAACACAATTTTCAGAAAGGCATAAAGAATCCAGGTATGCTACACTGAGGGTGTGTGCACTTGTAACGTAAGTTCTCTGTGAAGACTCCTTGATCCATAGATCATAATATTGATTAATCCTTTTATACTTATTGTATTTACACATATCTGATGGAATTAAAATCAACTGACTTTGATAAACAACTGAAACAAAAATGTGTACAATTGTCTTATCAATGATGTGATTAAACTGAAAATTGGACAAATTGAATAAATTGTAGCCACAGGTTTCTCTAACCTGATGCGCCAGATGGTTTTGTTACACATAACAATCGGAGACAACATACCATCAGATCTAATTGACCTGATCCCTGGATAGATGGGCTGATCTGAGTTGCCCCTAGAAACGCTTTAGAAAAGGTGAGGCAGTTCAATAGAATACTTGGTGATTGGATGAACCATCCGGCTATCAGTGTCTATCACGGGCTAACTTCAAGAAGAGAACAAATACCAGCCATCTGGTAAATGAAACTCTTACTGACGGTTGGTTGGGAGTGAAGTGAAAACATACTTTTCACTGAGAAAGTGCTGTTCTTTGCTCTTCTCTCAACAAAATATACTCTCTAATTGACATATAACTGAAGCTAAAGCGGCTACGCTAACCTCCTGAGGAACCACCACTCTCGTTTTCAAGCGAACAGTCTTAACTTAGTTAAACAAATATGGCATGGTAAGAATAATCACATTTCAAACACAAACACAAACACAAACACACACACGCACACACACACCCACACCTTGTTGCAGTGGCTTAAGAAGTGTGGCAGTTTGCCTGAGGGGGATTTCCCTCCCCCTTCATTTCCCTCATGCCTGGTTAAACATGATGTATTCACCCTGTCATTTCTACCTGTCCCTATGGAATCAATGGGCCATGGACCCATAAATGTACATTACTAGCCACTGTTATGTACGCCATCCTGCATCCACCCCCTGTATTATACATGGGTACTACACGAGGAGAGTCCCTTGAATGGTCCTACAGTCCTAATGGTCTGCACTTCTGTGCAGACTGTCCCCAACTGTAATATTTTTTGCATAACAATACATTATTGTTGAGTGCAGAGTTCAATTAAAAAAAACGAAAAAAAAAAAAAAAAACTGTTGGCACGTGAACTGTGCAGGCATGCCAATTTGGATCATCATGTGCATCTGTGTGAAGTACAGAAAGGCTGGGTCAAGTGAATAATAAATCAGAGGGTGTGATGATTAATACATATGCACTCAGCCCAACATCACTAGTCTCATCACTTTAAAACAGCCATACCAAGCTCCAGGAAGCATGACAGGAAGCGGCTCAACACATGGGAAGATGCATTGTGGGTAATGGAGGCGGCAGGTTTGGATAAGTAAGAGGAATGTGTGGGAAAATAAAATAATCTCTGGTTCTGCTGAATCAGTTTCAAACATTTGTCTGTACATAATGCAAAACCAGTGGAGAACTGAGTTAAACCTGGTGCCTACATTACCCACAATGCAATATTAGCCACCAAATGGCACCTCTGGAGGCATTTCTTTTAGACTTTTGTCATCAATGCAGAAAACAAGCAAGCAAGCTTTTTTACATATCATCTATCACAGACACAAAAAAGATAAAATAAAAAAGAAGCCAGGATAAAATACCACACAAAATATTGAGGAAGAGCAGATAAAATGTAGCAAAACATAAATATTCTAAGAAGGAGGGTTTGCAACTTCTTGTAACTTACATTTCAAGCATGCTGAGATGCTTGTGGGCTGCTGATTGAAAGGAGCGATCACCCCGAGTCTTGAGATGTGTCCGAGCAACACTTAGAAAACCCTGGGTGGAGGACCTAAGGGCTCGACTTGTAGTGCAGGGGTACAGGGGGTCTGGAGTCCGGCCATGTAGGGCTCAATAAGTAGCCAAGTGTAGAAGAAGCTTTTCATACACACTTCATACTGCACTTACTTTATGCATACTGAGATGCAGATTGATGCTTTGACTTTCCTGCTTCAGCCACATTAACGTGTTCTCTTTTTTTCAGCTCAATTCAATTCAACCTTTATTTAAGCCTCAGAAGTCATTGAGGTGTCCATAATTTGCAATGATGTTGAGATACACAAAAATATACAGAATGAAAATAAATTTAAAAAACATTACTCCTGCATCTGCTGGTTAAAGACTGGTTTATCTTTCGTTCTTTCATTCTGTTTCATTACTCTGTGTTTGTTGTTGATGAAAATGATGTGAAAGTGACCTCCACTGAGCGCGGAGTCAAGCAACGCTAATTCCATCAAAATACCAATAACTTGTTTTGCGCTTCCTCATATACATGCAGACATATACCACACAGTGTGTACGCATGTATTCCTTTATGTATCAATGCCTCGCTGATACAGTCTAACACTGCAATCTCCACAAATGTATTATTTATTTGTGTTGGATAGCATCAATCTGAAAGGTATTCACTGATGTTTAGTTCAACATACTTTTCAATAACAGTCCTTTTGTGTTCAGTAACACGTGTGACATCCCAGAGGAGACAGCTTCTTCTTAATACTCTCTGAGGAGAGATTTCAATCTTGAATTGTCTCGTCACAACAACCTACCTACACGCAGTGTGCGCCTGCTGTGCAAGGTTGCGTGTGCACATGAGTGTACCTATGCATAAAAAAAAAAGAAAATTCAGGTTTCACTTAGTGTCGTTCTAGATGTGATGAGATCTCTGGGGGGTTTCAACCCCATCTGCACCTCCTCTCTCTCTCTCACTCTGCCCTCGCTATCTGTGATCACAATGAGCCCTGCGTTTTGTCTCAGCTCATGTTCCCCGATAACAGCTAATGAAGAATCACAGTGACAGTGTCTCCCCGCTCGCCCCTCAGAAAGGATTCAATGAATTAATAATGAAATTCTGACACAAACGAAAGGCTGCGAGTGCGGCGGAGTGCCCCTCGTCTGGGATAATGAGAAACCTTTGGCTGATTCTCATAAGTGCGTCTGTTTGTGTATGTTGTGCGTGTGTTTCTTGTATGTCAGGGGTGGAAGAAGTTTTCAGATCGTTTATCCAAGTAACTGAGCAAGGGGAAAATGCCTTTTGGGCTGCAACGAAATTTTTCACTCCAATACTGCAAATGACCACAGGGTCAGATCGGAGTCAGTAATGACGTCTCATCACTTAAAGGTGCAAAATGTAACAATTTTAGTGTAAAACCCTGGTGCTCTGAGTTCCCAGTCCAGGCAGAGTCAGCTAATAAGCCCGCAAGCTTACTAGCTAATGCCAGCTACAGCAGCAGTTTCTATGCCGGCACTTCTTTAATTGAAAATAGGTGGCAATTTCTTACATATTGGACCTTTAATCACTTAGCGGCACAGGGGTTGAATCTGAAGCTGTTATCCTGTTTCCTGTCTATATTCATCTATAAAAAAGGCCCAGAAATAAATTAAAGAAACTGAAAGATACTCCGTAAAGTACAAGTATCTTTAACTGTGTTTAAGTAGAGTACTTTAGCAAATGTTTCCCTCACTGGTGACCACTGATCATGGATTAAACTGTGTGTACAAAGTGCACATAATCCCATCTCTTCTTCACATGATCATGTCTGTCCTCTTAATCTCATCAGCTTTTGTCCACTTTCATCTAATAACAACACTTTGAAGCATGACTCCAGAGCTCAAATTAATTGCAAACCCTGAATCGTGACAGAACCCCACTCGTGTCTCAACAATCTCATTTTCCTCTCTTTTCCACCATAAAGCAGGTTATCGTTTGAATTTTGCCGGTAATGAACACCTGGGCACTTCATAACCAGCGGCGATTGGGGACCATTTGGTGCAAGGATTCAATTAAGCCTCGCCGGTGTTTGGCATGCCGATGTTAGCGAGAGAAGAGATGACTTATGTAAGATCAGGTTTGACTGTGTCCAGATTGTGCCTGCCGTGTTCTACACAGAAATAAGACAACTGCCGGAGGGAAAATGCTTTACTGAATTCTTGGAAATGGAAATTATGTTTTTCAAAAATCGCTTATGTGCTTTCATGCTGAGAGTTAAATGGGAAAATCAATACCGCTCTCAGCCTGTCCTCACCTACCTGTTAGCATAGGTTTGCATGAAGACTGAAGGTAACAGCTGGCCTGGCCCTGGCCAAAATCCAGAATCCTATCAGAGTGTCTAATCTAAAAATCACACATTTGATCACATTTATTTATTCCATACGAAACCCAAAGTGAAACATTTTGTCACTGTGATGTTGCCAGTGGTGATGCCATGAAGTCAGTGTGCCCAGCCTAGAAATACACAATTACATGAACCCCATTACAACCACAATCTGTTGTTATTACAGTTTAGGTTTTGTATGCAAAATTGTATACACAAATTAGATATAAAGTGCTATGTAGGCTTGTGCTCAGCTGACCATCTCGTGGGTGGAGCCTTATATTTAGATTTAGTGCAGATTAATATAGAAGAACTGGATAGTGAATGCAATGATGGCATCTATTCACTTCAGTCAGTGGTGCTTGCTCTGCCCTAAATCCAAAAAGGTTTCCAGGTTCCTATTGAATTTACATTTACATTGTGATGATGTCACAGACTTTTAGATTACTTTCCTCAACCTCCATGGATCAAACATTTTGAAGAGAGTTTTAACTGACCTTGTCTGTTACAGACTTCTTGGTCTTAATAACAATGGTAATTATACAA
The DNA here is from genome assembly GCF_904848185.1 of Acanthopagrus latus. Lineage (NCBI taxonomy): Eukaryota > Metazoa > Chordata > Actinopteri > Spariformes > Sparidae > Acanthopagrus > Acanthopagrus latus. The sequence goes on along the minus strand of NC_051052.1, from coordinate 11,511,721 downwards.
ACAATTATGAACATCATTATTACAGCCTAACAATAGATCCTGTTAAATTATCTAGCACTAGCACTCTGGGGCGTTTCCCCAAAAGTTTTCTTTTTGATCTCTATAATTTGACACTATGGAGAGAATACAACATAGCGATGGCATCTGTGAAAAGTCATGCCCTAAAACATCACGGAGCCCACTGACTCACTGCTATCTGAGGTGTTTGAAATGGAGCGTGCAGTGAACAGAGCCAAGCTCCCACAGGTTCAGCAGATTGGTCCAAGCTGAAAGATCAGATATAGCCATATGGTGGACCTGATGCTATATTGCTCTTTCTCCGTCTCTCCCCTCCAGCAGAGTGCAAACTGTCGGATGATGAGGCGGGCTTCTCTGAACAGTCAGTCATCTTCTCACATGGGAGAGACATCAAAGGGAGCTCAGAGACTCGGCCTCAGACTGAATATTCTCTATATGCAAACACACAGCTGACCAAAACAAAACAGGTTAGCCTGGCCTGCTTTTCAAAAAACATTTGCAATTCAAATCACGGTCTCGCGCATTTACTCGATATAATGAAGCTCATATTTGTCGGGGCAGTTTAGTTTGTGAACTGTTGAGTTTGCAAGCCGGCAGACGGTTTCTTATAAGCCCAACTATTCCATGTGTGACACTTGGCCCCTGAAGTGCAAGATCAGCTATTACTTAAGAATATGATTGCTGATACACTTCTATCTCGGAACTGCTGAGGAGGCTGGGAGGATCAACCTGTGCAACCCATACTGAATTTTGAGGCCGGTGCACACAACGTTGCAAGCTAGTTGCAGACACATAGTGGAATTGGTGAGACTGCATATAAATTTAGAGCAGGTGTCTGGTTGAGATAGCAGACACTATGCGTCAGAGTTATTTAGGAAGTAAGCATGGACAATGATCAATGATTCATTTATTGTTTGATTGTACTACTCACATTTTTTGTTTTCTGTAAAGTGTTCCCATTATTGACATTGTCCTTTCAGCAATGACAATACTTGCTAATCTGGGCATGGGGCAACCTCATTCATCAGAGTACAAGTGGGCAACAGAAACAAGGAGTCAACCAAGCAGACCTTATAGCAATACAGTGAAACCCCCACCTGAGATACTGGTCAGTCCTTTATTCAGAGAACTCCTGGAGCGGCTGTGGTTCAGGAGATGGATAGAGTCATCCACTGAATGGGTCAGTGGTTGATCACTGTATGTCAAAGTATCTTAGAAAAGATACTAGACTCCAAATTGCTTCAAATGGCTGTTTTATCAGGGAATGAGTGTCTCAGAATGACAGGGCACATAAATACTGTGAGACACTCTGGATACGAAGAGCTGGTTCACTCCTGATCAGCAGGTCGGCAACATGCATGGTAGCCCAATGGCAGAACGGGGGACTGTGACAAGTGTAGTAAAGCGTTTTGAGTAATCACTAGAGTCAATTTTCCATTTACTTCATTAGACATTTCTTATGTGCTGATTCAAAAGTTGACCAGTTCATGAAATCTTGACGGACTGTCCACTAACTTTAATCTTCAGATATTTTACTTGTAAGCCAACATGTGTGACAAAACCCTAAAAGTGCTCAAGATAATGGAGATTTTGACCGCCTTCTGTTTGATGCCAACAGAGCCAGTTCCCTCTGCTGATGAACACTGTAGGAAAGCGAACAGAAGCTTCAGAACAGGCGAACAAGTGGACCTTGACCTTCACCAAATTGTCAATTATAAACAGCTATCAACGCTTACAGACTCTGCAGTGTTTCCTGCTCCGATGGACTTCATTGTAGCAGTTACTTTGGCCATTACACTGACCCCACTCATATCCCTTTCCTGCAGTCATCAAGCTAGTTTCTGCATTGGTAGCCACTGAAAACCCCACTGGGGACTGCTACAATCGTGGGTCCGTGATAATAAATGACAAATTAAAAGATGGGTTGATGTTGGAAACCCCCACATGTACCCAGATGGTATTTTTCGTATCTGTGGGCCATTTGAGTGGCTGCAACTATAAACAATTTTATGCCATCTGCCAAGTGATGGATTTGAGTCCATCTGTCTAATCAAGCATCTCTAGAAGCTTGTTCCCGGTTTGCGCCAAGGGTGAGGAATGGTAATCAGCAGCCATAGGTTTATGCAAATTCAAATGTGTACTGCATAGATTTTGTCCGAGGAATTTAATTTCATCCTAACAAGAGGCTACATCCTCTCCGTCATATGGATTATTTCAGTCAGCTGTGGCAGGCCGCGCTGTGCTTATTTATTATTTATACACTGCAGAAGAGGGGATATTCTCTTATTGTACAGCGCTACACCATGGCATATTAGATTTAAAGTAAAGTATTTTTATGCTCCCCTGTCAGATGGGAACCAGGGAAAAGTTTGTTAAGATTTCTCTGAGCATGATTTTAGCATTCAGAAAAATCCATCCATACACACCTGGTGGTTGCCTGGCCTCCTGCTATATCCTGTTTTATTGGTTTATTTCAGTGTCTTATGAGATTTCTACCATACATCAGGATCAGTTTCCAAGTCATGGGGCATGCTGCTCACTCTGTGCAAATCACTTTGTAATATCTTGTGAGTCCAGCCATGAAAAAAAGTTTAATAATGCTATAGTTACAAGCGGATATTAGATCGCAAGAGCGGATATTTTGGTAGAAAACAAAACATTTCACTGACACATTCAGTTGGCAAAATTTTTTTAAGACTTGCCACATAGGTTAATTAAAAATATCTCTGCCCTGAGGAGTGTTTTCATTCAGTAAGGTAACTCCATTGGTCCAAGTTTGTGTTATAGTATATCGTGACGTCTGTAATGTGATCAAATTGGTTCACATGGTTCCCACCAAGATGGTCTCCTCTATTGTCTTTTGCAATAATGTGATGAAGTGAAATGTTGTTAAATTCATTCTGGATTGCAGTTATCCTGATATTGTCAGCCCTCAGTGTTCTCCTACGCACCTGTAGATCCATAGGTGTGCAAAAGTTTTACTATGTGAATGCTTTGAACTTAAAATCTGACCACATCTTACACATTGTTCCATCGGGTAAAGTTTAGTTAGCTTCACATTTTAAATTTATTCATGATGGTTTTTATAAACCGAATACTTCAAATATTAAATGCTGGTACAGTTATGGACCATTTTAAATACATAGAATTTCTAATGACATCAGTGATGACTGTCAGCTGAATAGAAAGTTAACCACAAATGTACAACTTGGGAACCTTTATTTGAATCCCGAAAAACCATTGAGTGCATGCCCTCATTTTCAACAATGTTGAGAGCACAAAAAAACAGAATAGGTGCAAAACTGTGATACCAAACAGAAACAAGGAACATAATCACAGAGTGAATAAACTGGATGGGTACATCAAAATGATAACAGATAAGAAGCGATATGACAGTATACAAATAAAATGGAAAGTGCTTGAAAATGATAAGATACTGCATTACAAATAAAACTAAGGTCCATCAAAGATAAATGGCACACAGGGCAACACGGAGTTAAAAACAGTTACATTCAAATGCTGTGCAGTTTGAAATCAAAGTCTTAAACTGACCTATAGGTGTAACTGTACCAAGTTTATATGTACGTTGTAAAATGTTCCAAGTGTAATGCAGCTAACCCCAACCCTTCAAGCATTATACGGTCACTAGAGTGTGTTGAATAGTGACTCTGTTACCAGTTTAATAAAAATCTGATATTGGCGGTGGCATTTTGCACTTCAAGGCTTTAAAAAGAAACAGAGTGGCACGTCACGTCTTACTGTTAAAGGTGCCCATCCAACATTTTCATATGGAATGCGACAATGAGTGCAACAACAGTCACCAGTAATGAATTATGGCTTTTTGAACACTGAAAATGGAGACATGAATCACTGTTAGGCACATTCCACTGCACCAGCTCTACCTGAGAAACACTGTAGTCAACTATTGATCCTCAACTAATCTGATATGCCAAGTTCTTTTTTTTTTTCTTCTCCATAAATTCTCCTTTGATAAATAACCCGCGCTCTCTGCCGAGGTGAGCTGTTCCAGGACTGAACTGCAATTACTGCACGGTTCAGGTTCACGAAAGAATTGAGACTCTGGGCGATAGGTAACTGACTGCTGTTCATCTACTTGGGTTAAGCGCTTGAAAATCCATGGATTTGTACTTTTACACTAATTCAGTTTGAAGTTTAGCCCTGTCCGCCGTAGTCCATTAATATTTATCTTTTTCATCGGAGTTTGTCCCTGTGAAACACGCCTCAGCGCTCCTTCAGCACAAATCATCCAACCAACCCATTCACAACACGCATCACGCATTTTTGCACACACACACACACACGTGTTAGGGACTAGATGACCACACAGGTACACACGACGCATGTACGTACACACACACACACACACACACACACACACACACACACACACACACACACACGCTCGCGCAAGTGCCTGGCTAACAAGACAGCTTGACATGTGCGAGCGGCTTTGTGCTGACCGGTGGGGGTTTCTAACTGACGTTAGGAGAAATCCCACAGTCATTTAACTCCTGGCCTGGCTGTTTTCACACCAGCTCTCGGTAGACTGCTTAACACAAGCTGGGCTGTCAGAAGGGAGAGAGACGGGGGCGTGTGTGTGTGGAGGGGGGTAGGAAAATGAGAGAGTGTGTCTGAGCATACCTCTGCATATGTCTGCCTGTTGGTCTCTGAATTTACCTTGAGTACATTTGAATTGCGTGCGAACAGTGCAGTGTGTGTCAGTGTGTGTGTGTGTGTGTGTGAGTGTGTGTGTGTGTGTGGAGCAGGAGGGTGCCTCTAATGAGCTCTGTGGCCGAGGGTAAAGAGGAGCCTAGTGCGTTGAAAATCCCTCATGAGACCGTCTCGCCTGTTTGTGTGTGTGTGTGTTTCTCTCCCTTTGAGTGTAAGGCACGTTGTGATGGCAAAGGATAAACAGAATACAAGAACATAAATACATTTAAAAAAAATGATATATTTAGAAACAGAAATAATTAAATAACTGGCCAAAAGCAAGGTGAGCATGCGCGGGCTGAGAATTGTTTCATCCGGTTCTTCTGGTTTTAGTTGGAGGGCCCTTAAAGCGAAACTCACCTTTCAGGTCTCTCTGCAAAGTTTAGCCCGGAGTCGTCTGTCTTTACCCATCTTGTCTGAAATTTTCATTGTCTTTCTCAACATAAATTGCATCATGTATCACAACTTGACCAGCTCTTGATGGACGTCCGTGCCTGATTCGGCACAGTAGCATGCTTCCTCACAGGACTGCCCAGGGTCTAACAGTAGAGAGCCACTCCAGGCTACAGTATTCTGGTCGATGCTAAGGTGGGAACAGAGAGGAAGCCGCCTATATCATTTGCAAAACGACCAATGTTGCGGCCCCCTTGTTAACCTGCTAACACTGTTACATGCGGGAGACACTTCCATTGTTTACATGTGACGATTGCCTCCTCTACTCTGGTTTATGGCTTCTTTGTTGAATGCAATCAAGGCATTCAAGTTGCATTCTCCCATATGGCATTAAAACAATACTAATTACGGCAGCACCCGGGTGCATGTCACTTTCATTTTAAATTATATACACGCATCTAGTGGGGATTGTACATGTCTCTGCCGCTGTGTCGTGGCTGTTCTTTGACTTGGAGTGTATTCGTGAGTGTGAGAATGTGTCAGATGTCCTGTTGGCGAATCCTGGTCGACTTGATTGCCCAGGGCTGCGTGCCAATGTGCCTGGGCACATTACACGGCGCTCAAACATTCCTAACCGGGAAAAATAAGGGGCGAGGGGAGGACACGTTCTGCGGGAGTGATCACAGAAAGATCACCAAGAGGGCTGACATTTTTTGGGAGAAAAGAGCCAAGCTCAGCTGTCTGACGAGTCTAATTGATGCATTGCCAAGAAATCTGTCACCGCAGCGTGTCAACAGAGTCGCTCGGAGTAAAGTGGAAGGCGAAGGGATGTGATATATTAGATTCATGGGCTTTTGAGGCAGTGTTATTTCAAAGAAGGAAAGGAGAGAGAGCGGGCAAGCCAGCAGAAAGGAAGGGGGGGGTGGTACAAAGAGGACAGATATCAGCAGAGAGAGAGAGAGAACAGGAAAAACGGGACACAGCGAAAATTGATTGAGGACACAAAAAGAAGCCAAGAAAATGAACATAAAGAAAGCATAAAATGAAATCTCTTAGCGCAGGAGGGGTGTGATTGTTAGAATCGCCAGCTGATTACTTTAAAATTTGGTTTCATACGAGCCGAACACCAGGGTTGAGGACGGATTAGTTTAGGAAATTCATGTCTTGCTCTTAATAAGATTTCAATGTGCTTGTCAGCCTGTTGCTGCGAGAGCTTAGTGACGCACCAGACGTACTGTATACCTCCTATTGTCAGCGAGCGCGGTAATGCACTCTCTCTTACCTGGCTTTGTTACAGCGTAATGAGAAGTGTGTTTTGCCTGCTATCTCCCTGGCTCACACCGCTGATTCGGCCCCTGTCAAGATGTGTCTGCATTGTGATTTTCCTCCCGATGGGAAATGAACCGCACGGAGGGAAAATAAAAGAGTGGGAATTTGGAAAGAATAAAAGGAAGGGGGAGAAACAAAGCAGATGTACTGAGGGGGCACCTGGGAGTGATTATAGAAGTAAAAAGAAACAAGAAACAAAAAAAAAAATGACAGTTAAAAATGACAGAAAATTCAACAAAGCAGACAGAGTCTTTAAAATGGCAAAGACAGATGCCCTGAGGGTCACCTGTGCACCTTGCGGCAAAGTTAAACAGGTCAGGGCTCAAGGCTTTCAGTATTCTTTAACTTTGCGCAGGAGTTCAAACCCTCCTGGAACACTTCCCCTTTTCAAAGTCTGGTATTGCATATGCATCCAATATTAATCCCCACCATCCATTTCTTTCTCTTCTCCCATTGTTCCCAGATCTTTTGTGTTAAATAGGGGTTAAACACACTGTTATTTCGTGGGGAAAAAAAGACTGTGAATGTTCTCCCGCATATTAATCTCTTATAAAAATGCCTGTGTCTTAACACTGGGCTCAGAGGTCAGAAGTGACGAAAAAACGATGTAGTCAGTGTAGAAAAATGAATGACTGGCTGTGATGACTCATCTCAGACAGGAAAGCTGAGAGGTGTCAGGTATTATTGAGTGGCAAAATCGGTGTAGGGAGGAAGGTCAGAGTGGAAGGAGGTGTCAACACACATCTGAACTTGTTTAACACCGGAATAGAATATCATTGTTCGTTTTTATTAACATTGCTCATGTATATGTAACAAAGAAAAAGAAGGTCCTCTTGTCTTAGAGAGGTAGTCATTTTAATCAAAGCCATGTTTCCCTGATCATAACACAAACCATAATCTTTCCCTGAACTCAACCTAACACATCCTCATACCTCAGCGACTGAATAGGTGGATTGCCATTAACTTACTCTGTTTGTACACTAAAGCGAGTCAGCATTGACTTTAGGTTTCACGTTGGACAGGAACAGCAATCTCCTGGTTGAAGGTCATGTGCTTCTACCTAACCATCAATCCTTGACTTCCTCCATGAATGGACTTTATACTGCTTTACTCGACTTCCTCTTTCTTTGCTGTACAATTGACTATGACCATTAGGGATCGCCTTATGACAAGAAACATAAATATATGGCTCCTAATTAATTCAAACACTAAGAGGCCTTGAGGCATTCTGGCACCAAGAAAACAGCAAAAACAAACAAAACAAACAAAAAAAGATAAATTTTTTTGCAATACTATGTGCAAAACATCCTGTTGACGAGGACAAATAAAGTCTCTTTCTAGACTCTCATTTGGAAATGGCAAGTATTGATTTTATTGATGATTGTTAAGGTAATCCAGATGTTCATGAACAAGTCTGAGCACAGATGAAATCAAGAGTTTGATCAACTGCTGCTCACATATTCTGGTCGTGAGTGAAAAAGGAGCCTTAATGGCAGCTTACTGGAACAACAGTAAATCAGTTACACTACCTGAGTTGTTCAAGATGTGGAAACTCTACCTCCAAGGTTCCATGCATTACTTAAGTTTCTTGTCAACGTGTGCACAAAAGATGTCTGGACACGTATAATGCTTCCAGGTTCAGGACATGCAGTGACGGTGGTGTGTGAATTGCGTAAAATTAGGGTCAAGAGTCGCGGTCGTGAGTGACAGATAACAATTTATTGCGTTAATGCTGAAAAATGCCCACTGGCAGGGCCCTGAGACAAAGCGAGAAAGAAAGAAGAAAGGAAGAAAGCCCATTTATTTAAACTGAACGATCCAGTCATCACAGAGCCGAGATAAACAACTCATCAAAGAGCACTCCAATTGGATTCAACCACGCACACACACACACACAACCACACACACACTTGTAAGTGGCCCAATCAACTGCGGACTGGGGAAACACTCCTAAGTAGCATTATTTGCCTCTTGACTCAGCATTTCTTCACTAACAGAAAGGCGCAGAGACAAATGCTCACAACAAAAGCCTGCTATTGATCCGATGCCTGCTGAATCAAATGCATACGGCGACCAGAGAAAGCCAATTTGCAGAACAAACAAAGATTTTCCAGTCAGGCTGTCTTAAGAAATAACAGTGACTGACTTCTAGAAAAAAAAAAAAAAAAAAAAATCAGACTGAACCGTCAGTTTTTCTTGCAAATACTAAAGCTACCACAAGAACCCTGAAAAGAATGGTGTAGATGCTCTTGGATAGTTATGAACACATTTACATTAGCGTTAAGGTAATCAGTTGATAGACTGCTGCAAAGTTTCCCTCAAAATTTTGGCGCATAGGGCATACAATAAGGCCAAAGGCCTGTTGTATCTAGCCACATACTGAAAGACTTGAAAGCCAAATTGCTGTAGATCAATGAAAATGACTTTAATGTTCAGTGTATCTACAGTATGTAATAAAAAACTGCAACGTAAACAGCAATTTACTTGTATTTACTTCCAAACTAAACTCATTATAAGCCAACCATCTAGTAGTAGCCTCATGTTTAACAGACAGATGGCAACAACAGCAACACTTAACAATTAAGTCTTGGTAGTTGCTGCTTTGTGGGATAAAACATGTAAACAAACCTAGATTAGCTAGCTAGCGTTAGCAACATTAAAAAAAAAGCTTCTGTTAGCAACATTAACACTTGCTAGCCTGCGTTAGCCAAGTCAACGTTAACTCATGTGAGCAACATTAATGTTAGCTAGCGTTTGCAATGTTAGCTGGCACAACAAACTGGCAACCACCTTGCAGAGGGAGATGATTCGAACAACAGCTGTGTTGTCATGTAAATGCAATGGAAGGGGAAGATCAAATGTCACATTTATTGGATTATTGTTATCAATAACACCTTTAATTCTCTCGTAAATGTAAAAAACAAATTGAAGGTGTTATTATCCCACAAAACAAAGGGGATTAAGTCTATAAATCTCAAAATACTCCTTTAAACTAGACCTCATAGCCTGGTAACCATAATAGGTTAGCTTAGCATTCACTTAGCAATCTAGTTACATGGACATACAGCCATTCAGCTTCTCCACCAGACAGACAAGCATACAAGTCAGCAAACTAAACGGCCTGGTAGCCATCCAGCTCACCAGCCAAATATTCATTTATTCAGTAAACCAGATGACGAGCCAGCCAGTCAGTCACACAGGCAGTCGCTCAATCACCCAGCCACACATTCTGTCCACCACAAAGCAGCCTACGTCATTTGGTGGTCAGCCAGGGTCTCATCCAGCTGGCCAAAAACCCCAGTCAGAAAAGTCAACTGAATGTTTGGCGAACCAGACCATTCTCTCGTTTGGTCTCTCGGCCAACCAAATCAGCTTTTCAGCCAACATTGCTGCTGGGTTCCAAAAAAATAAATAAATAAATGAGTACGAGCAACAGCAGACATGAAGCGCATGAGCAAGAGAGAAGGAGTAAGAGGCAAAAAATCAAGATAAACAGAGAGGAAAATAATAAGAGCGTGCCAGAGTACAGCTCAGCATTCAGCATCAGAGCCAGCACATGCTATAATACACACTGCATCCATTCAGTATCAGGCTGGCTATTAGAAACGGATATGTAATTAAATGTGTGTACATGCACGTGTGTGAAGGCGCGCGGTGCACACACGCAACACCACACTGGTAATGAATTTCATTTTGTCTCTTTACGAGTGTAAATGAATGAGAAGAACCAAGAGAGGTGATCATTTGGAAGACAGACAAGAGAGCTAATAGAGCAATAAACACAATAGTAATATTTCATTTTAATAATGGGACAGAATTAGCCAAAATGAGTGGCTATAATGGAGAGTGGCGAGAGATGACACGGGAGCACCTTTGATGCACATTTTACGTTTTATGAGGCACAATGCGGCCAAAAGCACTTCATCATCATTATGCACATTGTCGGTGCACACATGCCAACACTCATCTGCACACAAACACACACACACACTGTATATACAACCCGCACAGCTACACACATGCGTGCATGTATAGACACGAAACCTTTGGGATATTAATTTGATATGAGATAAAGCTTTTTGAACAGCTGGTTGAAAGCCTTTTGTGCCAGGCTCTCCCTGGTGCTACTGCCTTTTGTTTCATGATAAATCACGCCCTAACCCTGTGTGTGTGTGTGAGTGTGATAACAGAATTAAAAAACTCAATGTATCGCGAAAAACGACTCATCATGATGGTTTGACGCGGCACCCCAGGGGCCGGCGTGCAGAGCCGAGGTGGTATGGATCGAACATGTGGCCGGACATAAAAACATAAAAATAACAGGCGAAGCAGAGGGATCAGCACAATTTGTGGTGACCGTTAAACAGCCCTCCGGTAACGCGCACCCCTCGTGTTTTTGAGTAATCCACATCTCGAAACACTCCTCATGGCTGCTATTTTTCGCAGCACCCCTTATGAAGATATTTATATGCAAGTATTCTGCTTTTATTGATTCACAGCAAATGTTCTGCACCAGTGGTGGGAGTAGTGTGACACTTATACAGTACAGCGCAGCATTAAGACATGCGGAGGATTCAACAACACCAGCAGCCTGGGGTTGTATCTCGTATTATTTAACCACGAACACCCTCTTTTTCTAACCCAGTTTTACTTATAGTTTTATTTCTATTAGTGAGAGTCAGGAATAACCTATTTAGAGTCTGGCAGTAAACACTTTGCAGATATATTCAATTATAATAATGTTTTTGTCTGTTGAAGAAAGATGCAGTCTTGATGGTAGCACATTTCCCCATGAGCATTAACGTTTAGCCGATGCAAAACAGGTGCCGGTGGTTTTTCGTTTGTTTTCCATGAGTTTAGCGGACTGTCATAGTGACACTATGCGTACTGTATGTGAATTATGTCTGTTTTGCAGCAGTAGAAGAAGTATGTGGATCCATTAAAGCCACCCCAATGGAAAATATAATGCTTTAAATACACAATTAATGTAACAGAAGATTCCTGCTGATATATTGATGATATGAGTTAAGTACCATATTTTCCTGAAGTATGAATTACCATAACATGGAAATACTAGAGTAAATCACACATTCTTTCAAAATTGTGCTTAAATATACAATTTGTAATTTCTGAGGGGAAAAAAAATAAAAAAGAAAGATGGAGGGGCGGAGTTTGGGGCATGAATCGTTGCTCAGGCCACTTCTGGGGTTGGGTGTAGAGCCAGAACTGCTAGAGACAAAACTTTTCAACATTAAGTAAAATACCTGAGTAAATGTACAATGTGACTTTCAACCACTGATGCTGTGTGTGAAGTGTGGGTACTGTGCAGCTTCTGTGTAAGTTTGAATATTTCTGTATTACACATTAGCACAAATTAGCAAGTATAAGGGAAACTGTGTCATTAAATATGCTAATACAAAACTGAAGCAGATTTACAGTCTCTTATTTAAGATCGCAACCCTTGAGGGAAGTAAGCACATTTTAAATGCAGATTTCATAGCCTATTTCCTCTTAAATTTGGAATAAAATGTGTTTGTGGGGAGCTAAGAAGCTCAAAGAAACCAATGGCCCTCACAAGCTATATTTGATTTGATCCATCACTGGAAACTTGTCTCCTGCATCCGAGACATTGCTGTGCTCCAAACTACAAGCTGCTTCGACTAAGTGAATCCGACGGCTCAGTCAGACACCTCGCTTCCAGCTGCTGTTGTGCTGTACACGCTGAGCGGCTCTGCCGGCAAACGCTGCTTCAACCTCGGTTTATTACGTACGCTGCTGCTGACCTGCCTGACCTGCACAGATCTCACCTTCAGAAGTCGAGGTCTTGTCAGAAAACCACAGCAGTGTGTCATGACTGTTGAATGACTTTTTCCACCATTTTTGGTGATTAGCGATGGAATCCCTATTTGCTGGCAAAGACTTTGTTTTCTCACGGTGAAAGAGGAAAGAGGTTGCTGCAGCCTGCACAGTTTTCACCGCTCACAGTCTTAGCATTGGGCTACAAAGTTTTATATATATATATATATATATATATATATATCTATATATATATATATATATATATAAAATACTATCGACTACATGTTTTTGAACCCACTACAAGTGAGTGAGTACTGCAGACAACTCGAGTCTACCACATCTCAGCACACTAAATTGTGATGTAATAACTGTGTTTCATCTACTTTCCAAGCTCCCACTGGCTTCTATTTTAGATTATCTATTTAGATTTGAGTCTTGAAACGTGCTTGAGACTGTTAATTCATTGAGGTGACTTTGTTTTTACATTCTGTTGAATGCAGTTAAAACAGGGACTGCATTTTAAAAATCCCCCATTATTGTGTTTGTATGAAGTATAACATGTAGAGATTTTTAATTGTGAAATTCAAGAAAAAATTAAAAATGTTGTCAAAAATGTTTTACAAGTATAACATATGCAGATGGAGAGTGAGATACTTCTCTCTGTCAAAGTCACACCAGACCCCCACTGTGATCAACTGTAAATATGTCTTTAAAGCAAACCCTGTCCCCAGAATACATATAGGCAATGTATGCTCCTTTAAACCATGGATATGTTCATAATGAAAATGTTTCATGTTGTGGTTAGGTTTAGGAAATATACTGTTTAGGCTTAAAGTGCCTGGTTTTGTTGCTGCAAATGCTCTAGATGATGACATGACATCCCTATGAAACACTTGGAAAGACTGGAGATTTCCTGATATCTCATCAAAAATATCTAGTAATTGCACACTTACCAAAACTTACAGTCTTGAACAGCAGCCACTGGCTGCAGCCTTCACACCTACGTATAACATCAACATCATACCCTACCCTTCAACTACTTACATGAATGTCAGCTGGACAAACGCCAATATGTTACGTATTATACATAGAAATGTTAAAATATCCATGGTCGCAGAAATGTAAACTACCAATATTCTATAGTGGCGACTGGGCTGATTTAATGATATCTAATATTTTGTCAGGAAACACTTCTTGAATAAAATCAATCACTTTAAGTTAGAAAAGCCATGGCAACTTTTCATGTCCTCCATGATGCAAATAAGTGGATTTTGATTTTGAAAGAGCCATGGACGACAAGGTTATTGAAACTGCAAGTGCAGCTGTGGTAAAAAAAAATGTAATAAATAAATACAAAAAAATGAAAAATATATATATTTTAACTCACAGTCTGTGTCATGAAGGAACTGATGAATTTTCAGCCTCCTCAGTCACCTTCCTTTTTAGCAGAGGCCATTGAAGAATTTGCACAAGGCTTTTGGCAAACTGTGCATTTTCATTATTTGCCTCATATGTTGTCGGGTTTGGCATAGCCTCGGAGAACTGCCGCCGGTGGGAATTAAAAGAGCAGGCTGGTTGAATGCATGGCCGCAGGCTGCAAGGCAAGATACTAAAGAGCCATAGTAAAGGACTCCAGGGAGCTGAGGTTATATGAGGCAGTCATGGATTTTGAATCAAAAAGAAGCAGCATTTAGCTAAAATGTCAAAGTCCAGTGTGTAGGATATAGGGGTACTTAGTGGGCAAAAGTGGACAATAATCATTTTGTTATTCATAATTATTTGTTTTCATTAGTGGATTATCACGTGAAAGAAGGAATTGTGTTCCTCATTTGAATATTAGTCTTCTATAAATACAGCAGCAATGGGTCCTTTTCCACAGAATAAGCTGTGTTTGTGCAGTAGCCCAGGATGGACAAAACAAACACTGGCTTCAGAGAGGGCCTTTAGCATTTTTCTGAGTTTTAGTGGCCACAGAAGCTGCGGGTTAGGCGAGGGGTGTTTAGTTGGTTGCAATCTGAAACGACACCACTAGACGACACAAATTTCCTTTAACAGCAGGATTAGCCACATTATAGTTGTGGCAAAAGAAGACAAAGCCATATTTGCTGATGGTAGTGGAACATCTGGATTGATCACAGTCTATCCTGTTGAACTGGCCATTTGGAGCACCAGAACTTCCCCCGGTGGTATGGTCTGTGCTGACCTTAGAAATGATGTTCACATAAACAAAAGAATTCAAGCACAATGGAGAAGAGAAGTATGCGAAAACATAAGTGTCTAATAGTGCATCCTGCTAATCCTAATGCATATGCGGGTGAGTACCAGAATATTGGTTGTCACCTTGCGTGACAACCACCGCTATCAGTGTAGGAATGTATGAATTACTGTAAGCCGCTTTGGTCAAAAGCGTCTGATGAGTGACCTAAAATGTAAATGCATAGTGAACATGGCGCGGTCATTTCAAGTCAAACACCTGCAGTTTGTCATTAGAGTGCTCCCATTGAGCACATTTCCAGGTTTTGGTCTCATCTAAATGCCACAGAAAAAGAGATTTAGAGTGTCAAAAATAGGTATTGTCTTAAAGCCAAAGTCATACGTATGTGGGAGTACAGGGAAGAGACAGAGAGGAAGGGAGAGAATTAATGAAAGGGACACAGATAGTGTTATTGAGGCTCTCTTTTATTCATCCTCGTGTAATATTATTTCTACAGTCTTGACGTCTTGTCAGGGTCTTCGGCTCGTTGATAACTGTGTCCACTTTTCCCACGGGGCCCATTCTAAAGGGCTTTTATTCAGCATTAGCACCACACTCTTATCTAGGGAGTACAGACGCTCACATGCACGACGCACAGGCGCCGACACAAACACACACACATTTGCTCCTATTGCATTATGCTTCCACACACATTAACCGCAATGGAAACAATCAAGTTCCCACGCATGTGGGTACGCATACAGAATAGGCTTATACATGACACACATACAAACTCAACCATAGGATCAAAGTAAACGGCTCCGATTATTTACATTCTCCTTTGCAAAATCGAAGCATACGAAAATGTGACTCGGAAAAAACTGTCCTGACACAGAGCCGTCACTCATATTCTATTGTTGTCGTGACTTTGCACAGTCTAATGAAAGACAAATACAGGGGGTGACCCTGTGTGGGTTTTCATTACCATAAATGATAAAAGATATAAATGCAAATTGCAGGCTTTGTTCCCCATGAATATCTTAAAGAAAAAAATGCACCCCGCAAACTGAGAGGAATAATATTATAAAAAAGCATGTGAAAAGACAAGCTGTGCTGCTGTTAAACTTAAGAACACGAAAATGATCTCTCTATGGAAGTGACCAACTATGGCACGTTTGATTTAAAGAATTGTATATTTATTAGTTATATTAAGAGTTGTGATAAGAATACTGATACCACTTCTAATCAAAGTAGTGTCGACCTTCTCACCTTAGTCACTGAGAAAATGAGAAATACACATTTTGGGCCCTGGAGCATTAATTAAAGTATGATTTATTTGTAATATTTATTTTCTGTTTTTTGTAATAAATGCACATCCTAGTTTATTTACCAATCTAAAAAGCACATTTGCTGGAGAGATTTATACTTATGCTAACGCTCCTAACCTTGCTCAGACTAGCTGGCAATGGTCAACATTGGTAATGCTAATTGGCTAACTTTGGGACTGTACTTTATGTACCCAACTGAACCCAGCTCAGAAGTCAGCTATTCTTACGTTTTTTTTAATTTTGTTTGTTGATTGTTTTACCACTAACTAGGGTCTACCAAGACTGTTGATGCTGACAAAATACAGATACCATGTGATATCAACGGCATTGTACGACTGGCTCACAAACCATGTTAGGAGCTGGAACTAACGCGATAAACACTGTAAAATTATTTTCCCCATTCATAATAATGTTTCCAAGGAAAACAGATACTTTCATTGTGCGCCTTTCCTCAAGCTTGTAGATGTATTCTTTAAAGAAACATAAAAATGTTGTTCAAGCAATTCAAGTTGCTGTAGTGTAGTACAGGGCAAGGTGTGCTCAATCTGCAGCTGCGTAGTTCGATGCTGCTACTTAAACCTACACACGGGGCCTTTAATTCACTCGAATTAGTAAGAATAACAAGCAACTAATGGTAAAGAATTCAAGGGTCAAAAGCACTTGCATTCAGCTCATGAAGAGTTTAAATGAATGCTTTAGTACAAGCCTGATAAGCGCTTTCACTACATGACCGTTTATCAACTACTGAAAGTGGGCTTGTCGAGGGCTTTTCAACATCGAGTAGAAGCTAGCAGAATGTGAGGTTTATTTCAACGTAACATTATGACACACTGGACCTCAGGGTTGAAACAGGGAAAAAAGGTGTGTGTGTGACTAAATGACACCAGATTTGCTTGTAGAATTAATAGTAAGAAAGAGAAAGAGCAAAAAAAAAAAAAAATTGTAAGAGTTTTTTGAGCAACCCACATGGGCACATGGGTTTGAACTCTGGGAACTCGTGTGTGCTTACACTTTTCCGCCTTTATGTATATGTGTAGTTCAGAGTACCGTATAGAGAGTGTGTGTGTGTGTGTGTGTGTGTGTGTGTGTGTGTGTAATTTGTTGCTTTCATGCTGATTTCTGCTCCTCTCCAGTGGTCTCCTCACAGCGGTGGACCAGCCTCACTAGCGCAGAGCTGTCAATCAAAAAAACAGTTCCACACATGCACACACACACACACACACACACACACTACCAAAACTACTGGAGTACAGAGATTTCAGCGAGCTCCTCTCTGCTGTTATTGTCATGGTAAAGGGATGTCAATCTAACAACAGTGATGGACATCCGTTCTGTAGCACTTTGACAATCCAGAGATGCATGCGAGGTACATATGGCACACAGCTGTTCAGGGTGGAGCATGTGTAGGTGAGGAGGCGTGAAAATGGATGGAACAACGGACGAAAAAGCAACCAAACAACAGTCCCTTCGGTGTTGCAGTGTGTAGTTCATCGATTGCCGAAGTTCAAATTCACTGTTGATGAAAACAAACAACTGACAGTAATCAGATACTGCGTCTATTGCTTGCTAATAATTGAGAGAATTCAAAGAGACATAGAGCAACATAATCTCAATATAAAATAAAGGCTTTCTTTATTTCTTTCTTTTACATCTTCTAAATGAGATTCTCTCCTAGGCCCACACGGTTGAAGTACACCCACAGCAACTGCTATAACCCCACCTAAACACACAGTCATCCATCTCCAAAATGAAATCTCATGCAGGTAATACATCCAAACTTTCTGTTTAAAGCCACCCACACACATTAGCATACAGCACATAGTGTATTTAACAATGGACCGAGGGTTAACTTATATACTTTCATCGCTATTTCTGGGAGTCATGTTCCCAGTTGCGTTGCAATGAAGCCATGTATGTTTGATCTTTAAAAAAAATGACACACTCTTCAAGCCAATTGCCAGAATAGATATTGGCGATGTACATTTACGCAAAAGGATGTGTTGAAACCACTCGGTTACAGGAGTTGGAAAGAGGTGATGTTTTAGCATGAAATACCTGACAATACCATAAAATATACAGAAATATGGGTAGAGATGTCCCTTGGCCTCCTTAAAAATATCCAGTTGTAAAATGCTTATCCGGGGATGTCACGCTTACAAATGCTGAAACACAGTCTTGAACTGTGGTCACTGGCTTGATGGCCTTCTCGCCTGACTCCACCATCCTCCCCTCCCTCCACCTCCTGACATGAATGTAAACATGTAAAGTGAACTTGAAATATCAAAATGATATGCAGCCTACAGCAGATACAAATGTGAATGTCCAAGTGGTTTGCAGAACCATTTAGGTGCCAACATGTTATCCTGACAACTGGGCTGCACTTTAACACCACGGACACTGCATCGAGGTGCGGACCGTCCTGACTTACCTCTCGAAGAGCACATTGATCATACAGTCAAGCCTTACGCAAGGCTCCCATTCCATCTTCAGACTTTTTTTTCTTTATCTAACTGCCTTTACAGACTGCTTTATCAATGGTCTGAGTCAATACAGTTTTTTCTTTTTACTTTTAATAGTATACAGCTGTAGGATAGGGAGCATAAATCGACCCGATAAAATTCTTTCAGGAGAATTCAGCTGATCAAGCAGTGTCTCCTATAATTGTCTCAGCCATAATAAAGACATGTGGGGTATTCTTAGAATACAGCTAATCTAACATGTCATCTGATATTTGGCCTAATGATTGATTTATATATTGCCAATATAAAAATATATATATATACATCAGTATCAGACAAACATAAAGGTTTATTTTGAAGTTACGGTTAGGTAAGCGTGCTCTTTTAAGTTTCTGACTACTGTAAACATTAAACTTGCAGTATGCCTTCTCACTCCAGGAGAATAGTTGTTTTTATTTATTCGCCAGTGGTCGTTTGCATATTTAACCTTCTTTCCCCACTCCCTCTTCCACTCCTCGGCTTATCATGTCAAAATCAAATCAGACCGCGAACAGCAAACAAGTCAGCATTCCATTTACTTAATGAGTGATGCTGATGGCCCACTTCCATGTTAATAAAACTCATATGCTAATTATTGTTTTGAGCCAGTTAATTAAAACTAAGTGTGCTAACAAGTGTTTATTTACAGTGTTCATCTGAGTCGAAACAGAAGGCCCAGAGCATGCTCACGGGTCAAAAGTAGTCCATCCTCATTAGACGAAGATCCATCAAACTTTAATGTGGTCACACTGGTCAGTCACACATAAAACACATAACACGCGGGGTGAGGCTGCTTTTTGTTCTGTGTTTAAAGCTGCAGTTAAGTTTCCATTAGCTCAACTTATTCATTAGTGGATAAACAAAAAATGCACTAATTCATGTCATTTTTTTTTGTTTTCATTATAGTTAGGTAGATTTGTGACTTGTATATATTTGCACTCAGGTTTGGCTCTGTCAACATTTATCTTCTGGGCTGTTCTAATGAGATTTAATAGCATTTCTTATAAATACAGAAATGTAGAATGGATGAATATGTCGAGTACAGTCATCAGTGAATTCTTTTCACTGCCCTGGATACTGTAGATTTGCCCTTAAGATAATGAACATTTGACTTTTTAAACATTTTTACCATTTATTAATCCTGTATTTTCACCTTTAAGATATATGTTTTTTTTAATCCTTTCACCTTTGAATGCATCATTCTGTCTTTATAATCCACTTAACGACAATAATGCTCTTGTTAGAGGTATGGATTTAAACGATTTCATTGCATTGTAACACTTTTTTCACAAAGGACATTTGTGGGCTCTCCTCCGACTCTGGTTGTTTATTCCTCCAGAAGGTCTGGCTCTCCACCACTCTCTATCCTCCAAAGCTAGCCTGCTCTGATTAGCAGATTAGCCTCTATTCCACCGAGCCCTCCCAACACAACACTTGGCAAATGTCTTTTGTTTTTTTCCACTGCAATTGCTGCAACACCTTGAACTCTACACCCTTACTTCCTGCCCCTAGGCATACATGGAACTAGACATACATGTTGGTGTGCTGAAATGTTCAACATGAAAACATCCTCAAGATACTGGACTGGAATGAACACAAATCAATTCCCATTTAATGTTTACCTGTTGCCATGTTGCTATATTTTTCTCTGTCTGTTGTCTTCGGAATAGAAGTTAAGCATAAGAGGAGACGGGGACCACTGGACATGGCTTTATCGTCAGGTACGTCTGATAACCTATCACTGACGTCAGAGGCAGAGTGGAAATCATTTTACAGTGTAATGATGTGAATAGTGCGCCAAATGCATACATGTGAAACACGAGGCCGGTGCATTTTCAAACGTGATTATGGTAATCTTCATTGTTACTCTTAATTGCAGCATAAAGGCCAAAGTATACAGAATTAACAGCATGTTATTAAGGTAGTGATTATGGAAATTAACACAAAATTACAATCAACCTCAGATTGTGTGCTGCACGCTTTGATCTGCGCGGCGGCTGCATCATTCATATGTGGGCCCGCCTCTCTATTGTGTGTTTAGACAAAAAAATGTTGAGTTTTGATGAGATGCTTTTGTGTTTGGTGGTTGAACTTTCACACCCAATGTGGGTTTGCATCTGTTCGCCAGTGTGTGCACACACGCGAGTGTATAAAAAAGTGTGCGTGTGTGCCTACTTCCGTCTGCTCTTGTGTTTGTGAATTAGTGATGCAGCTAACAGTGGTATTAACGGCTGTGCTGAGCCCCCAAAAAAACCAAAGGCCACGTAGGGAGAAATAAAAGCCCTCAGAGAACAATCATTATGAATCCGGCAATGAAAACACCAGTGTGTGCCAGTCCTCAGTTCAGTTCTCTGCATTATTCATTCGCTGACAGCAAAACAAATATTAACATATCAAATATTAACATCAATTCCCCTGATACATTCATACCACTCCAGAACTAAAAAGGGCAATTTAACGCCACATTTGAAACTCAAGTTAAAGGAATGTATTCATGTCAGCACAGGAGAGTTGTGGAGGATTTCACAGAGAACACCAGATAGATGATTTGCCATAACACTGTTTGGTCAATTTGCCTGTGGAGGATAAATTTGCCTTGAACCTACTTAAATTTAATCACATCACCTTCGATTTCATAGTAATTTCTTGTGGGAAGAATCTCAAAGATATAAAAAACATGGGCCAGGACTCAGTAAATCAACACTTTCTCTGATAATGAACGCGATGCTGATTTTATTACCGAGCATATTAAAAGGAAATGTTTTGATTTTCTGAAAGCTCAGAAATCTCATTTAGGTGTTAATGCTCCAAGGAGATTTTTTTCCCCTCAAGGTTTTTTAAATGATAAAAAGGTTCCATTTGGTGTAATTTATCCTCAAAGACATTGCCAAGACAGTAGCTGATCACATAAAACAGCTGTGATGGGTAAGAGCCTGTTTTTTAGATCACATTTTACGTCACAATTTACATGAATTATGAGATCAAACCTGCAAATTCGTGTGATTTTCAAACACTGAGGCATCAGCCATCTGAGGTACAGGTCAGGTCCCTTGACTCTTATTATATTCTGATACAATCACTAATTAACCAAGACACAATACAAAACAAGCTGTTTCTGCAGTACAATAACAATCTGTAATGAGAGCTGTGAAGTAGGTGCCGTCTTTCCTTTCATTGTGTCTCTCTGGCACCAGCGGGATTATTTTCTTATTCTGCTGGTCTTTTGTTTCCTCGATGATCACCAGGAGACATCAGGACAAAAAGAGGAGATGACCCTTCGCACCCTATTATCCAAAAAAATGACAACCATTCACACCACGCTTTAGCAAATGTTTCTACTTATTGTCCGTCTTTTCATCTCGAGTCTGACAGGACTGATCCACAGTTGCATTAATTTGTACCTGATTAATATAAAACTGTATAGAACTCTCCCTCCCCACCTTTTTTTTTTTTTTAAACCTTGCTAGTGGCACGGCTTTAGGCATTGGAGTGACTATCTTGCTTGCTTCTCCACGTTGATCCAGGGCTAAAGATCTCAACACTATCTGGTGGATTACCATGAAGTTTGGTACAGGTACTTTTTGGTTCTCAGAGGATGAATCCTACTTATTAGAAGTCCTCTGGCTCTACCTCAAATGCTGCCATGGGGGTCACATTTGGGATTTCGAATGGAATGCCTTAACATTATTGGATGGATTGCTGGAGGAAATTTTTTACCATGTCATTCATTCCAAAACATTATAATATACATATAATATACAATATACAACAATATACAAGATGGTTCCTCTCAATTTGACGTAAATTCCTAACAGAGAACTGACGTGAAGTAACACTTTCATTCCACTGAAGTTGATAACAGAGACATATTTTCATCCCATGTGTTAATATAATGCCTCTTAATCGCCTCTGTTATGAGATGAATATTACAGCGTTGCCAGGTGCTGCGGAAACCTGTTGAGTCTGCCTTTCAGTCTGTCTCCTCTTCAGATTTCTCGATTGTCTCTTTCAGAGACTTCTCCATTCAGTCTGCGAACAGTACCTAAATCCATCACCCAGCCTCGCTCAGTCTCTCGTATCCCCATCTGCCACAGTACCTCGGCTACAGGGATCAAATCCACAGGTTTAATTGTCTCCTGCCCTTTGGACGTATCCCTGCTCCCGAACTGGCAGGGCGTCTGCGGGATTTAAGAAACCCTTTACCCTTTTAAAACATTCATTCATAAGGGCGATGTTTAAGCCACTCTGTGACATCCCTTGGACATCTGCAATATGGCTCAGCTTAATACATTATTTAATCCCTCTATTATGATAAGGATTACAAAGAGAAGACAGACACAGAGTGGCAGACTAGTGAAAGGAATTGGGGAGGAGGAAGCAGAAGCGAGAAAGGAAGGCCTCGACCTGACATGTTACAGGGTGGTTTGACCCTCTTTGATAGCACCGGTGTAATGTTTGACCCCTGATGGAGACGAGAGAGCTCAGTATAGGGGTTGGGGATGGGGTGCGAGGGGAACGAGCGAGAGTGGGAGGACCTGTGTTTGACATGAGTTTGACCCCTTTCAGGGAGTAATTGGCTACAGCCATTTTTTACACCGCCAGCTGAAGGTGGCGGACATGCAATGACAATAGGCAGTATCACAAAAAAGAGACTTCTGAGCACGAGAGTCAGGCAGTGAGAGATTTAAAAGAAATCTGCAGATTACTCAAATATCGGGCTTAACTTTCTTCTCCTGTATCTGATTTTATTGGACCAGTTCAGACAATCAACTGCAGGAGACAAGCCAATATTGAATCCACTCAGGCAGTAAGAAATGGTTCATAATAAAAAAAAAGAAGGCTCAGTCGATGCCACATCACCCTGAATGCAGAAATTTCCCAGTCCATATCATTCATGGATCATGGATTTTCTCAAAAAAGCAAACATGTAAAGTCTTTGATGAAATTGATAAGATGAAGCTGTACTTAAATAGTTGTTAGTTACAAGTTTGGGAAGTTTTAGTACTATTTCTTGTTTCTTTTATTACTATAAACCAAGAAGTCAGACATAATGACAGGTAAATCATGATCATTTGATGACCTGTCATCCAGTCAATGCATAAGGAAAACCTAATGTCACTCCAGGGAATGGCAGCTATTCATACTGCACTTCACTGCATTTGACAGCGTTAATTATCTTCTCTAATAATAACAAAGACCTCAGAAAGAACCTGTTGTTCTTTGGCATCATTAGTCAAGCCTTCAACTTGACCTCATCTGTCATTAAACAAAATAATGGACAAATAAACAGAAGTTGAAAAAGGGGCATTTTCTTGTACTTCAGCTTTAGCCACTTTTAATGAAGACTTGCTGAAATGCACGGACACAAGCACAGCACATCGGTTTTTCTACCCACATTTAAATGATGTTACTATGGTAACCCAGTTGCAGATAGTGGATAACTATTCAGGGCATAACTAGCTTGTAAGGGGCCGTGATCTGCAGCTAAATCGAACAAATTTCTGCGGTTTAACGTTTGAAGTCATACATGCCACTTCGACCATCACAAGTGCACAAGTACAAAACACACAGGTCAAATCAATAAGCGAGAGACCAGAGAGAGAGTTGGGGAGGGAAGAGGAGGGTCAATGCTGAAGTTTGCAAAGCAGGAGAGAGAAAATGAGAAAATGTTGAAAGGAGGGTTAACAGAAAGAGTAAGGGGAAGCTGGAGTGAAAGAAAAGCAAAGAAAGAAGGTAAACCCAATGAGTTTCTTGTTACAATGCAATGTTTTGCTGGGAAAATTTAGCATTCATATAGATTCCAACTGACGCACAACACACTGTCGCAGACCAAGTGCACGTCCTCATGGTGATGGCCCCCCCTGATGGTGGCCCAGCTGCCAGAAGAAAATATTGGCAACGTTCCTGCAAAACACTGACATGTTCACATTTCAAGTCAATGGTACTATAATCATGATAAATTGCCCAAAATCTAACCACACCATAAGCACAGCATTGTCACAACAAACAAACATATGTTGCAAAATGTATTCAGGCTATTGGGTTGGGTTGCAGATGGCAGTACCCCAACCTGATCGAGCATCTGTAAGACATGCCAAATAAGGTCCATCTCGCAAACCCATGGGCTCAAAGGATCTGCCAACAATACCCTGGTGCCAGACACAAGACACCCGTAGAGGTCCTGTGTTAATGCTACGATGGGTCAGAGCCAAGTTTGATCCCCAATAGGTACTCCGTGGATCAGACTTTTTCTATGGATGCTTGATTGGGATCTGGGGAATTTGGAGGTCAAGTTAACGCGATTATGGTGTGATAGGGGTAGTTGTTCTGCAGAGAGGACCACTGCCATCGAGGAGTGCTGCTGCCATGAAGCGTACTTGGTCTGCAACTGTATTTGTGTGGGCGGTGCGTGACAAGGACCAGAGGTTTCCCTGCAGAACATTGCATTGTAACAAAATTATCAACTTGTTAGTGCTTTTTAATGTTGGGGCTGATAAGCGTAAATGTTGATAAGGCAAGGTCCCTGCTTCAATAAAGTGCATCGGTGATAATACTAGTATTTACAGTATCTTATGCACTGACTGCTATAACGCTTGATGAATCTCTGTCACCTCTTGGTACCTGAATATCCCCCGGGGTACTGGATCATACTTGTGCAACTTGAACCATGCTGCCTGGCACATTAGCGCACACTGTAATACTCTTTAGGAGGGCAACAAGACAATTGCGGAGGCGCAGGGGAGAGAAGAGAAGGATGTATGAAACAGGAGAGGGATCCCAGGAACTGGAGGGCAAAAAGGGGTGAGACGCAGAGTCGAAGAAAGACAGCGAGGCATGAGGGAGATAGACAAGGGGCGAGAACGACAAAGCCAGGGAAGAATGAGGAAATGAGACAGAAACAGATACAGCGTGGCAGAGAATAAGCAAGGTGGCAGGAAGAACGACATAGATCGAGGAGGAGCGCGAGGAACACAACGGCGGACGAACGAACGAGCGAGTGAGGACGGAGGAGGAAGAGGAGGTGGAGGAGGAGTGCTGAGAGGAGAAGACGTTGGCGGTGTACAGATTTCTCCTCCATTACGTTCTGAAAAGAGAGAAACAAGGGATGCAAGGCAGAGATAAGAGGAAGTTGATTAAAGAGGCACTGCCAAAGAAAAGAGGCCCTGTATTTAGCATTCTCCTGGCACTGCGGAGGCTTATTTTCATGTCCTAGTTTGTCAAAATGAGAGGGAGCCAGAGGGTAACGGCAGAGGAGACACAGGCAGCGAGCACACAGAGATAGTCATGTTATGTGATTGAGACAGAGAGAGGGAACAAATACAAAGCAGACTGAGGCAGATATCGAGAGATTGAGAGAGCTCTTCATCTAATTATCAAACCCTTAGCATCGTTTCTCCGCCACATGCCGCACTTCACGAAACGAACTGTAAAATCACATTGTTACACGCAGATGTTGACAATTACATGAGAAAGGACTGAAAACAAGAGATGTGCGGCTCTTTCTCTTGCTTCACCAGGATCTCATTTGTGATGACTATATTGAGCATGTTGATGCGGTGGTATGGCTTGGCAAGGGAGGTTTCATCACAGCAGAAGAGGGAGGTGTGTGGTCGTCAACATGGTTTTGATCATTGACTTTCAGCCACAGAGAAGGTTTTGAGCCCGGGGCTTATATCAGCCATATCTTATATTTACTCCTCTTTTGGGTGTTTTGTTTTTAATTTCAGTTTTACCTTTTCTTCTCCCCTCCTTTCCTAAAAGTTACTTTCACACACAAGTTGTTTGGATTAGCAAACACTACTAAGCCCATACTACTTATCATATTTTAATCAACGTAAAAAGACAAATAATTATAAAGGTTTCTGCAAACTAATCACTACCCATGCAGTTCAATGCTCTTGGAGGCTGATTAACATCTTTATATTCAGGCAACTCAATAAATAACATTTTCATAATATAACCCAATGAATTCAAATGGATTCTTCGCAGTACTTCTGTTTAAAAGCCTCTCAGAGTCGGCTATTAGCTTCAAATATGGATACATGGCACATTTTCATTTTCAAGGATATTTGAAAATTTGAAATCATATAATGAGAATGTCTGCATTCAATATTTAGGATGCATTACACCGCTGTGCATGATTTTTGTTCGGCTTGAAACTAAAGTGACAAAATGAACTCATTAGGATTCTGAAGCAGTCGCGTGCAATAAAACAGTAATCCAACCAAGCAGTGAAATCTGAGGACTTTGTTGTAGCTGACTGAAGCCGTTTACCCAAATGAACTCTGAGCAATGTCTTGACAATCTGGAGTCCAGAGTCTGGACGTTGTCTGGACTTGGCTTTTCACACATGTAATACACAACAGGAGATGCTGGTACTGATGACTGGTTGTCTCAAGACAGGCAGGGAAAAAAGTTTATGCCGAGAGACAGGGCTCACCGTTTGACAAATGATTGCATTAGGACATACAAAACGGATTTCATAAAATCATTCAGGAAACAGTACTGAAGCCAAAGTATTGGTAACATTTTTGAAATCTTTTAAATGACACCCAGCCTTAGCTCTGAGCGACAGAAAATACCCTGTGTGGTTTATCCACCTAGAAAGGTGCACAGGAAAAGGAGGCGGGCCAGTTGAGAAAATTCTACCTGAATTTGGAAGCATCTGCTGATATCAACAGTGTTAAAGCTTGAAAAGGAACAAAGCAGCTACGCTCACACGCTCACTTGCTGTGCAGGACGATGACCCGCTCTATTTACAGACACGGGATCAATGGGACACAGACTTTGTACCAGAGCGCTGGCAGGGTTAAGCCCGGGCCAACTGATTTGGATATTTGCATTCACACTTGCAGTTCCTCGGGGCGATGTCCAGACAATTCCAGGGTAGCAGTGCGTGGACTTGACACTATGATCTCACAGGAGTATCATAAACAGGGCTCGGCAGTGCGAGTATTTCATTCACATTCGCCGCTAAAAATAGATTCACCAGTGAGAAAAAAAAAAAAAAAAGTACGAGCATTGGTGTAGTAAGAGACCATAAGCTGTGAGATAAGATCTGTTGGAAATAATAAGTAATAATGAAAAAGAAATAATGGGGGCTACTAGTGAGCGTCATTCATTTTCTTTAAGGCTATTTTCATTTCATTTTGGCAGAGTCTGACCGACTTGATGATCACACGGAGGACCAGGCAGACTAGTTCATTTTTGCCTGGGCGGCAGGAGTCACAGACCAGCAAGAGTCTCAGCTGCCTTAGTGCAACATGAAGGGGATGCTGGACACAAACTCTGCTCCTCGCTGTCAAGGTGCTGGACTTTGTTCTCCTGACTAAAGGATCTAAATCCAGGCAGCAATTACATTTTCCTCCCAAATGTATCTGGCAAAGTAAATTTGTCATATAAAAATAGTGTGTAGGAGATCGCTTCTCCTTTTTTCCCCCGCTCTTGTCCTCATCTCTCTCTCAAATCCCCCCACGTGCTTCTGCTCTACTATCTCCCACCTCTACTTTACTCCATCATTTCCGTTGTAGCAGCTCCTCTGTCCTCCCCTGTTGCTCTCGTCTCCTCTCCCCCCTCCCCCTCCTCCCCCTCTGTGCAGCCTGTAGGTGGCATAGAGGCATGTAAATTGGCACAGAGTGCAAGCGGAGTGATCTGAAAACCCATTTCTGC
The DNA here is from genome assembly GCF_904848185.1 of Acanthopagrus latus. Lineage (NCBI taxonomy): Eukaryota > Metazoa > Chordata > Actinopteri > Spariformes > Sparidae > Acanthopagrus > Acanthopagrus latus. The sequence continues at coordinate 11,483,762 of NC_051052.1, read as the reverse complement.
TCCACAGGCGCCGTGAAAGACGCCGCTGTCATATCCCCTCCGTTCCACCGCACTCCTCGCGGCTTTCACGCCGACCCCCACCCCGCGCCGCCGCCGCTCATCCCGTCATCTCCTCACTCCAATTATCTATTTTAACTCCGTCCATTTCTCTCCTCGTCTTCGCTCTCTTTAGCTCCACTTTCTCACTTGGCACTGACTTTTTTGTCCCTCCTTTCTCAGTCACTCCTTCATCATTCTGCTCCTTAGTTCCACCCTCCTCCTCCTCCTCTCCTCCTCTTTGTGCCGGTCATCAGATTATTCCGTTGCCTCCAAAGCAGCATGTATTTTTCTATCTATTTCCACGCATGGACAAGGGAAGAGGAAGGGCCACTGACAGAGATTATGCAGGCGTGTTATGTCATGAACCAAATAGTTGATAGTAAGTCGTGAATAATAAGTCTGGTCCTGAAGACATAACGAGCCGTTGGAAATACAGACCTGCCCCTAACGTTTAGCCCTTTCTCTGTGTTTTGTGCATTCATGCCTCGGGGTATTGTCTTCCTAATTCCTGTTTGGATAGAGGTGAAAGGTGAAGCGCCAAGGCTACATGGCACAATAGTCTCTGCTTTTTGACGTCTTCCCCCCCTTTTGGCACATGGCATATGCCGCTAAAAATTTTATCAAAGTCCAGCAGTGAAGTTGCTGCACTTCGCCGCTCCTCTAATATCATTGCAGATTAGCAGGGTCGGAGCACAGGGTGCTAATGTTAGCCCAAAGCACCGCCAGGTAATGAAGTCGTGTTCTGCTTTCATTGACGCCGCGATTGATAGCGTGAAGTTGCATATGAAATGCGAGCAGCCACGACTTTCTATCTCGGTCAAGTGAATGGAGGATGACACTGAGGTAACAGCAGAATTACAACAGTGACGCCAGAGAAATCACCGCGGCTAAAGAGGACACATTGTCAATGTCCGGTTGCGTCTGATGACGGATGAGGGTCTTGAGGGGCTGTCCCATTTCAAAGGGGATTAAAAAAAAGATCAAGATTAAGATAATTTCTTGTTTGCCGCTCTCATTATTGATGTTAAAGGGGACTGCTTGTATTTTTAAACCTGGGCCTTGGTTTTGGTCGCCCAACAAAACAAAACATGAGTCTTTGCAAGAGGAGATGTCTCACTCTGAAGTTTAACAAGAGGTATGTTGTCGCAGGAAGACGGAGACAGAAATGTGAACAGCGTGGGAGAGAGGAGTTTGGAGTTTACTCAGTGAAACAGCCGGCAAGAATATATTTTTCAAAGTCACGGAACTGATTTCAACATCTCATCTAGATGAGGCAACAACTGTATCAACTGACCTTTCATGACATTACAGAGCGAGACTTTGTGTGTTACAAAGTGTTACAAAAAGGATCTTACAAATCTTGCAACAAATCTAATTCTGTAAGGAATCGTTTTGTAATGTTGCGGGCAGAGGCAATCTACCGGACTGATTCCAAAACCTTAGTTAAGTAGGTATCATTTAAACACCAATTGATGTGAATAAAAGGCCCAGATTTAAAAATATCTGAACTGCCTTTTAACTGGCGGCCAACAAAACTCAATGCTTCCTGTTAAAAGGAAGACTTTTAATTTGAAAATTCTGGAGAAAGTACCGAGTTCCAGCTATCACAGCTAAACATCCTTTTGGAAAAAAAGGAAAGATTTGGAATGAAGTTGAACAAAGTTGACAACAACGAGCCACCGAGCAATGCATCACACGGGTTCCTCCTGCACGACTCCCTCCTCCCCTCTCACCTCCTTTCGTTTTCTCGCAACTTTGTCACCACCTCTCCTTAATCTCTCTCCCCTCCTTGCTCCCTTCCCTCCTCTCCTCCACTGCCAGCTCTGCACCTCTATGTTCGCTCCCCCTCCCTCCCACCGTGCATGTGATTTCATCTTTCATCTCCTCTGCACACCCTTTCCCCTCCCTTCTTTCTCTCTCTCTCCCGTCCGCTTGCCTGCCCGCCTGTTCGCTCGCTCGCTCTCCCACCACCTAATGGGGTGCTGTTGCTATGGTAACGCGGGAAGAACATGCTTGCATTCCAGTGTGAAAAAAGACGAAAGCTTGCAAAGTGTCTCATTCTCTCTCTCTTTTTTTTTCCGCTGTCTTATGTCAAATTCAAACGCACTTTTTGCATGAATGGGCTGTAAAAGCAGATGCCTCACACGGCGCAGGAAGAGAAGGGACAGCAAGCGACGACGACGCCTTAGACCCAATATTGATTAATACGGTTATAAATAATTGATGACAGTATTAGTCGTATGAAAAGCATACATAATATCATATATCCATGAAATTTACATACAGATTATACTCATGCATGCTTTGAACACACACATTGCACATCTGGTACATAGGTAATTAATAGCTGTTTCTCCAAACTGATGGCAACATAAAGAAATACACAGACATTTCTCATAATTTCAGGAATGATTCGCAAGATTTGGAAATGTATTTCTATCATCTCGTTCCTTTAGACGTGTTCCTGCTTAATGCTTAAGGTTTTGTCTTTTCTTACCCCATCAATGAATTTAGCTCGGTCTGTGTACACATTTCTATTGGCAATTAAAAAGAGGTAAAACTGTGATTAGTCGTAGGTTTTAATCTCACACTCGCCCACTGTTTACTCCATTCGTTTAAGTTTTGCTGGCTGTGGGTGGTAAAGAGGGATTTAGCCGGTGTTTGTCAGAGCAGTTCATTCTCATTCCATTTTGGGGAGGAAAATGGTTCCAGTGGTTCCTTTCCTGAAAAGGTAAAGCAGCTTTGCTCCAAAACTACAAATCTGGATATTACTCAGATTCTGTCAGTCATCCTGATCCTATTTAATAGCATCATCAGTGAAGAGGAGGGCCATAAATGTTTGATTCATTGAAGATGTCAACTCAATGTGTAGTTTGATCCAGTGTCTAAAATGTTTACACATTTAGCAGAGGCCACATACATAAGGATAGGTTGAGTTTATCCAAAGCAGACTGGTCTGTTATAAACCTTTTGGATTGCCTGCGGTGAGTATTTTTGCTCAGGTCAATGGTGCGTGGGAGCATTTCCATTGAAAAGGTAAATGACAGACCTTCGTCTTTTCCAGAACACCATTTCTTGCCCCTCTTCACCCATCTTACAATGTGTTTTATTCTCTCTCTTATGCTTTTTTCTCTACTTTTTCAACTAGCTTTCTCAGTACCATAGGGGAAGAAGTCAACCGAGCTGGTGAGAAGGGAAATTATAGCCCTTTTCTCTCTGAAAGCAAGAACACCACAAACAGTTCATGACACAATGAGGACGACAAAGTCGATCATTTTATTGACTTGGCCATTGCGCAGCCCATCTTCAGAAAAGAACAACCATTAAAGTCAACTGTGAAAGCAGCTTACGGTGACCCACATTTACGCTTCTGGTTGGGTGACTGGCCTCTAGAGACTGAAGGAATTATTACGGCAGCAAAGGAGGAAGTCAGGCGAAGTAGTACAAAGACCGACAAGTCTGCATGTGGAGGAGGTTTGGGATGGATGGTTTGGACTGTTCATGTCCAGCGGGAGACGAAAAGTCAAAGGATGAGTTATTTTAACTGACAAAGTTAAGTTACGTCACGTACATAAACATACCGTAAGTCAAGTCCACAACTTCATTATCTTAAAGCAGGTAATGTAGTTATTGTAACCCAAACCAAAATGTTTTCCTAAAAGTAACCAAGTAGTTTTCTTGCTTAAACCTAATTCCGAGTGTACCATGAAGGTCTGGTATGCTGCTTGATGTTGTTTTAGAGGTCACAGGCTATTGACCTGTTCAGACATTTAGGTGCAGTATAAGATTAGTTGAGACTACAGTGCATTTTTTTAAAAAAAGGGAAAAAAAAAGTTTATTTCTATCTGTCATGGGGAAGGGTTTTCTGTAGTTTCATCAAACATGTCATGCAGCCACAAGACTGTCAGCTAATGTTAAAATAATGCCACAGTTTAGATTATCAGCTCCTGTCATCTGAAAATGACAGGAGCTCGAGGCTGGAACAACTCTGAGGCGGGAGCATTTTTCATGTAAATGAACTCCTTGTTGGCGCTACGGATGGCAGCCATGGTGAACTGATGTACTTGTTTGTAATTCAGAGGAAAAATAATTAATATGATAAATTAATTCCGTGAAAGCCAATTTAAGACTTCATCAGGGACACATTTTTCAAACAATATTTCAGCAACAGCTGAAAGGGCTTTATTAAAGCCTTTGTTGAGACACGGGGATCATTTTTGGGTCGTTGAAAGACTTTTTCTATCACTTTTCTGTCTGACACTTCTGACACATGCTGATGGAGTGCTGGTTCTCCCTGAGGCTTTTCACACCACAAAATGGACCGTTAGCGCCAACAACATTTTTGACTTAATAAAAGAATATCTATCAATGCTGGGCAGATGGACACTGTAGAGGAACTCAGTTAACCCTCTTTTACATAAATGATTTGACATTCTTGCAGGTAATCAACAAACCAAGGTGGCCATTGTAATTTATATTTCATTTGTCTATTCCTGTTACTAACAGTGTCAATAACTTCCTATTTGTTTATTTATTGTGCAGACTACCTCCTGAAATACAACATTAAATTTGAGGAGGGCTGTCTAGAAATCCCTGTATTTGGTGAGTCACTGTGATCTTGACGGCTGTTGGTCAGATCGTTTACTTCATCATAAGCACCAGTGCAATGCTTTAAAAAACACCACCTGACAAGTAAGGGCCCTGTTGATGGTCGGTCGCCTGCCAATTTCTGAACCGTCGGTGAGTGTCTAGTTGTGGCACCACACCATTTCAAGTAGTGAGGCCTCTGTCAGCATTTTTTGGGCTGAGTGAGTGTGTGGAATAGGCAGTGGAGCAAGTCAGTGAGAGAAATCCCTCTGATTGGCTAAGCAAATCGGTACACGAGAAGAACAAATTTTAAAAAGTGTCACCTTCCCTGGGCCTGTTGCTGTAGCATCCGTTTCTACCCACTTTTCAGCTCTGCCTCAGTGCTATTCGCACCTGTTTGTCAGACATATTCTTGATTAGAAGAGGCTATTAGCAAGAGTGCTGTCAAACGCCACTTTATCATAATAATGTTTTGTATGTCTGTATTCGTGAGGTTTCCAGATAATGGTTCGTTTTATTTTAATGCTCATCTCGCCTTGAGTTTCGGCTGCCTTTGTGTCTTTCCCGGCTTTGTGATGGTGTTACCCTGCCCTGATTAGTTTCACCTGTCGCTCATTAGCCTTTCCTCCATAGTGTATTTATATCACGTCTAAGTGCCAGTTTATGATTTCTTTTTTTTTTCACTAAAAGGCTCAACATTCCAGCTTACACCAGGATATAATTGACACTATTTTATCAGCAATTATATTACAAACAACAAGCAGCAAACTACACGCTTTACATGTTGGTTCTTTAGATTCTGACATGATGATATGATGTTATTTTTGAAGAGAAGTACTATTGTGTACAGGGTATCTTATGTTTTCTGTGTTCTGTGTGAACTGTGCTAGACTTCTTTGCCTGATTACCCTTATCTGTTTTTTGACCCTTTCCCACCATCAAGTCAGCCTTTTGCACCTTTGGATGGTGTGCATCAAACTAATGAACTGCCTTTGCTCTGCTCCTGGTGTATTCAGTGAGGTCTGATCTCTTGTTTTCCCATTTGCCCTACCTACAGCTGTAACACTAGTTTAATCCTAACACACTGGACAAGGACATGATAGTAAAAAATATCGTCTTTCCCTTTCAAAAGTAGCAGAGTAGAAGTATTAAGTAGAATGTGCAGAGGAGATGAAGGATGAAATCACATGCACGGTGGGAGGGAGGGGGAGCGAACATAGAGGTGCAGAGCTGGCAGTGGAGGAAAGGGGGGAAGGGAGCAAGGAGGGGAGAGATTAAGGAGGTGACAAAGTTGCGAGAATTGTGTAGTGAAAAGTGCAGTGCAAGTATGTCAAAATACAGTAACTGAGGAAAATGTAATTACGGTCTAACGTATGCCTGACTTCATCCAACCTTTTTGCGCACAGCACAGTGCAAGAGATGGGAGGTGCGTTTGGATACGGCCTATCACTCGTCCCTAAAAGTTACAGGCGGCTGGTGCAATGCAGATCAGTTAAGGTGGGGCAATGGAAGGAGTGATGGGTAGACGAGCAGAACGACGCATAACAGATGTTAAAGAGTGGAGAGATTGAGAGCAATAAAAACACTAAAAACCTACGACAAACACAGATGCGCGATGGCTACTCGATAATGGCCGCTGCTATGGTCTCGCGGTGCCCAATGCAAGAATGCCTTGGGGTTATTATCGTACATTGCTATGACAATGTAGGGTCCAAACACAGCCCAGCAAATCACTGTAGAAACAAATTCCATTATCACAGCTTGTATGCATTCCCAGTTCAATTTAAGATAACAGACGTTTGTGGCGATTGATTTTTGAATGAATGACTTCCTGGAGACTGATGTCTATTTGTGATTGTGGGTTTCCTCGCCCGCTAAATGTATTTTCACAATGCTTCCCCCTCCGGTCCAAATACAAATGAACGTTTTCAGACGGGACCAGAAAAAAGCAGGGGCAAATGAATGAAAACGCCTCCTCCATTTCCTCCTGTGTGTGTTTATTTACTTGTTTGTTTTTTTCTCTTTGACATGCAAAGTCACAAGTATGACCCATTCACACTAACACACACTGTGTGACAATGTTGAACTCGATGAGGGAGGAAGGGCGGAGGAGAGGGGGCGATCATCCCCGCTGGTGTTTAACAAAAAGAGAAGGTGGCCCTTTGACAATTTGACAGTGGAGAAAACGGAATATCGACTAGCTTGCACTTTCCTGGGAAACATAACGTAATAAAGTGCCCTCAAGTCTGCCCCGCTGTCTGCGTGCTGGTGCCCAACTGCTTCCAGCTGGTACCCTTTTGATTTTTTCAACCCTTGCCCCTCAAACAAGTCTAAGTCCTCCGCTGCTTTGTGAAGATCTTCTATGGACTACAGCCATTCCTAACCAGTCGTATTATCTTTTTCAGTGTGCTTAGTTTTTGTCAGATGATGCAGGACCTCAACCTCGATCTTGGTCCCCAAAAATCATAATCTTGCACTCAGTACACTCCCTCACACACACACACACGCACGCACACACACACACACACACACACACACACACACACACACACACACACACACACACACGCACACACACGCACACACAGGTGTAGGAAACAGATCAGAGGGCAGTTTGTAACTCCATTAGCTGAAAGGTCATTCTCTCTCCATTAGCCGTGCACATCTGTCAGGATACATAAACTCCCATTTTAACTTTAAATCCATTAGAACATGAGCTACAAATAGACGGGCACAGAACAACAAGTGAACAGGAAATCAATTCAAAACGTAACATTTGGAATAAGACGGGTTAAACTTGTGGGTACTGAGAGGTTTTGCTTTCACGCTCACAAGGAGAGATCAGGGAGGAGAACTGAATCTGTGGACACTCACAGACAGCCGGTGACGTAACAAGATGAACCCACCCAACTTTTCTTCCCTTTACGCTCAGTCTCTGGCTAGGTGACCTTTTATGGCCGCACCTTAACAGAATGCTAACAGAGCCCTGCAGCAACTGGGAGGAATGGAAGGAAAGAGAGACAGTGGTGGCGGACTGGATTTTATTTCATTTTTTCATTTTGGGAGTTTAAAAGGAGCAAGTAGAGGAGAAGAACCACGAGATGAGCCACTGGAGTTAACCTTTGAGGAAGGGAAATAACAGATATGAGATCCGGGGAGACTTTGATGGATATTTCGAGCAGAGATAAGCAAAAGGTCTGGGAGGTAAAAACATGTGTGACACCTGAACTAGAGGATAGAGGGAGAGGCTGAGGGAAAAACAAACACGGTCAGCACAGGTGGTTTTCTCTTCCTCCATGACCTGTTTCTACCATCCACATTATTTATGGCATAGAGGATGCAGTTGCAGTCTCAGCCAATAATGCTCATAATCAGTGCATGACCTCCAGACTGCTGTTAATGCAGGACCTGTCAGTCCTTGTGACATACAGGAGAGTTTCCACCGCTGGTTCATCTGTAACATGAAACTGACCAGAACTAAAAGACTAAATATCTTATTTTTCCGCTTTGTCCAGACCAAATAAAATGAACTATGGGTTTGAAAGCATAACAAAGACATGAAGGCGGAAAGAGATTTACAGAAGGGAGGGAAGAATGACTGGAACAAGAGGGGACATAGAAAATTAGTGAAATATGTCAAATCTGAGAGGAAGGGGAAAAGAAGCAATAGTTTATGGGTGCTAGTAAAAGGAGGATAACAGGAAGAAAAGGAAAAAGAGATGGTCAACATCAGACTGGTTTATGCAATATTCCTAAAAAAACACTATTCCCACTGTTAAAGCTACTGTTTGATTTAGTTTCACGGTTCTGGGTAGTTGAAGGAACATGTAAGTAATGCAAGCTTGTACTGCAACTGTGTGTAACATCGGGAGCAACTGAAAACCTCGGTCAAATAACTTGTGTGTGCACACACTCGGCTGATTCTGATTCTGAAGCAGTGCCAAGAGTCCTTCCTTTGCAGCACTTATTGTAACCATCAAAATGCCTTAATTATGACTGCTTAAGTGGTGGAATAAAGGGCATTTTAACACTTGTGGTTTGGTTCATTTCTTCCGCACCAACTGGAAAAAAAAATGAAGCACTTTTTGCATTTTAATTCCAGTCAAGTTCCTGTTGACACTGATGTTTAAGGAACACACTGAGAGGAGTAAACAGAAAGTTGTACGGACTGATTCACTCATTAAGTTTGGGAAATCAGAACCGATGGCAGTTTGTGCAGCCCTTCATTGCTACTGATGTGTATTTATGTTCTTTGTTGTCATATAAAGCTCACAAAGAAATAACAGATTATTAGCCTTATTAGTAATAATAACAATAGACAGCAAAGCAGTGGAGACAGGAAGAAAAGGAGGCATCTTGTACAGCCATAATTTGGGGCTTTGTCACACACATCTTACCATGTAATGTTCATACAACTTACAGGCTATTGCCTTCTTGACAGTTCATGAACAGCAGATGGATTTATTCCTAATTTAAGTGGCAACAAACAAACAACAGCTTGGCCCGTTGGTCTGCACCAGGGCTGTACTGACAGCTTGCAAACCAGCGAGGGTAGAAAGAAACAAACATTTTCAAGAGATACATTTATTCTAGTTAAATAGTTATCCACAAGACATTGACAACACTTTATAAGTTCTGCTTTATTTCTTAACATAATCAAAGTAGTTAGTCATGTCAAAATGCTCAAAAGAAAGTTTGATAATGATGTTTTTGGTTTAACATTCTCAGTCTTGAGCAACACTGCAATGAATGAAACTTTTAAGTATTCAGTAATCAACTGACTGCAATTGAAAGCAAGCGGAATTCAGGACCCCGGTGCTCTTTCAATATCTCTTTGGCCCTTTAAGGGTCCTTAAGGAAAACTGCTGGAGAAAGAAATAATCAAAAGTCAAGTGTAAGCATGGATGCAATCTTGGAAGCTTAATTAGGAGGAAAACATCATGAGTCAGATGGGAGTTGAGTTTTCTTTCTTGATTTGGCATTCTAAGTGTTGGCTTGATGACATTTGTTTTTTTTTTTACCCAAATGGACATCCACACTTACAGTCTCGCTTACATGCCAAACACCCTCCACCCTCACGCAAACATCTGCAGCAACTCCAACAGGCGTGCCAACAGCCCTAGAGCAAGCAAGGCATGTACCTGCACCTTACTTCCTTGGTTACACATGGTAATCAATGATAGATGGATCCAGCCTCACACGTTGCCTTCCACGTCTCAGCTGAACAACCACGAACAAAAGCAGTATCATAAAAAAAATAACAGAATACATTATATATTCCATTCATAATGCATTGTTTCTTCACAGCAGGCAGAAAACGGAATTGGCGAGCCAGCCAGGGGTGGCTTACTTATTATTTTGATGATGAGGCTCTGAACATTATGCTGGAAAATATTGTTTTTATGCAGGCTATTGAGCCGTCAAGGTGGTTTTTTGTCACGCTTTTATCTCACCGCGCACATACAAACACATACATATTAATTAATTTGGGATCTCGAGCCATGTGGGGAAAGTATTTCATGTCTGAATTTGTCATTTCTCCTGCAGCATCATGTTTACACTGACCCTCTTTCTTCATCCTCTAGCTGAATTTGCTTTACAAGATGTGTTACTGGAAAGGAAGAGAGTCTTTCCTCAATGTGTAGCTTCAAGTTCTTGCTTCTGCATGCTGCAACCCCTTAATGCCGAACAGCAATGCAGCTTTAATAGTGAGAGCAAAGGAGAACTGCATCATTAAGCAAAGACAGACGGAGCGATAAAGAAGGCAGGGAGCGGTTGTGACAGGAGAAAGAGGGGCAGAAGAAAATGACTAGTAATAAAAAGAAAGGGATGTGTAGAAAGAGAGACGACCGAAAAGAGGAGCGGGGGGGCACTTGGGAACACCAGAGGAAAAGGTGGGAATCTCTTTAAAGTGCAAATTGATTAGAAGGGGTTGCAACTGAAGAAGCAGTGTGTGTCGCTGCACAAGAGGAATATGTGCATGGATGTGTGTTTCTGTACATTTCGCAGCACAGCTTGTGCAACCCCGTGAACGCAGACGTGTGTCCTACTGTCCTGTTGCATGAATTCATGTGGAGGTGTATTAGAACGTGAGAATGCAGTGTGTGTGTGTGTGTGTGTGTGTGTGTGTGTGTGTGTGTGTGTGTGTGTGTGTGTGTGTGTGTGCTGCAGACAGGAAGACTGAGTCTGGATAATGGGGAGTCAGAGGGCTCTGGTCTATTGCTCTTATTGGTATTCTGGCTCTCTGCCCGGCAGACAGAGGGAGAGTCTCTGATTGTGTGGCACAGAGGGAGGAGAAGAGAAACCAGAGATGAGCAGTTTTAGGTTGGGTGGACGGAGAGAGGGGCGAAGGAAAGAGAGAGAAGAAGAGACGAATTGGAAAATGAGAACAAAAGGCAGAGAGAAAGGTGAGGGCAGCAACAGAAAGAAGCAAAAAAAAAAAATTCTCACTCAGCAGGGAACCCCGAAGGAGAGTCGGCTCGGAATAAAGTGGGGATGAGACAGGGCAAAGAAAAGTCAAAAAGTGAAAGTCAAAAACATTTGATCCTGAAACCACCTCATTAAAATCACACCTCCGATATTTTACCGTCTTCTTACTCCTTGAGCATGCGCACAGCTAGTTCTGTTGCTAATGAAGAAGATGAACAACGCAGGAAGCGGGGAATTTTGTTAAGCATCATTACTCACTCAAACCCACAAATCCAATTAATCCAGTTTAATATATTCATTTTTTCTCCCAACAATGTTTATTGATTGTCACAACATCAACAACTCATTGCACACACACACACACACACACACACACACACACACACGGGTCTGAATTAACACCGGTTCAAGTTTCGCTCCGGCATCTTTGTTAAGCTTGAATTCTGCATTGTACCGTATTACCTAATTGGACATATATGTGTCACAAAAAAATGAATTAATTATCAAATAAGTGGTGGCCATTTTTTTCTATACAAAATACAGAACATCTGAACAAAATCTCAAGAACGGCAACCTAAGATTTCGCACACACCACACACACCAGCACAGTTGCAGTCATTGCAGGCGGCTGTATCAGCCCAGGTGCTTCATATGGGCGAAGTCTGTCCTTTTCTAGGTAACAAATAAAAAAAGAACCCCAGATGTTTGGCAAGGTTGACTGTTCACTCCTCATAGTAGATGTCATTTTTGGAGGTTGCAAAGATGCAGATAGTAAAGATAAAAGTAAAGATATCATGTTAATTATATATTCAGAATTTTTTTTGTTTTTTATATTTTTTCGTCTGTTTGTTTTTAAATCTGAAATTAGATAATTAAAATGCAATATACAATCTAAAATGTAACTAGTGACTAAAGTTGTGAAATAAATGTAATGAGTAAAAAGTAAAACATTATAACAAACAACAACAAGAAATGTTATAGTGGAGTTTATGTATAAAGTAGAAGAAAATGGATACGATGAAGTAAAATACATCAGAACTGTATTCAAGTACAGCACTTCAGTAGATTTACTTAGTTACAGTCCAGAACTGACAGGAACTGTCCATGTTCTTATCCTGCAGTGTTTGCAAATTAAATATATATGACATCTCTTTCAAATATGCTTCATATTAGATCCTTTTCCGAGTTCCGGCACACACGCAGACCCTTCTCATTGTAGTACCTCGTCATGCCTCCCCTCGGGCACATTTGTCCAGTATTTACAAGTCTATTACGGAGTCATTATGTTCAGGCAGTGCGGAGGGCAGCTGCTGTATAATCCTGACAGGAGCTGTGCTGTCATTCATATCAGATCCGTATATGCCCCCCTGATGGCTGGGTAGAAATAGCCCCACACAGGCATCAGCATAAACACACAAACACACACACACACACACACACACACACACACACACACACACACACACACACACACACACACACACACACACACTTAGAGACATGCGTACATACACAGTCTGTCAGTGTGCATCAAGGCACCTTAACACATTAAGCACATACTTTATGAGGGTGCGTCTTCATCTGAATGAAAGGAGAAGAAGTTTTGAAATGCCAGCGGGGGTCAAAGGTGATGGAATATGAGCATGATCTCTTTTATTACGCTTCCTTACTCTCACGCAGTAATTTCTCTCCTCCATCTGTCTCTGTCCTCCAACCTTTTTTTCCTTACGCTTCCTCTCTTGCCTGCTCTCTCACTGTCAAACTTTTTTTTTTTCTTCTCACTATCCGCCGATGAAGCTGAAGATAGAGAAGCAGGAGAGAGATTAAACACAGAGAGTGTAAGTGATCACCCCGCCGAGTGCAACTGCCACTTTAAGGCGGCAGCCGCTGGCCGACTGCAAACACTCACACAACCTCCCCAAAAACCCCAAACACTCTATGTACACACCAACACTAGAATAAACTACAATATACTCTATATACAAGAAAAAAAGTTTGAAACTCACTCGCTCCGTAGGTCACTCGCTCACAGAGAGAACGAGAGAAGGAGAGAGAGCGATATCGAGAGAGACGTGCAGTAGATAGAGGAATTCGTATTCACAGAGGAGGATTACCTGGTATCCGTGTCACATCCCCTGTAGCAAATCGTGCAACACAGATCCAAACCTGACAGCTACAAAGGAGGAAATACTGCTTTCACTGTTATAATCCCCTCTGTAATATAGAACAGGAGGAGAGCACCAGGATATTTCACCCCCCCTGATTCTGTTTTTTTACTTCAAGACGGACAGGTGGATACAGAACAACGGGCAGATAGTGCTGATTGTATTTCTGTATTTAACACTGACAGTCATTGTACCACTGATGTCTGAGGCCAGAGGCTTATGAGGCCGACCTGCAAACACAGCTGAAACTGATAAAAACTGACAAGTGAAAAAAGAACAAAAAAGAAATCTTGTTCCAGAAGTGATTTTCCTTGTTCCTGCAACGGCTCCAGGTTTCCTGTGCAGCGCACCGATCAGGTCACAATTACACCAACATCGACAGAATACATTACTATCTATTCAATGATGCACATGTTTAAATTACTCAATAAAACAAAGTAAAAACATTTGCACGTTGCTTCTTTTTCGGCACGATTAACCTCTCAATATTTTTGCAGTCTTTAGTTGTGGGTGAGCTTGGGAACCAGACGAGCTCCAGAAGCTCTGGCAGATGCATCTGGCCTCCCTCCCAATCAGACATATTTCCATCAGACTGGGCCTGTGGCAGTCCAGCAGCAACTGTTTATGTAATACAGGAGAAATAAGTGAACCCAGCAGCTGAACCATGTTTGTATGTTTGTTTTTTGTTGTCCAACTTTTGGTGTGGCGAGCAAAAACTTCCTGTGCTAGCGGTATGAACACTCTGCCAGTGCACTGACCTCCCAGTCTGGACTGCAAGCTGCCTTGCTAACTATGGTTACTAGCTAACAGCAGTTACAGTCAGCAGCAGTTAGCGGGCTACCCTAGTGATATGCTGCTCCCTATTTGTTTTTGTTTTTTTCAAGGTGTTTTAAATCAGCTAGATCCAGATTTTTGTGTGGATCAGCATCAGATTGTACTCATTCATAGATACCAGCCACCTTTACAGTATATGCCACTAAATATTTTGTTATCCTGGTGACAAACCAACCAACCAACAAACGTACTCAAAAGCAAAAGCAAATAGTCTGAAGTATGTAATTAAGTTTCTTTCCATTTCAAACCTCTTTGGAGACATTCATATAAAGACACTTATATATTGGGACTTGCACAGTCAATACAGTAATAAATATATATATATATATTTTTTTTTTCCCTGCAAAACAGCAATTGCCTAATCTCTGGTTGTGTGTGGAAGCACACTAGACACAGTCGGCAGATTTCACTGTAGCTTCCTGGCCTGAGGGGAAGTACTCTTAAAGGGCAGCCGGAGTGATCTGCATCACATTTCAGACCCAGACACCGAGAGACGCACACTCACACATGCATAATATATGCTGGAGCACACACAACATTGTGCAACAGTGCTTATGCCTAGTCAGTATAATGCCTGAAATGCCCTCGTCCACCCACGCACAGCCAATCGTGTAGCTGTTATCGCTGCAAGAGGGAACATTCTCCAGCGCATTTGCTCACACATAAACACACGCACACATGCGCCTCTCATCTCTCACTAGAAGAGCCTGAGGTGATCTACGATTAAAGAGAAACTCCACATTAAATTAGTTATCAAAGGTAAAGCACTGAAAGTTACGAGTACAGTACGTTGCAGATTTAATGGGCTTAACCTGGTTGTATTGCAGTGAGTCTCACAAATACACAAAACCTGAGCAGTGTTCAAAGGAACTGCTTATTCAGGGGAAAGAAGATCCAATGCAAATCTTTCACTGTGGGGTCTGTACATCATCCAGAGTAACTTGGAAATTATTTATGAAAATAGATGCAACGCTGTTTAAATGGTATATATTTCTAATTTGCACCATAAACAAAATGTGTTTTACTTCTATTTAATCATGGTGGAGGTGTAAATATTAGAGAAAGCCATTTAAATACCCCAGCAAATAAACCAAAAAAAATCATGCATGCATAGATAACACAGGAGAAATGTACGGAACGCATTCTTGCATATGTACTCGGTCAGCCCCCTGAAAAAAAATGTGTTTCCACCAGCAAACTAAATACGCAGCAGCTTGTTTGATTTATGGACGAGCCCATGAGATCATGGCTGGAAGAGCAAGCAATGAGCCAGATGTTTTCTTAATGGAATGAATGTTTTACAGGTGATACAGGGTTGATGTATCGTAATGCGGAGGCCCGTAGCCTCAAATCATCTCGGATTGGCATAATTTGCAGGTTGCTCGGGAGCGATCAACCACACAGACATTGGAAGCGTGGGAGGAAAAAGGACGTCCTACGAGTTTGGGTGGGTGTGATATTATCAGCTCCACTTTGCAAGTAAAAACAGAGGTGAGGTGAAAGCGTGGCTATTTCTAAAAACTGCACAAACAAAATCAAGTTGATCTGCCTGGCTATAGATAAAGGAGGTAAGCAACATAATTGCATTAATTATATTGGCAAAGTGTGGTTTCTGTTAAGCATGGATGGAGGAAACTTTACAAGGGAATACATTTTCACTCATGGGGTTTAAAAAGTGGATTAATCTTCACTCCTGTTAAGTACCCTGACTGCGGCAGTGTTACATGGATTTGGCTTCCATTGTCAGGTGTTTATGTACTGTAATGCTGACTGCTGACTGCACAACCATTACAGAGAGAAACTGGGAGAAAAGAGATGACCAGAGTCTTACATTATTATTGGAATAACAAAATATACATAACAAAAAGGTTTAGTCGTTTATCTGACATTCGGATGTAAAATACTGACATATTACATCTTTAAATTTACATTTCTAATGCATGGCTTTTGCACTGTGAAGCTGCTGCGTTTACTTATGTAAATGATCTGAATATTTCTTCCACCTCTGGGAAAGGGAGAATATATGGCATGATATTTTTCAATTTGGGTGAATCGGTCCTTTAAAATGGATTCTCGATACATTATTGCTTTCTTAAAAATGCAATCGGAAGCCGAAATTACTTCAGATGAGCTGAAAACGCTTCCCGAGCACGCCGGGCTGCTGATAATGCATTGAAAACGCATCAGAAATGCATTGGTCTCAGTAGAACGGACCGACCGGATCGCAACGCCGCTGAAGTCTCACAGTCTCACGGCTTCTCTCCCTCTCTCTGCCAGGGTCTGGCGATACGTTACCTTTGAAGAGCAATAAATGTGAGCCGTATAACAAATCACACGGATCCCATAGTCTGTGTGTTATTTAGTTATTTATGCCTCGTGGAGAAATGGCTCTCCATTCCTTCCGAGCAGCACTTATTAGTGTCACATGTGGAAGATTTCTCCCCTCGGGTTGTCATGCCAATGTGGAAGCACAGTATGAGTTTTTAAATATATTTGACTGGAAGGGAAAGAGAGTGCGTGCAGGAGTGTGTGTGTGTGTGTGTGTGTGCATGTGTGTGTGTGTGCGTGAGTGCGCGTCTGTGTGAGGCGTGCGTACACATTTCTGTACCCAGCATCGCAGCTTCCATTACAATATGGGTCACGCCTCCGTGATCTACTTAGAGGAGATGAAGTGAGCGTGTCCAGAAGCATACATTGTGTGTGGGTTCGTATGCTGCACGCACCTTTGTGTGGCTGAAGCAAGGTGTGCCTGCGCCATGTGTGTTGAAAAGATACCCACAGGGGCTTTTCTGCAACTTCCAGGGAATCTGTGAAAGGCGAGACAGAGAAATCGAGGGTTAGTGGGAGAGGATGCCCAGACATGAAAGCCTCCCGTATAATGGAGATAATAGGCTGTGGATCGACGAGTGGAGGCCAGTAAATTAATGGGCCCTCCTTGACACAAAGTCCATTTGTTAGTTTTGAAGCGTTGTGACAGTTAATTACTGAGGGTTGGCTTCAGTGGACCACTCCACTTAGGCCGCCTCAGAGAAGAAAAACATTTCCTGTTGCGGGCGGAGACAGAGAGGACAGCTTTAGATGCTGTGGTTTAAAAAAGTATGTCGGCGTGCGCCTGTGTGAGTGCTTTTGGGTTGCGCGCGCCGCAGGTGTGTCAGCGCAACAGAAATCTCTTCTTTTTCCTAAACCACTAATTTGCCTCACCAAATAGGTTTCGGAGGAAATTGCCGCTTTGATTACGTTCGCTGTCAACATTTTTTCTCCAATCCAGGATGTGTCACGCCCTCCAGGTTGGGGTGGATAATTAGGGCTTTTCAGAAGAGAGAATGTAATTTGCATCACCAAGTCTCCTCAAACACTTTGTTAAGGTTAAAGAGAGAATCCTGATTTTGGTTAAATATTTGACTCCCGACTTTTTCACATTTAATCAAGACCACGACTTCCCCTCAGAGTGCTTTGAATCGCCCGAACATAACCATGGAAACAGAAATCATGGTCAACTGTAGATTTTGTAAGGAGAATAAGAGAAATATACCGACAGTGACCATTTAAAGAGAAGTTCAATAAGAACATTTCCTCAAAAAAAGTGTGGGGCAGCATTATCTCCTTTAAAGGGACAGTCCACACTACAATCAAAATATTCTTTCATATTCTTTCTTTTACCTAAAGCATTTTTAATCCACACAGATCGTTCTGTGTGAGTGGCCAAAGAGTCATCTCTCAAATGTAATGGAAGTACATGGCACTCACGTTCTGGTGCTTAAATAACAAACTAAGCTAGGGTATGAGGTCCAGGCGAAGAGAGGTGGAGAAGCACAGATGAGGACAGCGAGTGGGAACAGGGCTGGGCTAGCTAGGACTGGATGCAGCACAGGCGGCCCTGGAAAAGGTTGGACTAATTAGACAGATGCAAGACAGGTGTGAAGGGATAATGAGGCTGGTGAGGAGGAAACAAAACACTGGGACGGGGCAACCCACCAAACTACATCTGACAAACGTATCGCAGCACAGAAACGTAAATAACGGCGTACAAGAAGCTTGGGCTCATGACAGCATGGGATGTAAATACAGTGGCTTCCAGTCGCAGGAAAAGGAAACGGCCGATATGCGACTCCGGCTGGCCAAACAATGTAAAATTATAGACTGCTGTGCCTGCAGAGACCTTTCCCAACTAAAACATCTGGGATCAAGCTGGTGCACTTGACGGGAGGACCATCTTCTGAGCTGAGGACAGGTGGACTCTGTGTTTATAACACGGATGCTTGGTGCTCACGGTCAAAGTTGATGGATGGTGTTTCCCAGATGTCGAACTTTTGACATGATGATGACGATCATATTGTCATCGCCACTCGCCACCTATTCCATTTGTCATGCAACCCTGTGTTGTTTAATGACAAATCAATTACCTTGGACCTGATTTTGGAGTAAACTGTCCCTGTATTTGTTTGCTCATGCTAATTATTTTTCAAAACCTTATTTGTAGGAGACAGAGTTGATCCGCTGAAGTCTGGATTTACTTGCTTCGCTGTCTGATGTACAGTGGCAGTGCTTGTTGCACAAGCCACATCAAAATAGTAAAAGCTTAAAAGTACTTCACTTCCTCATGTTTCCCGGGTTCCAGATGGTTCCACATCCAAAAGAGGTCTGCTGTTGTGCCCGTAGACAACTGTTTCCCCAGTTGGAAGTACAGCTGAGCCAATCAAAGCTTTGCAGACAGGATTAAGAACGAGGATGCTACATTTCTCTCCCAGAGCAAGAATATATTGAGAAAGTAAATTACATCACATTGCAATACATGCTGTGAATTGACATTTTCCTTGACAAACTTTAAGTTAACTGCGCCATCCACCCACTACCACAGCTGATTACATCACTCACTCCTGATTGGTCAGTGCCCCTCTCCAAATAGAAAACGGCTGGCTTGTACACAATATTAGACTGAATAGTGACACAGTCATATAATCAGGCCACACCGACGGAGGAAGCGCGATTCATCGATAACGTCATCACTGCGATTGACTGATCTCAGTAGCGGTGTTTATTCAAAACCTGCATGTATTTTACAAAAGCCTGGTTTCAGCCTTGAGAAAAGTTAGTTGGCTACTGTCACATAAGATGGTGCAAACCTACTTCTCACTGTCGCAATATTCACCGTAGCAACAACATAATTGTGCTGTCTGTTGCTTTCTTGGCTTTGATGTTGACACCTTGGAACGCAACGTAAACGCAGACGGTTGAAGGGATGCGAATCAAATCCTCCAAAACATGCTCTCATCTTTCCATCTGTGTGCTCGACGCGCAGCAAAATACTCATTTTCTTATAAAACGCCACTTGAATTATATTCAAAGCTGTCAAATAAACGCACCAGGAGCCATAACTAGAAAGCATCTCTGTGTGGTCTTGCAGCTCTTTATAACTGGTATTTGGTATCCGAGACCGAGATAAGTTATTTGTATTCCAGTTGAGAGACACTCCCCAAAGAATACCAATTAGTGAAGGTTACCTCTACCTCAGCCAGTTTGAATGTTTGACAGTGTTTCTTTAAGTGTGTGTTTGCGCTGTGACTCCCTGGATTTAGTCTTCTTAAATCTGATAGGAGTCCTTCTGGCAGAGAGATCAGTTAAACTGGAGATTGGGTGCCATCAGGGAATATTTTGTCTGTTTACAAACCTCTTTCTTTAAAATAATTGGCTTCATTGTGAAGTTTGCCTATTATTATTGATTAAGGCGTTATTCTAAACATATTTCTTTTAAGTTAAGTTTTTTTTTCTCCGATAGACCAAACTCTGACTGAGCTTTCATCAAGGCCGCACTGACACGGTTACCGAGCCTCTATGTTGAATTTGATTTCAACGCTACACATCATTTTGTGGGAGTTGGTGTCACATCTTTTAAAATGGCAGACGTCTTATTTCAGTGAATCTCTCCAAATGTCAAGCTAAAGTGAAAGACTGATTTTACCTTTGTCACCGTGATCTTGTCAGACAGATACCAGCGCAGCCTCCGTCTCTGTATTCACTGACAGTAAAGGACTCTCAGTGGAACCGACCTGCTGGTTACGCCTCAAGAAACTTTTTGTGCATTTATCCGTGTTGCCTCCACGCAATTTAAATTGGCATTACTTTACATTTATTTAGCTGACACTTTTCGCTAAAGGGACTTACAAGTGGTGCATTTGATCGAGTGGATTCAACACAAAATAGGGCTGCAACCAGGGCCAGGTAGTTAGACAGATTACACTACTGACCATTGGTAAACAACTGTCAAACAAATGGCACAAGATTATAATTATGCTCATTTATTTAATTTAGTTTAGGGAAATTGTTAGCGTAGGGTTTCTGTGGCTGTTTTGTACTTAAAAGGATTACCTAGCTAATTTGCAGATTCATTTACAATCTATGCTATGTTTATAGGACAGTAAAATAGTGTGAATGACAACACATTTAAACTCAACATGTTACCGTTTTGATAGATTAAAGCAATAAACAGGAAATTCATATCTGAGCATGCATGAGTTAAAGAGTTAAAAGGGATAATTTGATTTCTGATAAAAGTATGTTACAGTGTATTACCAAGATTAAAAAAAAAAAGAAAGAAAGAAAGTACTTTATAAGAAGTATATTTTCCAAGCATGTGTCCATAAATTCCTTTAAACCTTTTGCCTGTCTTGGTGCCCATTTCTGGGTCCAGCTACAATCAATCATCATTAAAATTATGCATTTTTCTGAAACCAAAAGAACTGGAGTCTTCAGCTGCTAAAATATCTGAGATTAATATCACTGAAACATTTACAGTGTCAATTGAAAAGAAGCACATTCAACAGTAGAAATGTAGTATAGATATAATTATGAAGTGAAAATCACTCTATTCTTTTTCTGAACCTTCCGAGAATATTTTTATCATCTTCTAAATATGAAACTGTTGATTGATTGATCAGTTAGTCAATGAAGGGGATTTTTGGTATTTGGTATTTCAGTCTTTTCTCAAGCCACGATTCCAGGTTGGTGGTTCCAGCTTATTGACTGACACCTTTGATTTAATTAAATGGTTAATGAAGTCGTAGTTGTCTACATGTCTGTTTTCACCCTCTTCTTGCTCTCTTCCCCATGAAAAAAAAAGACTAAATATGAATATCATGCAAGAAATATACACAAAAAGTGCCACTATAAACCAGATAGGAGCACTTGAGAGAAACAGATTGGTATCCGTGCACACGCTTGGAGGAAATCCAACAAAATTACGTTTATGTTCTATTTATTGTCTGGAATAACAGACAATTACCTTTGTTTTGCCTGAGGCAACATATGTGTGCGACTGAGAGGGAGTTACACCGGGACATCCTGGAAGAGAGAGATCAAGAACAGAAGATTCCTCTCGAGCCGTGTTCAGTCGGAGTAAAAGCACGAGAGGGAGAAGCTGAAGAGGCGTGGAAGCGAAAATGAAAGAGGGGGACAGAATTAGGGTGGGGAACTCCACTCATTATTCAGCAGGCCCTTCAGATCTCAAACACTGTCAAGTCTCCACGGTGTTGAAAGAGGATAAAACAGGAGAAAATAAATTTGGGGAATAAGATCAGCCCCAAATTCATTAGAAACCCAGTCTGACCCCCTGCCCATCAATAAAGTGGGGCTTTAGGCTGGACTGACAGAACTGTGAGACTCATAAAATATGGTTTTATCAGCATGGCCAATCAAAAAAAAATGCAAATAAGCTGCTTAAAAACTTCAGTCATGATCTGTTTGTTCAACTATAACCTACAGAGAGAAAATGTGTGTAATTGTAATAAATTGGTGTGAATTTTAATTAACTGCCCTGTGTCAAGTTAGAGCCACGTCTCTGGTCGTTTTATTGGACTCTCAGCACTTTCTTCACAGCGGGTCTTTACTTGTTTCCATCAGGGTGGCGGTGTTACCTCCCAGATATACACCACAAGGTCTTTTATTCCATCAGCTACCATCCATCACTGAAAATGTAATTTGACCTTTCCATCACATCCATTATAATTATTGTTTTTCGGAAGGTCCCCACACTGTAGAAGGCGATATTTTCATTTATTTTTTGATTATGAGGCAGGTCTAGGTGCTGTGTCAATACTGTGAAAAGATCATAACACTTCGTCTCCAGAGACAAACAGCCCATATTCAGGAACTGTCACAGTGTTGTGATATCACAATGATACAGTCATCAACCTCAGCCCAGCAGAAAACATGCTCAGGCCTGTCAGAGCTGGCCAATCAGAACATACTGGGCTTGTTGGAAAGGGGGCTTAATGAGACAGGTACCGAAAAGGAATGTTTAGAAATAGAGTGAACAGATGTGTTGCACGAATGGACAATATGAGACAAATAACACGTTTTTTGACCCATAAAGCATGTCAACATTTTCTAGTAGATACCCAGAGTGAATGCATGACCCTGAAAATTTGCTTAATATGGGATCGTTAAGTGATAATGTTTACTTCTGGTAAGCAGCTGGCTACTTGTTAACTCACAAAGTGTTGTTTTCCACATCTGGTGTTTGCAGGAAACGCAAATTCAGATAGGAACTGCATTCTTGAGGTTTGGAAACCAACCAACGAAATGAATGCGGACCATCTAGTTTAACTACTGTGTTGTGTGTGGGCCATATGGGCAATGTTACATGTGTGGAAACAAACCTTTCTGAAAGGTTTAACAGACTGTTAAACCTCTCCGTTGGTCTCTGATATCATCTCGTTGTTTGCTTCACATTAACCTGCTAATATAAATAATTATACATATTTTTTGTGAGTTGGTGGAGACTATTCAGCAGCTCTGTCAGCTGTGAGACACTGGGAGCTGTGAACACATGGAGATGTAAATGCCTTCTGTCGCTTAATCCACTGTTGTGGCCAAATCAATTTTAACATCTTGACTGGGATCGATAAAAGCAACACGGTTCTGCATTTGACAGGCAACAGACTGGTCACCCCCGTGCCCTGATTCAGGCAAATGGGAGCAAGCTCGCCGCCTTTCCAAACTCTCAAATCTCTTTCTGGAACTTTTAAACTAGCTCTTGTAGCCAGTGTAGCCTCAGATGAGTTCACAAAGTGGTTTTATAGGACTGTTTAGGTAAAATAATACATTTCTGGCTAAGCTGCTTGCGCACCAGTGTGTGAGTTTAATGTTAGTTGAGAGCAGCAAGGCTGTCGACACCAGGGAAGGGTTCCAGCCCAAACTACAAGAGGGCTGTGGAGCAGTAACTCTCGAATGACTGTAGAGCATTGAGTGATTTTACAAGGAGCAGCAGTGTGTGCAGCAGCAGCAGCACCATGGAGAGCTCCTCTCCTCAGAGTGCAGGCACTTGCCCGCTGATCCGTGCACCGTCTCGCGACACTGACTTTAAAACAGTAGGAGCCCGACTTTTCCACAGCAGCGCAGGGTTTTTCTGAATTTCCGTCCTAGATGTTAAATTATCGTCCAGGGACAGGTGATGCATCAGGCCTTTTTAGCAAAGCAAAGCGCTCTTTTAGCCGTTCACAACGAGCAGCTCCTTGTCTCTTGTCCGCGGAGCTGTTAGAAGCCTAACCCCTCGGAGGGCAGGTCTGATGGCTGCTGAGCGAAAAGGAGGAGCTCATTTACTTTGCTCACGCAGTCTCTCAGAATCACTCTGGGGATTCAAACCAACAGCCTGCTCTGCAATTTGCCTTAGAGCTCTAGGCTATTGTTACCCTTCTACCGGGTTATGAGTTAGTAGACACCAGAGAAATGCAACCGGGACATAAAAATCATACAAAAATGACCCACTGTGATGTGTAACAGGAATGATGGGAGAAGAAGGGGAGTGTATTTTGCAACATTTGAGCTGCACTTCAATTTTATCGCAGCATGTTGAACACAAGCACCACATGTGTTTGACATGTGATAGGGATGCAACACAAAGCTGCCTCTTCTATTTGTTCATTTCACACAAATTGTTTTTTAGTTAACTAGTGGAAGACAAGCGAATTTATAATTGAAACAGTTTTCTACTCACATTGGACGGATTACACATGTGTATGTATTGTAATGTGCTTTGCTGCTCACAGGGCAGACAATAACATTAACCATCAACCTAAATGTATCGCTAATGGTTAAGAATTGGTTGCATTTGATTTGATTTGAACAATAGTCTAACATGAGTGTGAATGTCCAGCTGTTATCAGTCCCGGAGGAAAACAAATAGTGGAAATTTTACGGTAGGTTTCAATGTTAAGGAAAAATACAGTAAGTCGGCATTGAAAAACATTTCATTGCAAACTAAAGGTTGTGTATATATTGGCTGCCGGCACAAGAGTCATGAGCATTTTCTTTAAAAAATTCTGTTCATATTAGTTATTATCAGAGCAATATGTTGAATTCTGCTTCCCTGTACAAACACGACCATCAGCAGTTACAATAATTACAGTTATAAGACACGGTTGAGATGCCAAAAGTATTTCACTGTGAACGTGTTTCAGCATATCTTTCTTTCATCTTTTCCTTCTGGTGCTTCTTTAATCGAGAAATCTATCAGTCTCCCTCCATATTTGCACTGATGTTTGTCTCCCTCATATCCACATAAACCTATAAATAACTATAAGGAGACCCTGAAACTGGTTTGTTAGGCTTTCCACTGTTCCAACAGTCCCCAAATGCCTCATAATGTTACACAAGTAAAAGAAGAATTAATGGATCTGCCCTGTGTTTCTGATCTGCTCCATCATTACTTATCATTTATCATTCTTTGTTGGCCAATACTTCACCCTTCTACCAAGTTTCATGAATATTGATCCAGTACTTTTTTTCCCCTGTAATCCTGCTAACAAACAGACAAAGTGACTCAAAAGCAGAGCCTCCTATCTTCAGTAAATATGGCTCATATACCTAATGGCTGGGCCACATGAGCTGCACAGTATCAGCGCTTATATAAAAGGAGATTTTCTTTTAAAAAGTCCCTCAAGAGCTGACATTATGTGGCAATTAAATGCATAATGTCATCTTGGCTGTCAGTCTTCCACTGGTAAACTCGACAATTAGAGCGTCCTCAGGGATTTGTTTGGACCTGCAATCAGGACACTTGGCAGTGACCTTTAGAGGGTTCACACATGTTTGGGGGTCAAACGTACAAAGAGCGACCTGATTATTCCAACAAAGGAACAGGTTAACATTGATTGCAAGCTTCGCCACAAATTAAGCTCAGTCTTAATTGGTAATCTCCAAGGCAGGCTGGATCCTTCTGTTCTTCTTCTTCTTTTTATCACCTCGCATTTATCTTTCGGGAAGGTGCTTTCTCCTCTGCAGTCGTTTCCTTTTTTTCTGAAGAGGAACTAATCACAATCAGGACTGAGAAATGTCACTTCAGTTCTGTCTGAGACACTCGGAACAACTTTAATTATTACGACAAAAACAATCTAAATCTGAATACATTCTCTGTGATACGGGGCCGACCGAATTCTGTCAGAATCACCAGCGGTTTTACGTCTGACACAGTCGGATGAGCAGACAGGCAGAAAAAGCCAATCCATAACTCGAGGGACCTGACGCTCAGACATTCCTATAATCTGTACACTTCAGCGAAGGGGTTCTGTTTTCTGTTTTTCTGAACTGACACACATACTCCCATGCACATGCACACACACACACACACACGCCGATGTACACAGAGCCCCACACACACTCTAAGCCATTTGTTAAAGTGATTCATGAATAGCGGTATTGGGAACTGATGACTCGTAGCAGCTCCGATGTCATCCAAGGATCCTCCTTTTCCTTATTCACAGCTTTGCGCGCACACACACACACACACACACACACACACACACACACACACACACACCAGCCCAAACCATTCATATCCGACCCTATGTTATCCATTTTCATTTGCAGAATTTACACCCCGCACCGTAGCTCTTGGCCCCCCGCTCTAAATCCATAAGTTGATTCACAGCTGATGCAACGTGGTATTGCTGTTGTTTTCTCCCTATGATTGGTGGTTTACAGGTTTATTACTTGGGTTTGACATATCTTTCTGTGGGTCAGTGGGCTTATTACTGGATATACTGTAAATCCTCGCTGTGATTGACAGAGGATCATGGACGCTCTCGCTATAGTCAACCGACAGTATACAGAGGTGTGACCGAGCTGCAGCACAATCTCGAGATGTAAATACAACGCTGTGGAGGTGTGAAGACCGTTTGGTTTGGATGGTGTTTTCTGATCAAATGCAATTATTTGTTGACATGACCATGAAGACTAAAAGCGATTTATTTTTTTCTTTGAAAAAAAAAAAAATGTGATTCACTGTAATTAATGGAATATTTTGACATATGCTTGCCAAGATTTTCATACCAGGTTGATACTGTGGATGTACTGTATAAATTAATATATGGAGATACCCAACTTCCCATCCAAAAAAAATATACATTCGACAAACGCAGATGGAGATTTCTCGACCTCCTGTCAAAAATATCTGTTTTTGTCACCACAAACACCACTGGAGATGTTCCGATTTGGAAATTGGCCTCAAAGCCCAGAACCCTTCCAGGGGACTTGGTAGATACCAGCTTCATATCTGTCCTCTACAGCGAGGAGGTGATTATCCAGCCTGGTCTCCACACAACAACTTTCCTTTAGCTCACTGAAATACAAGGATCCATCTCATTTGTTTTTTCTGTACTCGAGATGCAAAAGTCTACAAGACTGTTTATTTACTCTATGCTAAGCTAAGCTAACCGCCTCTGGGTTCTAATTCCATAGCTCATGCTGGTAAGAGTGATATCAGTCTCCTCCTCTAACTCTCAGCAAGAGCATGAATATTTTCCAAAGTATCAACCTTTTTCGCTAAGCTGAGTCTATCAGAAGAATAGTACTTGTAGGCCGTCCTCCGGGGTCAGGGAAGCTCAAACTCGGCGGTAAGAAGAATTTGGGAAGCCAAAGGGAAGGATGTTCTGCTAACTTCATTTGGGCTGTGATGTCTGCTGGGATTTCTAGATTCTGATGTGTTCAAGTTCAAATGGGAACTTGTTCGCGAGTCTGAGCAAGATGAGGCGTGAGATTGCCTGGCAGATTTGTTCAGGCGTTCCACGAGACTGTTGTGGCGAAGAGTGAGCTGAGCCTCAAGGTTAAATTGTCCAATTACCTGTCGATGTGAGTTTTATCCCTCACCTTCAGTCATGAGCTTTGGGTAGTGACCGAAAGAACACGATTTTGAAGATTTCAGAAGGAATTTTCTCAGGATGATATACGGAAAGGACCCCAAAGCAGACCTGCTGCCTCTTGGCATTAAAACAGGCAGAGTGAGGCTGTGCTGGCATCTGATCAGGATCCCAACTTCTTTCCGAGGAGATCCCGAAGCAGAACCGGAGCGACCTGGAGGGATTATATATCCAATCTGACCTAGGACTGCCTCAGGATCCCCTCAGGATTATCCACGGGCAAGAAATTGTACGTTGTCTGAAATATTGCACTTCCCGCACCGCTACAAGTATCATACAGACTGCGCCTATTAAAGACTTCAATCTAGGTCAGAGTTAAACATCTAAATTTATGTCTGAATTTAATCACCTGAAACTTTTATACTGTACCCCAGTGGCAACAGTTCATACCATACAGTGTGTTATCTAATGGGCTCCAGTTGGTTGAAGGCAACACATAAAGGAAGTGGAGTGAGTGGAGGTAATGAGTCAGGCAGCCCTGAGCTCCAGAGGGGGGGACCTATAAAGTCTGAGATTGATAGAGTTTTTTAATGTGTCCAGAGTCACATCTTGTTAAGGGAAGCTATAATTCCTACCTGTGCCCGTGGGATAGTATCACTTCCTCAAATCAAACTTCGGGTTTATGACAGTGGGAGAAGGGTGAGAAAAGGACATTACAGCCATGTTGACTTAGAGGCAGACTGCAGTTAGAGGAAAACTGCAGTTTTTGTCTGCAGCCGGCATGAGATCTTGGGAATATAATCCACCTTTTAGCTCTACTTTTGGAAAGGACACTGCCTTTTTTTTTTCTTTTTTTTTTTTCGAGCAGAGTGCGAGCACAAACCATGACGTGGAGCACAAAACACGCGATGAGCTGCGATGATGCTGAACCTCAGACAACCCGAGGCCTTGTATTTGCATTTGGGAAAATGCAATCTACTCCGAATGTGTGTGTGTGTGTGTGCACTGATACCACACACCCACATGTGCACACAAACGCAATAAAATGTCACTGGTAATGGTCTTTTTTCGACTTCTTTGACTGTGACATTTAAAAATCTTTGGAAATGCAAGGGCAGTTTGTCCCGGGGTGGTGCGAAGAACAGTGAAACCAGCCACACCATTGTTTTCAATTTTAATTGCTAATTTGATAGCGAGGGACAAGATTAGATGTGGGGTTTAATTTTTTTCAAAGGGGAGGACAATCGGTCGTGCTCCCCGCTCCCCCAGCAAGGAATTCAGCTCCGCCACTCATTGTCGGTGGTACTCTGACTGCACTGCCTGCAACACAACAGTAAATGACTCAGCAGTACAGAGGGCATTCCCGGGAGGGCTTGAAAGGGAGCTGCTATCCAGAGAAAGCGGCCTCCATGCCAAACTTGTATTTTGTTTCCCTCCATTTGAATCGATATGAGTTAAAAAGTACAAAAAAAAAAAAAAAAAAGTATTGGGGGAACGACAAAAATTCAGGATTTTTTTTAATGCCAAACTTCCACAAAGATTGTGGAGTTTCAACAAAGACATACCCATCACAGCTCTTCCGGCAGACTCTGGTTGTCTTTGTTCTCCCCACGAGGCTCGGGACTTTTGTCTCTGCCTCCCCGTGAGTCAGCAGAGCCCACTAAGCACCGACCGACTCCATCAGATCGCGAGGGGGAAGGATGAAAAACGGTTTTAGCAAAACGGTTTCAAACGCAGCCGGTCATCTCATTTTTTTTTTTTTTTTTTCTGTCTGCTCATGAGTCGAGCGAAGCCTCGGTCTTTAAAATAATGAGTGCGAGTCGGGGGAATTGGCCATCCGAAATTATGAGAGAGGGAGGGAGATGTTAAAAAAAAGTCAGGGAGAAGTAATAATAATGAGTGTGGGATCGTTTCAACAGATGAGACACTTCAGTAGATGAGATCTTAGAATAATCTGGCATTTGAGGCACATTTTTATACACACAGCATATGTCTGAGACTAGCTGTCAGGGAAAGGGCTTCAAAATAATAATGAAAGCGTACTAAACTCTAAATCTAACCCTTCTCCGGTATAAACTGTTGACATGCAAAGATTCTCCACACCTATGATGACCTTTTCTGGGCGTACGTCTCAGCGCCGCGCTGGAAATCAAACGCGAGTCGAGGCCTCAGCGACATGATCAGAAGGCCGATCTCCTGATAGTGGAAATAACGGCAATTAGAAGGGTTTCGTCACGAACGGTAATGAGAAAGCCGCTTCGGGATCCCATCGCAAATCAAAATGTTCCATCAAGAAACCACCAAACTGAATGTTTTTTTTTTTTTTTTTTTCACCGCTATCCGCGATCCTTTGAAGTAATCTCATTTTGTGAGGAGCAGAATTGGCAGGCAGATTAACATCTTAAACTCGTAATATGTGCTTGCCAGATAAGCACCCACATCGCATGAAAAATGAAGACGCAAAAGCTCACAGGGAGCGTGATGAATGTACGGCGTGGGTATTATTTTCCCTCACCGACGTGTGCACAACTGCTCATTACTGCTGAATTATTCTTTACTGCTGCTTGATTTATGAACACTTGAGAGAATTCAGTGCTAAGACCCTGATAAATATGCTCTTTGATTTATAGCACTACCAAGGAGGGCGCTGTCAAAGTAAATTGACCGATGTCTGTTTTAGGGAACATTTCTCTCCATCTGTTTTTGTTGTAAGCCTGGGTCATGGTACCGCATTTAATGTGAAAGTTGCTGCTTGCGGTGACAAGCTCATGGAGAAAATATCACTCCACCAGGGATTTTGCTGGTTTGTGTTATGGTCTGTAGCCTTTAATTTTCTGGGGAGCTCCCTATGAAGCTTTTTAGTATCCATCAGCTCACTGTTTTGGTTTCACGGCCTGTAGCAGTACAGCTTCGGTTAACTTTGTATGGTGGAAAAAGTTGCTTACTTTTCAGTAGATAAGCAACATCAGGACCCTGACACACGGGGCGAATGATTGGACACTGGCCAATGTTGGGACTGTGGGTGGGCTTTAGTGGCTTTAGCTGTTGCAGTGTTTCCTGCACCAGTAGCACTGGTCGGTCCTTGACCGCAGCTTTTTAGCCAGTTGAGCTTGCAGGATTGGCGGCGGTGAGAGAAATCACTCTGATAACACTGTTCAACTGAGCGAATCAGAATAAAAAGAACTCCTTTCAAGCCTGTTACTCGGTATTCATGATTTCACACGTTTTGGGTTTCCTTTTGTACATATGCAGTCCTCTGGTTTTCGGATTTGAATGACAATCCAGACAGCTACCTGGTGGTAGGGTGAGGGTGTTTTTCTTACTCCGAACATAGCTAGTTCCTGTCGGCTGCAGTCTTTGCGTTCAAGTACAAATCTATATGACAGACAGAGTCAGCTAACACGACAGCTAGCTGCACGGTTAACTGAGCTAACTGGCAAACGACTGCGACAGTCAGCAGCAGTTAGTAGTTACTATGGTGATACAATGCCCCCGAATTCAACAGGTGGCCAATTATTACATACTGCACCTTTAAAAAAAAAAAACAACAGGAAAGGAAAATGAGAGGGAGGTGGCTGCTCAGAGATGCGTCCAGGTGTCTCGCAGTGACAGAACAAAAGATTTTCATCAACAAATTTAGCCGGGACGCATATTTGTACCAGTCAGCCACACAGAGGGAAACACAGCCCGGACCGGCAGAACAGGCACAACGCTACTGTTCAACATCCAGAACAATAATGTTCTGAAGCATTTTTCCTGGATCACTGGCACTTTATGAATAACCAGGCATGGGAACTCAGAACCTGAGTTATTATAAGCAGGAGAGAGGTGCTAGGCGGAGGGGGGGAGGGGGAGACACCGAGGCAGGTGGAGAGACGGATTAAGACAGAAGAAAGATGGCGATAAGGAGAGCGATAAAGTCTGAGAGTCGCTGTTGTCAAGAGTCAAGAAGACTGAGATAAAGGTTGAGAGATTCTACTCAAGAAAGGATTACTGAATTATTGAGATCCAGACCTTACAGCAACGCGGGTGAATACTGTTATATTGCTTTGAGTGGAAAACGCAGAATCAGGTTTAAACACAAATCTTTAATCCTCATGTGAAAAAAACGGCAGTTTTTTTTTTTTGACTGAAAAGTGCTAAAGAACAAGCAGAAAAAAACTCCAGTGCACATGTCACGCAATCTATCATTAGTGTCTTTCCTAACCTCGGCTCCAAAACCAGGTATAATGACCAAAAGATGAGTAAAAGAGCGAGAGATGCTGAACGAAAAGCAGGAAGGCAGAGGGAAACAAGGCCAACTCTGCCGGCGGAGAAGAAAATGCGCCAGGAAAAAAAAAAAGGAGTGCCAGCGAGAAACTCGAAGAAAAGAAAAACATCATCCATTTAGTGCTGATACAAACACTTACTCCAATAAGTCCTCCGCCATCGATTTCACAGCCAGAGAGAATTTGTGTTCGATGCGCGAGTTATTCAGCGCAACCATTCACTGTGACCATCCCAGCTAGGGGAAATCAATTGAAGTTAAAAATCAAATCTCATTTAATTTTGCCAGACCAAACCCCCCCACCCCACCCCCATTTCAAAGAAAGTTAAAGATTTGAAAGAAGGCAAGGGGGGATGAGGAAAATAACAGAGGGAAGAAGGGACTGAGAACAAATGGCAGTGAAGTAGAGGGAGAGCGAGCGCAGTGGGACTGTGCCTCTCTCAGCTGGAGTTCAACTTCAAAAATGACAAAACTGGACTGGCTACTTTTTCTTGGGGAGTCGATGCATCTGTCTTGCCAGAACTTATGACGTGTGTGATGATGCGTCAAACAGCTCAAAAGACTGAAATTGCAACGTGCGCCTCTGTCTGCCTCTCTCTCTCTCTCTCTCTCTCTCTCTCTCTCTCTCTCTTGCATGTGCATTTAAGGGAGAATTGAGCAAAAGTTTCATTATGGACTGGAACCAGAAGCTCCCTCAAACTTGCAGGCGACGGTTTTGAATGACAAGTTCACAGACTCTGAAGAAAAAGATGCAAAGGAGGCGAGTGTTATTGTGACAGGGAGCCACAAACATCTGACAGCTGCCGGGGGCTTTGAATCTGAAAACGCCATTCACCATTTTACAAGTCATTTCTCCCTCTAAATTATTTTGGCGCTGTTATTAGGAAGAAAACAGACGTTATTTCAGTTATCGTGTTTTGATCTCTTTTCTTAAGTTCCGATTTTGTTTGTGCTTTAATAATATGATAATCCCTAAATATTGGCTGATATCGCAGTACCGTGAGTAAAACAGGTTTACTCTGGTGGAACTGCCGCCTAAGTGAATGTCTTGGAGTCCTGCCACCAATTATTTTTTCTTAACTCCATAATTTCGGGGAAATCTCATCAGAACTGTGCCGACTGAGCTCCCCTTCACTTGCAGAACTTGCCTGGAAGGCAGTCGGGGGCTGATTGCATAATGAGCCGCTGCCTTTGTAAAATCGGTAAATTTGCAAATTCACTGATTAAGGACATTTCAGTGTGTTTTCAGATGGATCAGAGGGAAAAGTTGCCCCGCTTTCATGTCCATAAAGCACAGCAAATGTTTATTTCCTATTTTCCACCTGATCTTCATGGTGGCTGCCTGCATGGATGCAAAAGAAAACTCTGGAAAGTAACAAAAAAAAAGGCACAGGCGAGCAGGAGAGGTAAGCGAAGGTTATATGTGACAAAACTGGATATAAAACTCAGGGAGACAGAGACTTACTTGACTACGAATGGGACCAGAGTATGGAAAAGAGGACAGGTCAGAGGAAAGGAAATGAGAAATGAAACACACACGGGTGACGGACAAAGAAAGAGTGAAAGTGGAGAATAAGTCATAATGACCAAACCAAAAAAAAAGTGAAGTGACAACTTTAAGAGAGGTTGAGGGTGAGAGAGAGAGAGAGAGAGGAAGAGGGGGGGAAGGGTTGGACGCGAGCCATTTTAATTTGTCCGTGATGAAACTGATGGATGACGCCCACAGGACTGCTAACTGTAATAACTACAGCGCGGAGAAACTCTGACACACACGAACACGGACGCTCACTTTATAGACAGATCCATCGAGAGACACGAGACAGCAGCCGTCGCCCTTCATGTGACCCATCAGCAGTGCGAACAACGCTTACCTACTGGTACATCCTTTAAGTTTATACTCAGATGCTTTTTTGTGATGTGTGATCAATGTAAGTTAAAGCTAAATACAAACAAACATACATCAAGCATACAGTGCAAGGCACCTAAGTATTCGTTGTGGTAAATAAAGAAATAAAAATGGGGCTAAAACTCCCAAATTTGTTTAAGTAGCTGAAATCTTGTAACAAACTAAATCAATAATCAAAACTGCATAATTGTGAAAACAAAAGAAAAACAAAACAGCGGGATAAAACAAAAGGCACAAATGTGTTGCGATGCCAAAATAAGATCAGAGGCAAAAAATCAATGACTCGGAACAGAATCAAAAGTTCCATCTAAATTCTGGAATATTGGTTCCAAACAAAGAAAAAGAAAAACATGAGGCGCAAAAATAACAAACAATTAGGTAAAAAATAAGAGCCAAAAAGTTTTTTATGGAAGGTTTGTTCCCAATTTTTCATGGAAAAGTTACAAAAACCTCTCTAAATCAAGTAATGAAAATTGTGTTGACTTGCTGTTTCCCTTTTCCTTTGTTTAATTTTCTATCTTATGCACAAAAAGCACTTTGTCAGGTTTAGGCTCATTTTAGCTCGAAATACCTGCTTTGGTCTCCACAAACACGGCTGGAGTTGTCCTGACTTCAACACACAGCACGCTGAGCTGCCCTGGTCAGAAAATACCCAGTGGTTCCACATTTAGAAATGTTAACACTCAGTCTTGAACTGCGGTCACTGGCTTGGCAGCCTTCTCCCTTCTGTAACTCCACCCCAGCACCTCCCAGTTTCAAGAGGTAATGTTCAAGGGTTAATCTGCAGCAGTCGTACGTGCTGCTTGCCGGATTGGCAGCAGGAGCCAGTTACTGTGGCGCGGACTCGTTTGATGGGACGGTGGTGGGAACGACGAGCTGCGGCATGAAAAGTGCGCTCAGAAATCACAGCTGTCAGAGGCCATGATTTTTTAAATTTTTTCTTTAAACCAGTGCCTTGTAAAAGTAAAAGGCGACTCAAAGATTGGGCTCATCGTTTAACACTTTAAAAATGATTCAGCCTCCATAAAACCTAACTATGCCGCAGTAAATACCTTGAAATGAGTCATAACGTTGACGATGAGTTGATCAAGAGCAGAAGCAGTTTCTCACTTTTATCAAAATGTGTCCAGGAGGCTCAAAGATAATGGTTGTGCTGCTTCAAAAATAGTGTAAAATCAATATTATTCTTTCCTTTTAAAGCCTGTTCTGGAACTTCGACTAAAGGTGCACAAAATATATCACTAGCTCAAAAGAACTGTAAAATTAATACATTTTTATTACTGCCTGCACTTTGTCTCTTTGCTTTAAAAGTAACGGTAAAGGTGAACTGCATTTGGGACAGACTATATTTGATATAGGCTTGTTGTTCTTCCTGGTCCTTAGATTTAACGCATTGCATCAGATCTGAGTGTTGCAGTGAAGGTCTCTGTAAGCGTCTGAGAACAATGAACACACTGGTTCAAACCTGTCTAAATTTGCTTTGTTGCTTTCTCCCCAATGTGGGAGAGAAAAGCCAGTTTCTATTGTCATCTCCTTTTCACGTCCGGTGTTTTAGACTTGATCTCTCGCCGCGTGCGTCTCCATCCCTGTTCCATCCCTGCTCCCCTCCTTTGTTACAGAAAATCATCCATTTGACCCCTTTCCCCTGTAATCTTTGGTTTACTCCTTCCAGCTTTTCTCACCCAGGGTCTCTCACATTTGCAGTCTCTGACACTTGTCGACTCCCCCCTCGGCGCGTCTCCTCGGGGGAACACCCACTGCCACCTTAAGTACCGTTCCATTACCCTGCGAGCTCAGGGGAACTTTCCTTTTATTGAGAACGAGCCTTCAAGGGCTGAGAGAGTGAGTCAACAACTAGGCATCCTCTAGTGGTGCATCTTACCTCGACTGCATTCTAATTTTTCATACTTTCATCTGCACAATGTGCCAGTAATAGATTGTTTTCAGTAAAGAACCTCTTAATCTTGTTTTTTTTTTTCTTTGAACGTTAAACAAAGCAGCTGAAACACAACAACAAAAGCACGACGAGAAATGGTGCAGGTGAGATTTAAAACAAAACAAAACCTTGAGGTATATGAGAAATCTCACCTCAATACACATTGAAAGCAAATGTAAAAGTCATGTAGTGACAAAAACAGGCAAACAAACAATAGGATTAAAATGCAAACGCATAGATGGCTACATAATATTTGTTTATATTAAAAGATGATACGATGTTGGTGGGTGGGCTCAGTAGCATGGAACAGGATGGTTTTGTACAGTAGCATGTGCAAAGGAAGTAGGCGTAAATACGGTATATATTTCAAATGAAAACAAACGTGTTAGCTATGCAATATTTTCTTTATTTTGATGTAACTAGGATAATAATGTTACACTGTGACAGAGATAAATAACAGTAAATCAGAGCCAACTTTGGACATAAGGACAAAAATCGTGATTGTGACAGAAATAGAACGGTACTGTCAGCTTAAAATACTGGAAAGAAGAAGGATAACACTGCAGAACATGAATAAATAAAATGCATGAAGAATAGGAGTGGTCCAATAATAGAGGCCTTCGGGACCCCGCATGTTATAATGGTCAATCTATTAATGCTAACAAACCACAGAGTAAATTATGGATACAATTGTAAGTGATTCCAGTAAAACCACAGTGGTGTTTTTTTTTTTTTTTTTTTTTTTTTTTTGGAGTAAGATGTCATGGTTAAAACTGTCAAAAGCCTTAAATGAGTCGAGAATCCTTCCTGTTATTTGAAAGCCGTATGTATTTTGTAAACCTGAAGCACAGCCATTTCTGTGGCACAATTTCTCCAAAATCCATATTGGTGTTCCTTCAGGAGGTACCACTCCCAGAGCTGTTTCATAATTCAATTTCAAACCAGCTCTCTCAAAACTCTTTGAGAAACATGGAAGGACAAAAACAACAACTTGTGAAAAATAAGTTTGGCCTCTAGATTTCAACACAGAAACAACTTCAGCAATTTTACGGTCATTGTGGATCATTCGAGTTATTGCATGGCTTGACAACTGCAGAGCTCCATTTGATGATCAGACACGACCTGGAGTCATCATGACCGCATTGTCAGTGATGACAACAAGCTCTGGAGAGGCAGACAGCAACCTCTCTGAAACTCGGATGGAGACCCAGCAGTAGGACTTTTCCTCTTTGACAGAGCTGTGCAACATCATGCATCTGCAACAATCTCCTCTTGATGGTGTGTTCGGCAATGCGGGGAAATGTTTGGACCACCTCATGAAGTACAGTGTGTGCGACAGCAAAGATATGAAATGAGCAAAACCGCCATTTTTCGTGAAATCGATAATGTTAACATGAAGCATGAATGAGCTTTGAGCCATCCTCCCCCTCCTCCTCACTGCTTTGTTCGTCTCCTCCTCTACACGTTGTGCTTTCTGGCTAAAAAATCACACTGTTTCCATAGAGACGGATTTACTGCCTGATGACTTGCGGTCACGGAAGTGCAGGAAGGAAAAGAAATGACAGGGCACTGAAACATGTGGAGTTTTCTATTGTTATGCCTCAGAGATTTTCACTCTGAAAAGTTCCCGCACCTTGTCCAGGGGCTCCAGACATGCAAGGAAAAAAATACATCTTGCAGTTGACGGAGTCTGAAAACATGAAGGGACCTATTTAAATGATTTATGGAGCATGGTCCCTTTGTGGGGCATGTGCATTAAGGGTGTATCAAATTTGACTGTCTTGTTATCGGTCCCTCTATCATTCCCAGCTGTGTTCTGGTCGTAACTTGACCCCGTCCATGTGTGTGTAATAGTGATGCGCAGATTGGGTGGATCATTGCCGTACCTCGTGCACATTCACCACTATCAGAATTTAATGTTGATTTATGCTCTGTGCTTGTCTACACATTGAAAAAAGGTCACCTACACAGTCCAGACTCATTCAGAGAAATTGTTTGGAGTCAGGCTGATAAATCTTGAGCTGCATTAGTGCAGTCAAAACGATTCATTTTCAGAAGCGACAACAAGTTTAATTCAGTTTGCTCCGAAGTTTTCCCCGTGCCCCGCCAGATTTATAACCACAGCTTTTTAGTTTTGCTGCTTCACTGTGCCACGGCATTCGCTTCAATGACACTCTGAGCATGAAAATGTTTAAAAGGACTAAAAGCATCCTCTTTAATCATCTAACATTGCAGGATAAATACAGAGGCCATTGACTATACATTAGGTTTTTGTTGGGGTATGTTGCATTCACTTTCTGCAGCCCTAAGATGATAATGCACCCGAGTACACCTGATTTTAAGACCAATACGCCCATGGACGCACATACGGGTGCAAATAGTACTTTCAGCCTCATGGTGGCATTAGAGAAAGTGTCAATGGATGTCCTCCTCTGGGGACCACGGGAATAGTATGATAATCCATCCATAGGGTTTAAGACTTTTTAGTTTGGACAAAGTGATGGACAGAGCAGCTGACAGACTGACATTACTATCCAAAATTCAAAAAACGAGACAGCAAGAGGAACACAGAAAATCATCAACATTTTTTCTTCAAATAAATGAGAGAAAAAACTAGGTTTGGTACGCCTTCTATCAACAACTCTTCTTACTCTTAACTTCAAGGTGTCGATGTAACAACTACTGAACTGCTTGTACACTGGTGGTACAGTTGGTGACATCGCACGAAGCTGAGTCTCACAGGAGATTGGTCATCAGGTGAACGACTTCCTCATCCAAATCAAAGTGAGCAGAAACGACTTAAACTGCCTCATACCCTATTCTAGTGAGAACGTCTGGCATTCAGCAGCTCAAAGTCGGTGCTTCCTCACACAGCAGTACACACACAAACACACGCAACTAAAAAGCTAGCAGCAGACCTGGTCAAATGCCTCACAGCACTTATGTTGGTAAAATAGCTTCACCTGCTGTCGAAACCAGCTGACATCTCCCTTTATCCGTCAGCTTTCCCCACAATTGCATCAGCACCCAGAGTCACCGTGGCCTCACGCCTACACGAGGGAGCCAGAAAGTGATTGTGTACTGAAGTCTTTCCCGACTCAGAGTGCTCACTTGAGGAGAAGCGCGACAGCTTGTGTGTGTACCCACACAAACCGAGCGTGTTGGACCTCACTTTACGTGCGCACAAACGCTGTGTGTGTCCGGCACATATAACCATGTCGATACTCACAAAGGAGCCCGACTCTGGCTCTGACTAACGTGCCATGTGCCGGCCTCCTGCGCTGCTTTCATGGTATGCTTCAAGCCGTGACGCAGTTTCTGTCTTGGGAACATGTCCCTCGTGAGCTCCATCTCTCCAGCCTAATACTGCACCACTATCAGTTTTCTCCAAACATGCTCTTTGGCATTCTAATAACTGCCAAAGATTGGATGTGAATTGCTGATTCAGTGAAGCTAAACTTAAATCAAGAATCCATGGGATCCCTATGGGTGTTTTATGCAGTTAATTTCGGTTTCATGTTTTGGGGGTTTGAGATATTCACCTTTGAAGCTTTGGGACTATTTAGTTAAAAACTAGATAAAAGTAGTAATGAAAACTGTCTTCTCTGTGAGTTATCCTTAGGGTACCTGGGAAATTATTCACTTTAATTTCAGTTGAGACGTCTTGTTGACTGTCATTTTTAAGATCTTTGACGACCACGCATACTGTATAATTGCAGTCATTCATATTGTATCAGGGACAGGGATGGAAATAGCATTAAAATATTAGTTTAAAGACATTTTACTCAAGTATTATTACTTCTTTTAAGAGGAGAACTTGGACAAGGGTAAGTTAAAAAAGGAGTCCTAGTGGAACTACAAAATGAACTGCATTAAATGTCAGCATTTACCTTAGTGGAACAACATCACGCCACCAAGCCCTAATGTCCAAACCAATAATAAATGTAATGCACTTGATGCGCGCGGCAGTCTGTATGAATGATCACATTTACATAATAAAGTTTTGAAGAAATTAAAATAATAATTCTTGAGAAAGTATACCATCAGATTAGTGTATAAAGTGTATTTTCAGCTCATAAGCTTTTCATTTATGTATATTCAGAGTTTTAAAACATAGACCAACTTTAAACTTGGTACAACACTTAAACAAAATCAAATTTATTTGCTAGCGAGTGAAAACTGTTGGAGACACTCATTTTTGAAAATGAAAGATTCTTCACTCAGGTAAAACAAGATTTAATGATATTCATTTGGTTGTTATACCATTCTACAACAACTATTTCCATTAATACAAATTGCCAAGTATCCTAAGTGTTTCGTAGATGTTCAGTGCCAATTTCAACCGTATCCAGTGAAAAATAAGCAAAAGGTGAGGCTTGGAATATACATACACAGAATTGCAAAAGTGATGAAATTTAGACTACCTAAAAACAGTATTTGGAGTACAGTTATAGGATTTTGCAAGGTCCCATGCCTCCTATATGAGTTTTAACATTATTTTTTGAATGACCCAAATGAAATTAATCACTTCAGCCCCGGGAAACTGCTTAAGTAATGTTACTTGAGCGATTTCTGGAATGACTGACTCTTTAACTAATAAAAAACACAACCTAATTACTCAGAATTCTATCGCACCTTTAAATGAGTTCCCTCGAATGCTGATTTTTATGGGATTTTTTTGTCCTTGTTCCCCCCCCACACGATTAACTACACTCAATATTTAAGGCGTCATAAAAATGAGATCGCACAACAGGATGAAGCAAGTGAATGGACGGGGGCTGTCTTTTGCAGTTGATTTACTGTAGATTACAGAGCTGACATTGCACTGATTGTGACTGCAGGTAACATGTGCCCTCCTCCATCATGACACTATGTGCTGTGTCAGCCACGCGGAGTGTTTCAGCTACAGTGTGGCGTCTGTGGCCTGATGTATAGTGCTGATGCCTTAAAGTCAACAAGCAGACACAGAGGGGATTAAAGACTTCTATCATGTTCAGGGTTTTTTTTTTTTTTTTTTTTTTTTTTTAAGTGTTGCAGACAGTACATGTGCTGCTGTCGGGGTTACAGAGCAGCACAACACAGAGACAAACATGACAGGAATGTGATCAGTGATGACAGAACAATGTATCTAGTTGTTATTGGAAAATAACTGTTAACATTGTTTTTATCTAAAACATTAGTAAATTTAATTATGAGGTGAAGTAATTATTTGAATGATCAAAATCATGTTAACAGGGTCGGGTCAGGGGTTAAATTATGTGTCTTGTAGATCATTATGAACAGAAGTGTGTTGCCGTACAGCCAGCTCCCCATAATATGTCTCTCTGTTTAATAACCGTCTTATGAATAGTGTGTGTTCTCATACATAGTTGTAATCACACC
Source organism: Acanthopagrus latus (assembly GCF_904848185.1). Classification (NCBI taxonomy): domain Eukaryota; kingdom Metazoa; phylum Chordata; class Actinopteri; order Spariformes; family Sparidae; genus Acanthopagrus; species Acanthopagrus latus. Next base: position 11,443,087 of record NC_051052.1, on the reverse strand, counting down.
AACTTCGATGTGATGTGATCGGCCCAAACATCGCCGTCATGGCTTGCAATAACCTGGCTACATATTTGCAAGTCCACAGGGCTCCGATTTGGAATTCAAATGTGAGTCTACGCGCAGATGAACAAGCGCAACTCCAAACAAGTTGATTCGAACTGAAAGACACACTTCTCTTTAAAGATTGATCGTGTTTTAAATCTGCCAGTAGTTTTCTCTTGAGTAAAAATTATGAATCCTTATTGAACTTTAAATCACACTCAACGCACCGTACACTGTTACTTGTATGCATGGCTACTGCAGCTTTGCTGTTTAGAAAAACATACGTAATCTCTTGCATTCACTAAACTACACTTAAAAGGACATAACAGAGGGTAACTACTGACTATGTAAAGGGCCTTCACATTGTTGAAGTGTCATAGCTTTGCAACTCACCTAAAACATTGTCTTTTTAAGCCTGACCAGGTTTTCCTTGTTCCTTAAACCTGACCAAGTGATTTTGTTCCGTAAACTTGACCAAATAGTGGCAGACAACTGAACAGGAACAGAGGATAATGGGTGAAGTTTGTGTCGATATAATAAGTGAACATTAAAACTTCATACTTCAGACAGGAGAGTGCTACTCCCATTTGGCCACAATGGCTTGCTCCAGTTATCCTAGTTTTCCAAGTTGAAATAATGGACCTGGAACAACATTAATGATGATGTCCTTGGAAAAACACCAAAACAACACTATCAGGTACACCTACGGGGACACATCACAGACATACTACATATGGTGCATCTTGAGCATATGTCGACATCTACAGACTGCAGTACTTAAATAACACTGAAAGCAGAACAGAAAAAGGAAAACCAGGAAATAATTCATAATCATCCATAATTTTTCCAGGGTAGAGAAAGGTAGAGGCATGAACTGACATCTGAAAAATGAATTCTCAGTTCTCAAACGGGGAAGTGACTTGACTGTGACCAAGCCAGTGGGGAAAAGTCCACAGATAATATTCACCAGAAACAAATTTCTGGATGAATTTGCATGTCAGATCCCAATACACAGGGCTAATCATTAACACCTATGTGCGTGGCAGCTCGACTCGGGCTGCAACGATTTGAATAGCAAACAAATGCATCTGCACTAACAGCAGTATTTCTGATGTCATTCTAACAATGCTGCACAACTGCATGGTTGGATAAGCTACACATACCATTCTGTAATTTTGTGACACCTGCCCAGTTGGCAACACAGCAAAAATTATACTGTATCAAAAAAATAAATTCAGAGTTTTTTTTCTTTGGTACATGTGTAACTAAGTTGTAAGCAGATCATAAAGCACTGAGACAAGGTGGCTCGGCTCGGCTGCGTGTGAACAATTGTGACAGCTGGCAAGAAACATAATCAACATGACGATGCAGTGTGATTCTCAGCGCACCCTCTGTTCCCAGATCTGAAGACTCAAGAGGCGGGAAGATATTCTGTATGACACCATATTCTGGTATTCTATACACAGAACAGTGCTGCCAATTTGCAGTGAAGCTCATTTGGGTCAGAATAGTTGTGATTTTCTATTTATTTTTTTTCTTTTATAGCCATCACGCCACTCATCCAGCTTTGTTAGAACTAAATATAAAAGCCGGCGTTAACATGCGCACACTCACAAACACACAGAGTCGCCGCCAGATGTCCATTTATCTGTGCAGAGTGTTATTCGAAGCATTAGAGGCGGCCATTGGGGCATGACAGTACTGGCTCGTGAATACTGATGGTGTTGCCCCTCTTATTTGGGAGTCTTAAAGAGTCAGACAGCATCAGTCAGGTGTGCGAGATAATGAGGGAACATGTCGGCATGCAGGGGCAGTTTTAGGACTTCAAAGGGCCTCGAGCAAATATCAAGATAAGGCCCTACGGACCTGTTTACACAAACACATGCTGTCAATATCTGCAAAATATGAATATACAGCGCTCAAAACACTACTAGTCATACTAACTTTACCGTAACTAGATTAACATGCCCCTTTTTAAGCCCATACTACATTTGAAGTGTGACATATATATTTGTGTTATTTCATTTTTTTAACATTTAATTTCAATTTTGGGAATATAAAATGTATCTGCTGCCAGTCGAGTCACCAGAACAAAAACATGGGCAGTCTTATACATACATAAAAAATGTGTTTAATTTCACACTGTGTGTGTTATATCAACATGGCTACAGTACATGTATGTTCACAAAACATGTATAAGAACTGACTGTCATATCAATTTACGGTACCGATAAAATCCCTTTGAATAAAAAGTGCTCATCAACAGAAATGAAAAAAATCAACTTAAATACATCGAGGCCAATTCCATTTCCTTAGTTTTCAAAGTGCACAAGTATTGTATTTCTAGTGTTGTTGTATTTTTGCTGTTGCTTTTGTGTTGTATGAACACATCAGACTAAAAGGAAAAATTCAAATGTAGGAGATGACACCTGCCAGACAACAGTCACCCATCCAGAGTTGACTACCTTTCGTTAATCATTAATCTCTCTCCATCTGTTTTTTTGTTACTATGTACACATGTGCAAAACAACCTGGTTCCCTTTTCATAGCTTACATCACCCTGACACTGAATATGAAACCTGTGACATCTCAACACTGAGACAAATTCACCACACTGACAGCACTCTGCGCCTGACCTCAGCTGGTAAGAGAGACTTTTTTTTCCAGAATCACAAGCAATAGAATGGATGAAATGTAGTACAGTAGTTATCATACTTGGAATTATGTTGAGAAATGTATTTAAGCAACATTACGTAACTTTTTTAAACCTTAAACTAAGAGCTTCCAAATCATTTGGGCGGGGGGGCTTTCTAATGTTGATTTCTACATAATGTTGCTTTAAGTCAAACATGGGTATGCACTGGTTGCACAATTAGAAATGACGGATCCTGCTTCAATATTTCACTCTCATAAGGCTTCCTATCTTTGTTATTTAAATAATCTGTTCATTTCACCTGTTGTCTCTGTTCCTTTTACTTAGTCTCATCATTACAATGATCCCCACCATGACTGTGAGGATGACACTTGTGTTGCTCTTGCTGTGTTTAGGTAAGAGGTCCCATCTTAGTTTTGTCTCAAGCTGCCCCGCAAAGTTTTCTCAGCTTTGAATAAGAATGTATTATATATATATATATATATATATATATATATATATATATATATATATATATATATATATATATATATATATATATATATATATATATATATATATATATATATATATATATATATATATATATATATATATATATATATATATATATATGTATTCTATATTTGCACTTGTATTTTGATTATATTTGTATTTGAATGTACTCACACTCTGTCTGTCTGTCTGTCTGTCTCTATGCTGCTTCCACTGATACTTGTGAGATGTTTATAATGTCTTTTGTTATTTTCATGGCTCATAATTGTTTGTTAAGTTAAGAAATAAATTATTGTTTTGTCTTCCTCTTGACAGGATTTGTTCACTTCACCTTTCCATCAACCCGTCTACGACATTTTAGTTTTGCTGAAGATAAAGAAAAATGGGGTGATTCATTGACAAGATGTAAGCAGAAAAATGAATCAGCTGTAACTCTGTATGATGACGAGGACGCCAAGTTCACAGCCAATTTTACATATACGGAAACTGTTTGGCTTGGTCTGCGTAAGGTGCGAAATATCACTTGGTCAAACGGTAGACCTTTCACATTCAATAAATCATCTGTGGATGTGACAAACGGGACGCAAAGGTGTCAAGCTATTGAGAGAAATACATGGAAAGATTATAACTGTTCAAGGCTGGAATATTTCATGTGTGAGCTGTTTTGGGGTAAGTTTGATTTTTTTTCTTTTCTTTTTCATGTTGCAAAATTTTATCGGAAAAAATGACATTGAACAAAACAGAAATCAAATCGACAAAATAACAATCAGAAGCCATGCTTGGAAGGTCTGCGAGGCTATGTTTTGAGCTTAATACTAACATACCAATGATAAGTAGGCATGATTTATACCATGTCCAACATCTTATCTGAGTCAAAACATCATAGTGTTGTTGTTTTACTTTGCTTTCAATTTTCAGTTTGAACTGTGTATTGATAATTGGTTTACTTTTAAGTCATGAGAACAAAGATGTCAGCCAGCACAAACAAATCCAAAGAAAGTCTAAGTACTAACTTTGTTGCCTCATTTGTGAAAGAAATACATTGCCTCGTATTATTGCTTCATCTGCAGTATTGATTTACGTTTTGCAGGTCCCAACATTACTAATTACACCCTGGTTGGAATCAAGAAGACCTGGTGTCAGGCCCGGGAACACTGCAGAAATCTCCACGGTGATTTGGTCAGCATCAGTAATGATGTACAAAATAACCAAGTGATTGAAAAGGGAAATAACGGAAGCTTTTGGATTGGACTCATGCACGATGAATGGGAGTGGGAAGACAAAGGCTGCTCTTCATTCAGAAAATGGACTGAGGAACAGCCTGGCAACTGCACAGTACATCCTACTTACAAGCTAGCTCCAGAAATGCAAAGATTTGATTGTATGTCAAATGCAAACCTCTTTTGTTCCAGAGGTAAGCAAAAGAAAACCAAATCAACTCAATTACTTACTTTAATGTTACACTTAATGTGAAAACCCAAGATCAAATGGGATTCACATTATGCCACATTATACAGCATGTACAACATACCCAGCAAGTGACGCTGAGCAAATGATTAGACAACATGAGCCTGACATTATGACAGTGGTCATGATAATAATACTTTATTTAAGAGGGAAGGTTTATGTTTCAGTGAAGCACAATTGAATGCAAAATGTTTAACAAAAGTCTTTTATAACTTGATGTACTTTGTATTTGTTTCAGGTGTTTCTTAATAACTGACTTTTGTCTTTTCACTTTGCACTCTGTCATTCGGAATACTGTGTTTAAAATGGAATAACAAAAATGGAAATTTGAGGAATATGCAGAGATTTGCCTAAAGAATACACATCTAAGTATAGAAGGATGCAACACATCTGAATGATACATTCATATAGGTAGAAAGTAGTGCTTACACTTTACACAAGTCCCAAGCCAGTCTGTACCTCTGTGAGAATAGAAGAACATATTGTATAGTTATCAAAAGCAGCATGTTAGAATATGGTTTGTGTGGGGCCTACAAAGACTTTTATAGTGGTAGCTACATTTTGCAGTGAGGACGATTTGGTCCTTGTCTGTCTGATGCAGCTGTCGACCAAAGCTCTGGTAAATTTGACTTGGATCGTGATCAGTGTATCATCTCCATAAGATCATTCCTCTCTCAGGTTTTTGTATGTTTGTAAATGCTAACCACATTCTGAAGCTGCAGGGTTTGGCCAATAGGCTTTGAGACAGCTTGTGCATGTTACCAGTCCACCTCAGTGTGAAGAGACTCACAGTGATTCATGGTGTGTTTGATAGGAATGTGGCTGGACTGCTTGTGAATCTTACCGTCCTTTCCCTTCTTTCATTTCAGGTCATGTGAGAATCAAAGTCATTAAAATAGAATCTACTTGGGAACAGGCCTTTGACTACTGCAAGGCCAAACACACACGCCTGCTGTGGATTGAGAACGTCGAAGATCAGAATGCTGTTGTACAGTGGCTGAATCACACCCAGGCAGACGGTCCACTCTGGATCGGTCTGAGGCAGAGTCGTGTCTTCGGATTCTGGATTTGGACAAGCGACAGGGTGGTGGGCTACAGCAACTGGAAGGATAACACACAGCCCGAGCTGCCCTTGTCCAACCACTGTGGCGTCATCAAGAAAAGTGACAACTACACTTGGAGCGATGAGAACTGTTTGGTTCCGCTGCATTTTCTTTGTGAGGAGGAGATTTACTTCATGGATGACTAGTTTGTAGTTACAAAGCTTTTTTAGTGATAGATTAGGTTTTGGTGGAATATCTATGCAAGGTCGGTGCCTGATCACAGAGATGAGTCAGCCACATAACCAAAGATTTGAATTTACTGCTCTGATTCCTAATTGACTTTCTTTGCTAACAATACAGTGGCTCTAATGAAGTGTTTATATGTTGTTTTATTGAATTATATTATGTAATTTTTATATTCTGTTTTTTTTTTTTTAATTATAAGTCCAGAAATGCATATTATTCAATGTTGAAATGAAAGTGTAAACATGTAATAATATGTTAGAAATGAAGTCACTTATCTGGTGGTGACATGTTGTAATGGCTCTCTTTCTCCTGTTGATGTTTTGTGGGTGACATAACTCTCATTCCCCATGTGCCACTCAAATCAATCCAATCAATCCATTTGAGCTCATGTTTGTATATTTGTTTCTATGACGTCCCACTTGGGGGCCACGTCCCACTTTGTGATAATTCAACTTATCCTGCTTTTCTATTTACACATATAACGTTTAAGTTTTTCATGTATCACTGTAGAGTGATTCTGTGTTTGTTTGCATTTACAGTGAATAAATCAATAATTATGATACATTTCGAGCACTGAGAGTCTGAAATAAGAAAATGTGTCCTAATCAATTCAACCTGATGCGTTAATCTTGCATTAATTTTCTCTAATGCACATCATTGCTGGGAAATAACTCTTCATTGAATTTATTATAACATGTATACATTAATAAACATATTATTCAACAAGTGTCCACTGATATTACTTTACATATTGACAAAACGTTATGTTAATAATTTCTGCTATAGTGTTTCATTGCAGCTAAATCTGTAAGTGATAGACGATGCCAGTATTCCTAAAATGCTGTTTTGACACTAGCAGTGTAGTTAAATGCAACAAGTTGAGTGCATATCTCCGCCAAGGCCCAGCGGTCACCTTTAAATTCTGTCAAGCCCAATCAAAAATCAAAACAAAGTTGGATCCACATCAAATTATACCCATTCATAGATTTTTTTTTTTTTTTGTATTGAGATGCATCATTATTCCTTGAGAAATTAAGTAAAATGTCAACAAATGTTGACAAACCTGAACACGGTGGAATCAAGGTTAGTGTCGGCTCCGAAAAACTAAAGCAAGAGGGGACGAGGGGAGAATGGAAAAGGCAAAACGGGCAAAAACCAAGGGTGGCAGGATAAACAGGCGCATGATGAGCCAAAAACAGCATTGTGAATTTATATTGAGGAGAGGGAAAAGACACGAGAAGATAGAGTTGAGAGAGAGATAGATTTAAAACAGAATACATAGAATCTGGAGAGAAAGATGGAAACAAAACAAAGAAGAAGAAGAAAACAGGAAGCTTGGACAACATCCAGGACCGTTATTCACACTGTGGACAAACTTGAAATGAAGGCTCAATCCGTCACACCCCCTCACTCATCATTATAACTCATCAAACATCGCACAGCCTCAATGTGTGTGTGCGTATGTGTGTGTGTGTGTTTATAGGCCTCTTGATCATTGCTCATTCCAGGAGAACAGACAATCTCTTGACTTGTCGCTCTGCTCGCTCCTCACTTGACCATTATGCGACGTACGTGCACAAGTGTGTGATCATAGCTCATCGAGAGGGAATCAGAGCTTCTCGGGAAACACACTCCTCCGCTGCATAAATCACCAGCCACTGAGGATCCTGACTTGCAGCCAAGCACACTTCTTGGTGGAAAAGCAGCAAATTTTCCTTGGCAGAAAATGCAGACCAAAGAAGAGGATGACAGACGGCCCCATTTGGGGTTGAATGACGGGCCGAGCCTGGAGTCCATTCTGCCAGTGCTGAAGCGCAACACAGTCATGCCTCCACCCGGAGTGGGCCAGATGTAAGCAGCACATGTGGTTCTGGTGATGGCTAAAGCACCTAGCACTCTTGACCTAACATTTACCATCGCTTGTAAATATCACATATCACATACGACATAAAGCCCAACACCAAATGTGTCAAATGTTACTGTTTTCAGTAGACTAACAGTATTATTAATGTTCTGTAACTGCACACTTTTCATTTGAAGAAAAGTATGCCATTTTTAACATTATTACATCATTGAAAAAAAAAGAAAAAGTTGTGAGATTGTGTTTCATTGCTGGTCAAGTAATTACATTTGCGGCTGTTTCAGTCAGGCTGACTGCATATTTTGTTACATTTTGAGGAAATAATTTAATTACTGAACGCTACCTAACAACCAGTTTTACTCCAAAATTTAACTAATGAACTACACCAAACCTGTGTATGCCAATCAGTCTTTGTTCCAATATGTATTATTCCACAGAGTTTACCCATCAAGTCCTCAAACTCCATTTTCTGTCACTAAGTGATTATCATGCAGCAGTTTGAAATGACACCCACTTGAGGTTTAGACAGCTTGTGCATGTTAAATAACAGTTGGTGCTGATACTGAATGTAAAAAAAAAAAAGCTGTTTGTGTGGAGAACAACAGTGTAACACAACGGCCACTGCAGCTGACACCAACCACAGGGCATTTATTGGCTTTTACCTCATGAACAATTTAAACTTCTATTAATATCCAAAGAAATTATACTGATTTTGCAAAAGGATGCCAGGTTACTTCATGCAGCATTGTGTGTACATTTCTATACCTTGCATGTAGCCTTTGATATAACACTGCACATTTACGAAACATGCACTTCAAGAAGTCCTGGGTGTCACTGCTCAGACAGAGAAAATTCACTACACTCCAGTCCATCCTGGTCAGTATCCACCAATATGCAGAAGCATGCACCTTTTGGACAGTCCGTCACACAACAGGAAAGCTGATGGGATGAAAAACAAACTCTGCAGCAATGGGTTTTTCTCTGGAACCTACTGGCTGCCAGTGGACTGCTGGAGGGTGACTTGGGGACTGGTTTTGATTCTGACTAGATTCTTGGCAGCGAATGGCCTGCTGTCTGGTGCATGACTTGCATGCAGGCTGACGTGATGGTGTGTGGGCCATTGGCAGTAAAAATATTTAGTAGAAAGACTAGAGGACAGCGATCCAAGAGAGTCTGCCATCGTCGTCACCATCACTGCTGCTCGGAGCAGGCGTGTAGGACCCTGTCAACATCCTTATCCAAACTGCAAACATGATCGCAATGGAGCCATTTTCATATTAGCTTTGCAACTATTATGCATGCAAAAATCATAATCCCTGACCATCATAATCACAGAGATTTAACAATGGACTTAATTTGCCAAGGCTTCTTGCTCAAGCCTTGTGTATTGCCGAGCTGAACATTTTTATATGCAAATTATACAGTCCTTTCAATCATGTGTTCCTTCCATGCAATCTAACGCAGCATACTGTTGTTGTTATTAGGGTTAGTAACAGTATCAGTACGGAACCCTACAGAAAATTACCTCCAATTGTGATGACTCACTGAAACTTTTGTTGCAACCACAGTGAGAGTGGCATCGAGCAGAAAGTATAGCACATTTTCAGCACTTCGGTGCAGAAGGGGAAGTGAAAGTTTCACTTCTCGACTCTCGTCTGGTTTGGAAATGCTTCAGCATCCCCAAGGAGGATCGATGGATGGTGACACTTTACTGTATATTCATTTTTAGTAATCATCTCACACCCCCTTGTCAGGGTCCAGACATCCTGGTAAGGAACCATTGCTCTAGGAAGCAGCTTCTTAGATGTTTTATATTAATAATGAAAGATTATTAATCTGCATGGATAGTAAGGCGCTGGAACAGACTAGAGAAAAACTGGAAGTAGAAAAATATGATACAGTATAAAACTGAACAGTTTGCCAAAATCCCCCTACTTTCTCAAAACTTTGACTAGAAATACAGGGTCTAGACTCATACTCTTCTTCAAATGTATTTTAATGCGGGTTGCATCCTGGCTGCAACCTGCATTTGTCCGAAGGCACGAAGAGACGAGTGACAGAGGGAGCGACACGGAGTGATGGAAAGAAAACGGGCGAAGGGCCAGAGGAAGGGAGAGGAAGAGGAGCAGATGGAGAGAGGCAAAGCGAGAAGAGCAGCGGGGCCTGTCAAACTATTAACGTCATGGTGTGAGCCCGGGGGCTCCCGGTGACACGGGAGATGAGTGCATGGCGATCCGAACGGACACACGTACACACCAGGCAACTCTGCTGAAACCAGCCGACCTATTACATCCCATCATCCCAGGTCTGAGTGAGCAACATTGACTGGAAGAGATTATGCTGATGGTGGGTCAGTCTGTGCGATCGTTGTGTTCTGTGCCCATGCTCATTGATCATACTGCAAACACATCTTAAGGAGAAACACATACAAATAAATATGAATCGTTATGAGTTGCCAGACACTCTCATCAGGCCCACATACTGCGTGGAATGATGTGGTGTCTGCTCCTGTTTGTCAGAACTGGACAAAGTCTCGGATTGAACTGAACTGTGGCCCAGATTTGGGCCAGTTCTGGTTTATCTGGTTTGCTCTTGGCTGATGTGTGGCCACGCAACGGCCTGCTTGTGGCTCGGATCCAGCAAACAAGACTGGTTCGTCCAACGCCATCATTCCAGGCAGTATGTACAACACTGTCTGGTGTGGGCCAGATCTGGGCCACAACAATTATGCTACCTGGGTCTGGTATTACTGTTGGCTACTATAAGCAGCCTGGCTTCTATCAGAAGAAGAACATAACCGTAAGAAACCCAGATCTCAGTGCTATGAATAGGATAAAACATCCGTTGTATTAGCAAGGACACAGGTTTTGTTACGTTCTGATCTAGTTTTGATCCATCTACCAGTCTCAGGAAGCAAGTATCAGTGAGGGACCAGACCTAAACACAACACCAGCACTCCCCAGTGAGTTGGTGCCCATCTGTTTATGGCTGTTTTATCTCTTCTTTTTTGCCTCCTCCATCAGCAGGGTTCTTTTTCTGTAGAGCTTGAACAGTTATTCCATGTATTCCATTGTTACCCTGGGATAGCAACCACTTCTTCCTGCTTTTTGGTCACACGATGGAAGGCCCATTACTTTTGTCCTGTAATTCTGCTGTAATTGCTGTAATTATCGGGTTAGGGACAGAGACAGGGACAGTGTCATTTGTGTACAGCCACTACACTGTGCAATCACTATTTACTTCAGAATGATAAGCTGAAGCAAAAAAGTTGACCATTGACACAGAAAGCAGCAATGTGTTTATAATTGAGTAGTTTGACCTTGCCAGTATGTCTGGTAGTCTGAATGGCCTTCTGCTAATAGTGACCTATAAGTCTACCCAATAAAAGACAACTGGAATTTCAGATGAATAAAATGACGTGTAAAAATGTATTTTTAGACTGCAACTATTCTCATTCATAGCTACACCCGACTGCAATGTTTCTTATTCTTACTCCAGCGATGTGTTACTATTGTATCTATCCGTCTCCCCGCTGCTCAGTTGTAATAGCTGAATCACACAACACAGCCTCTCGGCGTGTCCCAGATTCCTGAAACTCAGAGTCCCAAGCCAAACGCTACAGCCGTGAGCTCGGCGACTCTTTCACAGTGGTCTTCTGTCTGCCTTTCCTGCGCCTTTTCTATTTTCTGCTACTTTCACAGCGCATCAAAACAAACAAATGGCCCTGAATATCCTCTCTTTCCTGTAGAGATGGAAAACACACACATAGTCAAGCTGGACGTGAGAGCGTTTGTATATTAATTTTTAAAGAAAGCTCACACTGAGTATAGTGCAGTGAATTGACTCAATGGAGGTTTATTATAATTGCTAGTTGGTTACCACTGGCGACCAGAAATCCCTGCCCCTTGCTTCAGCCGGGAAACGCTGTCATAATTAGTATTCCAGTCCAGACCCTAACAACCTTTCATGAGGCTCCTGCCGCTAATGGCTGATTTCACAATATCTGCATGAGTGATGGCATCTCAGACATGTTCAGTGTAACGACGGCTAATTTACATTGGAAATTAGCCACGGGAGCAGCCTAAGGGTCATGGTAGTAGAGTTGTTGTGGAGGTAGGTGCATGTGTGTGGAGCAGTCCTCCGGGACCCGATCCTTTCTCTCATGACACCTCTGACCAGTGAGAAGTTCAAACGAGTCCCAACTCACCAATATTCTTCAATCGTTTTGTTCATTCGCGTATAAAGATGCTTCATTTTCTGTCATTCTCTCCTGCTACACTACCGCATTTGTCCCTCCCTTTCTGCATACTGTTACCTCCCTCCTTCAGTCCTTGCCCTCCTCTGTCACTCCATTCCTGGTCCTCTTATTACAAATTTACGAAACAGCCACATTTCCCCTGCAGTTCTCTTTTACAAGACTGTAAACAGCCAACCCTCGAGTCGTCCCTCCACTCCTCTGACAACACAAAGCCCATTTGCAAGTGTGTCTGCCGAGAGTGTGCACTTCAGAAAGTTAACAAGCAGCGAGGCGCAGAATTGTGTGTATCAGAAAACCAGACGCATTGATTCCCCTGTGCTAAAAGACTTTTTTTTTTTAATATGCCAGCTGCCAAGAGGTAAGAGCCACCGTCCCATGATGATTTCCCTTGAATGTTCTAACATTATTATTGAGCATTCGGAGCGTTTGCATTCGATGCAACTTGCGAGCCTTACCTGCAGATTGCTCCCAAAAAATGCTTTAATTGTTGAAGTGCCGTTGTACCTTATGCTCCTGAACACTGAAAAAAAACATTTTTGAAAATGCACAGCACGACCAGACAGTCACACGGGAGCTGGGTGGAGGAGGATGTTTGTTAATGTTACATCATTTTGGCAACATGAGCGACTGTGACTCTCCTGGATGCCCCCTCACAAAATAGATCCCCGTTACAGTGCATGAGATAGTATGAAATGCAAATTCACTAACCTAAGTATGATATTATTTAATGTTTGTGTCAAAGTTTAAGTTTGAATTAATGAATTATGGATTAAAGGTGCAATTTGAAGAAGAAAATGCCCAGAATTAAACAGTAGCTCCAAAAGTGACCAACAACTGTTGCTCCTTGACCAGCTGTCCTCTGCTACCGTTACCTAAATAGCTCATGGCTCAGTTGGCTGTGGAAACGGTGGCCCTAGAGTTTGTCTGTACTAGTACCGCAAATCACATAAGGAGTCACCACAGACACATGGAGCCCGGCATCATCTATCCTCAACTTGATTTGGATGCCAGAGAGTGAAGATGGCTGGACACCGATGCTGACGCTGGATGAAAAAAGGTGTATAGAGCTGGAAAACTTTCACATCTTACATCTGTTTTCATTTTGTTTATGTCAACTGTGTTTTATAATGAGCTTTTGAACACTTATCTTTCTTCACACTCTGTTGATATTGTTCATTTTGTAATGTTTTAAACTAAGAGTCTACACACATCTTAATTACCTTTATAAATAAAGATAAATGAATACATAAGATGTCACTGAGACTTTATGTGAAGTATGGCATGTGCTTCAGAAACTATTAATGTTTAGAATAGTTTGGTCTTTTAATTGAAGGATTAATTTTGTTTTATCACTTCATATTATACATTGAATAATGGTGCTGCAAGAATTTGGCAGCATTTACAACAGCATTTCTTATTATCATCATTATAAGTTATTCTGACATATAATTCCCCCTCTTTTGTCTAAAGTGTGATATTTGTTAAATGAAGATGTACCAATAATATCTCAAATGGTGGTATTTTACTTTCCATAGCTAAATCGGCTTTTGAGGGTTTCACAAATAAGGCAAAGCAATTGTTTTTAAAGATGAAATGTGTATTTTTTGGTGAACAAACTGCGAAACAAATCTTTGCTGCCATTATATCTAAGTGTACTTTGTAATTAAACATCTTAGACACCCAGCTGATTTGTATAGTACGGTGGTCATGTTGTTGTGCGTGTACTGTATGGAGGCGTCTCCTGCCTGTAAAACACCAAGGTCAGACTGCACTGAGAAGATGTACCTTTCAAGGTCACAACAAACAGTAAATTGACTGTTGATGATAACAGACCGCTACAAACGCCGTCCAATATCTATGATAATAACAGGTTGGTTAGTTTTGTTGAGGGTAGTGCTCTGTATCTATCCTCTGTATCACTGTGTTTATCACCAGCCTGGGTTGCTATCAGCCACCATCTTGTGTCATCAAAACCAAATACAGTCCAATCCATTACGACTTACAATCCCTGTTATCATTTCCACATTTACCATTCCATTGTCTCTAAAGTGTGCTGTATCTCTGTTTTGAGAGGTGGTATGCTATCCACGCACACTGCTATTACTACAAATGTGTAGAAGTTACAATCTGCTATCTCCATCTGTGTTTCCAAATGGAAGTTTTATGTGGACCAAGATGTTCCCTCTTATCACTGATCATCTACAGTAATACTGGAAGCCATTTCTTAACTGGACAGCAACTGGTCTCAGCTGGGTTCAAGCCAACTTAATATGTCTTTGATGAGGATATGCGGTATTGATTCATCGTCTTTAAAGTTGAACAACATAGAAGTACATGAAGTATAGCAGCAGATATGGACAACTTTAACCTTTAAGGGTTAAGTTGTCCATATTAGTTGCTATTTCCTGGAGGACTTATGATGGAAAACGTCTCCTAAGACTTTCAAAATAAAGGTTCTGCAGTCAAGATTGCAATAATACATACTACACAATGTCTGGGTAGACATTCAAATTAAAGCGTGCTGATGAGCAGTTCGCATAGAATGATATATTATTACTTTTATAATATTATTATGACTTCTGGAACGGTCAAAGTTTGCTTAGGTTTAGGCAAAATAGATGACTTGGTCAGGTTAAGGAGGGGTCAGGGTTAGGGGGTCATTGGGCCACAGTTAATTTCTACTCTGGTTGGTTGGATATGGCCCAGACTTGGGCCAGTTCTGGTTTATCTGGTTCACCCTTGTATGACATGTGGCCATGCCTAACCCCTAACCCTAGCCCTCAGATCTAACAAACAAGAGTGGGCCACACAAATGCCATCATTCCACACAGTCTGAAAGCCGGATGAACGGTCCTTGTACAATTTTGCTGTACAGGGAATAATTCACATGGCTCAGAAAGCTATTTAAGAATTAATTTAGTTTATTTACTACTGTATGATGCTATTAATAACTGTGAATGTGCATTTAATCATATTGCTGTGCCAGTGACAAAGACAACTTTAAATTCAGGGTATTTCCTATATGCAAATAGAATACACTGTAGAGCTTTCTGTAATAGCCACAGATGCTCTTCCACTGCCACAAGAATCAATTTCATTTGTCAATCATAGCTGTCATATTAAAAGTAATATTTATTTCTGTATATGCAGCACATGTGATTACACAACTGGTGCCTCCATTACAGGGAGCGTCCCATTGTCAATTAGCGTTTCTCTGCTTCTGCGTTGGCATTATGTTGTCAGTGTTTTGCTACAGTTATCACTTTTAATTGCCACCAATTGAGCAATTGTGGTTATGTGTACAAAATGTCTAGCTACTGTGAAATAAGCAATTAGCCCTCAACACTGAATATATATGGCTACCCCACATATAGATTCAACCATACACACATGCACACACATATTAAAATGTGCTGGCATGCATCTGTCAGAAATGGGTGTATGCATGCCGCACATGCACGCACACACACACACACACCAAATATTGATTGTGTTTGCGCTTGCTGTTGTGCTGAGCTCAGCAAGTATGAAGGCTTGGCTCATTGCCCATTTTCTGCACGTTGTGTTGATATTTCACAATTTCTCACTGACTCATATTATTTATTGGGGGCATTCAGCGTACATTATTTGCATTTAATCATTGATTGATAATCATCATTTACACTGACTGATTAAATACAATTAACATCAAGTGCAAGGGAAACACGACATGGAAATGGGTGTATTCAAACAGTCAGCATGATAACAGCTTATGTATCCAGACAGTTATGGAGGGAGTATGTATTATTCCACATTAGAAAATTGTGTTTGGCTTGCCTCCCTTTTCAACAGATGAGACTACAGCTACAGCATACAGAACAGCACCCCAGGAAGTGGTGGTGGATGATCTTGTACATTAATAGTAGTTATAGTTAAGAAGTACCTATACTGTGATGTATAACAACACAAAAGTTCATGTTACTCATTCAAAATCTTACCTAATTGATAATACTGAAGTAGTATGTACTTAAAGACTAGCAATCAAATAATATATCACTACTTTTACATTATTAGATTCATTAGAAAAAAAAAAGAAAAAAAAAAAGATATCCAGTTAGGAAGTTAAGTAAATGTGTCCATCTTCAGGGACTGGCACAAGTCCAAAGCAGCATAACATTCAATTACTCATTTAAGGAGGTCAAATGTGAACTCATGTATACTGCTTAAGTAAAAGGTAACCTTCCACCGCAGGAACTGGTGCACCTGGGTTCCCTGAAGTCTGCGAGGGTTGGCCCAACTGTCTACTGTGCAAGAACACCATTCTTGTGCCATCTCTAGCAGTAAGTCAGAGAGTTTTTTGAAGTACAGAAATAGCCGGTGTAAGAGAAAATGTTCCTTATTGATATTCTAGGTGCTGTATCGTAGGCAACTGGAGTTGTTTCAGTCTCTTGAAACAGCTCCAGTTGCCTACAATGCAGCGCCTAGATTTACTATGACCAGCATGACTGAGTACCTTCATCAACTTATTGATATTCAGCAACCCATTGGTATGCTTGGCAGACACAATCACTGCTTAAAGTCCTGAATAACATACAGCACTACACATCACACTGAAGAACTATCACGCCACTTCCACCTACATTTGTGCTGCCATTCATAAGAAATTATAGCATGTGATGAATGGAACAATCACAGCATTCGACACTGATAACAGCATCGTATCACAGAATACTGCTGTGACCTATGCATTGAATCATTGTGTTGCCACAGGACAATTCAGCAGGCTTGAATGTAACCTTTTTTTTTCTTTGCATAACATGACCCTGTTTATACAGTGTATATGGAATCATATTCTGCACGTACTGAAAAGGGCAAAGGTTTAGAGTTTATCTAAAGGAAAAAGTGACCCCCTCCAAAAAGAGGTCAACAAGGTGCACCATATTTAAATAATTGTAAGGCTGTGGAAGAAAACAGCATGCTGATATCATTGTTTTACCAAATAACACGATATCCACAACGTGTTTTTGTCCCTGAAAAGACCTCTGATGAAAACAATGTGCTGCTAAACATGTCCACTGAGATATGAACCAAAACAAGATGTAAAAAAGCAGGTGTGGATGCAGGAAGACTGATGTGACTCATTGAGATGTTAATTAGACTTTGCAACAAGCACAAATATAAGCTCCGCAAGATGCAATCCACACGTCTTTGACGTGGTCGTGCACATGTTGATGTGCACAGTCCTGAGAAAGGCATGCAGGGGCTTGAGCCTGGTCTCATCTCTGAGCATCTAGGCTCGGCACAAGTCTCTTCCAGGCATAGTGTCTTCACGCCTCAACACAACCTTGCACCTGACAATTCCATATGCTCACCCTTCTTCCTCCAACCACTAGATTTCTATACCAAACTGTGACTCTTTTCTTTTTACTCCATACACAATCCCTTCCAGAAGTAACAAGGCTCTTCCTCTCCCTGTTCCGACAGTATGTCCTCTGTTTTTCACTCTCTGTCAATTGGTGAATTGATAGTGCACTTAACATTTCTGTATTGGTGGCCAGTTGACACGCCAAAACAAGAAAAGGCATCTTAACACCAGGGAGAAGTTAATTCTTCTGCAAGCAAAAAATGAATGCTTGAAACGTTTTGGGGAAATGGCAGGGAACAAGGCTGGGCACGTCGCCCTCTCTGCCAACACAATTGAGTAGAAGACACAAAATTGCAGAGGATGTGAGAGGCAATTGTTTGAGAGGCTTAGTGAGTCCCCGTGGCATGCCATTCAAGTGGATGAGTCCACAGATGCAGAAAAACAGGCGTCTATCAGGATGACTTCTGGGAGGGGGGGGATTCACTCTCTGATTTGTTGCTGCTGACTAAAACAGCATGACAGGAGATTTACAGGGGCCGTTGTTAAACACTGTCAATGTCCAGCAGAGTGATCTGGATGCTCTGTGTGGCTGTGCGAACAAATGGAAAGGAGAGCCCACTCTGTGTTGGTGAGATTCTTGCAACAGATTATTACTGGGACTGACTAGGTCAAACATATTTGGATAAGATGCAAAATGGATCTGCAATACAAGTAGTCTTTTCTAGATGTGGAGGTCAAACCATACGGAACTTGTCTCTGGCTCATTTCAGACTAGACAAAAAACCCACTAACACCCACTTACATCTAACATTTGTGCTCGGTGGGAAAGGGTCCTTGCAGCATTCAATCCCAGGTCAAATGACTCCGCAGTAGATTGTTCTCTGCGCACCAGTCTGCAAGATTGTTGGTTCCTTCCCAAAATGGATTCCCATCGTTGTTTATAACGCGGCTGATGATGGCGGTGTCAACCACATACATACAATAGAGTTCTCCTGAAGTCCAAGAGAGCAGTCACGGGTGTGTTGTGTCTATTGAGCACTCACACGGAGGAGATGTGACTGCCAGTCTGAACTGTCTGGGGTCTGCTTGTGAGGAAATCCAATATCTGGTTGCAGAGTGTTAAGTTTTCCACTAAGCTTCATGGGTGAGGTGAGGGTATTCATTGGTCAAGTCCTGTACAACGCAGGCAGTGGATAGCGAATGGTGTACACCAGCAATATACCCAGTGGTTTCACCTCTTGTTAGCTTATGAGGTTTGTGTCAATGATAAATTTTGCAGCTCGGCAAATTGCTGGATCTAATAAATATGCGCTAACCACATCCATGTGACAACTGCTAGGAGCTTCCTTGTTCTTGATGTATTTGGAGGCCATTTTAGACTTCATTTAGTCAACAGTAAAGAGATGATGTGCAATGAGAGGAGAGAGAAATTGAATACAAAGTACAGTGTTAAAACCCCGGCAACTTGGGTGCCAGCTTTTTGACCATTGTTATTAGCTCGGGCCAAGCCTGATGCCTGAGTGAAGGAGTGTTGAATAGTCCTGATGGCCTGCTAGCTTTTTCATGCTTTCTTTGATGACATGTTGTCTTGACATAGGCATCAACATCGTAACTCTTGGCTAAATCTAAGCCAGGCTCACGCTTTGCTGGATAGTTCAGAGAGTTGAGAGTTCACATCAAGCCACCATCTACTGTCCTATTTCTACTTCTCAGAAAGCTACATCTCCCACATCAGAGAGGGAATTCTTTTGAACTTTCAAAGCAAATCCGAAATCTTGGGGCAAAATGAGTTGAGCTGCGTTTCCTGCATATTGTACATGAACTACATGGGAGAAAGAAACTGCCAGTGCCTGTCAACTTTTTCTGCAGCATCACCTCCTCACACTGCCAGCGGGAGCTTGAGGGTTTTTTTTCCCCATCTGCAAGGGACCCGAGAGCAGGAGAAGAATGAACAGACTGCTGTGTGTCACCAGTTTGTCTCTGAATCATTATCTCTCACAACACAGCGTGTGGAAAAACTGCTGCAACAAAAATGATGGTTTATACACTTAATTAACATCCCATTCTGTCTGCTTCATGTGGGTTAAAGTGAGGTCAGGATACCACGAACTTGCCACAAGAGCGCTGATGACTCTGTTGTCTTTTCCCTTCCATAAACTTGTGAGGCTTTCAGTACTGCGCTCACATTAATACTGGCTTGATGCAGTTGCCATGAGAGTTCGATGGGGATATGACTAAACCTGGCATAACCTAGACCCCATTTTTTTCTTTATTCAAAATACTGGGAAATACTTAATTTTACAGGTCCAGAAATGTCATTATAGGTAAGTGGAAGTTATATGTAATGTATATGTGTAATTTCTTTTAATTTACCCCCAATGTAGCACAATAATTACTTTAAGATGTGTTGAAAATTACCCCACCATCATTCAATGATTAGCTCCTGCTGTCTTTCAACAAGCAGTTAATCAAATAGCTGGTAATTTCTTTCAATCATATCCCAGGAATCTTCAGCTGGTTTCTGCTTAGTGTCCTCTGATCATGGCATTTTTTAATACCCAACTAGTTTCTGTCTAACAGGAAGACTGTCTTTTCATTCACCTCTCTCCCTGCTCCCTTCATTCACCTGACATAGGCGTTTCTTCGTGTACTCCCTCTCAATTTAACCAACCAGATTCTGCACCACAATGTCAGCCATTCATCCCTCTGCTGTCAAACTCAAAAAAAGGCTCTCCTCTCTGCTGTCAGCTGTCGTTTCAGGCATTCGCGTGACCCTCCTCCGCCTTTTCAGCCAGTGGCAAAGTTCTACTTGTCAGAATCAACTCCCCCTGTGGTCAGATCTCCAGGATGCTCCTTCCTCCATCACCACCACCACCAGTGTCTAGCCTCCATCGGGGGGGTTTCCTGTTCTACACACAGCTTCATCACCTTCCCAGTGAGTCCAACCACCATAGACTCTCATTCTCTTTATACGCACAGCAATAAATCTTCATGTTCACGCAAAGAATCATGCATCTCTCCTGATTCAGATGAGTTAAATTACATGGGCTGCTGTGGGGGAGTTAGACAGAAATGAGTTGGAAGATAAGCTGCGGCAACTAACTTGCATCTAGTTTCCTGCTAAGGGGAAGTTGGACAGAAACTAGTTGGAAGTTAAGCTGCAACAGGTCAGTTAAATGTAGAGTCCTGCGGAGAAGTTAGACTGAAACTCACTGGGATATGATGCGATCAGCAGATGTTAGTCAGAAACTAGTTGGATGTTCAGCTTCAACAACTCACTTAACTTTAGTGACTGAGGAAACGTTCGAAGGAAACCAGTTGGAAATGAAGCCGCAAACACTCACTTCGTCTTAATAGCTTGCTGAGGAGAAGTTAGGCAGGAACTAGTCTGACGTTCCCTGGAAATGCATTAAAGAGATCCCCAGCTGTTTATTTATTAACTGCTTGCTGAAAAATAGCAGAGTAGTATTATTGAATAATAGTGGGGTAACTGTCAACACATTTTGAGATAATCAAGACTGTAATTGGGGGTTAATTGTATTTCATTTATTTCTGTTCTACTCTTCTGTCCCACTGCTAGTTTCGCATTCAACAACAATCAAAAAACCCTTTTTCTTCATGACTACCTTCGTCCCTTCTGCTCTGACTGCATGATTCAACAATGTGGGCAAGCATGCATGCGCGTAGATCTCAGTGTGTTTTCTCCTTCTCTGACCCTCGCTAACACGCATACGACACACGAACGAGATGAGCAGCATGCCAATTTTTTCCTGCTGCCGTGAGGGACGACGACCGTACAGTACAATCCAAACCTCATGTGAAATATTCATTCAAGCCCGTCTTTTCTGTCAGGCGTCGCGCCTGCACATGCAAACGACACACAGGCAAACGACTACACACAGATGTGTGCACACATCATGGCGGGGTTTGTTCAGCCACTGGGGGCCGAGGTTGTGATGAATGATTGCAGATAATACAGAGGGGGAGAAAAAAAAAAAAAAAAAAAAAACGTGGAACGCATCAAAGAGCTCCCTTCAAAAGGATTCTCGGGCCGGCGGCTCTCCTCTGTACAGCAGTAGGACAGCGAGTCGGTTACATCTTTAAAAAGTGAGACTCTGTGTGAGAATTTCTTCTTTTTTGACAAGATACTACCCTCTTCAACAAGTTCATTATTTCATTTCTTGCTCTGTCGGTTGCCCCTATTCTTTCCCCGTTCTTCCTTTTCTCTTCGTTTCTTAACTTCTTCTCACGTCTTGTCTCCTCATGTCTCCTCACTCACTACCTCCCTCATTACTCTACCGCTTTCTTTCTTATTTCTCCCTCCTTCAGCTTTATTTCACATAATCTCCACCTTTATCTGGACCATCATTTTCTACCACCTCCTTCCTTCATTTTCTCTGCCATCCTTGCCCCTTCTTCTTCTTCTTCTCCTCACCCGTCCACCTTGTCTTCACTCTTGATCTCCCCGACCTCTCATTATCTTTACTAATAACACTCCCAGTTGCATCCTCCCTATTTCTTCTGCACTTTTCTGGCCTTTCATGAACATACTCTGCATCTCTCCATCCCTCACCATTTTCCTCCTGGGTAAACAGCCAATCACAGCCTCTGGTAGAGTGCTGTCACGGACCCCCATGGCACGGAAAAAAGAACAAAGTGAACTACAACGGCTCCCAGAGGGAAAAACCTTGTCCGCCCGCCACCGGTGGTTCAGCAGCCCTGACACACAAGCAGGCACAAACTGGAAAAAGGCATTTGAAAAGATTTGCATACACACAAAAAAACAAAGTTGAATGTACTTGAGGGGGACTTCCAGGAGTTCAAGTAAAGTGCAGATGGAGATGTAAAAAAGAAATGAAAATCCATGAAATAAATTAAAAAAACTGATTTTGAAGATACGGCTCCAAATCTTTTTTTTGCAAAACCTCGTCCTCTCTGGCCGGCGATTATTCACAGATTAAAAAGCACTGGCAGGCATTTACCAAACACAGCAATGTCTTGCCAATACACACACACACACACACACACACACACACGCTGCGCTCACCCAGACACGCTTATCGTTTCCACAAATACCATTTCTGAGGCATTATCACACGTTTTTTTATTTTTATCTGCAACCTGTTTTAATTATGGGGGACACACTGACATCATTACAGAGATTGCTATAACACAAAAGATTGCTTTGTATTTTGCTTCGGTCAAAATCTTAGTATTTTAAAGGCACGCCCGACCATAACTGTGACTAATGGCTGTAATAAACTTGACTTGAGGTGATGGTATTAATTCAAATGTGTTTAATTTTCTCCATGGTGACTAGGATGCAGTTTGTCCCCGACAAATTCTACAGAATTCAAGCTACCCACCAGCTAATGGTTGTATAATCATTGGGTTGGTTAATCGCTCCAAATGCTATTTGATCTGTGCATATATCATGATGGGGCATCAAAAATATTTGTATGATTTACACAGATAAAAGAGCTGAATTTTGGTATTAAGTATTCTGACACATGACATATATTGAATACAAATACTGTTGCTGTCTTAAAAATATGTTATCAACAGATATTTTTATTTCATTTTAAAGGGATTGCTACCAGAAGCATTCCAGCTGTCAGGATCGAATGTTGGCACTTCTTGTTCGCATTCCTGCAAACCATAGATGTGTCACAGGTTGTCATTGGTACCCAACGTGGCATATGAGGTTCATGTATACTCATCATGAAGGGAATGGTGATGGCATTTCATGGATTTACACCAACTGAGCTCCCAGGGTGCCTGGTGGTGGCGCTATACAAGCCGACAAGGCCGCAATTTGAGTCACACGACTGGACATTTAGACGCCTGGGGACATTTCCCGGAATGGCACCAAGACGGGGCATTTCTTTAAGGAAACCTGCAGATGTCTCCAGCTATTTCTGTGGTGACAAAACCGGTTATTTTTCATGGAAGTTGGACCATCTCCATCTGTGATCATGGCGACCAAAACAAGTACTTTAAGCCAAACCATGATGTTTTCCTTACCCTGACCGAGGGGCCTGGTGCGTTAATCTGACCATGAACACAGCGAGACGTCAAGAGAGCAATCCCAACCTCAACAAACGGAAAGTAGCAAAATAAAGTCATTTTCGGTTGCAGAAATGAACTCAGCTGACATTTATTCTGGCTCCTGGGTTTTCAAATTCTTATAGACCTTATATCAAACGCTAATCTATATCAGTCACATTTCGTGTTTCCTTGTGTATTCAGCAAAATGCTCTGCTGTTGATGCCTGCATTTAAACAACATGCGTTTGACCAGTGGCCTTCTTGTACTTTAAACCAAGTGTACTACCTGTAATTAAAAGTCAGGGAAACTAATTCCATTCTGTTCCTCCTCCTGCAGCACGGATAACGCTGCAAGGATTAGCTCTGGTCTTAGTCGTGCCTCCCCACCTGCTGCGAGGTAAGCATAATGATTTCACTCACCGTAATCACTGTAGCATTTACTTGTATTGTGCGGGAGTGGTGTCTCCCGGGGAGGTTATGAATGGGAATGTAAAGCGGCCAGCCTAACACGGTGTTATCAAATTGCTCCTCCTGCCCTTTTTGCAAATTCGCACGCTTGCACACAAGCTTGCAGACTCCTAATCACGTTGGAGCAGCAGCGGGGGTCGGCAGAGTGAATGGTCTTGATAGATGTTGCCATCGTCCACAAAATCTGAGTTGGTCAAAAAGGAGGAGAGGATCCCTATCACTGTGTGGCTCTATCCATTATTGATTAGAGAGGGCAGGAGTGTGTGTGGTGGTGGGTGAGAGAGAAAGATGGACACCGAGAATGACTCAGAGCAGGTTTGGGAGAAGCAAAAGTGGGGCAGGGGGGAGTGAAAGTAATGAAGGGGGGCAACAGCATGAGAGGAGTGGACCAGAGAAAGCGAGGAGATTATAAGAGCGAGGAGGAGGAGGAGGGAACCACCAGATATGTGACATAGGGAGCAAAAGGGCCGGGAGACTCAAACATGCCGTGAGTCAAACTGAATAATGTTTCCAAAACACTATCCGTCTGCAGAATACAAATCGCTGCGCGGCCATATGCATTTCGTCTTTTCATACATTTCATATAATGCATTCAGCTCGTTTTTGTACGCCCACCACACAGGACGCTTACAAAAACACTGCCGATTCCCATGTGTGTCTGTGTGTGTGGGAGCACAAAAAAGAAGTGGTGCTATAGACAGAGGCGGACGGAGCTAACCAAAACCTGTAAAGCTAGACAGTCACCATGTTATAACTGATTTGCTTGGTCCGTTAATAAAAATGAAGTAATGGGTTGACAGGAAGTTACGTGCGGGACAGTTTCTTAGTCGTATTCTCCACAGAGGAGAATAAGGCCAGCAGAACACTGTTTTATGCAAGAAGAGTGGCCGGGTCTGTAACATATGAACATAGTCATTAAAGTCTATTATGTGTTGATGCGCTTTACAGCCTATTTAGTTTTGTTATCTCTGGACAGATCCAAGCAAGCTGCTCCTCCCTGCTCCTTGTCTTTATGCTGGCTGTTACCGCCTTGGCATACAAGGTTCAGCACAGCTTCGAAGGCTGCTACAGGTGGACAAATTTCAGCAGTTGTGAACGGTAATCAGACTGATGTCTCAATGTAATTGGGTAATTATTTGTCAATACTGCCATTTGACACATCAGCACACTGGGCGACTTCTTGCCTCGGGATGCATAATTCTCAGTGGCTCCCAATGGAGAAGGCTGAAAAAACATAGAATTATCTATTATTATATCATTCAGTGATCGGGCTGTACTAGGAAGCCATCTAATGATACAAATGAGAAGGTTTTCGGTGCTGCACACTCACATAAATGCTATTTTGGATGAAGCAATTGAAATCACAATTTATACAGCTGATTTTCTTTTTAACCCACTTACCAGATATGCAATCACACAAACTTTTTTACATAAAAAAAGTCCAAAAAGTAAAAAAGAAAAAGAAAAACTGTACCCAAATACCATGATTCATAAAGTTCCCACAGAGAAGTCTTGATCTATGAGTTGCTCTCGCATCGTCTGCGGTGACGCTTGTGAAGTAATAGGAGCTGACATATTCCCCTCTCTCAGCCAAGCTCTGGTTCAGTGATGCCTGTAAAATAACATCAAAATGCTTTGCAATGCCCTGAGGTGCTATGCACGGCTGTGAAGAGCCGCTCTGAAGAAATTATTGGTGTCAAGGCAAATCTGCGACGTATAATTTCCACTATTCTTTCTCTTTTTACACCTGTTTTTCACTTCCTGGAAACCTCCTGTCGTATACAGAATTTGTTATTTACACCAGTTGTTGTGTGTGTGTCATGTAGTGCATAATAAAGCCCCTCCCTGTGAGTGGGCTCCCTGAAACACTATATTATAATGAGTGTGCTGTGTAAAAAAATGATCACATAAAGTCAAACACATCACACCAAGAACCGTATTGTTTTGTATCCTCTCAGCACGTACTTACCCACTGCATATTATGCTCGGAAGTAAAGCGTAGTTGTAGCTTTTCTTGTTGCTAAGAGATCATTGAAAGGCTTTTCGGCTTTGTTTTTTATTGATTTCATTCCACAGCTAAGATAGCAACTGCTCATAAACAGAGGGAAAAAAACAAACTTGGGAATGTGAATGTGTTTTACCACATTCAACAGCTCAATTGAAATGGAGGGGGTGTCCTGCAGGTGCTGTGAAACCTTAGATTGTTTAATAAATAGTGGCATCACCCATTGATTTGTGGATTACCACTTAAAGTCTAAAGTTTGGCATTTGGCCAGTGCCATCTTGGAGCCTGAAGTGACCATATATGGATGAAAAGGTGGAGCTTGGTAGAATATCTTGTTTGGATCTGACTTAGAACCTGTGGTTGGCAAAGTTAACACGTCCTAAAACACATCAGGCTTTAACGTTTATTTTACTCTAAATAACTTGACATAACTTACAAAATGAACATCATGCTGTGTTGATGAAGACTTGAAACTAGTGATTGAAACCATAAACTAATTTATAAACTGTTTGGTGAGGTAAAAAATCAAATGAGAAGTGGGGTTGTTTTCTCATAAGCTTACATAAAATCAGACCTTTTGGCAACCAGTGAAGTCACCCCCTTTGCAGGCTTGTGGCCCTTCTTTTTAAGGCTTTTCAGCACTTCCCATCGCTATTTCAGAACCAGCAGCTTCAAAGAACTTAATATATTTTCTCTGTATAAAATCAAGCTAATAGCTCAAGTCAGGTGTCATAGCTACCACACAGCATCTGGTCAGGTGAGATTTAACCAGTCCCTGCCTTGACACCGCTTCCCTTCAGGACACTGAACTGTCTCGTACCTGAAAAACCCAAGTGCACCACCTTTCAATAAATCCTCCTCTATCTGTCTGTCCCTCTTTTTAAACTAGCTTCATCCTTCATTTACACAAATGGATGCTAGCCATTGTTGCAAACTGTGACAAAATATAAATGAAAATCACAAGGTTGTAATAAATAATCAACAGCAGCGAGTTAAAAAATGTACGTTCATGCAAAATAGATAAATATGCTTAAAGATTTACTTGCTCTACTTGAGCTGAAGGCAGATATGGACTGTGTTCTGCTGATATGTGTGTGTTATTTTGGTATTTTTCACCCAGCAGGGCACAGACCTCCCCTTCACAGCTTGATTCATTAACTTTTTGGTATATTTCTCAGCCAACTTTGCGAGCATATTTTCAGATTTTTTTAAGCAGTGGGGTAAAATAAGTGCTCTAATCCTCTGTGTGTCCTGACCGAAAATATTTGCATATCCTCCGTGCAACCATATTTTCTTGTTGCAGCTTGTATAACAAACCGGGAGTGTGTTCATGCTTTAGAGTTTCTCATCTCCCTATTGCCAAGGTGGTATTTAACAATTTGTGTCTCTACTTAATGTAATGCCCCTTCCATTGGGTACCCTCACTCAGAAACAGAGACTTCAGCCTGCCCCTGCAGACCTTTATGCTTTACCGCCCGTGCATGCGAATACAAACATGCATACAGTATGCGCGCACACACACACACGGACACACACCCATTGTGTCCTCGTATGTGCACGCTCACACACACTCGCCAAGTCAATGACACACCCAGCGGGCATGGCGTGACATGACCAATCTCTGGCACGGCAGTAAGATGCCTTTTGGCACTTTCTGAATGGAACCCCTGAAAAGGAAAGTGGAGGAGAGCCATTTCAGCCATTAGACGAAAAATGCCTTGACATGGCAGGGGCAGAGGAAGGGGCTCGTACGTATAAAATTGTGGCCCCACAATAGGCAATCCTTCAGGGGCATCCATTTTTCAGAATCAGGCGCCATTACGATAATGGGTCAGGGCTTTTAAAGGTAAAACCTATCTGACGGCTAAAATGTTTCTGGTATTTCCTTTCTCTTTTTGACCCATTCTCCGACCTTGTTGGCGACGAGTAGGAGGACAAAAGTGGTTTAACATGCAGGTGAACATGGAGACAGTGACAATACATCTGTCTATGTGGTTTCTAATAGATATGTGCGCACTTTCCGGCTCATCTCATAAAAAATGCAATGAGGCATCCATCTACACAAAGGAATAAAAGCAGGCGGATATTTCATTTCAATGTTAGGGGGAGCACTGTTGTATTAAAGGTATATAGGTGAAACACTGATGTTTACTATTAAGCTACTCTGGATTACTGCAAGGTGAATAACTTCAGGGTTATACCAGCCAAGTAATAATATTGTGGCACACAAGATTCATCCATGAGGTGATAGCCCAAACAAAACAGGGCCCTTATCTTTAAAACTTACAAATGCATTGTTTTGCATATAAAATAAGCACAATTGTTTTGAGTGCCAAAGGTGGAGTTTGTAGGCCAAAGTTGGCCCATGAGGTTTGGCCTGCAACACGTTGCGAGTAAAAAAAGTTTGAAATGCATTTTATGCAACTTGATTTGATTTGATTTGCTTGATCTTGATGTTTGGCTGCATTTGCAAAGTCGTTCACTCACTAGATGTTGATCATAAGCCAAGTGAGCCCATTTCAATCTAATAACATGTTATGGCCAGATGTTACTGTCGCTGGTTCAGGTCATGTTAACTCAGTGTGCTGTTACTGTTCTGTTTTTCGACTTTTAATCTGAAAAGTTGTTACAGAAACCTGCAACGTTTTGTACTCACCAATGATGGGGCTAAAAAAATGCGCTGAATCGCACCAAATTACTACATAGTGTTGCTTAAAGGGAATGTGGCACCTCAGTATCATTTTGCATTTTACAATACAATACAATACAATGAAATAAAATACAAAGGTGTTTGTTTTTCACCCGTGGCTCAATTTTAAGCTTCACCTCAGGTCGTCCAAGTGAAGGAATTTGGGCATCGCTGGTGTAGCGTTTCGAGAGAGAAACTGTGTTTATCCCAGAAAGGAAGGTCGAGACCTCCCTGCCCATGCACCCGTAATTAACACCTACCAGCAGGTTGAACCAACGGCCATCACAGGCCTGTGGGCTAAATGAGCACAACGATAATTTAAATGTAGCTGCTGGGCTTCGTGGAGGCAAAGTTTGTACGTTTTTCCAGAGAGAGGAACTTGTAAAGGCAAAATCCACTGCCTGCTCTCCTTTTCAACTTAGACTTTGAGCAACCAAGGTGCATAACAGAGAGGGGAGACCACCGAGCCCAACTGATTGCTGTGAAATACAAAGAGACACTGGACTTTTATCAGTAGCTCTTCCTCTCTCTCTTTGGTCTGCAGCTTAAAAAGCTTTGGCGCTCCCTTAAACTTCTTAAGAACTTTAAGATCAGTAGCTCCGAATATCACAAGAAGGTCACCGTATAATGTTCCTCTGGCATATCGGAAAATGCACATGCACAAAAGCACCCATTTAAATTTAATTATTTACTACACTGATTGCCCTCGCTATCGGCTTTAATAAGCGGCTCGGCATTAGCCTCAGAGGCTTTTATGACCGTCTTAACAGTCTTGTCCCATTATGTTGACTTTCATGCCAATTTACATGAAAAGCCGAAACATTAAACCTCTCCTTTGTTGCAGGGAGAACACGGACGGTAATTGAGAGAAATTCAATCTGCGAGTTATAACAGATTAGCCATCTCCTGAGATAAACATGTACAGAGGGAATAATGATCAATGGAGGAGTGTGTGAAGTGAAAAAAGTCTGAAAACAGCAGGTAAGGTTATTCCTGATTCCTGTCATTCCAATTGTTTTTTTGTGAATTAAAAATGGGGATTCAGATAACATGATGCTGTTGACGGATTACTTTACAAATAAGACAAAGGCAGGTGTGTATAAGAGATGGTGCTCTAAATGTGATGTATTCCCTTCATAAAAAGTTCAAAAGCTCAAATACAGGTCCTGATGAGAGCGTTAAAAACCTCATTAACATAAAGAACCTTGATTATCTTGCCAGTGGAAGAAGAATCTGGTCTTAGTCCAGTTTTGTTCACACAACGTGTCTGAATAGCCCATAATTATTCTCAATTGGTTGCACTGAATTGACAACAAAAGGTCTATTTGCTTCTCTGATAATATTCTATAAATGATGCCCATCGTGCTTTTACTCCCATGTCTCAGTCATTGGCAGCCACGATAGCAGCTAATCTTCAAATAGTGCAGCATGCGCTATCAGGATCCGAGCCACAAACGGAGAGAATTGTTTTACGCTCTGGAGGGCTGCACCCTGCTCCAGACCTGCATGGGGATTTTTGTGTTATTCACTTTTTCAGGAATCTTGGCCATGTGAGCTGATTCTGGCACCAACCAAATGTCTGCCTTTTGAATCCTGCCGCAAAGGCACCAAATGAGTAACAGGGATGTCTCCGCCAAGATGGCAATCTGCTCAATATGGTCATATATCCTTGTCGAAGCTCCCTCCAGCAGAGGAGCCTTTTTCTTACTTTCTTGTCACATTTTTTGACAATCAATCAATGCTGAACTTCAGAAGTTGCCTTTTTACTAAATGCTTTACTGAGTGTTTATGGTGCTTTGAAGCAAATCAGTCACAAATCCCACTATGCAGTGAATCAATAACCCGTCCTGTTGGCAAAACTAAAAAGAGACCACATTTTTTTTGGACAGGCTACCCGCGAATCAAAAAATACAGAAGTTCCTGCTTGTGACAGCCCAGATTGACAACATCAATGGTGTCCTCTTTGGCCGAGCTGTGACGTTAGCCAGCTTAGTAGCTAGTTAGCTGGTCTCTTGTCCATAGTAGATGTACAGTATATGCACGCTCTCCTCTACACCATAAAACGGTTGGGGTGTGTGGTTCAGTAGAAAGACAATAGTTCCAACAACTCTGGGGCAGTGGTGGACTCGTGATGTTTAAAAAAATTACAATTTGTATGGTGTATGTATGCTGAGGGCACTGGACTGGTTCCCTACAGTACACTTTACCACGTCTTGTCCACTAGAAGGGCATCCTAGATGGCACTTCATCATGTTTCATCGACCATATGGGCATCCAAGAGGGCACTTTCACAGCGATTTCTCAAACATGGGGGCACCGAGTGCGCTCCCCTTGTATTTGCGTTTGAGGTTAGCTGGCCCTTTAACTGTCTCCTCCCATGGTTGCCAGATTCATCTGTTCCAGACAGCAAAATGTTCTGCAGACTCCAATTTCACAAAATAAAAGTAAGCAGTCAGTGACAGAAAACATGGCAGAGATACAAAGAAGCAACTGAAAAACACAAATCATGCACTTGCATATGACTCGATTTTTGTATTTGCATTTACTCAGACTTCATTTTCTCTCTCAGCCTCCACTTCTCCCCCTTCTCCTCTGTGCACTTTCTAAATTTCTGGCTTATTTAATCAATTTTCTCCCTTACAATAGACTTCCTATCACCAAGACAAGTTGGTTTAATATTCCACCTCATTCCAGCACATGCAGCAGACGCATTTAAGTCACTCACTCACTTTCTCATCCGGCTCAGTTGTGTTTGCCAACTTGACGTCTTTTTCATTTGCTTATTCATTACAGGGCGAGATGGGGTGGGAAGCAGTTTTATTCATCGTAAGTGTAAATCTTTTCCACTTTCTGGTGTTCTCCAATGTACACTGCTGAAATCTAAACCTGGAGTTGTTGTTAAAGGCCAATGCTGACATTTTTTAAGTCAAGCAGCAGTTTTGTGTTCCTATTTAACATCTTTGAATTGAACTGTATCTGTGGCCAAAAGAATCTTGGGTTTCAACAAGAATGTTATAGTCAGTTGAGCTGGAAATCCTTTGAAGCACCATGCAGAACGTGGATTAACAGTCCCTGATGAAAATGGAAGCTACTGAATTTCTCATCGGTTAAAGTGCTCTCACAGACTTGACCACTGCGGATGTTTTGCACGTATCTGGCCATGAGCACTTTACAGGTAGTTTACTAAACATTTAAATGTACACATATAAATCATTTAATGGGGAAAATGTGGAGGATTTAAGATACAACCTTGAAAAAAAACATCTAGCCTGTATTTAGTTAAAATCTGGTTAAAATTTAACACACGACGTTTAGGGAGGTTTAGGGAAAAGTCACACCGAGTAAAAGACGCAAATAAACAGAAAAGAATAAAGTAAAATATAGCAGTAGTATAAAATATAGGGGTATAGTGAAGTAAAGTCTCACGATTAAACACCCCCGACCCCCAATCACCTACAGCACAGCAGTGTCTTGAGGAAAATGCTAATGCTATAATGCTAATATGCTCACATTGAGAGACGAAATGTCTTTAAGAAACCCAAGCATGTCCAGTTGCCTTCATACAGCTCTGATATACCATGACCTAGATGACTGAGACCCTTCACCAACATTAGCACACTAATAAGGCTAAGATGTGTAGCATATTGTATTTACCATGATAACATTCTTAATTTAGCTATGCTAGCATGCTTATCTGTGCTAATTGGCATTAAACAGAATGAATAAAGTAATGACATTAATTTTGAAGGTATTTGGCTATAAACCGAACATAGAGGAGCATATAATTGGACTGATTTGAGCGGATGATGGTGCAAAATGAGATCACCAACGCTATTACAATTTATCCTGAAAGGGAAATAAAACCAGTCCGTCAAGTACGTGTTTAATTATTTCACTTGATGAGAGGAAGTTGATCAGCAGGGGGCACTAGAGAAAAGGTAAGAGGATCACCAAAGTCATTAGGCTTCATCCTCTGGGGACTATGAATGTCTCTCCAAATTTGTATTACAATCAGTTCTATAGCTGTTGGGATCATTACTGCCCAATCAATAACTGAAACACAATATGAGTGTGATTGTTTGGGGATTGGTAATTACACACAATTGTCAAGTGTTTGCATCTGAACAAGGCACATACATAGAACAGCAACCTGTACAGAACTGGTACTGACATTTCATTCAACCGACAGACCGACCAACATTTTCACCAACAGGGCCATAGCACTAACATGGCTAGAATTACAAGAAAACAATGTGCTAAAATGTAATAAAAGCCCAGCCTAACCCAATCTGCTTTGAGGTATTTCTACAAAAAACCTGAGATACAATTTGACCCAATCTTACACACATCCCTGTCTAATTTTTCGTGTCTGTATTTCTGTTCTGTCTCTCCTTCCCTTCTCCACTCCTCTGCGGTTCAATTCTTCAAGACCTTAAGGAGAAAGCTCAGGTCAGCAGGAGTAACAGCAAAGTCACCCGTTGTTCGGAGACAAAGGGACTTGACAAATCACTGTCAAAACCTTGTGTGTATTGCACTCCCGCGCACAATAGAGGACAAGATTGTGTGTCAGCTTCGTTTCCACTGTCAAGGCTCTCTGGCAAAGCGCAGCCTGAAAAGCAATTACGTTCATCAGGGAGACGTGCGCATGGTTTGAAATTAATTCCTATTGTCGAGCAAATGGCGGGGAAGAGGATTTTTTTTCTCCCCTGACGGATTGACTCACTGAGACACAGAGCTCGTTGACGCACTTGTCAAGAGAGCAGTCATATTTTAAGGAAGTTCCTCACCATCTCTGTCCTTCATTCTTACTATCGCAGCCCTTCCACCGAGATTTAATAGTATATCAAGTTGCATTTAAACTCGGTCAGTGGGATCTTTTCCTCGGTTTTCTTTATTTCGATGCGTCTCACATTGAAGCTTGATTTCAGGGGATGATTTTAGTAATAACTCCCAACTCAAATATCGCAGTTTGTTCAATGTTCTTATGCTTCAATTTATGAAGCTCTACTTATCCCTATATTATTACTTTTGGACTGTTTTGAACATTGTCAAACAGTCCCAGTTCAGTTGAGTTTAGGCACCAAAACTACTTGGTATAGTTTAGGAAAAGATCATACTTTGGGTTAAAATGACAATGTTAAGTCTCATAATGGGTAAGTTACCTAAGTATGTTGCTCACTTAATGGAAGTAATGGTTGTCCCCTCTGTAAGTAACTAACTTACATAACTTAACAAATCACTCGTGACCCCTCACAGGAGCCTCCACCTCCGGTAGAGTCCCGTATATGACTCATACTTACTATAATTGCTTTCTCGTATTGTGGTTCATCCTGTTTCGGACTCATGAAAACATCATCAGTGTCAGCGAGAATGTACATACTCATAAAAACTGCATTAATGCTCGTAGAGATCAGCACCACGCCAAGATGGCAAGAGGATTAGCTGGGAATTTCTTATGTAACAGGCCAAAACCACCGACCAACCCACAGCGTTTGTCTTTGGCAACCCAAGAATGAGACTCAATAATTGACTATCTTTCTGCCATACTTGCAACCATTTGATACACATGAGCTCGGGCACACAAGGGAGTGTAATGTGATGTAAAGCCTTCACCACACACCACACAGCTGAGCCTCTTTTAGAAATCTAGAAAGAAATATGCATAAGACATTGGCTCTCATCCTGGGTATCTGGACCTGAAGGGGACCTGACTTAATTTCCAGTGGTTGTGAGAAAAAATAATAACCTTTTTTACACTGATCGCATGTACTAGTGATACAATTTGCCTTAAAATAAATCATATTGAGTATATTTATGAGAGTGTGCATGCAGTTCTGGTGACACAACAACTCAATGACACATTCACAATGTTGTGAGTTAAAAGTGTTTTTCATTCGGTACTCAGGACTGGCTGCCATTTCAATTTGTGTGTTTATGCCACTTGACATCTTCCACGGAACGCCACTTCTCACCGACAGAGACAAATAATTTCTTCTGCGCACATCTTGCAAATCAGCCAAACATTGTTAATTTTTTCAAACTCAATGGCGGATTTTCATGAAAGAGGCCCAATTTGTTTTTCAGTGAATTCTAAAGGCTGTAAATACTACCTGAAGGAGTCATGAGATTTTTTTTTTTTTTCAAAGGCGCATTTCAAAGGTGTAAATACAATCCAGCTAAATCAAATTTGCACAAAAGATGGATGTGAGCTGGAGCCGAGTGTTAATGCCTGATGCTGAATGGGGCCTCTTAAAGCACCTGGTCCTCCTGCACTGCTCCCTCTTCACAGCTTAGCTTGCCAGCTAATATTTATACAGCCACATGCTTCAACAGATGTTAACCACATGTAGCAAGCTATAATCAGAGGCTAAGCGTGCTACCGTGTAGCGAGCTATAAACCAGGAGGAGATCTTCTGTCTTCTCCCTCCCTCTGCCTTCACCTCGTTTTCATCTTCTTTCAGGGAGCGCTAAGCCTCATATAGACAGCTATAAAACAGGGCCGTCTAAGTAACACGCATGTTTAAGTACATCTTTGGGGCCAGAAATCCTTCCAACGCGTAATCTTTTATCCCGCCTTTCTCTACCTTTTATCCTCTCCCCGGTTATCCTCGTCCTCTCCTCCACATGCCTCCCTCGCCTTCCCTCCCTCTCCTCATCCAGAAATGATGGTTTCCCTTTCCCTCAGCTTCTTTTCACAAGATTTAGGGTAGCTGTCTTCCGCCGAGCCATATGCCACGGGCTAACAGCACGCAGGCAAGCACAGTAGCCATCAACAGCTGTGAGTCAACTCAGCAGCTGCTTCTATAGGTGTTACCAGCAGACTCATCACCCTTACACCTCGTAATCTTGTCAACATGTGACCTCGGAGTCGTGTAGATAATCTGCCCCTCAGCAACAGATGCCCCGTTATGATACCAGAAAAGAATAAGACACGGGATTACACCGTTAGCACTTGCTCCTCTGTTAGTCACATGAAGGTTTAGGGTGAGGGGGCGTTAAGGAAAAAGAACATCAGCACAGGGATACGCTTATGTAGTGTGGTGACATGCATACAACTGGTACAGAAAACAGTACCACAGCCCTCCCCAACCTGGTGGTATGCTATCTGCGTGGCAACAAAATGGACAGCACAAAAGAAATAGAAAAAGAGGGAGCACAGTAAAAGGAGGAAAGTGGCTAAATATTGTAAAAATATGAATACAGCATCTTCACTGGAAAGGGAAGTTCACCCAAAAAAATTACAATTCAGTCATTATCCTTCTCATCTGCATGCCGATGAAAATGTTGGGGGACGTTTAGAAGTCCACGGAGCATTTCTAGTGAGCATTCTCCTAAACTACTAAGGTAGATGAAGACCTGACCTAAAAGGGAAAACACAAAATGTCTCTAACAGCTCGTCCGATGTAATACCAAGTCTCTTGAAGACTTGAAGACAATATTTACAACCTTTCGTTAAGCTGAAAGCTTCATTTTAGCTTCTAAGCTAAACGCATACCCAGTCTGAAGTGGGTGCTTGGGTCCTCTACAACACTTTTTTTCCCCAGTTGTCCCCATCTGCATCAGTTATTAGGAGAATGTTGCAATGCTATTTTGCTGTAAACCTCCAGAAATGTTTTGTGGACTCCAGAACTTCACCCGACTTACAGCGACACGGGGGTGAAGTAGATAAAGACTGAATTTTCATTTTGGGGTGAACTGTTTTTTTAAAAACAGGACAAAACATGCTAGTGAGGCCGCCGTGAGAGTGTCGCATCACAGCTACCTTTTCTGAGATGATTCTATGTTTTGAAAATCTTAATCATGCCTGGAAGATTGAGACCTGCATAGTACCGTCTGTAAGGTGAGAGCAGCTCCAGGTGCTCGGCACCACCAGAACTTCATGGTGACAAACAAAAGTCCAGTCGGAGCCCTGAGAGAATGCCAGCTGCTTACTCCTGTTGCCAATTATGGAAGCAACTAACTCTTGGCTGTTTTTAACTTTTTTCGGATGTTGCTTTAAGTACAAAATATGTTAATGAAAAAAACATTTTAACAACGCCCTGATAGTAAGCACGCACACACGCACGTGAATGGAGTGCGTGTACTGACACTATTTTCCCCATGTGAATTACCATCCCGATCCGCCCCTGCATGTAGCTACAGTACAAACTTCGGAGAGCCGCAACAATACGGTCCTATCTGTTTCTCTGCATGCAAATAAGGCTCTTAACATTCCTTATTCACGAACATCTCCACCCGAATATATAAAGAGGGAGAGATCAAGAGGTGCTCTAACCTGTGTGCTGTTAACAGATGGTGTTTTGAAAAGACTCTGCACTGAGAAAAATAGCAGAGAGCGCCGTGGATAAAACTATATTCAGAACCAGAAAAACGGTGAAATCTTGATCTGTGAGCTAAACACCTGTTGCACACAAGCCAACAGTTGTGCTGCTTGTGTAAAAATAACTTATATGGTTAGTTCTTACATTACAATCCCATGTTCCCAAACAATACCTCGTTGAACAAAGGAAATATTGGCAGTGTGGAGGGACATTCTTGAACAGAACCGATTACGTGATTGTATGTTGTGGGACGGTTATATGAGCAAAGAAATCATGAATCCACAAAGTTTAAGCTGTCTTAACTATTCTCCGTGAGAGAGAGAAAAATAAAACTTGTTGGGTGTGAAAGCAGTTTGGATGTGACTTGTACCCTGTTAGTAAGGGTTCACAGTGTGACAGGATGCACTTAAACACAATCTGACAGTCACATACCATCATATTCACCCGATCTTATCTTACTCAGTCTGACTCGCTGGGTCTCGACTATGGCCATAAACCTGACATTGGGTGCCTATAATTATAGCTACCTGCCCGTTACTGTTTCCAAATCCCTATCGCTCTGGAAATCCAAAGCAACCACCTCTAAGCTAGCAACCTGCACGCTGAAAATAAAAAGCTAACCTAACCCAAACCTGGTCGCTAATGAACCTATACAATAGTAGTCCAGTTGCGGAGTGCGATACTCAAGCCAGTCAGCTCCGTCAGTGTGACTGTATTACAGGCTGAGCTGAATTCAACAAACAGCATTCTGACGAAGCTGTTTATACTCTCAAGTCGTGTGAAGACTGAGTGGAGGGCGGTGGATATGGCATCCTCTGTGGATCTATTGGCCGGGTCAGGGCTCGCAAGGATGTTACTGTTGATGTGCTCGGGAACCAGTTTCTCAAAATGTCATTTTGGCAAAGGACTTGTTGCTTTCACTTGAAGAATCCCCAGTTGGTACATTACATGTGTGTGTTATTGACTGGGGTTAATGGGAATCCATGAGGTTTAAAACTAACAGGTGTAAAGCTTGAGTTAAATCTGCTAAATCGATGGTCTGTAGCAACACAGTTTAGTCCTCTATATCTTTTTTCCAATATATTTCTGTGGTATTGGACTGGTATTTTGTGTTCTTTTTCTACTGCAGCTTGTTTATAGTATGTAACAATGTCAGCTCTGTTTTCAACACTTGGCTTCACTGAGAACTCCCAATTTATCTTTTTTAATTCTGCATCAGTAATCAGACTCACGAAACTGGGAAAAGTGCCCACACCGGCGGCAGCCAGCTGTATCTTCAACAGGCATGCAAACATCTGTAAGAACCAGGATGCGTATCACTGGTGAGTCTATTTAAGGTAATAGCATCCCCTGGCACAGGCCATCTGACAGAGCTAATTACGATAAAGTCTCGGCTGGGAGGTTTTGCACGCTGCCTGAGAAACCTTAAACACAGAGAAACCGGCTGTTTTTCACAGTTTCTTTTCTTGCTTTGTCTTCACTCTCAAATCACTCTTCCATACCTCAAGCACTCTCAACTCCCAAATGGAGGCCTTCCTCATTAAGGG
Source organism: Acanthopagrus latus (assembly GCF_904848185.1). Taxonomy (NCBI): domain Eukaryota; kingdom Metazoa; phylum Chordata; class Actinopteri; order Spariformes; family Sparidae; genus Acanthopagrus; species Acanthopagrus latus. The sequence continues at coordinate 11,404,607 of NC_051052.1, read as the reverse complement.
GATGGAAGCATTTCAGATTTCTCTTCCTCCTCCTCCTCCTCCTCCTCCTCCCTTCTCCTCCTCCTCCTCCTCCTCCTCCCTTCTCCTCCTCACCTCCTCCTCCGCACGACACTGTAGGAGGCTTGATTGACGGATGAGACATTTCTGTCGCTGGCGTCCCTCCCAGGTGTCCCATCTTCTCACTGGGGGGATGTTTATACATAGGCGCGCAGACACATGCTCGGAAAGACTGACAGAAACAATTGTGCGCATGTTCTCACAAATAGAAACGAGCGGAGGGGTACACAACCACACACACGGCCACGGGTCTATTGATGCATTCACTTGTCCCAAGACGACCCACGAGAAATGGGAATTGTGAAATTACGGGACACTAAACGTAAAAATAAGCAGTGGGTTTATGATGTTGGTGGATATGATTGTCTCTTTCACGGTTACAGGTAACCAGAACAATACATGTCCTCATGCTCTGTCTAATTTAGTTCCTGTTTTTGTGAACATGCCTACATTTCTGACTATGTGATGTTCTGGAGCTCCCAGTGTTCAGGAATAGACTGACGTACAATATCTGCAAATACTTCTGTCTTTGTGTACACAACTGTATGTGTGCGACCGTGTGTGTGTGTGTTGGTGCGAGTGTGTGTGTGTGTGTGACCGTGATGGTGGAGTGTGTGTGTTAAATAGCGAGGAGAAAGTTTGCATTCACTGCGGGGGAACCTGGAGACATTTTTTTGTTTGTTCCCTCACTTCCAATAATTCAGATGATAGTGCACACTGCCACACTGCCACACACACACACACACACACACACAGTTTTGTACTAAATATAAAGCTGAATTGAAAATGAGAAAATACAAACTAAGAATCGTCATTCTCTGGGAAAACTATTTTTTGATTCTCCAGTGCCGGTAAATCCTATTAGCAATGAGATAGAGAGAAACAAAACAAAGCAAAACTAAACTAAATGAGAGCTGCTTCCCCTTCAGCCAAAGTGAGTAAGAATTATGTTTGAATAAATGAATAAATTCAATATAAAAACAATCTTCCTCTAAACTCCAAATGACATGGTTATCTGCTCATGGTTCAGGACACTGAGGACAGTTATACAGTAAATCTCCAAGGAAAAATATAATTCTATTATAGCATCTGAAGAGTAAAATAATTTAAACTTTTGTTGCTTGAACCAGACTTTTTTTGCTTCACTGTAGAAAAGAACAAGTTGGAAAAGGCCTTCCTCAGGGAGTGTTTTTACCGTCACTCAGGACCTCAAATGAACAGCAGCTGAAGTTCATCCCTCCAAAGTCAATGATTGTTCTACAGCACTGTCATGGAGTCCATCCTCTCCTCCTCCATCACCATCTGGCATGTCCTGCCACGGCTACAGACAAGGGCGGATGTCAGCCCTGCTGAGAAGGTTATTGGCTGCAATCTGCCGTCCCATCAGGACCTGTATACCTCCAGGGCCCAGAGGCCAGCAGGTAAGATTATTGGCTGAACCCTCCCCAACCCATACGGAAACCTTTTCCATGTATGCCATGTTAAATTTACACATAGTCCATATTACGCTCACATTTGAAGCCGCCACTCATCACATCACTGTAGTTCTGTACGTCTGAACTACAGATCTCTATCCGTCTATATGTACATTGCAGATCTTCTCGGACTAACTACCGCATTGATATTCAAAATCAATGGCATTTCTTTATTAACCTTTTCAGTTCTTCTTTATGGATCATCAACTCATGACATGAGAGGTTTTTTTTTTGCCTGGGATATGCAGCTTTACCCCCATCTTTTCCCTTCAGTATCATGTCATGAATGTAGCCATGAACTCTTACAGCAGTCTCTTCACACCAACTCACCTGGAAACATTAAAAAGTCAGCCGGAGACAACCATTAACTGAGGTAACACTAACTTAATTAGCTGGAGACTTACAGCAGACACACATCTGCTATTTGCAAAGTCTGGGGGTAGTCAGCTAGAAATGAGAAGCCTGCTCCTGTCTCCCTCTGTGTTAAATTGATGAACAAAACGTTATTCATATTGCACCTTTCATACACAGAATGCAGCTCAGCAACAAAAAACCCCAAAACATGGGTTTAAACCATGCACAAGGACAAAAAGGAGAAAATTAGTGTTGCTGGAATTAAAAAGGAATTAAGCCTTTAAATCTCTTTAGATTAAAACAGACAGTTGTTTATTATAGGCTGTGCTATAAAAATGTTTTAGGTTGTAGCTAAACAACTGTCCACTAAGTCAGCAAGTCTAACATTTATAGACACAATTCACATTATGGGGGTGTTCAGGCTACAAGCCTGAGGGTTTTTGTGGTGACTTTGGGAGTAGCTAAAAAGCAGCTATGGGGGATCTTATACATTTGTTATTAACAGTTACAGTAAACAGTGCCCAACATATGCGACTTCTTTGACAGCCGCTGCAAGTCCCCAGACTGCCTTAAAAAATCGTTTCATTTGTGCAAGTTCTTAACCGACTGGGAGTTCTTGTTAATTCGGCAAACACTATCCATGAAGATATTTCTTTTTTTGTGTAAAATAGCACTGGACTGTTTGTTCACTTGGTGTACGTGTTGACATGATAGCAAGTGGTCACTCGAAACCCATACTTAATGCCAGGTGTGAACTTCACAGGCATAAAGATGTCCAGTTGGGATCGAATCACTGAGGCGAGGTGTTAAAAACAGGTCTGAATTGCTTCTTCTTCTGAGTGTATTTCTTGCCCAGTGTGTGTGTGCCATGCAAACACAAAGACTTGGCAGATAAGACAACTATCACACCATCGATAATAAGCATGAGACTGAATTGCCTTCAAATTGCCCTCAAAGCTAAAATGTAATTCTGTTTAATTTCCATCAACTTTTTTGATGAAAGTTACTTGAGCATAACTTTCTGAACTTAATTTTGTTTTCTGGCATCAGACTGTGGCTCGATCAGCCCCGGCCCGTCTGTCATTTCATTAAATTGATTAGATACGTGAACTGCTGAGGATAGACTAGGAGATGTCATCACTCATTTCATTTTACAGTTCTGAGTGTCATAAAAATGTAATGTCAATCAACCTCAAAGGAGGCTACTGCTCGCTGAGACTTGCCAGCAGGAGCCTGAATAAATAACTCAAATTCTGTGGTAGCATTAAGTATTTCAGTCCTAGTTCAGCTGTCAGCGCGATGAGATGCTTGATAAACACGACCCAGATCAGAACCCTCTGACAGCCAATCGGGCTGCTGCTGCTGCTCCAACGCCTCGATTCTCCATCCACACAGACGCACAACAGTGAACCATCTGTTTTGTTTTGTTTTTTTCCCTGCGACACAAAACGTACACACCCACACATTTAAACACCGATATTTCAAGTGGGAATAGGTGTGATTTTCGCAAAGAGAGCAGTTCTTCTTCAGCCACCCACTGTTTTCTGTCTCATTGGCCACTCCGTCTGAGATTGGTAATTGAATTAGTGGGCCGGAGACAACATGGATTATTGCCCCTGTTGGAAAGCGTGTCCTGTACCCTGCCCACATTTACAGCGAGTAAATATTATCCGAACGTCCAAACAAAAACAAGATATTAGGAGTGGAAAAAAAAAAACATGTCATGAAAGAGAAAAACACAGGACTAGGTTTTTGTTTTGTTTCCTCTATTAGCCTGATGTCCATTGCAGCTATCACAGAGAGGCTGAAAGGTCATTAGGTGCTCTTTTCGCTAACAAGGTCCCACAGGAACAAAGCCTAATCAGGTCACCTTTAAAAAGCCCATAATTTAAAACTAATGTCAATGGAAGGAAAGGCCACACTTTCTTTCCCTTCTGCCCAGCAATGGCCCGAATGAGAGCTGACCTAGGATCAGTTACACAAGTGTGCATGACTCACTGCAAAATTAAGATTCATTTCATTATCTGATTCACAAAAACCTGATGCTCTTTGATCGTCTATTTTTAATACCGTGCATCACACTAAGATTGGTGTTACGCACGTTTGAGTTCAGCAACCCTGAGCTTAAAATATGAGTTTGCCAAAAAGGAAAATTCAGCTATTGTAAACTCCCCCCAGTGTTGAAGGAAAATTGAGCTTTGTAGTCTTCACAGCAAAACAGCATTGCAGCGTTCTCCTAGACAGTTGAAGTAGATGGGGATTTGTTTTAAATGTTATAAAAAAAAAAACAAAAAAAAAACAGCTTGTCTAGCGTACTTCAAGTCTTTGAAAACCTGGGGACCCCAAATTGATTTAAAAAGACATTGTTTACTTGCTTTTTCAAGTCCCCACCTACTTCAGCAAAACTTCACCCAACTCTCGATCCATATAGCTGTGAGTCAATAATGATTGAAGTTTAGTTTTTGGTTGCACTTTTCCTTTAACTTTGAGTGTGCACAGGGCTCACAGTTGATCGTCCCCTCCCAAACATGGCCAAATCAGATCTCAAACCATGCATCAGTCTTCAACTGGGCTCACAATTGATTCTGCTTTTTTTTTTTTTAAGTGCGAGCCCAGTGAGTTAAATATTTAACTATCATGAATTCTTTAGAAGTAGTTGTCGCCATAAATCTTATTTTTATTTCCTCATAGACGGTCTTGTGAGTAATGGCGTGGCATTAATCATCCTGCTTGTTTCCTAACCACAGCCTGGCTGCTCTGTGTGCTGTATTACACCTGTGGCAAAGTGGCTGAACAGCTGAGTGTGTGCTCCAGGGGTGTGCACTCACACCTGATACACCTTGACCTGAAATAACCAGTGGCATTTTCACTTACGTCTTGCCTGAGATTTGCATAGAGATAAGGTCATTTGCATGCCGAAGTGGGTGTTTTAAAATAACTGCATGATTATGTGTGTCTCTGCTTGAGCCTCTTCTTAGAGTGAGATTTGATCACCGGAGGTTTCATGCATATAAATGTCATATTGCCGGCACCTTTGTCATGCCCTATTGTAACAGTTGTCAAATAAAGTATCACCACTTGCTGCACTTATTGACCCCAAAGAAAAGTGTCTGCTACTAGAATAAAATGAAAGGAAATAACATTTTTACGAATTGGGTTATGGTCGGTTTATTATCAGTCCTCCACACCTGCGCTCTGTCGCTTTTGTCAGTCTGATTCACTGCTAATTAATCACGCCAAATCCGCCCCTGCACACACAGCAGCTGTATCACTCACTCAGTAAGTGACAACGGGGTCAGAACATCCACCATCTGGTTTCTTTCAGGGAAACACCGGAAGACTCTCTGTCAGATTTACATGTGCAATGACAAACAAGTGTCAAGGGACGCGGCCCGTGATCCCCCCGACACTTATCCATTTTAATCACATTCACGAGACAGCTAATCCGACCTCTGTTTACACGAATCAGCTGCATGACAGAAAACTGAAGTTTCCGACATCTGCTTCGGAGGGGGATTTACTACAATTCCCAGGGTGACTCCTGATGAGCGATGTGAAAACTCCAGAACGTGTGGAGAAAGCGCTGACGAGAGCAAAAGGCTTTCTCCACTCAAGACGGGATGAGAGCTGTCTCATCAAGAGTGCAACATTTGGCCGCGCGTTGATCTTTTGATGCTTCAGTCTGTCAAAATGCCGGTGATTTTTGTCGAACATTCCAGATGTATCACAAATGCACACCACTGATTGAATTCCTAAGAGTGCAGCATGGGAATGCAATCTGACTGTTTGATCCACCACTTGAATGGACTGACCTTCAAATTTGTACAGAGATTTATGGTCTCCAGAAGATGAATCCAGATGAACTTGGTGATCCAATGACTTTTGCTCAAGCGCCAGCATGAGATTAATGTTGGGGGTCTGGAATGAAATGTCTCATCGTCTATCAGATGGATTACCATAACATTTGTGATTCATGTTTCCCAGAGGATGAATTGTTGTCACAATCTCTTATCTCTTAATGAAGTACCATCATCAGGTCCTCTTCTATAAACTGTCCCAATGCATTGGCAAATACATCAGCAAAGAGTCTCAGATGTATCTTGAGTTGAGTGTTAATTAGTAAATGTCAACATGCTAATGTGTTAAGACAGTGAAAATGGTTGAGCTTATTCCTGCTGAACATCTCTACAATGTTAGTGTAGCATTGTCACTGGGAGCATGAAGGCATGCCACTGTTCGGGTTTAACTCAAAGCACCAACTGGGCTAAGTTTAGCTTCAGCTGCTAGCATGGCTGATCAACAATTAAGGTGAAAGATACCTTATGATTACCAACAATCTCAAGATGGTGTAATTGACACTTCTCTAGGTCTGAGTCACCACTGACATTTTTTCACCTTTAGGAAAATGCTAAAACTCTGGACTATAACTGAAGGGTAAACAGCGTTAAATTGTTTCTGTTGATGTACAACACATAATGTTTGTTTATTAATGAAAAAAAAGAAGATGGTTGATCGTTCAGTCTCTTTCCCAGGTCATCAGATCCCGACACTTTGGGCTGGTAATGCACAGCATCAGCAATCTCCATGAATTGTTTTTAAGCTTGATAAACTCTCTTATTTGACCAGGACAGTGAAACATTTCAAGACAAATGGAACGGCACCTTTTTTTTCTGCAAAACCAACAAACCCCAAAAAGTCCTAGTCTGAATACTTTTACATGGAATTCTTCCACCGAGCTCGAGTCTTTAAGCACACCGAGTCCACGCTGGTCGTATGAAATGTGCTGCATGAATAAACTTGACCTGTTGTCATGGTTTACACATCAGAACTGCTGTTATTATTGGCTGGCAACAAATCTCTCTTTAAAAAGGTAGCATTTGGCTTATGAAAATGGTTTCATGGGGTTTAGGGTCACAGAACACGCTTCACAATATTTCCTGGGCTGATTCCAGTAAATAAGCAGGTAGGAGTTCAGTGTTTTCCTCAAGGACACTGGGGATTTGGCTGTTCAAAAAAAAAAACCACAATGCCAACAGCAGAAATTGTTGCTGTGATTTTATGTCTACAGAGCAAGGCCATTTCCTCTCCATGTACTATTTTGTCTACACGTCAGCCTCGACATCAAGGGAGCATTTCATGGCATCCAGGAGAGCCGACAAACATACTACACATGAAAAAAACAGCAATTCGTGGGAACGCATCCACAGAACGTTACATCTTTTCATCTGACATCTACATGTAGGGCACACCATCCTCGCGTGAGCGGCATTTTAACGTCGCCTTCAGCGTTATTGATTCTTCCTTCTCCATCAAGAGTGGATCCACTGATGCCGCCGACTGCTTCCTTCTCGGCTCACATGTGTTTCTGAAGGCTGGACATCCAGTGGATTGTTGCAAGCTTCCAGTGAAGGGAATTCTGTCCAGTTTGCTTCAACATCTACCCCCCCCAGGCCTTCTTTCTGGCAGATTTCTCCCATCAACATGGTGTCTGCTGGGAGACCACTACATCGAGAGGAGGGAATGTTGGAGAGGAGGGCGGAAGAGATCTAAGAGCATTTATTGGATGTAAATAATATATAAGGCAAAGCAAATTGTAGTAAAATCAAACTCGGAAAGAGATCTATTCTGCTGGATAAACTGAGGGATGTTCTAAAAATCGGGGTTTATCAGAGAATCAAAAAGTGTGAAATCAAAATCAAATGAATGTTGTTGCAACTGAGAATTGTTATAATGAGAACTAGCAGCTTGAGAGAGAAGCTTGAAAGTGTGAGCACTTCCGCCGTGTCACAGCAATGGCAGGAATCTGCAGGAAACACACATGTAGACAGCGGAACGCAGCATATGTACAGAAAAATATCATCAAAACAACATTTGTCAACTGAACATTTTCCTTGACCCTGAACCTGAACTATCCCTTTATAGCCTTTTTGTGTGGCCAAAAGCCAATTTGGTGCTGTTGCAGGCAGACTTCAAATGAACATAGATAAGGAGGATGTCAAACTACAGCACAGGAAGGAAAGTGAAGTAATTCAAACATAAAACATTAAACTCTCACTTTTGTTCTCGAGTGTTTCAGTCAGATTTGACCGGTGATTCTATACATGCAGTGTGTGTGCCCAAGTGATCACTGAAAGTGAAGTTATGACTCTCTCTCCATTCATTTACATGGGGGCCTGGCCTTGTTAGCCCAAAGTAACTGCTCCCAGGTGTTGCTGATACGGCTGCTCAGTGGCAAGGCTTGCACGTAAGGACTTTTATTTTAAACAGAGGCTGATGGGAATGTTATCATTTTAGCTAATAGCCAAGTAGTCACCGGAGCTGCTGCATTTCATCCTGAGAGACAAACGGATGTAGGTAGAACATGTCATGGCTATTTTCTTTGAAAATTGAATTTGACAAGGCCATTTAAAACTTCAAACCATACATTTGAACCTGGTGTTATAGCACTGTAGACAAAAACTAAAAGGGATCACAAAAGTCATTGGGAGTCATCATCAAGGGAACATGATATATTTTCATGGAAAACCATTCAATAGTTGTTGAGATATTTCGCTCTATAGACAAGTAGACTACACGAAAAATGAGGAACCAATAAAGGGAAAATCGCTCAAAAAGTATAATTGCTTATTAGCGACATTACCGTTTTCGGTTACCAGACCCATCTGTCTTATCACTTACCCAGGGATCATTTACGACAGGACCCCAGAGTGACGCCCCATGAAACAACAAAACGTACAAACAGCCAACCAATCTACACATTTGCAAAACATTCCTTTATTATAAATAAATCTCCTTTTTGTATAAAAACTGGCATGCTTCAACCATGGCATTTTACAGGTTCACAACCCAAGGCTACAACCCGGTTAGCCAAGACAGCAGGAGGAAACACACTCATCTCATTAAGCAAGGGCGATCCATCAGACAACGGTGAGACAAGAATGAAAAAATCGTCACAACCACAAAAATACTTACAAGTAGAGAAGAACAACAAACATGTTAGAGTCTCATAGATTTTCTCGTACATTTCTCTTTTTTAAATATCTTTTTGAAAATGTAATCTGTTAAATCTCTTTCCCGGCCCCATCTTTGCCCTTTTTAGATATAATGTCTACATGGTTTCTGAGAGGTTTTTTTTTTTTTCTTTTTACATTTTTTAACCTTTTTTTCTTTTCGTGTTTTTTTTGTTGACATTTTCTTTTTTGGGGGGAGGATTTAATAGTTACTCGGTCCGCCACAGCATCCTGTGGCATGTCGCTTTTTTCATGTTGTGTCTTTTTTTTTTTTTTTTTAAAACAGTTAAGTTCATGGTAGGACCAATGAGCTGTGAGCAGCGGGGAAGCAGGCACACTTGACTGGCTGTTTATGTGGTCCCACCTCTCCGTGGTTTGATGCGGAACAATACAAAATGTCTCATGCTTGGATTCCATTGGGCACTCTTGTCCATCCGCCGGGTTCTTCGGCCGATCGGCCAAGAACGACGGCTCCTCTTTTCGTTTGGCACGGCCCTCGAGACACGCCCCCCCCCACTTCCCCTTCTCCTGTCCAAACCCTCCCTTCTCCTCCTTCTCATTCTTCTTCTTCTTCTTCTGTGGTCCCTTCAAATGGCATGATTGCTGTAGCTGACATATGTTGTCTTAGTTGATGAAGCTGTGTGAAAGGGGAGGGAAATGGAAACAAGGGAAAAGGAGTTGGAGGGAGGTGCGGAGAGGGAAAAACAGAATGGAGGCAGAGAGACAGATTGGAGGGATGGAGGGGGCAGAGGGAAGGAAACAGATTAGAAAGAGCAGCTGAGAGCAGATTTGGCTACAGATGGTCACGTAACAGCGTCACGTCCACAGTCCACCTGAGCTGTCGGGGCTTTTTTGTCAAACCCATTATGTCTCGTGTCCCCTCAAGCGCTCCGCAGTAAATGTCAAAGTTTTGGCAGGGACCACAGGGCGTCTAACTGCGCCATTGTTACACTCTGATGCTTTCATACAAACCCCTTTTCTGTCTTTTACTCGTGTTTTCGCCATCACCCTGCTGGAATAATGGAAAAAGTCCTTGATGAAAAAAGAATAAAATATAACCGGTATCAAAGAAATGAGTGGTGAGTGCATGCAGGCTGGGGGACAAAAAAAAGCTTTTTATTGATATTTTCTGAAGAGCACTCTTAAGCAAAATGTCAAGTACTGGAAAAAAGAGTAGAGGCTTGGGTACTTGCATTCAGCCTGTCACCACTGTGTGAATAAATTGTTGCTCAGGCCATATGGAACTTTTTGGGAGGTGAAGCAGGTGAGTTTGAGAGGGCAAACTAACCGTCACCCCCTAACTTTTGCATATTGAACAAACCTTCTTCACTCACGCCAATAAAGTGCTAACACTCTCTACATCCAGGTTTTGCAGACTACTCAGAAACACTGACACATCCATCTGTTTATGTGATTAGACACAAAGACGTGTTCGAACGCCACCTACACCCGCAGCTATTAAGAGAAATGCACACATACACACGCGCCAAAGGACTTACAAATCCACTTACATTTATAGAATGATGGAGGCTCACACAAAAACATATGTGCCAACACACACACACGCACACAAACACACACACACACACTCCTGTCATTTCATCTGCAGATTGCTGACGCAGGAGAACCGACTCGACACAAAATACAGCTTTGAAGTGGATGCAACGGTGCGTCACTGTCAGAGCACGGGGAGAGCGCACCACGCTATTAAAAAACTGTCACGTTTGCAGCTGTTTTGCCACGCAACCAAAAGGCATCAGGCGTGAAATGAATTTTTTGAATTCGAATTAAACTTTTTACTTAATTAAGAGCCAAACAGAAGGTCCATGCGGGCAGAAATGTACATGAGGGATGTTTGTTGTTTGTTTGTTTGTTCTACTCCATCATGACACCGGTTATCTCCGTAATAATGTATTACAATGAAGTACATATATGTTGAACATCAATATTTCACATTCAGTAGTGTTCAGTTTTAATCTCTCTGGATGTGTATGTGTGGTATCGTGCATGTATATTATATGTTTTTTTTTAATGATTTCTAGTTGTAAAATGTTACTGCACTTCAACTACTGATGATCTGAAAGGGTAAGCCCACCAATTTTACACATTAGAGTGTGTTTGTATGGAGCCTCTGGTGGCTCTGGACGGAGCTGTAAGTAACTGGTACAGCACGTCGCCTCCAGTGATGTCATTATTGGTTGCATTGTGGGTAATGTAGGCAACAGGTTTTAATTTGATTAGATGAGGCAGAACCAGAGATATTACCCATTTTTTTATTCTGTGCATTCTTCTTCCTGTACAAACCCCTGGTGCCTACATTACCCACAATGCAACTTAGTCACAGCGTGACATCACTGGAGGTAATTTAGCAGACCCCATGCAGCTTCTTCTTGGTGGAGCTACCCTTTAAGATCATCAGGTGTCACTTTAAATAGTAACCCTTTAATATTTAAGTCCACATGTTTTTAAGCTTTAAATGAACTTCTGTAGATGTAGTAGTTTTATATAGTTTATTATATGTATAATTATAAAAATTCGGTGTTCTCTTACTCACTGTTGGTCTCCATGCTCTCACATAGCTCAGTCTTGACCTCTCCGTTGGGCCGGTCTCCTCCCTTCTGGCTCAGTTTCCCCGACATGGTGGCGGCTGTCACGATCGCCTGCATCATCATCCAGGAAGCCATTGATTGGAAATTAGGATAATTAGCATGGTAAGACTGTGACTGTGTTTTCCTAGTTAATTTTAAATCATATTCCACAAATTGTAAGATTTATTAGAAATCAAATTGAACCAATCAAATCGTCCCCCTCACCTTAAAGCTGCGTTTTCGTTTGGGTACGTTCTGCTCGGGGTGGAAGAGGATGATGTAGACCTTGGGCATGTAGAGCATCCCCAGAGACACAGAGGCGGACAGGCTGAGAGAGATGGTCAGGGTGGTAGTTTGGATATACATCTAGAGAGGAGGGAGACACAGAGAGAGGGAGAGAGAGTTAGACACAGAGCCGTTTGTCACATTTCAAGTTGTCAGAGATAGTCTGTGTAACAGTCCAAACACAGAATGCGTCTGACGAGGGGAGAGAGGAGGACAGATGGGACAAGGCGGGGAGACAGGAAGTAAAGGATTGTTTAACGAGAGCGGAATTAGCAGGAAAGTGTGTGTAGTGACAGCTACAGAGTCACGCAGACAAAGTCGGATCAAACGGTATATGAAATGATGGCACCGATCAAGTCGCTTAATTGCCCGTGTGCTGCCGAGCTTGTCTATTCATCTAAGAACGGTAAATGATTCTTAGCATTTTTTGGCAAGCTGAAACACCAGATGCGTGTGGTTTAATGCAAGCTGAAAGCGATAGAAATGACACTGAACTGACTTTCAGGCTTGTTTTCCTGAGAGTTTGGATGGAATGAGCAGCAAGTCTAATGACAGAAAATGTGTTTGGGACGAACAGAGACCTTCACCAGGATGACTTATTGAACACGTCTACAAGGTCAAAAAATTGAACCGAGCACTGGCTACCGACGTCTCCGATGCTGTTACCGTAAATACCATCACTGGCTGGCTTCTAAGCAAAAAACCTGAGTAAAATACAACATTGTGCTAAAATCTTAGAGAACATCGTGACCACACCGTCAACGGGACACATCCGGTTTTTCACAAGATTTGCAGTGTGTTTTGGCTCAGGGTGCTACCAGCTAATGGAGCTAATATCTTTTAGCTAATGGCCGAAATACTAAGCTGAACACATAGCAGGACAAGCGATTTCAGTTCAGACACATAAGACGGTGAACTGCAGATTCATTTGACAACACTGATAGTCAATTGCACAGTTGGAGGTAAAAAGACTAACAACTATAAAGGATTCTACAGTGGCCCTGAGGGTTAAAACACAATAACATCTTTGACACACATTCCACAAAACACAGTAGAATTTTGGATTTTTTAAATGTTGTGGGGTTTTTTCAAAAAGTATTTGTTTTCTGAAATGTCACTGTGGTTTGTGAAATGTGTTTTTCTAAAATGTCGTGTTTTCCATAATGTAGTTGTACTTTGTTAAAAAAAAAGAAATGTACTTGGGTTTTGCCCCTTGGGGCCACCATAGCATAATTAAGTAAAGCATGTTGATCTGGGGTAGATTTACAGTTATTTCAAGTAAGAAATTATGGGATGGTGATGAAAAAAAGTTAGTCTGCGGCACAGTACATGAGACACTTCTAGGAAGAGAAAACTTCATTTTTTTTTCAGAGACTGAACTGTTAGCGAGCAGTTTAAGGCGAGTTGAATGACTGCAGCTGTGCTGTCAAACAGACAGGCAGGCAGTCACTTACTGCCCTTGAGGGCACTAGTTAGAGTGTACAGACACTGGAATGAAAGACAGATATGATGACGCTATGTAGACAGAACTGATATGTACATCCTACTAAATTTAACCGCTTTATTACGCTACCCTTAAATTCTGCCGAGAAAGTCAGAGGACAGTGGTAATGAAAGAAGAAGACACTCTGGCAGACACACATATACACACTGCAGTGGACAGCGCACTAGTCCTCAGGTCCTTAGTGGGCTTCACAGAGTAGTTTGGAGGAGGACAGACCTGACACAGCTGACAAGCTCTCAAGATATGGAGCTCATCAGGAGAGAGCTGTCTGCCGAATACTGAGAGAGACAGACAAAGGAAGGAGGGGTGAGACGGATGGAAATATGGGAGGGAACAGTAGAAATATAAAGACGAAGTCTGGAAGGGAGAGTGATAGCGAGGTATTGGGGGGAGGTGGGAAAAATGAATCAAAAAACGATGTTATGAGAAGGGGGCAAGTGAGGAAAAGAGGAGGGGAATATGAGTTGTGGAGACACTGATGAAGTGAGAAGGTGAGCAGGAGAACAGAAAGACAACAGTGGCCAGCTGGACTGTCGCACTGATTGAGACAGCGCTGGTACCGGCAGTCTGACAAGAGGGAGAAAGTGGAACAGAAAGAAAGTAAAGCTGCACTGTTAACTGCGACCACACACCTTAAACAGCGAATTGCTGAAAATCTCTGCAGTGCTGTAGATTTACTTCGGATTAAGTTTGATCCACTACAGTTGACTTCATTCTTGTTCAGGAAGTAGAACAATTTCTGTACATGCCAATGGTGCAATTGCGGCATGCAGCACAAACAACTGAAAAGGCCATGATGTATAGAGGTACTGCTTCACAGACTCGATCAAGAATAAAGACTTACTCTTACTATCACATACAATAAGGTGCTACCCAACAACATACAAGAAATATACATCTAGTATATATGTCAAACATTTTATCTTAAAAGTTTGCAGCCTCTATGATTTGGATTTTGAACTTGGTCAGAGGCTGGGATGCCCTGGTTCCCACTTTTGCCTGCCACCGGGCATACATAACACCCAGGTATCTGACCAGGATGCCTAGAACTCAGTGGAGAGATTACAGATCTCATCTGGCCTTGAACGCCTCAGGTTCCCCCGGGAGGAGCAGCAAAGTGTCTCAGGGGAGGGTGATGTCTGGAATATTCCTGTTAGCCTCCTGCCACTGCCGCCTCACCTCAGATGAGAGGAAGGAAACTGGTGGATGGATGGACTTGGTGATGTTGTAGTTTTGACAATGTATAATTAACTGTGCAGCCCTCCATACACATAAAGTGAGTACAAAATGGACTTGTGAAAGGCTCATTTGTGCGACTAAATTATTTTTTTAACCATGACACTCTTGGGACAAAAATAGACGACAGCATATGCTTCATTTTCTTTTTCTAATTTGGTAATTGAAGCCAGAATTATTAGCAGACTGTAAATGCTGTAAATATGCCTCTAGAACAGGTTTCATTTTTGCGGGGAAAAAAATAAAAAATAAAATAACATTAGGCCATTTGTGGAAAATTAGAAGAGGACATTATAAAAACTAAAGCAAGTATGACCTCAGAAGTTACAGCCCTGAGCTACCGCGGCACGACTGTTTAACCAGAATAGACATGAATAGTTTCATTTTCTCTGAATGCAGTAAGGAATACATAACATGTCAGCAGAAACACATCATTTGGTAAAAGCTGTCTAATTTCTTAGCAGAACCTGACTAGACCTAAACCTAATTCTACCCTCAACAATAAAAAAAAAAACAAAACTTCTATATCACTTTTAAACTATTCTTATATCCTTTCCTACCTCTCCCCTGCGTCCTTGGACACTTCATTATGTAAAGCTCCTTGAATTGCTTCTGTGTATGAAATGTGCCATGTATATATAAGGTGCCCTCACCTTGCCTAAACCCGAGTCTTAACCCTCAATCATCTATCTCAAGGTCTCAAACTTGGTCCTCGCTAATATGGAGTAAAGAGAGCGTGCACACATGCCTCTGGGCGTGAGTTGATAACATTGACAGTAGCCAAAGGGAACGGGGACTGCACAGCCAATCAAGTGAAGGCGAACTGGCGCGCACACACGCACACAAACACACACACATGCACTCCCTCTAGACACTCCAAGAAAACTCATTTAAGTATGTAAGTAAGTTGTGTTGTATTGACAAAATATATACCTTTCATTGACCATGCTTATGGTATACAGACAGTATTTATGAGCTTTACATGTGAATGACTTGGCTGACATTCCTGCAGTACCATCACAGAGCGGGTCGGCTGGTGTTACAGAGCCCTGCCTGCAGCTCCCCCACAGGCTCCGACAGAGGCTTAAACTCCACTCACAATCCACACACACACACACACACACACACACACACAGAGCAGTCGTAGTTATTCGAGACGAATCAGCAATCAAGCAAGGGGAAATAAGATCACGAGCGAGAGATGCAAGAGAGAATCTGAGGATTCAGTTTGCCATATTGTTTCTTCCTCATATTCCCTGCCAACAAATTGCACTCAATTGAATTGCACTGATACAGGGATCAGTGAGCGGTTGTATCACAGAGGAACAGATGGAGTATTTTCAGTGGGAGGGACGAAAGATATTGGAGAAAAGAGCCAAAATGGAATGACCTGGAGGAAAAAAAAAAAAAAAAAGCATGAATAACAGTGTAAATGACAGGAAAGGAGAGATTCCCTTAAGCAGTGAACTTGCTCTTATCAAACCAGCAGGGTGCCCGCTGATAGACGCTTCCATTACATCTAGCCTTCAGTCCAAAGTTGTGGCTTTCAGCTGTTATTTACCCAAAGAGACACATACAGGCACTCAGTGAAGACGGAAACTGTCCTCCTCCGTCCCCGCTGTCCACCGCTGATAATGGCTAAAAATGTGCGCGTCGGGAAGAGAGCTCTATTATCCCAGAAGTCACACTCGGAAAGCGGACGATTAGCCACGGATGGCTGCGCACAATGTGTTCCCTCAAGGTTTAAAACATTTACAGACGGAGGCTCTCCGGCCCCTGATAGGGAGAGATTTAGGAAGAGGAACAGAGGGGTGGAGTGATGGTTGATGTGCTTTTAACACCTGAGCAGAGAGAAAAGGTGGGTGGAGGAGTGGGACGGGGGGGAGACTGGAAAAAATAGAAAGGGAAAGAAAAATGCACTCTCGACTGTGGACAAATACTTGGCTTCGCTCGGCGCTTTCTTTTATTCTGGTGGTTAAAGAAAGTGATGCTTTGGCTAAAATGCCGGTCAGTGAGTGATACTGCCCAAATTGAGTCAGCAGTGCTGATTATGGAGGAGTGCTTTTATGGTCCTCTCAGGGGCATCGAAGGATTTTTGTTTTCAGCCCCTTGTTATTTTCCAATTAGTGATTAAAGGACAGTTCCACTGTTGTTTAACACATATCAGTAACATTTTGAAATGACCATCACTAACAAATGGTGAATTTATAGTTAATTACTTCACAGTAAACAACCAAAAAAATGCCGTAAATGCCCAGAATGCCCACTTGCAATTTTATGGTAAAGAATTGCTTCATGAATGGTATCTAAAGCATTTTATTGGACATGTTTCACTTGTTCCATTTCAGTGTTCATTAACAGTGAAATAACTGTTAACTAACATGTTATGATTGATGGTGACTAATTTGTAACTTATCACATTATTTTTTTCCATACTGAAAATATTAGCATTTTATTCTCAAAGCGATGTCCAACAATGATCACACACATATCGTTGGTACCCTCAGTCCCAGCAGGCCGCAATCATCAGGATCTCCTGGGTGGCAGAACTTGTTTTTAAGCCAGAGGAAGTGCTGTGCAAGGTGTCAACGAGGCACAAGCGTGATAGACCATGGTGGTAGTTGAAGGAGGTGGTGGTGAAGTTACAGACAAGAAGGCTGAGTTTCAACATCTGTAACTGGATATATTATCAAGGAGACCTTGATGTTTTGACAAGACTTTGAAGCATCTCCAGCCATGTTGTTGGCAACCAAAACAGGTAAATTAAGCCAAAACATTACAAACAAAACATGTTTTGCTAAACCTAACCACCCTACTGGTGCTGACAGTATTAAATGTAAAATTACAAAATTAAATGTAAAATTGCAACATAAAGAGATGAAAAGCTTCATTATGTCCATGGTTTTGAAGAAACAGTAAATGAAAGCATTTATTATGGCAGTTGGGTTGGAGCAGAGGAGTGTGACCTCCAGATGCAGGTGGATGTGGGAGTTTTTTTCCTAGATACAGAGGAATAAAAACAGCACGACTTTTAGGCTTGATGCCAAATCCATTTTTTTTCCTCAGGGCAATATGAGCACCATTTTATCTGGCAGTGCAATGCCGTTTAATGTAAGTCACCAAATGGCTGTATGAGAATGCATTTCCCGGGAGACATGTCTGATCCCTTGAGACAGACAGATTGATAGTTAGGCCACCCATCAGTGAGTTAAGTGCAAAGAGAGCAGTCTTCTCTTCACAGCAGATAACTGAAGCATGACAGCTTTCCTGGACTGCCAGTCTGGATGGGCTTGGCTGTGCTATAGAAACAGCCTGTGAACACTACATCAGAAGCAGATTAACTAAATTACACCTATCTTCTTCTGCAGACACTGCAATTTCCACAGAGATGGAGGAAATATACGACAAGTGCACATTAAGTGCGAGCCCTAAAACATATGACTTGTAAATGAAGAATGGCATTGTCATGGAGCACGTCTAGCGGGCGCCTCGCCTTTCAAAATAAGAGGGCGGTCGAACTTATAGAAGTCGAATGTGATCGCTGCTTTCAAGACCAGGCTGTAGGGAATATACTGAGCCGCGCGCACACGCACACACACACACACACACACACACTCTCACAGACACAAATCCTGACCTCTCATGGTTGATGAACCAAGACACGAAACACTCTGACTCATTACACTGCTCCTCTGATTTATTGCAACCTCTTTCATATGTACCACTGAGTGAGAATAAGGGATGGTGAAATCAAAGAGCTCTGGCCAGCAACATGGCCAACATAGCCAACAGCAAGAGGGAGGGGGAGACAGACAGATACAGGGAGACGGAACGGGAGAGACAGATGGCGCCTCGTCGTGGGCAAGTGGGATGGAGAACAAACAAGTGGAGGTAAAACAAAACAAAGGAAGCAGGTGAACAAGGAGGAAGAAAGAAAGCGGACAAAGAGAAAGACGTGATGATGACAAAGCAGTGAAGACGGACCGTGACTGAAGTGAGGAACAGAGTATTCTAGCTCTGATGAAATACGTTTATTTTTTCTCCTCACAGGAGACTTATGAGGAAACTCGCAGGTGTTCAAATTAACACAACTTCACTGTGTTAAATCAAGCAACCAGATTTTTGTTGTGTTGCCAGGGAGCTGAGTAGTTACCTGTTGTACTGTGTTGGCATTGCTGTGCACAGTGTGGCATTTTTGATCAAGTATTTAAGGCAAAATCGAATTCAGTTGTAGATAAAAGTGTTGGTGATGATAATACACAGGAAGTCTGGACTCAGTGTAACTGATGTTATTCAGTCATTACCCTTAAAACAACCTCATTCGTGCCCAAAAAAGACACCGGTAGTTTCATGTGTTGGGGTCCATTGGAAGAAACTGGTTTGAAGAAATCTCACAATGGAAGAATATCTGCCCCTCGCTTGGAAAGTGTCGTAATGAATGGCTGTGCTTTTGCATAAAGATGAACTCATGTTCAACTCTCTGCTGCAGCAGAGTCGCTGGGATTTCATGCCAGACATCACTCCTCTCTCCGTATGTCTCCCAGCTCTCATTTAGAATAAATGACTACTGGCAGCTTTGTTTCATGTCCCGAGTCAGCAAACGGTCAGAGAGAAAAAGCATGAGCGTGAGAAAGCATTGTGTATGAGTTTCATTCCACAAAACGTCTCATATCTCCCCAATCGCTTCATCACTTCCTTGCCTCATCTCTGCCCCACACTCCAAACTACCTTGTATTTCACCCTGAAATGTTTTCTTCCACCCTCCCCCCTACTTTTTTCAGGTCTGCCTATTTGTCTTCTCGAATCTCTTTCTGATTTAATCTTGTTGCCTTCTTGTTGACTTTCCTTTTTGCCCAATTTCTCTGTTTTATTTTTTTCTTTCCATCTCAGCTCTGCTCAGTGAACATGCTACCGTCTGTGCATTGATAACCAGCTGAAGCGTCCTCGATTGGTCCCTGTCCTGACTGAACCATTTTACGAGCAAGGTGACTTTAAAGACTGCCCGAGGGTCCTAAACTAACTTCACAGCACCATTTAGGTCGGTGCCAAAATCTCCTCTGTGCATGACACCTCCTGTTTCCATCCACTCACACCGCGGGGCCACTCATCTATTTAATCACCTGAGCCATGGGAGGCTAAGGATTTTTATTCATTAATGAGAGCATGACCAAACCACATTTGCCACTTATGGAAATGAAAAACGATCTACTATTTCTTTTTGAAATGTCCTGTTTTTGTTCATGACAGTCTCAGTTTCAGTGTGTGTGGGATCCATTATGTTAAGCAGTGTATGTATTCAGAAAAGGTGGGCTTTTTAGATATGAGACGTTAGTGGATGGTAAAACTGTGTGTTTTGGAGAAAATTGTGTTCTTTGTCCCATTAGCAACAAAAAGTAAAGTTAAATGACAGTCAGCAGGATTGTTAGCATGGAGAGCGTAGTTCACTCTTTCATAAAAGTCTTCATATGAAATGATCTAAAGAACAAAAGGCTAGTACAGAGAAAACAGTCCAGAGCGCTACTGTGACTGATTTAAGGAAGCTGTAGATGTGCTCGATCGGAAGGCTAAAGAGGTACAATAATGCCCGGTTTTTGATCACCTCACTCCAAACTGAATAAAGCTCAAGGTGACGCCAACAAAGAAAAAACTTCAACCGCACTGAGAGGAAACTAGATTCAAGGTTTCCTGGTTAATTTCACATTAACTGATGCTCGTCTCCTCCGCAACTCTCAGTGAGGCAGTGGAACACATCAGCACTCATACAGTCATAAGCTGCTTAGCGATACAGCTGTAGTGACAAGGACAACAACAGACTGCTCAGAGCTGAAATCTTTGCGTTTAGCCACGCCAGATTAGCATTTTTTAATGCCTTAGCGATTAGTTTACTCTGAGAATAATAGGATACCTTTTTGTTCAATTCAAAAGGAAATTTATCTAATACCAATCAACAAAAAACATTACTTGCATTCGAGAACTCACAATTAAGCGTCACTTAACTAATTAATTCAGACTTATCCAAATCCTTCTGAAGCGTAAATGTTCCACTGAAGAACATTTATTAAGTGCACTTCTTTTGTCAATACTTCTGTTTAGGATATTGCACCCCAATTATGCAATTGACTAAATCCATATTTTATGGGCTGTGAACAGTTTTCTTTTTCACTGAATCCGGCTGCTTTAAATAGATGGATGCCAACCTCCTTAAAAAACTGGTAGTGAAGAAAAATACTCACATGTAGTAGGTCCTAAAATAACTTCACACCCATCAGTTCACAGCCTCATTGGGACAGTTACGTCAGTATTTATTTTTTCATTTGTTTTACAAAAAGGGTGGGATCGACCAGCTCATTCTTTTTCAAAGAATTTCTGAAAGGTGAGAGGAGGAGGTGCTATTTAGTATTTTAAGCACGGAACTGTTCCTTTTATAGCCTTTTTAGTCTCAAAATGTGCTTTATTCAGAGCTTGTTAAATCCTCAAATTGCGCTTCTCCAGACGCCTATCACACACATCTTTCCAACGCGGCTGTGTGATGAAAAGCTCCGACGCAGGATTCTCCACCGTGATATTTTAACTTTGTGTCAGTGCAGCTTAATTGGGCCCAAGCGTGGTCACTTCCCGTCCACAAGTGCCTCATTACTTTCAACAAAACTGCACTTAGAAATATTTTCCTCCGCTGGAAATCCATACCGGTCTGGGGTCTGTGATTCATGAGAGAGGGCACGGGGTATGTTTTGTTACATCTGCGTTTGCTCTGCCACAGCTTGTTAGTGTCCCTCTTATTGTCTTGCAGATCTGTGCGAGGTTCCCGCCAGCGTTCTCAAGTCGAGCAAGTTCTGAGTCGCGCACAGAGGTTTCATTGTAATGCATACAGGGAGGGTGTCCCCGTTGAGAAAAAGGCTCCCTCTCCCCTTCTTCGCTCTCTCCTAACTGACATGATTGTGGCCCCGCTGTGCACAGCTCCAGCCAATTAAAATACCCAGCGAGGACTTTACATGGGGCATCATCAGTCAGCAGACTGCCGTCCAAGTCTCAGGGAGGGAAAAAAAAAAAATCGTGTCACACCTTGAGCATGTAAAATGGGATTAACTGTATGCCAGCTCCTCTGTTATGGATGTTAAATTGGAATTTCTCCACAGCTGACACTGTGCAATCCTGACAGAAACTGAGCTGGAAGCGATACAAAAAAACACGTTTCCACAGTAGCAGCGAGTTGCTATGCAGTCCCAACAATCTTTTGTGATTCTAATGACATTCATCCAAGTAAAAAATAAATCAAGGAACTAAAAATTTGTTGACTTTATTAAGGCGAGCACATGAGTGCTCCTCGTCTTTAATTATATTTTGCTGAAAACAGAACACCAGCTCCTCTTAATCAACGCTGTGTTGAATTTGGAGCAAATGTCAACAGCCCCCCCCCCCATTGCCTTACAGAGTCATCAGCGTATTGTCGCATTGACAGTTTCCTTAATCACGCACTCCTCAGTGTTCGCAGAAGTGCCGTGCGTCTGCTGCTAACACTACTGCACTAATTAACGCTAATTGTGAGGAAGGTGATCGGTGTTGTTTAAAAGCAGCTCAAAGCTCATCTCGCTCAGACTACACAATGACTTTGGCACACGCTCTTTCACAATTCGAATTATGAAGAAAGTTCAAGGTCCAGTAAAATGAATTTGATTAAATGAGCGTCACCGGACTGTTTTTACAAAGGCTCTGAGCTGCTCCCAGACTTGCGGCGGTTTCATTAAAAATTCAGCACCGTGTAAAGCTATAGTTCATGTGCTTTAATTCTAGATCGATTCGCTTCAGGTTATAGTGAAGTTACAGTTAGTGTAGTTGTAGGCAGGCCCACAAAGGGCACTGAAAGGGCACCCTGGAGGCCACTTCATCATGGTTTATCTATACCAATTGGGCATCCTAGAGCACGGCGCCAAGTCCGCCAGTGACAGAAAGATAACAAGGGCTCTGTTATTTCGTAACAGAGTATTCTAAAGTTGCTGTATAGTAAAATCTATAGTGTGAACCTTGATTGTGCTCTACAGTTAAGCCAGCTTCAGCCAGTTAAGACAGCTATCTGTCAAATTAGGGCAGCTGCTGTAGAGATTTTACATGCATAATGAAAAAAGATAGAGGGAAATGTTAGATGTGACAAGCTGACATCATTTTTCGTTTGCATCTTCTGCCTTGGTTAGTTAGTGCCTCTTCGGGAGTCTTCTCAGTCTCACTCTACAGGTGGTGCTGATGCCCATATGTGAACAGTAACTCACACAGCTGCTACTCTGATAGACACACATTGTGCACAAAGTTGTGAACGTGCAGGCACATAACTGCTCCACCACACTTCTCGTACCTCCACTCTCCCCTTTGGGTACTGACATACAAACTACTAATAGCGTGACCTTTGTCACACTGGCTTAACGCTTAATGAGGGACGACACTCACATACCCCAGAGACACTGAAGTTCGAGTGATCTGGAAGCAGCGGCTGGAATAAGAACTGAAACATTGTGGCGCTACCACACAACTGTTTGTTTAGCAGACTGTTTATTCCCGATCCTGACTTTAATACCTCGCTGAGTCTGACAGAGCTCTAAAGTCTGCCAAGCAACCGGACCCGCATTTGTACATCAACATCTTGAAAGGCAGCAAAGTTTGAATTTGAAAAAGTGTATACTTTGGAAGAGGTTAAAGACTTCCAACACAACTGCTGAATCAGCTGGTTTCCCTTTTGTTGGAGCCTCCGATTATGTATTTCTGATTTGTTTTTTGTTTTTTTGTTTTTTTTTGTGCTGTGTCATGCAGTCTGTCCCTCTACAGGGTGACACCTGCAGGGATGAAGACATGTCACCTTAGGCAGAGGTGGAAAGTAAACAGAATATACAACAGCATAAATGATGGTTGTTATCCAAGTGTGGTGAAAGAGATGCAGGAGCGATGGAGGTGACTGAAGCAGCGACTCCTGAAAGAGAATTTTGGGCAAAAGTTTTGGATTTATGCTGTTCTCTTGCCTGTCGTTATTGCTCCCCGGAGAAGAGTTTTTTTAAAATGCATGTGTCTGCGGCGCGCGCTCGTGCGTGTATACATGTGTGTGAGGTCCCCCCTTGGGTGCCCCCCACCACCACCACCGCCACCATCCTTCAACATCTCCCTGTTTGATGTCAGGATCTGACACCCGCTGTCTGTCTCTCCTTATTTTCAGCCAAACGACAAAATCCCACCAGAACCCCGCTAAAAGATTGTGAAAACCTATTCCTTCAAAAATGAATGAAAGCTACACCCCCTCTCCCCCCCAACACACACAGCCTTGTTGGAGATAATCACCCCAAGGATTGGTAAACTCTGTCAGAATAAAGACGACATGACGTCTAAATCCAGCAGGGGAAAGAAACATCGTTCGGACGTGATGTGCTCTCTGTGCGTGATCTGTTGATCCCTGTTCATGGGAGTTATGAGCTTACGTGTGGGCTTATCAGTTCCCTGGTATGTTACCTTGACTGTAAAAATAAAGCTGTCTCTCTCTCTCTCTCCATTTATATATAGTCTGAGTAGAAACTTCCTGTTAATATAATCTGCAGTATTTACTGTGCCAAAAGTACATACAATCGTGGCGTACTTTCAACAGTTTGCAGTTAAATTGAAAGAATTTTTTTTTTTTGCATATCATGACATCATCCCCGCTTTGAGCACAGTTCTTTACTTGGGAGACAACACATATTACATATATGACAGTAACAGGAGTTATTTAATGATACTTTAGATTTTGAAATCGATGATAACTTATCCTTCATGCAGGATGTCATGAATTTTGCGTCCAATCAACAAACCTAATTTTTAGGTTTGGAAAAAAGGTAAAAAGGTATAAAGCCAGATTTGAAATCTCATTGGCTACATGATGTGTCAGTCACCGAGTGGCTGGTGTTTAAGTGGCTCAGGAAAGAGGGAAGGGAGTATAGTGTGGGCCTTCTGTCTCTGTGATCACTCAATGGCTGTTGCAGGCTGCAGGCAGGGCATCGGTGCTCCTGTCTGACACCCTCAACCCCAGTTTGTCCCTAATTCAACACCATTTATCCATGTGGTACCGTGTTTTGCACTGACTATTTCCCTGAAATGGCTCTACTGGACATCTT
This sequence comes from Acanthopagrus latus, assembly GCF_904848185.1. Lineage (NCBI taxonomy): Eukaryota > Metazoa > Chordata > Actinopteri > Spariformes > Sparidae > Acanthopagrus > Acanthopagrus latus. Next base: position 11,379,974 of record NC_051052.1, on the reverse strand, counting down.
GGAACAAGAGACGACAGTTTTTGTCGAATTTTTGATTCACTGCTGAAACACTCTGACGCTTCGTCCTCGAGTTGCCAAAATTTCAGCCGCGCCTGTTTGTCTGTTTGTTTGCTTGTTGGGTTAGGGTTAGGGTTCAGACTATTTGGGAGCATCAGCCTTTGGTTAGTAGGGGTGTAGCCCAAACCAATAACATTCCAAATGGTGTAAGGGCGCAAGTGTGCATTCAAGAGAAACTGTTGAGGAGGGACCAACTTTGAATGTTGTATTTATAAACCGACAAATCCCTCTCATTCTGCCTTCATTTATCTGGCTTTATTGACTTTATAGCCAGTGACACGAGCTGCGGCTGAATCATCCAGTGGCCAGTCAAAGTACAAATGGAAACAAATTGAGCGTTACAACAAACCCTGCAATGCAATCTCCCCGAGGCACTCGTGTGGCATAGCTCGGGATGGCTGTGTGTGTGTGCGTGTGTGTGACAGAGTCTGTCTGATGCACTTTCTAAACACTCATGACCCCCACAGCTCCGGCCATCTCCCTGACTCCTAAGCGATTCAGACGTTTGTCTCCGTTTCCCTTCTTTCTCCTCATCACTCTTTCTTTTCGTATCTCTCAGTAATATGATTTTACCCCGCGTCATCTTTGATCCCTCTCTCTTTAATATCAGCTTGGCGTTCTTCCTCCATCTTTAGTGTCTGATGGCTGTGCAAATCCCACCCTCCTCGCTTTCTGTCTGCCAGTAATAGTCGACTTCGCATCATTCTGCACTCCCACACTCTCTGATTCACTCTCTCTTTGCTGCCTTTTTTTTTCCACTTTTCCCGCCTCCTTTTCTTTCTCTCAAGCTCCCTTTTCTCCCAGTCTGCCTCTCACCTCCTCTGTCTCCCCCTGCCTATTCAGATTACTGTAGATTGATCACCGACAGTTACTCCTGGTAAGGATCTGGGCGGTCACTGGCTCTCCACCAGGACCACAGCCACAGTCATAAATCTGTCAGCAAGCCGGGACACTGTGTGTGTGTGTGTGTGTGTGTGTGTGTGTGTGTGTGTGTGTGTGTGTGTGTGTGTGTGTGTGTGTGTGTGTGTGTGTTGTGTGCTGAAACCGATTTGTGAGGCAGGTATATGGATTGCGCATGTTCTTTGTATACTCCTGAGGACCAAATGCAATCACAGGGAGACAAACAAAAAAAAAATGGATGAAGTTACTCAAAGTGAAGCCATCTGCCGTTCTTCAATCGTTAAAGGGGGGCATTTTGAGGTCAGGACACTCGGGCCTCTCTGTGGTCCAAGGTTGGACGCTTGTGCGTGTCCGCGTGGGAGGACGGGCTGAGTGTGAGAGATGGCGAATGTGTCGCAGATAATGTGAATGGGAGGCCTTGAGAGTCGGAGGTGAGTATGAATAGCGGCTTCAGAGACTACACCTGTGGATTCAAGCTGCTCAGACCACGCAGCTCTGTCCGCCCACTAACACCCTGCAGAGCTCAGTTCCCGAGCTGGGTTTCAGCAGTAAAGAATTCTGGGATGTTTCACTGTATGCATCCCCATATGTGAAAAAAAATAAATAAATAAAATAATTCTCAATGTTTTTTTTCTGAAAAATTCCAATCACCTGTGAAAATGATCAAAATTTTGTTTCCACAGGTGACAACTTTATTGGCTTTAACTTATTTCTATGAAGCAGTCGTCAATTATTAAAGTAGAAAACTTGTCTACTTCGGGGTACTTCACCAGATTAATGTTTAAACATGGCTCTCACTAAGCAACACTAAGTAACAGTATTTTCTGTTCAGATGTTAAAATTTGATCTAAAAATATTAAATTTGTGCGTAAATTCAAATGTATGTGACATGTCCAACATTGGTGCGCATTTTTTTCTGGATGGGTTTGAATTTAAAGGTGCATGACATCAAAATATCTCAGCAGCAGACATCAATTAATGTAAGTGCAACTAATGAACAGAAAACTCACAAAATATGAGACAAAATATGTCTCTGCAAAAAAAACAAACAGTTAAAACACACACGCTGTGAAAAAATGACACTCGTGGATACACAAACACACACAAACACACACACACACACACACACACTCAGCGAGTGGGTTTGTGGGTAGCAGCGGGGCGCTTGATTCTTCCTCTGTTGGAGGCAGGAGATAACAAGCTGACCATATTTAAGACATCTGGAGAACAGGAAGAGGTGGCTCATGGGGAGAAAGAAAGAGAGAGATATAGATGAAGAGACAGAGAGAGAGGAGAAGAGAGGGTGGGGGGGAGAAAGAAAGAAAGAAAGGAGAAGGACGGGTCTTCTGTCTGTAGTGTCAGAGGCGGAGGAATGATGAGGCTGACACAGAGAGAGATAGCTGGAGAGAGGATGAACCCTGTGGTTAGGGCTTTACAACAAGCAGAGAGAGGCAGAGGGAAGCACACACACACACACACGCACACGCACACACACGCACACACAACCTTTCACATTTCTGCAGGGTGCGGCAGAAGCTGTTTGGAGCCAGCAGCCTCTGCATGGTAGCATGACCTATTTCGAAACAATGCTTCCCTCGCCGGTGATGGTTAAGAATCCTTCTCTTGCTCTTTCTCGATTTACCTCTCACATTCTTATTCCTGAGTCTCGCTGTCTGCCGGCATGTCCCCCATCTCCTCGCTGTTAACTTTCCCTTTCGATTTACATCCCTCCCCTCGCTTCGCCTTTCTCCTCCTCTGTCTGTTTTGTGTTGTTTTTTTTCCCTTTCTTTTTCCTTTCCTTCCCTCCCCTCCTCTCCTCTTCCCTGCCCACCGTGACTCAGAGCTGTGTTGAGCATTCAGAGGAGAGCAGTGTGAGGCACAGGACAGGAGCGCAGGAGGGGAGGAGAAAAAAAAAAACAAAGAACAGGCTGTGGAAGGGACCAAGCACAGTGAAGAACGAGTGTGTGAGGACAGAAGTCTTTATAAGCTACGACGCTTCATTCAACCATGTAGCTAAGAGGAAATGATGGATTTGTTTAGGTTGAAGGTTATGCATCACTTCCTTTCTTCCTTACATACTGCACTGTACCGTCCAACAGGCTTGCTAATCTATTCTGCTGGACTTTGACTCATCTGGTGATTTTACTGTACCAAACAGATATGCAGTGAAGCTGACCCAGGGAGAGGCAACTACAGATGCCATTTCAACTCCTCAAAGGTTGATTATAGGATCCTGTACACACACTGGTTATATCTGACAAGAGCACCGCCCGAAGGAACAATCGCAAAACACATAACTGCAAGAACAATGAGTCAAAGAGAAGATGATCGTAGAAGTTCATCGGGAATCTTGACCTGAAGGTTAACTTGCTTGCTTTGCCAGCGCTTTCAGACACTTCACGGTGCGCGCCTTCACATCTCTGCTGGTACACGCTAAAGATGGGAGCAACCCCAGAGAGGACAACATCTCGAGACCAAGCGAAGGCCATGAACCAGACAAGATCAGCTGTGAAAACTGTTCACAGCTCATGCTTCACTCTCTATAAGCTCTTAACTGCAATCTGAGATGTATCTCTCTAAGTCAATCTGTTTCTCTTTATGGACATAACTACAGGCTCACTGCACAGTCTGTGTAGACATGGGATCAGTCTCATTTCCATTACAAGGGGTAGTGGTTGAAATCTCCTGTCAGTCGGGACGAGCCTTGCAGTCGATAGCGTTTATGTGAATGGATTGCCATTTATCTGATGGAGATAGAAAAGCATGGATGCTCGCAATCATATCAAATAAAAAACAACACTGCTTCATTACTTGGCCATTAGCAGTACTCCAAAGCACTCATTTTAGCAACTTGTGCTCCTACTCTGCCAGTTTGCACTGATATTAGACGAGCGGTACCAACAGCATGGTATTTTTATGATATGTTTAGTCCATTTCGGGCAAAGTTGAGGAGCCACACCATTTACCATTTTTTCACTAAATTTTATCCTCAAAGTCTGAAAATATATGCTGTTGCCAATATGGAATGATGATATATGACTGTAGTAGAATCTGGGACTCAGGGTTGCCATGGTATTAACCCTATAACCATTAACCACGCCCCCATTCTCTGTTTGAGAGGGTGCGTCGATCGTTAGACTGGAAGACGAACGAACTGGAGGGGGCGCTTCGACCTAAAAGAACATCAGAAGTTCTTGCTCAGTATCTAGGAGGGAATTGTGCTACAGTGCGTTACTCAAATGAATGCAGCAGTTTATTAAATAGCATTAGAGCACTGACAATATGGAAGAACGGTGAAGGTGTGCGTGGCGGCCAATTGACGACAAAGTTGATCATAATGCGAGTCATGTTGTCACCTAACCTCCCACTAACTTCACTGAAGCCCCCTTCCCTTTCTCCCCCGTCGGAAACCAAACCCATGCCCTCGGCGGAGCTCCCCTCATTAAAGCCCCATCAGCGAGTCACATCATTACCTGTTTATTCCTTTCACTCGTCTCTCTCCTCCCTCTCCTCTGCTCCCTCTGTAAGCCAGCCAGCTGCCACGCACTCCAGAGGATATTCCAATTAGAAACAACATACACAGACACACAAGTGTGCACTGGTGGATATTCCAATTAAACACAACACGCCGGGCGAACACACTCCAACGCAAAACACACAAGAAGCCGCCGGTGGACGTTCTAATTAGCCGAAGAAACACGGCGTGGACGCTGCTCAGTACCAGACCAGTACGACAAGACGCTTCGGCACGTCAGATAACGAACACACATGCGGAGACACACACACACACGCTCATGTAAGTCACAGAATTACAGTCAAATGACCTCTGCATGCCTGAACACACCCTAGGATTCTATGATGACTGGGGAAGGTGAGCACAAAAAAATAATAATTGAAACTTTTCTTTTGTTTTTTTTTGTTTTTTTTTACTGCAGTCACTATAAACTTCCTGCATCAGTAACCGCTCCAGAACATCCCGGCTTTTTGAGGATTCTCAAAAATCTAAACACGAAATAAACAAATAAAAGGGAGCGAAAGGGAAAAAAAAAACAAAAAAAAACTATGAAACATCCAGCAAGAGTATGATTTCCCTGATGTGTGATTAGGCGCGATCACTTTGATGTCAGCTCTTTGCTATGCGACAGCGGCGGGCGCCTGCCTTGAAAGGAAAATGGGCTGAGACGCAACGAGAGGGAGAAATGAAAATTGCCTGAATGACACTCCAAAAACAGGGGCAGACTATAAGAGTCATGTCGAGGAGGATGACACGGCGGGCCAGAATACTGATATTTGACATTGTGCGGATTGACTGGCGTGCATTCTCAAGGACGCATTTTGTTTTGCTGCCAAACATAAACGTGATTAATTTCTTTTCTGAAAAGCAGCTCTGGATTCGTATCTCGACGGTGTATGTTTACGTTCGGGTCATGTTCTAACTGAGGGCCGTGAATGATGCAGCGCTGTCTATCCGTTCGCCGCCACCGCCGCTTATCTTCCCACCGTATGTGCGCATCAACTGCACCCGGCGGTTTAGTGCCGTGATGTACAACCTGTGACATGTGCATTGAAAGACCGGCCATGAGTCTCGATGACCGTAAGTGCTTAAGCGTCCCCGTTGTTAAAACTAGATCAGTCACGCTATCACGAAATGGAATCAGCAAACAGCTGCTGCTTTAGCTGAGGCGAACACAGTGGTTTACTATGTGTGCGTTGTTATGAATCAGATTAGCTGTGTGAGTGCGGTATGTTCACGACTCCTTAACCACCTGATTCAAAGAGGCAAGGTGAAAGGACGGCTTTTTTTTTTTTTTACGTTGTCACACAATCAGTCCATCACTCACATACCTGTACGCTGTTTTCCAAGAGGCAGCCTAATAAAGCTCATCATTATGGCAGTGGTTTTTCCTTCTTAGGCTGTATTATATGAAGGATTTTTAGAGGCCTGAGGGAAGTGAAAACACCCAGCATCAAAACACTAAATTCTTGTACTACATTCTTGTTTATCCATTTTATCATTTGTAGATGATACTAGCCCCCGGCTGTCTGCAGCAATCAATGCCATTCACACCTCGGGAGATGTAGCAAATAGTTTCTGATGCCCAAACTGAAACAAATTATGAAAACTGAAATTAATAATTGTGAAAAAATAACAAACTTAAAATCCCCAACCTTCCCCCAGCTGCTGCCGCCTTCATCGGTTGGGTTGGTTAGGTTTGGGCATGAAGAGTGAGATCAGGTAGAGATGGGGTGAGAATATCAGGCCGCAGGAGAGCCGACCGAGCCTGATAACATCTGGTTTAGCACCGGGCTAACTTGGAATGGGGATAAAATGATTTAATCATGCAGCTCTTCCAGACATTCCAAATTCTATCAGGCAGAATAGATCAAATCATGACAAACAAGTCATTTTGCGAGGGTTGTAAAACTAAAAAGATCAATCAGAATGTAAGCTAATAGAGCTAAATGTTTTTGGGCCATTTGTTGGACCAGTGGCTTCAAAGCCTGGCACTCCTCCTAGGGAGCCAATTGTAAGTGACCAAAGTAGCTGCTGCTTGACGATTCTAATGCAGATACAAATGGATACTCCATTGTTGTATGTTTGCAATGTTTGGGAGCCACTGCCCTCAGGTATTCAAGAATGTTTATGTGTGAATATGGTTGCCAGTAAACCACAATGCACATGCAGATAAAGCACTGGGCATCCATACCGAGCCAATCTGAATCCTATAAAAAAAAAAAGGGCTTCCCACACACACGCGGACACACACCACCTTGCCAAAGTTACATCGCACTCACATCATACAGCCATCAATAATTGACAAAAGGTAGGAGGCATAAGCTCGACAGTACAACCCCTCTAAAAGCCTGGGCTGTGGATCCAGTCAATCAGCCAGACAGAAAAGTCCTCTTGTACTCACGGAGGATTGTCAGAAGATTTTAGACTCAAAGACATTAGTATAGCTTCAATTGAAACACATATCTGTCTCTCAGTGCCAAGGGATGCCTTTTTGATCTCCGAGAAAAAAAGTTGTCGATGGATGAAAGCGAGAGGAGACTTCCCGGCATAGCAATACATGCAAATTTATGACTCGAAAAGGTGATTTCAAAACTTAATAACGCTGCAAAACGCTCTCGGGAGAGCAGAGAGCCCATAATGCACACCATCGCCACCCACTTGTCGACAAATTGTTCTGATAAAAGGTATTTCACACGTATATACATACATATCATCTGTATCACACAAGCGCACATACACACAAACACATGCGAGACACACAAATTCATCCTTCCTGCAGACTGCGACGTCTCAAAGGGAAACTGCTTTAAATCCCAAACAGGTCATACACAGGGTAATCCAACAGACAGACACATCGTCTCATCCTCTCTGCTGGCACAGAAATGCTTAAGATGATGGGGATGAAGTACAGATATATGTAATATACTCACACTCTCTGTAGACTGTAGTTTACAAAGAAAGTGTTACAAGCAGCAGTTTAAGTATGGTAGCAGGTTGGATATATGGTGGGATAGACACAAACGTACCCTCTCTGCAGACTGCGACGTGCCAAAGAAGATGGGTATGAACGCCAGCCAGATGATGCAGGTGGTGTACATGGTAAATCCGATGGGCTTGGCCTCATTGAAGGTTTCGGGCACGCTTCGCGTCTTGATGGCGTAAACCGTGCACGTCACCATCAGCAGGATGGAGTAACCCAGGGAGCAAATGAGGGACAGGTCCGAGATGTCGCACTTGAGGACGCCGCGCGCCGCCAAGGGGTCCTGGGTCCGCTGCTCGCCGTAATCCACGACCGTGTGGGGAGGGTCCACCGCGAACCAGACGAAGACCCCGAGAAGCTGGACGGAGATGAGCGAGAAGGTGATGACGAGCTGGGAGGCCGGAGAGATGAACCTGGGGAGGAAAGGATCGTGGATATGAGGAGGTGGCGAAATTTTTTAGCCAATCCATCTAGATTGTTTTGGTGCGAGTTGCCAAGTTCTGGAAATAACGCTCAAATGTAATCAAAATTGATGGCTAACTGTGTTTCATGTCGGAGCTGTTTTCTTTCTAACGAGCTACATCCACCCACACTATCACACATATGTGTTTAAACCACTCGCACAGGAGCTAAGAACTGGGACTGGGGCTAACTGGTTAGCATGCTAACTTCAGTCTAACTGAAGCAAATAACACTGGATATCTCTGCCACAAAATACACGGACACCATTTCCTCAAAATTGTTGCTTACTCTGCTTATAATTTCAGCTAGTTATTAGTCGGTTTTCAATTCAGATTCTTACATATTGCACCTTTAACTGTGTCCTCTCCTCACTCTGCTGAGCTGGCATCTTAGCTAGCTTAGCTGTCATAGCTTCTTTGAGCACCACAAACATAGATATCTGTATGTCACAAAATCCATCTACATGGATTAACAGTGCAACAGGTAAGAATAGAAATATGTATTTTGGACTTTTGGCTTAACTGTCCCTTTAAATTCCGCGCTCACACCAACGCACACTCCCACAAGAGTTGGAGGGAGATCTAGGAAAACATAATGATAGGATTTCAGGGTGGAGAAAGAGGAGCAGTTTCAGTAGCCCATGGCGCTGGGTAGAGGAAATGTAATGATCATCCAGGATGCCAGGGAGATAAAATGGGAACAAATAATACCAGAAAAACAAAAGCTGGATTTTCACTCACACCCTTTGTGAAGAAACAACCTGCTCACTCAAGCTCCCGGGCTCAAAGGAGGCTTACTGCCAGACATCCTGAACGCACAACACACACCGAAACCTCTCACTGTACGTATGCGTGACCCTCGCCCTCTATCGTGCTGCAGTTGTCGCCGAGTGTATTCACTGTAATTTGTCATTTTAAATGCTAAATCACTTTTGTATTTCCTGGAAAACAAGCTACAAATATGGAAATACCTAATCATCATAAAATAGCAGTGCAACAACGGTAACTCTCACAGCTGGATGGTGCCAAAGGGAAAAAAAACAAAACAAAAAAAAACAGATGACCATCTGGGTAGCAGGGACATGAACCAGAGTATTATTAAATACTGCATTAACATTTTAGCCACTTCTCTCTCACAGAGTCACTCACACTGAGTGCAAACAGTACAATAGGTGAGTGTGAGTTCATGACTCTCATAAATAATGGATGAAAAATAAATGATGAATAATGATTGCAAGCAGCTCGGTAAGGAAGAAGTGGAGGTTAGGTCTTTGTGTGAGTACACACTTACAGCGACCTTTTATTGCCACTACACTCATCGAAAACCTAAGCGCGCTGAACGCACAGGGGACCGGAAGGCAGCGTGCGTACCTGGGCGCCGTTACGGACTTCTTCCCTTGCTCGAAGATGCGGTGTATCCTGTTGGTCTTGGTGAGGAGCGCTGCATAGCTGAAGCACATGCCCAGGCCCAGGAAGATCCTCCGGAACGAGCACACTCCCACGTCGGGCGTCGCGATCATCAGGAACGTGATGGCGTAGCACAGGAAGATTCCCGTCAGCAGCACGTAGCTCATCTCCCGCCCCGACGCCCGCACGATGGGTGTGTCGTTGTACCGGACGAAGGTGACGATGACGAAAGAGGTGGCGATGATGCCCAGCATGGAGATGAAGACGGGCACGACGGCCCAGGGGGAGTGCCACTCCAGCTTGATGATCGGGATGGGGACGCAGCCGGTGCGGTTGGTATCGGGTCGCATCTCGTACGGACACAGCTCACATGTGAACTCTGATGCCTGCGAAAGAAACAGATACGATTAAAGAGAGAAGACTTGATGGAAGAGCTTTAAAGGCCCCAAATATTGTTAAAAGTCATTATTAGTTATTAACTTCTGTAGGGTTGTGATGCTGCAAATAAACAGTCACCACTCTCAGCCATGTTTGAAAATACATGGTCACAGCCGATGCTAAAACACCGTGAGCAGAGCCTGCTCAGGTCCGTTAGAGCTGACCAATCAGAGCAGACTGGGCTTTTTGGGAGGGGGCAGGGGGGCCTTAAGGAGACAGGAGCTACAAATGTAGCATTCAGACAGAGGGTGAATAAAGGTGCTGCAGCAGTGGACAGGAAAAAATATATGCGCTTTCGAATATTAAAGCATGGAAAGAATAAACAGCTCATTTATAGGCTTGGTGTAATGTGGAACCTTTAAGACGTATATTGATCAAGCTAATTACTTTCTCTCATAAAATCCATTAAGGAGTATTAACTGTGAACTTGAACTGTATTAACAAAGAACAGTTGTCAATGTTTTGGTCAATCAGTGCTTTGGGCCTCAGACTTTTTTCAATAGCCTTCAAATGATTAGCGATGCTTTCAGTAACTCAGCTTTCTTTTCGGCGATCTGAAAAAAATGTTTTCATGACAGATGGAGTCAACAGAGACAGAGCCAGATATCGGACAAGACGTCAAGTCGATTCCAGCGAGGGGACAGCTGAAGGCAAATCTGGAAGGACCAAGCGGCAATCCGATTTGTGTCTTGCAAATCAATTTGCATACGTGCAGTTAAATAAGGTTTTTGAAAAAATCCAAACTCTGACTAGGAGAGCGGTTCATCTGTATAAAGCTCCAACATTAACGCCTCATGCTATAAATCCCCGATGCTTTCGTTCAGAGACATGTCAACAGCTGATTAATTCACCAGGCAGTCGAGGCACAACTGTTGTGTGTTATCCATCTCTGTAAACTGACTGGTTAAAAAAAAAAAAGGCACACATTTACAAGTTTTGGAACACTTGCTCTTTAGTTTGCTTTTCTTGTTTTTGTCACGCCGCTAGACTATTTTCCATTCTGCTAAAATCCCAGATCTATAATAAATGTGTCAACAGATTATGGATTTTACAGCAAATGCATGTATCTGCAAAATGAGTATTGATTGCGTGCTCTGACAAGCATCGCCGGCTGCAGTTAAAGGCTGGTATTTTCTTTTTTTTTCCCCCTCCTTTATTGCATCCTAAACGAGGGAAGTCTTTGCGCGTTCGCTCGCTCATGGATTTTTCAAACTTAATAAGAAGGATGGTGTGCTGCCAAATTGCCCCCGACTGTAATATAATTAACACAGGGAATGCATCTTTATAACATGTGCTCACACCCTTTTTTTCCTCCTCACCTCAAATTATGTACTTTCATTTGCCACAATGGCGTCTGAAGGGTTCCTCCTTGAATATGTAAATCAAAAAATTGGCCACATACTGTACATAGAAGTGGCTCAGCTTTTTGATTGCCTGAAATTATCTGGAACAAAAAAACCTGATCACCACTTAGGGGAATGGAACTGTGGAGTAAAAGCAGGCAGGCGGCAGATGTCAGAAGGAGCATATGTTACAAAACATGTTCATAATGTCACAAAAGTACAATCTCTGCAAACACATACTGTGTATATAACACATAAATAGGACTGATGGTGTCTTCAAATTGTTAAGCAGGTGCAGGATATTCAAGCAAGTGCAGATATTTGTTCAAAATCTATATTTTTTTACCACAATTCTATTGACCAATCAATTGTCAACAAGAGAACTGCTTCGACGGAGAGCTCCTGAGCTTTCTTTTGCTTTTCAGACGTCAATCAAGCTTATTGACCCGTCAGAAATCCCTTTTCATTTGGTGTGACTTTACAGAAACAATAAGGATGGAAAATTGATTTTTTTTTTTTTTCATTGATGCAAAAATTCAATATTTGGGCTTACGATAATTCTGTAAAATGACTTTGCTATTGATTGCCAGAATGCACCTGGATGTATCACACCGGACTGTGACTTGTTTCAACAAGTCCAATTTAAGTTTTTCAGAACTGTTTCTGAACCGTTGAGAACGCACTGTGAAGCTTATCTTGCATCCATAATTGGAAAAATAAGAGTAAGAGTAATTCCAATTACTGAATTGATACTAAGCTAATTATTGAATTGGAATACTGAATCCTGAGCATTAACAGTGCATGTCAACTATCCATTACTTTACTATACTATGCAAAAAAAAAATAATGCTTGGGGTGTATTTTGCTGCATGCAGCATGAGAATCATGGCTCTTCTCGCATTATTTTCTTTACAAACTGAGTTACACACTAAGACTTGCACTTCATTGTCACATCTTAACAGGCCATCATAGGTAACAGCCAGAAAACAGCAACAAGAGGAAAGATGTGGGACAAGCTATGGAGGCCCAAATGTTCAACATCACAGGGGATGGGTGAACTTCCACCCGTGCCGACAGCGAGCGGCGGTGGCCTGGATTTGTACCTGATAGTGGTATCCTTCACAGCGCTCGCAGTGCCAGCAGCACGGCACACCTTTGACCACCTTCTTCCTTTCGCCCGTTCGGCACGGAATGCTGCATACTGAGGGTGGGAGGGATGGGTCACCTGACTTCCAACGCATGGCCTCGACCTAGGAGAGGAGAGGGGAGGTTACAAATGGAAAATGTAGATTTTTTTTTTCTGTCTTCAGTGCAACAGAACAAACAGGAAATAATTTGTGTATTCAGGTGGCAAAACAAAACGTTCCCACCTTATTGAGGGATATAAAGCGGCGATAAGACTGGCAGCCATCTGCTGGAGCTGACATTACTTTGTGTTAACAGTCCTTTAACACAGTTTCTCTGTACCTGCACAAAGTGTGTCTTCGGGGCAACTCGGAGAGCAATTAGCAGGAGCAGATCCTCTGATCGTTTTCCTGAGCGCCGCCGGGCACGAAACTAACACCAGCTAGTCTGGAAGCCAGCAATCAGACCATAATCAGATCTGGCACAAACAGACCATCTGTATTTCCTTCTGTGTGTGTGTGTGTGTGTGTTTGTCTGTGTGCATATGTTCTTCCATGTGTGCGTTTTGTTTGCTTGCGTTTGTGTCACTCCAACATTATTGAGAATCCCTGAGCTTTCCCTTATGTCTGCTGTGTGCGAGTCTGGATGTGCGCGTTTTTTAATTTGTCGTTATGTGTGCAAGCGTTTGTAATTCTGTCATTACAGCGAGTCCCTGAGGTTCCTTCACTGCCGAGGGGTGCTGGGGAAAATGGAGCATTACTGTTTTAAACGGGCACACGATGTACCAGTCCAACAAAAACTAGTTAGGGGGAAAAAGCCATCAGGGACTGAGGAAATGGTCTTGATTTGATCACTGACACACACAGACATGCACACACACACACACTCACACACTTGGCTGTTTGTGAGTTAGTGCCGCTAATATATCTGTCAGGAGAAACACTTCAAAGGTCCCCTATTCTGCTCATTTTCAGGTTCCTACTTTTATTTTGTGTGTACTAGAATTTAAATTTTTAATGTTTAAAAAACAGATTACATTTCTGATACTGTCCATTGCTGCAGCACCTCTATTCACCCTCAGTCTGAGCTCTGTCTCTTTAAGACCACCCCCCTGAAAGCCCAACTGCTCTCAGCTCTCACAGGAGTTTTCCGGATAAGCTCTGCTGGTGCTTTAGAAACTACAGGGGGCGTGGCTGAGGGTGGTGACTGTGTCGTTGTGACATCACCATGTCCTAACCACTTGTTTGAAGATGCAGTTTATAATAATTGGCCCCCTCTTGGATTGATACTCAAAACAAATGAGGGGGCAGTTTATCACTAGGGTAACCGCTATTTGCAGCCAACTGTAGCTGTTGCTGTTAGCTAGTTAGCTTAGCTAGCTGTGCAGCTAGCAGTCTAGACAGGGACCTTAGCGCTCCAGGAAAGTGTTTATACAGCTAATACAGGCTCTTTGGATCAGGACAGGCTGGGTTTAGCCGGTAAGCATGCTTACTTAGCTTTCTCTACAACACAGCATGCAGATGTCATAAAGTCAAAAGTGTTATTTCTTTGTTGGTAACTTTATTATTTATTTTTTGCCTTTTCTGCAAGGACCTTACATATTGCACCTTTAAAGGCTCAGTCTCCCAGTGTGGGCTGTATGCATTTATGTTTTGGTACTTTTCACAGTAGAAAACTAGCAACTAGACCTGCTTCAAGACACAAAAAGCTCATTGTCTACAATATGGGACCATTAATGATAAAAAAAAATAATGAAAATAATCATCCTGGTTTGTGTGTGTGTGTATGCGTGTGTGTGTGTATGTGTGTGCGGGGGAGGGTATTTAGCACCATTCAAAACTTTTGGAACTCTTTCGGTTGGGTGCACCTTTCCTGTTTATTGAGTATTTTTTACTCATTATTTATTCATAGCCTCAGCAGTTATTGCAAAATTTTTGGCATCCTTATTTGGTAACCACGATAAATAATGCACGACCCAGAACAGCACAGACCTGGTTTTGAACCCCCCTACTCTTCCATTACATTCTTGAATGACACTATAATATCTGGAATTGGAAATATGTTGATCGTGAAACCTTTTTTTTTTTTTTTTTTTTTAACCTGCAGCCGTCACAGCCATCTGCCACTGTGTCTTCAAACCCGACCGGATTGGTTTAAGAAATCAGGTACATCTGCTTATTTGTCACCTGTCAAAGCGCCCAATCATGTGTGTCCTAACTAACGTGTGTTGTCCTTTGTGCTCCTGCAGTCTCTCTCTCTCGCTCTCTCTCTCTCTCAGACAGCCAGGGCCGTCCATCAAGCAGAAAGCACTTTGTGTCTATTAGTCTTCTCATCTGTCATCTGGCCTTTCTAATGAAGTCCTGGGTGGTTTTGTAACGCAGAGCACTCCAGCACGCTCAAGGAGTTCTGTGTGCATGCATATATGTGTGAGTGAGCAACGGAGGCAAAGACAATGGAATGACAGCTTGCTTGCGCATGAAATCATGTGTTTTTGTTTCCTGGTTCCAGTGTTTACAGACTGTATATATTGTCTGTGTGTGTGTGTGTGTGACCTTGTGTAGGCGCGAGCCATCTTACGTCCCTGCGCAAGACTTTCACAAAAGAAAATAAGAACAAGTGTTGAAAAAAAAAATTCAATTCCAGCTTAGTTTTGCATCCGACAGCTGACTGTGAAGCCATGGCGATGTTGAGCTTTCATTCTGCCGAGGCGTTGGCTCTGTAACGCCTCACCAGCTCCAATAAGCCACTCAAATCAAAATAGGTTTTGGATCATCGTGACGGCATTTTTTCTTTATTACGCAGAAGTGAGCGGCCGGAGCGAGTGGAGACAGAAAAGTGGGTTCAATATGCAGTGAGCTGGAAACACACTAGCAATAATGTTTGTGTTGTTTTTGCACTCTTGTTTAGATTATAATTTCTTTATTGCATTTCCTGAGAGCGCTGTGAGCAGGAAATTAATGGAAGTTATAAAACATGGAGACACTAAGGCTCCATGATCTCCCAAACAAACCAGACGACTTCAGCGTTGGTGTTTTTACGTACTTACTGACTCCCGTGTGTGTGTGTGTGTGTGTGTGTGCGTGTGTGTGTTTAAAATCTCACTCTGAGGTGTAGTTTATTGGTCCAGGAGCCGATGACTCTGTACTCCGCGGTGGACCTGTTGGTGTTCTGGTACTGGAAGATATCGTATCGTCCTGGAGCGTCGCCATTCTCGTTGAAAACCACTGGTGTGTTGGCACTTCCTGAAACGAAAAACAGCAGATGTTTGAGAGGTTGCTTCTTGTGATGCTACTGTATTGACACATAGATGTGTACTCAAATGACTTCTTTCTGCATTGATTGGCACAGGGATGAACACAACACCCACAAAGAAAAAAAGTCTCATGTGGAGCTCCGTTGTCTGATTTTGTTTGAACTTCCAAGCACGTTTTCTTCCTAGAATATTGCCGCTGGCCTGAGCTGAATATTTCCCCCAATACGCCGGGCTGATAAAATGACACTTTGCAAGAAATGGCCAGAATTTGCAGGTAATCCAAAACTTAAGGGGGCAGCATAACCACTGACATCTTGGCACCACTGTATGCTCTTTCTTGTAGCTATTTATGACTGCAGCAACTTTCACTGAGTAGCTGAGTTAGACTTGGAGCAGGTAGCCCTGTTAGCTGACGGTCGATAAGGCTCAGCGCGACGGACCTCAGCCGGCTCCAGCTGAACAAAGCTGGACACCAGACTGGCAATGATCACAGCCTCTGAGACTGACAGATGCCAGTTTGAAGACAAGGGATACAACTCACAGGTGATATATAGCAGCGCTGAAGGTGTATGGTTGTATTTTTCTGATTGAGTTGATTAGACTGAATAACAAACTTGCCACATCCGCCAGCTAAAACTTATTATCTAGACCTGGTTAGCATGCTAATCTCAGTAAGCATCTTTGCAACACAGTACGTAGAAGCTTTACACACAACATCACCACTGTTGATGTTGCTATGCTTTGAACTACATTTTGGCCACATCCTACAATTTGGTCCTTGAATAATATGCATGCAACAATTCTAATATTGACTATGGTTTCTTGTTGTGTACATTTTGAAAAGTGTATTTCTCCATTTGCCAGCAAGCCATCATCGAAAGAGTAGACATATCAAAATATTCTTTCCCATAATGATAGAAACTTGAGGTTCGCTGCAATATGAAGGGAAAAACAAAGCGTAAATAACATGTGAGCATCGGCCATCGTTTACAATGAGTCGAAAGCCTCCGTAATAAAATTCAGCCTGTTAAAGGACACACTGTTGAAATGCTTTTCTGGAGTACAAAGGAACAGCTCGGAAATTCACAGATTCTTTGTTGAAAGAAATACATTTTCCATAACGGCTACTCCAGCTTATGACCACCTGTGAATTCACCACAGTTTAAATGTAGGTGTTGCAAAAGACTGTAAATGCATGATGGAAATACAGAAGTGGTAGAAGTGGAAGAAGTGGAAGTGGATAATCAACATACTCCTAACATAATATTCCCCCCTACCTCTGCAATGAAACCCTACATACACAAATTACATACTTGCGGTACATATACATTTAATGGAGCAATATTGCCTCCGGCGGTGTGCGTTAAGGAGCTGTAAGAGCAAAAGCACTGTCACCTTTAATTTTTAATGGAGGCCGTGTTGGAATGCACCTGCGTGCGTGTGGGCCACAGAGCGCCGTGATTGAATATGCACACGCATGGATACGTTTATGTGCCCTCAAAGGTTTCGTTTTCTCGCCGCCAATAAGGCTTAACGCAAACCTTTTATCCCTCACCCTCTTATGTAGCGGCGCAATCAAATCAAATTGCTGAATCTGGCATAGCATAAAGGAAATCCAATTACAGTGTGCATGTGGAGAAAGGGCTGCATTATGGAAACTCCACCTGTGTAGTATAAGTCACTGATATGGCGGGATGATGCCAAGAAGATATATATATATATATATATATTATAGATATATAGATAGATAGATACCTGTTTAAGGCAAAACAAGAGAGTGAAGATTGGAAATAGAGAATGAAAACAGAGACAAAGGAGAACAAGAAAACATTCGTGCCAGAAACAGAAAACACCAACAGAAATACATATAAAGAAAAAGGTGCTTCAAAAAAAAAAAAAAGAGAGAGAGAAATTGAATTGAAAGACAGACAAAAGGAAGAGAAAGACAGTTAAAAAGAGACGGGTGGATGGCAAAAAAGATTGCACAATAGAAAACTAATCACACAGTCAGAGAGGGAGAAAAGCACGACAAAGGGAAGTAGAGAGGAGGGAGGCTCGGAGACAGGAGCGTAAAGGCTCTCCCACTTTGATCATAAGTCATGAGAGATATACACATAATGAGTAAGAGAGGGAGAATAAGCAAGAATGAGCGCGAGCCGTCTCAGCGAGAGGGATGAAGAAAGACGACTGGAGGAAAAAACTGAATCGATGGGAGAGACGCAAGCCGAGGTCTCAATCTCTCATTGTTACAAGTTATGAATGGGGTCCATTTCTGTGAGCGCTGGTACATGTCCAACTGTAGCTATTGTGCCTCCCACTTTAATTGTCCTCCTCACACACGCTTGCAATTACTAGATACCAAAGGGGAACTTAAAAAAAGACCTGCAGTGAGGTATTTTTGCAACTCGCAGTAGGATATGCTCAATTAGTGTGAATTTCACAGACTTCCTTACATCCCGATCTGAGTTGATTTGCATACAGCATAGCTGGCGTCAGGCATGAGTTCTGCTGGCGTGTGATTAATGTGCCACCACCTCTCTGGCTTAGTTAGTTAGCGCGTTTGCTGTGTAGTAGCACACAGGATGATGTCATGGATGTCTTTACCCCGGTGACTACAGCATATCATAGGGCAACCAGCCGCCCTCTAAATCCTCCCAAAGCTCCCGACCAAGATGAATTCCTTCACTCTCCCTGATCCCTCTAACTCCAGTGCTCTTCCTCAACCTCCCCCTGTCTTCTTGATCTCCATATTTCCATACTTCTCTGTTTTGGGCATTCATGCATGGGGGTGGGCTAAAGTGTTCATGAACGGAGGTCTTTCAGATGTGAGGGGTCATGAGAACTCTCTTTTATTTCAATGTCTAATGGTCTTTTTTTTCTTGATGAGTCGCACACAGCAATTGCAACTAGTGTGCTGATGCCTCGGCAAACAGTCACATTGTTGCTGCTTATTTGGGCGTGAGTGTTGCACTCCCCCCTCTGACGTCTGTGTCGCCCCAAAATTTGAATTAAGTCCAACAGCAAAGTTGTTGTACTGTCATACACAGTATAAATACCAATTGTTTTTCCCCCTCCTCTGGACCTTCCACTTTCTTACGGGCTCCACTGTCGTCACCATCACCTCATCCCTGTGTTCCTAATTACTTCTTTCCTTCCTCTCACCATCATTCCATCTCCCAGCTCTCACTCTATCTGCTTTTGGGCTCTTTACCTCCCACCAAACCCCTCTATCCCTGAGCATATCTGCTCGTCCCTTCGCCTATCAAAACAGGGTGCTGTTTTGAGCACAAAATTTAAGGAAACAGCGAGAGGGATAATCAACATGAACACGGCCAAATAAAAAAGGGAGGCAATTTAGTCATTTACTAAATGTATCCAGAGTGAGAGAGAGTTAACAAGAGCTTGCCTGGATGCCATCTTTTCCCTCAGCACTCTCCTGTTAGCCGATTTTCTTCCAATTGTGCTTTTCCACCAATCATGCCTTTTTAGAGACGGTCAGCAGTGCAGCAACTAAAACAAAAGCCCAGAGCAGAGACACGCTGGCAATGTAGACACTGAAAGCAGCGGTTACCTTGATAAGAAAATGATGATTCAAGCTCATAGTGTTTTGCACCATTTGCTGCTTTTTTTTTTTTCCTGGGTAAGACAGCACACGCTTGCAAGCAGCAGCAATTACCGCAAACACACATACAATAGGCATGACGGGAGTTGGCAGTAACTAGCCACCATGTTGGGAAAACAGGTAGCTGAAAACCCCTCATCAGTTCTGATGGAAAAAGTGCCTGGACCGGCATCGACGGGCCTGATGAATTTCCGTTTCTGTTCGGTTTATCTAACACAACGTATTTGGAAAAAAGGGCTCATGTTCTCAGCTGTGAATGCGTCCAACAGGGGCACGAGGAATAATTAAAAACGCATCTCGTATCACATGAAATAATGATGTGCTCTTCTAGTGTTTGAATTTAAGAACATTTAATTAAAGCTGTTGGAGCGGACAAGACAAAATTCAGTAAGAACCAAAGAATCGTTAAACCCGTGAATGTGTGTAGCTTTTTGGAGGCCTGTATTGTTGAACTATTGGACTTGTAAATGGGCAAATTTTTGTTTTTGTTCCTAACACATTGTACCTCAAAACAGCTTGTTTTGCAAGATTTTTACACATACAAGAGGAGAAATGGCTTCAAAGTACATATTAAACTCATGTTAGCCCTTTGCAAACAGCTAGTTCATGTATCAGGAGCTCTGTCTCTGTTTGCAGGCGCGTAAAAAAGTTGCACAGCAGGTCAGCATCAAAAGCACTCTTTAAGCAGTCAAACGGCCCCTGTCAGTGTTTTAAATATTACTTCTGCTACATTTTACTGGTATAGACTTCAAGGCTGAGCTATTATTAACTTCTTGCATCCTTTTTTATAAACTAGTGGGTAGTTTATAGGTGATGTGGGTAAGAATTGCGGTTTAAACAATGCAAAAATGTGAATTGTCAACAGAATGTGAAGAAAGTTCTGATGCCAAGGCACACACGCGTATGTATCCTGTTGCAGTTGAGTTAGCATGCTAACCAGCTAGTGCCTAGCCACTTTGTACAACCAGCAGTAGTTAATAACACCACCCACCCTGTGCAGGTAGATGCAGCTAATACGACAGCTAGCTGCACGTTCACCTGAGCAACAGCTACAGTTAGCAGCAGTTAGCGGCAATATTTGGAGCTGGTTGGAGCATGTATTTGACAATACAATTCTTACATACTGCACCGTCAATTTACAGTGATGCATCATAGTCTATGAGAGCATCATATGTTTGAAGAGTCGCTGCCGGTGAGACAACGTAACTGAGAACATGTTGGGACTTTATTAGACCTTTAACAGAAGACTGCTGATCGTGCTAAATTCCTAGGCATCCTGTGACGCTAATTCCCCCTCCACCTCATCTGCATTCATTTAGCATAACCTGGAGCAAGATGACACAGGAAGAGCAGCAAAGCCCGGGAGTTAGATGCATTGTGAACGCAATGCAAAGTGACGCTGAGATCTTGAGTTCGACTTTCTTATGTGAGCGAGGTCGGTCGCTCAGGTCGGGCTGCTCGAGCAAGGCGAGGCCGACGCTTCTGGTTGAAGGGGGAGCGTGCGAGGCCTCCTCGCTGCCACAGCAAAGCACCGCGGCATCATGGGAAATGCTTCTCCGCTGACGTGTCCCCGAGCAAGATACCGTTTCCCCCTGCCAGCCAGAGGCACCGCTCTGTAGCTTCCCCGCAGAGTCGGAGGCGTCCCCTTTAGGGCTCAACAACAGAATACCACCAGAAAGCTGCCACTCTCGCAACTTCTCTCAGTGGGGCTGCGTGGGAAGTTCACAGGTCATGACATACAGTAGGATTTGTGCAAAGGAATGAAAGATTTCAAGCAAGAAAGCCAGTGTGAGTCTAAATTGAGCTGAAATGGACTGAAAAAAGGAAAAAGAAAAAGGATAGAGTGCGATATAGAAGAGGCATCGCGAGCAAGACAGCCTCAACCCTCAGTAGGCTTTTCTGCCACAGAGAGGCAGAGAGAGAGGAAACAACAAAAAGAGATGGAGGAAAATGAGTGACAGAGGGAGACAGAAGAAGAAAAAAGTCGAGAGTAAGCAGGTCTGTGGGTTTGCATCAAACCCCATCCATCTGACAGATAGACGCAGGGACTTAAAAGCAAAGAGAAGAGGGAGAAAATGAGGGCGAACAAGGGAGGATGTGCCCGAATATCACACAGCGAGGGAGATGAAAAGCCCCCGAACTTTCTTCGTTTGACAGAAAAAAAAGGGGGGAAAAAGAGACAGAAACAAATGGAGAGGAGATGGAGAGAGCGGCAAAAGAACGTGCAAGAATATCAATTAGCAAAGGCCTTAAAAAAAATCCTCCTCGGGCTGATGGAGATAGGAACGGGCAGATGGAAGAAGGAGAGGGGCCGAGGGAGACGGAGGGTGTTCGAATAGCCTTAAACCTGCCTGTTACTAGAGCTGGAGAGACAAAGGAAAAGTGGAAATTATAAAGAGAGGAAGGACGGGGGAGAGAAAAGAGAGTCAGAGAGTTAGTGAGGGAGAGGCAGGAGGGCTGTTAGGGAAGCCCCTCAGCCTTGCCCAGTTCACTTTGGAAAACGCTAAGAGTGAATAGCAAGTCTTTGTATCAGAGACTAAGTGTTTATGACAGGGAGATGCAAAAAAAAAGAAAAGAAAAACTACACTGCGGCACGCATTAATAAAACATGGGTCCGCGTGCAAGTGCGTTCCCGGCTTTTGCCAACAGCCTCCCATCTGTGTGCTGTGCATCTATAGCACTAATAGGGGAGGAACGACAGGAAAGAGACGCAAACGGACAGTTGAAGGATCCGAGAAAGACAGAAGAAGAGTAAAAATGAAGCCTGGACTCGCCCTAAGATGTGAGAGAGTAACCGAAACCGAGAGGCCGGTTAGCTCATGTCTACGCCGCTTTTTTTTCCTCTTGCCTCCTTTCTGAATTTTCAATCCCATTACTTTGCAGTGTTTTCCGAGCCGGCCTTCACCGCTCACTGCAAAGAAAACCATCCTCGCGGCCAAACCCCTCCCCTCCTTCCACGGCAGCTGTTTCCCCTTCCTCCCCCTCCTCCCGTTCACAGCATCCCCATCCTCCCACTTTTACCTCGCAGCCTCGCTCCATCCTGCCGCTCTCTAGCTTAAAAAAAACTACCCATTTTCTTGCCTCTTTTCCAAAGTGCTCTAACTTCCCCTCCTCGTCCTCCTCCTCCTCCTCCCATCGTCTATCCATCCCTCTCTCTCTCTCTCTCTCTCTCTCTCTCTCTCTCTCTCTCTCTCTGAGCAGGGGAAAAAAACAAAACATACAGGCAAGGAAAAGGACACACTTAGTCCAAGAGAGAAAAAAAGAGCAGATAATAGAACACGCGGAAGGAAACAATGCACGTTTTTTTGAAGAGGATCCAGATCTAAACGGTTCCCACTGTGAGCAAGAATGAAAACATCCGGGCTTAATAGCGTAAGTGAGATTAAGACGGAGAGAGAGGAAGGGCCGGGACAAAAGAAAGATTGTTTGAGAAAAGAAAAGAAAAAGAAAAAGACACACACACGCACACACGGAGTGCAAGACAAGCTTTGTATGACAATCACCAGTAATTACACGAAAAACCCATTTGAGGAGCCTCCATCTGTGTCATGATCTGCATTCACCGCGGAGAAAATGGGCAAGAGAGAGGAGTGAGACAAAAAGCGATTAAAAAAAAAAAAGAAAAGAAAAACAGAGGGAGAGGGGCACTATTAGGCTGATCAAAAGAGACAAAACAGCCTGAACTACAAGGCTGGATGGAAATACAATTCAGAGAGAATGGAAAGGAGGGAGAGGAGGAGTAAACAAAAACGAGAATCGAGGAGTTACATTACAGAAATCTGGGGAAAAGAGGATAAGAGGGGTAAAAGGAGAGCCCCGACGGGATACATGTGACTCCGCTTTCACATATTATCGAACACGTACAGTAAATGCAGTTTAGTGCGAGTCTCAACAGCAACTAAGTAAGTCGATATACCCCAAACCCTTCATCATCCATCCTTGACTGTGTCCTTATTTCCTCATTCCCTTGTCTCCACCTCCGTCCATCCACCCACCCACCACATAACAGACCTACCTTCTTGTGCTCGTACTTTACATGGGTATTTCCATTTTCCGCTACATTATACTTCCACTCCACCACATTTCTGAGGCAAATACTGTACTTTTCACTCCTTTACATTTCTTTCACCACTTTAGTTATGGGTAACTTTGCAGAGTGCATGCTCAACCCAGCAAATGTTGGCTAAGTAGACTCCTGGGAAACCCCAGATGTGGATGTTGAAACTTAATGTATCTTTATATGAAACTTTAATTTTCTGGTTCTCTCTTGTCACGATGCTCTGGTAAGTTTTCACTTCGTCGAGTGGTATGACATGAACTTTAGTCAGCCATTAGTATACATATTAAATACATATAAATACAAGTATGATTTACTTTTATGTGGACTTTTGATGCCAAGTACATTCCATATTGGCCATTTTTCTCAAGGATTGCTCTTATGGGTGACTTTCCCTTTAACCAGCGTAGTATTTGAACACTATATCTTAACTTTTCCTCAAGTATGACGTCGGGCACTTTCTACAACACTGCTCAAAGGTGCGTTTTTAACATTTGACGCACTTGTTCTGAGTCAACAACATTTTAACAGGAAGGCTGATCCATAGCTCTGACCAGTGGTCAAAGGAGAAAACTATTGATAGTCATCCACCCTGCAGTATTATTTCATTTCCTGTAAAAAACAACAACAACAACAACAAAAATCTCTGGTTATTTTGTTATGTACAACACTTTATAATGAAGAAAATGGTGGTTTTTCACCAGTGGTAACTTCAAAGGACTCCTGTGGTACAGCTGAAGCTGTACACGATGAAACCGTGACATAAAGTAGATATCTAAACATACATACAGAGGGACTCTTCACAAACCACACACATTCAGTTAGAAGCTAGAAAAGTACTGAGAGCTGACAGTAACGCAGAGACTTTTGAAAAATGGTCCAACTCCAGTCCATCTCAGGTGCAGCTCGGCTCAACTCTGCATGGGTGATCCCGCGATGGAAACATAAAATCAGCATGAAAACGAAAAATCCCCAAAAGTGTGCTTGTGTTTTCCTGTCTCTGCAGTCGACAGACTCACGTTTTATCTGGTTAAATCTGTTCTCCGTCAAACAACACATTCCTGACAAAAAAAAAGATATGTTGTTTTTCAGACACACTGCAGAGATGCTAGATTTAGTGGTGTCTTAGGATATGCAATAACAAATTATTATTTCTTTCTCTCATTTCCTCAAACTCAATTCAACTCCAATTCAGGTTTGTTTATGTGTCTGTGTGGATCCATGTCTGCCTGTCCACTGTATTCATTTTTGGTGTGCTTTTATGTCGAGCAATTCTATTCTGTTTTCTTATCTCGGAAATTTTTTATTCAGTGAATGATGGCCTTGCAGAAATTGTGGGGAAATTGAGTGTATAACATAGCACTGATAAGATAATGAGAAGAAGAGGGAGAGAACACACTATATGGAGGGAAAGAAATGAGCTGTCAGTCTGGATGTCAGCATACTGATCACGCAGGATATGACTTTCTGCCATCGCAACGCAGCTGTTCAACAACTCGCCACATCGAAATGAAATAAATATACATGCGGAAAATGTGAGAGGCCTCCCGCGCTGCGTTCACTGTGACGGAGCACTTACCAGTGTTTGCAAGGGATACCACCTGTACAAGGTTGGACATTACGCCAATAATCTCCTACTTACTACCTGCTGCTTGTAAGTGAGCAGCAGGTAGTAAGTAGGAGATTATGTGTGAGTCGAAGGGAGTGATGTTCCTGTCTGCGTGACAGACTCACAGGTACGAAAACACTCAAAAAAGCAGCATGACATAACGTAGACAAATACCCACACTGTGATGGGACGTGAGACTTAATATCGTCGAAAACATTCATTATTTTACTATTGTGAAATATATTCAAGTACTAATATGTAATATATATAGAGAATGGTTGCTAAGCTATCTGGGGAGAGCGCTCAGCACGGCATTGTAGGTGGGTGATAGGTAACATCTGTGGCTACCTCCTCTGTTCAAAGACGTCTCTGAACAGAGGAGGTGACCTGAGACATAACAACATAAGTCCAGTAGCCTATGATACAGCACCTAGATTTACAGTGACCTGGATGACTGAGAGCCTTCATCGACACGTATAGGTGAAAGATACGAGGCATAACATGTTAATAAGTGACCTTCAGAAGTGCCTCCGTGCAGAGTTTATGCTAAACTAAGCTATAATCACCTTGATTGACAGACACAAGGCAATGGTTTTACCAATTTTCCCATCCAGTGCTCCACGAAAGAACTGAAAAGCTTATGAGAATAAAATGTCAGAATATCTGTCAAAATAGCCGGTTAACATTTCAAACACATTCATCTGGCCCACACACACAGTGTGCAATCATGGCACTTGTGTGGTCCAACCCTGAGCCACAGGCGGGCTGTAGCATGGCCACATGTCAGGGCCATATGGGCCAGGTGATCTGAAATGTTGACAGGCTTTATTTTGTTATCTGGGACTCAGACCACTTGCTTTTTACTGAATAGTAAACATATTCTACTGAGGATTTTCCGTGTACTGTTATGTATGTGACATATTTCAGAGCTGTAACCAGAAGGCATTTGTTTGAAAAATGACTAAAAACCATTGAACGATAACCACAATAGTCAAAGCGCTGTCAAACGACTAATCGTTTCAGATATACGGCAGCGTTTCACAAAATGACAAACTATTTAAATCAGGGGTCTCAAACTCAATTTACCTGGGGGCCGCTGGAGGCAGAGTCTGGGTGAGGCCGGGCCGCAACAGGTATTCCACAAAAAAAAGCTTTGTTAAAAAAAAAAAAAAATCCAATATTCTCAAACGTCATTATTAACACTATGGAGTAAAATGTTTTCATGAACAAATCTTTTTCCGCAAATGATTGAGTACATTCCATTCACCCAAAAGATGTTTTCGAATGATTTGTCCGTGAACGTCACATCATTGCAGAGCAAGTGTGGAGTGCATGAAGCCGGGACAGTGGGACGCCATTATTTATTTATTATACACACACCATGAGATGCAGCCATGGAGGCTTTATCGACTGGCTATTATTTTCTATAACAACTCAATTTTGAAAAGATAATTTAATTTAGTTTTCCAAAATGCGCCATATAATAACGTTAACGTACAATGATTTACGCACAGAAAGTGAACTTCGGACTTCACTCTTGTTTCACTACTTATTTTTCTCTTTGCTTGTCTCCTCCACCATCTTTCTCTTGAGCTGGATATTTCTCCCATAAAGTTTCTCAAGAGTCTGTTTCTCTCAATCCACGTCTTTCTTTCTAAAGTCGTGCTCTGTACAATATAAAAATCTGCCTTCTCATTGTTTTCTGAGAGTTTCTTGCTTCAAGGTCATCTTGTCCCGGTGAAGCTTGATAATTTCCTGTCAGCACCACTTCTCTGTCTCTCCTCTATCTCTTCTTGTTCTTCTGAATATCATTTTATTCAGGTGGGCACGTATCGCACGACTCCATTCTTTTGTTTTTTTTTACTCCTGCTTTGCCATGGCTTTCCTTGCCAAATGGTGAAAATGTCTACTACATGACTCTCGTTCATCTTTCTTTCATCTCTCACACACCTTCTCTTGTTGTCTTTCGCTTTATCTCTCCTGCCAACTACGCTTTCGCCTTTTCCCCGGCCAGCTGTCCATCTTTCCTCCCCATCAACACCGCCTGATTCCCTCTCCCTCCCTACCTGCACCCTCGATCTCCTCTCCATATGTTCTCCCAGCAAGGTTATTACGCCCAGGCATAGACTCTCCACTCCCATAACCCCACCTTTTGTCTCCTTCACTCCCTTCTCCTCTCTCCAAGATCATTAATGCCTGGTCAGGTTCATCATCTTCAGGTGACTCACTCCTCCGGTGGTCTACCTCCCCTCTCTGAGGTCATTATGAGAGCTTGAGCTTCATCATCTCCCAGCTGGTAAGTCCTTCCGAATCCCACACTCTTCTCGCATCACCGCAGTCCCTCCCTCCCTCCCTCCCTCTCTTTTCGCCTGAGGTTGTTACAGCCAGGTATAGAGTTCATCATCTCAAAGTCAAGCTGCTCTAATTAGTGCACGTCAGCTCCCATGATGATGTCCATCTTGTCTCCCGGCAGGAGATATATAACCTGGCAGTGATAAGATCGCAATTAAGAGTTTTCACGCATGGCACACACACACAAACAAACACACATTTGTACAGAAGATAAAAGTAGGCGGCTGTCATTTGTTGGCGTGCCAAAAAACACATCCTTGGTTGATCCATGTGGTCTTTCTCTCACTGTATTAAAGACTTACATTTAAGGATAATTGAACTTTAGGCTGCAGTGTAAATAAGGTTGTCTCCAGGGGTTATGTTGGAATATATTATGTCTGGAGGGAGTGCAAAATGCATATTATAGGTATAGTTTAATATCTATCCATCAAATATCCAAAACTGCCTGTCCTCTGTAGGGTCACAGGGGGGAGGGGCATTGACAGGTCGCCAGTTCTTCACAGGGTTGATATAATCTACATCTACATGGGAAATAGACCCTTTTTTCCTGGCAGACATTTTGACTCGTCAGAACAGAAGAAGGCGCAGGAATTTGCGGTGTTAATGACGGCAATGACATTCCATTCAGGTGAGCCGGTTCCGGGGCTCCGGCATTGTGCATGTTCACTCACCGACACGGCTCACCGGGACGTTTAATAGAGAGCAGCCATTGTTAGGGCTATTGATCACACCTGCGCTTCTCCTGCTTTGACGGGTCGAAAAATATCTGCCATCAGAGTGTTCCATTCAGAGCGACCAGTCGACCCGACCTTGATGCCTTTGGACTGTGGGAGGAAGACGGAACATCTGGAGGGAAGCCTGCACAGAAAAGATCAAACCTTGAACCCCTCTTCCATCCAAACTGCTGAGCCACAATTGATCATTGAGGTATTTGAGGATATGGGCGAGTTTGCGAACAACTTGATATATTGTTGTTATATTATTATGTATCATTTATATTAAAAGAAAAAATAATGCTTTAACTGAATAATTCTAGCTTCAAACAGTGTTCTGGGGACCGTACGTTCCACTGGGGACAGCTTGTTTATTCAGTTATGGGAAAAATAATGATTTCTCAGTTTGTATTATTACCTCATTAATACTGTAAATATTAAAATCCTGTATTTGAATTTCTACATTTCTACGCTACAAAGTTTACGAGTTAGACTTGAATGCAGCTTCAAGTGCCATCAGGTGCCCACATGCTTCACCGTACAAAGTGATGTAGATTCTTCAGTCACCTCTCCCTGCAGACTCTCAGCATAATTATTTCATCACATGGATGTAGGGGAAAGCCTTCACAGATCTACTTTTTTTCATCTTTTTTCAACTGAGCCCCAGACAACCCAGGCTTAATTTATTCACGGTTATGTCTGTCCAAGACAACTGCTCTGAGGGTTCCAAATGCAGTAGCAAAAACACAAACAAAAAAACAAAACTGATTTCAGAACAGAATTCACTCACCATATGAACCTCGACAACATAAAACCCGATGGCTCCATATGCATTTTTCCTTACCAACCATACTGAGACACCGGCACTGATATTTTATATGAGCCATACCTGCACATGTGACAGTCATCAAGCAATCATCCTCCACCACTGCATACCAAACAATCAAGACATGGACAGGGACAGGATACAGCCAAAATCACTTCAGAAGTGAAAAGAAACCACATTTCATACCACATGTAAAGTTTCAAACTTCCAAAAATCATATTCATTCTTCATTTTGAGTAGATACATCATTATAAATACCTTCATCTCCATCCAGAAGAGGTTACACAAACACAACAACATATTCATATACCACAATATGAAACAACGGATATCCAAGGTTGTGTAACCTGCTGTTAAATTTCCAGTACGAAATATGTGTTGGGTTTCACATATTTCTCAATATGAATTTGATAGAGATTCGACGGGAAAAAAAATAAGCAAGGCCAAAGACACACACTGTAGCCTTCAGTCAGTGAGTCAACGCTTCTACAAAAGTACGAATGACAGGACAGAGAACGAAGCACAAGTTTGACATAAAGTTTCATGGAGACAATAGAGAGAGCCAGGAAGAAAAGAGAGGCGACAACTGAAGGACAGAGACGTGACGGAGAGAGAAAGAAACTAGAAGAGGTTCGCACGGCAACAGCAGAGGAAAAGAAAGACTCATGGCGCAAGAAACATTAGCAACAGCTGCGTTTGAAAAGAAAGCCACTCTGAGATGTACTTACAGCCGACAAAGCCAGCAGAATGTGAATAGGCCAAATTAATCTGTGTGGGCGACCACATTGTGTGTGTGTGTGTGTGTGTGTGCAGCGTGTGTTGTTTCTGCAAGAACAAAAATCTGAATCCATTATACCGCATACAGGCAGACAACAGAGTTATTATTCCGGACAAAAAGTGAAAAAAGAGGAAAAGTACCTTCGAGTGAACAAACTCTATTCTAATCAACAAGAGCAACAAACGCACAAATCAAATTGCTTTGTTCACAGGTGTGTTGTTTATTATTTCAGTTTGACTTGCAGAACTTTGCAGTTTAGTTGCAGGGTTTCATTTGATTTCCTTTTTGTTTTCTCATTTTCTAGACTTTTTGCGAGTTTGTGCTACTAAAAAACAATTTGAGATTAGTTTTTCACGAAGTTTAGGACAACTTTAACAACTATAACATTTTGGGGGCATTTTGATTTTATGGGTTAAGATGCCCCAGTATACGCTTTAAAGGTGGGCGTTAAAGGTGCAACATGTAAGATTTGGCCACCTGTCATACATATACACTCCAAACAATAGAAGTACTTGCTTACGGCCGCCAACTTTAGCTGACGTTGGCTAGTAGGTTCAGTTAACTGAGCAGCTGGAGGACGTATTTCCAGGCTGCATTGATTAGACTGTCACCCTCTGGTACAACGTGGATAGGGACTAGTTGGTTAATTTGCTAACTTGTCTGCTACAAAGTTCAAAGCCATCTTCCGAATAACATCAGCTCTGTTATTTCTTTGCATTATGTTGACAATTTTTGGTAAATTTTTTTTGACTGTTTTAAGCTGGAAATTCTCACATATTACACCTTTAATAAAGCAGCCATGACTCAGAAGTCAGAGCCTCAGATCCTTTCATGTACCCTGATTGCTCTGCCCACTGCGGCATAATGTCACCATCCTTTGACTGAAGCTCTTTCTCTCTTTAATAACAACACTAGATAGATAGGGGCAGCTCATAGTCCCACACAGGCATGATTCCACTGAAGGACTTATCAAGATGATACTTACGTGACGATGCACACATTTAATAAGTAGAAGAAAGCAGCTGTAAGCCTTGGAAGAATTTTCCTTCTGCTCGAAGTCTGGGTTTACTCATAATGGCCTTTGTTGTTTGTGTGCATTAGCTTCTGCTTTCTTTTTTCCGTGGATGAATGTGTGTGTTTGCCTGATAAGCCAATAAATTCACCGACAAATAAAAGCTGGACGGCACGATGTCGCTCCAGGGTTTGTTTCCTTATTGTTTGGCCTACTTACTCTGCAATGCACCAGCCCCTGTTTGTCTGTGTGCCTCCCTGTGCAGCGTTTCTGGAGTTCAATTCAAATAGGTGAGTCTGAGGTAAGGTATCATTTTGGAAATTTACCACAAAAGATAGATATTTTCCTCTTCTGCAATGCACACGCTTTCTGTCCAATTTTCTAGCTACAAAATGCACGCATTGTACTGACGTCACAGAGAACCTGTCGTGAGCGTCACACATTGCCACCCTGGCAAAAGGAGAAAAAGGCTTTAGTGGAACATCCTCATCAACTTTTTCATAGTTGCATTGGAAAGCACTCTGACTGTAAACATCAAACTGGGAGGCCATAGGAGAGCAAAAGACAACACCCACCCAAGCCTGAGGTATGTTCACTCGCTGCCATCTGACAAAAGATACAGAAGTATCCACTGCTATGTCCACCAAACTATGGAGCAAGTTTGCTATAAATGCTACTTTATAGTCTGTGTCGTATAAAGACAATAAAAATTAACCTTAAACCTTAAGAGGCCGCCCTATTCACGAAGGATCATATTTCCATGACCAATACATTAAGTCATGGGAATACCAGTCTTGTTGGAGGAAATGTCCTCCTGGAAATCCAACAGTTGAACACATCCTAATTAGTTTGTCGTCTCTTTCCATGTCCCCTCACCTTCCTTTCCTTTTAACATTCTGCGTCCTTGCCCGTCTCTTTTGCCTGTTACGCTTCTCTTTTTTTAAGTTGAATTGTCAAGGTGCAGCTCCAACAGGAGAACAACCGCTGCCCGAACAACTTTAAATCATCCCCTCCCTTTAGCTGTCCTGTTCTCTTATGCAGCCGCTACAAAGGTGAATTGGTATGGATCCAGAGAGAGCAGAGAGAAAAAGAAAGAATCCATACTCCAGCCACTTTAACTCATTCCCTCCTTTTAAGAGTCACAAACACAGGGAGTGATACAGAGCTGCCTCCATGTTCCCCCATCTTCTTCACGCGTTATCTATGTCATGTCGACCCCAAACAGATCGATGGCAAAACTACTTTTAATTGGAAAACAAAAATATACCCAACCATTTTCACATTAAGACACATAAAGCAGCCGACTTGAAAGCTTTGAATCTTGCAGGCGTCCGTCGATGTAAACAACCCAGATAAGAGTAAATACAACAAAAAGTCACCCAACAAACCCCATCACTCTTCGTCTGCCCCTCAGACAAATACAGCATTTTAAACATTTAAGGACAAGGAAATGGGCTGAATAAGTACTTTAAGGTTTTGTAGAAACTTTGAAAGATAGATAGATATCCCCCTTTTTACAATTTCCTGTAAATCTTTGAGGCAAAGCTCTGGAGTGAAAAATGAAAATGATGAAGGTATTAAAACCCCCCCACTGTTTTTCTGTTGCAAGCAAATGAACTCACAACAGAAGCCGAACTAGTTTTTGGGAGCTGGAAGAACAATATTTCATGGGAAGCAACGGTAATGTGGACAGTAACGACTCCAGAAATCGAAGAGAAGCCAAATGACTATGGGAAAAGACCCAGGAGGGACCCATCTGTGAACAGAAGATTCAGAAATAGTTCCACTATTCTGTATAGATGTTAGGATTTCCCAGATTTACTTAACAACAGTGTTTGTATGACCAACTATCAGTGTATCAAAAACAATTTTCAGTAAGACATGAGTCAAAGAAACATGGGAAATATTTTTTTTACCTCATTGTACCTTTCTATCTTTTGTAACAAGGACCAATACTGGCAATTCTCCATGTTTTAGAAGACTGGATCCACTTTATCTGAACAGTCTGCCACTGTGATCCAGTCATGTCTCCGACTCATACATTCTTCGGCTATTCTCAGGAAATACTAAAAGGGAAGCCGCGAATGGGGAGTGAACAATCATTTATTCATACCTTAGTTATTTTGAGACTTTCAAGTCTTTGATCAGTAAATTATACATCTGTTGGCATTGGAAATTTGGGGATATGTGCTGCAAACAGATGGGTTGGCTACCGCTGACATTTTAACTGATACAGTACCAATACCATTACCCAGATTTTGGTACTGGTACCCAATGTACTTTTGTTTCAGTACTTCAGTACCCCCTCTGTAGTAACAAAAGTGTAACATCAGTTGTTAAATATAAGATGCCAAACTGGGTGTAACATTGGCTTTTCTTTGAAAGAGGAAGCCGTTCAAAGACCTTGAACTGGCACTTTACCCAACCTGGACAGCAGGACTGAAATGTAGAAACTGATGGAATATCAGCACAGTCTTCTACTATATGTATGTAAAAGTATTTGACACTCTTGGACAGAGTAAAAAAATCTGACATTATGCTTTGGTCTACTAAAAAGTATGTTGGTAAGGAAATTCAGACTGGGCAGTAGCTCAGTTTTGGCTAGCATGATTAAAAACAAAAATATAATGTCAATCTAGAGAGTGAAGGACAGCGGAGCCCTGTTATCTCCAGCAACAACTTCTCCAACCAGCTGGTTAGTTACCTGAAAATGTCAATGAAGCTGTCGATGCATCACGTTGCAATGTTTCGCTGTTCATAAAGCGGTTTCACTCTCCAGTATGGAGCCCAGTGCTGGCTGCAGGCACGGCAACATCATCATCTGCTCTATGAGGTACCCGAATTAGGCACCATGCGTTTCATTGTGAATTGGTACTCAGTAGCACCGATGTAATTCAGTTAGTACCTTTAAATGTATCCCTAGATAATAAAAAAGAAAAGCAGGGACTGCAAAAAAAACAAAAAAACAAATCAGGTCATTACTGAAGGTGACGCTGAAGGTGATGCTTTCATCTGGAACTTTCTGTTGATCCCTCTGAAGGTGTCCTGGTCATAAAAAGACATTTCAAATGGAAAAGGCCTGTTTGATAACTTCGACATCAAACTGTTATTCCCATATCATTTATTTATTATTTTTTCTTAGCTCTATCTAATCTATTTTTTTTTTATGTTCTGCCACGGAGGATGGTCGCAGCACATTTCTGTGTTGGCCAACTTTCAGTAAGTGAGAAGAGTTCAGTGATTCATCGAGGTATAAAGTTTGCGACCTTGTGGTTATGGGATGATATCTCTGCCCTCTAGGCCAGCAACAAGAGAGAAACACACCAAAGCACGAACCCGCTGTTGCAGCATGAAAGAGCAATCAGAGGCCGCCCGCGAATTGGTTTCTGACACTCCAAGGGATTACAGACAGAGATAGCAACAACACGGACACACCTTGCGCACAAATTCACGCACTCACGCCATTTCAATCTTACCTCCAAAACTTAAATCAGACAAGTATTTCTCTAATCCTCACAGTATCCCCCTCTCTAGCCCACATGCTCTCCACACGATATTTGACAGAGCGGCACAGGAAATGAAAAAAGGCAGACGGCAAAGCAGGTAGAGTCGCTGCGGAGGGGAGGGGGGGGGATTAATGAGAGAATATTCAAACGAGGTGTCTGATATTATTTAGGAGGAAATGAGTAAATGTTTGTCACCCACTTAAATTTGTCACCGGCGGAGGAAGTCGTGCAGAGTGCGGAAATGAAAGATTGAGCACCGCAGGATCGAAACTGATACGGGACCGAATCTGCATAGAGCGGACTGTATGCAGATAGTGTGTTTGGAGAAAAGCATCGAGCTTAAGTAGCTAATAAAGCTGAACACGCTACATGCAACACACACATTTTTTTCTTCTATGATAAGGATGAGACAAATTAGACGAGGAGCTGGGCTTAGCATTGTTAAAGTGTGAGCTGTATTAGTCGAGTCAGGGCGGATAAACGCTGTGGGATTACCGCACAGCGTCTAAGCATTCAAAGGCTCTGCTTTTTCTTATAAAAAGAGCCTAATTGTTCACCATGCTTCTTCTTTACATTAGTCTGGAACAACTGATCTCTGCTGCAAGACACTGGAAAGAAGGGGGGAAAAAAAAAATCTAGCTGTATTTTGCTGATACATTAGCTGTGTGTGATATAAACTGTCAGTATCTATTCACCACACATTCGCCTTTTCTATGACTCACCATTGAAGTTGACGGCGCGGATGTGGCTGAGCAGCTCTTTGCCGTCGATGTTGGCCATGCGCGGGCAGAGGCCCGGGTACCCGTAGCAGAGCTCCCGGTGCATGCGGTGCAGGGCGTGGGCCATGGCGTACACGGCGTCCATCACGAACTGAACCTTGCCCTCTTGCTCGTAGCTGGAGTCCCGACCAACTTTTTCTAAACCTGAGAGAAGGTGGAAAAAGGGAAAGTAGTTAGAGGGGAAATGAACGACATTAAAAAAAAAAAAAGAAAAGACACCTCAGATCGCCTCTGTTGGAGCAATTTGGAATTGAAGTCTTGATAAGGATATGTGCGGCAGGCTTAATGCAAAAGATCCAGGGTTAGAGTCTGAAAATCTCTTATTTCATTTAGAATTTTTGGTATTCCAGACGCTTTTTCAACCAACATTCAGAGAAGCAAAATCCTACCTTTCTCGGAATTTGTCTACAGAAGCGTCCGAACCGAACAATATCCTACATTCAAAACCCTAAATTTGGATGGCATGGCCTTGACCTGAATTCATAATAGCTGCCAAGAATGGCATCCCCACCGTTGTTCGATCTGTATGTCAGAAGCAGTGAGGACAAACACTTAAAATGGATGTTATCCTGTTATCTTTAAACTCTGTGGGTCGTGTGTTAATAGACATACAATATAGCTTGTCCTCTGTGAAACGATTGATGCCTCTGATTCACTGGACCTAAAAACTGAACACCTATCTTTTCCTCTCCATTACAGCAAGCTTGCCAGCCAGTGACAGGTGAAATGAAACAGCCGTCAAGGATACAGGCATGCCAGGACAAGCGCTGACTGAAGGATCCAGTTTTAAGTTCTAGTTAAGAGAGCCATGTTTAAGAATTGCCTAGTCGGAATAATTTGACTCCCCTTGAGACTTAAGACAGAACAAGCAGCCAGGAAATGTTCCGCAATGAGGCCCCAAATATAAGGAGCAATGGCAGAAAAATAAAATGTGTGTAATAGAGACGAAGGCTACATAAGATGACAGAGACCCAAGCAGAAGGCAATATGTAGACCTTGGCTGAGGAAGAGGAGAAAAAAAAAAAGAGAGATGAAAGGAAGCCACCAGGTAAATATTAAATCTAAAAATTGGGGTGGAAGAGAGGGAGAAAGAGGGATGACACACAGAAAAAGAACTTGTGCGAGACATGTTGACCGTCAGACAGGTAGCGGAGCACCCAGGGCACTCGGCCTGACAATGACAAATAAGTCCTCTCAGCCCATTCTCGCCCTGGTAGCGAAGTTACAGAGAGAAGAACAACATGCTCCTTTTTTTACATCTTCGGAACCACTGATAATGGCATTTCCTTGTCTCGGGGAAAGGCAAGAAAGCGTTTCAGAGAAGACAAAATAAACTCCTCTGTCCTCTTTCTGAACCTCGTCACCGGGGCCTCATGTTGAGGTCTTCTCTACAGTCATACGTTTGACCAAAGCGACTCATATTTTGTTAGTTGTTCAAGTACTTAGATGTGCTCCAGCGCGCTCCTCTTGTGTTTCCGTCCTTCCTTTAAAGTTATGTGGCTTATCTCATGACTGCAGCCTAATTAATAACTGCAGAGTTGTGTTTAAGCTCATCAATTGGCGATGAAACAAATGCATATTTACTGCCGGCCTTCGTGCTCCGAGCACACGTATGCACGCGCTCACACAAGCCGACATACTTCTCTAACACGTACGGCACACGCAGACACAAAGACGCGCACACACACACACAAATTTCAAATAACATCCTTGTTGCAATTCATTGGGAGGGTTTTATGTAACGGCTCATTAGCATAATGAGCTAATGCAAGAGAGAGCAGAGGGGAAATAAGAAGCCCTTGGTGTGTTATGAAGGAAATCAGTAATTGATGATGACGGTCTTTTGCTCTGTTTTTCACCAAAAGTTCAAGGAGTTGGGACGACTATAGGAAATACAAACACTGTAAATTCATCATCTTTCTTTTTATCTCCCCGTCCTTCCGTAACTCTCGTCGCTCTCTGACATACTTTTTTGCTGTTGCCCCTCTGTGTTCTCTCCCCATCTCGTATATCTGCCTCATTTTCTGTCTCTCCTCCTCCCTCTTGCCTCCCGTATTCCCCCATTCGCTCGCCCCGCTTCCCACCACCACCGCCTGTCTCTCGGCTTTATTCACCCATTTCTTACAAGTGGCAAGTCACCTTCAGGCAAGGCAAACCGAATCAAAACCCTGTCTGGGCTTGAGTTGAATTAACAAGACCAGAGGCCCCTCAATCAATATGAGAATCCATAAGGAATTAATGGGGTCCTGAGAATGAAATCCAATCCACAGTTATAGCAGGCTGTCGGGTGTTTTGTATGCATGTCTGTATTTATGTGTGTGTTGTCGGTGGTGGTGGTGTGTGCACTAGTGTGTGTGTGGGCCACAGCAGGAAGTTAGCTGGCATCGTCTCGGTGCCACATGGTCCATCCAAGTAGCTGTTCACTATGCTGGAGAAATAATGGAGCTCATCTCCTCTCAATCCCTGGATAACAGAGCCGTACAGTACCTTCAAGTGTGTGTGCACGAAGAGAGTAAAGGCACAGAGACAATTAATGTGTGTGTGTGTGTGTGTGTGTGTGTGTGTGTGTGTGTGTGTGTGTGTGTGTGTGTGTGTGTGTGTGACGCAGGAGGAAAGTAGTGCTCCCTCTCCCCCTAAATGGTGAACTTGTATTCAGCCTCACACACTCACATTACCATCTCTGGTTGTCAGATGCAACATCCTGTAAACTGGTATCTTGTTTTTCCTCTGTCTCTTGTGCTTTGCTCCTGCTCCAGGGGGTAGCACAGCACTTTCTACTGCTGCCCTGTTTTCTCATTCCTGTTTTTGCACATTCTCGCCTAATATGGTGGCCAGTAAAGCCTCAGTCCCTTGGGTCGTGAAGACTGTGGCAAAAGTTTGATAAAAATGCACCTCATGCTGGTCTGTGGATCACAACCTTTAAATTTGACATTTCATTAGTAAAAAAAAAAAAAAAAAAAAAAAAAAAAAAAAACAGCTGCACAAATGACAGTAACCTTTATTTATCCAGAGGAGGCATGCACCTACAGCCAACAACCTGCTCTGTATTTGTAATAGCACACATTCACACCTCAGTGGCTGCTGAGAGAGGGAGCGCTTTTCTCATTAGCTTCTGGAATTCTGGCCACGAGCCCGGTTTCACACGCTCACGGCCAAATCTATATTTAATTGTCTTTATTTCCTACCAGTAGAATGAACAGTGTGTATGGTGTAAAAGTACCTGGTTTTTTTTCAGTTTTTGATTCAGTTTTTGAATGTACTGTGCTGCTGCCCCCCAAAAATGTAATGGTGTCAGGCTATTACGCTGTGTCAAACAATACTACTGTGGCCTAAAAGTTTTTTAAGGGGTTTAAAAGTCTTGCTGTGCCCTGAGGTTACTCTGGCAACAGCCTCAGTAATGTGATTGATGCTACTTAGCCCCAGATAAAAACCCTTTGGGCAGCAGGGCGATGGGAATACTATATTGGACCAACTGCTGCGTGTCGTGGAAAGAAAAAAAAAAAAACAATAGAGAAGTGCAGCAAGGTGAAGCTAATGTAGCTAACTGACTGGCTAACTGCCTTGATGGAATCCAATTTGTGGTCAATTGACTGCTCTTGTCACAGATCTCGGTTGAACCACCCGTCCGATACAAAGAATGCAGATTTAACATTTAACAAAGAGTTTATGGAAGTTGACACTCGGGTGAGTTTAAAGCTCTTAAATCTATGCACAGCAGCAGTTTAAATGGTACAAATCTACCATTTAAGTTGTAGGCTGAAATAATTGAATTGTTCTCTGCAGGGATTAAAGTATTTAAACATTTGTGCTTGTCTCTTATCCTTCTTAGTGCGGATTGACTTCTCTGAACGCAGGATAATGGAGAAATGTGATGTCCTCTTTGAACTTAGACTGCTGAATGACCTTCAGTCTCAATTACATGTTCTGAAATTGGAGATTGAAATGTGTGCCTCCTAATGCATAGAGGATTGATCTAATATGGTTTAATCTAGTTTTGTAGCTAACTAAACAATCTGAATGTCATTCACAGAGAAAACAAAAATAGTCCTATATCTGGCAATAAGATGCTTGACACGTTGGTTGCAGCAGCGTCACAAGAGTTGTGGGGTTTAATCCCTCAGTGGTGTTCTTTCAAGTTTAAATTTGCATTTATTGATTGATTTCTTGTTCTGTTTGTATCATGTATTCCTGTATTTAAAGATACCTTGAAAGAAACCTAAAGATCTTCTCACCATTTCCATGGCAAACTTGGTATTGAATGCCATTTGCCATTTATGTGATGGAGATAGAAAGGCATGGAGACTCACAATTCATTCACAACTTTGAACTATCGAATACAAAAAGGAAGCTGCTTCCTTACCTTACCACCAGTGGTGCTTCCCAGGCTAACATTAGCAACCCCTGCCAGTCTGCATCAATATTAGAGGAGCGGTACCAAGTGCAGCAACTTCATTGCTGGACTCCAGTTAAGTTTTGGGTTTTATATACCAGCAAAGAGGGGAATGGAACATTGAAATACGTCTTTGTTGCGGTATGGAGGGGTAGGAATAAGTGGTAGGGGCAAGGGGGCAATGTTACCAAGTCGATGTTAAATATGCCACGCATTAAATAGTATGACATATGAAATTTGAGTGTTTACTTTTTGCACTAATGTTGGTGGAAACATTTGTGTTCGGATTTGAACGCCCTCGGTGTGTTCAGACAATTAAAAGTGAAATCTGTAATGATACATTTTACACCTTTTGCGCTGTAACAGTTGTTTTGCCAAGAGTTAGATTACCTTTGGGAGTCTTTACCTCCAGATATGAAAGCTCACACAGGGAAGCCGACTGAATATACATCCTTATGGCCATATGGCTTATTGTCACAACACAGCACATAGCCTACACACAGATTAGTCCAACCTATGCGCACCCTCCTCATCTACACTGGCTGATTATGTGCATCATCTGCCGCATTGCTCCCAGTGCATCACAGCACAGTGCAGAATGTAGTTAAAGGATGCAATCTCAAAAAACTAGTTCGATGATAATACAGCACGCTGACACATCTCTATACAGGCTGAATAATCAACAGGCTGCCTTAATATCCTAACATAATTACGAACCTAATTATTCTGATAGTCAGTAAATAGAGCTAAACAGGAAATAAATGAGTGTAAATGTACTGTCAGCACTGAAGTGGTACTCTACCAAAAATCCATCTTTTTAGCATCAAACACATGTCAAGGCTGCAGAGGCAGCTGCTAAAGGTCTGTAGCTCTATCCTTATAGACAAACTCCAGAAATGTTACACGTTAAAGGACATTTACAGGTCTCGGCGAGTGCTACTGCATATATGTG
Source organism: Acanthopagrus latus (assembly GCF_904848185.1). Taxonomy (NCBI): domain Eukaryota; kingdom Metazoa; phylum Chordata; class Actinopteri; order Spariformes; family Sparidae; genus Acanthopagrus; species Acanthopagrus latus. The sequence continues at coordinate 11,339,897 of NC_051052.1, read as the reverse complement.
AAAAAAAGCAGTGTAGACAGTGGGCCACCTGTTAAATCCCAGTAGCGCAGTAGTAATTCCGCAGACCTATAAACACACTTCAATGTGTAAAAGTGGTGGGGTTGCCTTCTAATGTGAAGCAGAGTGAAGAAAAAAAAAAATATTCAAACATACATAAAAAAGTTTAGAACTACTCCTGCAGCAAGATCCATTTTCCATTTTCATCAACATCATAAACCTCTGACCTCTCAGATATCACAGGTCACAACTTCCTCATTTTATCCCGTTAGACATTCACAAACAAAATCTCATTGTAACTATGGTACGAATCCCTAAATTATAGCCATTAATGTTTTGTGAGGTCATAGTGACATTGACCTCTGACGTCTGTTCCGTTCCTCCTTGAGTTACAGTGATCCTGTGTACCAAATCTGAAGAAATGTCCTCAATGTGTTTCTGAAAGTTCGAGAATGGGGGAAAAGCACTGAATGGATGACAGAAAAGTTGATGACTCCGCAAGCCTTACTTTCATTTGACTGTGACTGAGTACATACAATACATTTAGGTTTTCTGTGCACGTTTACTAAGAAATATTGCATACTCCATTTCTCCTTAAGTTACCTATTGTAATAGCCTGCAATATTTCTATTTTCTGGTGTAACCGCTGCTGCCCCGCTGATATTTGGAAACTTTTCAACATCCTGCCGCAGAGAGAAAAGGGGACTTCAGTTCACAGTGCTTTCTTAATGCCGCGCTCACGGGGGCCGCAGGGTGCTGTACTGTCAGCACACAAACCTAAAAACACACATCAGAGGCGGGATGTCCAATTAAGGGTAACTCCAAATTAAACTATAACACTTTCAGTATCGCCCTGTGGAGAGCACAGCTGCCTTCCAAACGGCCTCAGAGTCAGGATGTCAGCAAGGGGAGTATTGATAGAGGGGTTTGCCTCGACCTTTTAAAACTGACCCATAAAAACGAGAATACTGATTGCAGTCATTATTCTGTAACCAGATTTGTGACCTTGTGACACGGAGCGCGTGTTTCCGAAACGAGGCGAATTTGTCCTCGTGCATCCGCACGTGCGCGTGCTTATACATCCATGCGAAGGAAAACTAAATGAACGACAGAAGCGTTTGTATTCTGAGCCGTAGTTCACGGGATAATGAGGACCTCTCCGCTGTCCTTACGAGATGTGAAATGACACGATGCATCATTAATCAGCATATCGCAAGACAATGCAATCTGTGCCCTGAGACAGTTAAACGACTGGCGCAGTCATGAGTTGTGCTAACTGGGAAAAAACACTACTCTCTCTGTTTCCTGGGATTGCGTCAGGTGTTGTAACCCAGAGCGCGGTGTGTGTGTGTGTGTGTGTGTGTGTGTGTGTGTGTGTGTGTTGGAGTGTGTGTGAGGAGTACAATACAATGCAGCTTTTATTGGATCTGTCTGGTCCATTGTCTGCAGCCAGTAACAGCCTGTCAAATCAATGAAGTGGCCCACAAAACGATTCATTTCATCTCTCTGCGCATGAAAAGGTGCAAAATAAAGACATTTTTGAGCCTTTAACACACGTGGCATGCTGTACAGTCTTGGTTTTTTATGTGTGTGAAAGAAGTGGAGGAGATACTGTAAACGGGAACACGGGCTGAGATGGAGGTGAAGGCACAGAGATGCTAAGAGACGGACTGACAGGATGTTTGTTCGTTAATATGCACCCCGTCTGTCTTGTACACATTACACTTTATTCCGTTTTTCTAGCCAGCAGCTGTTAAATTAAATTCAGCCTTTTTCTGCTCTGTGTTAATGACATCTGAGACCACAGGCAGCTCGGGGTTGGTTGGCTGCTCGGTAAGAAGGAAAAAAAAAATAAAGACTTGGAAAAACTCTGAGAGGCAGAAGCGGAGATGAAAAGTGACTTTCATGTCTCATAAAAGATCTGCTAACCCCCCCCCCCCCCCCGAAAAAAAAAAAAAATAACGCACGAGGACACAATCATCTCCATATCTGCCTCTGAGTCATTTTCATATAGTTTTTCTTTTTTTTTTGGGTTGATTATTTGTTCTCGGTGCGCGGGCATGTGAGGCCGGGGCGCTGTGATCTGTTTAACAGCAGGCACTCATCTTGGTTCTGCGTTAATAAGAAGCCACAGGCACGGCAGACGCTCCCGTTCGGAAAGTTGCCTCGTGATGAAAGTTTTCTTTGAAATTGAGATGATCCGCCATTTGTAGATCGCGACACCTGCTGATACAGACTGTATGGTTGAAGAGGATTTACACTTGAAAGCCCTTAGACGACAAAAGATAACAGTTTTGCAGTCGGGACCCAGCACTTTAAGGACATCTTTGAAGATGGGAGTCACGGCGGTAACGCTCATCATTACCATTATTCAAACTCGATATCGCATTGTGAAACAGACCTCTTCGAGTGCCTCTTCAACTGCACGAAGTACCATTTAAGTTGTCTAACGTGGCATTTCGACATCAGCGCAGAGGTGGTGCTGCCACTCACACCGGTGGAAACATCAGGATTAGCGGAGATAACAGCAACCCAAATATAACCTCAACAGTAGACGTGAGGAGCTGAAGTTAAACACAGAAAGCCCGGCGAATTCTAAAGTGACCTCCTGAAGAATTCATGAAACAGAAATGGTTATTCTTAGTCATTATTTGCCTTTTGAGGCGCAGCATGCTGGGTGCCGAGCTGATGGTTTTTAGGGACTGTTGGTGGAACAGATGTTAGACGATGGAGGAAATGCATCATGTTTAAATTGAAACAAAAGTCCGCTGAAGATGAATCCTTCTTTGTGCTATAATCAAACTGTCAGTTGTGTTCAATTATGAGTTTCTTCAAGGGTAAAACGCATCACTTTCTGCACATGTATCAATCTAACGATGATGTCTAAAATTGTACATACCTATTTTCAAATATTCCTCCAGTCACCGGTTCAGGCCTGTGTTGTATGAAAGCATGAAATAAAAATCCTCTTAGGCAGCAGTTTTCTTGAGTCTTTGTTGTGGGAGTTCTTCAAAGGTGTTCGAAACTTGAATGCACCGACATCCAAAGCTCCTGCTCACGCTTGTGTTAGCACACAACAACAGTGGCGCTTTGATAAATATGATGTGAACAAAATGTTCGCTGCCTCAAAGTTCTGAGTCTGTGCAGGTTGCTTTTTCAACCACAAGTGAAAGACGTTTTCATCACCTATCAGTTACTTCCCATTGTCTGTCACTCTGAATTTAAAGCAACATTATGGAACCACCTTACCATCATTTTGATGGTACAGTTGTCTTGTAATGGGGTGAATGGGGTCTCTATCACTTGTTTCTTGTAACTTCAGTGAGCGGCTAGGATCACAGCGTTACATACATGTTTACTTCAACATACACATTTTCATGACGTTGTTACAGACCTGGGATTTGTATTTAAGACAGTGGTGTTGCATTTTAAAAAACTCTAAATGCCGATTTCAAAATAATGCGGCTTTAATTAATATGCAAAAGCCTCATGAGGGTCCTTCAACCTAGACACACGTTACAGAACTTTTTCGAGGAAGGTGTTTCACAAAATAATTAAAATTATTCTTTATGGATCACAAAAACAAACAAACAAAATAAAAAAATAGAACATAACCGTGCTTTCTGTTTGCTAACATAACATTTACAACTACCTTACTGAATCTGTCACTTCTGTTGTTCAGACTCTCAATCTCCATTTTGATAGCCATTTGTGCTCGACATGCGACCTCTGACTGAAAAAGGTGAAGCGACGTAGAAAACAGGTCCTATCAGCCCCACTTCCCACACGACTCTATGTTGCTTACATTAGCAGGCAGGCCAGCTCAATTTATTTTTATTAAATAGTATTATTGAATTATTAAAATACCCTCTGCACGCGGCGTTCTTTCAAGTGGACAGACTGTTAAACCAAACTCAACAAAACACTGTCTTTTCTTCTTCAGTCATCATGATGTTGAAGTTGAAAACTTAAAGCCAGCCCCCATATATCTCCTGCCTCATATTGCAGGGCGGCTCAATGGCCACTAAAATATGTCCCTCGCTGCCTCGCTGTGTCTAATACAAACACAAACCAATACATCGAGGCGATGAGGTGAGGCTAATGCAGCGGCACTGACTGGCTAAGTGCCTTGATGGATGCCTTCATGGACCAGCGTGTGCTAGCCAGTATTTTTTTTACACTGGGAGTGATTGATGGCATCACGGCTGACAGACAGACTAATGATTTGGACAAGCTCCTTAATTAAACATCAATTAGGAACACACATTCAATTCCCTCCTTCTCCCCTCCCATCGCCGGAAAAAAAAAAGGCTCGTCTCTTTTTCGTTTTGCTTTTTTCCTCTGTTCTGTCAGGCAGGCTCACATACATATACACAGATATTTATTCCCCCCCCTTTCAGGATGCTGATGAGATGAATATGGGAATAATTAAGTGAGGAAATGTATTTATAAAGCTTGGATAACGTAAACTCAATTCAGATGGTTGTGAATAGATTTACATAAAGGTTGCTTAATTAACTCCTCTCTCATTTATCAAACATGTCTGAGAGACATCAGGGAGATGACAGGATAGGGAAAAAGCTGCCCACACACGCATCACAACTCAGACACTTATAAATCACTGTCATGACAAATCCAACATATGCAGCTATGTTAGTTTAAATCTGTTTTTTTGTTTATGTGTGATAACATAAGGCAAGAAAAAAGCAACACACCCGCCCACAAAAACCTGCACATACACACACACAGAGTGCAGAGTTTGCTTGTTATAACTATACTTGTCTGGCTCGGGGCTAGCTTCAGGGCTAATCTGCCAAGACAGAAATGAATAATCAATAGAATAGAATAGGAAATGAGCATCAGACAGAGATTTGGCTCTACATGATTTGACAAGAGAGCGCTGAAGCCAAGGCGTATGTCAATACGCCGCCGCACAAATAGCAGCCATCGGATTGAAGACTGTGTGTATTTCTGCTTGTTCCATAATTTGCGCTTAAGTTTTGTGTGTGTGAAACAAAAGAAGGTCAATGCCAAAAAATCACTTACATATCATTCAGCTGGTGAGTATGTATGCGCGTAGAGGCAAGGCTAAAAAGGTCAAAATGTGAAAAAAATAATAATAATAATAAATGCATCTGCCAAAAACTTGAATTTCATTAGGCAGAAAATGTTTGTCTGAAAGATGAAAATCTATTCTTACAGCTTGAGTCTTATTTCTGTAGTTATGGACATAAGCTCTTTAAGTTTCAGCATCTAAACCACTTTTTTTTTTTCAGGTAAACACCACTTACCAACAAGTGTTGGTAACCGTTGAGCGCACAACTACAGCAAGTGCATTGAGTTGAACTGGGAAGTTGGTCTGGAGATTTTGATGGATGTTTGAGCACTGACCTCCACGTCTGCCTTCACTTTCTCTTCCAAATACGTTTTGGGCGTTTGTTTAAAAGGCAACTCGGCTCCCCTGATATCTTGTTTCTGCTGACCTCCAGCGGTTTGACCTCAAAGCACTGATGTGAAAGACAGACTGTGCCAGTACACCGTGGCACCCCTCGTGACTGTGGTAACGGCTGCATGCAGTCAGTGTAGAAAAAATGACTTGAAACATTCATCCACAGAGTGCACCGAACACTGGGGTTAAGTTACTGGAACGAAACCTTTCATCATCAGATCGCTTGTTTTGCTGCTAGTGTGAGCAGCTGTAGCTCAGGAGGTAGGGCTACTCAGTCGCTGATCAAGGAACTATCACTGGGGTGCTTTGTTAATGAAGCGCTGTATCACTCCTGATGAGCAGGTCGGCCCATGCGTGGCAACCTCTGCCATCAGTTTATGAATAAATGAGTTCAAATGTAACCTTCTTTCTAACATTATATGTTTCACAATGTAATGAACCAGGCCCTATCCATGCTTGGAAACGTTGACTGAAGCTTTCCAGGATTCCCCTTTCACATCCAATCATGGTACTATCACCTGTTGCCAATTGGGCAGTACTTGTTATTATTCTGCAAATACAATTTCTAAAAAACCCTTCTCTATTAAACCAGCTGTCTCAACAAATAACTCTCTGAAATAACTCTCCTTCAAGAACCATTTTGCAGACAAGCCATTTTTGGTTCCAGTTGGCACCTTTATTGTTCTGCGTGTATTGCGTTGAGAGAAAACATTAAAGAGATTGTCTTTATGGTGTTCCATACGTCGAGCAAGACCTGCAAACCATCACAATTTGTTCTAGATAACTTCCCCAATTTTCAGTCAGGGTTGTCGAAACGATGGCAACAACTACAATAGAGGCGTCATGACACTGAATTACGGACCGTCTAATTGTCACGCTGACATGTCTGGGTTATTTACTGTCTGAACTGATCTCTCGTTGAACCCGGCCTAACCCTCGCCGCCCTCAGACCTCCCGTTGGACAGCAGCATGAATCTTTTCTGCTTTATAAAGAGCGATTGGCTGCGGAGCACCACTTTTCATGAATAATGTGATGCCGCAGACGTATGTGGCTAATATATATTTCATCCCTATATTATTACTGGTATATATTACTGCTGATAGTACACAGAGCTATTATAAATTATTCATTAGTCATTATTCATATTATGCTGAATCACTGTCCTGGCACCATTCAGCTATAGGCTCCCCAGCTCTCTCCCTCTCTCTCTTTCTCTCTGCCTTCAACTTTTTTTTTTAATTTCCTTTTGTCAGTCCGTTCTTCTCTCAATCTCTCTCCTACACAGCTTTCACACGAGCAAATAAACAAGAATTTTTCGTTTTGTGCCGCTGAGGGACCATTTTCTATCAGCAGGCCTCCCTGTATTTCTCTCCCGAGCAAAATATATACACACAAACACACCTGCCAAAAAAAAAAAAAGGGGAGAGATGGAACAAAAAGCGACAGAGAAAGTGCTCGATAACGTTAGGGGAGAGAGGATAGGGTAGAAAATTGAATCAAACGAGACAGAGGGATGGGTGGTGAGAAAAAAAGAACACCTAAACAAGAGTGGGAATGAGAGATGATAAATAGATGGTGAGTTTGTGGATGGGGGGTTAGTGGGAAACAAATACAACAACAGAGGAGAGGGAGGGAGGAGGTGGAGGTATGCAGCTGAAGAGAGGACGAACCGTAAAATCACATTAGCAGAGCAGCACTTGTTCTCCTTAGCCGGCAACAACCTGCCACCGCATACAGAAATATGTGTGTGTGTGTGTGTGTGTGTGTGTGTGTGGATACATTTGTTGTTTCGCTTCACATGCTTTCATTGAATCCATACATTTAAAGCCCTTGCACATGAGACGAGGGGTGAAAAAAAAGGGAAGAAACACCAGCGGTAAATGAGGTTCTGGGCCGTGGACCGGTAATAAACAAGCCCCCTGTTGCTTAGACAGATCAGCTGAACCGCTGAACTGTTTATTATGATTAACATTGCATTTCTCTAATTTCTGTTTTTTTATTTCCACAAGTTGCAAGCTGCGTCGTAGTGTTTCGTTGGCCAGTATTACAGGTAGGAAATCTCCGGTATATTATGGCAAACACACTGTACATCTGTGTTGTTTCAGTGCGTCTGCCTTATTTAATTTGTGTGCTTGAGCAGTCTCATGCCTGTATCCATTTCCAGGTGTGTATCAGTGGGCCACAGCGAGCAGTAGCTCACCTGGACCTGCTGACATGGATTACCCTGTGTGAGTGTGTATGGGTGTGTGTGTGTGGGATGATGACAGATGGGGCATCTCGACGCCGACGCTTTCAAGCGCACAGTCGTGCCTTTGACGGCGTGCACGTCCACACGGATGAAGTGCCGTGGGCGCACGTCATATACATGCATCCCCCGTACGTATCAATCAGCATTGAGTCGCTCACATGCACATATGTGCCATCGAAGAGAGCACTTAGATAACCATGCTCTCCACAGAGAGATGAGAAGGGATCATTCCGCTGCTGCTTAATGACACTTCATCTCACCTATACTCAAAATGTAATGGCCGCCATGAGTCACAGAGCAAGGTGTTCCCGGCCCCCGCGATCCGTCTGTCTGCGCCGTGTCTGTCTCTAATTGTCCATCTGTGTTCGCCTCCATCCGTCAAGTCTGTTCGGCCCTGAAGCCGTTTCACATGGGAAGGGAACAGTTTACCCAGCCTGCGAGCCTAATAACCCTCCTTCCCCGTCGACCTCATTAGGGTACGGTCTATTTGCGGAGAGCGAACATGCGTTTGCACGCGGTGAGGGTGGGGTGGGGGTGGTGCCGGCGCTAAGTCAGGATATAATTAACTCCTGGAATTGTAGCGTCTCACGCCGACACATCCGCGCACACATCGCTGGATTTTTGCATAAAAAAAAAAAAAAAAAAAAAATCTTTTACCAAGTAAGAAAAACATCCTCATGTTCAGAAAGCATCAAACTATCACCCATTAGCCTTTACAAGATAATTTCCCCATTAATAACACTCTGTAAAGTATTAATATTTTATGTTAAACTAGGGAAATGTAAAGCTCTATATGTGTGTGTGTGTGTGTGTGTGTGTGTGTGTGTGTGTGTGTAAGCATTTGATAATCTTCTGTTTGCCCATGAAGTTACAGCGCAACCTTCATTAGGCGGCTGTGGAGGGAAACCGTGGTCTCATGGTAATCTCGCTAATCAGGAGAAGTAGACCAGAGAGCTTAAATTATTCGGAGAGGATTTTCACTTGCAGTTTGCACCCCCTTCATGAGTCCTTTATAGATTCTTTATCACCTGGAAGACCGCTTTAATGTCCCGTCGCGAATGGCAAAACACTTTTCCTGCGAGTCTGACCTAATTTTCTGGGACGCAGTGTTTGTTTCTGACCTGGGCTCGATTTTTGCTTTAACTTCAGCAAACATCATCCAGGCAATGTCATGTAGGCATCGAAAGTTCCCACTCTTAAAAGGTGCAATGTGTATTTTAGGGAAATACTCATTCTGTTTATATGTAGCGGACCCTGCCACCTTTCTAGGTTCAACCAGTGTTCTGGCGACCTTATTTTCTTCTGAGAGCAGCTTGTTCATTCAGTATCAGAATTGCTTCTCCCAAACTACACGGTGCCCATTTGAGTGTACTGTAATCCAAAGTGATTCTGCATCGCTTGGTCGCTCTTCACTGCCTGTACACCCGCACCGTGTACCCCCACCCCCCATTCAGTCGGGTGAAAAGACCTCTGACCGAGTGTTATTGGACACACCAAACCTTGCATTCAGCACTGGATTCACTCATAATAAGCGACACGAGCGCACACTGTACGGCCGCCTGAAATACACAATATCACAAACAGCACTGCGAATAGCTCTTCCAAGATATCTAGCCCATCAGCCCGGAGTAAAAGTGCACTTTGTTTACAGAACAGGCTTTTTTATTTGCCACGTTCGGCCGATGAGGTTCTGTGACCATGTGGGCAGACTGTGACTGAGCTCTCATCGCTGGGAGTGATTGAGAGGGAGGGGGACAGAGAAAGAGATATTTTAAAGATATGATAGTTAAAGAATAGCTAAAAATGACCTACGTTTGGCATTTGTTGCATTATATGGTTTGCACTCCCCGATCAAATTCCTTCTTGTTCCTTCTTGCTCCATTGTTCATTGTTAGAATGTATAAAATACAATTTAAAAGTTAATGCTGGGTAATATATTGATAGTATATGTGCTATCTGGCCTCTTCTGGTTTTAAAGGCTGCACTAAAGTTAAAAAATTACCTTACTTACCAGATTGTTCCACTTGTTCTAATTATTGCTTTTATCCGTATTATTGATCATTACCACTCAAAGATTTCATATAAGTGCCGGTAGCGCTGTTTTCCACTCAGCTGGACAGAATTCGTCCTGGTGTACCTTGAGATGGGTGACTGTACTGTGTATATACATTAATTAATTGTATTCATTAGTTACTGTGTGCGAGCACATCCAGTCACTCAGGGCGACTTTGAGATGACAAACTTTTATTCATCCAGCTGAAAGGAGACCTGACTTATCATCATAACAACCACCTGACACTTCACATCTGTTTTTTTTTTCATTCTGACAGAATCCTCTATGCCTGCAACATTGAAGCATCATTATTTGTTTGGCTTTTGACACCATGGGATTACGTGCATCTCTCTACTTCATCTTCCTCTTCTTCTTCTCCCTCTCTCTTTCATTCTCTCCACCTTTATGTGCAGAACTTTGTCAAGGCCTGTCACAGCTTATGAATTTGAGATTTGGCCTGGAAACCATCAAACCGACTTGGCAACAGTGACAGTCATCATGAGGCATTAGATAAAAAAAATTGTGATGTTTCATTTTTAGCCGAGTCCTAGCCTTTATGAAGATTTAAAAATACTGGGATATAGATCATACTAAAAGTTTTCTTTCTAAATTGCTAAATGCTTAGCTTTTTCGACTTTGAACACATTGCCCAAGTTCTGCTGTCAGTAATTATACCGCGCTTTGCCAAATACCGTATCTTCATATGCTCCCATATTTGACAGAGCAGGGGGAAATGTCAGGCCGCGAGTAAGAGTTGCAGGACGAGAGAAAGTCGCACAGAGAAGAAAAGTTGAATGAAGACTGACAGTCTGCAAAGCAAAGAAAGATCACAAAGGCCAGGAAAAGGGAAGATAAAATATTGCCGCGCTTCCCTCGAGAGCGACACAACCCACACAGGAGGAAAGACAAAGAGGAGTAAAAAAAGGCAACGGTGTAACAACCTTGTTTCCTGCTCGCTCTGCACTTTAATTCCTGTGTGTGTACCTGAGGCTTATAGCTCCTGTCACAACCAATGTTATTCACTGGTGGAATAGATCTATTGATGGGCCCGGGCGGGGAAGTGTGTGGACAGAATGTGTGTGTGTGTGTGTGTGTGTGTGTGTGTGTGTGTGTGTGTGTGTGTGAGTATGAACGTGCCTTTCATGCTTGGTCTCTGCTCTTTTGTGTGTGTGTGTGTGTGTGTGTGTGTGTGTGTGTGTGTGTGTGTGTGTGTGTGTGTGTGTGTGTGTGTGTGATGTCTGGCCAGGTGAGTTTGAGAGCGGGGAAAAATCAGTTCCACAGAGCAAGGATCTGATGATTTCAGTGAGTCTACTTTTTGAGTTTCTTGTGTTAAAGGGATAGTTTGTGTTTTTTGAAGTGGGGTTCCCTACCGTAATCACCGATCAGCGCGGACTCAGTTTGGAGAAGCAGAGAGCTGCTCCAGCCCAGACACTCTGCTTTGTACTACAGTGAACGGGGTCCAGATGCAAAGTGAATTTCAACCACCTAAGTCAAGGCCCACCTAAAAAAATCTATATCAGTTCAAATGTACGTTGTATAGAGAAAATTCACACCGCTTTACACTGCTGTCAGAGCGCCCTATCTTTTGGCACTACATTTTCTCAACCGTAGAACCTCCGTATCACCTATCCGTGCCAAAAGAAAGGGCGGTCTGACGGTGCTCAGCCAAACCATCCTCTTAGTTTGCGCCACGGTTTAGGTTTTTTGTTTAGTTGATTAGTTTTTTTTTTGTTTTGTTTTTAGTTGTTGTTGGTCCTGAGGACCAAAATAAAACAGGTGTCACGTTTTATCTCCACTTCCTGTCTTAGTACTTTTCCCCAAACTTTTGACTGCCCGGTTAGTTTTACCTGTCTCTTATTAGTCTTCTCTCACATGTGTTTTTGTGTGTCTTTCTGTCTCCCTTTGACAGTTCATCAGTTTCCTCCACGTCTGTCCTTTGTTCTCTGTTCTTCGGTCCTGTTTTCGCACCACCAGTTCCTGCCTGCGTTCCCAGCGCCTCATTGGTCTGTACTTTATTTAGTCTTGTGCTTCATTATTTGTTATCGGATTTGCCCCTGCCTGCTGCTGTTTTGTTCTTCGGATCACAGCTTTGCTTTATTCAAGCTCTCTTTTTTGTTTCTGCCTCGGTGTTTTTGCATTTTTTTGCCAAACTGAACACTTTGCCTGATAATGGATGAAACAGGTCCCGAGGAGAAAAGACATGCTTCCAGATTTCACTGGACTTGGTGCCAGGCCTTACACTTAGCGACATTTGCCTCCTGCATCACTTGTTTGACTCACTGAAGACTGCTCCTGATTTTTTTTTTACTTCCTCCTCTCGTTTTGGAAAGTCTGTCTGGCAATAATGGCTCCTGAGAACACACACACACACACACTGTCAGTATGTTTGAACTTGAAGAGTTACTTTTCTGATGCCAATTGTAGATCTTGACTTTTGATTGCTTTTTGTAGATTTTTAGGCTGTTCTTTTTGTTTTGTTTTCAAAATATGCTTCGCTGTGAGTGGAAAGAGTCCACTTTACTTCTGTATCCTTGTATTCATTTAATAAATCTGTGATGTTGGGTCAAATGGCCTAGCCATTTGCCGGTATTCCAGAAAAAAATCTTCATTTTCACATCCTGGTGTTGGCAATGCTAATGGGGATCTGATAAAGAATCACAGAGTGGCGAGAACCAGTCAGAGTGTGGATCCCCAACTGTGTTTGTGTATGATATATTGACTCCCATCTGTCCTCTGGGACATTTAAGTCTTCTCTTTACTCCATCATGCAGAGCATGATGGGATTAGAGGCACATTTTCCCGTGAACTGGAAGGATGTGGAAAATTGCAGCTCCGTCACCAATGGCACCCAAGATCGGTCAATCATTCGATTCATTTATATTTCAGCCTTCATCTGTTTACTGCCATTTCACTCCAATTAGGCGCCTCCTGCTCTGATCTGTTGGACTGATCCGAGCGAAATCTAATTCCACCAGCCGTCACAGTGAACCGTATTTCATATTTTTCAGTTCAGTCAAATGGATCTATCTAAAAGACAGGATGTGTGCGTGTGAGCAAAGACAGAGCTTGCAACATGTATACTTGCATGTACCTGCGTCCCGCTAGAAACGAGGCCAGTGGGACTTGCGGATCCCGTTAATTAAACAGAGCCTGTGCACTCGTCCGCGGTCGTGTCTGCGGCCACCAGGCATGTCAGCCTGTGCGATCATTGTAAGTGTGCATGTCGGCTTATCTGTGATGTGGCGTCTGCTTCAGTCAGCTTCCCCCCTCAGGCATCAGTTTTACCTGACTGCACGCTTTCAACAGAGCAGATTTTATTTCAGCATCTGAGCTGTCCGGGCTGATGTGCTTATGGGCATATCAGCCACGCCTGAGAGAAAAAAAAGGCTTTTTACTTCACTCAGAAGTTTCTTGGATTTCCCTTTTTTTCTCCCTTGTGTGTTTGCTGTTCTTTTTCATGAAATAACAAAGGATGAAGGTTGAGGTAATGTACTGTAAATAAATTATTAGGATGAATTTGCTGGACTGGAGAACAGATGTCTAGAGCAGCAAGAACTGTTTTTTTTTTTTTTTTTTTTTTAAAACACAACACAAAATCCCTCTGAAAGATATCTTATGACAACTACAATGCTGTATGTGTGTTTTTACTTTCCACCGAACATTTCCATAAAATATTCACAAGCTTCGCATTGTTCGCTTTGCACTCACAATCAAGTCAGGACGATATCATGCAGGCAGGACTGAAAGACAGACGCAAAGCAGCTGCATGAGTCACGTCGAGGGAGAAAAGCCTCAGTTGACGCCGAGTGATGAAACAGCGACGTGCTCGCCGGCATCTAACAAAACCAAACCATTCCTCAAAACTGTGAGACGCGATTTCTGACATTTAGAAGTTCGTTTTTGTTATCAGTTGAAACAATTCAAACAGAACATTTTTTTTCCACTGCCTGAAATGGCAGCTAGCAATCTTTGTGCAGAAACGCATTTACAGCGTGTGATAAAAAATATTATGTCACACTGATACAGGGGAAAAGGCTCATATTATGTTCTGATAAAATGTTGACTCAATTTTTTAAATCAAAGATTGCTCATGCTGCTCAAAATGTTCAGTACTCCTTGAAAACTTTTTTTTGCCAATACAGCAGATGTTCAGATTTACATGAGAGCCATGTTTGTTTGGAGAGCATTATAATTTAAAAGAAGAAGATAAAAAATGATATTATGTAATAGCATATCAGTCATGAGGGCAATTTATATCATTTATGAGTGCTTTAGTTTTGATATGTTCAGTAAATTCTACTGATAATATTGGTATTTAATGACATAATTAAGACTTTTTACTTGTGATACCTTCTCCACAAGTTATTTTGGAAGTCGGGCAAAGTCTTAATTATTCACCTTAAAGGGTGATTCTGCCAGTTTTACAAATTATGATGCATTTGCAGTTCTTAGAGTATACCTACATATGTGAATAAAGTAGCATAAAGCCTTTCGTGGCTCCAAAGGAAGCTGCATGTAATCCAATAAATTGCCTCCAGTGATATCATACAATTGACTAAGTTGCATAGTGGGTAATGTAGGCGAAAGATTTTGAAAAGGAAGGAGAATGTGTGAAATAAAAAAGTTAGTATCTATCAAGATAAGCTGCCCGCGATGTGTCCAACAATGGTGTGCAATGCTAGACCAGTGGACTGCTTTTCATCATTTGGCAGCTTCATTACCCACAATCCAATTCAACCACTGAGTGACATCACTGGAGGCAGTTTATCAGACTAGGTGCTGCTTCCTCTGGAGCCATGAAAGACTTTATACTACTTGTTTTTTACTCATAAAGTGTAGTACTCCCCAAACACACAAACCCTGTAAACACAGTTTAATGTGTAAAATTGGTGGAGTTGCCCTTTAAGAGGCCTTTCCACAGCTCTGGTATCAATAGCAGACTACTGTTTTAATTAGTTGTTGTTTTTTTGAGAGGTCAGAGTATGTTGTTTTCAAGCTCCGGTCACATTTGGCGCAGATTCATAAAGTTTCCACTCTCATTTCCGTCTCCTAGCCTCAATCTGACGCATCTCACTGGCTTGTCCTCTCTCATTTGTTATTTTTCCTCCATTATTCACGTATTTCATGAGAATTTCTTTGTCTCTCCGTTTTCTAATTTGTACTGCCGAAACGACATTTCACTCCCTCTTCCTGTTCATTCGCTTTTTTGCACGTCTCAACGCCGTCTCCCTTTCTGTTTGTCTCTCCCACTCAAGCCAATCACATGCAATAATCACACCCATTTCCACATTCTCCCATCAGCTGTGTCACCGCGGCGACCTTGAGCAGCAGGCTGCTGATTGGCTTCTGTGTTGATGATTCGGAGGTCAGGAACCCCCGCCACTTGGAATTAATGGACTCTGTCGCACGACTACAGAGACCCCCTTGACAAATACACGCCCACGTACACAGATGCCACGGCCAGTAATAGGCGGTCAATAGGAGTCGCAGCCCTTACAAACCTAATTATGTGAAGTAATGGTGGGCATCACCCGGGGAATACTCACAGTGACACACATGTACATACAGGCTCAGTCGCAGCAGCGTAGGGGTCACATGGAACCCATTCCCAGGGTTTTACGTTTGTGATCACGGACATACACGCAGGTGGCGTCCATCGGCATCGCTAACCCCGCGCACTAAGTGTGCCATCTTTTAGCGTAGCCGCCGGCAGGTGTGTGACTGTGAGAGTGCACACACAGCCCTATCTAGATCGCGTGCACACAGGAGACACGAGGGTTACACATTGGCAGCGGCGCTTGGCCTTGTGTAAAATAACAAGCTGCCAGCATTTCGACACGGCTGCAAAACACAGGTCAGAGCGTGCATTTGACAAGCACACACACACACATATACACAGAGGAGACTAAATTACCGTATTCACAAGGACAGATTCCGACAATTATCTAATTTCCCTTTTAGCTCAGAGAACACAAACAATTGTTCTTGTTGAGCTGTATGGTTCCCCAGAGCCCAGCAGCAACTGTGATCTGTGCTTTTAAGGTACTTATTACAGACAGCACTGCCCTCTGCAATATATATTTTAATTAAACTCTCTTGCATGTCCCTGTTGACCAATCTCCACAGCCAGGATTGTTCCAATGAGCCCTAACCCCCCCACCCCCCACCCGGTGCAGATTTTTGTGAGCTGGCCTAATTGGTAAAGGGCCAGACAGACGGGCTGCTTCCAGAGTGAACTAGTTTCTCTGGTGACTTCAATATTGTGACAAGTGAGAGCTGCGGAGAGACATAAAAAGAACCACAATAGTTTTTTGGGGGGGAGTATCTTAAGCTGGATGCCGCATTGATTAGCATTTCGGCTGGTCCTTGTTTTGCAAGGAAAGAAGAGGGCAGATGCGAGCAGTGGTGGGAGATGTGTTTAGATCCTTAACTTAAGTAAGAGAACTAATACCACAATGCAAAAGTGCATTTGATTCGCATTCTCATTTACATTTTCTCTGTATACATTCTCTTTTGGGTAAAAGTAGGTTAGTATAATCAGCAAGATGTGCTCTTTCTTTAGTCTTTCTTCAGTTAGATAGTCTTTTACACTTATATCTGATGTTTCATGGATGAATATCACTGCTGCGGTAATGTGAGTGTTGCATTTCACTGCTGCACGTGTTAAGGTTGAGTTCATCATTACATGCGGGCATACTGCCACAGATTTCCCAAATTCTAGTTCACAAGGCTTCTGATTTGATTCTATTCAACATAAACTTGGTAGTCAGCGGCAGTTTTCCTAAGAACTAAAAGAGATTCTGAGGGAACAGCTTCTGCAGACTATACAAGGAACCCTGTAAACTGGTGCGTTGTTAGAGATATTGTTCACATCATAGATTAAGTGGTTTTCATTCTAATTGAGGGAAATTGTGTTTCTTCCTCAGCCCAGTTGAGTGACATTTGGCATTCCCTGTAGATGTACATATTTTTTTGTTATTTCTTTTTTTTTTTTTTTTTTTTATGTAGGTCAGGGTTGGTTCATAAGCATTTTACTGCCAGTATCGCCACAAAGTAATGACAGATCTAGGTGTATGTATTTCAACAAAAGAAAATAAGAAATGAAATCTTTCAGAGCCCTTTAGGGATTTACTCGCCAAATGAAAAACCTACCCCATTTTGTGTTTGGAAGATGTCAATTTAGACAAATTTAGATTTAGATAAAGCAGTACTTCAGTACAGTACTTGAGTAAATGTACTTCACAACGTCCACATCTGGGATCTTGTTAATGCGGTGCATGGATGAGAGAGAACCAATTAGAACTGACCACCTGCCAGATCTGTTCGTGGGTAGAACTTACAACCCTCTCAACATCTGCGGAGTTAGAACACTTTCTCTCAAACTGGCAAAATGATTTGTTGCAGCCTCTGTCACAGGTGTAAAAAACTCTAGCTGGAAGCATTTCTCTCTCCTTCTTTTTTTTTTTTTTTTTTTTTGCCTGTACTCTCCAAACAAAGTAGACCCTAATTACCGTTTTGGAAAAATAAGTGCAGACTCTTACCTGTGCATTTCTTCAGGCTGCCGGGCCGTTTACCGTGCATCCCCAGCTTACAGTTGAAGTTCTCTTCCCAGAACTCCGCGAACCAAACATTTCTTCTGTTGTTGGACAGCGAGCGGCTACGGAAATACCGATCAAACGCTGTTTAAAAAAAGACAGAATAGGCAGTTAGAAGTTAGAAGTTAGATACAGTGAGTGAAGAGAGGCTTGTGTTTGTTTCCCTCTTTGAAACTGCACCGAATACATCTATCCGTCCACAAAGACGACTGAGCCAGCGTCATTCTGATTAGGCGGGCTTCATATCAACGGAGGCCGCCTGCATTTAAATAAATGAGGTGTTCATGACGCCGTAATACGTTCTGACTCACAAAGGCGCGTGTTATGAATAGCCTGTGCATCCAAAGTATGACTGAAAAGCCATTTTCTGTGGAGCCATCCAGTGTTGGGAGCTCCTATCAAATACTGGAGCTGATACAGCAGGGAGAGCAAACATTTTAGAATGAGCTTTCACGGGCTGCGTTGGCAAGTTGTCCGATTTAATAAGTGTGTGGGGGGGGACAGAGAAACGGGGGAAGAGCACATTTCTCCACTCACAGAAATGGAAATGCCTGTCAGAGAATGGCAGGCTGAGATGAAGAGATGGGCGAGAGAAAAGAGAAATGAGGGAGACAAGAACACTCCTTGTAGTTGTACACTACTTAGTTCATACCAGAATTAATTGGGGAAAACAGCTTTTTGCTTTGTTGTCTGTGAGAAAAAGATAGCAAGACTCTGAATTCCTCAGAAGACATCCTCTGTCCTCAAGTTGCCTCACGTCTGTCCCTGGAAGACTGCGAGGAACCATTAAACTTCCCTAATAAAGAGAAGGTGTCATTTCCAACACCCCTGCCGCTGCAGTTTAGGGGCGATACAGTGCACATGAAGCAACGACAGAGGGTGGGAGGAATCACCGGGGACTATCAGACCGACTTGGACAGCCTGTGCCATGCCTGATTTGCTGTAAAAGCCGACAAGAGCTGCCTCGATTAATCTCCTCTGCTGTCAGTGAAACTGCCCCTCCGTGCACCTGTGTGGCTCAGTGAGAGGCTGCTGGGAACGCTGGCTTCACCCGCTGTGCAGCTCAACAGGTTGTAGACGTCGACTGGGATCCCTCGCTCCTCACTGCGTTCACAGATGACGATGTAAGCATTTGCAGTACTTTGGGATTCTTTAAACACCGAAAGGTAAAGGGATCTATTTCCAGTGAGTGGGTAATAATTCAGATTAGTGACATTTATGGGAAAAAATACACTTATTTGATTCACTGTGTTAGATATGAAAGATATGAAGATCGATGAGGTTAAGGTTAGGACTTATCCGTCTCAGGCTGCAAGGAGCCTTGGTGTCAGGGGTTAGGTTTCTGGTATCAGGGCTGAACACTGGTGGCTGGTTCAGGCCCATCCTCCATCCAGGACATTGCTAACCATCCACCCCGGCTGATCCACCATGCCCCACATGCTGCTCCCTCACTAGAAGGTGGGCCCAGCTGCCGCTCATAAAGCTCTATATTCTCCTGGTACTGGTGCTTTGGTTTGGCATCTGGGGTTGGATGCCAGTCCAAAGCGCCAGTATCCAACTATTTATGTCTCTCCAGGACTTTTTTTTTTTTTTTTTACCAAAGAGATAGCAGCACTTACAGGTAAGATTAGGCTTTTGCATATGTTTTTGTGTATTTTCAGATTTTACTCCAGTCCACCACAGAGTTGAAACGAAACAAATCTAACTAAACATTGTCATTGTCACAAAGGCCTGCTGCATTATTTCTGGATTATATTGCATGAAATTGTTAGGTGGCTAATGATACCTATGATACATTGGTAATTACATACACAGCCTCCATTACTCCTCTGCTGGTTCCATCACACACAACTCTGTCAAAGCTGATTTAAACTTCGGCATAGGCTCTCTCTCCCTCACTTAAGGTCTATATCTCGTCGCCTTTGTGTCCCTCCAGGAGTCAATTATCTAATAGGGAGCTCTGACAGAGAGCAAATGAGGGTATCCTCCATGGCCTAATGGCAAAAACTTGTTGCCCGCTGGGATCAAGAGTATGGGAACACGAGTGTGTTTCACATTCTGTTTCTAGTCTGTCGCCCTGTCCCCTTAATTTGATCTATTAGACTTGGAGCACAAACGCAAACACACACACACACACACACACACACACGCACACACACCTTCTGCTTCCTTTCATTTGTCGTGCAGCCAGGTGGGTGAAAAGAGTCACAGAGCGGAAAAAAAAAATCTCTGGGATTTATCACAACTCTTTTAAAAGATCCCTGTTTAGTTGCCGATGTGGTAGGACATAAAAAAACACAGAATCATTGTATCTATTTCCTTCACACACACACACACACACACACACACACACACACACACACACACACACACTCTCTTACCATCCACAGATGCTCGTTTGGGAAGAATGGTGATGGCTCCCTCGGCCACTCTCTCCTGGCCAACCACGGGAGAGATTTTGGAACCCCAGCTGTCCGAGCCCACCCACAGGAAGTGACCCGTCTGGTTGTTCCTTTTAGCTGCGTCGAGAACTCGTCTGGCGGAGGAAAGACCGGAGAGATTTAACCGTTATTGTAGCCCAGGAAAGAACAACAAAAATAGTGTTAAGTGTCTCTGGCTGGATCCCATTGATCCATATAAACAGTTCAGTAGGATTTTCTAATGAGAATGATTTCAATCGGAAATCGTCCCCGTTATCACAGCGAGCGATGCCTGTGAGCTAGTTCAGCAGGACAACTTGAGCTACATGTCTCACTTTTTCTCCCAACTCCCTTTGGCTGTCAACACCACTGCTGCCCTGAGTTGGGTGGTTTGCTGCATGTGTTTTTTTTTTGTTTTGTTTTGTTTTTCAGCCCTACCATCACCTCAGCGTCCACCTGCAGGATCTATCAGGGGGGATTTAAGGTGTCTCGCTCTTCACTCCCCAATATCTCTGTGCAAACATACCTCCGGGGAGTGATGAGTTGGAGCCTAGATGCCAAAGTCTAACCATGTTTTTGCTGCTATTATAAACATGTCGAGCTGCACTGAATTGCTGCATGTTTCAAGTTGTCAGAATGTGCAGAATGTCTCTTTGGTAATAAAAGCGGAAAAACTCCAGAGCAGCGGCAGCGGGGGACTTGTTTGAGTGCGCGGCACGTACCGTATGTCGTCCTCATTAGCGAACATGATGATGGCCCTGGCATTGGAGGTCTCCAGCAGGCGTCTGATGATCTTGTCAAACTCCCCTGGCCTGGGCTCCCTGGGGATCTTCAAGGACTGGGCAATACACACACCACCTGGGACAGAAAGAGCAACACAGAATGCATTAACTGTTTTTACGTCGCTGATTTGCATCCCTTCATTTCGTATTCATCGCTCATGTTTAGTCGCTCTCCCTTTGGCCTATACCCAGTTCATAAAGCTGTGTTTTACACTCCCTTTGGTGCGTGGAAGTGGTGTGGGTTTCACACTTCCAAAAGCCTCAACACCGTGAGATAAAAATGAGAATAAAGGGATGGTTTGGCGTGACAGCAGCAGCCAGTGTTGATATTCAATTTTTTGAAAAATCCAAACCCCAGGATATGTTGTTACTAGCCAACTGATTTGGGGGGATGCCAAGACTCCGCAGCAACAAGCAATAACTCCAGTATTATTCAAAATATATGAGTTCACATATATAGTCGCCATGTAAAACATTCATGCCAAAACACAGGTTATGAAATAAGAGTGAGAGAGTTGCATGAGATGAGGTATATGGGGAGAAAAGAAAAAGAGGGAAGAAGAAGCACTGGAGCGGGCGGGGGAACTACAAAGAGGTAAGGAAGATAACATTAGAGAATGTGTGAAAAGGAAATTCTGATGAAGGTGTGAGAGGAAAAACCCAGGAAAAAAAAAAAAAATGAAGCTGCCTCATGACTTAAAATATCATCACCGTGCACAGTGTGAGGATCAGGAAATGTCCTCTACCCACTTGTTCCTTTCCTGTCCTCCAGGATGACAACCATAGCAATCACAGCCATATTAGTCACTCCACTCAATATGCGATAATGAGGAAGCTCTCTCTCTCTCTCTCTCTCTCTCTCTCTCTCACACACACACACACACAAATACACACACACACCCACGCAAATGATTCATGCTTAATCCTGGAAACATGGGGACAAAAAATATGTAATAGTTTTTGAATGACTTTCAAAACAAAATGAGCGCCCACGTTTGCAGCCACACACTCAACTGCACTCCAACATCCCATACTGCTTTGCACTAATCCCACCTTTTAATTTAAGCTCTGTCCTGTTAATTAGGACTGCTTCATCAGATCAGTAGGCCAGCCCAAGGTGTAAAGGTGTATGTACGTGTTTCTTATGATTCACTGTCAGACATTAAAGCTGCTGTTACAATAAGACTGAGTGTATCTATTTATCTATGTATCTGTGTGTGTGTGTGTGTGTGTGTGTGTGTGTGTGTTCAACTTTGTCATTTGTCTGCACGTATCTGTGTGTGAGACAGTGTGAATGATGTCCTCTTTTCCTTCCCTGCCTGTTCCAGCCCATTTATTGAACATCTGTACAGTCTGTCGCTTTCACTATATCACACTCCTTAATCACACAGACACGCGCACACACTCTTACACAAGCAGACGGGGGTATAGCAGCGCGCACGACTGGTAAAACAAATGCTCATTAGCCTTAAATTAAAGGCCTCTCAAGGATAATCGCTACAGTGGAGAAAAAAAAATCTGCAGAGGCACCCCCGTCTACTTCTCTCTATCATTAAAGACAAATACTTGGAATTTCATTTACTTGCGCAAGGATAATCACCAGCTTGATGTGCACTTTTGCGTGCTTCCACACAGATTCAAGACAGCTGATAAGAAAAAGATGCTTACAGTGTGTCCACACACATGCAAAAGCACGAAAGTGTTGCATAGGACAAGGGTTGGGGTTGGATCAACTGTAAAGGGTTAGCATCAGAGAAGTTACAAAGGGTTAGTTGGGGAAGATGGAAAGGGTCTGGCCCAGAAGACGCTATAAAGGTTTAGGGTTAGAGAAGATATCAGTGGTCTGGGGATGGATTTAGCAATAGAGAAGATAGCAAAGTTCAGGGGTCAGGGGTTAGAAAACATAAACGGTCAGGGCTAGAGGAAGCTGTAAAGGTTGGAGGGTCACAGAAGTTATAAAAGGTTAGGATCAAAAGTTACAAGAGGTTGGAGTTGGGGAAGATGCAAAGGATCAGGGCCCGGGGAAGCTATAAAATGTTAAAATGAAGATATCAAGGGTCTGGGGGTGGGAGTTGGGGGTTAAAGGTGCCATAAAGGGTTAGGGAAGTCATAAACAGTTGGAGCTAGAACAGTTCTAAAGGGTGAGGGTTTGGGAAGATGTTAAGGGTTGGATTTAGAGAAGATAGCAAAGTTCAGGGGCTAGAGGTTGGAGATGTAATAAAGGGTTAGCGTTAGGGAAGAGTTGGATTTAGGTGTTTGATTTAGGTGTAATAAAAGGTTAGGGTTAAACAATATAGAAGGGGCCAGGGGAAGCCATTAAGGGGGTGAGGAAAGTTATAAAGGGTTGTGGTTAGATAATTCTAGGGCTGTATACAGCGGGGTTCAAATCATTGTCTGTTTATGGCCCATCACCATCAAAAACTGCCGCCACAGAAAACAGATTTCCCAACTTAAGACAATATCACATCACATCGTTGAGTCTGTGCGTAAGCGTTTTCAAGTATAAGACAGTCACAGACACATCTAACTGCAAGTGTCGCAGCAAAATCCACCGCTACCATTAGAGCACTTCTCGTCTTTGATGGCGCCACAGAGAAAAAGCAGCTCTTTAAAGGCAAACGTCAGTTATTAGTGAGCACCTTCTCCCCTCCGTTGAAAGTAAAGCTGCGAGGTTAAGTCGGGAGAAACATCACCTTTTTTTTTTTTTCAAGAAATCACTCAAAGAACGTCTACTTGAAAGCAGAAGTCGTTGAATAAAAAGGAGACGTTGGAAGGGAGAGATTCGACATCAAAACCCCTTGCACAGTTGACACTCCAGACAGAGTATTTGCTTCATGCTGCAAAATAGAAATGTTGAGGAAAAAGAGAGAAGAGATCTTGTAAACAATAGCTAGTTTTGAGGCCATCCTTTTTGTGTTGTCTGAAGAGCACATAGTGCGAGACAAAGATTCGGTCAGATGTGAAGAAGTGTTCCTGAGAACTACAAGCCCTCATATTGATTTCCGTGAAGAGCTGGGTTGAAAGAAAACCAAAAAAACCCTGCATATCTGGCACCCGACATGGAGTGAAAGCCTTCTGCTCCTCCGCTGAATCAAATAACCGAATAATGCTGGGGCCGTCCGCGTTAGATGCACATCATAATCAAAATAAATAGAGCAATAAATGCATGAAAAGGTCGTCAGCAAGTCAATAATGCCCCTCATTTTTCGACAAAGTCTAAATTAGTTGCTTGATTTAGAGAAACCATCGTGGAAAGAATTAATCTCAACTTCAAACGGCAGCCACACTTGTTATGGACGGTCTCGCTCTCCTTCCTCGACCCACAAAATCACAATCTGCGGGCTCAAAATTTGGCTGATTGTGTAAAAACTGGATAATTAATTGTTTAGAGACACCGCGTCACGGCCCAGGCATGCTAATATGAGGCTGGTCAGAAATTCTCTTTATTCGCTTCAGATAAAAGAATGGTCTCAGCTGTATTGGATCACAGCAACAGTCAGTTTATTACATAATTCAGCAATTGTAAGCACGCTCAGCGACAACAGGCTAATTGAATTGGCTTCATCCGATGAGCAGCGACACAGAGTTTATCTCTAATAACCTGATTATTGAGGCTTCAATGTGGAACAGAATGTGACCGAATCGTAATTCCCTCACTCTAGTTATGTGTGTCTGTGTGTGTGTGTGTCTGTGTGTGTGTGTACTCGTGAGTTTGTCTTTTGGTGTAGGTGTGAAGCGTACTTTTGTGAGCCCAGAAGTCTGCTCTCGCACATGTGTGTGGGTGTCACCCAACGGGCCACAGCGCACCGATTAGTGTGTTAAGTGCACACACACGATTGCACACTTGAGCGTACAACTGCTTCTGTGCGTCTCCTCCGCAGCTGTTTAAGAAATGGGACGCTGAGTGCAAGTGGTGCTGATAAACTCGATATCAAGTGTGTGTGTGTGTCCGGCGCCCCTTCAAATGAAAACCCCTCATCGTCGGTAATTAACTCCATTCTGTTTTGAGATGAAATTCATTCTGTTTCAGGACAGGAAACGCTGCCGCCTCAGTGTTTAATTAACAATCTGCTTCCCTCCCACTCTCCTCTCTTTCTCTCTTTCTCCCTCTCTCTGCACCAATTCATCCATTAACCAACAGAGGCTTTTTTTTTTTTTTCCCGCGCTGTGCATTTCTTGCATCCCGTGTTTTTCTCCCCACCTTTAGCTTGTCAGACTTTTCACGCAGGATTGCATCTCAAAAATAATTCAATCAAAAATTCAGCGGTGCATCGACTGGAGGAGATAACCGGCAAGTTTACAATACACCTGCTATAGCGCACAGTGTGTGGCAGCGGAACCCCGCTTTCAAATGCCAAATGTGCGTCCAATCAGAACTCGCTTGGACTTTTAACAATCAAGCTGAGATCTTTGTCCAAGGAGAGCGCCGTTTTGTCAAATGATGCCAATCTATGCTACACGATGTATGGTTGTAATACACAGAGTAAAAGAACTGGAAATAAACCTAATTATTGAACAACCGCTAATTAACTTCAAAGAACATGAAGAAATAAAAGGTGATTTGGAGTGCAATAAACGACCATTTGACTCAAAAATTATCAGTCTGTCCAAATCGGTTGGGTTGACTTCACCTGACTTTCCATCGCTGTGGAGGCGAGTAGATCATGACGGAATTTGGAACTCGAAAACTCGAATTTGCAATGAAAGAATAACAGAAACAAACTCAAGCGAGCATAAAAACGATTGAGTTCTTTAATTTAGTTTGGTGCTTATTGAAATGTAGCACTGCGGCTCTCAGTAGTAGTATTGTTCGAAGACATTACTCCAATGGCATTCAATTACATCACCTCAAACAGCTCACCATACCATGCACAAAACCTCCATTCAGCACTGCAGGAGGAACACACTCATGCATCCTGTAATGTATTTATACCCAAATTACAGCTGCAACACACACACAGACAGTAATGTGGTTTCCTGCTAAGCAAGATAGATGAGTAATGAGAGTAACTTTAAAGCTAGCTGCCTTTATGCCACTGGCACTGCAGAGTGTGTGTGTGCGTGTGTGTGTGTGTGTGCGTGTGTGTGTGTGTGTGTGTGTGTGTGTGTGTGTGTAACAAAATGAAAGGAAGGCAGCGGAATCAAAGTCCCTGCCTTTAATGATTCTTCCATTAAGATATAGCTGTGTCACCCTCACCGACTTTAAGTGTGTGTGTCCCTGCAACTCTGACACACACACACACACACACACACACACACACACACACACACACACACACACACCTAACACAGAAATGCACCCAGGCACATAAACAAGTGACATATGAGGCGGCAGACAAATCCACGCAGGAAGAAATTAATTTCTACCTCCGGCTTAGTGGGCATTTCTTTGATAACAAAAAAAAAAAAAAAACTGTCCTCTGCATTCATCCCCCACAGAAACACCTGCAATGAACTCCTATTATTGGAATCTTCACGCTAACATGCAGCAAACACTAGCGTGCACGCGCTGATTTTGACACACTTCCTTTCTTCTCCAAACCTCATTAGCACAGCTTTAAAATTAAAAGTTGCCCTCTGCTTCTCCATGCTTTGTTCGTGGCTCGGGGAACTCTGCAGCGTGGGCCTTTGAAGTCGCTGATTTATGTGGGTGTGTGCGCGTGTATGTGTGGATTTCCCTACACTTCCCGAAACGAACGTCCGCCTTTGCGTGTTATTCCGTGTGCACTCCAGTAACCGTGCCCACGACACACACACACACACACACACACACACACACACACACACACACACACACCGGCTCTGCCCGGGCGAGTGGAAGAAGCGTTGCGGTAAATATTGTGTTCTGCATTTTTTTTTTTCTTCGCTCCCAGTTGAAACTTTCCTCCCCGGGCTTTCTAATGAATCATTGACAACACCCACGGAACCGCTGTCCCAGGAAATTTACATCCTCCCATTAAAATATGCCTTGAAGGACACTAGGCCTCGGCTGCAAATGGGTTTGGAAATTTAAGACAGTCCTAACCCGAAACCCCCGAAAAGATGGTGCTGAGACCTGAGCCAAGCCCCAGGTGGAGGAGCTCATGTGGGGCCGTGCCAGACTTAAGCTTGAAATTGCTAATAATAAGCTGATAATGAATCGCCGATGCGGGTGTGTGTGGCGGGGAGGGGAAACGGGCAAAGTTGTTTGAGTTTTACAGAAATTGAATGTACGTTTGGGAAATGTTTGTCCGATACACACTGAGATGAAATCATGAGCGATGAGATGAGTTGTCAGAGTGTAAATTGAGGCACTGGTTTGCATTGGCAGCGGGATATTGGATATTTGCGAGATTTACTGTGCACATAATAAAAATGTTTCAAGTGGTGCTCAGACAAAATACAATAATTTGTGGGACCTATCTAAAAAAAGCTAATTCTCACTCGAGCCTCTGTGTATTATAGCAGAATTTAATAATAAAGTGATAACCACAGGAGCTATCCTTCAGTCTGTATCCACTTTGTGTTATTATTATAATTGTAGACAATGCAGAAATCCTCATTTTCTGGGTTCTGCATATGTACTGCAGTGGTTCCTACTGTACCACTGCACTGTAGTGACTGCTCCATAGATGGATTCGTGCCTCAGACAAAGAAAGTAAGGTAAAACTTTGAAACTTTGAGCAATGAATGTGACAACAGCTTCTCCAACTGAAGGAAGGGGGAGAAACCTTTTTCGTTCAAAGTCTGGCTTCCTATGAGCATGATCTGTGACATCACAAGTAGGTTTGGATTCCAATCCTGGTCCAGTGTTCAGCACACACAAATGTGATGCGGAAACTAGAAGCCTCCGGCGCAAATATGCTGAAAATGGATGATACAGTAATGTAGGAGAGTGATGTTGTGAGATGGGAGATATTTGCATATTCATTTATTCTGGATTTTTTTAATGATTAAGAAGGGGTACGGGCCATTTTAGGGATTGTTGGTGCGGTAATTTCTTTCGGGAAAAGGTCACATCAGACACACATTAGAGAATATCTTTTTTTATGACTTAATACGGGTGTAAAGAATCCTTAATACACATTTCCAAATAGGTCAGCACTAACGGGGCACTTTCGGCAATGCCAAGTCAAACCACGCGGCGCTTATTTCCATTTTTATTAGCTGACTCGAGCCAATCCACGCTGTGCCCGTGATGGACCCTCTCTGCGACGGATACCAAATTGTGCAACTACCGCCTCCATGTGGGCTGAGGTGCCGCCTGGCAACCGCCGACCAAAGCGTGACAACCCTCCCCGTGCCACTGTTGTGATTTGGTGACTGGAGATAGAGAGTCTCTGTGTGTTCAGCTCTACTTTTGGAGCTTCTGCTGTAACTGAATCTCTGTGGTTTGAAGTTCACTTTCTCTTTGTACTTTCAGATATCTGCTTTGCTTCACTTCTTCACATCATGCTCCCTCCTGCTGTGGGAGTCGTATTGAGTTACCACCCGTCTAAACCCGACATTTCCAAATTTTGATGCTTTTATAATGAGAGCTCAAATAACTAAATAACTGAGGGCTTTTATTGTGAAGAATTTACAGGAAATTAAATGTGTTTGAAAGGGAATAAGCATAGCTTTGTGAGCTTATTGTTCAGTAATATTGCAAAGAGTAGGAGTATTTACAGCTGCTCCGCTGGCCACTACTCAATAAAACCATCATTAGACCTTCAAGTAGGTAGCTCAAGTTGGTGCTTTGCTGTCATACCCAATCAAACTGAGAAATCATGAATAATATTATAGTAAAATATATTATCTTCACATCTTCATTCGAGAAACTGTAATTGTTGATGATTCACGTACATTAAAAGGTTCAGTGTGTAAGAATTGGCCACCTGTTGGATTCATACTCAACAAATCCGGGAACTACGGCTGCACAATTAGTGATATTGCGATTCCCATAAAGTTGGTAACACTTTATGACAACCATCATTAATAGACAGTACATTTATAGATAATTAAACACAAGTAAATAGTTTTTTCTCTGTCAACAACACAGCGTTTTATGAACTGTTTGTTAAGCAGTGTTTTATGTAACGTTGCAGCCGATGTTTGAGATACAATCAACCAGAAATTTAAAATGCATCAGCGATTATGTGTTACTACAAAGTGACACAGTGCAGTGTTAGAACAAATGGACCTGTTGTTACCATTATATAATCATGTTTGTGTTTTGTTTTCTTTTTTCTACTTCGCAGAAAACAAATGGCGGGCAGTGCAGGGAGTGTGCGAAGGGGACAGAGGGTGATGAATGTCAGTATAAAAGAAAACATGGAAGTCAACGTGCAGCACACGACATCCCCCATCTTTCACTGCATTAATATTACAGAGGAACTATAGCAAATAACCCTTATCATCCATCTACTCTGCACTTGCATTATTGAGAGTAATAGCCTTGACAGTTATTGTAGAAGTCGCCCCTCCCCCCTTTTGCTTGTACATCTGCATTATTTATCAAATTAGCAGCCATTGGAGGTGTCCTATGTCATGCATCTGTCTTCTATCAGTACCTGATACACTGCCAGCATGGTATAATTATTCCATCCGGCCTCCTTTAGCATAGAAAGTGATGAGAATCTTTAATTCTTATGTGGCTAAAAAGGGAACAAAATTTGAATTGCGGATATAATTCACCTCTCTGGGGGCGAAGTCGCAGGGCAGCGACCCTGCAGAGTGATTGAATTAAAAAGCCAGACTTTGACTTTTGCTCCCACTTTATTTTGTACATAGGGGACAGGCTGTGCCGCTTTCCAGTATACAGATACCTGGAAGTGAGGGGAGAACACAAAGAACAGATTGGACCTTGTTCAGACTTAGACATCATATCATTTCTGTGTGTGCGTGTGTGTGTGTGTGTGCAGGAAAGAGGGGAATACACAGAGACATAGCGAGTCTGGATGCCAGTGGAGGGTTTGGAGGTTTCGAGTCGGGGAAGGAAAATATGAGAAACAAAACAAAACACACACACAAAAAAAAAAAAAAAAAAAACAACACAAGGGAGACGGCGGGACGGAAGATCCCAGCCTTTTAACGTCTCAGTCACGTGTACCATCCCACAGACGGCACGTGTGTGTATGCCTGTGTGATGGTGGTGGTGGTGGAGGAATGGGTGGGGCAGCAGGTCTGTCTTCACCGCAGGAGTCGAGCAGTCTAGCTGAAGTCAGCACTCACGCAGGTCTGAGGGGAGACAGACGGACACCTAATGCATGGAGCAGCGTCTGTGTGTGCGTGGTGTGTGCGTGTGTGCATGTGTGCGAAAAGACAACCTGCACATACTGCATGTCTATATGTAGCCTCTACTCATGCGTGCAGTCAGTATTGGTTTCTAATACGAAGACACAAAGAATCTATTCCACCCCTCAAACGCTTGTGTGCAGATGGATGAATGATAAAGCCAGAGCGACTGTAAATATAATCAAAATAAATAATATAAATTGAAGTGTAAATAAGGCAACAGCTTCAGGCGTTAATATAGCACAGCAATACTAGTTAATTTAGCCAACCTAGCGGGTATAAAAGGAGCATAAAGAGAACACAGTGTCTACATTCTCTCTGAGCTGGATTTCAATCCATCTTGCAGTAAGAATCTCCATTAGACATCACGAATGGCCTTCGTCCAAGACACTCTGTCAACAGATCACGTTTGATCCAGTCTTCAATGGGGATTTATTTGCTTTTCCAAATATCCTGATTAAAACAAACAACAGCATATTGTCTATGTCTGAGGGAATTACATTTCTTAAAATACACTTGGCAAGGTCTTTACAGAAGTGCAGAGCAGGCACTGGCCAATACATCAGCTCGCCTTTCTTTTTCGAGAACATAATGAGGCAAATGCTTCTTGGAATAAATCCCAGTGAGGTGTCTCGTTTACTGTTACTGGTAGACCAGGGCTGGGCTGACGGGCCGCACCATTGTCCTAGCCAGTGGCTGACAGACCATCCTAACAGTGTGACAGACAAACTGACAGCACAAGAATGTAATGTGTCCTCTCAGAGTTGTCGGTGTTGACATGTGGGAGGCGAAATGAAAAGCAGCTTGTTGCTAAATAAACATCTCTCTTTGTTTTTCATGTGTGAATAAACTGACTGAACAGACTGACCTTAAAAAAGGACAACACAATTTCATTCTGTTTTACTTTGTTTATACGTGGTGGACCCTGCCACCTTTCTCTCTTCAAACATTTTTTTTCTGGGGGCCTTATCTTCTACTGAGAACAGCTTGTTTATTCGGTTACGGAAAAAATAAATATGAGTTTGTGTTGTTACCAGTTTTGCCACTGTTACCTTGAAAAAGTAACTTAGTTACTTTACTGATTACTTTTAAAAGCAACTAAGTTAGATTACAAGTTACTTTATTACTTACATTCAGCGCAGCCTTCAGATTTCTCTGAGTAGGAACAAAAAGATGTTCTGTGTGGCAGCACAGCATTGATAGTAGAAGGGATCTTTTCAATTATGGCACTAAGCGAGGGCGAGTCATCTGTGTTTAAGTACAGCATTTCCTCTACAACATACCACCCGACCAACTTCTTCAACTCTCTCCCATTTACTTGTTTTGCACCCAAGTGTAGTTTTTGTTGTTTGGGTGGTGGGGGACCTCCTGGAGAGGTCGAAGCCGTGGCTTTGCTCACAGCTCTCTGCTTAACTCTGCTTTTGAAGCTTGATAGCACCTTGTCGCCAGCACAGAGTGTACAACGAACCTTAATGTTCTCACATTTAGCTGACACAAACTCAAAATAACGACTGAATTTCCAGCAAAAAAAAATGCACATCTCTCTCCTCCCTCCATTGTTGCTTGTGTTTGTGTTGCTGCGTGATGTTACATGTGAGCTGTCCTCGTGCTGAAAATGTGACTTGTCGCATACGTGACGTCACTCCCCCGGAAGCAAGAAGAAAGCAAAAATATACATTTTTACTGGTAAATTACAAAAACAATAGTAACGCACAGTACTTTGAATAAGTAACTTTAATCTGATAACTGGT
This sequence comes from Acanthopagrus latus, assembly GCF_904848185.1. Lineage (NCBI taxonomy): Eukaryota > Metazoa > Chordata > Actinopteri > Spariformes > Sparidae > Acanthopagrus > Acanthopagrus latus. The sequence goes on along the minus strand of NC_051052.1, from coordinate 11,308,346 downwards.
TTGGAAATATTAACGAATTAGATTACCCGTTACTCAAAAAAGTGGTCAGATTAGAGTAAGGCCTTACTTTAATCTGACCACATTTTTCATCACTGGTTATTACCTCATATATATTGTCAATATTAAGATTCAGAGTTTTCATTTCTTCTACAAAACTACATAACGGCCATTTCTAAGTTTAGCAAACCCAAGACGCTTGGTTACATTGGTGAGGAGATGTTTCTTTTCGTCAGCCAGCTCTGTATCTCTCAATCTGTCCGGTACTACATACGTTTTCTTAGCTTAATGCTGTGCCATGCTGATACGGTACACGTCACCCAACCCTTTGCTGGAAAATAAAGCTCACTGTCAAATATTCTGCCTCCATGACACATTGTTCCAACAAGTGTTTGATAACTACTGCGAAAACAAAGTACGAGTACCTCAAAATTGTACTCAGACCTGAGTAAATTTCCTGCTATCGTTTGTTATTCCGAGTTTTGACCGTAAGATTGACTGCTGCAATTATTCATCACTTACAGTTTATTGGTTCCAAATATCAGTTATTGGTCTCCTTGATTACTAGTACTCACATCAGCCCTGAACAAGTCTCTTAAGTTGATCCCTAGTGCAGACACTGGAAATTTTACATCCAAAATCTGTCCCAGACTTACACGTCAGAAATGCCTTCAATCGACAGCTGTGCGCCTTTTGTTTACACACAGATGGAAGAGAGTGTGTTCACCGCTCAACTGCGTAATCTCATCAGCCACAGAGACAGCTCAAATGAACTGTTTACCATCAGTCCTGCCGTGAGAGTTGACAAGTGCGACTGGAGACTCGTTGTGTGAGTCTTCAGGCGGCAGACAAGTCAGTTAACGTCTCCATCGAATCGTCTGACCTTCTGCCACCTGTCACGCATCGTAGATACTTCCAATCAATCCGATTAATCCCACTGGCTTTTTCGGCCGGACGACAGCATCGCGGCGGGGATGGATCGGAGAGAGCAGATGGACGGAGAGAGAGAGGACAGATAGTGGGAAAGAGATAGGAGACTGAGGAATACCGGGGCGGGTGAGACAACGTCAAGGAAGAAATGAGGGAAAGGATGGAAAGATGAGAAGATGTAAGGCAACGTGGAAAGGCGATAAGCAAGGTATGATTGGATGTGAGGCCACAGATAGAAAGCACAAGGTCAACACTGAGCTCAGAGATCACAAAGACTGAACATGTCCACTACTCTCCATCCCCCCTCCTCTCCCCACCCCTCTGACTTCTGAGCCTCGATCTCTCTTTCTGCCACTCTACCGTTGGCTAACATTCTCTCTTTTTCCTTGAGAGAAGACTTTTCTTCCATTTTTCTGGCATTTTTCTTTCTCTCTTTCGCCCTCTCTCCCCTGCACACACTATCTGACAGTAATCAGACATCCAATTACAGCAGTGCCCTCAGACAAGGACTATGTGCTTGCATGTGTGTGTGTGTGTGTGTGTGTGTGTGTGTTTGTGCTTCAATGGCTGTTGAACAGACACACACACACACACACACACACACACAGCAATAGAGTGTCAGATCCCTGGTGATGCTTGTTACTCCCCAAGCCAGGATGCCCTGCTGTCCTCCATCCCATGTCTTATCTGGGGATGAGGGATCTAAGACACACACGCACACACACACACACACACACAAAAACCCAAACAGATACATAGGAAACTTGCAAAAATACATCTGACAGATACCGATAACACGAAGGGCTATAAATGCAGAAACAGACTCACTCACACGACATTACAGAGTACGTTTAAACATTTAACAGGAGGATCTTAGCGAAGGCGTGGTGTTCCATCTCCCCCGTGTGCTGCTGTGATGCCACAGACCCAACAGTGAAACAGAATTTCATTAAAATACTTGACCTTTATTGTAACTTCTCTGACAGCCAACCATGTTACATTTACACATTCTAAACTGTACATACACTGGATCTAAGCTGCACCACATTTCACTGAATGGATGAACTGGACACATTGGGTTGAGAATAATAGATCTGATATGGAAGGTTCGTAGTTTTTCACTTGTTACTTGTCAACAGGCACCAGAGGCGGTCGACTTAGGTTAAATAATTGGGGGGCAAAAAAACGTAGGTAAATGATAAATATAGCCTGCAGGTGAAGGGAAGGGTTTCCCCTGTGTCAGCTGGCGATGTTTTTCACCGCAGGCAAGATAAAATCACAAAAGAAAAACAAAACATTCTTTAATCAATCATCTGATACTTTATTGGACCTCTTTGCATAATGTTACTTTTCCAGCCCCAGCTGCTAGGCTTACTGGGTTGGTAAACTGTTGTACTTTACTTCAGCACGACTCATGGTTGGTAACTAGTGTTCACTCTCGGCTGCCTTCAGGAGCCGTGTTTGGCCACTGCAGGTGAAACCCAAAATTTAATTAAAGCTTTTAAATAACGACATAACGGGGGATTTTTGTTGCGAAGCATTTACAGGATAGAAAAAGAAAATCCCTGCCATGCTCAGCTGCCATGCCCGATCTGAGTCATGTTTATGAAGGAGCCCCACTACTTCTCGCAGTCCTACTATTCTCTGAGCCGGTTCTCCAGAATTTTAGGACAATGAGCATATCTGTTAAACAAGTTCCAGAAACATCTTACTTTGGTCAAATTATGAGCCAAGCATGGTCGGACTTTTGTCGTAGTTCAATATATATAAAATGCTCAATATGCATAATAACAGTGTTTGATGATTTTACACTATTAAAAGTCTTCATACCAGACATAAAGAGAGCAGAGGCCAGTAACACAAGAGCAAATAAGTGGTGCATGTTAGATGATATGAGCTGAGCCTTTATCACCAAAGACTTCACCAGTGTAACACAACACCTGAAAGTGAGGGGGACAGATGTTTGCCCCCCTTCCCTTATTTCTCAGCATGAGGAATGGATGCTTTTTTTTCTCTCTAAAAGCATTTCCAGAGTCATAGATTCTCATACTTAAGATCTGAGACATTTGTGTTCGCCGAAATATCAATAGAAGCAAGTGCTTTAGATGATTATCTAAAAATCATGCTCCCGGGGGCAAGTTGTATTGTTATTGGAATGTTTGGTGCTGCTCAGTGGAAAATTATTTTGAAATTTTACACATAAAGAACTTATCATTTCAACTTATGTCTACAAAATGTGATAATTCTTCCCACCAACAGAATAATGAATAGTGCTTACCACACAGTGTTAGTATGATGTTTGCTTTGTAGAAAACAGCTGCTGCACTTCTAACATGTACTGTAAACAGTACCTAATGGAGCATGGGCTCTGCATCTGTTAAATATCTCTGCAGGCAAAATACTTGATGATTTCTCGCAAACAATAAGCAGGGATCCACCCATCATTCTGCCAAACTACACGACACGACGAGAAAGCGTCGAACCCAAGTCACGGCGGTCTGCATGCAAGCGAACGCACGCTCCGTTCAACAGTTTGTCAATGTTTATCTCCATCGAATCAACAGAACCAGTCACCCAGCGGTGCACAAAGCCTCGACTGTGAAATGCAAAATTGCACATCTGCAAGTTAATGCAGTCATTCATAAGAGACGTTTGCCGTGTTAAACCCCATGCACACTCAGAAACACATTAAATATTCAACTTTGTTGATAAGTCAACACAGCGGCCAATCAGCCAGTCATTTCTCCCTACTGGAATCTGCCAATGAACACAATATACGGTCTGCATTATGGTTTTTTGAATAGCAATGACCACACGGGCTTATTGCTGCTGATAGCATCTGTGTGGGAAAACATGACGCCTGAATGGGAATGAAAAGAAAAAGCGTGGCTGAATACATTACAGGTTGTGGGTGTGCATGCGTGTCTTTTGCGTGTGTGTGTGCACTGCAACAGGCACCTGAATCTGGCAGAGGCCTTTGTGTGTTAATGTATCTCTACAGTCAGTTGGGTGACATGGTAGCTCTGTATGCACGCAATCGCCCCCCCCCACCCACCCGAGTAAAGATGAATGTATGGATGTGACTGGGGCGGGTAAACATGCATTTATCATGCTGTTTTTGATATGCATCTCTATACGTAGAGGAGTCAAATTCATGTGCCTTGATGACATTTTGTTGCAGCTGTCGTCGCTGTGAATATTTTGGTGGTAGAAAGTGTAGGTGGGTGGATTTTGAACAATAACAGGATTTATTTGCATTGTTTCCAGGCATTTACTTGCCTCCAGTGAGCAATTATGGCATCCTAAAGAAATTCCGCCTCGATTTGAAGGAGTGCTTTCTCTTTACCCAAAATCCTATACCATATACTTTGTGCAGCCCGTGTGTGACAGCTTCCCCTCAACATGTCATGCGTGAAAGCACATGGTTTTTCCAGACAAATCTGCCTCGTTTTCCACTAGAACTGCATTAAAAATGTGCCATTTACAATCAATATGTTTCCCTGGAAGACCGCAAAGGAGAAGAAAATGAAAATGAAATTTTTCTTATGACTTGAAATGATATTTTTTTCACATTAACATTAACCCCAACCCCTTATTAACCAACCCTAACAGTACATTGTTTGTTTTAAAATGTGTTACCAACTTTTTTTTAATAATGACATTAACCCCGACCTTAACCCTGTCCCTAACCCCTAACCCTGACAATGATATTTTAATATATCAGCCTTATCAGCATTCGCTGACTATCATTCATAGGGTCCAATCCAATACAGTATGCTGCTTTTCTTCACAGTGAATATAAAGGAGCACCTTATTCTTTGGCCAGGTGCTGTGAATGCACTATTGCTTTGGCCAACTCTGCCCTCATGAATAGATTTCACCAGATCAATACGTCTTGCACATGAACTATTCTTCAGGTATCGACGTCTTCTCTATTGGCCTAGGGCTCTGCTTCTTATTGCAGCGGCATCAATGGACACAGTGCTTACTGCCAAAAGCTTGGATGGAAGAAAAAAAAAAAAGTTCAAGCAGCGCTGCATAGGCCTACATGAGTCAGATGGCTCTTTTTTCCCATGACGGAGCAAAGGGAGGCTTTGCAATGGTGAAGTGACATTTTCGACAGAGACACAAAGGTTTTTCTCTGGTCTGCGAGTGTTTGATGTTTTAGCGACTTGCCCTCAACTTGACTGCACCTCAGTAGCCGGAGAGGTTCATGAATTTGGTGTTAAAGATTGAGGTGATTTGAGTCTGGGCCTGTTTATGAACCAGTGTCAGCAAGTCGAACAGGAGGGGAGTAAGAATGTGATCCTTATATTTGGTGCCCAAAAGACTTCCAGGGTTTTACCCTACTATTATACCACCTGAGCCAAATTAAAGTAAAATCAATGTGGTAAGCTTCAGAACTAACTAAATATCAGGTAGCTGTAGTTGGTCCCCAGTGGACTTCCTTAGCAAGTTTTATCATTTATCTTTTTGGGTCTTGATTATCTATAATCTTCTGCATGCACCTATGCCTTCCACAAACCTTGGGAAGACTTCTCTCCTGCCAACTGCATCACAGTTGCATGTGCTCAATAGCTCATAAAAATAGTGGCCACTATCTGTGTGCTCAGTAACTGGGAGATTCATATGCATGAACAGAGGCTGCCTGGGGGAGACGATGGGACTGCTATTTTGACGTGCTTACTTTTATTTGCAAGGTAACACTTGAGGCAAAGTAGGGAATTTCTTGCAACTACCTCAGTGTCAGGCATGGTCATTATCAGAAATGCGATGCAAACAATTTGAAAATGCTGCATAATAACAGTGAACAAATTTACAATTTACAAAGCGATGTAACACCGCGTTTCCACACCCTTTTGTGTGGTGCCAGTGATTATGGACGAATGCCCCCCATGTTCAACCCAAGGAAATGCATGAATGGAAGGACAGAAAATGGCAATATAAACATGAGAGAACGTTCTCTGTTTTTCATGGAACTCTACTGTATCAAGTCCAAAACAGGACCCACTAGACTCATACCTCCGTCACAGACCACTGGGCCCTACTGTTTTGAGACATCTTAGGTTTGCTCTTTCTATCACTAGCTTGCTGTTTGGCTTCTAACCCTGTGAGAAGCAACACCCTACCGCCCCTTTATCCTCTTCCTTCTGTTCTAAAATCAATTCTTCAAACTCCTCTCCATCAGTTTCATCCATCCTGATCAATTCTACTGAAAGGAGCTAATGGTGAAACACGTCTTACTCTTCTTTCTACTGCCCCTTTGATTGCCTCTCAACCTGGCCACTCCGGGTGGGATGTTGCATATCTATCCACGATCCTTCATCTTCCTCTCCTTCATCCATCCCTCCGCAGCGTCTTCACCTGCCCTTCCATGCATCCATCGGCGTCACACTGTGCATCCACCGCCCCCACCCCACCCCCGAACCCCCCCGCGCACCCCCCGTGAGTCTATCAGTAGCATGTGGCTCGTCTTTGATCCATCTCAATTACACTTCCCACCACAACAGTAAACAGGGAGTGAGGGAGAGACTGAAATAGACACCGTGTGGCTTCTATGTTGCCGTCACCTACTCGGCGGTGGGAGCATGCACTGGAAAACATACTGTCCATTAGAGTGTGACTCAGTAACAGCAGTTAACTGGTGCGGTGAGCAAAGATTTCCAGTGGTTAAGTGAAACATCCCATATGATCTTAAATAATGGTCTGAAGAGAAAAAAAAATCAACTCATAGAGAGATAAATAAATTGCCTTTCTTGGACTTCGTTTGCTCAATGACTCGACGCAATTTGATTGTGTGCTCGGTTGCGCTGGATTGCGAAGGAGGGCAGCGAGGCTTGTAGAAAAGGGTAGAGGGACAGAGTCGAGTCTATTGGCATTTACTAAGTACTTAACAAAGGTGAGTGTGTCACAGACAAACAGTGACAAGGGACAAACCACACACACACACACACACACACACGCACACACACACACACACACACACACACACACACACACAGGAAAGGAAATGTCCTCCGCTCAACAGACCTCATAAACACTAATGCAAAAAGAACACAAAGGGCCTGTGTACACACACACACACACACACACACACCTTCACACTTTCGACCCCAGCTGGTCGACGATGTTGGCTCGAGGAAAAAAGGGGTCAGTGGTGATGGTTTTACAGTTGAGTAAGGAGAGAACTTGAAACAGTTTGACTGCACCTCAGACTGGACATTACTGCGGGATCACTGACTAGAGGAAGAGAGGAGAAGAGAATGTTCCAATTATGTGCTTGTGAAATGCACTCTCGCTATTTGAGGATATTGAGCCAACATTTCATAAAAGGTTCCACCAGGTGGTAGTTCCCTTGGAGACCCCCCCAAAAAAACATTGCTATACCTGCAGATTTCAAACACATGCACACCTGCACACACACACACACACACACACACACACACACACACACACACACACTATTAGATTTGTTATATGAGAGAGAAACAGCAGATCAATCCGGCTTTCCTCCTGGGTTACCAGATATCTCTTGGATCATTCTATCCACCCGTCTGTCTGTTTTGCTGTCTAGAAGATAGACAGCCACCAATTGTATATATGAGCCCATAAGAACATTACCAGTACATACACAACAACAGAAAGTGTGTGTGGGAGGAAATGGCCACTGGGGTATGGAACAGTTTTTTTGTGTTGGCTCAAATATGATAGAATACTTTACAAGCGAATGCACTAGTCTCTATAGCGATAAAGGCTTTATTACAGTACAAGTAACCAGGGCTGATAAGATAATGGCAACCCTCCATTAGGGTTAGGGTTAGTATTGTATGCTGTATTCATGTGCTCATCTGATGGTCCTACTTCCCAAGTTCGGAAGCATTCCTTCCGACATGCTTCTGTTCATGTGCGTCAAGTCGGAATGTGGACACCAAAAAGAATTAGGTTAGTTGTTTTGCATTTTATTGCTTAAAGCTTTATGTCAAGCGTCAACCCAATGTTTACTTTCATCCACCATGTTTCACATTCATTTGAGGACAACTCTGCTACTTGTTGACCAGATTTTTCTCCAACTTTTCCAATTGCTGCTAGGGGGCATTCACGTGAATTTTCAAGGTTGGAAATACCTGATTCCAATTATTAGTCATGGTAGCACTAGGAGCATTGTTATTACATAGTAGTAGGGTACATTTATATAGGTCACAATCTAATCGCACTAGCCACACTCCAATGTTTTGCCTGATTTGGTCTGAATGAGGCCACACTCAGACCCACTACAGTCAAAGTCAAGTTGTAATTTAGACAAATCCAACCTCCTACTGGGGATCATATCCAAAGCAAGGAGTGAGCAGGATGTGAAGTCTATTTACGCATTCTGTCCATTCATTCCACACCAACTCCTGTCTCCAATGTCATGTCTGTTTTCGGCACCAGCTGTCAATCAGCGTCATACCTCCTGAGGTGCTAACAGGACATAAACCAGCCATATTGTCTTCACAAGGCTGACTGACAGGAAATATACTTAAGTTGTTCAGTTTTTATGCAGGCTTCACAGGAAGAAATCAGAATTGTTATTACTCAGTGATGCACTGATTTTATTCCCCTGCTGGGGAAACCGGCAAGCTCAAAGCAACAGTGGGAGCCTTGATCACTCATTACCAGTTAGGAAGTTCACAAGATATGAATAGCAGGAGGTTTATCTTTTGTGCGATGACACCGAAATATGAAAAATAGTAAAAGCCTCAAAAGGCCAAAGATAATCAGTAGTCATCAGACTTGTGCTGTGTGTTGAGCTTATGTACATCGGTGCGTTGATGTGACTACATGAAGACGTGCGCGTCTCTCTCACGCTCCCTCTTTCTTTCACACAGTGAGAGTCCATGCCGACTGTTGGTATGAGCACTCGATATGAGAGGAGGGGTTAAGATGTTTTTCTTTTCCCTCTGTTTCCATTAAAGACCATCAAATGTGATCCGCTCTCTGCTGCGCGACCTACGACCCTGTAATCTAGGAAGTGTGAGACTGATCTGCTCCTCCGCGGGCCCCCATGCCGCTCAGGGCCAATCAAGTGGCCACATAACACCATTATTTCAGCCTTCTCCTGCGTGGGGATGTCAGTACCCATCCATCGATTCCCCTCCCTTCTTTAATCCCTCCGTATTCATCTTCTCTCTCCCTGTCTACCCCCTGCCTTCTCATGCGCTCATGCCTCCCTCCCCGCTCCGTTATCAGGCGTCGACCGTCCCATTCTCTCCACCTCCATCTGCCTGTCCTCCCAGCACCCCTTCTCTCTTTAGAAACTCTCCATCCATCTATCCCTTCCTCGAAGGCCCTCGCGGCCAAAGCTCCATAATGAAATCCCAGCAAGCCTTATTGTGTTGATTAAAGCTGTCAGAAAGGAACTAAGAGAGGAAAAATACAGCCGGTAACGGGGGAAAACAAGGGCTCACTGGTGCGTTGCCAATGCCCTTGTTTCAGCTACTGTTTGTTTCTTCCTTCCTCTGTAACTCCTGTTTTTCCCTTTCAGCCTACACACACACACACACACACACACACACACACACACACACACACACACACACACACACACACACTATTGGTCTCTCACTCTTTCCATCCTCCACCCTTCCCTCCCTCCATCCATTTCTGTGTAACCAGCACCTCTGGAGGTATGTTCAATAACCCCTTGACCTAAACTTAATGTAATTCTGTCAAACCACATTTGCCTGGCAGGCCGCTTTCCTCGAGCTGTTACCTTACCACAGGATATTGCTGGAGTGTTACTGGTCTGCAGCTGCATTCAGACGCTTCATTTGGTCTTAAAAAAATAAAACAAGGAAATTGTTACTATTGCTTATTCCAGTCCTGCCCTGCGTTTGGTTTAGCAGTATATTTTCTCTCTATAGCTATTTTGCATCAGACCTAATGTACACCTTTCCTGTTGTAGCTTGTAACACTTTCAACGGGGTAATGTTAGCTAGAAGGTGGCCCATAAGAGGTTGTTACATACAGGGTTTTATCTTGAGATGTTTTCCCAAGACTTGTTGTTGTGGAGGCACTAAACCTCGCCTGAAATGAAAAGCACTTCAACAAAATGTGAATGCATTTCAAGGGTCTCATGATGTGCTCATCTTCAGGTTCGTACTTATTTTGGGTGTGTGTTAGAAAATGTTTCTCTCATACTGTCCATTGCTGCAGCACCTCTATTCACCCTCTTTCTGTACCCTGCTTTTGAGGGCCAGTCTGCTCTGATTGGTCAGCTATCACAGGCCCGAGCAGGCACCGCCCACTAGATTTTCACATCAGCTCTGTCGGTGTTTTTGCAACCACGGCCCTGCTGGGGTCTTTGCTGATGGGGGTGGTGGTGTGTTGTTGTGACATCACAACCTTACAGAAGTCCAGACAACAACACAGCTGTGTGCATTTCTCTGTATACTTTCACAGTATTTATAGCACCTGGACCTGCTATATATTAAAAAAGGACATGGAAATCTCATTCCCCACAATATGAGACCGTTAATGAAATATAATAGTATGGTAAATATGCTTCAGGGAAGATGAGCGGTGGTGCTACATCACACAGCAAAAGCCACACATCTCTACTGAGAAAAGAAATTAAAACCGCTATCAAGTTGCTACATTTATAGTGAGACGGATTCACAGCGATTAATCAGACCAGCGCACCGTGATGTCTCGAATAAGGACAAAACCTCATGAATTTTTGCGTGTTGGGAAAAGAGTCACAATCAGGTGCTGATGTCTGAGAAAAGCGCTCATCAGTTTTCCGGGGGGGACGCCCTGCAACGGGAGCACCAGAAAATAAGCTTCCTGATGCCGACATATGAAGCAATAAACTGAAAGCCGAGCAACTGCTCTCAAGAAACGATCACAATCCCGAAAGTTTTCCCTGAAAAGAGAAATTGGAAACTAAGCGGGGACGTGGGAATTAATTCTCAACTCAATGATAACAGCACGTTAGAGTGAGTAGAGGAGAGCAAGACACTTGTATTTTCTCTCAGCCATGCATTTTTCAGATAAAAATTGTTAGCCAGAACATTCATTTGAGAAGCAGAGGTCTAATATACTGAATGTGTGCAACAAACAGAGAAATATTGACGTGAAATTGTTTACAAATGCGAGATTTGCACCGCATGTCAACACACCCGGTCTGTGAATCTAGTTGCTATAAATATCATGTAACGATTGTCACCCAACAAACACACACAAGCATATAATTATACAGTTACACTCTATAAAACCAAAGTTAACACACATACATAGGTTCATTTCCAAGTCCCCCGCCTGCATGAGCACAGGAAAAGGATCAAGCGTCACCATCATCACCAGGCAGCCTTGAACACTGTATCCTCCTGAGGCCGACCTTCCATTAACGTTACATTATCAGAGAGACGGGAGGATGACAGCTCGACACAACTGCACATCAACTGTTTCTCTTTCAATTACGCAGATGACAGAGAAAACCGCAGGCGATCGAGCCGGACAATCTGCGAGGGGTCTTTTTTTGAGGGGGCCTTGGAAGCGATTCGCCTGCGTGCCCGTGACGGAACAGCTCGCAACTGGTCCTGCTGAGCGCAAAAAAAAAAAAAAGAAAAAAGAAAAAGAAAAGCGAGTTTGAGCTTTGCCAGGTGTTTTAATGAGGACGGCGCAAAAAACAATCACCGGCTCTGTCACTTTGTCGGATATTTGGAAGTGCTGCAGGAGTTGGGGGGGCGAGGCGATGGAGGCTTATCAGACGCTCTCAAATGGGAACCATATGGTAATGCCATCGAGCATTTCACCATCGTCGAACTTCAAGGAAGAGCAGGGTTTGCAATTAACATCGCGCACTCGTGGCAACTTTTTAAACTCAGCAGAGAACGGAGAATTTAAAATAGTCACTATAGGGGAGACTATATAGCAAGAAGACCAAACTGGAGACTGTGCAGGCATGGCTCCATGAAATACCATGTGGACGCGATATGAAAAAAGAAAATTATACTTCTGTTCAGTAAACCCGCAGCGCCGGTCCAAATTGACAGGGAGAGGCCCTTCGTAATTGACAAAAGGTACAGCATTCTACTTTGTGATCCTCCTCTCATTTACATTCACAGCGCCGACACTCGGTTGTTACTCTCACACAGAGCGACTAACAATGGCTGCAACAACAGTGTGAGCCTCAACTTCAAGCATGACGGCGACAGTTAGCTGTGCGGAGGCCAAGTCTCTCTATTAAATACAAGAAATACCCGTAGTTTCCGGATAATGATAATCAAATAGAGAAGTGGTCAGTAAACAGATAGGAGAATAACTTCTTCCTAACAAAACAGGATTAAAGAGAGGGCCCAGAGTCTGTCTGCATGATAGACTGTGTTCCATCGATTGGACTAATTCCAGAGCGCTCTGATTAAGATGTCTGAGTTTAATATTTCCAACAAAAGGACACCTTTAAAACACCGCAACTCTCTTTTAAAAAGGGCTCTAACAGGTATTGATTTGGTGTGTAATGATGGCTGTGGATCTGATGATAGCACTCTGGGAAAAAAGGTGGCTCGGGCGCCCATGAGATGAGCTTTGGTTGTAAAAAAAAAAAGACTTGATCACTGAAAATGTTCGAGATGGTTATTTAGCCAATCAACCTCTGTGCTCTTGTGCACGCTGTCATGTGAGAACGTTTAACTATTTTCATTATCAAAATGCTTTAATCAACATTGGATCTTCAAATTACTTGTAATGTTCCACCAATATTCACAACTCATTGAACTCTAGGAATGAAGTGACTGACTAATACAAGTTTTCTGTACTGATCCTTGACAGTGAGTAGTGAGTTACATCTGCATGTCAGCAAGGTAAATCATCCCAATCAGTTAAAACATTTCAGTGTAATGCATCCAAGTAAAGGTGCGATTTTTTGAGGCATGGAAAGATCTTTCTCTTCAGATGAAAATTTCTTCCCCTAAACTACAAACTAAATAAACAGACACACTTCCATTTCATGACTGAATAAACTGACCTTGAGTTCAACACAATTTCATACCATTTTACTTTGTTTATATTCAGCGGACCCTGCCACCTTTCTGTCTTCAAACAGTGTTCTGGGGACGCTATTTTCTTGTTTATTCACGTATTGTTTGTTCAATTTAAAAAAAAAAAAAAAACACGTCTGTATTTGTATTATTACCTTATTAATATTGTAAATAATTAAAGCCAAAGTGGTGCCCCTTTAAGCATCTGATGGCTTCATCCCAACATTGCACCAATCATTTCAAAAAAGATCACCAGGTTGCTAATGGAGGTCAGTCGTCTGATACATGACAGCCTGATGGGGCCCGTGACGCCGAACCCTCCAGTCTCATTACGCGCCTTGTGGTCCGACCGTTCAGTCAAGCGGTTCTGCCACAAAAGCGAATCGATAACTTGATCAGAAAGTCATTGAGAGGGGTTATTGGTGGCCTGGGTAGAAAAGGGTTGTTTATCAGAAGACACCGGCACAGGAAAAACACATGACCCGGCCATTTCTGCCACGTCCCCCCGAATCAATGGGAGGACGATCAGGAGAGATATTGGCAACATGAGAGCAGGATGAGCAATACTCTCCTCAGCACAAAAACAATTGATAGGCAATCCATCTCGCCTCGAGCCGGGGTGACGCACACACAGACCGTCAGACACACAAAGGAGGGAAGGCCTCACACGCTCACCTGCATCTGAACGAAATTAGAAGCTTTTATTTATTAGATTTTTGAGCACGTATTTATATGACGATAGCACACACACCTTCACACACTCTCCCTACATAACGGTTCCTGATTTCTCATAAAAAAAGGGTCTCTAGTGTCCCCTGGGCAGCTCTTATTCCTTATAACCAGCTGGATGGCTCCTGGCTAGTAAATAAAGTACAAGAGAGGATGTGGAAGAGTGGAAGGGGGGGAAGAAGGAAAGGAAAGGTGGATGAGGTAGAGGACATAGATGGGTGACGGAGACTTGTAAAAGATTCATTAGGCATTCACGCTGTGCACTGGAGAGCCTCCGATGCCTCGCAGTAAAAGTGAGAGAGGGGATAAGAGAGGGTGGGGTGGCAGAGAAGAGGAGGAGGAGGAGGGTAGAGAGATGCAAATAATGAGGGGGAGGAATAGGCAATTGGAGGGGAAAGTGAGTGGGAAGAGAAAGCAAATAGGGGAAAAGGTGGTGGCGAGGCTGCGCGGCACGATGGGGGAATTCAACGATGGGAGAGCAGGGATGGAAAAAGGGACACGGAGCCAGTGAGCTGGTGAATTCAGGAGAGAGAGAAAAGAGGAAGTGCAGAATGAACGAGTAAGACGGCAAAAATGAGAGAGAGAGAGAGAGAGAGAGAGAGAGAGAGAGAGAGAGAGAGAGAGAGAGAGAGAGAGAGAGAGAGAGAGAGAGCCAGGAGGAGAGTGTTGCCGTGCCATAAAATGCCAGCTGTATGCCACTGCAGTCTCTCCCCTCTCATCACAGCGCTGTGTGAGTTATCGCTGTGTCTACTACCTGACACACACACGCACACACACACGCACACACACACACACACACACACACACACACACAAACACACAGGATCATCCCTTCCAGTTTACAGCATGTTCGCTGATTACTTGGATCTCCTCTCCAGGTCTTTATGAGCTGTGGAGGCTGCTCGCAACAGCAACATTTACTGGCCACTTGTGTGCATGGCTGGCTGCCTGCGTGTGTGTTTGGAGTGTGTATGTGTGTATACTAAACTATGCTAGCCCAGTAAAGCAAAGTTGTTTCTGGGAATTTTACCCCCCAGCCTTATAAAATGCCCCCATCTGGATCGACAGATACACAAAGAAACGCAGGCAGATACACGTATGCGGCTGCAGCTCCGTGTACAGAACGCTTCAGGACGGCAAAGGCCAAGGTCGGACATGAAAAGCTCCATTATGGTGAGAATGAAAGGGGAAAGAATCCAGCCTGAAATGATTTTGCACACACAGAGGTTCAAGAATTAAAAGACCAAGTCATCAGCTTTGCGTGAAATATAACAATACATACATTTCAAATTACCTTTGAACATTCTACCCAAACTTTTTTGTACAACCGAGTTTCCGTCTCCCAGGCAGCCATCGCTTCACTTGATTCCAGCGTGCCGCGGAAATCAACCCGCAGAGACCTTAAATCTTGCTTGAAATAGGTAATCCATCACGCTGAGCACTTCATTGCCTTTATTTTTCTGTTGTCTGAGTTACTCTGTCACCGTGCGGCAGCACCGTTATGAGCGGAGGGAAAATCTGTTGGATTCAGGGACAGTCTGACATATCAGTTTTGGGAACCAGGTAGCGGAAAGAAAGCCGCTCTAACTCACTGTCCCTTCCAGAATATTAATGGTACATCACGCACTTGACAATGCTTTCTGGCAGCCAGTTGTTGATTCTCAGATGTGTGAGCAACCTTGTCTGCTTCACCAAGGAGAGTTTAGAGAATGCTTGACAACTGAATAACCTTTAGAGGAGACCTATTGTGTGTGTGTGGGGTTTTTTTCTCCTTCTTTGTTTTATATATAGTCCAGGTGATGTGACAAAATTGTTCTCTTTTATATAAAAGTGTGAAACTGGGTACAGTTGTACAATTTGGGGCTCATGAATATTACCAGATACAGAGCCATTGCGAAAAATGCCATGTGGCAGCCATGACGGCCATTTAACTTCTCCGCCATAACTGAATTATATATTTTGCATCAAATCTCCCGAACCAAACATGATAACACAGAAATGGTAACATCTACGTTTTCATGGTCAAGGATTACAGTGACAACATAGACAACATCATAAATTATTCAAGTGGTGAATTCAGGTGCACTGTGAGAAGAAAACTAGGTACTGTCTCGCAATGGAAACACACCTGCCAAAATGTCCTTTCAGGAGGTATGATGCACATGACATAAATCATAAATCAAAATGGCTGCCATGGCCGCTAGTCTACAACTGCACAAAGTTTAAAGCTTTTATGTTACATATCACCCAGACTAACATGTTCTGAAAAATGCAAAGGGTCATGAAAGTTGCGATGTCCGCACCAACAAAAACTGCTCTTGAAATCCCTCATCAGTAGCCCCACCTTTAGTACCGTGACCTAGTGACAGTCCTAGTGACATTTGCACCAAAAAATAATTGATTTAGCATAGCTCTGCTGTTGTTGTGCTGGGTCAGGCATGTGTGAGCTGACTAATCAGAAGAGACGGAGTGTTCGGGAGGGAGGCCCTGAAAGAGACAGGAGCTAAAACAGAGCATTTAAGGCAGAGAGGGAATACAGTACTGCAGCACTTTGATGTTTTATGTTTTGGTGAGCACCAAAGCATCGAAAACTATTCTAGTAGTAGCCAGAAATGAAATCATGAACCTGGAAATTAGCATAATATGGCTCAAGTCTCCTTTGGGCCCCTGCTTCTGTTCTTTGAGTTGAGCAAAGAGTGCATTTTATTTCAGATGTGTGCCTATAATTGCACACTTCCTTCCTAGAGAACACAGGTATAAAGTAGGTATAATTTTGGTCAAACAAAAAAATTTATTTTACGACAGGCTGTGCATATTTAATTCCCACAGGAAAAAAAGACAAATCACTCTGTCAGCCTCAGTAGGACAGGGCTTTCTAAGTGCATGTATGACAATAGACCAAATGAGAAACCTCAGTTGGAAGACTCGAGCCCACTTAGTCACTAATCACTGGTTTCCTTAATACTGCACCAATAAATGCGCACACAGTGACTGACACTCCTGAGTCTTATCAGTGGTTCCCATAGGCTTTAGGTCTGTCTCATTCTCTCTTATCTTAATAAGGTTGGTCTTAACTCTAATGTGATGGACGGCACCTCTCAGGTAATGGATTCAAAATGACGCGCACACACCAACTATCCCCCGCACTGCGCTTACACACTTAAATACGCAAGAATTCGTGGTCACACACAGGCATTCTCGAGCTCTTCTTTTTTTTTTTGCGTTCACACACACACACACACACGCACGCCCTCCTCTCGTCTTAGAGTGGACGCCGGTGCTGTCAGCCTTGTCTAACAGTCTCCCTCTGATCTCCCTTGTGCAATCGCAAACCACCCACGGCACACTTAAGGTTGGAAATTACAAGGTTAGGGTCACGACTTGAATGCGCAGAGTAGTCATTCAGCTCTCTGGCGCAGCAGAAGTAGCGTGCTGTGACAGCTTGATCAAAATATAGGGATATAACTAGCAGTAATTTACATTATTCATCCACCTGACATATATTTATGTATCAGCCACAACTCGGAAATTGATTATTTACCAGTGCTACCCAAAAAAGGGCATTAAAATTAGCCAAATTCAGAAATCCCATGGTTTTCTAACCAATGGTCCAAGCATTTAGCAGATATAGTATATAAAGAAGAGTGAACCATCGCAAAACCCTCCATTTGTGAAGCTTTAATAAACAAGTGTTTGGCGTAACGGTCCCATATTATGCTAATTTTCAGGTGCATACATTTATTTTGGGTTTACATGCTTTCATGCTGTCCATCGCTGCAGCACCTCTATTTAACCTTCTATCGGAGTGCTCTGTCTTTTTAAGGTTCCTCCCCTCGAAAGCCCAGAGTGCTCTGATTGGCCAGCTCTCACAGGCCTGAGCAGACATCCCCACATTGTGTTTTACACCTGCCCTGCTAATATTTTTGCAACCTCAGCCCTGCAAGTCCTGACAGCTTGTTTGAAAGCGAGTCTTATACAGCACCTACATCTGCTTTATGATAAAAATGACTTAGTGATATGACCAAAGCATTGTTTCCAGGTATAGATAATGTCCTTGTCCAGATAATGTAGCATACTGGTATCACAATATAGTCAGTTTTCTGCAAATTCAAATGAATAAATGTTTCTTTATAAGTTCAACTCACGGGAAGTACATAGTCATAGTTGTCATATCTGATTTTTTGCACACCCAAAGCCATGTACATTGGACAGAACTGGCCTATCCTTGTAGAGACACACACCTTAGCAGCTCAGTCCGCAGTTTACGGTACTTTTACTGTTCAGAACTACCCCCGTCTTTGTCACATTCAATCTCCTCCATGTTTGTTTGTGCCGCCTTTATGCGTTTATTCCCTGCCTGCATCCCTGCCATAGAGAATGAACGCAACCCAAATGGCACAATAGAGCATAATACGAAACAGTGTAGCTGTTTTCCTATCACCGCCCCATGCTGCGGATATATCGCCATGTCTGCAGCCTTGTTTGTTGTCCTCTTGACTTCTCTGAGTATTTGCGAATCAAGTGGCAGTATCCCCTCTCATCACTAATTCATCCACTCAGATTGAGTTTTGATTACACATTTCGGCCTGTCAAGTGGTGATAAAATTTGCGATTCGTCGGTCGTACATTCTTCCGCAGAAGAGTAACTCTGAAGTGCCAAACGAGTGGAGTAGTTAACCTAAATCATAATTTGATTAAATGAGATATAGTTATGAGAAGGAATGCCCTCCTCTATTTGTCTGAATCACCATCTCTGGAGTGATCTGACAGAATTCTGCAGGGCCCTTCAAATCAAATCTTACAGCTCTGCCGATTTTTCTCTCTGTCCCGCTCGTCTATCAGTTGCGCTCACTCCATCTTTCCCTTCAAACCCTCGACCAACATCTGTTCGCTCCTGTCTTTTTCAACCATCTTTTTCTTGCTCTTACCCTCCCCATCGTTCCCACCGCTCACCTCGCTTTCACTCCATTCATCCCTCCCGTTCCTCTCTCTCCTCCCCCATCTCTGTCTCCCACCCCTCATCTGTGTCGTCGTCCTTAATGTATCCTTTATCCGTCTCTTTTTCCTCTCCCTCCCAACCTTCGATCTCCGCGCCCCCTCCCCCCGTTTTGTCTCCCGTTCGGCCTGTCTCCTCTTTTTCCTCTCCTGGTGAAGTGAATCGCAATTGGTTCCTCCCAATCGCTTCACAGGCGAGCCCAGAGAGGGAAAAATGTCTCCAGTAAAAGATTATGAGGCAGATCCATAACGGCTGTCAAAGCTAACAAGGGAGAGCACTGGATCACACACACAAATATTATCACACACACACACACACACACACACACACACACACACACACATTAGTACACTAATATCCATGAGCACACACACAGATACAGCTGCCAACAATAAGTACATGTACATGCAGTACATTACCCAATAGGTGTAACAACGTGGCACATCCCAACAGTAGAAAATCACAGACATGAGCACACAAACACACACACACACACACACACACACACACACACGCACACACACACACACACACACACACCTCATTCAAACTCATTTATCGCCTCCATTTGAATTACAGAAACTTCCAAACTTGCACATCCTATCTTAACTGTTTTGGTAACCGTCGTAATTGGGGTGAGGAGCTAATTAAGAAAAAAAACAGCCATTACAGAACAGAGCAGCTCCCGTAAGGAGAGAACTTGTTTAATCGATACGGCTGCTCTTTTATCGCTGTGCCGCAACCAACACAATCCCGACAGGTGGAACGTCTTCTCTGAGAAGACTTAGGGGATGTGATCACAGCAGGCGCCGCAGGGCCGCAATCCAGAAGTTAGCCAAGTAACTGCAACCAGCTTTTGAAGAGGCCAACCTGGCAGCATGAGGCTGTCTCCTGGTAGCTGAGAAAAGCGCTTCGTTTTCATCCTCCCTGTCATCTCCAGGTCAGCATTGCTGTAAATTTCCCCTGAAAAAGAAACATTTGGGATTTCTCTTCAATTCTCACCAACAGCTCCAGCTCCAATGTCCAAGCTTAAGTGCTCATAATACATTTTTCTTTTTTTGTATGTTTCAGTATGTTTAAATGAGTACCATCAGTTGCTAGGTAAAAGACATAAAAGTTGATGTTGGATTTAGTAAGATATGATGAAATGATATCAGATAAGATTCCTTCAGTTTTCAAGGATTTTTATTTGCTACATAAATCAAACTGATTATAATCATATTAACCACAATTTTCTGAAAAGAAAATCTGTGATTATTAGTTGAAACGTGCATCCATTTATAGAGCAAAGGACCAACATTTATCAAAAATAAGCTATTTCACTAAGGCCGGATGGGAACATCAATACCATTCTCACAGCTGTCCTTTGATTATTAAAGGCTACAGCCAGTAGCCAGTTAGCTTAGCTTAGCTTAGCTTAAAGACTGGAAACAGTGGGACACAGCTAGCCACACTTTCAAAATATAAATTTGCCGTTTTAATATGCCAAGCAGTTTCTTGACCGCTACAAATAACTTTCCAGAGTCTCTGTTGGATGCCAAACAGTGATGACAAGACTACAGAAAGCGACTCCCCCCTCTGGCACATAACCCTCTGAAAAAACACACATCTTTGAATTTTTACTTGGCTTTTCGTCTTGAATCAACAAACAAGATATAAGACTTAATTAGAGGTGCTGGTGGGGGGGATTATGGAACCTTTGGAGAGATGAGATAACCTGCGCCGCTGGCTGTAGCCTCGTATTTACCATCGAAACATGAGAGCGGCATTGATCTCATCTAGTGCTCTGCAGGGAAGTGATTGAGTGTTGTCCGAAAAAAAAAATGGTTTAAATAACCAGCCACCTCAGCCTCCTCGTCATTAGCAGGGGCTCCATTCAAAGCTTAATAACCTCCTTTCAGAGCAGGTTTTGTCTCAGCACATTACAGACACAGGCAATAAACTAAATAAAGCCAGGAATGAGCGGCAAAAATGTTTACTCGACTCTTTTTGGTATTGTTCGATATGAGAAAGACAGAAGTGAGAAAGCCACACTTCACCTCACTTCGTCTCACCCCCCTTTCCCTTTCCCTCTCCTCCATCTTTTCTCCCTGACCTCCACACACCTTTTTGTTTTTCCACTCTCTTCCGCTGCATCACATTTTATACGCTGCCTTTCATGTGACCAGAGAAAGGAATACCAATGGGCGCTGCAAAGTCAAAGACAGACGGAGAGGACAGAAGATTTTTTTAAAACATTAAGATGAATGCAGCGGAAAGGGGGATTCACGTGAATGTGAATAGCGGGGGCTATGAATATGAATGTGAGCTCTGGTGACGGGGGAGTATACTGTCGAAAAAGTGCTCGGAATAATTTCCATCACACGACATCCACCTCTCTCCCTCCCTCTGTGTCTTTGCGGTTCAATCTCTCCCTCTCCCTCCATCCTTGTTGTTTTGCGTTCAACCCTCCCACTGCAGTGGAATGCAAAGAGGTCTCAGCTCTCACCCGGGGGGTTTTACTCCCTGGGGATTCTGTGATCTCTCTCTCCCTCTCTCTCTCTCCTTCAATTTCAATTTCAATTCCAATGCCCTCCATTGGCAACACAGTTGAACAATATTGGCGGAGCATCAAAAAGCCTCTCTCTCTCTCTCCCTCTACCCCTCTCGCTTCCTCTTGCCCTTCACCCTCTTCTTGGTTTGAAAATCTATTTTCAATGCAAGAAAAAGCACAGAAAACATCTCTCTTACACACCGACTTTACAGCTCCGAGTTGCTTTTCTTTAGACAATCGTGTTCTCAAATCTCTCAGGCTTACTCTGTACTCCTTCTGTCTCGTTCTGTTTTTCAATCTCAATGTGCTTCCGAGTCGCTGAATCCCGTATTCAGCGAAGCAACAGGTGTGCGGTGTATACGCCCCGAGTGGGCCAGCCGGCCCTCCCAGGCAAACAGAGGGTAATTTACATTGCCTCAATCCAGACTTGCTCACTTCTCCTTCACCGATTCACGGTCCGGATCCGCCACCATCATGACTCCTTCCCCCTCCTGGATTCATCATCACCTGCAACCGGCGACATCACCCTATGAGGTTCTCAGATCGCAGAGCCTCAAAGTCATGTTACTCATCTGGAGCATTTGAGGAATTAGTGTCTCCTCAGTCGTGAGCCTTAGTCAGCGCACAAGTCAGCAATTTGTTTTAATGCATGAGGCACAAGCTGCTGATATGAGCGAGAACGGAAGGAATGCAATCTGTTATGCAATTAATTAACTTAGCGAAGCAATGCTTCTGCCACCACGACATCAAGATGAGTCACACCTGTCTCATTCTGCTTACAGTTTACATTTAAGAGACAGTTTGTGAGAATTTAAGTTCAGATTGAGGAGGCACAGAAGTTTTGACATTTTGATGTCCACCTATGTATTGTCTTTCAGAGATAGCTAGTGAAGTTAGTATGCTAAACAGCTAGCACCGTCCCAACCCGTTCCGAACCTCCTGTGCTAGCAGTGTAACTGAGCTAACTCACTAATGTCAGCTATTGTTAGCAGCAGTTTACAGTTACACTGATGATGTACTGCCCCCTATTTGTTTTAAGCATTCATTTGACAGGTGGATTCTGTGGGATGCAGGTGGTGTTACAGTAACTCATAAGTAGGTTTTAAAGATGTGTTCATTTGTTTGTGCTCAGAAGGGGTGAAAGGTGTTTAAAGCGTTGTTTTGGCAATGACACAATCTGTTGAATATGTGCATTTAATTCCATGTTGTGCGTGTGAGATTCTCCCATTGTCTTCATCGACTGAACTCTCCTTCCTCTGTTTTGGAACGGCTTCTCTCCAAATCTCTGAATGTCCTCCAAAACCCAAGGCCCCCCGCTGTCCAATCCATCACACATGTACACCAGAAAGACCGCCTATCCCGAGAATAATGAGGTCTAATCAGCGTGTTCAATCCCCAAAACTGGATTTGCCTCTTCACGGGAAGCCACTGGAAGTCGCATTGATTTGTGGTTGTATAGAAGAGAGGGCAGTAGCTGCAAAATAGAAAAGAAACCTTCATGTGTAAAACAGAGAGAGAGAGATTCCGAGGATTAAGGCCACAACTAATGATTATTTTCATTGATGATTCATCTGTTCATTATTTTGACCGATTTTGAAGATGGTGTTTCCTCTTAACAAGCTGCAATCAGAAAATTTGGACTTTTTTAAAATAAAAAAACACTCTGAACAATTAATGAATAATGAAAACAGATTAATAATTTATTTAAAGGAGACCTATTATGCTAATTTGTAGGTTCATAGATTTGTTTGGTTTTGGTGACAACTAGAATAGGTTCGAATGGCTTTGTTAAACAGAATCCCCTGTCTGAAACCCTCTGTTTAAGCTCCTCTCTCTTTAAGGCCCCCCGTCTCCTCTGATTGGCCAGCTCGCACACGCCTGACCCAGCACCCCTACCAACAACAGAGCAGCTGTGCTAAATTGATTCTTGAGTGCCAAACAAACTACTAAGCATAGTTATGCAAACATCACAAAGTCACGGAATAGATGCAGATACTGCCGACGAGCCGGCTCAGGAGCAGTGGAACATTTTTTACTTGCCGAAAGAAAGTCGTCAGAAAAAAAATGCCTTCTTCTTTTGTCCACTGTATAAAAAAATGCATAAACTGTGTGGAGTGAATGGAAATGATGACAGTGGAGCACACAGACAGATACCACAGCAGAAAGACAGAAAAAAAGGAAATCATGACCGTTCTGTTCGATTACAAAGACTAAAGTTAATTCCAAAGAACTCCGGATGGAGATGAGGTACAAACAGGACAAAAGAGATCACATGTCAGAGTCGCTTAACCGACATGAGAGTGCTAACAAGAGTCCCGTGACCTTTGTGATTAACAGCGGTAGAGGACATCAAATGAAGCCCGCGGGTAGTCAAGAGCTTCAATTAGCCAAAGCAGCAATACCTGTCCTTCAAATTAATCCCATCTTTCCATCTATCTTCCTGTCCCGCTTCTTCAAAGCCTAGTTAGCACTAACTGGGCTTCGAATTAATCACACTTTCATCTCCCTCTCTTTTATGCCATATATTCTCCTCGCGCCGTCTCTTCCATTCTCTTCCGCGGCGGCCAGCTAAATTAGTTGTTCTCTCTCATCTTCATCACCTTCCACTCTCCCCCTCTCAAAATGTTCATCTCCCCGTCACTTAATGGCCCTCTGAAAGCCGATGTCCTCACCCCCCCCCCCCCCAAAAAAAAACCGCGCTTTGACTCATTTAACGTCTCATTCATACTTGTCCGTCCCTGCCCTCATTTTCCAAAAGCCATCAAGCTTTCCAATTCCCCTCTCCCTTTACTGTCCTCCAAAAAAAAATGAAAAAAAGAAAAAGGCCCAACCTTGTTCTGATCACCCGCTCTGTCTGTCTGTCTGTCACGTCACCACCCCCCCTTCCATTTTCCACACGCCATCAACCTCTCCCTCTTCCCCAAATCTCCCCGTCTCGTTTTACATTTCACTGATTCAGAGAAAACAGAGAGGCGCTTCGTCCTTGCATTCATGTTTGTCCTTCTCCAGAAATGCCCAGGGTGGTGATAAAGCGATGTGAAAACACTGAAGCTGTGATCATTTCATATCAGGGCGCGCGGACACAATGGTCGCACAATGACCAGGTCCGGGGATCAAGATTAAAGAAAATGTCAAAGCTGCGAATCAATCAGAGAGTCGATTTATAAAAGGCCACCTTTTTTTGCTGTGATTGGGGGGCATCATTACTCCAAAATACCTGGTACACAAACACCCTGATCTTTTAGAGTTTACTGTTTAGCATTTTTAATCATTTCATTTTCATCATCAAATTACCACATTTGGATAATTGCTGCAAATTAATCACATCGATGCAGGGAGAGGAAAAAAAAAAAACATGGTTTGCTCTGTGATGGGAAAGAGGAAAAAAGGTGAGAATGGGGGTTTAATTCACAGGCGCACCAGTGATAAAGTCCTCACGCACACAGGTGTTCTCTATCCCACATAATTAGACATTTTTACAAGGCTAAACTGGCGTCAACAGGCTGTGAGTGAGCGGGAACTCCCACACCCTCGCTGTACCTGTTCACGGATTGACCGCGGCGACGGCTAGCGTGGGTCCACCAAGACTCACATTACTATTGCTGAGCCATTATCGGATGTGAACGTAGGGCTTCGCAACTAAATGGCCCGAGTAAGATTCACTACATCTGAGTCCACTGCTGACTGGTGATGATGCTCTATAGTGAAAATTGAGGAACACCTTTTGCTTGCATGCTAGGTCTCAGCAGAGTCTTCGGCCACCACCACCACCATCACCAGTAGCTGGACTCCACGTCGTTTGTTGCTGCTACCGAGGGCAGATGCCTCTCAATCACAACATCTCCCTGTAGACTTCAAACACTGCATACCTCCCGACTCAATTATCACATAGCATCTGCTGTAATAAACATTATTACCCGCCGTCGTCGTAATAGTTTCAGCTTCATGGCAGAATGTGGTCCTGGAGACACCTTTTTTATAGCGGGAACCGTATCGGGGACGCATTTTTAAGTACTTTGCCAGGCGATTACACGTCTGTCAACACAAAACGTACAGGGTTGTAGTGAGGGTCAAATAAAGGAAGGTTAAGTATGAAGATGCTGTAAATGTGGTCCAGCCTATACATACTGAGCTAATGTTATGCTACAGAGACTAGTGAAGAAGGAGAAGAAGAAAAGGTAGAAGAAGGAGAGCTTTATTAATCCCCCTAATCATTTTTTTTTTTAACTGTGTTGTTATTTTACACTCAAACACACACACACACACACACACACACACACACACACACACACACACACACACACACACAGGCTTGTAATACACACAGATGCATAATACAAGAACTATAAACACATCAATTTATGTGTATGCTAACCACCAGAGAGTTGAACCGGCACCTCCTTACCACCCTTTACCTTTGTTTTTCTTCTTCTTCATCTTATATAAGCACTAAATAATACAGCGAATGCAAGTATCAAGGACAACATGTTTTGGAAGCAGTGTGTAACCCACGACAACCCAGCGTACAACTACACTATCGTGCACAAAAGGAGACAAACATTAAGACGTGGCTGCCTGCACTCCACTGCAATCTAATAGGGAAAATCTCTGAGGAGAAGCCGCACACAAATACACACTCACTGCAAATCCCACGGAAAATACAGCTACTGGAGACATCAACACAACAAACACATTTACACGCACATACAGTACACACACACAGCCCGGAGGGCGTTGTTGCTCTTTCTATGGTAATTGCATGATCAGGTATTCCAGTTAAGCACTCTCAGGAGAACTGCCTGACGCTATGTTAAACAGTCCGTTCTGTTATAGCTGTCACTGTAGTGCCGCTTTTGTGAGTGGAAGTGTGTGTGTGTGTGTGTGTGTGTGTGTGTGTGTGTGTGTGTGTGTGTGTGTGTGTGTGTGTGTGTGTGTGTGTGTGTGTGTGCGCGCACGTATCACACTCAGTGCTCTTCCTCCTAACAGGTATGCCTCTTTCTTCACCCGCTATTTGCATCTTTTTCATCATCCCCTCCCGTCAATTTACATCAACTTTCCTTAACAGGTTTGTGTGTGCGACAGGAGCGACAGTGGCAAAGTGCAACCTGGGAATTCATTACGGAGAGAAAAGGACCACATGTGTGCAACATCTGCATGTTCGGATCAACAAAAGCCCTCTTTAATTTGGTGCCAGATTAGTATATCTGCACCTGCGAGAAACAAAAGACTGTTGTTTCGCACGCAGGCGCGCAAGCTACACTGTTTCTACTGTGGTGTTTATACACTGCCTCACACAAACACACACACACAGAGGCAAACACACAATTTCTTGGTTGTTAATTAACGCCATGAAAGGACAACATAAGCTGTGACTGGCTGAAAGAGAACCCATCTAGCTTGGCTGTGCTCACTATGGGCTTTAACTGACAATACAAGCAGACTGGTTATTAATGAGCATGCACACACACACACACACACACGCACACCCACACACTATCCCTCTCTGTCTCCCTCACACACGCACACACACACACACAAATACAGCATACAATGTGCACACACACACAAAAAAACCCACGACAGCACACATACATGAGGTGTGGTGCATAGAACAGGAGATATTTAACACTCACGAAGCACACGGCAGTGACCATTAACACGCACGCACACATACACACATTACAAGACAGCTAAGGGTTGTAAATGGCTCCGATCCTATTTACAGTAAGTCTTTTAGGAATGCCCGAAAAATGATTACATCATTGACTTTCCTATGGGTCTTCATTAGCTCTTTCTCTAACTGTCTCGCAGAAACACACACACACACACACACACACACACACACATCTCGGGCTTGCTAGCCAATTACAGAGGCAGAAATTGTGTTGTGCTGAACTCCTGAGGCAATTAGATATTTATTAAGAGACAGATCCCGAGATCTCAATAGATAAAACATACATACTGTATACATATGTATGCACACACACACAAGCACAAGCACAAGCATAGCCGCTAGTAGGAATATCTTCCAGCTATACAATCCACTTCACATCAAAACATCTCTTTGAAAACATCCTTGACTCAGATGTCAATCTATTGATCGTAAACTGGCAGCTGCTGGAGGGCGCTGACATTTCTGCACATGATGCAGGTGGTGCAACAGGTGGCGCACAAAACTCCCAGTGAGAGAGACACGCCGCAGCTTCCAGTGTTGTGATATTCAATTTACTCCGACTTGCTTTTGGTGCTCGCTCTTCAGTCGACACTCGTTATCTTGTTTTGAGTTTAAACACTTGATCTGTCTCTGATTTCTTCCCGGGCTCCCAATCAATCAGTTCACCACCCGCACTTTTACTGCCACTCCAGCGACTCGACAACTTGAATTCCTCCTTCGCTCAAAAGTGTTATTTTTCGCCGCGTAGAATGATGTATAAGCAGAGTTTGTCTGTTTTTCACATTTCTCTGAGCTCTCTCTGAGTGTGGGGTTTTATGAAGGCAGGCCTATGAGCATGATTTGTGACATCACAAATACTTGGGAGCCAAAGCTGGTTCAATATTTAGCTACAACAGTGTGATGTAGCACCTCCAATGCACAAACACAATTACACTAAAGCAGTAGACATCTTGTGTTAAACTTGTGAAATGAGATGAATTGCCTATTCAGTGAGAGGGAGGAAAAGTGCCATTTTAGGGGTCTAATGTGGTGAGGATGCAAGAACAACTGCATTTTGATTTAGATGACTGTCAGTATACTTTATATTTTCTTTATTGCCATTTAGGAACAACTACAAACACTTCATTACACAATCATACAAACTACTTCAGATCGAGTATAGAGTATAGGAGGCCAGATACTGGGACACCCGACTGGCCGGCAGCGTATCAGTGCAAACACACAGAGATTTCTCCATAACCTTATTCTGAATGTATTCGAACAGCGAGAGGAAACTTATACCTCGAGAGATCTAAATTTATCTTTCAAAGACACCCACGTTAATGTCAGCTTAGACGGATTCCAATGGTGACAAATTTTCACAGCAGAAGTATCAGCCCACTCCTGCAGTATATCCATTCCTCTCACCACTGGAATCCATTGTGACTGAGGGGAACTCAAGCTGACAACAGCTGTGCCAACTGCAAACTTTTCACAGCCCCCTTTCAGGCCTGCAGTGGTGCAGAGTGGTCGTATAGGAAAGATGGATTTCAGGTGGAGTAATACTTAAAAGCCACCACTTTGGAATAACTAAGGGTTATGCAGTTTCTAACATTAAAACGTTCAAAGACGCCATCAGGCTCTTGATAAAATGGCTTCATGTCAGGGAGGATCATTTATTTAAAGAAGTCAAAAGCATAATCTAGTTACATAATCATCATTACACCATAAATCCACTCATACCATTATTTGATGCAATGCTGTTGATGGTTACTTTTAATTGAAGCATGTGTCGTGGCACCATAAGGTGCTGGAGCATGAAGCAATATCAGGGAACATCAAACCCTAACTAACCCTCTGCGACTAAGAATTGTTTTCATCACCAATCAATCTGAAGTTTATTTTCTTAACTGACTGATTAGTCGTTTGGTCTATATAATGTCAGAAAACTGTAAGAGATGTTAATCAGTGTTGATCAAACACCAAAGACACTCAGTTTACTGTCATAGATGATTAAAGAATCCATAAAATGTTACCATCAACTAAAAAAACTAGTGGACAAACACGTACTGCATCACAATCTAGCAAAAACTGTCTTTTTTTATTCCCAAACCTCCATTTCAGTAAAACATATAGTCCAGAAGACAGTATTCCGTGCATAAATGGCAACCAAATAGCGAAAAACTAAACTGCACACATCTTGAGTTAAAACGGTTAATTGACACCTCATTCGACAGTTAGGAGCTTATATGCCTGCCCTGTGACCTGAAACAGCCAAGAGAGATTGTGAAGATGGGAAACTACACCCTATCAATCATTTATGTACATTCTAAACAAATTAATCAATTATAAAAATGGGCGGTGATGAATTTAATAGCTGACAAGGAGTTATTCGATTAATGAATTGCTGGAGCTGCCGCCTCAAAATATTGTTTGAACAGTACAAACCCTATACATGTGCATGCACAACACCGGCACATTGTTCAACACACACGACAACAGCTGAAGTAAAAGGCTGTCAGGTTAGCAAATATCACTATATTGAAAAAAAAAAAAAAATCAAACTATAGTGAAGTTTGAGTGACACAAATGTCCAGCGCCCGTTGGCAGCTGTTGGCCTTTCCTGCGTGCGTGTATAGAATACAGTACATGCTTTAAAACTAAGGGAGGTAAACGACACGTATTATGGGTGGGCTCAGCGCAGCGCAGATAGCCTGCAGGTACAGGACTGGTGTTACAGCTCTTTATGTATCCTGTCAAATCAAATGTGGCGGAACGATTGTTTATGTAGCCTGTCAAAGCTAGGCAACCGTGGAATGAAATTCACCTTGCAATAAAGACTGAAGACCTCCATTTGACCCTGACCCAGAGCGGGACTGACATCTCTGTTGTATTGATAAACACATCTTCCCTACCTGATGACTTCCTCTACTGTGGGAGCCTCTATCTGTTTTCTACCCGTCTCTCAGCTTAGGCGTCGAGAGACCGAGTGCAGGCAACAAAGATACTGACAGGTTCCTGTAAAAGCTCAACGGCAGTGATCCAGGCTGACAAAATGCAGCCGATAATGTAACTGGTTACCATCTTGAAAGGAGGGCGACACTGATAAGAAAATAGCCAATCACACGCTACATGGGCAGACGAAGAGCCACGTATTTGAGAAGATATGGGACTTCATTGATCCATTTTGGAGAAATGAGGTCATCACAGCATAAGAAGGCATAAAGCACATATTAACTAGGAATTAAAGGTAAACAAAGATATATTAATAATAGTGGGCTTGTGGTGGTACAGAACTTTGTGAATGAAAAATAATCCAGGAAACACTAACACGCTACTGTGTAAAATCGTAAGTTAACTGTTTTATTACCACCTTGTCATGCAGCCACTGCAGAATATCCTCTCTGATTCATTACAGTCGTCACGCCGAGGCTTTGAAATTACTTTCTATTCTCAAAGTGTGCGTCACGCTCCCCCCCATGGCTGCTGTGGAGAGGCATGCAGGGACATCTACCTCTCCTGAGAGAAGAATTTCTAATGCACTCAGTAAGCAACTTGATATTTTATTCATTATTCATAAACTGCGCTTTAACAAATGCACCAGCTCTGTTTATTTCTATTTTATGTATCATCCTGTTATCTTTACGATATATTTTATTCATTACTTAAACGGTGTCTGTATTTCTTGCTGTTTCTTGCTGTTGTCTTTCAGTGTGAAGCACTTTGTTACGTCTGTTCTACAAAGGGAAACAAAAACTTGGATGATGACTGAGGTGCCTGAAGCAGTGTACAAAACACAATACCCACCTGTTCTGGATTAACACAGTGCTGTAATTTTCAGAATCACAGAACAAATAACTGACATTGAATTTGTACTTGTTCTGTGAGTCTATTACATTACTGTACCTTAATGCAAAGCTTTGGCTGACGCAAGGGGAAAACACTTGGTGGCGTATAACGTGCGTCAGAACACCTGCAGACATTAATTATTTTATGATGTCTTCTCCCTGGATCAGCCTGTGACAGCCTTTTTTACCATTATTGCATACACATCAATGCATTTGGTATTTAATGCACTTAAGGGTGCACTGGTAAAAAGTGAGGACAATGCAGACATGCCTTGAACCTGCATTTCTTATGACCAGCATGGGCAACTCCACAGTACTAAAAAAAAAAGAAGGGTTTTTATATGTAAACTTGTGAGAAAATTACCCAACTTCTCATTTGATTTATTGACTTAGTAAACAGTCCAATGGTCCAATCTTAAGGAACATTGATGTCTTTGTCTTTATGTTCTAAGTCAGCTCCACCCTCTCATCCCAACACGGTCTCTTCTTGCGAAAACAACAAGATGGCGACGAATGTAATGCCCAACTTAAGCAGCAGTCTATGAGCCAAGGTGACGTCACAGTGGATTTATGATTGGCATCAGCAAGGGTACTCTCAGAAATTAGTTTGTTGTTTTCTCTATTCTTAGTTTTCTGTAGAACTCTTGTCATCTGACGACAAACTCTCCTGGCCAGTCAAATACATGCAAGGTGCATTACCATTCTTTACCGTTGCAAGCATAAAGAGAAGCAGGAGAAAACAAATGTTATGAAGACAACTTTCCAGAGGTTTTCCAACCCTACCTTGAAGGTAAATTTAAACCATCAATGTCTTGGAGATTGATTAAACCTTCAAACTGGACTCCCTGGTTCATATTTTATCATCTCTCCCTACCCTGTAGCCATACGCCCACACCGCTGTGCTGCTGTCAGTCTGAATGCACACCTAACAGTGTGCAGCGTATGTACTGCACACTGTATGTGGCCACAAAATGGTGAATTTACAGCTCCCTCTTTCTCACTCATGCATTTTGTATGACAATGTAACATCCAGGGTTTTTATCCCATTTGGTTTAAATATTTTGCTGCAGGCTCCTGTGCTGTGGTGCATTCATAGTGCTGTGGAAATCTCGAGTTTCCCCCGACTTTATAGTGTCATGAAGAAAAAGGAACCATTGAACACACTCGTCAGTAGCGCCAATGAACTCCTGAAGAAGACGTGAGGTTCCTGTTTGTTTTCTGGGTTTGACTGCATGAAACTGCAACATCCGCTGGGATTGCTTGTTTCTCTTTTAATCTCCACATCTAATCTGTCACTCCAATGATAAAATGCATCGAATGCCTACAATAACCAATTGCCCGTCTTGTTTGAACCCGCAGGAGAATGTCTAGGTTGTCTGAAGTGTCCATGTTATGACTCCATGCAGCCCGCTGACCCGTTGAGACATACTGGCATTTTAATAAAGTGTGGGACCCTGGCGCTTGACTCTCCTGGAGGTATACTGCACTGTCTCGGGTTCAACATCACCCTGCTGGCACGAGTTAGGGCAGCAAATTTTATGAGGGTCACCGCGGCAGAGACAGCCAGAGACAGGGAGGTCGAGATGAAGAAATAAAACCAGTAAGACAGAGTGAGATGGCTAGAGAGGAACGGAAGAATGAGAAACAAAGAGCTGTGAAAACCCGAGCGATAAATGCAGCGAGAGAGACTCTGGCGTGAAAACAGCTGAGCGGGCGTCGTCCTCATGTCATGATGTTATAATCTGTGATTGCTGGTGGGAACAGCAGTTCTTTCACAATGGCATTTATAGCCCGGCTCACACCTGTACTCCACCAGACGGGGGGGGGGGGGTGGTGACGATGAGTCACCGCTCTCCTCTGGGATCATGTCAAGAGATTCTAAACAGATCAGACTGTACTAAGTCTGCACTAAGCTGGAGTCCCTTTTGGAAAAATTCAGATCTCAGCTGTATCAAATAAAACAAAAACAAAAAAAACCTCCTCAGCTTGTCTGTTTCCCCCATCTCCTTCTCTCTGTGTGATATAAATTTAATAAGTGATATCAATCAGGGATAAATGCTTTTACATGGATTCATCTCGAGTGTACTTCGAGCAACCACAGTATTTAGTACATCATAGAGCATTGTCCGACCGCAGGCAGCTGAAGTGTAAATCAGTGAGGAGAGGTTTTGCAGTGATCAATAGGACAAAGCTAATCTTGCTGTCAGTCAAGGACGAAGCTAATTCCAGTAACAGTCAACAGTGAATGCTTAATTTGACTGTAAGACGGAGAGAAAGGGGTCGCATGGTTGAAAGTCAATAGCTCAGCACTAGTTTCATGCAACAGGAGTGAGGCGAGTTATTTAATTCAGGCGCAACGGGACAAAAGAACCAGTATCTGTGGCCAAGGAGCACATCATTAACTGGGATATTAAAAGAGGGTTATGGGTTGTAACATTTTCCCAGTGTGGGTGCCAGCCTCGAATGAGATCAAAGTTTAAGCTAATATTAGCTGCTTTGTCACGTTTTCTTTATTGGATTTGGAGAAGTTCCATGTCGTCTACAAGGCGTGTTATGTCTGCCAACATCAGTACGTCTCTAGAGGGTTATGTTAGCATTACATATGTTGTCATTACATTGACATGAACCTATTCACAATACTTGGTCTAACAAAGCCCTGTATGGCAAAACAAGAACAATGCTGCTTTACTGTGCCCACGGATCATTTACCTGTGAGACATGCAGCTTAGCCTCAGTGTTAGCCTGTTAGCACTGAGAGCATTCCTAAAACGCCTTCACTAGATCCTCACTTGAAAAAGGTGTCAGCTTGAAATACTAAAAAGTCAGTTATCCCGACTAACTTGTGTAACTATTACTAGCTAGCTCAACAGCCACTGTCGGGAAATGAGAGGCATGCTTTTGCGTACCTCTGTATGAGTTCTGGGTGGTAAGTCAGTCCTTGTTAATATTGTAAACTGGGTATAAAGTATGTGCCATGGTGATCACCCCCAAAAATGCTGTGAGGTGCCCTCTCGGATGCCCCTATGGTAAATAAAACATCAAAAGTGCCCTTTAGGGTGCCCTTCCAGTGGACAAAATGTGGTGAAGTTCCCTCTAGGTTGCTCTAACAGTGCCCTTTCTGCACGCTGAGTCCAGGACTGGACAGGAGTGTACTTCCTACACAATATAGTGGTTTCAATCTAGTCCATTATTTTAAGTAAATGGCAAAAAAAGCAGTTCAGTTCTAAGCCAGCGTCTATTAGAGGTCTTCTCTCTCTCTTTGTCTCGAGACATCCAGACTTGACTGGTATCTGAGGAAAGTGTATTGTTTTGTGCTGTGTTCAACATATTACTGAAATTCATTTGGTATTCTCCTGAAAGAGAACACTATATCCACACTCCATTTATAGTCTGACTAGCACCTGCAATTGACTGCAGGGCAGGTCTGTCTCCACTGCCGGTCAAAACGAGAGAGAAAGTGAGAAGTTGAGAGGGGTTGATGAGATTTCTATTCCCTCCCCACATCGCTCATCTTTCTCACTCTACTTTTGTCTGCCGCGCACTGACTTCTCTCTCTGCTCCGCTCGCTTCCACTCATGTCCGTTTCTCTTTTCCTCAGGTTTTTGCAGGTGCGGGGCTTTCGTCAGACTAAAATGCAGCAGCAGCAGCAGCAGCAGCTCGCAGGAGCGTCGGCAGGCAAACCACAGGAGTCTGAAGCCAAACGCCTACCACATCCCGCTCCAACATCCCCCGGCAATCGATCAGGCTGGCTCCATTTGCTTGCCAGGCCCACTCTGGTGATTAATTGGGCCGGGGTTGCAGACCATGTGCCCACTATATTTCGAATTCAAGTCTGGTTTGTTGTCTTTATGATAAAATGAAACGTGGAGGATCCCTACAGAGGAACTGGGTCATTACAGCAGCAAGGAATGAAGCACAATACTGCAAAGTCTGCATTTTTTTTTTTTTTTTATTGGAGACATTGTACTTCAGTTCTAAGACTAAGGGCAGAATATGTATCATAGGAGGAGGTTACATAAGGAAATCTAAAAGAGGTACACCGATAAAAAGTCGGCAGGAAGAGTGAATTATGTCTCAAGCAGAAAGATATTTAGCAAGCTTTAGAGAACAAACATATATCATAAGGGAAAAAATGAATAATAAATGAATATCTCGCCGTGGCCTCGCTGTAATCGACAGTGAAATCATTCACACAGGGAGTGCAGCTCTCCTCGACTATCATTATCATTTCTCAGAAGCCCTTAAAAGTAATCCATGCGGCAGTTGTTAATGAAGCACATTCAGAAAAGTTTCGACTTCACAGGACGATTTTTTTCTTTTTTTTTTCCTCCGCTCCGTTCATGAAAAAAAAAAACAGAGAGAGAGAGAGAGAGAGAGAGAGCCTAACACTAACAGCCTTCTGTGCGGGCCTGGCGAACAGTCTCACACTGGAGTGGTGGATAATGATCCTCCGCTTTACATCCCTATGGCTTCCAGTCACAGTGATCATCTAGTTGTCTGTGCCTGGCAGTTGGACAGACAGCTGCACTACCAATTACGCTCATCCAAAAGCAGGCAGTTTAATTAGTTGAAGGGTGGTCGTTGAAGGGGGCTCCTCCCGAAACAGCCATTGTGAAAAACAATAATTACCTACGGTAACGTTAATTACTCAGTATCTCTCAAGTCTCGTTCTATGAAACCGCAATATTTTGTACACCTGAATAAAGAGATTTTCCTAAATAATAACTCATTTTCTTCTCTGGCTGCAACAAATTGACAGTCAGCTGTTAGTGATCAAAGACAAGACAGGCCAAGACCTCCGGGGCCAAGGAAGCATTTCTCTCACGCGTTCGCACTTCACAATACCTAGCAGCAGCTTCTCTCCCTGCTTGAACGGACACCAGGAAATAACACATTGGAGGGTGGCGTGGCACACACATGCGCACCTCGACACACACGCACAAACACCCACCCACGGGTGTAGCCACAAGAGGACATATGGTCATTCCCGCCATAGGGGAGGAGGTATAACACAATAAGCCAGAAAAAAGCAGGGTTGGCAGGGTCTACATGTTATCTGTGTGTATATGTGTGTGTGCATGTGTGGGTGTATTTTCACGTGTGTTAGTGCTCAGTGTGGCGTTTCCGAAAATCATCTACCCCTCCGCTCCACGAGGAGGCCATTTTGCCTTTACGCTTCCATGGATCCGTGACTGCAAACTGGCGAAACAGACAGGGGGGAGAGGAGAGGAGAGGCTGCTGCAGAGACCCGAGTGTGTGTAAGATGCAGGCGGTGAAGGAGAGAGCGACAGAGATGGGAGTGTGTGTGGTGTGTGTGCGTGTGTGTGTGTGTAGGCACAGGTGTAAGTGTGTGTAATTTGCCTAAGCCTCTGGATTTGTCTCTTCAGAGTGATTCCGAGGGAACATAGGGCTTAAGGCCATCGCACTGCAGGGATTTGTCACACACATGCGGTATGCACACACATACAAGCCGAGCGGTGCCTGCACATATCGGCGCATTCCTACAAAGACACCTGCACAAAGGGGGCGGTGGGGCACGCTAACGGCCAAGATATGAGGAGATACAGCCGTCAGCAGAGTGAGATTACAGGCTCACGTATGACAGGAGTGTTTATTTTCTTTAATTCCAGCTGCACCGGGGCTTTTCTCTGCTTTCTATCTGCGGCTGTCAGTGTTGCCAGGTTTGCTTTCCCTTCAATAAAAAAAAAAAAAACTCTCAGATGAAATCCATTAAATTTCACCAAAAAAGTTAAGTGGCACCAATTCCCTCGCGGCTGCAGAACCTCCATCTTCTGTCGTCCATCTGCCTTTTTTCAATTAGGGATCTCCTCTAATACACCACATATCTGCCTGTTAGCCAAAAAGTGTCACTCCTGTAGGATATTACGATCTCATGAGCTCAGAGTCTGTCAAAGCATCTGGAGGAAATGGCAAATTAGCTGTTCTAGTGAGACCCAGAATCTTGTCTTTGCTGTATTTACTCCTCTGTCATCTTTTTTAACAAGCTTCATTCGGCTTTACATCTCTGACTTCCACAGCCTCTCCTTCAATATGTCCTGAAGTTGATGAGGAGGACGAGGGGATGACTCTGTTTGTGTGTGTGTGTGTGTGTGTGTGTGTGTGTGTGTGTGTGTGCGTGCGTGCGTGCGCGCGTGTGTGTGTGTGTGACAGCGCCCCGGGGGGAACACAGACTTTGAGCGGATTAATATGATCTAAATATAAACAGTGCTAATCAGGACATCAACGTAGGCACAGGGATACACAGATATATGCACACTCACACTACCGTTTCATGTGCGCACACACACTCACACTGTGCAACAAAAAAAAATAAAAAAAAATATGCATGACC
This sequence comes from Acanthopagrus latus, assembly GCF_904848185.1. Classification (NCBI taxonomy): domain Eukaryota; kingdom Metazoa; phylum Chordata; class Actinopteri; order Spariformes; family Sparidae; genus Acanthopagrus; species Acanthopagrus latus. The sequence continues at coordinate 11,271,288 of NC_051052.1, read as the reverse complement.
ACAGTGTTGCCTCGCATCTCTATCTCACACTGTCATCTTTTTTCATCTTTTTCATCTTTCGGCATCAGAAAACAAGTTTGGGGACGGGAACGTTCAAGGGGCTTTGAAAACCAGCAAGTCATCCATATCCAGTGGTTTATTACGCGATTACAAGTTCTGAGCTAAACACTGAGCTCCAAAGCTGTAGGTGTGATCTGACAGCAGCACAAACAATCGATTCATGTTTGCTCCAATTATCATCAATTATGAAGGGGACAGTTGGGAAATGTTGTTATTGTGATATGAGACTATATATTGTCTCGTCGAGAGGTGTCCTAAGTGTTGTCTAAAGGCTGCATTGCAGTAAAGTGAACTTGTCGAACCGGACTGTTCAACTTGTTCTAATACTTGCCTATACCCCCTTAGTCATTATACAACATTACTGGTGATTACTGATCAGGAATATCATCGTGTTAATATGATGTCTATGTCAAGGTATTTGCTCAAAAACAGAGAAGTGAAAGACTTGTTGACTAGACTTTTTGGTCTGGCTCTCAGTAGTTTGTAAGTGACAGGGAGAGAACATTTCTTTAGGTCTGGAAGAAATGAAAATACATAAAATATATAAAGTTATTTGTTCTTGTTTATTTCATTGAATATCAGTGATTATAATAACTGAAGGGCTTACATACAGCGCAGTTGCTAGAATAAATGTTAGCTGAGTAAGCCACATTCAAGCTGAACATTTCCTTATGTTGCTACTTCAGGTTCGTTTTGGTTGAATTTTCCTTTTCTGTGCTGTGCTCTTGGTCTGCTTATGTTTAGGCACAAGAATAATTTGTTTCAGGGTTGGGAAAGCACCATGGTTTGGCTTTAAAACCCATTCTGGTTGATGGAAATGGTTCAAATTGATATGAACAATGGACTGTTTTGGTCGTCACGGATACAGATGTAAAATAAAAACAAAAAACAAACGGCTGAAAGGATCTCCAGTTGTCCTTACAAATATGACTCGGGCTGCGGTCGGCCTTGTGGGCTGTAATGACATGATGTTGTGATATCTGATTTTGTCGTACAGTCGTAGCATTTATGAAGTGTCTTCGAGCATCGACAGCATAGGATGCTTTTTAATACACACTGATGCATGTACCTGCAGCGCAACATACACACAGCTACAACACGACAGAAACACATGTGTAAAATGCCCGAGGTACTCCACAGAGGAGAGTTAATAACATGACCTGCCGAGATGAGATCTCATCATCGCTCATAATGGGCTTCTAATACATCATGAGATTACGATGCATGTGTGAGGGAGGGTGTGTGTATGTGTGTGCGGAGAGCGAAAGCGAGATCAAGAGCAGAGTGGCTGTGGACCGCCTGCAGGAGAAGAAGACAAGAAGACAAACAAGAAGAAGAAGACAAACAAAAAAAAGTAGGGCTGCAGAGAGAGAGAGAGACAAAGCCATGTTGTTTTTTTTTCTCTCTCTTTCATTGAAAGCTTCCCCGCGTTCCCCCCACACTGTAAGAACAGCCGGAGGCATGTGCATTGAGTCCAATGACCATGACTCGCAAACACACACACACACACTTGGAGGTAACACAAGCATCACAAAGCTGCTTGTTGAGCGGCACATTTGCGTGTGTTTTCTACCTCATGAATTTAGAGCGTGGTTGACGCCTCCTGGAGGAACAGGCAAAAGCCATTTTTCTTTTTCTTTTTTTTTTTTTTTTTTACTTTTCCATCCTTGTGACTAAACTTTTTACACACTATATAGTTATTTCCCGATGCCCGCTATAGCCATACAAGCCCCAAACAAACAAAAAAAAACCCTTTAAATTCCGAATCAAATAATAGCCTCTAACCCTGCCTTAACCCTTAACAAAACTTGCTCTAACCTCGGTATACATGCGGACCACGCTGCCAGCGTGCGTCTGTGTGTGGGATGTAAAGTGAGAAGAGAAACCTTGCCGGAAGCGATGAGGAGCACTCTGCTGGAGACGAAAAATCTGACATCATAAACTTTTCTCCTCCACAAACAGAAACTCTGCCACTCCGTCCACACTTCCCTGCCTCGCGCCCCTTCACCCTCCCCGTCCCTTGCTGCCATGGCAACGCAGCAGCCAAATCCAGAAAAACACATTCGAGTAATGAAAACGACTAAATAAATAATTTGTGAGGAATGGATTTGAAAAGAAAATCAATGCATGAGTAATGCCCAGGTCTTTCATTTTAACTAGATATTTTACTGGCTGTCTGTCTGTGTTCAGGTGCTTTGGTCGCCCGTCGTTAGGATAAATAAACCCTGATATATATCAGAAAGTAAATGCATCCGAGGTTGGCTTGGAGTAACCGTACCAGAACCACAATTTCCGTGTATAGAAATGACTTGAAAGAAGAATAAAACTATGAATCATGCATTCCTTTAATTAAATTTCCGCATAAATTAACATATTAACCTCAAAATCTCACATCAAAGGAGAGCAATTTCGAATGTGAGAGGAGGGGGGAGAGCAAGAGAAATTCACACATAAATAAGGGATGAAAGTTAAATACAGGAAGAATGAAAGGAGTTTGAATATGGGGGAAAACTATCGCATCCACTCTCTCTTTCAACATATAGAACATTCAACACAAGTGTACAATACAGTATATAATGAGGAAGAGATTGGAGAATTAAATTAGTTCCACAGGGAAGACAAGCTCTGCCCTCCTCTCAGTTTTCATTCAAACTGTGGTGATGCACTGTAAACAAACAAACAAAATAAATCTGCTTTCCTTTGACTCTGACGGTGAAGAAGAACCCCGCCGACGAGACACACAGCGCACAGATCCAGCGCCCTGGCCTCGCCACTGTTCCTGTCGGACAAATGAGTAGCCAGCGCATGCCTCCTCTGACTGTGTGTCTGTCTGTCTGTCTTTCATAAAGGGGTCGAAATTCTTGTCATCAGAATTGCCATGGCAACAGGACAGCGGTCTGCTGCTGATACTGACTTGATGTCCCACACTGTTGATGCCCAAGTGGCAAATGGCTTTTTTTTTTTGCATATCCCCAAACCACACCATGTTCATGGCTAATCTGAGTTTTAAATAGATTGCAGTCAAAATTGAAAATAATCGCTTTTTTTAGGAAACAAACGAGTGCAAGCCAAATGTCAGCTGTCACTGAATTACATGGAACACTAAACAAAAAAAAACAAAAAAAGATGAGATGACACGCCAAGTTACAAGTCAACAAGACAGTATCCTGTTTGATGGCTTGAAAGCCAGGACCCCTCAAGCAGCTGCAGCTAATGTTACCATGCCTGCTGCTCGTCCTTGGAAAGTTGAACCCTCCAACATGAATGATGACGCATCACCATATTTGAAATCTTTATGTTATTAATTGGTTAGTTGGTTAGGTTGTTGTTGGACATTACTGGGCTTTTTCTCACTAACTTGACTGACTCTAGCTTAGCATTCTCACTAGCGTTAGCCAAAACTCAGCAGCTGGCAGCATCCAGAATGACGTGAAAATGAAAACGTCCTTTCCAACATGCTGTTTAGTGTGCTGAACAGTCCTAATCCTTATCAAACTTGATGTACATGAATTGAATACTATTCAAAGGGAAATATACCACCATGAAAGCAGTGCTGTATATGTCGGTGTTGGATCAGGAAGACTATAAACCCGCGTATTTCTGCCCTGTCCTGATTGTTATTAATGTCCCTTTTTGATTTGTATGATTTGTATGTAGTGGAGTACGGCGCTGATATTGCATCAGTTTCTTCATTTTAGACCAGCTATCCAGGTAGAGTGCACAGCATTAGAACAGTTTCTATTCATTATTCATATTTTTTCACAACTGCAATGACAGATTTGTTATAACAGCGAATCAAAAAAAAGGGTACCAGTACCCAATTCCAGGTACCAGCGCTGGTATCATTATAAAATATAAATGGTACCCAAGCCTAGTGTGGATTCGCTCTATTTAACAATCATTTGATCTCAGCTTCATTCTAGTGCTCTACTTTTATTTATTCAGAGGAGCTCCAGTTATTCTGCCCTTTAGACCACAAAAACATCTTCAAAACATCATGATGCCTCAAGTAGAAAGCTAGTAGTTGATCAGTAGTAAAAGGTTTGGAGCACAATTACATCGTCTCTACAACCTCATACACATCCCCCACTCTGTCACTCTCTGCTGCCTCTGCTGCTGCGGCTGCTTTAGCCTTGAAAAGCTAAACTTCATTTTCAAATGGATCTGAAACATTGTGTTGGCCATTGTTGCCGCTTTCAGTGTGTAGATGTTTAACCACTGTTATATGCATCTATTTAACTATGGTTTGTATGAGCTTGATGCAACATCTGTTCATAAAATGGCTCAAAGCAGCAGAGACTTTTTTGGGCGAGTCATGAGATTGGGTTCACTCCTTGACACTGCAGGATGCCAGCGTTTGTTTCCCATTTGTCTCCCAGGTCTGGCTTCCAACACGGACGTCCCAGATGTTTGGAACTTCCCACCGGCTTGTGGACACAACGAGAGTGACTGAGAGGACTGCTTTTAATTGGGGTTGTGTTGCCAGGAAATAATTTAGGCCCGAGCGCTGCTTCCTGTGGGCTGTTAGCAAATGCTGCAACCTGGACCCGCCGAGAATGTTAACGTCCGAGAGCGCATCCATCGCTTTGCTCCTTCCTTTAGATACTGCAGTCGTTCCTTAAATCAAGCCATTTGTAGAATGTGTAATGAGGCAACACATTACACATTTCTTGCTGCCCGTGTGCCCTCGCTTCAGGGCTGATGGCTAAATGCATTCTTGCACACATACATTACATTATTTGGTGCGCACATCTGGCATGACTTTTAGGTAGTGTGAAGATTTAATACAGCATGATGAGGAAAGAATGGTCTGCCTATAGGTCTGTATTATTTATGTTCACCTCTGTTTCACCTCTGTTTGAATTTTCAAGTACAGTTAACGTGCCGTATAGTCGGCTCAGAGCGAGACAGGCTCTGCAGTCAGTTCGAACCAAAGTGACACTTTACTGACCTGTAATGATTAAGTAATATCACTGAATGTGGCAATGGCATAGGTGCTTAATGAGTGGCTGCGTGACACAGAAAGGGGATAAGATGGATGAGCGCTCGCCTCCTTGGACTTCTGCGTGGGTTGTGCAAATTTGAGTCCGCGCATGTGTTCAGAAGTGGAAACGATTTTCCTTCTTTTTCATCATCTCAGCATTTCTCTTTCATTATCTCCACTCAAAGTGCTTACCTGCCTCTAGACTGTCCTGATAAGAGAAATGAATGCACTTCCCGTTTCCCCCAGCGTGAGATCGCTTGTTGCCGTGTGACAGTTGCCACTAAGAAGCAAACCCCTGGAGTAGTGTGACGGCAGTGAGGACGGCTAGTGGCTTTGACACTGGATATCACAACATGTTATTGCCAGGAAGAATATACTTGACTGTCGAGTTTCATCAACCGATCTTCAAAAATTGATGCTTTGGGTTGGTGGCTCAGGTCGGTTGCGAACACGGAGCATCAGTATTTGACAATCTGGGGATGAGACCCAACAATCAACTATCTCTTTCCAGGAACTTACATGTTGCTGCTTTCACACAGACCACAATATTTCCCCTAACCACACACCTACACAAACTGATGTTCAGTGTAGATGTTTTGGGGGCTTAGAGGTTTTTGTTCCCCATCAACTGCCAGGGGAAATAGCTGTAAATAGTCTCTAGCCTCTAAATGCACCACTATGTAATGGAAAGATCAATTATCTGCCTGACAGATACCTGGAGCCCTGCATTCGAGGGGATATCGTCTGAAAAGCAATTAAATATAGGGGCTAAAAGGTGCCAGGGTGAAACGGGATCACACAGCATTGTTTAACGTTATTATTCACATGCTGGTAGATATGCAGTGTGAATCGCATAACCCTGGGTTAACAATTCCCAGGGAAAATGCTGTGTAAATAACCCTAATAATAACTATCCGGTTGATAATAATGATAATGATAAAGCTATCCAAAAAATGTAGTGGAGTAAAGGGTCTATTATTTGCCTCCAAATTTAAGTGGACTATAAATATGAGGCAACACATTTAAATACTCAAGTAAAAAAAACAAATACCTAAAGCAAAATGCTTAAGCAAATAGTGGTTAGATTCATTTTATCACTGCTTATTCTAAATGTCGACAATCGTGTGAATATTTAATTTTTACTGCTAATGAATATAGTTTCCAAACGTCTGATATTGGTTACTAATAATCAGCATCAATCCCTGATTGCTCACGTTTTTTGCTCAGGCTTTTTGTGTTACAACTTCCTCTTTGGCTGGAAACTCCAGTGGTTACATTATGACAAGCACCAACTTCCACATACACACATTGTTAATACACAAATATTGATCTGGAGAAAAGGGCAAAAAATGCCAAGTGTGTCATTTTGGGAAGGAGTGACAAACAAGTCTTACTGGTTACTCCCTCCCCCTTGGCTCTCCTCTTGCTTACTCCTCGTTCCACTTTCTCCCATATTGTCGGTCTCCAATCATGAAAAAGTGACAGGATACCAAGTTTACTGCTGTGAATTAGTCACTCACATGTTCACGCTCAAACCAGGCGTCAGCAGCATTACGTCTTCAGTCTGTGTGTGTGTGTGTGTGTGTGTGTGTGTGTGTGTGTGTGAGTTCTCTCATGAATAATGTCTGCATGCACACAAACACGCAAACACACCTATTTACATGTTTTAAGCGCCACCGACAGCTGTTCCATACTGGCGGCTTAAAGGTGTGAAAACGACTTTCAGCGCACGATCCTCCCATCACAGAGAAAGCAGATCATCTTAGAAGTGAATATGTTAAGCGGCATGACAAGAAAGTCGTGTTGTCGACTTTTCAAGGTGCAGATTTCTTTTAAAGACTTTAAAACTGCCAGACTTCAGAATATTTTATCCACATGATGCATCACATATTTATTCAGTTTCTACTTCATGCATTGATCCCGTCTCTCCTGTGAACCAGCTCTGTTGAGTTTGAAAGTCTAAATTAGATCTACATGAAGCCAATGTCAGTGTCTATCACTTGAGCTAACAGATCAATATGAACTGATTTATGCCGCGCTCGCAGCATCTGAGCCTTCAGTAAAGTGAGACGGACAGCAGAAAGAGAGGAGATGCAGAAGCAGGCGGGGGGTGTTCGCCCAAGACAAATTAAACAGCAGCACCAAAACCACATAATGAAAAACACAGAAGCAGCAAACAAGGGGGGACGAACAGGAGGGATACAAAGGGAGGGAGAGAGGAAAAACTAAGTGAAGATATAAGGCCATGTCTAAGCCTGCATAAATTCCCATTTCTCTTTTGAATAATAACAGTTTCATTCTGGAGTGAGGAATGGGGAAGGCTCCGGTAAGTGGTGAAACTTTTAAATCCGTGGTTCCGTGCTGCCGGAGAGGGAATAAATTACACTGTCAGACTCAAACTATGGAGACGCAGCTCGGTTTGTTAGAACAGAGAGTGTTGCAAATGTCTCCGACTCTCAGCCACTACCCGCCATTTGTCAGCTTCCACTGCCAGCTCTGTTGCGTAATTGGGTCGGCCATCAGCAGTCATTTAGATGTAAATATGAGGGGCAGCCGATGTAAGAGAAGAACTGGGCTTCGATAGGTGAGACTCCACTTTTTCTTCCAGCTGAGACTGAGTTAGGGCTGTGACACACACAGACTTCGGTGACAATCTAGTTTTTCCTGGTGAGTCGTGTAGAGCCTTGTCGGTGTCTTGCAGGCTGAAATCACTGTGATCGGGTGTTCAGCTCAGCGCCTGTCAATTTAGTACCCGTCATTACCCATTAAGTGCTGTTTCTCCCTTTTTGTTCCCTTCACATCTTCAGCTCTGCTGTTTGCAACTTTTTTTACCTGGCATATTCTTGATTAGAAGTGACTAAATTAGCGAGATTTGTTTTAGCAACGATCTGATTATCGGCAGTTCTGGTTTCCCTTTTTGAATACAGAATGCAGAGTACCGCCACCTAGTGGTATGGAGATGTATTTCCTCTCCATTACAAGGTGGTGGCCTTTACCATGTGTTCAGGTCAACAGGTTCAGGTTTCCACTACAGTTACATTACAGTTATCATGTTCCGTTGCATTGCATTACAAATGGTCACAGTTTGGTTAGGTTTAGGCCCAAAAACTACTTGGTTGGGTTCAGGAAAAGATCGTACTTTAGGTTCAAATAACTATGTTGAATTTAGAAACTCATGTAACTTGTACTTTGCTGCTTATGTTGCATAATTTAGAAACAAATCACTTTTGACTCACAGTCACAAATAGGACTTGATCTCTGGTCTGCAGAGGGAAAGTCCAGTATCCATCCGTTTCTCGTTCCCTATGCAACTGCACGAGTGGGCACTTCAACAAGCGATGCTGGTGGAGTAAGTAGGGACACTGATGGGACTGCTGTATTTGAAGCATTGGGAGTTAGAACAGGTTGGTTCAAGATTTGCTTCCCAGCTCTTTGGTAGAAAGACAGGTGACGTGAAGTAATGACAGTCAGCTTTCATCGGCGAAAGTGGGGGGGGCGGCGGGGGGCTGGAGGCTGGAGGCCCACAAGGGAACACTGTTTGCTATATGTTTAAAGCTCAGTGTTTTATCAAACATCTTCTTCCATTTCTTCTCTAAAAACACACAGAAATTATAGATGATGTGATGAAGACCTACAATAAAATTCCAATATCTTTAATTTAATGTCCAAGAGTCAAAGTCAAAAACCTTTCAACACTGGTGTCTGAGGGTGTTTTTCTTATTTTTTCCCACCCGCCTTTAATGTGCTGAAAAAGTCCTGCAGAACCAAGAAATGTTGTCTTCCATGTGTAATACCAGTGTGAGAATATTTTTTTTATGACTTTAATGTCACGGAACAAATACAGACGGATGACACGTCAGGAAGAAGAACAGAGAGGTCAGGAGTGACGGATGGGCTTGAAAAAGTGAAACGAGAGAGGGCGAACTGTGACAGAAGAAGAGGAAAAGCACATTACACCATGAGAAGAAAAGTACAGGGGCATGACTAGAACATCTGTAGTGTGATTATGATAAGGAAACTTGTAGCCCAATAAGCTATAAGTTCCACCGTGGAAATAGGATCGTGCAAACGAGGATGGCGGAGGATGAGTGAAAAAGAAAGTAGACAGGAGAAGACAAGATAACAGAGAGAAATAGAAGAAATGAAGGAATCGGAGAAACTCAGAATGGCTTGAGAGAAATAAACAGACAAAAAGACAGATGGAGACCATCGATTGCTCCTCCTGCATCCCGGCATTCCAGCAATCTGACATGGATCGTTGTAGAAGCAACAATGCAATCACAGCGCCGACAGAGTTGTAATTCTGCCCCATTCACTCCCAGCTAATCAGCCCCTGCCAGCTCACCATCCATCAGCTTGTTGGGCTGTGTGTGTGTGTGTGTGTGTGTGTGTGTGTCTGTGTGTGTGTCTGTCTGTGTCTGTGGGTGGATGAGTTCGTATTTGTAACTGAGGAGAATCGAAGGCAGTGGGACGATATGGTTTTGTCTGGGCACATGCACATGTAGTTATCGAACTTTGATTTATTAGCAGCGAGGCACAGAGTAACAAAAGACACCCACAGTAACTTCTTCAGCACTCCACTCTGATCCTGCCAGGTGGAAGAGTCATTTGTCTCTCTGTGTGTGAGAGGGCCGGTGTTTCATCTCTGATCTGGTACAGCCGGAGAGAGCCTGGCAATATATCTCAGAAATGTTCTACCAGACAGAGGGAGAGTCCTTCTAGCACTCTACTTCAGTAAGAGTGTCTGTCATATAGTGTTAAAGGTACATGGGTGGACACCAGACTGGGACTGAACACAGCCTCTGAGACCAGCAGGTGCCGTGTTCAGTACAGAGGCGATTTACAGCGACTCTGATCAAGACTATGACTCCGGCGGGGAGGGGAGTGACATGCAGTGAGGAAGGAGTGCAAGACAGGTATCAGCAGTGGGTGAAAGTGAAGTCTAAAGCCAGAATAGTTACACGTCTTCCACAGTGAATACAGGATTAATTTGACCAAACAGAGATGATTTAGAAGCAGATTAAGACCGTTTCAGTGAATTTTCTTTAGTTTCAGTTAATTTAAATGTGTTAGTGATGAGTTGCTGAGTAATTTAAGCTTGTGTCAGTTTGGTAAAATGGAGAATTGTGAATTAAGACCGTGTCCAGTATTATTTTGCTTTTTAGTAAAGAAAACATATCAGTAAAACTCGGGGGTAATTGGACTTTGCCCCTTGAGGTACAAAGTGGTATCAGGAGACGGGACAGGCTGGGGCTAGTTGCTCGGCATGCTCACCCCAGTAGACACCTCTTCAACACAGGTCATATTTTACAAATGTCATCCTTGTCATTGCAGTCTTCCTTTAACTTCCTCTTATTTTGCGTTGGTTAAGATCCAGGTGGCTGTAGGAGGTTTGTTTAGCCTTGGCAGTATGCAACAGAGGCGCTAACAGAAATACCACAGGGCAAAAACCAGGTTATTAAAAAGGCTATTTCTGCTTCACGTTACAATATTCCATTTTTGTGCACTTAATTTACTTAATGGGATTAAGTGAGGCTTAAATGACCTGACAGAACAATTTAAATGTGTGCATTTTGCGATACAAGGCAGGTGAACTACCCAGCCTAAATTCTAATACTGAAGAGAGAGGTTCTGCAGGCTCGCCCATTATTGGCTCACTGTGTCACAGATCTTTGTGCATGACTGCTAATTGAAATCTCTGCAGCTTTCACACAGTTAAAGGATGCTGAATTCCAGCGTGGCATGCCTTCTGTCCGAATCTGGATTAAAGAGTGACTTTAATAGGTTTCATTTCACATCATGTGAAGAAAATAACAAAAAGGAACAATGACCTCTCCACTTCCTCTCTCTTTATTGCAGTACATTTCAAAGAGACGCGCCTGCCAACCCGACAGAATCACACTATTCTCTGTTTGTACTGTTTTTTTTTTTTTTTTTAAGCTCATCCATGCATTTCTCCATTTGTTTGCTGAGTGGAAATAAGGAGTCTAATTTTCGCCGCACTCTTGCATCAGCACACAATAGCTCGGATGTGATCACTAGAGGCCGACAACATCAAAGTTGAGTTCTGCCTTTGATCGCCGACTGTAAATCTAATTTCCTACAAATGATGCTTCCAGCTTAAAACCGGTAAGCTATGCTAAGCCCTTCCCCAAAATCATCCAAGTGACACTGTTTATTATGGCGAAACTGCTGTTTTTTTTAAAGAGATGCCATGAAAGAGGATTGCACTGAGTGGAGTTATATTTGTCTACATACATCCCATCCAGTAAGTGTGTCTTTTTATTAGAATGTACATTGTTCTGTCTCTTAAAGGACCTTGAGGTTCTCCCAAGTCAAACAAGCATTTTTTATTTATTTTTTATTTTTTTGCAGTGTGCATGCAACATCGGAGCTCAAAGTTTATTTTAACCATGACCCCCAGTGCCCTTCTTCAGCCGGAGATGAGAAATTGAAATGAAAAAAAAAAAGAAGTAAAAAAAAAAACAGAGAGATGAGGAAGTAAAGAGAAAACACCTTAAGTTACTGGAGCAGAACGGTGAAGAGGCTTCAAAGTGCTTTTAAGTCGTGCAGGAGGATTCCGGCTCCCTGAAAAAAAAACAACACACTCCCGCATCAAAACACACACACACACTTGCATAACCTCACTTGTATATGCACACAAACAAACACACGTCCCCGAAAAATCACAGCGAAGAAACACACGTACACCTTGGCTAACGTAAGCTGCACAAACACGCACGATCCAGGACATGCACATACACACACAAGCTCGCAGACAGACACACACCTATGTGTACTGAGGAGTGCAGTAATATTGCTGAAATTACTTTTGGGGCTTAGCAGCCACTGGCTGAGCTTTTTTCTCTCCCCGATCTCTGGGTGGACTCTGAGAGGCCAAGTAGGGAAAAAATAGAGGGCACACACACACACACACACACACACACACACACACGCACGCACACCCACACACCCACACACACACCCAATACCCTATTTCTCTCTCTCTCTATCTGTATGTCTGTCTACTCTCCATCGCTCTGACATAAGGGAATATGAGGAGTTCTCACCTCTGTCAAGAAAATCACTGGAGCTGAAACAGACACTACGCATCAAATTGTGAGCACAGTAGAGGTATTACAGCACATTTCACCACGGCAACTTTGTGTAAAAGCATGTACAGTCTGCACCGTGTGTCCTTTCGCACTGTAACTGAGCTTTCATCGGTGCACTCTGAAAAAACTTTAACTTGCCGCTATGATTCTGCTCAAACATGACAAATTTATGTCTCTGGCAACAAGGCCTTGATATCAGCCGTGTAATATACCGCACATCAGCAAAAAAACGGCTTTGTAGGCAAATCTAATTATTCCTCCAATTCCCCTCCACCAGTAATCACCGAGATGGGGCTGAAAATACAGAGGTGGTTGAAAAGGCATCGCAGGCAAACCCTAGAGTTTTCCTGAAATCAGTAGGTAATTTCTGCTGGACTTGATATCGCGCCAACAGGGGAAAATTGCTAAAAATGGCTGTTTCAGCTAGATGGGAGGAAATTCACAGAGCTGCTCAGGTAATAATTACCATCTCAAGATGTCCTCTGGCAATACTAATGCCATCCGCAGAGGGCTGTTAACTCCTAATAGATATTGTCAATTCCACCCAGGTGAGAGATTGGCAACATAAGGCTAACATCAGCCAGATCATAATAGAGTCTCGAGACCGAGAGAGCTGTTAATGACCTCATTGAGATAATTTATGTTGCAGAGAAAAATACACACACGCTATATTCAGCGAGACGAGGAAAGCAAATAAGTATACAAGAAACACTAATGCTATTGATGTAGTCAGCCTGTAGAAACCTACCCGCTGATCAATCAATTAGCCAGTCAAAAGGAAATGAGTCGTCAACTGTTTTGATGATTGATTAGTCGTTTAGTAATTTTCAAAGCAGAAAGGTCAAACATTCAAGCTTCTTATATGAAGGGATTTTCTGCTTTTCTGTGTCATTCATGATTATACATGAATTTTTGGGTTGGTGACTGTTAGTCTGTTTCTGCAAAAACCACAGATTAGTTCAAACTCAACATTTCTTTGTGCTGCCACTCTGCATTTGATTGGTTCAATTCTCAATTTCTTGTCTTGGCACAATGCCGAGCTTATGCTCTTCTCAGGTTTGGGGAAAAGAACCACTTGGTCAGGATTCGGAAAAACATTGTGGTTTGGGTTTCGCCACAAAAACAGCTGAAAATCTCCATACAGAGTTGAACTGTGGCATAGTTAGTAAATTATTAGTAAATTATGAACGTTAAGAAGAAACAGCAATGAGTTTGCCTGAGTATTAATCCTATGCTTGTTTTATCCCAACCACCAACTCTGTCCTCCTCATTGTGTGGATTGTGTTGCTCTCATACCTGTCACCTGATTTCCTCCTTTGCTCCCGTCATAATTCCTACCGTCACTAGAGGGTCGCCACCAATCAATAAATGAAATTGTACTAAGCTGCTTGCGTGGACGTCCAATGCAGCCAGATCTCTGGTGAGGACAGGTACAACTACATCTGCAGAAGATTTTCTAAATACTCAGAATCAGTTTCATAAGGACAAGCAGACCAGAATCCAACAGCAGGAACAAATCAACGAGCAACTGAGACTTCAGGGGCCTTTCACAAGATCAACAAATACAGCTTCAAATTGAGATGGAAGCCATGGCTGGTGTAATTTGTTACAACTGGATTGGGCTGATGGTTGCAATGCCCGCGCGTGTCTGCACGTGGTGGGGGGTTAGCATCAGTTGTGAGGGGGGAGTATAATCAAGGACGAGGAAGAGAGAGCTAAATCGACTCACGTCAGTTGAGTGAGAGTTTGAGAGTGTTTGTTTGCCTTGTAGTGCTTCTTCTTGAGCATTTATCAGTGTCTTTGTGAGACTCTGGGTGTGTGTGTTAAGAGAACTTTGTAGTCAGTGTAATAACTGGAGTCACTGATATATTTGAGAATTCATTCATACATACCATGCATTCATTTCTTTGTGTTTTAGCATTCTAAGTTCTTTAATCACATGTATTACTCTTATCATATTATCCTATTTATAATGCATGTTGCTAAGTAGTGTAATCACATTAATTTCCTATGATCATTATGATGTGAGAATGCTGCTACAAGTGTGTGGAAGGGTTTCTAAATCATCCTCAGGACTAATACTGCATTTTTTTTCATTAACAATGCAAGCAAAGAGGTTTTCCAACACGAGTGTGGTCGAAGAGTGCTGCACACATGCCTATACAGAGACATGTCTTATGCACAGTGTGCGTCACAATGCATTTCAATTAAGAAAGTATGATTCTCCTAGCCTGAATAAAACAACATAAGCTAGTAGCAAGACTTGGATAAGCGGAGACTCCATTTGTGGAGGGCACGAGTGGACTGGAAGAGAACTAAAGAGGCGAAGCTAAGCAAAAAGGCGGAAGATTAGTTTAGAGCCAGAGAACTAATTAAATGAATCTGGAGATAAACGTTTAATTATTTTCTCTCAGCCCTTTTTTTCCCTCTCCTGCTCATTTCCTTCGCCTTCTTCACTGCTGCCTTTCTAGAGCTGGTGCAGAGCGGGCCGGTGTCAGGGGGAGGTGACTGTTCTGTGCCGGTGAATCCGTCCACGCACAGACACCGATATACAAATTCAACCCGCAGCCTCTCTCATTGACAAAAAAAGTCCCCTTCTCTCACACACACAGATACACACACCCTCACTCCCTCTGCCTGTTTGAATGTAGAAGTGGTAGTTTTAATCCCAGGTGGGTTCCACAAGGAGGTGAGGAAGGGTACTGGAAGGAGAAACGGCCGTGACTTGATTTAAAAGACCCACTTGTCTTCGGTGAGTACACCACCACTTCCTTTTTCATAGTACAGTGATCCATATGCGCCCCTAACACGGATCGATATGGAGGCTGGAGTCCCTTTGGCTTGGCGAGACTCACCGCCATATGCTGCAATTTCCACAGTGAAGGGCTAGCAGTGGGGTGGCGCTGTGAGTGGAGCGGCTTCGGCTGGACGGAGCACCTGTTTTGTGGAGCTTCCACATAAAACACTAGCAGGTCTGGACACAGTCTCCTATAATAATTTAGCTTTAAATGCTGTATCGTAGGCAACCAGACATGTTTCAGTTTCTTGAAGATGTTCCACCTCTCATCTTTCATATAGATATATAAGATATATATAGATACATATATACTGATTTAGCACTTTTTCTTCAATGAACAGTGATCTTCTCATTGCTAATAATCGCTTCGATTTGACACAACGCCCATTTCACCACTGCATATGGAGCGCTGCCAGACTCTACAACCTTTGAAAATGACTCCCCGATAAATCTCCCTCAAGTTGACCTTCATGCAATTATTTGTTCATTAACCTTTGATCGCAGGGCTACATCAGTTTATTGTGCACATAAACAAAAACGTTGCTTTGTGCGCCCGGTTTGTGAACACTTACTAATGATGAGTAAACATGTTCGGCCCCGTGCTCACTGAGCTGTGTCCGTTACTAGTTCTGGATGACTGGATAGCCATGGCTGGGGGTGACAACACACGCGGGCTGCATGCGCTGTTGAAGTCACGGCGAATATATTTCAGGATGCAGGCATGCTTGAGCAGACTAGGGAAACAAAAACATTTTATAAAACAGACTGCTGGATAAACGTGGGATGAATAGAGTCCTCCAAACAATAAAAGTTGTAGCATTGATGAAACATCATCACTTCAGCGAGGGAAGTATTCAATACAGACATTTCATGCCGACGTGCCTGTCAACAGTTTCTCTTTTCAGCTGCTTTTCTACAACTTTTTCCAAGATATATGTTCAGGAGATCCTCCTTTTTACAGCACATGTTCATGTTGAAACTTTGTCATGAAAAACCGCATTGAAACAACAATTATATGTCATATTGATGTGTAAAAAGGAGCAAGAGTCAAGCTAGGCAGGCTAGCTTTGTGAGGCTATGTAAGCATGTTACAAGCAGCTCAAAATGACAGTGATATCATGCTGAGGCTCAGTAGACATGATGTTTGCCAGATATCTACAAGTTAAGCACCATATTCTGCTATCATCAGCTAATTAAAGCTAAATGAAAAGTACAGAACAGATTGAGTATTCGGCCATAAACAAAAAGACACAGGAGGAATGAGATAGTTTTACCTGAGAAATGCACAAGATGAAAAGCTGATCACCGTTAAAATTCATCATGAGGCAAACTTGAATATCTCATGATGAATTTTCAGAGTCGTCAGGATTAATTCTCTTGGGACCACAAATGTCTGTGAGAATTAGTAATGTCATCCGTCCTGTCGTCATTGACATATTGTTGAGAAACTGGTCACGGTGCTAGAGAGAAAGTCAGAGAATCAATTGCTTTCCTCCTCTGGGGACCATGAAACGTTTCATTGCTATCCATCCAATACAAGGGTGCCTATGGGGCTATTTGCTGTCCAACATTAAACTTCAACAGGAGCCAAAATTCACAGGCCTTTTGTCATTTTCATTCTAAATTACACCAATAAATAACCAATTTTCCATCTAAAACCACTCTTTTGCATGTATTGGTTGCAAATTGTTTAAAGCATTTGCATTGAATCCATTCCTGCTGTGACCTTAAATCTAAAGTTGTCTAAAGTTTTCCTCGAAGCAGTCCCTCTGAAACAAAAATATTTTGCTGACTGCCTTGCAGACCGGGCTGAAAAATAACTTGTTCAGAGTCACAGTTCTACATGACTCCTCCTGGGAGCGGAGGAACACAGCAGCTGTGAGGCAGCAAACAAAAAGTAGGACATATTCCATTTCAAATGTGTATTGAAGAAGTAAATATTTAACTTTCCCTATGTGTTTAATAAGAAAAGACGCAAGCGGAGTGCAAAGAGGCGTGACTGGGCAGAAATTAAATACTTTAGCACCGTAGCGCCACACACTTGTCTGTGACCCCTGACTTATGCTAACAAGACTCCAGCACCTACCCCAAAACTTTTTTGCTGATTAATATGCATGCAAGCACGCACACACATATTGTCAAGAATCATCGGTGAACGATTACGCACCAATTAATACGGATGTTTGGTATCAGTATGCAGAGTGCCCTGTAAGCTGCAATCATTACGCTGCAATCACAAAATAATCACCCCAGAAATTCCCTGTGGCTTTGCATATGTGTGTGTGTCTCTAAAGACGCCCACCTGTGTCACTTTAAAAATGTCTGTGTGTGTGTGTGTGTGTGTGTGTGTGTGTGTGTGTGTGTGTGTGTGTGTGTGTGTGTGTGTGCGCATGAAGGTGAGGAAGCATCTATATATACACACACAGCATCTCTGTGTGTGTTTGCAGTGGCAGGGAGTGCTCTGCATCTATATTAGAACCCCCATCATTATTCCATCGCTGTTCTCACTTCCTTGTCCTATTGTGTCTTTCCTGGTATATTCTGCTCCTCAGCTTGATTCAACGCTCTCACTCACACACACCCACTTTGAACTCTCCCTCTTCTTCACCCTTTTCTTTTTCTTTTTTTTTCCCTGCTCACCATCCCCTTCATCTTCTTGGTTCTGTTCACATCTGCAGAGCCGCAGAGTAAACTGACTGACTGACTGCTGTCACAGCATGTAGCCCTCTCAAACACACGCACACACACGTAGAGGGCAAGGGGTGTGCACGATCTGCTGACTCTCAGAACACAAAGACACACATTGCTGAGGACTGCGTTACCCTTTACAGTGACACACACACACACACACACACACACACACACATACCGATCTGACACCACAGTAAACATCTATGTGCTGACTGCCACAGCCTGCAGCCCTCCGAGCGAGCCGGCTCCAAGACACGTTACAGAGACAGAGGTGGACGGACAGACGTACGCAGAGCTGTCATCTCCTAAGCAACGCACAAACAATGCAGAAAAAGCAGCAGAGGGAAAGACCTGAGTCAAGGGATGATAGAAACATCTCAACCGATACTCTCGCAAATGGATTCTTTACGTGTCCTTACTCCTGTCAGTCCGTAAATATTTGTCAGCATCCAATGTGACGTGTTTTCTATAAACATTCGAGGCGTAAACGGAGAAACCAACAGCATTTTGATCTGTCAACATCACTTGGCGGATTTCACAAGCTGATTTGAGGCAGCGTTCACCCAAACTCGATGCTCAGAGGACCACGGGGACCGTGCTTTTAAGTCTCACATCAAAGCAGACGAGTCATCCATCTCTGCGTTCCCCTCCCCCTCTGCGTCTCTGCGACGCTCATTTACTCGAGTGTAATTTACCCTCATCTCTCTTGCCAGGACCTAATGAAGGAGTGAGAGTGTGAAATTGACTCGTACATATTTCACTATTGACACGTGTGTGATAGGTGAGAAATTACAGAACAATCAAGTAATGAGTACATGAGCTGGGAAAAAAAAAACATCAATGCAAATGCTTCCATTGAGTACTGCAGGGGCCACTGAATGGTTTAATGGTTGGCATATGATGGCTATCATAGTGCTGAATGACTGATGGTAAAGACGGCCCAGGGAAAATAAATTGCATTCACACCAGTTGATGTGAGAGTGCTTGGTAATTACATCCTCGTAAAATGGTACAGTAATGGTAGTAAATAAAACTCTTTTTTTCATTCTAACAAGAACCCTGTTGGATGTTTACTATCCACAGGTTTCTAATGGGGAGTTCACTAATTGGAGGTTACAGGGGAACATTTATGGGTGTTACCACTCCTGGAAGCATCATGTCACGGAACTAAGTAACAAAGTATGATAATGATTTAGAGTGGATAGCTAAGTGGGTTGGTTAATATCAAGAAGAACAATTATCAGCATCCTGTTATCATAGCGCACATCGGCTGGTGGCAGGACGCACTGGAAGCCGCACCCATAATTCACACTAGGTGTCACTAGAGCTGGGACTAATGTCGATAGAAAAACAAACTAATTTGTGTCCATTTTGCAATAACAGGAACAAAATGCGTTTAGGATGAGGACGTAACTAGAAGCATCTTGGCTCCATGTATGGCTCTTTTCTGCCAATTACCTATGGTTCTTGAACCGGTACCATCGGAGATCCTTGGAACCTTGGCGCTATCTAGCAACTCAGTATAAGTTTTCCACAAGTTTTGAGTTGAACCATTGTAATCAAGGATGCGTCTTCAGTGGAGGGCATTGGCCCAATGAATAAAAGTTTTGTTGGAAGTCTCACCAACATCTTCCCAATAAGCAAACGCTCCACACGCTATGTTTTTCCAATGTAACTCCTGCCAACATCTGCAAGATGTACAGTACAGTATGTGTGATATTGGAGCTGTTCCTTGTTGATGGTAAAAGGGCAACAGTTGATCCTGGTCCTGAATGGGGCGCTTTCAAGGACAAAGAAATGCTTTCAATATCGGGTATCCATCTTCCTATAGACCCATGAACGCCTCATCAGGAAGTAATCGATTGTTCTCCATCATCATTATCAAACTCCAAATGAAGTTATATCTTGTGGAATTAAGTTGCGGAGACCTGTAGAATCATGGAGCACTGAGGCCCAGCACCTTATTAAGACACTTAATCTTGTGTCCAATTTGTCACCCTCCTGTACATCTCTAAGATATACTTACAAGCGCTATCTACTGATTCTTTGTTTAATTAGATTTGACGGAGCATATCCAGCTAATTCCCGGGAACGTTACGCACCACGGCAAAGTTTTTATGACAGCGACTCCATGCTCATACAAGAGCCATTGTTAAAAAACTGCATACACATAAAGCCAAAAGGAAAGATAAGAAGACAGCTGCACTCGTCCGTCAAAAGCTTGCTTCGATTACTCTCTGTCTCGCCACAGCCGGCAATCCAAAGCCTGCAATTTGCCCAAAGAGTGAATTTTCTCTCGGGTTTCCCTGAGAGATTGAAACAACAGTGTAGTCTTTGGCTCAGCTCTCTCTAAATCCATTCAAATCATAACCTACGCTGAAGTGACAGACCACCGAACGTGCTGTGAAGTAAAAGTGCAAACTGAAGTTACAGATATCAATCTTCGAAAGAAAGCAGTCCTGATTTTATTGAAGATTTCCCCGGAGCCCCATCTTGACAGCCACTTGGCTACACATCAGTGGCAAAACAGGTTACATCCACGAATCACAACAATCTGACTTTGAATCCTCTCGTTGCAGCGATGCGCTAAAGTCTAAATAGGAGAGAGCAGAGCTCCTACCAGTTTCCCTGGAGATCTGGATGAAGGCCTCGACACCGCTCTCTCCGTAGTTGCCCTCCGAGGCTAGCGTGGACACGTAGTTCCACTCCATAGCCGTGACAATGTCCATCATGGCCTGGGCCTGGTAGGAGTCCGGCGGCACCACACGGGAGAAGAAGTCGTAGCGGGTGTTGTCGCTCAGCTCTGGTGCCGTGGAGGCGTAGCTGATTTGGGGGATCTGAGCAAGAGAAGGCAAGAGAGGAAAGGGTTAGACATTGTGAAACAGATGAAAGAGTGGGGGTTTAATGCAGCATGTTGATTAAATGATTGGAATAATGGTAGTCCCACCAGGTCAAGGTCAAGGTTAGGACTGGCATTTACTTGGTTTCCATTGACTCCTTTGTCAGTATCAAAATCTGTTAATGCATTTTGAGTAATATTCAGTGTTATCCATTCTGTTTTCTATTTCCCCACCGAGATAGCTTGGATGCCCATTTTAACACGTGAGGAATTTGAGTTTCATGCACATCGAGGAACTCTGCTGACATGTGGTTAAACGCTTCACAGCATCTAAATATTGTCATTGTCTATCAAACCAGCACTGCGAACCATAATAAGCTGTCTTTCTCCGCCCCCCTGCTGATTTTATGTGAATGTTATGAATGCTCTGATTATGGAAGGGTATAAATAACGTTTGGTTTGTGATGACAGTCTTAGTTTTTCATTAGTTTCAATAGCTAGCGCCCAGGCATTACGGTTAGCATCCAATGTGCTCCAGGCACTGTGGATTTTGGAGCCATCCCACAACATTTTCTCTCCCCCGTCCTGCCGGAGCAGCACTCTCTTCTCCTTCCAGGACCTCCTGATTTACAAATTAAGCACTGTAGGAGGACTGTGTGTTTTCTAAAGTTATGGTTCATTTCATGTCATCTTTATCATCCCAATCAATTATTTTGCCCACCAGCAAAGGAATCATCCTTTCTCTAAATAAAAAAAAGTGAGTAAGGCAGGGATAATTCTTGTCTATTTTACGCCTTCATGCATATCTTTATGGGATGTATATGTAGAAAAGAGTTATAAATGCTTCACACTCCCTGTGGGATCGCAGTTATTAATAATTCTCTGCGAAGTGAGCAGATAAGTTGTCATCCCGAATGTTAAAATTCAGCTGCAGCGCTGCAGACTAACCGTTGGCTCAGTGATGAGGAAGAGACAAACAAGCGATTCAGGAGGGAACAGGTAAGATGGGGGGGCCAAAGCAAAAGTGGCAAATGATCAAGAATCAGAATGTGGAGTGGACGCTGCTTTTCAGCGCCGGCGTCACGGTGAAGACGATCTGACGCTGAAAGGACGGGCGCAAAAGAGACAGCTGGGGCCAGAAGGGAGGACAGACAGACAAAAAGCACAACGGGAGGGAGGGAGGATGGAGAGACAGAGGTTGACAGAATGACAGGACACACACACAAACACACACATACACAGAGGTATTGCTCATGATAGGTAGCGTAACAGGCGGGAGGTGTTAGATGGCTGACAGGCAGATTGATTCTTCCCCAGACAGAGGGGGACAGCAAGGGAAGACCCTGTACTTGCCAACACACACACACACAGATATTGGACAGACGTCTCATTGGCATTCATTGGTAGTAAGGCGCAACTGCCAATCCAAACCAAAACCTAAGGTGTGCCAGCTCTCTGAGCAATTATAAATGTCTACAATTGATGAACACAGCAAAACCGGTTGGTACTGCTAGAAAGGATTTAAGACGGACAGTGTGTGTATGCATGTGTGTGTGTGTGTGTGTGTGTGTGACCGGAATGTTTCTACAGCCCATCACTCACTGTCTTTACTCCCTTTGAGTGTCATCTGAAATGTCCCTGCCACATCAAACCTACACCTGTCTTTGCCATTTTTAAAGGTCAGGGATCTTTGCAGCATCTTCTTCTTCAGTGGTGCTGAAGCACTGCAGCAAGCGGGAGGAAAACAGCCCTGAAGGAGCTTGTTTACCGAAAAGCAAATATGTATTTGACTTTCTTGGACCGCCGCAATAACAAAAAATGAATTCTTAACCCGAGCAGTATTCGTTTCACCTCCTCCAGCACAGAGTATTGAAAGATCAAACAGCTAATATGTTTTTCTTCCACGACAGCGATCAATGCACACCACTGAGTCGACGGAGTCTCTATTTTTTTTTTTTTTTTTTTTCAGTGGTTGGATATCTAATTTTGGATCAAAACTGTTTTGTTCTTTTTTGTTTTTCTGTTTTCACTGTTTTAATAACCCCCCATTACTTGCAGTGAACTACGTAGGAGTTCACATTTGGGACACTCGAGCGTTGTTACTGGTCCTCGCTGCCTGGGGAACACAATTGGAAACTTTCATA
This sequence comes from Acanthopagrus latus, assembly GCF_904848185.1. Lineage (NCBI taxonomy): Eukaryota > Metazoa > Chordata > Actinopteri > Spariformes > Sparidae > Acanthopagrus > Acanthopagrus latus. Next base: position 11,248,658 of record NC_051052.1, on the reverse strand, counting down.
AACTTCAGGACTCATATGTATAATTCATAGAGGATGGAGAAAAACAAACGGAAAGCAAGAAAAAGAAATCAAAGCAAGGGCCAGCAGAGGGAAACTATCAGTAAAACAACTGTTTTTTTTTCGGATCTGCACTGTATATAGGTGCATTAATTTGTATTTGTCTGTGTGGCTCCTCTGTTTCACTTGTCCTTTTACTCTCTATGTGCATTTAAATAAGAGAATATCCATTTCAAAGAGAAATGAAAGCGCAGCTGCAGGAATATGAGATATTTGTCTGTTTACAACAGCAATGGGAAAGCAACCCTGTGACCTGGACCAAACCTGGTACTTTGATCTTCTGTTATTGCGCTCTACAGCTGGGAAGCTGGGAAACTGAGACATACACAGACACAAACACACACTTGTGCACGCCACACAGTCATCCTCTTGTCATATTCCTCCGAGTCATTACTGAGTAAGAGGAGGGAAAGGCAGAGAGAAACAAAAACAGAGAGGGAGAGAGCATAAAGATCCAGTGACATCCACTATTGTCTGCTGCAGGCACAGACCCCATACTGTCTTCCACACCCACACCTGTGCTTTCTAAAAATGAAGATTTCTCCAGATAGTTCTCCACTCACACAACCATAAACACACACACACACACACACACACACACACACGAGTCACTTGTGATGAGATGTGCTCAGTCATCGCAGGTTCCTGAGTGTCAGGAATCATTCATGTGGTGCTTTTTTCAAAGCAAGCAGATTATACCTCCAATCCCCCTAATTCCATTTGCTATAATATATATGTATGTGTGTGTGTGTGTGTGTGTGTGTGTGTGTGTGGGGGGGGGGGGGGGGGGGGGGGGTGGAAGTGTGTGTATATAAAGGGAAAGAGTATGTGTGTGCTGTTGAATGTGCACCACCAATTAGCACTAGAAACAACTTTTCACTTATCAATGAGGTAAGGTATTGTTTTGAATACTTGCTAGTTAATTTGCATGTTGCACTTATAATCTTTTTCAGTGCTCATTCTGATCTTTTTAAAACCATGTTGGCATCGTTGCTAAGTAGCTATGTGGCTTCTCCATCTGCCACCTTGACATCACAACATGGCTATTGTTGCCAAAACTAGTAGGTGAGCGGTGAGGTTGCTGACGCTAGCTAACACCAACATTGCTATTACTAGCTAACATTAAAATTGCTAACGCTCACTCAAGACTGTGGATGTTGACGAAACATAGATACTACATGATACCAACAGCACCAACACCAAAACAAAAAATTGGACCCAACAGCACAATTTAATTGTTAATGCACATTATTATTATTTGTCTACAAAACAATGCTACCAACATGACCTTTAACTTTTAGCGCCACCATCAGGTCATAACATCAGTTTGTTCAACATTTTGGTTGATGACCATATACCTACAAAAGTTTTTGCATTCCTTTTAGCCTCAGCTGTGCTTTGTGTTTATTGACGATTAGTAAATGTTAGCATCCTGACATGTTACACTAAGTTGATGCTACCAAGTCATGTAAGCATTAAGCACTAAAACTGCAAGTAGCAATTATTTTCATTAACAATTAATTAATGTGATAAACGCTTAGTTTATAAAATGACAAAAATAAATTGGGAAGAATGTTCATCACAATTTTGGCCCAAAGTGAAGTGTTTCAGTTGCTTCTCTTGTCCAACCAACAGTTGAAAATGACAAAGACAAGCAACAAATCTTACATTTATGAAGATGGAACCAGTTTTAAATCACTGAACTTGACTAGAGTCTCCAGTTTTGCCTTATTTATGTTAACGGTCCTCAAACACCACAGTACCAAAATTTAGGGGAGTGGAAAATATTCGGTTAAGAAGCATCTGTATAATAAACAAATGATAAGAGATCTTAATTGTAGATGCATTTATTAGTGAAATTTCAAACAACTAAACTGTCATAAAACCACGGCATTTCAGGGCCTTTCTGCTTTCACTGCTGTTCCATAATGAGGACATGCTGAGTCGTTGATCCTCTGTTGCCAAAGTTCTCTGGATTACAAAGCATGAAAACCTAAATGCTGACAGCACTGCAGTGCTCACCCTCTTGAACTATTCTCAGCAGAGTCAAAAAGTATCAGAACCAGCACTTAGTTCCTTTTCCTCTCTACCTAAACCTCCTGAGAAGCCTGAACTCTTCAAGCAAACAAGAAACAGAAGCCCATCTATCTCATGTTGCGAGACTGCCACTGAACGTCAATTTGGCCGATCCCGCTAAGATATTAAGTCTTTGTTCTTTTGCTTAAAAAATTGATCACAATGAAAACATAGAACAGACTTCCCTTGGCTATAGAAGAACAGAGATTAATTCTTAATTGAACTGAATTCCCCCTCCAAGCAAAGACTATCGAGAAAGCACAAGACTAATACGTTTTCCCTCCATGACAACAATCAATGCACACCAGTTAGCTGATGAAGTCTCATTTTTCTGAGTGATGGAAAACATGTTAAAGACAAACTTTTCCTAAGTAGGGCTTTTAATAGACAATCATGTTTGTTGCCAATGATTTTGAACTCAGCAGGGAAGTGAAACCAATTTAGAGCAATATCCTCAAACTCCTACCAACTATAGACAGTCATGTCTGCCCACTCTGCTCCTTAATGGATTTGGCGATAGTGGGGAACAGTTTCATCCCTCACTATAGATCAGGCTGAATCCCACTGGGGAGCTGAACAGATAACTAGCAGCCGGATTTGGACCCTAAGAGACCTAATGATCAGGGACAGTGGCTTCTTTGTGGAGTTTTTCTGGCCGTGGCCAAATGTAGGAGTTTGGTCCTTTTTGACCAAAACATGGAAACAATTTCAAACAAATGACACTGGAGAGCACTGGAAATGTGTTGAGTAGAGCTGCAATGACTAGTCGATTGATCAGAATAAAATTAACTGTCAACTATTATGAAAATCAACCCTTTCAGTTATTTTTCAAACATCATTGTCAAACAGTTGGTGGATTCAGCCTCCATCATCGAGACATAGCATAGCAGTCCATTACTGTGTTTTGGATATAGTTGCTTTAACACCTGTTGTGAACCGTAACTGAGCACACACGAACCACACTCAGGACCACCTTTTTTTAACCAGACCTGGGAATGGATCGTGAAACCACACCAGAGTACACTAATCAAACAACCTGGACTGGGTGTGAGAGCACCTGGAGAGGCTTTGGGTTTCAGACCATTCGTTGGGCAAACGAGCAAAATACGTTAGTTTGGGATAGATACTTCTGTGTAGTTTGCCAGGAGGCAAAACAAACTAAATGATGGTAAATTGCAGCCCAAATCCAAAGGAGTAGGGTAAGGAGTGTTACAGTATATAGTCTGCAACCTGTGCTCTGCTTTCAAGCTGAAGAAACCTTTAAATGGCTGAAAGTGACCTTTTTGAAATGCCACTTGAAAAGTCCAAGGGAAATCAAAGATATGTGAGGCGGAATAAAGGCTCCTGGTCCCTTAAAAAGATACTCTAGTATTCCTCTTGTTATGTAGAGGCCTCAGAGAAGTGCAGCTTTGACCTACACTGGCCCTTGAACAGTAGGGCCCGACCAGCATGAAGCTAATCCTATCCTTAGCCTCATCTAGGAGGCTCATTATGTGTTGTAGCTATGCGAATAAATGTTGTGCATCTGTATGTATTGATATCTAATAGTCGGCAGGAACAACATGCACACATCATGACTGTGTGTGTGCGCGTGAGTGTGTATCTGGCGGTAATGGAGCTGTCGGGGGCCACAGTCTGAGCATTAGGTTGATAGATGGCAGTGGTCTGAAGCTAATTAACCCCCACTGCATTACACACATACACACACACACACAGATCAGTGTCAGACAGTGGATTGGATATGTTGTAGCACTTGCGCGCACACACATTCCCAGCAAAAGTAAGATTTACTGTGGCTGATCGCGATCAATGATGGTGATTGAATTAACCAAACACAAGCATGTCCAGATGTACACGCACGCGCTAAATGAGCAACCAAATTCACTTAAGTTTAATCTTAGAGAGAAAAAATCTAATATATTTTAATTTATGGTAGTTTTCAGGCCCAGCAGCAACCCACATTTTTTTTCGGGGTTGATCATGAACATTTTTGTGACTGAGAAACCAGAGCATGGAAAAATTGAGGAGGATGGAAGGTGCACATACTGTAAATTGATCTGGCCCGTGTGGAGCCCTGATTTTGAGCCAGCCCGGAGAGTTGTTTACTTGCTCGAAAATTTGACTCGGCCCTCTAACAGCCAGCCGCGGTCTGTGTCTAATGAGGAGAGGACTGGCACAGTGGGACCTCAGCAAGTTAATTTAGCAGGACGGAGACTGTTGGGGCTGAGAGTTGGGTGTCTCTCGCCCTGTCTAACCCTGCTGTCCCTGTCTGGGTCCATCTGTCTCTCTTTTCCTTCTCGCTGTTTGGCTCATCGCCCCTGCATCTATCCTGCCGTCCTCTGTGTTTCCCATTATTCTCATTTTGCTGCAAAATGCAACTACCATGTATTTACCTCCTGGTTGGTTGGTTGGTTGGGCTGGTTGGTTTTTTTTGTCAGCAGGATTACACAGAAAACTACTCAATGAAACTTGGACGGAGGATGGGTCTTGGCCCAGGATAGACCCCACTCAGTTTGGGGGAAAATAAGGGATAGATCCAGGACTTCATTGTGAGATAAGAATTTCTCAGGAATAAGGCATGGATTTTGATGTGAAAATCCTCTTAATCATTCAATGGAAATCATCTATATTTCTTAAGTATCATTTCATACAAATCTTCCCAAAATTCATATCAGTTGTCTATGAAAACTTTTGGATTCCCAGTGACAATTTACAAAATAAAGTTCTGTGGCTTTGAATGACGTTTGGCAGCACAGCACGACTCTTTTATGACTAACCCACCAGGAAGCGAGTGAGGTTTAGACAGTATTTGAAAATGTGACAATAATTTTACAAAAAACATTTTTATTGCCAGCGCATGGATGTTATATTGATCAAAAAACAAATGCAGGAAATCACACAAAAAGGCCAGTTTGAAAGCCAGAGAGGTGGGGAAGGGAGGCACAGAGGGACAAAGAAAAGAAATATCAACCCATTCTATCGAACCTCACCGTTACTTTCTCAGGAGCACAGATGCTCTTTTAATTGCTGATAAACAACATTGATATTCCCTTTACTGTCTCAGCTTTTCCCCATATCCATTCAGAATAGAATAGTTGCCTGTAATTTGTTTGCTGACAAGCAAATGAAAACAGGTCTGACAAGATGAAAGAAAGACACTGAGGGAAAGTAGGTAACAGGAAGACACTTCACGAGAGCACAAAGACAGAAGAAAAGAGGCCGAGAGAGATGAAGAAACAACAGAGAAGTCTGCATGAGAGGGGGGCATGGAGCTAGAGGCAGGGAGAGGGAAAATATGACATGGAAACATTTAATCTGAGGAACGAGAATCGAGACGAGACGTGAGAAAAGGGGAAGATGAGAGGGAATGTTTAGCAGATGCATTAAGGGGAGGGAGTGGAAAGAAACAAAGAAATGAAAAGGTGAAAGGATAACCAGGGAGGAGGGAAACAGAAAAGAGACAGATGAAGCAAACTGAGATAATTGATGGGAACCAACAAATGGAGACGGGAGGCGAGGAAATGCAGATTCCTCGCGAAAGAGGCCGCAATGGGAAAAGGGAGATCTGAGTGCAACAGCAAAGTGAGAGGAGTGTTTAAAAAAGCCAAGAGGTTGAGAAAAGAGAGGGAGATGACACTGATAGAAGATGAGAAACAAAAGGGAATGGGGAAAGAGGCTATCATGCAGAATGCAAATGAGCGGAACAGAAGTGACAAAGATGAGATTGATATAGGCGAGAGCGACGAAAGAGGAGAGGAATTACAAAGGAGAAACTAAGATAAAACGACAGAACAAGACAAGCAGACACAGGTCTGGTTTGCATGCTGAGGCTCCATTTAACCCCTTCGTGTCCGCGCCTCTCATTCCGCACTTGTATAAATCACCAGAATTGGACTGCCGTGTGCAATCTCGACTGTGCCGTCGAGCGAAGAGATGAATCGCACGCATGTGTCACAGTCACAAAAATGTAAATCTTCAGTAGATGAGAAGAATTCAGCCTGTCGTTCAGTTAGCTGTCTATAGACGTTGAGGTTTTCTGGGAGTGTGTGCATGCAAGGAGCCCAATTACTGACCCTGCGATCAGTTAATTCCCTGGAGTAATTCGGCAGCCCTGTCCAGACTTTAGCAGCGAAGGTGTTCATCTGGCGCTGGGTAATTCCTCACCACCTACACTGCCCACTCTGTTTTTCAGGACGGTATTGGCTTTACATGCATCATTCAGCATGCAGCATCAATAACTGGCAGTTTGCAGCACCGTTAACATAAGCCGACTGTTAGCTTAGCAGCACTTGGGACTCTTGCACTCACATTAAAAAGGCAAACATGAACATGATTTGATCGACTCAGCTTCATGGGTTGAGGAGACGGAGGTATAAATACAGGATTAGGAGTCTGCATCCATGCCAGCAGCGCTGTGAGGCCAAGGAGAGCAGCGCTTTGAGCTAAATGCAAACATCAGCTAATCTCTGCAATTAATTTACCCCCACTAGCTAACGGCATAATGTTGGCCAGTCTTCCTGGGGTCAAAGGTAACATGCTGATATAAGGTTCACCACAGTCACCATCCTGATTTAGCATGTGAGCATGCTAGTATTTACCATTTAGTACTAAACACAGAGGCTAAAAGCTAGCTGAAAGTATTGTACAAAACTATGATTTTAGCCGCATTATACCACCATGAACAGTCTTACCACAGCTTGGTAAGTACAAATTGTACAAATTGAATGGCAAGAAGTTTCAGAGACATTTCACAAAAAATAAATAAATAAAATCTAACACTTGTGGTTGGACTAGAGGAAATGTCAGGGAATTGATGCAGTCAATAAAGGCTTCATTCTCTGGGGATCATTCAAAATTTCATGGCATCTATCCAAAATAGTCAATATATCACCTTTGTAAGGTCCAGAGTAGCAGATCGACCCTCAACTGGACTATTGCCTTTCCTGGAGCAACAGCTTTAAAAGCGGCTCAATATGTATCAATATATAAATATGTTTGGGGTTGTTTTCAAGGTTCTAAACAAACAGCGGACAGCACAAGAGAAATGATTTTATTTCCGTACAGAAAGGATTATTTCAAGGCCATAACTGGGCACTGAGCAGAAACATCACACATGAATACCTCAGGAAATAGATGATATGAAGGAAAGATGAAAAATGTCAGCAGATGTACATGTTTTAGTATCATTCTTTGCAGAACAACACTGTACCTATAGAGTCAAAAAAAGACCCCAGACTATGGATTGGTGTGTTTTATAGATCATTCCACCTGTAATATTTTGAAATTACAAGGAAATACAGGCTAGGATAGAGTCTAGAAACCAATAATTAGATTAATGTGGCCTACTGGGAAAGATTGAGTCCTGGCATGCATGTGAATGTCACTTGACACACACACCCACCAACCGATCCAAACATGATTGTAGACCAAGTGTAACCCCTCAGAACAGCTTGAGGAAGCCACCATGAGCTCAAGGCACTGACTGGGCCCCCAAATTCCCCAGATCCTAATCCGATCGAGCATATGTGGGACACGCTGGAGCCAGTCCGATCCACTGAGGCGCCACACCCCAGAGCTGTTTTGGCTGCACAATATTAAGTAGCTGGTTTCAATGATGACTGCAGATTACCCCATTACCAAGTCAGACATTCTGTTCTCAGTGTTACCAAATGGGAACATGAATATGAAAAATACAGGATGGAACCTAAATTTGAACCCCTTCATACGCCTGCAGGTACTACATGCTCAGGGTGACAATGAATTAACCATGGTGACACAGGCAGCTCTGCCACAGAAGCAGCACATAACACCGACCCACCGCCTAAGTCAATTTAAATTTCAAGAGGAACCTTATTAAAGGCTGCACTTAGGTCGAAGGATTTACAATTGCGGCAGTGAATCCGCACCTGCTGCTCGGTAAAGGTCAGAGGCTTGGCTGGAGGACAGGTGGCGGTGGTGGCGGTGGTGGTGCCAGTATCGGCATGGTCACACACATAAATGCACACACACACACACACACACACACACACACACACACACACGTGCAGTGCCAATTTTGGTGAAATGATGTCTGGGCTTTCGAGGCTTAGGCACACACACACACACACACACACACACACACACACACACACACACACACACACACACACACACAGAATCACTGCCAATATCAGCAAGGTGAGGGTGGCCAGGGGGCTGGAGGCCAGGGACCTCATGCTACGGCCTTTAATATATCTCTGTCAATATATTATCACTGTCTCTCTCACACAAACACACACATCTCCACTGGTCTGGAACCAGCACAAACAGCCATCTGTCCTCACCTTTGACTGTCCTGAATACAAATCTGGTAAACGATACACGACGAATACTGAAGGACACGAGCGGCAGACTTTCATCTATCTCCCATCTTTAATTATCTCGTATTAAAAACCCACTATTCGGCGCGGACATCTTGACAGGTAAAGCAGCATCTGAGTGCCTCCTGTTTTCATTTTTGACAGGAGAAGATGCAGCAACAAACCGAGGCGTTCCAAACCTATTTTAATGACTCTTCTCAAAAGACGGGCCAACATTCAGGCAGAAACATTCACCAGATAAAGTTGTATAAGTAAGATGCCTAACTTTCTGCAAAGCCTTATGACATGTAGAAGGTTTTAGTCCAGCAAACTGACATTAATAGCGGAACAAACAACAAAAGCATGTGGATTAATACTCTTATTATTTCTGACAGTTGCGTTAGAAGAAAAGTCTCTGTGAATTGCTTATTATCTGGTGTCTATTATTACTCCTGGCGATTAAATCAGTACGGAGTAGTCACCGGCTCTAGTTGCTGTCAATTAAACTTATTTATAAATCAAATTATAATTTTCTTAGCCAACTCCTGTGATGGGAGAGAGGGAAAAAACCGTTACGATTAAAGACTGATTTTGATAATTCGCCTCCTCTCACGCACCCAAACAATCTACTGCATGACTGATTTTATCGATTGAACGAATATATAAATAATAACTTTTATCGCCTCTGAGTCACTCCTGATGCCATCACTCACTTCGTTTCCGAGAGTCTTTCACTGTCCTTTATCTCTTCAGCTCTCACTTTTCTCCCCCAGCACCTCTCGAATAAACGTATCGGGCCTAGAGCACCCATAAGTCAGACTGGGTGACATGGCCTTGAAGTCATCACAGATTATATACCTTGTGTGTAACTTGAGGTGGAATCTTTACAAATCGCGGTCATTATTACAAGTTGTTTGATGTCCTGTCCAATACAGCACAAGTAGGATCGAGTGGGACGTTCTTGTCCATTTAGAAAATGAGATCACTTTGCTGTGACGCAACCTGCAAAACCAGCACGAGACAAGACCCAAGCCATATAACAACATCAAACTCCAAGACAATACTTAGTCTCTACTTCCATTCTTCTGATTGTGTTTGTATTCCACTGCACCACTCCACCAACTTAAATCTCGTGCAGTGACAAACACACACATACTGCAGGAGGACGGCACAAGAGGACTCGATTCCAGCCAGACGCCTGCAGCTTCCCCTCTCTGTTTTGTCTCTCCCTGCCGTGTACACAAAAGCTCTATCCCACAGCGTTGCGTTTTGAGTTTTGTGCATGATAGCGTGTGTATTTGGGCGCGTGTGTCAACGACTGCCGCTTGACACCTGCCAGCATCCGCGCTCAGCGTTCCCGCGTGCGTCCTCGCATCCCGCTGCGACGCGGAGGCGAACGCGTTAATTCCTCCAGACAAACGCGTTGAGATAAACTGACACACATCTCAGTCACTTTCATAGATATAAGCAGCCAAACACACACTGAGAAAAATTACACTGTACACACCTGCCAGTGTTGGAGCGAGTCAGAGTTTCAAGCAGGTATTCCCTCGCATCAAACCCTTTAGGCGCACAATCCCGTTGTTACACTTGTAAATGAGCCTCATACATCATGCAATATGCCAGCAGACCTGCACGGAAAAGCATTCTAAGTCTGTTTAATGAAAAACAACTTAGCAGCAAATTAGACGCTTTTTTTAAAAAAAAAAAAACACTCAAGCATGCGTGATCTGGTTGTGAAATAAGTTTTTTTTACGGTTAAGCGTTCGGTGCGAGGACAATCTTTCGAGACGAACACAAGGATGACAGATTTCCCTGGGGCAGACAAAATGAATGCTTGCCCACACATGGCTCAAGTACGCTACGTCGTGACTGCCAACAGTGTGTGTGGGGGATTTTTTTTCTTTTTTTTTTGGGGATCGCGTGGGAGCCGGGACTCCTCAGCGCTCCATCAGTCGCTGCGGTGTGCATATGTTGATTTATTTCTCTGTATCAACTCGTTGACCCCTCACAAGAGACCCATCTACGCTCAGCAGGCGACCACTTCAAATCGGTCTTGTTTTGCATATCGCATTATGTATCTGCATCGGAAGGTGCACGCGTGCGTGTGTGTGTGTGTTATCGCTGAAATCCATCAACACCTGTGCTGAGATTGCAAGTGCACCATCGGGTCTTTCATCAGAAGAAGTGACAGATTGCACAGACAAAAACTGTTGCCAGATTTGTATGATTCATATCAATATTGACAGATGCATCGTGACTGCCTGACAAACACAAAATAAAGTAAATAAATGTGATGGTACAGAACCTTTTTCTTTTTGGGTAAACAGTGGAGAGAGAGAGAGACTGTCTGTAGTACTTTCACTCAAAAAATGAGATCAGATGGTGATGTCTTACAAAAGTTTCTCAATAATCCATCAGTTATTTTTTATACATGCTCTTTAATAGTGTAATAAAGACTTTAGTCACGTATATTTTGGAGACAGTTACCTGCCTGATGGTACAGTACTGCAACGCTTCCAAGCGTCTGGCATTTGACCAAAACAGGCTACAACCTCTGACAACCATGCAAACATTTACTGACCTATAGATAGACTTGCATCAGTAGTACTCAATGAATGGGACATGACGGATCATGTGGACACGTAACATTGGCTAGATTTACCATTTATACTGTTGTTAAAGCTAGTCTGCTACATGTCAAATTGCCAGATGCAGCACCTGTCTTTTGACCAGGATGCGCGATGACAGAGCAAAACATAGTAGAGGAAGCTGCTATCAACAATACTGAACCACATCTGATCACACTTATTTCCAAAATCAATAAAAAACAACAGCTACTTTGTGGAAGTTCTTGCTTCTCCTTTTGAAATACACTGACATCTTTTTAAAATAATATTTGCTATTTCCTTTTTTTCCCCCCTTCATGCATCACAGTAATCTATGATGTTATGATCATGGTATTGACTTATCCTGCTAGTGGTCTGCTGGGCTTTAAACATCAGTAGTAATGTCAACTTTAACATCTGCAATCAATAACTTTTTTTAAATTACAGATAAAACAATTTTATGGAAAATAATATGAGTCATTTATTGATGTAGTTTCTATGTTACATACATCTTAAAAAGTCATTTTCAATTTTACTTGTCAGTTTTTATGGGACCAATTGTACCTTTAATTGAGTCTGGACTTCCAGTACTACCCACCACTTTAATTGAATACAGTTAAAATATGTTCGTGGAGTTGAATCAATGCCTAACTCACACAGTTTTAATTTAAACTTCACTAAAATTCTCTTTTCTGATTTAACACTGACTACACAGCTAAGCTGTTTGAGTTGGCTTTAGTATGTGCTGGGCAGATCGTAGTTCTAAGTGCTTGAAGGGATTTTTTTGCTTATGAGGCAATTCCTTGATCTTAATTTAATACAAATCTGAATGAATCACTGATGGATATGAGCTCGTGTGGCGGAGTCGGGGATGTGACCTGCGTTTGAAATTTGTGTTCTTGAGTTAAAAAGGAGATTATTAACTGCTCAATTTAGCAGCTTACAATAGCGAGTTTCATCTCCGTGAGAGGCGGAGCTTTTGCTCTGTGTGCTGCCGTTGTACCTGCAGATGAAAGAGTCATTGTTGGATGTGAGAGGTTTGTGTGAGGGAGAAATCCCTGGAGGGGGTTCCCGTACTGTGGGTTAGAGGGCAGGATGCAGTGTCATTACATTTTGTTGTGTAACAGAACAGACTACTGATATAATGACACACTCAGGACCCAGAGTCTATGTCCGGCACATGTACTGTGGTTTAAGTGGGCTTTTGGTGTCAAAGGTTACAACTGTGGACCTATAAGGGGTTCTATACTGCAATTTAGGTAAGGATCACAATGACTCAGTACCAGTTGTGGGGTTTCAGTCCCCTGAGCAGCGAGTGTCCAGTCTTAGCCTCACCACTGTATCTGCCACAGCAGGCTCACGCTTGCCAAGTTTAGTTATTACAATATAACTTTGTTTTTTTGTAAAATGCAAACACTGGTGCTCGTGGGTTGTATTTCTTGGGGCTTGTTTCCAAAGTGCATTTGCTTATGTGGGCTTGCTCCCTATATGTCTGCTCTCTTTCTATGGCCGTCTATTAAATAATTCAAATGGCTGGTAGTTGGCTTACTGTAGTGTCTGTCCACAGCCCCATTAACCTATTTTATTTATTAGGGTTATGGATACAACTGCTCAGGCCTGTCTGGAACATGTTGATTGCAATGATAGCAGCTTTGTCTTGGTCTCTATTTGGTGTAGGGAAGTGTTTTAGGCTAGTTTATGTACATATTTATGGTTCATCATGTTCATATTTAAGAATCTTGCTTAATGTGAGCTGATTCTGAAACATTCACAGAACAGTCTTTATAGCATTTTATGCAGGTACTTGTTCATGTAAAAGATCTTGACAGTTTAAAAGGTCAACCAACCAACAGAAGCTCTTCTCTCCCACAGAAAACGCTACTCCTTAAACGAACATTAAAGCATGTAAACCTATTCTAGTAGTAAACCAAATTAAGATTATGAACCTTTAAATGTGCATAATATGCCTCTTAAAAAGTCTGACAAAATTTTACAATCAACTCATACAGGTTTAGCGTTAGCACGAGCCAAAATACAGCTCAAGAGTCACCCCTGTCATCAAAATCCATGTTTATCTGCTCAAAATCTACATCCTGCTAAGTTCTGGTACTGCTGTCACTGTAGCCTTTGTAAACCATACATGCTGCACTATTCAAATGGAAAATTGCAAAGGAATGCAGTGGAGGCACAGATGATCATTATTCATGTTTACCTCCTGTCTACACATAAACACAGTCCCTCTGGTATGTGCCCCCCCACCCTTTGCGAGAAGCAGCTTCTTCCCCCTTGATTCTAAAAATGCAGTGCTGACAAGATGAATACCCCCCCCCCCCCCACACACACACAAACTGTTTACTGTACCGCTGATTAAAGTGATTCTAATTTTGAGAATCAAACAGCTTGTTGCCACAGCAGTCCCCGTGCCTTTTGCAGCACAGCAAAAAGCACAAATGTATTCTGACATTTCAACAATTGTTTCGGGGTTGAAGCAACAGTGCAGCAGATGGTGTGAGACATTACACTCATCTATTTCTTGTGCTCCCGAGCATCGCTTAATGGCCGCTCATGCGGGCCCACCAACAGGTTAACAGAGACAAATAGAAAGTGACTCGTTCAAATAGTGGCTGTGCTGTTGATAAAGGGGGCGGCTGAATTGAAATGGCAGAAAAGTGACTGTAAGTAAATGGAGAGTAATTGTAGAAGCACATCAGCTAAGTTTGGTTAAAAAAAAAAAAACTAAAAAAAAACTAAAAAACAAGCAATTGCCAGTGAAGAGCAGGAAGAAAAATTTGGTCTTTAATCAGCTAAGTTGTTCTGCGTTCAATTTGTGGCTGTGAAGTGGTTTTAATCAAGTCACGTAGGAGGCTATTTGAGGGCGCGGGCACTCGGAAAACTACTTGCAATAAAAGAGAAAGTCTTACTTATTAATGTGAGCACACTTGATCGTCCGATGTTGAAGGGAGCAATATTTCTATGCCTTTTTTTTGATTCTGAAGCAGATTTAGGTTTGTAATCAAAACACTCAACCCACGGACAATTGCACACAGCCGTCAGTACTTCCGTGAGGTTGTGCTGTCACTCGCACAACCCTACAGTCACCGCTGTATATGAACATAAAAATGACCTTTATTTGCTCTGGAAGTTGGTCAACATTTATTGTTTCAAGTGCAGTGTGAGTTCAAACCCAGAAGGTAATCACAGTCAAACATCAGGTGACTGTGCTCACACAGTGTTAACAGGTGTACGGCAGAAAAACAGCTGCAGCGTAATAGTTCATAATATAACTGTGTTTGCCTTTTAAAGACAAGGTTAAGGGTAAAAGATACAACATTTCTCCCACTTTTTTTTAGTTTCCCCAACATTAACCTCACTCCATTAAATGAAAACGAGAACCGTTCTCGCAGCCTGTTGGGGAAAGCACACGCAAGAGTGGTCGAGGACGAGCTCATTATCTGTACCATATGGTCTCGAGGGACACGGTATCATTTTATTTTTAGGGAAGAACGCTCCTGCGCTCTCGTTCACACATGCACACACCCGCTGAGAGGAAGTAATACCATTTCCCGAGGACCCCCCTCGTCTTTCCAATCCACTTCCACCTCCACACTCTTGCAACCCTTTATATGTAGACAAACACAAACACATGACCACAAAAAGTTTCTCTTGATCCCTTTTCTTTTGTTACCATTATTTTATGAGACACTTTAACAAAATCAGACTCCAGCTGGCGTAAATCACTGCTACACCTCAGTGTTGTCACTTTAACAAACTCGTCGTCTGACTCATCGGCTGCTCCATTAGCATGCATGTACCGCACTTGACTCTGATTCAGTGAATATCAATTCTTACACTTTCCCTTTTGTGCATTTAAAGAAGTACCATGTGTATGGGGAAGATAGATGTTTTTAATATGTGCACGCACGCATCCAACAACAAGATTAACTTGTGTTGGCCTGCCGGAATTTAAATTTGCACCGTGTGTGTGTGTGTGTGTGTGTGTGTGTGTGTGTGTGTGTGTGTGTGTGCACATGTACATTCACATACCTGTACACTAGAGCACATGAATCCAGCTTGCAATTTGCCATTATGCTGTTAATGTGTCTGACTGAGTAACAGGCAGCGGTGCGCACACAGATTTAATGCGCTAATGCAGTGTTGGCTAATAGAAAGAGCTACTGCTCAAAACACACGCTCTCAACAGCCTATTAATATAATGGGATGGGAGGGAGGGAGCAAGGGAGGAGGAGAAGAATGAAGAGGGAAAGGGAGGGAGGAGAAAGAGGGATGGAGGGACGGTATTAATATAATCTGTGGGTGGGAGTAGACTGGGGCAACAACGTCAGAAAAAGAGAGGCAGCGATGGAGAGAATCTCAGGGCAGATAGAGGAAGAGCGCGGGGAGATCAATATGAAATATCTATAATGCAAAGGGATGAATGCGGAGAGAAAGAAAGAGACGGATGGGAAGACCGGAATATGTTTAAGATCACAGCTTCTGAGTGTGATGACTGGTGTGACGGAGGGAGACAGGAAGAAAAGTTCTGGGTACGGATATAAAACAGACGTCAAAAGTTAGTAAAAGAGAAGAGAGACGCAACTTTGTTTGGCAAGCGCACACTTCACTAAGCAAAATCATCTTTGAATGCCTTGGGGGAAATGACGTATAGAAAACTGGTGAAAAATGAGGGTTTTAAAGCAGAACGCCGGCTCATTAGTTACAGATCCACAAGCGCGGCGTAAGAAAACTAAACAAAAAAACACAAAAAGAAAAAAAAAAAAAACCACTGGCTCATTAACAATCAAACCGTGCGAGTGTTGCTTGAAACTTCCGCGCCGCAAATTAGACCACATTGTAGGAGAATTATATCAGATGTGACGGCGGCTGTAGCTCTCACTATGCAACCCCTCGGGAGGGAAAAATAGTCTGATTAAAAGGCAAAAATAGATGTGAGGACAGAGACATTCGGGGAGTTGACAGTGTGACCGACTCTTTTCTTGAGTCTTCCAATGAGACTAACTGCATGGCGCGTATTTGCTCCACAAAAGCTCCTTCATCAAAAAAAAAAAAAAACAAGCATCAATTGACTTTTCGTGTGCAGCTTAGAATTTTTCTTTAGTCCGTCTTCACTGCTTCTTTATATTTTCAGTCCACAGCAGCTTTTAAATATTTGGACTCTATGGGACTTCATTTTTCTGTCCACACATGTCCTCTCCCTGACTGTTGACACTAAGTCCTCTCAACTTTTTCTATATCCACAATTCTCTTCTTCAGCTCACACTTCACACTTTCTTTTAACGCCCTTTTCACTTTCTCAACCCACCGTCTAGTTGTTGCTCTACATATCTACCTCGAATCTATCTGTGACAGGAGACAAAAGGAAAACTATGCATGATGCTAATTTTCAGACTCATCTTTTTTATTTGGGTTGCTACTTGAACAGGTAAACATGCTTTAGTGTTCATACTGTCCAGTGCAGCAGGTTATCTGAGATGCTGTTTTAGCTCCTTTCTCTTTAAGGCTTCCCTCCCAAAAACCAAGTCTGCTCTGATTGGTCCGCTCACCCACACCTATGCCAGAATATGCTAGCAACAACGGAGCAGCTGTGCGAAGTTGCCGCTAGAAACAAATTCTGCAACTGTGTGACACGTTGATGTTAAGTACTGATGGAATTTAAGGCAGGGCTCCTGACGAGGCGTTTGAGGAGCAGTGTTTTCTGTTCATTCCACGTTTCCTCTCAGTTCTTTTTGTGACGGACAGCTCATGTGTGCTGCTTCCAACAAGTGTTCTAAGTTAATTGTCAGAGACGTTTGTCTTTACAGTAAACAATAGTGATTCAACCTATAATTATGCTATAAAAGCTTGTATGTGTGTTTTTTTTACAACACACTTCTTTGCTGGGAAATTCCTCAAGCCAAAAAGAAGTAGTGCATTTAAAGGACGCCTATTTTGTTGTTGTTGTTTTTCCAAAGGTTGCGGTGCATGTAAAAGATCTGACAGGTAAGAAGGTAAAAGTTTACTGCACCAACAGAAGCTTCACTCTCCAACAGAAAACACTGCTTCTGAAATGCCTCGTCGGTAGCCCCGCCTTTAATTTGTGACTTTCTGACATCACACATTTCAATAAATTAACAGGAGACAGGAGCCAAAACAGTGTTTCAGAGTGGGGAAAACAGAGCTGCTACATTGGACAGTATGACAAAACTGATGTTTTTAAGTACTAAAGCATGTAAAGCTATTCTAGCAGTAACCCAAAATACAATTATAAAGAATAATATGGTATTTTTTATGCTCTGGTGGCAGCAATAGGAGATTTGCTGGAGCAGGTAATGCAGTGCACAGGTTGTCATAGCTGTGAATGCATAAAATAGCATCCCCCACAAGGTAAAACTCATTCAAGAGAAGACGTGTGCTCTCGAAAAGTGCAATTAGAGCTTTGGCACCAATTACTGTAAACTGCCAGTTAAAAATACAATAAATATCACTTTAACATTATGTGGAAGTGAAACTTCCATTATTCCCTCTCCGTCTCTCAGCAATCAGAAGTCCTCCACAGCTGTCTCCGCATCATTCCCCAGCCTCATCTCAGTCCCAGCTTTTCATCTCTGCCCCCCAACGCTCCCCTGCCATCTCTCCCCACCTCGACTCCTCTCTTCACTTATTTACACCTCTGTCCTAACACCCCTGCAGGTATTCTGTCCTGTCTCTCCTCAAAGCCCTGAGCCCAGCAGCCTGTACACGACTCCTGTTCTTTTATCCACTCAGAGAGGGTACCTACCACTTTGATCACGAGGAAAGCGGCTGGAGTTTTGCATTATCGGTCATTTATAATTTGATTTTTTTGTATGTTTTTAGGCAGAACTCGCGGACACAAATGAACTTGTCACCCATGTAGAGAAAAGGGATTACAGTCTAACGCAAGTCTAAATGTACCCCTTTCTTCACCCTGACTCTGACGCACATTTGCATTTTATACCCGCGTTCTCTTTGAATGGAACGCTTTCAATTTTGCCGCCTGTCTTTGTCTGTCTGGATATAGAAAGCAAGAATAAAGCAGCAACAGAGCGCGGGAATGAAAGACGACCGTTATTTCAGTCGCTACATCACATGTCGCCCCTCCGTCTCTCGTCGTGACGTCCCGAATTCCCCGAGTCATTCTCACCCATTCTCACCCTCCGTCTTTCTCCATTCACATCTCCCTCGACAATCTCCCATGCTCTTTCACACATTCTGGTTGCTCTGTCCCACTCTCTCTGTGCCGCAGCTGCCTTTGCACGCCTGTGTTTCTCATTCAAAACTTAAAACCAAGAGTAAAGTCCGATGTGTTGTGCTCTTTTCACCTCATTTTTCAGACTCGGGTTTGTGTCCTTTAGTTAGAAAAGAGGTGTGTAGATAATATAGATGCCAAAGGGACAACTCTTTTACCTTGACAGTGAAGGGTATTGGCTGTCCCACCCCCCCTTCAGCTCAGTCAATCATACTCATGCCCCATTCACTTGTCACATATCTTGATGAGCTGTCTACCTTGAAATGACAGGTTTCCCCAACACTGAAATAACAGCCTGGAGAAGCAGAGAGAGAAAACCAACCATGTATTAGTCCTTGCTTAGCATTTGCGTGTCAGCCGCACATCTTTTATTTTACCAACTGCTTTTCGCCGATCACTGAGATGATTTCTTTGCGCTCCTCGATATCTAGCCCTTGACTAGAACGTCCATGACATTCCATTCTTTCAGCAGTGGAGGAGATTCAGGGCTGCACAAGCAAGCTGGGTCTAGCGCTCGTTACGTAAATGACGGCACTTTTCAATTTTCAGATTTTAAAAAAAAGATCAATATCTAAATTCAGCAATTTGGGGTAAATCAGTATCTTATCATCAGCAGGGATACAGCAGAGAGTAACCGCACCATCACTATCAAGATCTGGTCTGAATGATGCCATCTTGATCCTTCTGCCTGTCAAAATATGATGAGGATGTGCAGCGGCGTTCTGAAGAAGAGAAGAAAAAGGTGCTGCTAGGGCGAGACAGACTTTGCTGAGCCCCTTTGGCACAGGAAGGCATTATCAAGAAACAGAGAGAGACAGTGTAACTATTGGCAATGTTTATCACCGTCACCGACTGTCAGAGAATGACTCATGTCTGTCTCGGTTTTCAGTTTGCGCGTCGATGTTCAAACAACAGGAGTTCCAGGGAAAGGGTTACGGGTGGTGCAAAGTGTTGGTTTGAATGAAACCAGCATGTTTTCTTACTTGGTAACAAATCGATCGGAAAGGAAGTCTTGCTGGGTTTTCCATCCAAATCTCGCTCAGACTGTGACAAGCTGAGTTTGGGCAAACTGCCAAAGAGAAATGGAAATTGATGCGCATTTTTCAATTCACACCGCTCCAACATTTTACAAATATTAGGATTGATACGTCAAGACAAGCTGCTGGAGATTTTCCAGTCATATTCCCTTGAGAAAAAAAGAGGCAGAACAAGGTGGCATAAATGATCAATCGTCAAATCTCAGACAGGGAAAAAACAATGGAAAATGGAAAAACACAATGGGAATAGGCTAAATAAGTTTGATTAAGGGTTAGGGCTCGGATGGTAGGGTTAGCTGATCTTGCCTGGACCTTTTCAGCCAAGTATAACAGTTGTACGTCTTTATTTTCCAATATTATTATTCCATTTGGAAAGGTTTTAGTTCTTGTCGGTTTAGCCGTGCAAAACAAACCACAACCGTTCCGAGGTTTCAGCTGGTTAATGCTACTGATGATCTTGGATGGCGACCAAACCTACCAACAATCCCAAAGCGTCAGTATTTGACAGGCAGGTATTGAGAAATCCACTTTCTTAGAAATTAGACATTTAACTTGTCCAGTTTTGAAGGTATTAATAAGCTCATGTTTGGTACATTGATTAAAGCTGCACTGATCAATAATTGCAAAAAGGTATACAACTGAAAGGTGCTGCAGCTGTGCAGAAAACCAACTCCAAATTGTTAACGCTGGCCCATATCTGCTGGATGTGTAAACAGGTAACTGTTGGCTATTACGTCCTATCAACTTTATGTAGCCATGTCAGTGTTGTCCTTACAGGAGCCCAAAAGTCAGTTATTGCAGTTCTGGCTTACTATTCCTGAATAAGCTTTTGTGAATTTGTCCTTACACATCAGTTACTCCAAGTGGCAGTGGCTGTAACGGCGTATGAGAGCTCAAACCTGATTCTGTGATATAAATGACAATCTGAACACAGCGGGGTCTCGGGGACCGGTGCGTAACCTGCCGCTGTGGTTTTTTCCATCTCCTCCCCGACCTCCCCCCGGTGCGTTTCTAATGCAGTTTGTCTCCAGAAATGTTTCGACAGCGTTCCACACCCCGCTCCCTTAATGATGACAGTAATGAAAGGTGATGGAGCTGCTGTCATACACGCGCTCGTACCTTCCTTAAGCAGGCAGAAAACCGCGGTTAGACACACTTCCGAGCCCTGTCCAGCACACATCGAGACGCAGCTAGTCGCGCGGATTACATAAGTGCAGAGAGGTGTATAATGGGTGGATTTATAATAGATTTCTCCAACTCGGCAATTGCAAGTGAACTTATAATTGGGGTTTTGGCCCAAAAATGTAATGTGAGGTGTTTACAGAGCATGCACACACAAGGGTTAGGGTCGAGGTTAGGGCTGCGGTCACTCAGGAATTTGAAGAGTGTTTTGCATATGAGATACAGGATGTATATGATAATGTTTCCATCAACCCACATATCATCTTAAACTCGAGGGAAAATGAAACACCATGCTCATCTCCTAAAACCCTCGGCTGCTTCGTCATCCCTCACGCTCATCTTGCCGCAGGACCGATGAACAGGATTCTTCTCCGTTATTTCCGGCTGTCTGTCTCAGTCCATCTGTCAGCCTCTTCTCTGAACAGGACAGTGATATGATTTCTAGGACAGCGCACTTTTTAACTGACAGTGGGTTCAGCCTCTACGTCAATCAGTCTCTATTTGCGAGGAGGGCGGTAAATGCAGTTTTTTCCTCCCCGAAACACAAAAGCCTTTGTGTCTTACCTGGCCGTCTTTTCTTCTGTCCAACAGCCGTGAGACCCATTAAAACCATGAACTGCTTTTCAGTGTGACAGTTCTGCGTTGAAGGATAATCAAAACGCAATTTGTCATTTTGACAAATAAAAGATAATTGCTGCCCTGAAACGCAGTTACTCACATATAATTGAATCATCGTCAACAGCACAATCATCATCGGCTTTAATTCGGGGGGAAAGCAGCTGCTCAGCTGAGCACACGAGCCAACGAATAACATCCTTAGGACATTTAAAATACGCCAGCTTGACGTCGATTGGGAGGTGGTGCGGAGCAGCCAATCGCAGGGCGGGAGAAGCCCCGCAGGTAGTCAATCATGTAAGTGGATCAGCACACAGTTGGCTGCATTACACAAGTGGTATTAAACTTTCTGAGAGCCGCTGCAGTATTAAATTAGTGCTCTCTCTACTTTCTCTCAGTCTCTCCTCCCATACTGCACTGTCTGTGATTTTGCCTCCGAAGCTACAAGCCAGCCAAACTTTTGGTCAATTGGCCCGGAAAGTTTTTCCTTTCAGACTCCCTGGATTGGCCGAGGCCTGCGGAGAAAACGGACAGAAGAGTATTTGCAGTATTCTGGAAACACCACCGTGATCGGCACAGGCAACTACCGACGGTTGCCACTGTACATCTCAGTGTCTGTCAGTCCACCAGACAACGGGCACGACTTCCTCTCTGCTTATCTCGTCTCTCTGCACACCGGCCCGTCTCTTCGTCAGCCCTGAAGACTCGCGGCTATCACGCTTTATCCTCTTGTCCCCCTGACTGTTATTGCAAAAAACACCCAAGCGTTTGAAAAAGGGATGCACGCGTGTGACCCTCTCACAATGACACGGTGTCGACGAAAACAACAACAAACAAAAAGACAGAAGAAGAGACGATATGCGAAATGACACCGCTCTTCACTTCGCATCAGCGCTTTCTATTCTTTCGGCTCTTATGTCCTCTGCTTTCCTCCTGTCATTCTCTAATGCAGTTTATCTCGAGTTCAGCCCAACTCAACTCAATCCTGTTGTGCTGCCTTCACGATGAAGATATTCTATCACAGCCTGCCAGATGTGATGAAATAAAACGTTTATCTTAAAAATGTCAGAGCATGAAATAGAATATATCTGGGCTCGAAAAAAAATAAGCAGGGAAGTCGGAGAGGCACATCTTCTGGAGGAATAAACACCCAGAGTCACTACGGCTTCTGCTCCAATCCAGAGGCATTTACAGGTGAGAGGAGGGCTCAAAGATTGCTTCTCAAGCTTTGGGGATGAAAAAGCAGATTAATCTTCACTCCCGCTTATCAACCGGACTGCAGCAATGTTCTGCAGAGGGAACTAGCAGAGTTAACAGCTAACAGAAATAACAGAGCTAACAGATAACAGAGCTAAATACACAATTAGCATCTTACAGAACTAAAGAGAACAGCAATTTAGTGTGACTAAACAAGTTAACAGTAAGTTTACCAACCTGTGTACAGTTTGAGGAAAAGATTACTTTCAATGCTAAACGTTTAAACTAAACAACTATAGATGATCACACTGTGAAGAAACAACATTTTGGTTTGGAAAAATTTTGAAGCTCACTTTGAGGCAGTAAAATAATGCTTTTTTTACCGTCTGTGGGATAAAAGAAGTTTGGAGAAAAAAAGTTAGTCCGATAAGCTTTATTTTACATATCATGATCAAGGACAGGCTGGTATTGCTGAAATTGCACTGACTGCATTAATTACACGTCTATTCTTTCGTTTTTCTCTTCCTCTTACGGGATGTATCAGAAGATCAGAGGGAAGGCAGCATCTGGGCTGTGTGTCTGTGTGTGCGTGTGAGGGCTTTGAAGCTTCCTGTTGGCACGCACACACACACACACACACACACACACACACACACACACAGTATAGGCTAATGTGTGTGCAAATGTAATAATATCAATCCAGGTACAAAAAAAAAGGATGCGAAGAACAAAGCGGGCTTTTGTGCAGGCGCCACACCTACAGTACTCGTGTCCACGCACACATTTCCGTGTGCATCATTCGCACATCAACACACTTACAGTTGGAGAGGCTGAGAACAGGGTTAGAGGGAGGTTAACAACATTTTGAATTGTCCACTATTATACAGTATGTGCACTTTGACTGGCAGCCCACATCTCTCCTCTGTCTCTCATCTTCCCGTCTGCCGCCTCGCTCGCCGTTTTTATCTCCAACGCACAAATATTAACACACCGCTTTCTTCCCTCTTACACACACTTGCTCATGATTCACTCCCCTTTTTCCTCTTTACCAATGTGAGTGCTCTTTTTTTTTTTTCTTCTTCTTTTCTAGTTATATATCTCTGTCTGCTCGGATTCTTTGATCAGTTTGTCTGTTTCATCTCGCCTGGTGCCACTCTTTCTCTCAAACTCTGTCTCACCCTCTCTTTAAATTCTCTGACGTCTCCCTGTTTTGTGGTGGGGGTTTTTTTTTTCTTCTTTTTTTTACTACCGCTGAAGCTTTACTGAGCTGTACCAATCCATGCAGCGCCAAACACACAAAATCCAGCGCTTAGACAGACGTGAGTGCTCACATTTCGGTTCCAAACTGACCGTCTACTAGGGGGCAGATGTAGAAGGGGGGGGGGGGAGTCAAAGGTTGATTTGGGGTGTAGTTGTAAAAGGAGAAAGCAGTACAAAGGAAGTGAAAAAGGTAGGGTGAAAGCAGTAGAGATGTATAATTTACTCGCTCACCATTTCATTAAATATAGATGGGCATTAGAGCAGAGAGAGATCATCCTGACTTTAGCACAATGGTACTACTGAGATCTCTGTCTCTGATGTGCTGAGAGCACACACACACACACACACACACACACACACACACACACACTCAGGGACACACCCATGCACGCAATTGAGCACCGTCAGATGTGAAAAAGACATCGACAAGAGCTCCCACGCTTTCCCTCACGCACACGCACATTTCCTTGGCGGTGGCCAAGGCGGGGGGGATCAACCATTACAGTGTCTGTCGGTCATTACGCCTTATTCCCCCCAGTGATGGATGTAACACTTTGTGGCGCTGCAAAATGTGTTTTGGAAATGTGTTTGGAATTGCTTTGTGGCACTGCTGAATGCTTTTGGAATAGGATCATAACAGGCTGAGAGCCACTGTAATACCATTGTGGAGCAAGTGGCAGGGCGCCGCCTCAGTGTAAGTGACTGATTGGTGCGTGCGCGTTGGGGAGAAGGTGCGTGTGTATGTGTGTGTGTGTGTGTGCTGTTTAGGTTGCAAGTCCCGGGCCTGATGGCTCGCGATCGTGTGATCGATGTTCGAGCGCGTCCGCATAACGCAACGTGACTCCGACAATTAAGTGTGTCTTGCCGGCGTTTTCAACCACAGTTATGAGGTTTGTCACCTGCATTATGCCGTCGGCTGGATGCCTTGCATCTCAGGGAGAGAAAAAAAAATCTGATTTGCGCGGTTAAGGCGGCAGAGATTTAAAGCTATGATCTTTGGGGCCGCAGCTGCAACGCAGGGAGACGATTATCTGGTCGGATTTGGGCACTTTCGAGCCTCCTATCAATAGCAGTGAAACCAGGAGGTGGCGGAGGTTTCACAGATTTACTTTAAAGCACCTCTGTCAACAGTTGGACCGATCTGAGCTGCAGCGATAGCATCAAACATTTTTGATATTTACAACTTGACATTTTGCAGAGGTCCTGAAGAATTCTGTTGAGCGCGAGCATCAGCGGTTGCGAAGGGAGACGAGGTCACAGCGATGCATCTTAACATTTCTACCACCGTTGAAATTGGTGACAGAGTGCACCTTAAGGTGATATTTCTGGATTTGGTACAGTAATGAGCCTATAGATGCCATGGAGAGTCCCACGAACAGAAATGTCAGGGAGGTGGTACAGCCGCAGTCATCCCTGACCGAGCCCCCTCAGGCCCCCCAGGCCATCCAGGATTAATCAATGGATCTCAGCCTCATTATATCCAGGACGTGGATGCCGGCCATGTATAGATTAGGCAGATGTGATCCTTCACCCTGCGGCCCAGGCTCACTCGATTTTGAAACTTTGCACTCACATGCTTTACACATCACAACAGCTCGGCTCTCATAAGCGGATGATTTCTGACACACTGCTGCACAATCAGAAACTTCCGCCGTTCTATTTCCCCCTCTTGCCGTGTCTCACAAACTTTTCTCCAGGCTGCATTCAGCGGTAAGAAAAGATTTCATGGACCCCAGAAGAGCAACTGTCATGCTGATGGACATCAGCTTGCAGCTCATGTACAAGGATATAACGAGGAGAGAGTTTTCAGCAAAGTGCAAATAATTGATGGCCACTGATAGCAGAGAGGGCTGAAAAATTACACGTCTTAAGCTAGAGATCCCGCGTGGGATACGGCTGCAAACAAACTACTAATGTTCAACCGAAAAAATCTCCTGATATGAATATTGAATCGAGCATGTTTAATTCAGGTTAGCCTCGAATATTGAACCGGAGAGAGGAGGAACTCGCGGCAGAAACACACTTAACTTGAAGTAGCTGTAAGGAGGGAAAAGGAGTGGATTAGCATCGCTAATGTTAGCATACATCACTCAATGCATCTGCTGCAGAGCTGAGCAGACACACGAGGAGTGCTGTGAGGTGAGGATGCATCCATGACACGCAACCCGCGGTAGACCGGGTTTGAAGCTCAAACTGAAATTCTGATTTAAGGTTCTCTGTGCAGCCTCGAGGGAAGACATTTTGATCAAAAGGAGAGCGATCTTCATTGGCTGATTTCTTTACGCCTGAAAAAATTGAATAAATGAAATGAATAAACTGGACAAAAACTGACCTTAAAAGGACAATTTTATACTTTGTTTTACTTTTGTTTATATGTGGCGGACCCTGCCACCTTTCTAGCTGGGACCTTATTTTCCTCTGAGAACAGCTTGTTTACTGAACATATATTTCTGAGTTCGAAGTGTCTCCTCGTTGATACTCTAAATATTTCAATTCTGTGTTTTAATCTCTTCTCCAAAACTGCACGGCGCCCCTTTAAAATGGGCTCCTTGCGTTTGACATCGCTGCATGGTAAACTGTGCGTATGACAGATGGCTAGGCATAGATGTCCTTTCGTTGCAACAAAACATATATGACAAGAGTTTTTTCTTTTTTATTCCATGCCTGTTTTCTGTAGAGCACAGACACTGACACACACACACACACACCACAACAATCCAGGGGTCACACAAACATGACATCTGGAGGGAGATGCCCTTGGGTGAGCATGATTTCAGCCAGACTACCGCCTTCGACGTGTCAGGGAGACAAATGTGTGTGTGCGTTTGTGTATTTCCCCCAAGATAACATCTTCCAGCAGAAAGGCCACAAATGTTCACTTGAAGGCAAAGGAAATCTGTTTCAGTAAAGCTTTCTCAAGGATGTGTGTGTGTCTGTGTGTGCGCACGCATGCGTGCCAACAAATAGCCCAGTGTGACAAGCACGTAACCCAAGTGTATCTTTGTGATTCATTACCATCACACACCATTGTACCATTTTCCTTTAACGTCGAGGCTGATAACATAATGACATTTAATGATATGAATCCATTTACATTAAATAGGATCGTACGTCACGGCTCTTGCTGGATTAAAAAAAAACATGTTTTCAGTCCATCTGTTGACAAAAGAACACATCAGCATTCAAGCCTGTTTCACTGGCCTTCATCTGAATACTTCACATATTTGATGGGTGGACATTTTTGGCAAATTATTCTTTTTAACAGAATGAAAACTACTCAGCGGGCGAGGCCAGGGCGACTTCCTGGTCCAAGATTTCTTCAGAATAAAGACAACGAAATTAAATCCCTTTTCATTCCTCTGAGTATCCAGCTATCTTACACCCACACTTTAAGTGTTCAGTTCCAAGATAGATACATGTTACATCAACCTCTGACACCTGCTGCCAGAGGTCACAGTTACAGACGGTTCATCTTTGTAGAATTGTATAAATTGATTAAAATTCACAATGATTCATTTCACCCTGAATGATTAATAGCAGGGAGCAATCAGTCATCAGCGAGCAAATGAGATCCTTCAGGTTGATCAAGGCCCCTGTTCGATCGGTCCAAGATTAGTCACCCGTGTTCTCACACTGCTACGACCAGCAAGTGCTTAACCGCTGTTTAACAACCGTTTACTGGAAGGCTGGTTGAGCTGTGTTATTTGATCATCTTTCCAAATTGAATGCGTTAAAAAAAATTAAAAATGGTAACTTCTTTTGTGTGGAAACATTTTCTGGACGTAATAACCCCCGGTGGTGCAGTGCTGAGAACTTAATAAGAACTTAATAAGAGCGTCTCATGCCACACAATAAAAAATAAACAGGCTAACATTTGTTCCAGGAATAGAAGGAGAATTATGTTAAATACGAGTGGTTTTCATCAAGTTTCCACTCGAGTGGAAGTCAGGCTGTGTAGATGCGAAGATGTTTGTGGAATGGGCACCCCGTGGATTTAAGTGGGGAATGACCTTCCACTGGCACACAAGATGTTAACAGATCCCTTATACACACATACATACACACTGCACCTTTGTGTATTCAAGAAGGTAGCCAGTGCATTTAAATGAGCACACCGTTTACACAACACTCACATTCATACAAGGTGACCGCTTGAGAAACATGGCCTTGCCTGTACTGTGCTGTACTGTGCATGCATGTGTGTATGAGTTTAAAGAGGTGATTTTGTGATTTACACAACGCACACATGTACAACAGTGAATACATGTGTGCATCTTGGTATTTGTACATGCATCTACCTATTTGTGTTAGTGTATGTGTAGACAAGCTGCAGCATGATGATAAACAAGGATGACTCGCCCTGTAAAAAATGAACTTTTAGCACAAATGCGCGCGCTCACACACTTGTTATCCACTGTTTTCTTCTCTCGATCCCAGCGCGTAAGAAGGGAAGTGTACGGTATGTTACGACGTGTGCCTTGTATGTGAATGACACAGCACAGCCTTATGAAGTGTGTGTGTGTGTGTGTGTGTGAGACTGTGTGCGTGGTACAGGTGCGCACCCTCCCCTACCACCACCAACGCCAGCACCCATCAGACAGGTTTACACCCATGTGTAATGGAGCCGGGCAGCTCGGCTCCGCTGGGCACTGGGGAACTTTCTGATGTCTCCTCCAGTACACCTGCCTCCAGACATGAATATTTATGAGGGTACATCAGCAAACCAAAAGCTACTAATTATAGTATTGCGCCAACTCAGCAAGCCCGGTTTTTGCATTCCCACCTGCCATCCCCGACTTGGAAGTCTTTTTTGCCTCACCGGCTTGGAATCAGGAAACGTCCTCCTCCTGCTTATTATCAATATTTATGAACCAGTCAACAGACCAAGGGAACTATTTATTATAATAGTGTGCAGACCATCATGCAGTTGCAAAGTTACGGTAGCTTGTGTCTCCATCTGGCATCCACAATCTGGAAATCTCTCTCCTTGCCATTTTAGATTCCAGCAGCTAGCCTTGGTTAGAGTAAATAAATAAATAAATAAATAAATAAATAAATAAATAAATAAATAAATAAATAACCCGAGGAATACATAGTACTGTATGTTCCCTGGTGCTTTAACTTTTTTGTCAGTTTGTTTTGTTTTACTTTTTTTCACAATGGCCCCTTTTGTCGAAATCCCATGCCAATCAAAAAGAAAACACATAGAAATAGGTGTTTTATAAGGGAACCCACTCCAGTGCTCCTTAATGATGTGATATTTGTGCCTTCAGTCCCCACGCAAACCAATTAAATGCTACCGGCTCAGCAACCAAAAAAAGTGGATGTCAGAGTTAACCGGTGGCTGGTGAAGACAGGCTAGGAGTTGTAATCAAAATATGCATTTTCTCATGTTTTGAGTCTACTTTCTGTCCTCTGCTAGTCAGAAATTGCTTGCTGCTGCTTGGACTGTTGAATTGCTGACTAATCAAAACAGAGAAGGTCCACGGAGACAGAATGTACAGTATATATCAGTACACATAGATAGTTTTACAAATTGATTGTTTGGGAAAAAAAGTAGAAAAATGGCAAGTTAA
The DNA here is from genome assembly GCF_904848185.1 of Acanthopagrus latus. Classification (NCBI taxonomy): domain Eukaryota; kingdom Metazoa; phylum Chordata; class Actinopteri; order Spariformes; family Sparidae; genus Acanthopagrus; species Acanthopagrus latus. The sequence continues at coordinate 11,219,447 of NC_051052.1, read as the reverse complement.
CTTCAGGAAATGAGATAAAAACGTGTTTGAGAGAGTGGTTTTCATAGCCAAGGATGCTTGAAAACAGAATGGATCCAGCCTTACATGACGAACATCGCGCCCTTTCTACAGGGTGAAACAGAATGCCTCGTACAGCAGATGGTAAGAATGCCAAAGGGAGACAACAAAGCTCCCTACAAGGTTACATGAAGGCCGAGACGAAGTGTTTCGGCACCAGCGTCAAACGAGGTGGTGGGTGTTCCCATGTGCCGCTGTCATGCGTTTTGACACGGAGCTGACCCACACATGCATGACCGTGACCACGCAGGACACACGTGTACACGGTCAGATTCTCCGCATCACCCGCAGCTCATCAGCATGACTGGGTTATTTTTAGAAAAACACAACAGGGCTCGCCTTTCCCCAAAGTAGAGAATATTTTGTCGAAGTAAAAGTCCTTCAAAAAGGAAACAGGAACAGGGGCTTGTGGGAATGCTGTGTGAAGTACATCTGAGAGGCAGATGGTGAGAATGCAAAAAAAACGAGACAGGAGGAAGGCAGATCAAATGGGAATGGATGCCCAAAGTTGTTTACTAATCCCCAATGTGAAAAAAACATATGAAATATGAATTCTGAAAAAGTGTATATTACAGGAACAGGGTTTTTTTTGTTTGTTTTTTTTAAAAAAGGCATTAGGATCGGACTTAACTGCATATCCACATGAGGCACAGCGGAGACATTCACACTTACAGCCCAGCCTGGCACAGCAGGACTTACATTACAAATTAATAGGAACAACTGATGAAAGTGCAAATATGAGCGTAAAGAATGCAGATGGGATAAAGAAGGGCTAGATATATTAAAACAAATACGAGAGAAAGTAGGTGTGTAATGATCCATCAACAATCCAGTATCATCATCTTTTAAGTATGATGATACGGATCGACTTAAGGTATTCCCTCAGTATGTCAGAGTAAGCTCGGTCATCCAAGCGCGCCTCCTTCGGAAAACATGTCGACGGCGCTGACACCAGGAGGCAGTGGCAAGCAGCCAAGAAGGATGAGGATGAGGTTACTCTCCTGACATGAATAAAGCAGAGGTGTGGAAATGTCTTTAGATTTTGGAGATAAACAGCATCTCGCTCAGCAGTTTGCTAACGTTTTGCTCTCGGTATGGCACTAACAGCTGCTCTGTTCCAAAAAATAAAAATAAAAAAAACATGCACACAGACTGAAATTGAACTGTGGACTTCTGTTGGGAGATCCAGTAACGCAACCAAACCAAAGAAATAGTCCACTGGCTGCTGGGCTAATTTTTTTTTTGTTTGTTTCATGGACAAAGGAGAATGATGTCGGTGCTGTCTCATATCGACCCCTCACAGAATGAGTCATGAGGCCCCCTGCAACACGCAATGGCTAACATACAATTCAGCTCTTTTTTTCATGATGTTAAAGGAGAGAAAAGCAAACCAGAAACACCTGGAGAACAGAAGCACCGGTCGTGGGAAATGGGGGATTTGCAAGGCAGAAAACAACAGACGTGTTGAACTGTTGGCTAAACTCACATTTACATTGTCATCATCACCTGTGCGGATTAACGAACACCACCGTGTCGTAGTCTGCATGCTGCTAATGATGCTGCCGCTGCTGACACATTTCCAAATCTAGCCTCTAGTTTGCCAGGTGTGCTTGCTGTTGAGGAAGGTGCACAAAAGACCGAGGGCTCTTCTCTAAAAATTAATTATCAACCTCTCTCGGCAGCATTGTCACAGCTTGCTTATAAATACTGTCTGGTGCTGTGTGTGCGTCTGGAAGTGAGGCGTTGTTTTACATGTTTGTTGACGGCCTCAAAGTAGACGGGTTAAGACGTCTACCTGCTTACTCCTCCACACTGTCGGTGCAACCCAAGACGCTATGTCCCTCTTGAAGATACTTCGGAAGGGGCGGGGGGGCAACACCAACATAATTTTGGAGCATTTTACACTTTCAGGATGGAAAGGTACCAAGCTTTTAAGGCAGGAGTGCAGATTTGGCATACTTTTTTTTTTTTTTTTCCTCATTTTGTTGCCAAATAAGATCAAATTTAAAGAGGGGAAGGATTATTATGAGGTCGACGCTATATTTCTCTTCTAGTCAATACATCCGAGTGGATTATTGTAGAATAAGTGCCCATTAACCGTGAATTCTGTTGCCAGTGCCATTGTTACATTTCATCCCTGCCAAGATCTGCCATTGTTTCCTACGGCAGTACTCATTGTGTCGCGCCCCTGCATTTATTCTGTTTCAGAGTATGCAAAAGGTCACTGTGACATTTATTTCTCAACCTAAATGCATCACAGGTGAGTTAGCTTGTGAGTCATACATGAGCACTACGACAGCGAGGACACTTCTGTATGAGCTTGGGGCTTTCAGGGCGTCTGATATCCAGTAAGTTGTACATTTTGTTCTCCAGTGACAGCGCGTAGAGCGACAGTGAGGAAAAAGTGAGAATGGAAATACACCAATTGGAATTCTTCAGGCGCTCACAGCACCTGCCCGTTTCTGATAAATTATGACTGTTTTTTTTTTGGAGGGGGGGATTTTTATTTATCTTTCTGAACAACAGCGGGAAGTCAGAAAAGCAGACAGCGAGAGGGAGGGAGGGGGGAAGTTGAAGGAGGAGAAAGACGGAGACTGAGAGATACATGAGGAGACAGCGACAGGGGACTGAGTGACACAGATCTTCGCCCGCAGCCTAACAGCTGGCAATCCTTCTCTCGGCTTCCTACAGCTCTATCTGCTTCTTAGGAAAGAACAGATAATGACAAGGGGATGGAGTATGAGGTACAAAGTATAAACGCTTCAGGAGGGTCTGACCGACAGAGTGTGCACCGGTGCGTGAACGCACTCAGACACACAAACACACGTAGCACCACCACATCTATTATATCAACCATATATACCCTTGATTCTTTAGCCATATTCACAGGTACCAGTGTTATCATCATTGTTGGTGATGGAAAGAGTTTCATGTGGCGCATTCCCACTGGATGGGGAAAGTTTTACTGACTTTATCACTGACAAACATTGTTAAAACCCAAACAGTGCGCAGACAACGTATACCAACGGCAACCACCCAAAAATATTCAATAATATTCACTTTTATGCGACAAATCACTCACACATCTGCGGTCTCCTATTGGTTATACTACAGATTATAAATCTGTTGAATTTTCCATCCATTCCATCCACACGGGACGAACAGTATCACAGGACCGGTAAATACCCGGTGGAATTTTACAAATTGTGTCATTTGCACTGGGAATAAGATTACAGACATCCTCCACAATTATTACAAATGACTAAAGGTCCCCAGGTAATACTAGGCTTTTGGTGTATTTGGATGTTGTTTTTAGCCTTTGTTAAATGGCATCATTGGCTTTAAAAGTACCTGATTTTGCCAGGTTTCTCATTCTGTCTACCACTTAGTTTATCTATTAACATATTTCTAATCTTTCTAATCTAATGTATCATCTGATGACTGTTTAGCCTCCTCATGTGGACACATTTAAAAAAAAACAAAAAAACAAAATGCTTTTATCACCAAAATCTTGTCTCTTACCTGCAGATATACATTCTAGTGTCGGAGATCCAACAGTCATATGATAACAGTGATTACGGTGTTTTGTATAATGTAGTGTTTTCCAAAATACTGTGTTTTGTGAGATGCTGTATCAGTTTATAGAAATCGGTGTATATTACACTGTGGTTGGTGACACATGCACGTTGTTACATATCGTGAAAACCACGTCGTCAGCTGACAACCAGGTCACTTTAAAAAAAAGATTGGAGAAGAGAAAGCAAAATCCATCAAAACCCAGCTGGTATTTTCCCCAAAGTGTGGCGGTTCAAGAGGCGACAGAGAGAGAGCAGGTTCAGCTGACACAGCGACGCGGTGATTGATGTGACAAGAAACAGACTCTTTGAGTGTCTCACATACAAAACAAGCACACATGTTTCAAAGGAGAGGCGCCGCCAACGCACACAAACACAGCAGCACAATGCCCCCTCAGGTCTAGAGGCAGATCAGAGGTCGCTGTGTCATCGCAGCTGACAGTCAAACGCGGTGAACGAGAAATCTGCACACGGCAGAAATAAAAAAAAAGTGGGGTACAAAGAAGGAGAAGGGCGGCTGAGAAGACAGCGACAGAGGAATGGGAAAAAAAAAAAGAAAAATCACACAAGGCAAAAGATGGAAGAGGCGAGAGATGACTTGCTCAGCACCATCAACAAACCCCGCCTGATAATGTGCTCATTTTCATGTCGCAGCCGACAGCAAAGAAAAGAAGTCAGATATGACAAGACGGGCGAGGGGGAAGATTAAAAGCGCAGAGCGGCACTGTACGACTGTGTCTCCAGATGTAGTCAAGTAAACTGGGGAGCGCGGCGGGGTGGGCTGGTTTCTGTCCTGTTCCTTCAGGCACGCTGAGGCATGACGCTGCAAGATGCAAAATCCGTCTTGGAATTTCAATGACTGAAACTTTCTCCAAGTGTCTATCCCGCACAAATCCTCTTAACCCATCTCTGCTAACAAACCGCCAATCTAACCACTTCTGCCTCTCTCGCACAAAAATCCCCTAACACCTGCTTTTTTTTTTTTTTTTTGTGCAAGATATTAGTTTCCTGTCATCCATCCCTCCCTTCTTTCCTATTAGCGCCTGGAAACCACTTCCACAATCTTTTTTATCAATCCATCCATCCTAACCGGTCTAGCCATGACAAGCATCTCCCACCAGCCCACCCCTCAACACCTTCTTCAACCTCGCTCCTACTCCTCGCAGCCTCTTGCCTCCCTGTCAGGGTCCATTAGTTCAGCCTGGCTGCTGATTTCCCCCAGCAGTAACCCCTCTAACCTCGCTCTGCTCCAGGGGAAGGGGGGCTGAGACACCTTTTAAAAAGCAAAACATCCTTGGCTGGCCCACAACACACAGTGGAGCAGCAGATGGGACCCGTCCACCTCACATGCTCCTGCTGGCCATCCATGACGATTTTTCCCTTCTCTCACGCAAGAGTACAATATTGATTCATTTCCAGGACACAATCAGGAATATGTCTCTCAATTACTACAAAATAAAAGCAAAGCAGATCTCTTGGAGGTCCCCAATTCCTAGAAATGTGCTTGACGTATGAGCTTCAACGTGCGCCTGCTCTAATAAGTACAAATGAGAAATAAACAGTATGTACAGAAGAAGAACACAACTCTTTAACCATTCTTGAAAAAACATGAACAAAACAAGACACATGAAATGGGTGTTATATACTGTTTTTACACCAAAGTCAGCATGCATGTGCAGTCCTTCCTTACACCAGTAGACAAGTTTGCCACATCACATTTGACATCACGAACAGGAAACTGTAAAAAGTAGCATGTGACAATGTTATAGTTTAAAATATATTTTTTACTTGGGTGTCTCTTTCAGACTCATAGCTGACTGAACCATGTTTAATGGAAAGTTTAAACATCCGAAACATCTACACACATCGTACTGTATCATGGCACCAGAAAAGTCCAGTCAGATGTCATGTAGAGGCTCAGCAAGGCAGTCAAACCCTGTCATTGTGGCCTTGTATGTGTTTTTTTGTGCATTTTTATCACCTCCCAAAATCAATACTAGTAAACTTGCAACTTGCTAGAAAACTAGAAACTTGCAAACAAAACAAACCTGAAAAAAATGCATACATTGTTGGAGGACATTTGTATAAAGCCCTAATGGGGCCAGTGGCCCAATCTCCAGAGCCGTTTACGTCATCATCATGAATGTGGTCATTAGTGTGACCCGTCATGAACTCCTGCAGAAAACTGTACATTAAAACCGGAAAGAAATGTTCCAACCAGGCCAAAATATGTTGTGTGTGTGTGTGTGTGTGTGTGTGTGTGTGCCCGAGGTCATTAGTGTGCAGAGATGGTCCTGGGAGGTCGTGCTGGGTCGTGGTTGCAACTCCACTGGCAGCATAATGACATGACCTATTGATCTAGAGAGGATTGCAGGGTGTTACCGACCTCTGGGGAGACATAACAGAGGGTGGAGGGGAGAAGAATAAAATCAGTATGGCTGTGCGTGTGTGTGTGTTTGCGATGGTTGTTGGGAGTCGTGCGGTGCAAAGGTTTGTACATGCAGGTGGTGTTTAGACATGGTGATGAAAGGATTAAACTTCATCAGTGCTCCCTGGTAGATGATCAACTCAAGGTCAGCTAACTTTTATTCTTGGCGTTTTCAGCCACAGTTGATCCAGCAAGTTTGATGAAAGATAATTTACTCAAATCAAATTGTGAAAAATTCCAAATATTCTGATTCTTAGATGGTATTAATCAGAAAAATTAACAGATGAGAAATAATTGTCTGAAATGTATCAACAATGCCAGGAGTCTACTGCCACGCTAGTTCAATTTTCATGCTCTACTTTGAGCTAAATGGCAACATCAGCACGCCAAGACGCTCACAGTGAAAGTTTTAACGTATTGATGTGGAGCAGGGATGAGGTTTAGCACGCCAGCCACCTTAGTTTAAGTTGTTAGCATGATAATATTCGCTCATCAACACTAAAACGTAAAGTTCAGCAGAGGCTCCAGTCGACTGTCTGACAGTTCTGGAGGGAATTAAATCAAAGTATTGGACAAACCAGTTCCGGCCCTTGATGAAATGTTAAACTACATCATTTCTCATTATGGCAAACACAATCAAAAATCCATATTGTGTGATCAGTCAGTCTCCCCCCTCTGCATCGACTTATCTGTACTGCAAAACGTAGCCATGACTCCAGGCCTCCCACACTCCTCGCTGATGCTTTAGCAGAGTTGGAGTGTGCAGTTACCCTTTGCAGGACCGCCAAAATCATAAGGACTCATTCTCTAGGGACCTTGAATGTCAGTAGAAAATTTCACCTTAATCCATCCAGTAGCTCTTAAGATTCATTCTCGCCCCGACCAAAGTGGCTGGACTACTGCTTCTCCTTATTAACAATACATTAAAAAAGTTCATTAGACATTAGTGAGCTGAAATTCGACTCGAGCTGTGTCGGAGTATCTAATTCCGGCTGATGCGATTCTCACCGAACGACCTCTGAGGAGGAGAATGTCTGAGTGCAAACGGCCGGCGGACTCTGATCAATAATTGTGTTGTCTCAGCTAATTGAAGCTGACACTAATAATTGGGAGGGCTGACGGTAACATGCCTGCTGATACCGTCATTGATGAAAAGGCCGATGGCAGCGCTACATACTCCCTTTGATAGGACGGTGAGAGCAATGAGCAGCAGTTTTGTTTTGACAGGGTCAATCCAGGTAAACGCCATTATCTCTTAATGATTTGCAACCTATAAATAGGTTACACATTAGAGGATGTAGGCAAAGACTTTCGGATGACTCACCAGGTCCTTCAGGCTCAAAGGTTCGGCACAGCTGAATGTCACATTCAGACATTTTGAGCAGTCGTTGAACGCAAGGATTTTTCACGTGTTTGGATCCAGTTATTGATAGCTAGAGGGATAAGGCTGTCAAGATGGTCGTCGGAACGGTGAGTAAGGACGGATTCAGGCGGCCTGAGACAGGAAAGGGTAGATAAAAGAGATGCATACGGTGCCGAAGAGGTGAAAGTAGGGATAGACACAGAAGATAAACAGATGCGTCTGTGGAGTTAGGCTAACCCGGCGGCCAGCACACAGTGTTATGATCGAGTGCAAAATAACACCTCCTGTCCCCCGACTGCTTGTGTGTTCACATTGCTCTCTTTCGTCATCCATCTCTTCCTTTGCGCTCGTCCCTCTCCTCTCTCTTCCCCTCTTCTCTCCTTTCTTGACTCCACCCCTTCTTGCCCGAAGAGCTTAGCACCGATTTTTTTCTCTTTTCCTCTCCCTGCGGTAACAATACGTTTTATTACGTCTGATAATGGCCCTTTTTTTTTGTTTTGTTTTTTTATAACCTTAACAGGCAAACACGCAACGGTGCTTTATTGATCGGAGGAGGAGGGTTCATGTCGAGAGCTATTTATGGAAAGAACCCAAAATGATAGAGGAGAGAAATTAAACGAGTCAGGGATAAATAATCTGCTTTAAGGTCTTACTCATCTCCAGGACTTCACCTTGCCCGCTCGCAGTCTGATCTTGACATGCAGGGTGTAACCTCCCCACTGAAGGAAAGAAGTCTGCCTTTGGCACAATGTGTTATTACCACTTGGTGATCTGAGCAGTGAGAGAACCCGTCACTCGGAGGGGTTGCTATTGTTGGATTAGCCCGCCCTTATTTGAGTGTTTTATCTTGAGTCTTAAGCACCGCGGAGGTGTACAAAAGTGTACTACATTGTAGTGTAGGGATTTAAACGATATAGTGGATGTTTTTTGTTTTTTTTTATCACCAGCAAACTTATTCAAACTAACTTTATTCATATAAACTAGTCAAACACAAGTGCTTAGGTGGTGAAAATAGCATATACAAATGACAAAATGGGTAAAATTACATACAAATGATTTGATTTCCAAGTGTAAACCTTAAAATCTAATAGAAAGCATATATTACCAGATCTGAAATCTGAGCTGCAGCAATCATTTTGTGTGGCATGTAAGCGGTTAAGGAGAAAGGGCACAGAGCAGGAAGTGGGTCTCCGGTCTTCACGATCACTCTTTAGCTGTTGTAGGCTCCAGTGCAGGCATAGAAACTCATAACTGGTCAAATGAGGTTTTAATCGAACGGCTGCCAGCTCAGGATCTCAGGATTACCAGTGAAAATCTATCTGGCTGACGGAGCTGGCAGTGGCATATAGGTTTAAAGTCCCTGCTGGAAAAAATAAAATAGTTTTTGACATTCTGTACTTGGATGACCCTGACTGTTGGAGATGCACACTCAATTTGGCCATCTCAGACTGCTATAGCCTCATATTAGTTTCAGAATGAGTTTTTGCACAGATTGAGGATTTGGCGTGCGAGTGTTGCATTAAGACGGACTTGTGAGAGTCCAAATCTACCCTTTGATGTGTTTTCCTTCTACCATTTGGTATTCAGATATAATGAGTGCTACAACTCTAAATGGTATCCTTTCCCAATAGTAGGTGCTACTATTAGGTACGATGAGATTATGAGATAGCGAGTTGAGTACTAAGTGCCAATGCTGCACTTCTTTTCATTCGTTACACTGGGGTAAGGCCATTGTGGGGTTTTGCCTTCTCTATTTAGTGTTCTGCTTTTAACCACCTCTTTTATCGCCCACTCTTCATCTCTCATTAACTCCTCTTCCTCTTTCTACTTGGACTGCTCAATTTCTTTAAACTTTTTTGTCGCCAAAACCTCTCCAGCCTGCAGTCCAACCACTCCATTCATTCCACTCTCCTCCCTCTCTTTTCCCTCCATAATATCTTTTACCCTCTCTCAGCCGTTCAATATCCCTTGTAGCGGCGTCCCTCCCCTCCACCAGCACTTCTATCATTCCATCACTCATCTCTCCAAGAGCACAGCCAGTGATGCCTGCTGCCACGCAGAGGAAAAAACACATTTTCTGTCATATTGCCATGTCAGTGAAATTTAGGAGCTGTGTGTGTTTGTGTGTTTGTGTGTGTGTGTGCGTGTCTCTGCTTCAAGGGTACTTTCATCATCAAATTCCATTTCCTTTGCAGACAAACACTTCTGCCGGCAGGCTGGCAGACAAGAGGGAATGAGAGAGCGAACGAGTGTGTACGTGTGTGTGTGTGTGTGTGTGTGTGTGTGTGTGTGTGTGTGGGTGTGCGTGTGTGTGTGTTTGTGTTGGCTACTCAGGGCAGACATTAGGATGCACTGGCTCTTGTGTTGCTTTTATTTTTATTTGTTTGTTTTTCCCCTCCCACAGCGGAGGAGAGCACCATTGAAGCGATACTGGTATTGGATTTTTCTCTTATTTTAAAATGGCCGTGGAGGGGTTTTACATGAGTCAAACACTGACACACATTCATGAACCACACACACACACACACAGATGTGCTCAAACAGATAGTACAGTTATGCGAAAAGGCAATTACAGTGTGATATGGCAGCATAGTGGACTAAATTCTCACCAAAACAGGTGCACATTTTGACAACACAACTACCGCACTGCAGTATGACCAAACCACAGTGATCCCCTGCACACACACACACACACACACACACAGAGTTCATATTTGTTCCTAAAGGAAGAAGATCTGCTGTTTATGAGCTGCATCCGGCTCCACTGAGTGTGTTCGTGTCCTCTCCATGTGTCTGCACTTCCACAACTCTGTGGTTGGTGCGCGCGCGCGTGCGTGCGTGCGTGCGCGTGCGTGTGTGTGTGTGTGTGTGTGTGTGTGTGTGTGTGTGTGTGTGTGTGTGTGTGTGTGTGTGTGTGTGTGTGTGTGTGTGTCCTACAAGCGCAGGGACAACCCTGTGGTGAGTGACCAATAAGTGACCGGTCATTGAGCTGGCAAAAGCTGGATATCCCCTTGGCACAGCGCCCTGTGTGTGTGACACAGGAAGCACAGGGACGATACAGGGGAACACCACGGAGAGAGTCGACAGTTGGCACTCAATGATGCACACGGGAAACATCAAATCCGTTCACAAAATGCAACTATGCACACTGGCTTCATAATAAACGTGAACTGGAAGCATTGCACTTGCTGTGCCACTTTTCCGCGCCGTGGATTCAGCCACCCTCAGCAGAGGAGGATCTTTCCCCGGGACCTACAGCTGGATCCTGCAGAGCTCTCCGCAGGCAGAGCACTTGAACTTCACCAGAGAGAGTCTTAATCACCTGGTGGTAAAAAAAAGGAGCCTGGGCGGTTGATGGGCTCCCCCGAGACGAGCAGCAGAGAAAATGAGGAAAATTAATGAGGGGCCTGATTTTGAATGAGGAAAAGGGTGCGTGAGTAAGTCGGAGCCGACTGAGACGAGGACAGAAGGCCGAGGCTAGCTCCCGTCCCAGCAAGTAACTTGAGTAATTTGTTTCGCTTCGATTCCCAGAAGTTGTTTCTGACCCTTTTTATTGGTTTGGACACTGTGACGTTCAAGCACTAAAAAGACAATTCTTTCCTCAACTTCAACTATCTTTACTGTCAACAGTCTTCAGCTCCAGTTCATATGGCTTAATACTAGATGCACTGTGAGTATGTGGCACTAACATACTGGAGCTTTTCAATGTGACTGTCCTTTCCAACTAGACAAGATACAAAGTTTAATATATAAACCTGGGCTAAGAACATGTTGCCAACATGCTTACATAGAGAGAACAAGAGTGGGAAACAGAATAACCACTTTCTTAAAATGGGATTTAAAGGTCACGTATTGTAGAAGGAGATGTTCCCATGTCTTTTTGGATTATAAAGAAGGTCTTGGTGCTATATTAATACTGGGAAAGTATCAAAATGAATCAATCGACAGAGAAAGGCACACAGCGTATTCAGAATGGGTGCCTTTAAATGAGCCATCAGGACATCTATAAGGTTGTGATGTCACACCTGTACAGCCACGTCCCCAACAGAGTCGTGGTTGCTAAAACACCTGCAGAGCTGATGCAAAAACACAGGCAGCGTTGCCTGCTCAAGCCTGTGAGAATTGACCAATCAGAGCAGATTTTTTTTGGAGGGGTAGTCTTTAAAGAGACAGGCACTAGAACGGATCATTCAGACAGAGGATGAATAAAGGGCGCTGCAGTGATTGACAGTATGAGAGCAATCATGACATTTTTGAACATTAATCATGTAAACATTGTCCAGTAGACACCCAAAATAAAGGTATGAAACTGGAAAAGAGCAAACTATGGGATCTTTTTTAAAAAAGTCAAAATTAGGTTTTGAATACGATGATACAAGAGACAAATATCCCCGTTCAGGGTGGGCATGAAGACTGTAGAGAGAGGAGAGAGAAAATGATTAGCGGTGATGTGCTGGCACCGAGGAGACACACATATTCTTTCGGGCGAAATTATGTGAAGTGAGAAAGCAAAAACAAATTCACAGTCCACAGAGGGATCATAGACAAATGGTTGGCACCACCAGCATAGCACAGAGCCGTCGCACTCCTGCCAGTTTCTGGGTGTGTTAGCCCACAACAAACCTTCCCTAATTGTGTATTTGATGATATAAAATCACATAAAGCATGAAAACAGAATAAAGTTGTTCATGGAGACGGCGGGGGGGGTTGCAAAAGATTGGCACTGACATATTGGCACTGGAGGGCTGGTAAACATTTGGCAGCGGCGAGCCTGAATAAACACATCTAACTGCGGGAAGAATAATATAAGAAACAAGTTTCATAACGAGGGATTTACAGTAAGCTGGCAAACGTTCTGGAGTTGTGTTCACATGCGTTCAAGAACTCCTAATTGAATATCTTATGAAGAAGACAAGTGAAATAAATGTTTTCTGTTTTTTTTTTTTCTCAGTCATCTAGGAACATATTACAGAAATTAAAGGCAAAGGGGTGAAAAGCGGCTCACAGTGTTGTCTGTGGGCGTCCAATAAAAGCATTTAATTATAGCAAACAGGCTTAAAGTGAAGAAAATATTGTATTCGTGACAGTGGCGGCGGCGGCGGTGGCGGTGGACACCATTCGCACTGAGCTGGCGTTGCATCAGCAGCCGGTCGACTCCCTGTCGCTCTGGCTTTCATTTGATCTAGCGTAATTCAGTAAGGGGCGGAAAAATAACGTTAGAATGGCCCTCCAAAGTAGAGACTCAATATAGCGGAGGGGTATGAAAGGAAGGTGGTAGGTGGTAAGTTGCCAGAGGGTGTATGTGGGTGCAGGTAATTTTTATAAACTCAATCCATTAAAAAAAGAAAAGAAAAAAAAAAAAAATGACAACTCCTCACAGGAGGGATCAAACAGTCAGTACATTAGCCGAAACCTGCATTTTACTTCAGCATAACATAACATTTAAAACTGAGCCGGAGGTGGGAACGCACACTGAAAGGCTGACACTGATTTGGCACAAAAAAAATGCTACGTGGGTCTGTTTGTGGGCATGTCTCTCTCTCTCAAAAAAACGCATTCATATTTGATGAAGAGCAATAAAATATGAATGTGAGAAAAAGTGAGAGCACCACATCCTCGAAAGCAAGAACTGGGAAGGGGAAACCCAAAAAAAAAAAAAAAAAAAGAGGGCTTCACCTTTATTTAACCTGACAGCTTTCGCAAGAAAAGTGGTGGTGATGTTCGGGAAATTGAGGTCTTCCCCTGTTCGCCGCGAAAGCCGGCTCCGCTGGGCCTTTTTTTCGGTGCTTTGCTCAATAGCACTGAAACGGGAGTTGTTTACAGGGGATCAAAGGCTTCTCATAGAGGCTTGCCTTTGCCAAGAGACTGCACTTTGAGAACACAAAAAAAACAGGAGGTAGCCCAGTTGGAAAGTTATTGCAAACTTGGCAGAATGTTGGAGTAGAAACATCAGCAATAGACAAATTTCAACCTTACCATTTTCTTGTTTCTTTACTCCTCTATACCTGCAAAGTAAACGTCTTTTTGAGGCTGTGGACAAAACAAGCCGTTTGAGGGGTTCATCTGGGATTTAGAGAAACACATTTGACCTTTTTAGACATTTTCTGATCACTAGTTACAGCCCTAGTTTTGGCACGACAGCACAAAGAGGTGAAGGACCTCTGACTGTAGCGCCAGAAAAACTGTTGCGCTTCTTCTCCTCTAACGATGAAGTTATTAGAATTCTCTGGATCTGCAAAAATCGTGGCTGACGAGGTCAAACACGCTGGCACTCAAGAAACATGTAAATGGGAAAAAAATAAGAAAACATCTTAATCAGTGTGAAAACTCAGGCCTGGGGCACCCACGTGGCATCGACTGGATATGCAGTGTCTTTTTTTTCCTGTGGCAATAGCATTGTTTCTTGTTTTCATGTGCCTTGATGGAAATGTCTCGGGACGTTGCAGCTCAGCCTTTTTTATACGGCGTATTCCTGTATTTCATGAGCCTTTGCCCTTTACCACCACAAAGAGAATAGACTCGCGATGTCTCCCCGCGAAGATCTAAAAGACTGAATCCCCACAAGAACGGCGGAACGGAAAACACACTGACCTTCGCGGCAAAGACACACAGCGCACATATATTCAGTGCTCGCACCGTGAACGCAGAGATGGCGCTGCTGTTTACTACGCTCTCGGTTTGAGTTTACGCGATGAAGCCGACGAAAGCGAGAGCGTGACTTTGAAGATTGCAGAGCAAAGGGAACCCCCCCTGCTGCTCGCTGTGATCCGGGAGACACGGCTCCTCTTGTGTCCTCGTAACGCACTTCTCAAGCCTGTCCTCGTCTGCTCTTAAAGCGTGTTTTGCATTCATGGATCTCTGCGGCCCCTCAAATCTTGATTATCTTTGAAATTCGCCGACTGCTGCGAGATTCTGTATAATACAATAGTAAGTCCAGAAGTGTGGATTCATCCTAAAAACAGATTATCATCTCTCCCCTTTGCCAGCCTGTTTGGGCTGCGGCTGCGACTCTCCACATCACGTATGAGGATATCAGTTTCGTCTCCGGCCCCTCCTCTCCATTACCAGACTGTCGGTGCATATGGGGGGAAGAGTGCTGCCGAAGTGACCCGCCGATAATGCAGATAATGGATTCTACTTGATTCCGCACTGCTTCCTCACACCCTGAGAGTCAAATCAAAAAATAAGAGCCTGGAATCAATCCATTTAACCCCTTAACGGAATCCGAGGGGTCCAAGATTTGTTCATTGTGTTATTTATCGATCGTGCGCACTTTCACACACACTCGCACACACTGATCAGTGCATTGATTAAAGCTCTGTTAGGAGGCTGGGATCATGTATCGTGACCCTACCCCCAGCGCGCAGGAAAAGAAGCAGATAGTAGAAAGTAATCAAGGCCACGGGGACCACCGTGTGTGTGCGCTTCAATATGTGGGTCGTACCTATGTGCCTGTGTGTATGTGTATGTAACTGAGAGAATAATCAAAATCTACAGAGGCTTCAGCATGGATTAATGCTGAGGACCACATCCTGCATGCTAAACCTGGCGACCCTGGGGACACACACACACGTAAACACACGCACACACGTCTTCTGTATGCTGAAGGGTCCAATGGCTCTGCAAATAAGATAGCCAGGGCAAATGTCTTCTTCTGAGGATATGGATCATCTGGGCAATAACAGAAACGTAAGGATTGTGAGGATAACGGAGGGTGTGTGTGTGTGTGTGTGTGTGTGTGTGTGTGTGTGTGTGTGTGTGTGTGTGTGTGTGTGTGCGCATGCGTGCAGTCGCGTGTGGATCCAAGCGATGTTGAAGCTCTGGCATTTGCTTGACTCCCACACAGTCAATCTATTTAATTAGCTGATTTAAATGAAGAATTTTAAATGTGCATGAGTCAAAAATGAAAAAGTGATGAGACTTCGGGCAAGTTCTGCGCTTCTTAATATGCAAAAGCAAGAAATAAATATATGGGGGGGAGAGAGAGAGAGAGAGAGAGAGAGATTTCGCAGGGACACACGCAGATGTACAAAAACACACACACACACACACACACACACACACACACACACACACACACACAGGATTCCATCTCCCGCAGCTGACCCTCAAAGTCTTTTCCCGTCTCCCAGGGAGAATAACCGAGAGAAAGAAGAGAATGTTCCGTTTTTTTTTATTGGGAAAACAATCCGTCCTAATCTGCAGAGAGATGCCTCTCATCACCCCTCTCTATTCATTTGTTCCCATCAGCAGAGCTCGCCACCCACGCACACACACACACTTCCGGATACTTAGACAGAGATACTCTTTTATCCGTCTCTCCAAGCTTCTGGGGTTAAGTAGGTGTGTGTGTGTGTGTGTGTGTGTGTGTGTGTGTGTGTGTGTGTGTGTGTGTGTGTGTGTGTCCTGCTGTGAATGTTTTCACTGTGCCACCAAACAGGAAGGAGGAAGTCCCCTCCAGCTGCTTTTATATCGCATCTTTAGAAATAAATAAATAAATAAAAATACAGCACCATGGACAGATTCGTACTGTATAATGCAGAGAGAGGGAGAGGGGAGCGGGGAGGACTGAGCGGATAATCTGCACCCGCTGGTTTCTCTGAAGAACAACAATGCTAACAAGCTATTTTGGAGACATTGAGAGAAAAAAAAATGTGGGGATTTGTTCCGAGCAAATGTGGCTAAACTCTTAGTGGCGGAAATGTCAAAACAGAATAAAGGCCTATTTCTGACGGGTTCCCACAAGAGTAGACATGCATCCCACTGAGAGTCAGTCCCTGGGCAACAGGCTAAATTTGACTTCCCATGGGGATGAAAAAAACCAGGATGGTCTCCATTATCTAAAAGCTGTTGTATGTTATGCAAGTGTCTCACCACAATGAGGGCAGTAGGGTGGCCTGCTGAAGTGTCCTCGAGCAAGTTGCTACCAACTCTTTCTGTTCTGGACTCCAACTTTACTTTTTAAAGTGAACCGTTTGTTTTGAAGCGTATTTGTCAGAGGAACATTGCATCACTTAAGGGCTTTTCACACCGTATATGCTCATTCTGACCCTTGAACAACCTCTACTGTTTTCACACATTAATTATTAACCCCGTGTTCACACAAGCCGTGGGTGATGTGATTCACACTGAATTTCTACTAGACCTGGGTCAAAATGCAGCTGATGTTAACATTCGTGACTACTCCGTTTACTTCAGCCCCGTTTGAAACTGGCACCTTTAGCCTTCTGTTTGGTAGATTTTCAGGGGATATCCCTGCAAACTCAGGGCTAACCTTGTGCCGAGGTAGGGCCAGCAAGCCCCCTGGCTAAAGTCAGGGCAAGCCCATTTTGAAATATGCCAGGCACTGATGGGGAGTAACGCATTAGAAGTAACGCTGCATGTTACATTCTGGCTAAACTGAACATGTAACACATGCAGACCAATTCACTTAACTTATTTAAAGAGGAATATCTTTTTTTTCAACTGGCTACAACCACAGTACAAAAACGGCATCAGCTTCTGTGAGTCACTGGTCATGCTGTTAGGTTGGGGCTGAGAAGGCTCCGACAGTACTTTTAACACAGGATTAAACGCAGCCTGTGAAGTCCCTCTCACACAGTTCCATGCATTCTGACCAGAGGGCGGGCCTAAACACACTCAATCATCTGGTTGTTGACCAGCGCAGGTATTAAACAGAGCAGGGGTCGTGCCACAAGTTAGTTAAGATAGCAATGACCGATTCATTTACTCGCCCATATTTTCCACCAGATGGTCCTCAGATACGAGCCAGTGCCACCTCATTACCATAAAGTAGCTTTAATTTGAAAAGTTCATTCGCAAATTGCTTTGAAAAACACTCCCAATCCCGTTCATGGGGGGTTGAATGAGTCATTGAGAACGTGAGTGTCCGTGAACAGAAGCCGGGGTCAGCGCGGTACGACGTGAAAGAATTGTTAATGACTTTTTTCACACGTCCTTGCACACCATTCTGAGAAAAGTCTCTACAGTTGGCACAGCGATCTGTTAGCAGTAGAGCCGTTACATTGTACAGACTAACGCCAAGACTCCTCCACTGTCTCACTGAGTTAGAAACAAACACAAGTTTAAATCAGTCTGGGGTAACACACACACACACACACACACACACACTCAGCTCACTTCTGTCTCACTGTCAATGTCCAAAGTTCCACAAATCTGTCTCCTCACTACACACACACACACATCACCATCTCCCTGTGGCCGGTGGCTATGGATTTTCAAGCACTTCCCATCTCAGATGACCAGCCAATCAATGAGCTACGTTCAATTAGCCAAGTCCGAGCACCTGGTGGCTCTGCAGCAAGATAGCTCTGTGTGTGTGTGTGTGTGTGTGTGTGTGTGTGTGTCTATGTGTTACCTGATAGCTGATAGCTCTCAGGACAGAGATGCACTCCCATATCTGATGTGTGCCGATCTAAGTGAGCAGTGGCCTCTGTGCACACACACACACACACAAGTTGACGAAAGCTTTTTAGATCTCCTGCACGCTCCTCTTACACACACACACACACATACAAACCCTTCCAGCATAAACCTCTTATATTAATTCAAGGACAGACATACGTACACACTCACAGATTTCTATACACACTGGATCACACACACACACACAGACATATTGAGGCAAATTCCCATGGCGCTGTGCAACGGATCTATAAAACTCTTCTATGAAAGTATTTTATATGTAATTGCTGCACACGCTGATTATTCTGGGGAACACAGGGAGCTCTCAGCAATCTCAAAATACATTTCCAACATTAGAATTCAGATTTTGTTTAAAAGGTTTTTTTCAGAGTGTGCATAATATAAAAAAAGTATATACTTAAAACTGCCAAGAAAGCATACGCAAAAGCACAGCAAAGAAAATGTCCTCCAACTATTAACACCTCCTAAAGCAAAGAAACATGTATTTGTTAGATGACATATAGATCAAGATGCATAAAACCAAAACATAACGTGACAAAAGAGAGCGGATGAGAGAGGATGCGGGTTTGTGGACCTTTTGACCTTCAGTGATTGAAGCAGTCAGTGCTATTCAGTTTGATCAGGGGGTTAACATGCACTGATCACACGGATGTCACGCGAGGGATGAGATTGGGAGGTGGCGATGAAGAGGTGAAAAGTCGACTGTGTGACCGGCCGATCGGCGAGGATCGTTACCACAGTCCTTCTCCTCAACATTCTCTCATTCAGGCTGCGGACTGTCGAGCGTGGATGATGAGGACAACATGTGCCTGAATGAGTGGCCACCCATCCGTGTTTGATAATTGATAATTCAGAGTATCAGAGCTGCAACCGACATTATCGATGAACCAGTTAGTTGTCTGGTCCATAAAATGTCAGGAGAGCATGTCCCAGGGTGACACCCTCGGATGTCTCGTTTCGTCCACAACCCAAAGATAATCAGTTTACTGTCACAGAGGAGTAAAGAAACCACGAAATATTCACATTTAAGACATTTGGATTGGAGAATTTTTTCGAATGGGGAAAAATAAAGATATTGATCAAATAATCGCTCCGGCTCTACAGCATATGGGCCATGATTATTTGTTTGTCACACGAAGAAGAAGTATACTTCAAGTTCATTTTATTAAGCAATGTACTGTGAGTAAAGTTCAAGCATATTACCCAAGTATACTCAATGTAGTAAGTATACTAATAATATCAGTACAGTGTGCTACTTCAACACTTCTCGGGGCTAAAATGGCCCACTTTTTAGTCTGTAAACTACATGTCTAAGGATTACAATAGTAAACTTTGAGTACATAAGTTTTCATCTATGGTTTTTTTGTACTGCTACGTTGCTGTAACCCATGAATGAACTTATGAAAGTACTGATGATATACTTCTGGCCCTCTTTTTCTAATCTGGGCATCATGAAAGATGCTACAGTAAATAGTTATTTCATATGACTATGATGAATGAGGACAGCCATATGCATCGCTGTAATGTTTCTTGGATCCTGACTGCTGTCCGTGATTGAATTCCCAATACAGGGCTTTTTGTAATATCACAAACCCATCGTGTTTTCTGTGAGGACACGCCAATTTCAGATCCAACTCAGCAGATTCGTAAACCGTCGGCTTTTTTTTGACAAGCAGAGCGAGCGTGAGAGAAAAACAAATACAGTCGGGACGTGAGAGCTTAAACGCAATCCAGGTGGATATGAATCAAAATTAGTACAAGAAAAAAAAAAAACTTTAAAAAACAAGGAAGTATAGTCAGCAACTTGCAGAATGGGGAATGTATGTTTGACAGACAGGAAGGCAAAATTAGATTCTAGCTTCAACAGATGGATGAACGTGCTCTAAAAACCGCCAGTGAGAAAACACTGAGACGGAGTGGTAAAAAAAAAAATAGTCGGAAAAGCCCAAAAATAGAGATTAATTTGCTGGAAAAAAAATAAAAATTGGCAACCAAAGACACAGGGCAGATTGTGTGTCTGTGTCTTACAGACATAAACAAACAACAGTCAGCAAGGGGAATATAATGGAGGCATATTTAAAGAAGGTGGGCAGACAGGAGGGGATTTTCTGTGAAGACAGGCGACATTAATCAAAAAAGTCACTTAACTTCCAAACAGAAATCACCAGCTGACAGATGACAGATCCCTCCTTTCAAAACACACATGGATTTACTGTCAGAAGCTGTCTATCCTTCACACACACACGCATGCACACACGCACGCACACACACGCACACACATTCACAAAGAGGAAGCTCTTATGCACCCACACCCAGATCTCCTCAGAGGACCAAATGCACTCAGACAGGCCTGCTTAAACCTCTCACTTTTTATTCTTAGGCTGTGAAAAATGGCGCAAAAATAACTTTTTTTTGCCCCCCAATTCACATGCACACATACACGCGCACACACACACACTCCGAGGGGTGTAGCCAAGCCAATTAAAAAGGGAAGTGGTTGTGAAAGGGGAATCAAAGACAGGAGACATTATTTATAACTTCAAAGTCTGTGGTGACAATATGACTGCTGCTGGAGAGGAGTGCAGCTGCCTCCCCTCTCCCCGAGATATAGAGGCTCTCTTTCAGCCTGTAGTACAACAGTCTGTGGGACGTTTCAACAGAAGTGGCACTCACTCGCCCACCCACCGCACACACTCATAATCAAAGAGATAGAGGAGAGACGGTGGGAAGGGAGCACAGATGAAAGCGATCTTAAAGAAATAGAGAGGACAGATTAGTGGGAACAATGTAGAGAAGGAGAGGAAGATGAGAAAAAAATGTGACGGTGGATGAAGCTGCAAGCGCGCCTGCTGGAGATATTCAGTTTCGGCTTGACCGTGCAAACCGAAGGCCACACCTGTGGGAAGAAAAAAAAAAAAAAAACAATTCACAATTTCGATTGTTGCCTCGTGGGGCGCCGTCTCCATTTCCTCCTCTGGCTCGTCGCCTCGCTTTACCCCATCTGCACCCTCTCGCACCGAGTTAGATAAATCTTTATCTGCCCCAAGTGGTGTGGTGTGTCAGGAAAAAAAATATATATAAAAAATGGTGACGTGTGCGAGTGTGTGTTGTGTTTTGGGCTAGTCTTCCTCCTCCACAGGTGCAGCATCACCTTCAGAGACAGGAAGGAAGGAAAGAAGACAGAAAGACACTTGAGCCTCATATTCCAACACGATAAAAGGTTTCTTGCACATCAGAGACACTTACATCCATCTCTTCTGAGAGTAACCTGCATATCAAATTCATTTCTTTCTGATACCCAAAACATATGCTTCTAACCTGTAGCTCTTTGCTGCTTGCTGCATTCTCTCTCTCTCTCTCTCTCTCTCTCGCTCTCTCGCTCTCTCGCTCTCTCGCTCTCTCGCTCAAAATAAACGCCCCAACTAGCTCAGGCTGTCATAAAGAATTATACCAAAAAATGAGTCTATCTCAGCCAAATCTGATTCAAACAGAGGACTACAGGGGTGCTCAGTAGATCGGTTGGTCGGCGTCGGCTCCTGCTGTTGCGTGTCGTTTTCCCCGTCTCATCCCCAAAACTCATCAGGCAACGAGTCATCACGCTTCTAGACCCGACTTGGCACTTTCTGTTGCGACCATTCCGTTTTACAACCAGTCAAGCTTACTGACAGAAAAAGGAGCGCTGGGTGTCTAGCCTTCAAGAAACGAGGTCCGCTCTGTCAGTCACTCAATTAACACGTACAACACACACACACACAAATTAGCACACAAATCAGCTGTATATATCCAATGAGCCAACAGATCTCTTTTAATATGCTGGTAGATAAACATTTCTTATTCCCATGACTCGTGAAATGTGTGTGCGTGCGTGTGTGTGTGTGTGTGTGTGTGTGTGTGTGTGTGTGTGTGTGTGTGTGTGTGTGTGTGTGTGTGTGTGTGTGTGTGTGTGTGTGTGTGTGAGTGTTTAATCCAGTATTACCAGTAGGAGGTGGTGATGCCCTCAGGCTGTACTTTCCTCTGATGAGATCTTGACAGTTAAGGTTTATTCCTCTGCATCTCCCTCCCTCCCCTCCTCGCTGCTTTCCATTCCCACTCCTTCACCGCTTCTCCTTTTCTCTTCCTCCTCTATAATTGCTCTGCCTCTTTACAGCTCTCTCCATTTTCAGTTCAGCGCGCTTCCTCCATCGTTCCCTCACCCTCCTCTTTCAAATTAATCTCTTACTGTCCCCGTTTCACCCACACCTTTCTCTCTGTCCTCTCGTATTGCTGGGCTTGTCCACCTTTTGGGTTCGCCTTCAAGTCCCGGCCTTCTATCTCCCTTTGAATCTTCCTCCTCCCACTCTCTCCAGCTCATTTTCCAGTCCTCCCTCTCAGCGGGTGATTAGCGGCTTAGAGGTCGAAACGCGGGAACCCTGCGAAAGGAACAGCTTCACTTCTAACCCGGCAGTGGGTGGGCAAAGAGCCGCACACACTCCAACAGACACACAGACACTACAGAACGGGGCAATAAGGAGAAACTAATTGTCAGCTGTCTTTAACCTGTACCTTCACTTGCCAGTTTGATTGCAGCCTTCTCATACAAAGCGGAGTGTAGAAGCTCCGCGGTGCAGTCTGGTCCTGGAGTGCATGTGGGTGTGCATACATATAAAGAGCACGGATGCAAACACACACACACACACACACACACACACACACACACACACGCTTATCCACAATGTCATTGCTTACCCTTTGTCGAACCGTTGCTTGAATTGTTGCTTTAAACTCTCAGGTCTCCAATTCTCATACCAATAATAAAAACAACAATAACAATAATACTCCCTGGCGTACTACAGTGACATTAGAGCTTTCTCGCCTGCACTCCCGAGATGTATAAATCCATTATGTCTTTCAATATGACATTTTAAAAAGGTCACATTTAGGTCGTTGTGGGATTGAAGGAGGGGGATCAAACTGCGGGTGTACGGAACGGTATAAGTACTGTTTTGCTCCCCATACTCTGTACTCTGACAAACAAGCCAGAAATGTAATTTGTTTACCAGTGTACCATCATTTAAGCATTAGGCAAGCCCTCCCAAAATCCTGGTGAGCTCCTCTAATGACGCCGTCAACAGCGGAGTCTATGAGTGGTGCAGTTTATAGCATTACAACAGTTTCATCTTATTTGCCCAATTCAACTCTGTGGGTGGGTTAAAGCTTTTCAAAATGGACACTGTATAACAGATTTGTTAAAACACTCACTCACTCACTCAGGTAGTACTCTAAGTGAGAGGCGAGAGAGTGCGAGACACTAAGCCCAAATTCATCATGCATAATTGATGCGGTCTTCACTCTGTCCATTTTCTGTGACGCTCGCTCTCCCTCCCACACCCATGTCTCTTCCTCACTCCGAAAGGCATACCCTTGCAAGGAGATGACTGTACAACTCATGTAGATGTGTGTGTGTGTGTGAGTGGATGACTGCAGATCGCAGAGGAAGAGGGTGTGTGTTTACTGTAAGTCTGCGCAAAAACTCAGCGTGCGTGTACATGCATATTTACCACATCTCTCTGACAGGACGACACGGAAACAAGCGCAGTAGTGAACTCCGGCTCTCACCTCCACCTCTTGTAGTTGCATAAATAGAGAGCGCAGATTGGATGCAAGCAGCGCTCGAGTCTCAAGTCACCACTGCAGAATGTAAAACGCACTCGGGTACACACTCACTCTCTCTCACACACAATCTATACACAAGCCTTCAAGTAGTCGGTACCCAGAGGAAAGTAGTGCTGAGTGTCGGTGTGCCCTAGTTATGTGATACCTCTCTGTCTTCCCCCGTGCCATCCGACCTACTGCCACTAGAATGACCCTCGGTCAAACTAAGTGACCTTCAACCAAGTGCCCCTCTGGTACTCCCATGAGCCCCTCTACTAGGCCCATGTGACCCCAAGTGCTCTCAAGTGCCCCTCTACTATATGCAAGTGCTTCTATACTTCTCTCAAGTGACCCTCTGGTAAACTTCAGAGCCCCTCCACCATGGTCAAGTGCCCTTCTGCTACACCAAATGCCCATATACTCTCTCATGTGCCCCTCTACTACACCCAAACGCCCTTTAATGTACTCAAGTGCCCCTTTACTATACTCAGTTGCCCCGCTGGTATACTCAAGTGCCCCTCTACTACTACACCCAAGTGCATCTGTACTGCCCTCAAGTGACCCCCTGGTATACTTCAGAGCCCATACACTATGGTCAAGTGAACCTCTGCTCTGCCAAAGTGCCTCTCTGTTGTATTCAAGTGTCCCTCTACTGTCCCCAAGTGTCCCTCTACTATACCCGAGTGCCCCTGTGGTAAACTCAAGTACACCTCTACTACGCTAGGGTTGCCCCTACATTACACTCAAGTGCCCATTTACTGTGCCTGAGTGCTCCCCTAAAAGTGCCACTCTGGTACGCCCAAAAGCAACTTTAGTCCGTCCCTATTCCCCTCTCTTTTCCCCCGTAGTATACCCGAATGTCCCTCCAGTACGCCCAAACTGCTCGGGGCAATCTTAACCATATATCCAAGCCCAACCATAAACCTGCTCGCGGTAGAGGTGCCCTTCAACTCCTCTCATTACTCCGTCATGAATTCTTTTCTTCACTCCCTCCCCTCCTGTCCCCCTCTCTCCGTAGTTCGCTCTCTTTTTCCATTTCAAAATTTATTAGCTATGACAAAAAGAGGGAACGCAAAAAAGCTGTCACTGTCATTCACACAGGCACAAAACGCACTGAATGGAAAAAAAAACAAAAAACAAACATATATATGCGGGAGCCGGCACTCTCATTTGCCAAAACAAGAAATGGAGAAGGAGTGAGGGCGGAGATGCGGACCAAGTATGAGGTATAGATTACGACAGGAGAGGAAAAGGAAGGGGAAGGGAAAGGGAAAAAGAAAAAACTTTATTTCTTGTTCTTCCAAAATGAATTTCAAGGCTCATCTGCTCTGGGTGATGTTGGCGTTCACGGCCTAACAGCCTCAGATAAATACGGACTCAGCTCTGGGAGGACAACCAGCCAACATCATCTGTTATATGGACATTGACAGAGAAGGGAGGGGAAGACTGAAGATTAAAATAGAGAGAAGCGGGCGGAGAAAATAGGTTAAAGAAGGGAAGTGAGTGAGTGTGAGACAGGGCAGTTAGGGAAACAAAGCCAGCCACACAAACATGAGGAAAGTGAGAAGTGGGGCTAAAGACAAAAAACGTGCTGATGCGGAATGACTGTGGAAGAAAAATACCAACGACTACTGTTGGACTGTTCCGTGATGTTATAACTTTCTTTACAGACAAAGTGCATCATGGGGGGTTGGAGTGGAAATGCACACAAAACACATGTAAAGCATTCTTGATTGTTGGGTGCTGATTTCAGAAAGCTGGATCTTCAACCGGTACCTGAATCATGTTTTTACACCACTTTCAGATTGTCCCAATAATATCCCGTGAATTACCTTTTGGTCACTATTATTTGTCCAGCACGAATAACAACGTTGTGCTCACAAAGTTGAACGCTGATATCTGGGAACAGTGCCACTGCTAAAAAGGAGTCTGACAGGGTAAGGAACAAGAGCTATCAGACAGATTTCAAACAAACCCTGGTCAACAGTTATTACATCAATACTTAAACAATTGTTCTATAATAAGTCTACAAAGATGTGAAAAAGAAAAATACATAAAAATGCCTGTCACAATATTGTAAAGCCCACGGTGCCGTCTTCAAATTGCTTGTTTTGTCTGATGATGATTAAAAACTGGCAGATATTCAGTTTCCTATCGATAAAGAAACTTCTTAGACAACTGAGCGAGAATCACACAGAGCGACGTGGTTCCGCCTCTACTTTGCTTCCACTCCTTTAACCTTTTCAAATTGAATCTTTTCTGCTCCCTTTCTTCCTCCTCCTGCCCCATTATCTCATAAAGGCTCATATCAGACTCAGATGGTTTCTTTCAGAGACAGAAGTTAAAGTTTATCACTCAATCTACGTACCGCTCTAAAGCTTAACTACGATGTCTGGGGCAACAATAAAGATAGAATGAAGACACCAAGAGCTGATGGGACTCAATTGCCTGAAGGTTGAAGGCTCAATGCCACACTGACGGAGGACGTAGTGAAGCAAGGCGTGTGTGCGTGTGTGTTCAAATCTGTGTGAGACAGAAACAGTGATATTATGGGCCAATGTCAAATTCTTTGCATGTGTAGATGCCTGCCAGTCGTACTTGCACATCTCTCATAAAGCCTGTTTCCTGATTGGATTATATAACCATCAGCAAATTTACTGCCAACTGATATAAGCAAAGGTGTGCGTGTGTGTGTGTGTGTGCAGAAGGCCTGGATATTAGTGTTTCTGGGTCTGCGTGTCTGTTTGTGTGTTGGCCTTGCTGGTGCCAGTCAGGCATGACAGGAGGAGAGAATTAAAACCCGTAGGCACCCAGAGACCTTCTCACATACCAATGTGGTGTGTGCGTGTGTGTGTGTGTGCGTATGTGTGTGTGTGCGTGTGTGTGTGTGTGTGTGTGTGTGTGTGTGTGTGTGTGTGTGTGTGTGTGTATAGAGAGAGAGTGACCTTCTCTCCAGACTAGTGTCACAGACGGCTGGTTTTGGTACCAACCCTTTGGCTTTTAGAGGCCTATGGGCAACGTATACCACCGTCTGGGAGGGACTTTAAATGTGAGAGTGTGTGCTATGATTGCGTTTGCGTGTGTGCACACCAGCTCTATGAGAACAAGCTCTTCCCTCACCAAATCGCCCTTACGTGGTTTACTTTTTCTCTGATTCAAAGCTGAAATGTCAGAAACGTGGTTTAGGCTGTCCTCATTCCACTTCCTTCTCTTAATAATAAACCTTTTTTTTTTGTTTTTCCAATTCTGTTACATGGATAAAAAACAAGACAGCAACCAGTCTAAGATTGTTCTTCAAGGACATCATTATCTCCCACTGCCTTGCAAAAAAATCTAGCAAATCTATTTCTAATCATAGAGAAAGATAAGTGAAAATCAAAAACATTGTTTGAAAAAAAGCTTCTGATAACTACAGAACTTGCCTGAGAATCATGTATTACATTTCCTCAATATCAAAGTAGGTTATTTTAA
Organism: Acanthopagrus latus; assembly: GCF_904848185.1. Classification (NCBI taxonomy): domain Eukaryota; kingdom Metazoa; phylum Chordata; class Actinopteri; order Spariformes; family Sparidae; genus Acanthopagrus; species Acanthopagrus latus. The sequence goes on along the minus strand of NC_051052.1, from coordinate 11,192,476 downwards.
AAGATAGTATTAACTTATGTGTCGCTCTATCAATATTTTTCAACGTTACTCTGAGAGATTGATGCCCTTTGACTTTGAAACATGGAGCAGCAACTTCATCAGAAAGTCAACTACCACAACCGTTGACCGTCTGAACCATTTGGGGAGACTTGAGTTCGGGAACAAATCTGTTTGGTGCACCTGGGTGCTTTGGAAGCCTTTGGAACTGCATGAACAGCGTCTGCTCCGAGTTCAGGAACACATCTGGAAATGTAATCAAAGTTCATGAGTGTCTTGCCTACCAGTTTATAACAGTTATTATAAAGAACTGACAGGGAAAAGAATGGAACTGAGCATTTCTAACTGCACTCGGTACTCAACTCATCAGGACTTCAGGCGGCTATGAGTGGCTTTTTGATGGTGGTTTCTTGGTTGGAGGCATAGGCTGCAGCGTATTGTGATCGTGCGGTCTTTTCTGAGGTTGCTAAAACTACATAAGCTAACGGTCGGAAAACTTGATCTGTCGAGGGGGGGTCTTACTACGTGTCATGGTGTGTTAGACCATGGATTAAATTTACACCAGAACATCCCTTTCACACCGTCTAGTTCAGTAGAGATTGGAAGATGGTGCCCGAGGTGGAATCAGTAGTAACGCTGTGTCGTTGGACCAGACGATTGTGGTGAAGATAGACCTAAGCCGGAAGGCACTGAGAGCTCTGATTTACCAATCGATCGGTGTTCAGGATAGGGTTGGTCAATCGTTGATGGCTGACAGTTATCGTATACTGAGCCCTCTTCCATCATTGCATCGTTACTGAAGGCCCTCCACCAGAGAGTGCAAACAGCCCCCTCAGAGTTGCGTTAACGCAGGAGTGTTGGCGTTTGTGACGTGGGTGAGAAAATTCAAAGATGTTTTATTCATATTAAAGCTGCCTAGTTAAGCAAACCAGTGTTTTCGTTTCTTTGCTTAGCTTTCTCAGTATAACTAGCCTGCTAACTTTTGAGGCTGAATGCAGCTCAGTCATGGATGTGTGGTGCTGAGACGAAGACTCTTTTAAACAAGCTCAGGGATGAATGTTGGATGCACACCAGGCATCCATGTTTCAACATGGACATCTTCATATGCCTCAGTCATATGATCAGAATCCCTGATGGGTGACCCCCTCTCGAGGCATTCCGGGCACATCCGAATGGGAGGACACTCCGAGGTAGACGGAGATCTCGCTTGAGGGATTACTTATTTCATCTGGCCTGGGAACACCTTGGGATCCCCTGGAGAGGAGCGATGTCTGGAATACTGATCCGAGTTAAGGGAGGCAAAATGGATGGATGGATGGATGGATGGACGTAAGATGCATTTCCTCAGTATAACAGACTCATACTCAGTTCGGACAGTCATGGTGTCCAAATGAGAGCTTAATGTGAGAATGCACACCAGGGAGTGAATAAACAAGTAAGGGAGATTGGTTGTAGCATGTGAAAGCTCAGAGGCATATGGCATGTGTCTTTGCCTTTTCATGAGGTTAACCGTACTCAAAAGGATGTGTAGTCCTGCCTTCCTGCCTTCTCACATGTGTGCCGTTTTCCTTCATCTAATGGCCCATCCGTCCATTCATCCACCCAGCCATCTATAAATAGTTGTCAGGTAGTGAGTACTTGAGTAAAGTTTGAGCCTTGGAATCGCTCCTGTTAGGGAAACATGTTAGACTCTGTGCCAATTAATGACCTCCTTGAAGTCAGGGACAAATTTGTTAAAACACAAAAGGCCCTTTAGGAGGCTTACATTTCATCGTCTATCATCAAACTATAACAGTGAACTGAAGAAGCCTTTGGATTCATCAAGTTTACCAGACAATTAGCAAGAGCTCACAGTATTGTACAGCTTTGTAATGTTCATTGTCTGCTCATTGGTTCATGTCCTCAATATGCATATGCTGATAGAGGACACCTCTTGGTTTTAAATGAACCCTCGCTGTGGTCTTGAGGTTGCTTTGCTTTGTATTCAGCGCAAGTCATGCACAGCCTCTCCTACATACATAAGCACAGACACACTCTGTTGGTCTCTCTCTCTAACTCACACACACACACTTTCTCAGAGCCTCCATAGGCCCAATTAAATAGCCATAATTACTGCCAGACAGCAATGAGAGGTCGGAATAGCAAACAGCATCCATTTTTTAACCTGCAGTAGACGTTTTGTTGCATTCAAGTCCCTGAACATGACAGCAGTGGAGAGGACAAGGAGAGGAGGAGATGATAGAAGAGGAGTCAGGAGACAGAGTGCAGGAACTTAGAAATCTATGTGTGCATAAGCAAGATGTAGAGAGCAAGTGTGGCAATGGAGGAGGCGGCAGATATTAAATGGGTGTTTATGTTGCTGAAGAAGTTAATTTAGCAAAAGCAACATAATGATTAAAAATGCATGCACCGATTGCACACTCTTAATCATACACACATAAAAAATAGAAAAAATATTAGGACTACTCCTTCAAAACTTGGATTATTGCTCATTCTGTATGGGTACAGTCATACACCGATCAGCCACGACATTAAAACCACTGACAGGAGAAGTGAATAACCACAGTCAACTCTGGAGAAACCTTGGGTCCTGGTGTTCATTGAGGCCACTTGATGAACACCGTCAGAGACCATTATATTCCAAGCACCAGCACTCCTTGATGGCAGGACAATGCCCAAGGTCTCGACCTGGCCTCCGAAACTTACAGATTCCAATCTGATCGAGCATCCATGAGACATCCCTGAACAAAGTCCAATCTGTGGCGGTCCCATCATGGATCAGACCTGGTTCTGTCCCCTGGAGTTGGCCCGTGGTGTCTGGCACCAGGGCGATGGTGGCAGATCCTTTGAGTTCTATAGGCAATGAGATGGGGCCCAAGAGATGCTTGACTGGGAGCTGGGCAGGGCAGGCCAGGTCAAGGCCTTGAGCTCTTTATCATGTTCCTCTGGCCATTCCTGAGATGATCATTGTTATTCACTTCACTTGCCAGGGGTTTTGTAATGTTCTGGCTGATCAGTGTATCTGCCACAAGGAACCATGGCATATCTTAATTCACATCGCTACCCTCTAGAAAACACTGCAGATGGATGACGAGAGTCAGCAGCATTAATGTCAATCTGAATAAATGAGTGCTTAAAAGCAGCATAATTTAACCTAATTTGCCCCCAAATCAAACCAAGTGGAGCGCTAATGTGTACGACTGCTGTTTCTATGATGATAAGTACCCAAAGAAAAACATTTAGTGCAGAACTCACAGCCAAAACAGGGACAGATGTGAAGCCAACTATAAAAATATCTAGTTGCAAAGTGAGGGGAAAAAAAACACATAAATACCGTAAAAACCTTTATTTTTCATGTATTTCATACAACTTGGCAGGCTAGTTAACAGGACTGATAGGCCTGAGACTGAAGGGCTATAGTTTAACTACGACTATGGTCAACGTGTCTATCAATAGCACAGCAAGTCCTGTGAACGGGTCCTTGAGCAAGACACATTTCATGCAATTAGCACTTTCAAGCTCCCCTGAACAAAAGAAAGTCCGAGCCATCCTGTCACCTTAAGTGTGTTATGTTATGTTATGACAGTATCTCTCCTGCCATCACCCTCCCCAGACCCGCCCAACAATGTCTCGAACTTTCAATTACTGCATGTTTCATTAGGCAACAGAAGATACACTTGGTGTACGTGCAAGTAAAGAAATCATGTGTACACATGTAGGAACATTTCAGACCAGTTTGTCTGCAGTGCTGTACAATAAGTGCCTCTTACTTTACCAGAATACAGAGAAGATTCAGTGTTCGAGATGTAAATGTGTAGTGCAGTGTCAGCTTTTATTTTTGTACGAGCCTTTCTTGATCATCGTAAAATGTGGTAAATCACCCTTTTCACTTTTAACTTCCTCATCGATTCCAATGAGCGTTTGATCATTTGAAGTGCCGAAACAAACGATCTTAAGACGCACCCATCTTGAGAGACAAAAAGACTTGCCGAATTTAAAATGCAAGTGCTGCGATAGGTTTAATCAAACTGGACTGGCCTTGAATCAACACGCTGAATCAATGCTGGATTACATTCATACTTTGAATTCTCTTTCTGTTCACAATGTGCAAACTCCCTAGGCTTGAGGCAGCAGCTGATGTGAAATTGTCTGTGCGACCAAATGTGTTGGCTACAGCGACACCGCCGCACCTGCCGCTGTGCCCCACATTCACGTGCACCCGCCTTCAAAGCAGACACGCGTGCACACTCAACCCTCGCTGTCTCTGGACGCTGAAAAACCTGCTACGGCAGCAGAAACCTGACAAGGGCTCAACTCGACACATCCTCCCTTTTTCCTCTTTTTCCTGCTCGTGCACCATGTCTCTCTCAAAGGACAAAGTGTGTCATTTATTTCAATGTTTCACGCCCCCGTCACTGTTTGCATTTGAATGAGTACACATGTTGCTTTCTCTTGCTGCAATAAATGTCTTGCTTATGCATGAGCTCATTTAGGAGTATGTGTGTGTGTTTGTGTTATACCCAGAGACTAATACCTCAAGGCTGAGTCTGTTATCACCAATAGCCTGCTAAATTAATCAGTACCCCTCAGGCCTCTTGACCAGACCTGAGGCACACACACACACACACACACACACATCAGTCATATGCTTTCGCAATATTGCAGAGGCATCACTCACCGAGGCAAACAGGCCCAACAGCACCCAGTGGAGAAATACTGAGACCAGGTGAGACATATAGAAGGCATGCTCTCATACACAACACACAAACAAGTGCGCACACACACATAAATGTGTACAAGGAGAGAATAGGCACAAAAAATTATGTGTTTTTATTACTTCATAGTGAAGTGTTGAGCAAGAAAGAGAGAAAGAAACACAATAATTGACTTTGTTAGCCTGTCTTTTTGCAGGCTTGTGTGTGTGTGTGTAGAAGAGAAATACATGTCACTAGGTTAGTTATGAATACATTACCACGCAGAGGGGAGGAAATTACTGTGCAATCTCTGCGAATGTATGTACCGTTTGTGTGTGTGTGTGTGTGTGTGTGAGTGTGTGAGAGAGAGAGAGGGAGAGTAGTTGTGTGCACGCGCAAACTGCAGCAGTGTAAATCTAATTCCCATTTCCATAATGGCACCTCCAACTGAAGAACACCCGCTCCTGTTCCCTCTCACTTTTCTCTCTCTCTCTCTCTCTCACAGACACACACACACATAAATGAAAGCACACACGTTTCCCCTTAAAAACAAATTCGAACAGTGCATCTCCACTCACTTAAAGCGCATTGTTTAATCGCACATACACACCTACAATTCCAATATTCACACATACGTCATCCTGTATATATACCCAGATATGCCAATAATTCAACTGTAAATCTGTATAAATCCCTTTTAGGGCAAGATACGGGAAGAATTCCCAACAAAAGCTGATAGATACAGCATCACCACCACAAGTTGTTTTGGTGGTTGCACAGTTATGACAACTGTCTTTGATTAACCGCTGTGTACCTGGACGCATGAGGGATTCAAAGCCAACACCCACTCAGACATTTACCACTTTTTTCCGTCGGCTGGGCTAGATGTTTGTTTAAAGCCAGAGAAACAGACGCAAGGCAAGCTAGCAGGGTTTGCAGAGTTAGCTTAACACTTGGCTAATTCCCCTGACAGGTTAATTGGCTAAAAACATCTCTACCGACATTGCGATAAACAAACAAATATACTAAACATTGCCTGGGAAGTTTAATATTGTGAAATTTACTGAACCACTATAGCGTTGTGCTTACAACAACAGTCACCTCCTGGTAGACAAGTGGCGGCTGATTTACATCGCTGCAATACTGAACTTTTTAAGTAATGTTACGGGACACACTGCTGTTAACATTAGTTTGCTGTTGTTGATACCGTCAGCTCTATAAATTACTTAGTACCTCTATGGTGGGTGGATACATCCATCTGGTCTTCAGAGAGCCTATAAAGTGTCCATTACGGTACATATTTAATTATTATAAAACATACGCTCATACCTTTGTTGCGCTTGTCCACCTATGCACAGAAAAAGAAAATCTCCCCTCACACTCTTTATCTCCATTTCCTTCTATGCCAATAAAAGACAATATGCGCAGTGCGTCACAGTAACCTTTACGACGGCCATGTGGTTTAGAACTGTTAAAACCACCTCTTCTCTTAGGTATAACGGGCTTAGTCCATTAGTAGCCGACAGACATACAGATCCATATGTCCAGACTGGGTTTTAATACAGCCACACTTAACCAGCCGGGAGCAGCTATCCCTGTGTGCGAGGGTAGGAGTGAGAAAGTTGGTGCATTAGAAGGAGACAATAAGATGTAAAGGCCCAGCGCGACGGTTCGTGCTTTCAAGCTACCTTGCTGAATGTACTGTGACAGACATTTTGCATGAAGATGTTTTGTTTGCTCGCTATATTGCTTCACGAATACTCAGGCTTTCTCTTGACTGATCCATGTTTACTTCACATGAGTGCACCCGACAGAAACCGGTTGGAGAATAAACAGCGCAAGTGGAGCTATTTAGCTTCTGCACGATGCATGTCGCATGTCGGCGACAACAGGCTCCTCTAATGGTGCTATAAAGATTCTGAAAAGGTGTTCAACAAGCTTAAACCGAAAGATTTTCTTCCTCAGCAGCAGACGTGTTTGGTAGCACACAGACCACACATTCAGCAAGACCTCAGCAAAAAATGAGGTTAGTGGTAATGGACTGGTAAATTGTTCTGCGTCCATCCTGGAGCTCACTATTCATTATCCGCAGCTGGACGGCTGAATATAAAGGGGATTTCTTATCAACATTGTTTTTTTTGCTTTTTGTTTTTTGTTTTTTTTATTTGAAAGATTGCTGTCCCCCCAACCACTTGTTATCAGGCGTGAATGATTAAAAACAACTGTAAAACAGAAAGTGAATAGGAAACAAATGGCAGATGAGGAAAAAGACATGAGCAGGTTCAAAATGAAGCAAGACGCCCTCACAGCACCGATAAAGCCAACCGTTTTGAAACATAAAGTCCCTTTTGGTGAGTCGACTGAGCCCCAGAGGGACACACAAGAGTTCAGAGTGTGTGTCTGTGTCCTTTGAAGGCAAGCTTTTATTTCTTCTCAACCCTCTTAGCTGTTTTAAATTGGACACTTAAGCTGACGTTGAGCACTACCTTGAAATTCACAAACCAGAATTTATTTTCATTTCCAGGTTATTCCAGCTCATGAATGGGGTTTTTATTTACGTTTCAATGTGCGTGATTGTTTCAGTTTTTACAGCCCGTTTTAAACACATCAGGCATGTCACTGACATAAATAAAAAATAAATAAAAATTCATCCTCAAAAAAAGCCACATCTTATTGACAGCGCATACATCAGCAGCAGAGTCGCACCGAGGCGAGAAAATGGAAATGCGCTAAAATACACCAGACGTTATATCGTTTAATTAAAGAAAAATCACATGTTTCTTCCAAAGTTTATAATGAGTTTCAACTTCTTCATCTTTGTCTTTGAAAGCTTTTCATTTATCTGTGTTTGTTTTATGTATTTTTTTTTTTTTTTACCAGAGCATATGGCAGCTACTGTGAAGGAGTCCCTTATCTAGTGAGATAACACTCAACATTTAGCCTTGGATAAATTAATGAGTTTATGGCTCCTAAACAAAAGTGTTCATCTTTCCTTCAGCCCTGAGCTGCAGTTTTCAAGGTCTCATATTCTGCTTATTCTCAGGTTTATTTTGGCCGTCTACTAGAATTTATCCACATGCTTTGATGGTTAAAAAAAAATGTTTGTTTTTTTCCCCCCAATCTTATTCATCGCTGTAGCACCCTTATTCACCCTCTGCCAGAACTCTCAGTTTTAGTGCCTGTTTCTGTAAGGCCCTTCTCCCAGAAATGCTCAATCTGCCATGATTGGTCAGCTCTCACAGGCTTGAGCAGGGCACCGCCCACATTGGCTCTGAATGTGTGCAAGGTATCTGAATGTGAGTGTTTCGCTGTGGACACAACTTTCACAGTATTTATACAGCACCTAGACCTGCTTTATGATCAAATCAGACATTCTCCCATTCTACAATATGATACCTTTAAAATAGCAGTGGTGAAGTTCAGAGTTACAGCAGAAAGGTGTGATTTTATCATAGCATTGCACCTCCATCTTCAGCGCTTCTGATACAAAACATAAGTAAAATGTCAAAAAGACATCCAGGACTATATTACGAGGTGAGCCATTTTAAAATTAAGCCTGGTTACCACTATCCCCTTACTACAACAAAAACAGCAACAGTGTTAATGTGTGTGTGTGTGTGTGCGTGTGCGTGTGCGTGTGCGTGTGCGTGTGTGTGTGTGTGTGTGTGTGTGTGTGTGCCTCCCTGTGCATCCCAGTCTGCACACGTGCACCCGCATGTGTGCGAACTCATTTTTTTCTGTGCATAAACCTTGGCAGGTGTCCAGCTCCACTTGGACGGAGCTCAGTGAGAGAAGGGAAAGACTTGTCTTGTCTTAGTGGTTAAATCCCCTCCGAGACGGCGAGGAACACGCTCAGAGAGTTTTATGTATTGTTGCGGAGCTGCTTTTTTTATGGAGTGAAGCGGCGGTTAAGCACACCCAGAGGCTTTCTCAATCGCCTCGCCAACAGGTATTATGATACGCAGGCTTAGGGTTCACTGACGGACCATCAGAAGAAAAGCTATGTTGCAGGAAAATTGGCCAATTACCATTATAATTATACGACACAGAATCTGGTTGAACACAACACAAATTAGACAAAAGATCTATTATCTGAAACGTTCTATGCAAATTCCAATTATGTAAATGTTATTATGTAACTGCAATCGTAACATTTTCCCTTATTTCACATAAACTACACATTCTGTCTACTATGCTGCAATTTACAGAAGTAAAAAGTAACATTAAAGGAAATGTTTTGAGGCATAATGTGTTTTCTTTGTACCGACATCTTCAACAGAACACTGAATGTTTAAAATATGAATAGAGATTCTGGGTGTTAAATTTGCATTCTTTCTACTGGCCAGCAGGGGGCGACTCCACTGGTTTCAAAAACATGTCAGAGATTATATGTAAACTTATGAGAAAATTACCTTACTTCTCAACTCTTCTTCAATACAACATGATTCTCATAAGGAAATTATGGTCCCATTCAGTTTACGATAAATCATAATGTAAGTCTTTTGGGTGTGTTTAACTTAAGTCACAACTACAGTGTAAATTTGGGTTCATGTTCCCATTTTCCACCAAGATGAACCAAGTGCTACTTCTGGATGCTAAACCACACTGGCTCAATTCTTGCATAGAGTAAATCATTGTCATTATTTGTGTCGGAGGTGACCAACTCAAAGAAGCACAAGATGACTTCTGTCTTTGTTGAACTTCAGCTCTCTGCGTGGCCCTGTTGGCATCACTCTTCAGCACTGTGGGCTCAAACTTCCTCCTGGATAACATTTGACACCAACATTAGTTGACCCAAAATATAAAAGTGTTCTCATTTTCAGTATCTCCAGATCAGCCACATTTCTAAAGCAATGTGTGGTAGAAGAGCTTGTTCAAAATAATCAAATTATTTAACATCACATTTCAGTTAATTCCTCAAAAAGTCAGAATAATTCAAGCTGAGCTATTGCTAAACATAGAACATGAATACTGTAAGAGATAGTGTGTTCTTCATTCTGCCACCGCAGCACAAAGTTACTCCGCACCACTTCTTTTCTAATACAAAACGAAAAAAAAAATAGTGAGCAAAAGCTACCAAAAAGGCGTGTGACCAAAATAGCTTACAGGGCCTGTTTTGTTATTTATGACTATGTAGTTGATGACGTGGCGATCTGTATTTTTAGACTTCAAAACATTTAAGTAAGAAGCTCCCGGGGACGCTGCACACAACAAGACTCTATCAGCAGGGATTCCCAGAGGAGGAGCTGCAACTGAGGAAGATCCATAAGCAAGTATTGAACATGTGGTTTTGCTTCAGAAGGCTTCAGTCATGCTGCAGTACATTTAAATGTTTGGAGAAATGTAATGGTCACATTTAAACAACACATCACCAGCATTAGGAAGTTTTGATCTGTATGTGACTATTAAAAAAAATAGGTATTTTTAGAGTTTAGTTTGCTGGAGAAATATAGTCAGGGCTACAGCAGTCACTTAAAGGGAAGCAGAAGAGTATTTACTAAGAAATAAATGGTCCAAAAGACACCTGAGCGGGTGTGAAAGGTTGTAATTTCGGGCAGAGTGTGTGTGAAAAGAAGAGAGAACGCAGGTGTTTGGCAGGGAGTCGACGCTGTGAATGATGCCCTTTGAAGGTCGGGGCTGACAAAAGGAGAGGCTGGAGCACAAGACGGGTTTGAAATGAGCAATGGGGGGGTTGTCAGCACCATACTGTTTTTTCAAGAGTAAGCTTGTGATCAAAATGTCACCGGTTCCAAAGTTTTAAAGCACCTTGTAGCATGCGGCTTGAAACAACATGGTGTCATGTAATATCAGAGAGCTAAACAGTCAGAGAAGGGCACAGTCCACACACAAGTCAACCCAACCGGAAAAACATTACCCTAAATAGATTTGATAACTGAATCCCAAACTGTGTTGTATTATAGCCACTTTGGTATTGAACTTTAGAGAAAAAAAGAAAAAAAAAAACACTGAGAAAACATTAACCAATATATCCTGGTACCAACAGCACTGAGAGTGTGTGACTGGCCTGCTACTGCAGCAGCTGCACAACCCTGGTGTGTCGAAGTCGAGCAGAGCTGATCGACTTGAACATTCTCTAAATATATTTGCATAAGCATTTAATGCCTCCATTCACTTTATGGGCATCAAATTTAGCACTTTATCGGGTTCAATTAATTTAAAATGTGCAAATTGGTTCTAATTTAGCTGCTTCTCTATGTCTGTTGTCCACGGTATGCATTCACCACATTATAATCCTGCCCAGTGTCCCGCCCACAGCACTTCCTGATTGGTTATACGTCACTAGTAATGGCCTATCAACAATGAGGGTTCCTAGAGTCCTTGCCAGCACTCCATGCTATTGTGTGTCAGAGAAAAAGAATCAGATATTGACACAACAAAACCTCACAATTTCATCATCTACTCCAGTGTCGATAAGGATGTCCAGTTTCCCTGTTACACCCACAGTCATGTCCTAAGGGGATTTCACTCCAAGAGGCGTTGAATCAAACTGAACAAATTGATATTTGTTCACTGTGATGAAGCAGCTGGAGCTAAATTCATCCTAATGCAATCATTGGGATTTATCCTCTGGGGCCTTTGAATCTCTGAGGAACATTTCTAAAGCAATCTATCCAATAGTTTTTCAGACGCTTCACCTTAAATCATAGAAGTAAACGTCACTGCGGCACGAGAGGAAAGGTCAACGGGTCAGAGGTTGAAAGTCGCATCAATTTGTAATACTGAGCTCTCTCACGTTCGCATTTTATCTTCTAACTTAGCGACAGAGAGGTTGCATGAGGGAATACTGTGCAGAGAACTCTCTTCAAATAACGCCACTTTCACTTTGCAGGTCAGTCGTGGTTTTAAGATGAAAATGCTGTTGACTGGATTGGGAAGCACTTATTAACAGGTGTGATGACTGTGTATTAATAGGGTGCGACGGCTGGTGAGCTTGTAAATAGCAGTCCAGCCTACTCCAGCAAACATGGATATGTGGGTGGAAACATCCCCTAATTAGGGGCGGTCTGTTTTATGTCTTCCTACGTTGGTTCTCCACTCCTATTCCTTTCCTCCTTTCTCTCCACACTGTACTCTCCTCCCGTCATGTGATTTCCTCCCCGCTCCTGCACACAGCCCGGTGTGAACCAATAGTGCAAATTACAATTAATTACAGAAGGTCAAATGAAGCAGCTAAACGCTCTCCCAGCACTATAATTTTGCTTTAATTTGATTTGCAATCACCGTTGTGAGATTCTCCACATCGATAGTTGACTCTGGGGATGTTTGCCGGTGCGTAATGCATCTTTGGTTTTGGATATTAAAAAGGTCTTGGGCTCATCCAGTTCAAATGAGGAAAAAAAAAACAAACAAACAAATCAGAAAAAGCAGCAGCAGGTGTTTTCGCTAATGTCTCCCAGCAGATAGCATTAGATTAACTGACTTGGCTGACAGAGGGAACATTTACGGGCTCTTTAATATTTTCTATTGTCAAAACACTGCGCAATCAATCATGCGAAATCACTGATTAATCACCGGCTCAACGTTCAGCAGTCAGGCCCGTAAAAGTCACCGAAAACAACTGGAAGACATTTCGGAGCAGCCGCATCGAAGCAAAAAATAAAACTAACTCATTTTGTCTCTGTGTGTCCCTCCCTCGGTGCTCCCCTGACCGAGGGGAAAGGAAACACATCAAAGCGTTCCTAAATGTCATCCTAATTACCACAGACGTCGCGCCGAAATATCACAAATATACCAAAATACCAAGGCCTCGAGGTTCCTTTCATCGGGTAACCCTTCCAGTTTATCTCGGGCAATCAAAGCCACGTCGGAACTGGAGGGGGGAGTCAACAGCAAGTCAGGCTGCGTGTGTGTGTGCGATTCAGCATGAGTCACAGCAGACAGACAGACAGACAGACAGACACAGAAGTGTCACAAGTAAGTAAGAAGTAAACATTGATGGCTTGTTACGATAAGCTGTTAAACAAGTCGAGGACCCAAATGCAGACAACACACAGGAAGCAGGATTGGTGGGTGGTGGTTGGGGGGGGTGGCAAAAGGTGAGCTTTAAAGCCGAATGATACAACCAAACCAAGATATCGAGGAAAACTAAAAACAGGTAAATAACACCCAAATGGGGCAGAAGCAATGTGCAAATCAGGGAAAACTCCAGGAGCAAATATTTGGAAAAACTACCACAAGGAGGAGACACTGGAGAAGACACTGGGGGAGGAAGACGGAACAAACTGACGTGACACGAAGGAGAACAAAGACAACACCAACGATGGGATGAGGACCAGGTGGAGTAAGGAGGGAAAAGGACAGCTGAGGGGAAGGAGTGGATCAAACACAGAAAGGAGGGAAAAACACACAGAAGCGAGACATAAGGGCATAATATCAAAATAAAACAGGAAACACAAGAACAACGAGACAGCGTGAACTGTGACAGCCGCATGAGAATTTCTGGGGCTACTAGTAACATACAGTGTGCTTTTTACAGCAACTGTTACAGCCATCAAACTATTGTCAAAGCAGGCGTGCCACCATTATAGACTTAATACAAGTGCTGCACTCCCCCAGCATGAGACTTTCCATCACTCTACGGTAAGCAGGAGTGCAGCTTTAACACCAAATTAAAAACAAGGGATTTCAAGCCTGCCGGCACCCCCTAATTAACCAACAACCTGGAAAGCCACTGCGGCTCGTCCCGACAGGTGTTTTCACTTAATCTGCCTGATGAGACAGATTCTTCAGGACCGTGATTGACTGACCGCTTGCATAAGGTGGCACTGGCCCTCTTCATTTCATTTTTTTTACAGTAATAAACTGAGTGCAAATCAAGGAATGTAAATCAGAAACATACCAACAGGGAGACACTGGAGGAGAGCGCAGGGTGGCATCACAAGGGGGGGAACAGAAGGAACTGACAAAGACATGAGGGAGGATAAAGACTTTACACACACACACACACACACACACACACACACACACACACACACACACACACACACACACACACACACACTAACGAGGGGATCAGGTACAGGTGGTGTGAGGAGGGAAACGGGACAGGTGAGGGAAAGGAGCGGAAAAACACTGACAGGAGGAACGGAAAAGCATGCAGCAACGCATGAGGGCACAATTTCAAAATAAAACAGGAAACAAGAGAACACAAAAAGCTGGGATCATAACAATAACATGTGAAGCACAGCAGTCATATTTTGTTACATAATAATCTGTTGTTGTAGATTACAGTAGGTCAGCTGTAGAATAACAGTGCTGGAAACTGTAGAAGAGTGATGATGTGTGTGCCAATCTATAGTGCTGTGTATGTATTGTCTACCAGGAATTATTCCACCCCATTAACTGGACTCACATATTCCCACAATGCACGGTAAAAGCACTGTACATTTCGGACTGGGCGGTAAATCGACTCTTTTAAGATGTACCAGTAAATTTTCTGCTGAGATATAATTTTAGCCGATACCGTTCGACTCATCTCTCTCACTCCCCGCCTCACTTTTATTACCAATAGTGCTTCACAGCACGGCTCCTCTGCTTTAATCAGTCTGTTAATTACTCCACAGAGGGACACAGGTACATCAAACGTGCTGAGCTAAATGCCACCAGTGTCATGAACAAAGTGCCCACGGAAGCAGACGTGCGATAAAACTAGTTTGTTTGAGGGTTTTTCCGTGCTTGTTTGGGGGTGCGAGGTGAATCCCAGCACATCGCCACCTTTCTGCTTGGTAGCTGCAGTCTGCGGTGTGAAAGTGAGACGGCACCTGGATGCTGTCGACAGATGGGGGGGAAAAAAAGCACAGCGCAAAGAAAACATAAGAAAACAGATTTTCGGTACAATTTCAAGTTTTTCAGCTCCCAAACACATAATTTAAATTGTCTCAAATAACAACTGCTTTGACACTTTTATCGACTACACTGTCCTGCAAAACTTGCAACCTCCGCAGCACCGGTGCTATATGCAAAAAAGTTTTTTGAAGTATTTTGAAAAATAATTCCAAAAATGTGTATTTTTATGTGCTGTTCTTAAGTCAAACTATGCCTGTGATTAGGATTAATTGCAATCATTACAGTAGATCATCAGAAGGCTTTAGTACATCCAGAGAGGGAGCAGATTCTGTTCCAGGCCTCCATATTTCACTGCCATGTTTCTACTGACATACTGGCAGACGTACCAAACAGGCAGGGAAGGATAAAGCGAGGGGCGTTCCCTTGATATGTTTGATGCGCAGCCTTGCTGCTAGATTCCATTAAATCCTACATACCAGGCCTTTAAGACTGAACTGATTTTACCTTTAAAACCACGAAAGACTGTCCATTACATGCCAAGTTCACCCCCAAAATTAACTGTAAAAATTTTTTTTTAAATCCCACTGTAGCTGCATCCTCGAGCTGTGGATCCATTCGACAGAGAGCGAAGTGTCAGAGAGGGAATAATGAGCTAAGCGTGTGAACTTTTGGACTCGGAGTGCAATAATTCACCTACAAAACTGTTGGATTGTGCTGCTCGGGAAAAACAGATGGAGGCTTTTTTCGGGATTTGTTAAAAAAGACAGCCTCATTAAGTGCGACGGGGGAAGCGAGAGGAGCGCAGCACAAGTGCGGGGGTTAACTTCACTGCGTGTTTGCTTTTTTTTCTTGCAAACTTGGAGAGAGTTGAATAATGACTGCAGTTTTCATTCCGGGAGGGGGGGCTGACGTACTGTGTTCCATCATATACATCTGCTGCTACTGATAAAGCAGTGGAGCATGTGAGAGTATATATTGTCTTAATAAAAACTAATATGAACAGACATAAAATGACTGCCGAGGAGGGGAGACAAACTGCGCTTTAATGGCTTCTGTTGTGTTCATCGGAAACACGCGCATGCTCGTCCTGTTTGCACACACACGCGTTCAAGCTACTTTACATAACAGAGGGAGGGAGGGTAATAAAGACGAGGAATAGCCGAGTCACAGATCAGCTCCATTATCTCATAGCGAGCATGCCCGGTGAGCTATCGTCCAGTGTCCATTACCAAGAAGGATATGTACGAAACATGCTAATCGGTTAGCTTAGCCCACTCCAGTGCTGCACTTCTTCCCCTCCATCCCTCATTCACGCCGGCACTTTGCAAATAATTTTTTAGGAGGTGAAAAGAGAGCGAGAAGCGATGAAAAGCGTGAGAGAGAAGGGTTGAGTGCTGAGAGGAGTGTAAAGTTTGCCAAGGAAAGGAGGGAGCGAGGGACGTAAAAGAGAGAGAAAGTGACAGAGGGGAGGGGAAGAGGTGATGAAATAGCGAGACAGAGAGGGAAAGGGAACCCCGGAGAGGAAGAGAGAGGGAGAGGTGGAGGGTTGCAGAGGTGAAGTTCGATTCCGGGGTGGAGGGAGATACAAATGAGGGCTTGTCGGAGGGGAGGTGAGAGGCGGCGCTCTCCTCTCCTCTGTCTGAGCCGTGATCATTCCGAAAACACGCATCTCATTCAGTGATCTCTCGTCCCGTCGTCTTTTATCCTGTTTGTCCTGCTCTGTACCCTCCGTCTCTGTCCACCCTCCTTCGCTCGGATCCCCTCTCTTCTTTCCCCTCACTCATCCCCTATGCATAATTCACGGCGAGATTCCAGCGTGACGGGCGTCGGCCATTAAAAATACATGGGGACACTGCGCCGAGGCCGTTTAGTGCTGCCTTACCTTCGGAGGAGGAAGCGCCACCGGCTAAGGGCGGCAAGGGCAGAGAGAGGGAGCAAAGAGCTAAGGAAAGCATGTGAAAAGAGGAGGCAGAGGGGAAAAAAGGGGGGAAAGAGCACCGGAGAGCGGAGGTACAGTTGCATCACACTTTTATCTTCTTCCGGCATTTGGTTCGCGTTTCCGGCTGCAGTGAACTCACGAGTTAGAGTTCACTCCTTGTTTAACTTTTGTGTGCAGATGTGGGTGGGTTTTGCCAACAGAAACACTGTTTTTGGAAATGGAGGAGCGATGATTCAAGAATGCGCTGCAGCGCTGCCCAATCAGTCTGCGATCACTGGTTAATCACCCACAGTAGAACCGTGACCTCTCTTCGACATGGGGAAAAAAAACTCCCATCCGGCCACTTACAAAGGAAAAACTGATGCCTTCCAGCAAAAATTCAAAAGGCAGCTAACACAGTGCGTAACACACATCCACACTCGCCCACATCATCGACAGGGTTCACAGGTGTCCATTTATCAGAAGTTAACTGACACCCTGAAGGCCAATCGGAATCGAGTATTCACCCAGACTATGGTGTAATTCTGCATGTTGTTCAGGTGAGTTTTATCCTTCGATTATACCAAATGTTTCCGTCAATGTTCATACCCAGAGAAATCATTTCATTCAAGGTAGTTGCCTTTCATTCGCTGTAGGGACTGAACACAGTGTGAGTAAAACATGGTCACACAGATTTTCATCAACAATGGCGGCTGTTTAACAATGAAAACAACAGCCCCCATGATCCAACGCCACTTATGTCTTTTGTTTTCTCTTGATTGAGAGATCCTTAGCAGCAGAAAACACTGCGTCTTACTCATCTGTGGATGCAGAAAGACTCACAGCCATCTCAGAAATGTGACAAAACAACAACACGATATGCAGTCTTACTCACATGTATCAAACTTGAGTATGTTTTCTATGTGCCACGGGCTAATAATAGGCTACTTTATGGTTAAATAAAGGATTAGTGAGAAGATAAAATACAGTTGGGAAAGTCCAAATGGGTAATGAATCCAATCAATTACATGTTTTTGTACAGGAAATGGCAATATTACCACGAGTCGGGGAATTTACAACTCCTTCAGGCTATCACAGCGGAAATGACTCTATGATCTGGAGGAGAGGAGAGGAGAGGAGAGGAGAGGAGAGGAGAGGAAGCACTGAAGAAGGGAGAGAGACGACTCCTGGCAGGCTATGAATGCGGATTAAGGGGGAAAAAAGAAAGAAACATTTTCCCTCTCTCTCCTCCTTGACCTCCAGCTTAAGGGGGTAATTGCCAAAACCCTGCAAATAATGCACTCTCTTTCTCTCTCTCTTTCTCTCTCTCACACACATACACGTCAGGCCAACAGACGCCAACACGAAGACAGTCACAAACCATTAGGCCATAAACAAAGCTCCTATTTCCCATTTTATTCTCCGTCAATCAATAAATCAATCACAATCCATCGCCTCAGTTTGAACAGGGCAAACACACAACAGGGGCAGAAACACTGATGGGGGTGTGTGATAAAGAAGACAGAACCAGTGCCATATCTAGCGTATGTCATGTTCTACATAGATCTCAAAAGGAGGACATCTATTTTAAACACGCACACACACACAAACAAGCGTGCACGTCTCCCCCCTCAAATATATCGCTTTCTGTGGCAGGACACCCGCTTTCTTTTTTCTTTTCTGCTAATGTTCTTTCCATGTCTTCTCGCCTCTTCCCCTTTCATAAATAATACCCCGCTGCTATTAACGCGGCTGCAGGAGATGGCACGCGCACAAGAAAAGGGGGGAGGAAAGAGAAGTGAAATAGATTGAGGCACGCCGAGAGCGGGAAAGCAGGGATGTGAAGGAAAAAAAAGCCAAGCACTTAACCTCCGATTTTTTGTTTTTTTTCCTTCCCTTATCCTTCTTCCTCCCACCTGCTCTCTCTGATCTAATGCAACATCGCTGCGAGATGTAAAAACACCTCCTGCAACCCGTCTTTCTCCCTCGAGTCTTCAGCTGCTCTTTTTTTTTTTTCCTCTGGCGATTACCGTTTTACTACCATCCCTCTCCTTATCTATCACCTTTACTGCCCCTGCCTCCTTTTTTTCCATTTTTTTTACTGGCCTCAGCTTCCTCTTTAAGGAGATTGGAGGGGAAGGAAAGGCGAAAAATGAAAGAAAGTGGACAAAAGAAAACAAGATAATGGTGCGAAAACGGATCAAAAGGGGGATCTGTATCGTGAAAGAAGGAGAGGAAGAGTCAGAAGCGTGCGGCACACCATTTTCTCTCGACTTTCATTTCGCCAAACATCATGGACCTTCTTCATGCCGATGTTCGCTGATCCACATCAAACGCACACATGATATTATCATCCGCGTTTCGGCTCCAGTCTACGCCAACAGCTACGCTGCACCTCCTCAGAAAGTGGTCCAAATCCCATTTTGCTTACCCCCTCCCCCAAAGTCTCATTTCCTCTCCGTATCCTGTCCTACTTTCAGTTGGCATTTATCAAAGATACTATGTATTTGGAATGTGTTTTTAAAATCTTTGAACTACTCGGGGTGTTCTTGTTTCAACTAGTTCCCTCGTCTTCTACAGCCCCGACGCTCTGAAGAGATGAGGCAGACTTAATGAAGCACTTGTGTCTCCGAAATATTAAAAATGTATTCAAATGCAAATGCGTGTATTTTTTCATGTCCAATTCCTGTCTACGCCCCAGTAACAGACTTGAGAAATTTATGACTCGTGTGTCATTCAATTTTAAAAGAATTTCACTGGGAATCGCAATTAAATCTCACTGCATTTTCTTTTTGAAGTAGAAAAGCGTACTTAAAGGGGCACTGCGTAGTTTCGGAGAAGAAATTCAACCTTAGAATTTCAGTGTATACAATATTAATAAGGTAATGATTTGTAATCAGAAGTATTTTTTCCATCACTGAATGAACAAGCTGTTCTCAGAGGATCATGAGGTCCCCAGAGCACTGTTTGATGCTGGAAAGGTGGCAGGGTCCGCCACATATAAACAAAGTAAAACAGTATGAAACTGTGTTGTCCTTTAAGGTCAGTTTGTTTATTCAGTTTATTCAGTCATGAAAACTTAAATTTGTTTATTCAGTTTGTTTAGACATAAAAACTCAGTCAAATAATAGATCAGTCTCTCCTGATTACATTTTATTTCCCTTTAAAGGAGACACATCATGCCCATTTTCAGGTTCATAATTTCATCTTAGTCTAATACTACAAGTTGACATGCTTTAACGCTCAAAAAACAGATCCCCCTGTCTCCTGTCTATATAAGGCCCTCCCTCCCGAAAACCCAGTCTCCCCTGATTGGTCAGGTCAGACATGCCTGAGCCAGCACCACTCACCGTGTCTACGGTCAGCTCTGTTGTGTTTTCATCTTCCAGTGGGCTTCACTTCTACAGGGATAATAGGCAGAAGTTATGAGAATGTCACATGGTGACCCAGCTGATTTTTATACAAAATAATGAATAAATGAAAAAGTACAATACGGAACATTGCCTCTACCCATGAGGCTCCACTGCACTATTCTGAATTTACCACCCAAGTGTTCATTCTGCCACTTATGGTCGCAACAATAAGCCCACAAAGATTGTCCAGCAGCCGCTCAGATCGATTGCAGTGGCAACCAGCGAGCGAGCACTCGGATAATTTGTGACAACAAAAGCAGATCGAGGAGCAGCTGCCAGCACAGACTGGATTCTTGTTGTTCCAATCATAACAAACGTTGTAACATCCAACAGGAACATTTGGTCTCTTTTTAACAGGCAGACGCATCAAGCAGACACAACAGCGAGTCAACACTTTGGGACTGGCGGTAACAGATTCAACAGAATCTCTGTTTTCCCATTTTGGACACCTCCCATAGTCATTTTCAGGCTGCCACCAAATGTCACACCTGCATTGCTGCATAATGTGTGTGTGTGTGTGTGTGTGTGTGTGTGTGTGTGTGTGTGTGTGTTGAGGCCTTTCGAATAGGACTGAAAGGTGACCCAAATAGTTTTGTGAGACACGCGGCACCCTCGCTGAGGAAATATGACACACGCTGGTTTGCTCATTGCATGATCACAGGTTCGTGTTTCGAGATGCTGACCTGTCCTCGCTGTCACGTCAATCAAACGGAATGAAAAGACACAAGTAACACGCACATGCTGTAAACAGGTCTTCCATGCACCTGTGAGCTATGCACAGCTCAGCCATAAACCACAGCGGGCAGACTGGGGTCAGCTGTGGTTTTTCACTATGCACTGGTTTTATTAGTGGCGCTGCGCCGAAGCAACATCAGGCAGGTCATTAAAGAAATGATGTATAAAGCAGGACTAAGAATCATTTGACTGAGAGAGAGTTAGGATTGTATAGCGTCGCTCCACTGTGATGGAATACAAAAACATTTAAAATGTTTGGGAAATCCATTGGGAAAAATGTTAAAAGTGGGAAAAAACATTGTAACCATTAATAGCTGAAAGCTGACACCCGACCACAACCAAGCCATGTTTGCTTTCCTAGTTGCCAAATCAGTTGCCAGCATGGACAGTAATGCTCACAGTATGAATTTGTGTAATCCTGGATGACATTTATCACATCCCCGTCTTAAAGCACTCCCTGAGACCTGTTGGTGTTCTTTCTTTGCATGAGCCATGTGGTCCAGGTAGGCGTGCGCGCTGTTTGAATTCTGCATGGCATCACGCGTAGGCTGAGAAGCCTTTTTGTACCTACTCGGTGCAAAGAGGGGAATTGTGGAGGAAAGAGTTTTAGCCACTGTGATTAGGACATGGCATGACATCAGTGTAGACAATAACAGCGCATCAAAATATAAATAACACTCATTTGTTAGTGAAAGTTTCCTGGTGGAAGCTACTTTTAACACATTTATAAACAAATAGTGCTTTTAAAAAGTGATCAGACGAAAATGTGTCATTTGAAAATCCCATTGTGGTGTCCTCGGTGGAAATGACGCCTATGGGTGAACACGATCATCTCATCTAGTTACACCTGGTCAAGGGTGACATCTTCTGACAAAAAATTGAGGATAGCCCTAAACAGCTAAGACTGCACTGTGTGAAAGGCTCTTAACTGAGCTAACAAGCTAATAACAGCTACTGTGGTTACTTAAGCAACAAGTTAAGCTATCTGTCCATCAGGAGAACTCACAGAGCGCCATTTTCTCCCCCAAATGATTGTCCATTATCACCGACATAGTTGTTGGTGTGTGATGTAGAGCCGGGAGATCGCCCGACGAAGCTACGTAGTGGAAGATGTTGGGATTGACAGAGGCACCGTTCTCCTATAACAAGTAAGTGTACTGATGGAAGGTAAAATAGGTTGCTTTGTATAACAACGTTCAAGTTTTAACTTAAATGACAGCGACTAAGTTCAGGCAGCTGCTCTGGTTTTCGTAAATTGCCAAACATCTCATTTTGCGCTCCGGAGCCCAGTTTCCGCTCTGCCGGTCCTCCCTCGATCTCATTTCTCCCTCCTCGTCGGGTTCATTCATTTCCAATGAGAGAATCCATTACCGCCGCATCATCCCAACGCACGTACGCTGTCTTCCAAAAGCAAGCGGTGAAATCATGCGTGCTGAAAACATCTCATTGAGGGAGACCGAAGTTACAACGTAAAGTCATGTTGGAGCGACGAGTTGAGTTTGCACGACAAAGGAAACACACAGGGCGAACGCCATCTAAATGTACTACTTTTCTTAATTATCTAAGTTTTAGTGCGGCTCCTGCTGTCGCCGGGAGCGCTCCCTCACAGCGGATACGTTTGCTTTTAGTGAAACAGAGGTGTAAACAACACCAATTAACATTGCCAGTGTTGTGTTATTGCGCGCGCTGGCACACTAGCACAGCATCCCATCTCAATTAAAATAAAATGTGGGTGTTGGCTGAGCGGTTAGCATTAGCATCTCACAGAACGCCCAAATACTAACAGGGTGTTTGCGGAGTTTGCAGGCAAAGAATGTTGGAGTTGGAGCTGCGTAGTCGCAATGCCGGAGTGTAACGCGACACGGGCGTGACTGGGCTTCTCCCGCTCCGTCGAGTCAAAGCGGCCGCCCGCCATCCAGCTGCGATGTGTGAAACCCTCGCCTGTGTGTAAATGGCTTCACTTGTCCCCTTATCTGAGCTCCTATTCAGCCACAAACCTGATGAAAGGCAGAGGAGCGATAGGATCTCATTCCACTTTAATGCTCTACACACTGGTCCTCTCACCGTGAGCGCACACATGCAGATAGCACCCACCAGACACTTTCTATCTCCGTTACTCTCCTCCACCTCTCTCGCAAAACATTCAATTAACGCCTCTCGGGAAACCCCTCCCCTCCACACACACACACCGATCCGTAACACAGTCGGCAGGTTCATCAGACGTGTTTCCAGTGACCTCTTGTTCCTCATCAGGGAGCTTGATTAAAGTTTAAATTACTTTTCCGCGGTATTCAATCAAAAGGCCGTAAGTGCATGCACACGTGTTTATATGTTGTGACTGTGTGTGTGTGTGTGTGTGTACGCAGCAGATCGATAATACACTGCCTTGAAGAGCAGCAGCATGAATGTACTAATGTTTCAGTTTTGACCCCATGCATGTGTTTTTCCGGGACGCTGATCACAGTTCACACCAGGGGTGCCCAATCAATTCCCCTTATAGGGCCGAAACTAGATCTTAATGGAGGCTTCTACACACTTATAATACATTTACATTTTCTGCGTATGTAAATGTCTTCTCTGCCGCTGAATAGGGATTTTTCCCAATTTCAAGGCTTTTTAAGGGCATTCTTTACCTTATCTGAATCCAGCACCTGAGAGCTAAATGCTCATTTTGGGCTACACAGGAACAAATGAAGTCGACTTGACCTGACTTATCCAGGGAGGAGTCACTCGCTAGTTTTTAAAAACAATGCCAAGCTTCACTGACACATCATTCAAGCACCTGTAAAAAAAAATTTAAAAAAAATTTTTTTAAAAATCTGCTCATCCAAATTTCCCTGCTTATCACTTTTTTTCTGCCGCCAGTTTAAAAGGATTCGCTCCGTTCGGCGGCGAACAAATCCAATTATGTCCTCGTTCGCACGTTTACATACGGCTCTTGTGAAGGAATCATCTCCAGGCAACTCAACAAATGAAAGCAATAAATAATTTCAGAAGGACAATTAAGTCTCCCCTCATTAACCGTTCACTCATTAAGTCTGCCTTCGTTAGTCGAGGTTGGGCGATCGCGACCCTGCCCGTCTGTGGCGACCGTGATATTTCCCCCCTGCAGTCGTCTCAGAGCGAAACAGTGCGCTCGCGACCAACGTTCAGAAAACCCGAGACTCGCTCTCCTCCTAATGAGTTCTCCCGCTCGCTGTGCAGCGAGCTCTGTGGCTTCATTATCGTCACTCTGTTAATGCGTAATGCCGCCGTGAAAGAAATCAACACCACATCAGTACGCTCCAGAGGATGCCGCCGTCTCTCCTGCTCGCTTTTTGACTTTTTGCCTTCTCGAGTCTTTGTCCTTTAAGTCTGACTTCCATTAAGTCTTTCTTATTCCTCAGTGTCTCCTTCACACTCCCCCTCCCCTCCTCTCTGCTGTCATTATTCAATCAAACGGTCTGCAGGATTAGGACCAAGACTGCAGACCAAATGCCGCCTGACCTTGGGAGTAAAAGCAAATCTATTAGGAATTGCGACTGAATTGGCGTCTGAATTACACGACTCTGTTTCCTCTTAATTGCATTTTAATGCAGCTGTTGTCATCCTCGCGAAGCCGGGCGCCAAATTGATTTGTAATTCAGCTGGTGTGTCGCTGCGCCTCAAAAGGAGATTGTTCTCAAAAGCCCCAGCCTGCTGTACGTTCCGAGGGTCTGAGCAAACATTTGCTCTGGCTAATTTGCCTAACAGCAGACAGTGTGTGATTTTTTTTATTCGGAGACATGCTGTGCACACAGATAGAAGGAAGTTTCGCGCATGTATCCACTGCGGCCCTGCTCTCTTTCGGCATCACGGGGGCCACCTGGGAGCAGGGGAATGCTCGTGTCACACAATGTGTTGCGCATAAATCCACCTCAAACAACAGAGAGAAAAGGGGGGCTGCACTTAGGAAAGCAATCATGGCGATGGCGATACACAAGCCAGATGAATATATCAGCGATATCACACGGCACAGTGGTTAATTCTCCAGAGGGACAGAGAGGCAAGGAGGCTGTGGCTGAATTATGGAAGCAATCGGAAAAGGCTCGTCCGCATACATACGCATACACAGATACACATATGTAAAACCTGCAAACCCTTGAGTAACGGCACACGGAGCGCTCACACATGAAGCGAGGCGGTACGGGAGAGCGTGGGAACCACTGCTTCTGACCTTGGCCTCCAAACACACAAGCAGAGACGCAGACATAAGCTGTCTACTCAACGGAGACGACAACGCGCAAGTTTGTTTGCATATGTTTGAAAAGCTGAATTAAGTGGAACTGACGCTGATTGAATGAAGGGTCGAGATTCCGGTGTGTGTGTGTGTGTGTGTGTGTGTGTGTGTGTGTGTGTGTGTGTGTGCGCGTGTTGTGTGTGCATAATGGCTGTGTTTCCCAAATTCCCCCGAGGCAAAGTCATCACATTCGCACTCACCGGGGGACAGCCACCACCTATCAATTTGTGAATTGAATTTCATTTTCGGCGTCCAGTGCACAGCGTGCGGGTGTCACAGAGTGAAATGGGCCTCTCGCTTCATTGAAATGGCGAGCAAGGCCTCCCTGATAACAGAGCAGACACACACACACACACAGATAGCCCATTAGCGACAGCGTGGATGTGATGTCTTGCTCTTTTAAAATGAAGTTAGATCTGCTGTAGTAGCCATACCTGAGTGTGTTCATTAGGTTTTCCAGTGCAAATATTAGCAGGTGGCTGTGGATCGAGTTTCCTTCAAGGTGGCTCGAGAAGGTGACCAAAACTCTCTGAGGCCCACCGATCCATAATGCCGCTGTAATTACACCAACCGTGCACGAACGCAATCAATACCCCGAGCATGAAGCGGTTACTTTCGGAGGGTGAGTGCTCGCAGAGAGAAACGAGGACAAAATGCGAGATGAAACTATATTACTCTGCATGAGTGTTTTCCGCGAGAGGAGCAGCAAACCGGAATCGAGCGCCTGCTGATGATGGAGGGGGACGTGTCGGGCTCCAGGTGTGTGCCCTCCGTGTTGAGGCCGCAATTTGTAAACCCCCAGAGCAGCATCTCCCTGCCCGTCAATAGTTTGCTCATTAATTCGATTCCCCACAGTGGCGAGAAACAATGTGCATTGTTGACATTGAAAACAGAGCCGCGCATGAGCTCGCTAGACACCAGTCCAGCTGCTGGTCCACACACCCTCATCCTGCTGCAATACTGAACATATTAAGGTGCCACAGGAACGGATTTTGGCTGATACCATTCAAAAATGTAATAAAATTGTCACCATAATGTGAACAGTTGTATTGCGCTGTAAAGATGTCTACTGAAGTTAGCAGGCTAACCAAACTCCCAGTTTGGACTGCTCGCTGCACGGCTAACTGAGCTACCTAGCAAATGGCAGCTACAGTGGCCGATTCTTATGTATTGCACCTTTAAGGGATACTTACAGCTAATTCCAGCTTGGACTTTTTTTTTTGGTTTTCTTTTCTTACGTTTGGACTTTCAGCCAACATTTCCAATCAGGATTACTGGGATTGTACTCAGCAAGTTAGTTGCTCAGATCTGGGAATGTGACACGTCCACTAAAAAGAAACCGCACAGGGCAATAAAACACGACCAGTCAGACAATCCGATTTTCTGACATCTTATGTGCACTCTCTCTTGATTTTACCCCTCAATAAAGTGGTTTGATCAACATTTTAAACCCCTAACCCATTTGTTTTGACCCCTTGCTTTCCTTTAAGAGAAGCCCAGAGAGGTTAAAATCATTTAGTACTTGCCAAGAATTAATAACATCCATTCCATTTGGACTTGATGTATGAGAAAATGCCCTCTTGTACCCCTTTGGTAGATTAAAAATGATCAATGGTGCTGAGTCTGCCACTGGGTAATATGTCTGTTCATACATGGTATATTCTTATTTCTTGCCCCAGCAGACTAATATTCCCAGGCGTCACCTGTTACTTTGGTCTGTATAATGTTACCATAACCAAGAGAAAAAATGCTTTAATAATCCAGATCTATTCTTTAACTCTGTGATTTCTGTGTTTCCTTTCAACGCAGCATTGAAATCCTGACACGTTTGGATGACCCTCATTTGCTCTGTTCTTTTTATATGCTAAACTCTTTTGGAATTTCCTCAGAAATCCGCCGCAGCGACGGCCTGGTTTCCCCACGAGGATTAACAAAAGTTCTCATCTTGTTACGTCTTATGTCATCGCCTCTCTTCACTCCGTATCATCCCACAAAGCAGAAGCGGTTACAGATAATCTTCAAAAGAGGAACCAGCGACAAAGGAAACACCAACACAACTTTTTTTTTTGTTTGACTTGATTTTTCTGTGATTGTCAGCGTGCCATTCCCTCGGCGGCTGGGCACGGTGGTGGAGGGAAAAAGAAAAAATAAAAAAGAGCAAAAAGAACAGGGCTGTTTTCTTGAGGATTTGGATGTGGAGTTTTTTTTCATGCAATCTGTTGTTTGAATCGCTTTTGTCTGCCGCAAGATTAAAAGACACACACACACACGCACACCCTCCCAGTGCTTTACCGCGCCCCTTGTGTTGAGTGGGCGACTCGCTGTGACTGGCACTGTCAGATTAGCCCATTTAAACGAGACGTATATTTATTGCAGCATGTTTGTGTGTGTGTGTGTGTGTGTGTGTGTGTGTGTGTGTGTGTGTATGTGTGTGTGTGTATATGTGTGTGCATGTGTGTCAGTGTGTCCTCCATACTATTTTGAGACCCCTAATGCGAGCTGCATTATTCATGTTAAACCGTGCAGAGGAAGATACAGTCATGTGCCATATAATACTACTGCCATGGGCCTCTTGTTGATATCATCTCTCTCTCAAACACACACACACACACACACACACACACACACACACACACAAACATGCACAGGTACGTTCACTAAATACTTAAGACTCCCACACACACGCACGCAAAGAAACGTTGGCACGCTTATCTAAACATACTGTTACATATATACATATCGGTGGACGTGCACAAGATTCACACCCACACTGACATACAACAAACACACACACACACACACACACACACGTGTAAACAGACGCACACAATGCACTAAATCGCATTAGGCAAATGAGAGCGAGGCGGTGCGGCGCCGGAGAAGGCGCTCCTGTTCGAGTGCTGCCGCTGTGACAGATCCTGGCATAAATCATGTTTAGTCCTTGTTGTTGTTTAATGTGCAAATCTTCCATTCAAAGCACAAGCTGGTTGTTAACAAGTTCCTTCAAACACACACGCACACATATTCTATTGTATGGATTTTTGCAAGAATGGGAGGCATAAAATGTGTGGCCGCAAACTCACACACACACACACACACACACACACACACACAGGCTGAAAAAGAGTGTGGGACGGATGTGGGTGTGAAATGCCATGGGCGTCATTACTGGACTCATATTTCATAATCATTCGACCATCCATCAGCGCTGCTCAGCTAATGATGACAACGCCAACACACACTCTCATAGAGAAAACACACCTAGAGAGACATGAGCATCCTCCAATCGCAGATGTGAGAGCTTCAGCAAGGACGCACACACGAGAGGAGAACGCTGTTGCATGCATACACATGAGCACTAGTCAGGACGCTCAATTAGGCCCACACATGTACTAGAAAAACAGACTGACACAGAGAGGGATCCTTTTGGACGACACACACACACACACACACACACACACACACGCACTTGTGCACACACAGAAACGCGCGCTGCAGTGAATGAAGTGGCTGTTGACAGATTTCAGCAGTAATTGATACCCGTGTTTGGCAGCCATTTTTATTTGGCTCAACCACAAGCCAGGAATGATCTAAGCCGTGAAGCACAAACACACACACACACACACACACACACACACAAAGCTCTTCCTTGCGAGCATCGCTTGACACATCTTGACACTCGTCTCACACACATGCACACACATTTCTTACACACAAGAGATAAAATGACACTTAGGGTTTCCAAAGGCGAATGCTTAAAAAAAAAAAAAAAAAAGCTGCTTTCCCAATCGGTTAAGAAAGACGTGGCACTGCTGCCGCTGTCGAAAACTCTAGCAAGACTGACTAGATTTTAATTGGCTGTCATCGTTGAACTTTATCTCAGCAGCGATGATGAGTGAGGGGAAGGTTGGAAATGGCATGCACAGAGATGTTCACACAGTAGACAGCAGAGGGGAGAAAAGAGAAAAGGGAGTCAAATCTTACCTTAAACAGGCGCAAGATGTTGGCCACCATAATGGACACTGAGCTGGCCGCCGCTCCGATCACACCTACGATTTTATCCGGCTTGGTGAAGATCGGAGGGTCTCCGTTAGCGCAGCGGACATCAGAGCCGTCCCTCTCTATCAAGGC
Source organism: Acanthopagrus latus (assembly GCF_904848185.1). Taxonomy (NCBI): domain Eukaryota; kingdom Metazoa; phylum Chordata; class Actinopteri; order Spariformes; family Sparidae; genus Acanthopagrus; species Acanthopagrus latus. The sequence goes on along the minus strand of NC_051052.1, from coordinate 11,163,523 downwards.
CTGCACAAAAGTCAGGGACTGCTCCAGTGCGTACGTGTCCCTGGAGCAGGTATCCAAGATCCGGGCCCCCAGCGTGATATTGGGCAGCAGCTCAGGGTCCTTGTTGATCAGGTCAATGGCGAACATCATGGCCTCCAAACGATGGATGCCCTTTTCCTTTTTCAGCTCCCCACATGGCGTGCCACGGTCCCCGCGCGAGTGCACCGGAAATAATCCGCCGAGGATGATGTCCCCGTCCAGTCGGATGGAGTGGGCGTACTCAGGCGCCGCCGCGGGATCTGTTGGGATCCGTTGAGGGGAGGTGACTGGAAGGAACCAAGTGTAGGTAGTAGCCATGAGCAGGAAGATAAGAGAGGGGGACTGTGGGTAGGAAGTCGGGTTCCACTGTGGTTCCATGATCAACGAATGATTACCAAACAAGGGCCAAGGCGATACTCGAAGGGGCTTCAGCACGGTATTCCAAAACTGTAGAAAAGTAGTGCCTTCCTATTGGTCAAAAGAAGGGGGAAGGGACCCCAGGGGTGGAGCTAGCCGAGCCCCATGAGCGAATCATATTCCAGAAGAGGCAGCGTGACGAAGAGATGGCGGCGTCACAATGTGGCGGCGATGCAGCAGAGATCTAGTCGGGAAGTTCGGAGCCTGTAATCCACGAGTCACATCTTCAGTGGAGCCTGTTGAGGAAGAGACAGAGACAGGATGTCTGAGCACCAGTGTGATGTGAACACCAAGCTGCTGCAGGGATGTACGGTCCACCTGACAAACATGTGTAAACCACTCGCGGGCACAACAAAAACGCAGCCAAGCATACCGAAAAAAAAAAAAAACAAGTCACAAAAAGACACACATGCTCATTTGCCCGCACACCCTCGCACGGGCACAGCCATTCCAGGAGATCCCTGTCAAAATTTGCACTGCCATCCCATAATTGAAAACCCAAAAGTCTGTCAGTTTGTAATCACCTCTACACACACACACTCATCTCTTGGCATATCGATGAGTGGAACAGCTGCTAAAATGACAGCAGAGAACCTTGGCGAGCTCCTCGGGCTATTCGCGGACTACCTGCTGCAGTGGAGATTGGGGAAAAAGACGAACGGAGCGAGGGGGAGGGAGGTCGGGAGGGAGACGGCGGAGACACCGGCGGAAGAGAGGGAGATGGGGGAGGAGAGACAGAAAGAGGAACCGAGTGAGACAATGTGAGAGAAACGGAGACAGCAGTGAAAAGGCAGAGAGCAGAGCCCCCGGGGCAAGTGTGTTGCATCATTCAAACACCTGCTGTTTCATCTGCGGCTAAATGAACACATTATATCCAGTACAACCTGCTATGTACACACACACACACACACAAAGAAAACACAACAGGTAGATCTAATGTCTACTGTTGTTTCTTCGCATTAACAGTTATGAATGCTGATTTGCCATGTCTGCTTCCACCCACTGCAGGGAGTTTGCACCTCTCATCCCCCGCCAGTAATAATGTCATGCTCTTCCCACGAGCTGCACATTAAGCAGGCATATCCTCGAAAAAGTGCTGAAAAGTTGGTCTGGGTCAGAAGTGGAAATTGGTTGTGACAAACTGGTTTCCTCTTACTTGATGTAAGCGCTAATGCGCCATCATTGGTCGAGGCCCGGGGGATTTTATTTTCTCACTGGCTTCACTTGATCCACAATCCTCGATTTTACCTCTGTTGAGATCTTAAGGTGGGTTCAGTTTTGTTTACCCCATACATTTCTCCAGGAAAAGCCAACAGAGCATTCATTATTGTTTGGAAGGGATAAATAGCTCTTAAGAAAGATGTAATGTTAGAGATGACTCTGAATGAAGAATTGCACCAGATATTGCATTAAATTTATGTCATTACATCATTTCTACCAATTCAGGCCGTCACTCTGAAACAAGACGCTTTATTATAGATGTCCTGCTTACCTCAATACACACAAGCTATGCTATTGAGGTGGCCTTTTTTCACACAGTTTAGCCAATTAATTAGCTTTGTCGTTCATTCCATTGCTTATCTCCCCTGAGAGAATGACTTCCTCTGAGGGGAGACAGACCACAGTGCATTATCTTGAAAAGAACAGTTGGACATTTCCATTATTCTCGTTCGTCTGAGGAGTTAGATGAGAAGGTTGACAGGCCTTTTGCTCTCATACACAGGTAACAGCTAGCAAGCTAGGGAGCAAATACTGTAAGGGGAAACAGCTAGCCTACTCTGTCTGTTATTTACTTTCTTGCCAAGAGTTAGATGAGAATATTGATATGAATGTCATGTTTATAGACCTACATTCAACGCAAGGCCACAACTAGCATCCGGTTAGCTTGATACACATACAGAGTGGACATTCTTTATCCTTTTAGAGGTACTGCACACCAGTACCTCTAAAAGTAGTCATTCTTTAAGAAAACTGTAGAAAAACCGAAGTGTAAAAATGACAATCGGTGGTTTTACGTCTGGTTTACGTGTGGGACAATTTCCTGACCGGGTACAGTGACTTCCTGTCGTAAAGTGTGTGAGGTTGTCCAAAAAAATGTGTCCAGCATAGATGACGATAACAATGCAGTACAAGTTGTTCATCCAGCTGTAAAGAACTTGGTAGATGAGTTTTGTCACACCTGGACTGCTGTTTTCCCTTGTTTCTACTCATTATTTCCCTTGTCTCTACTCATTATGCTATGCTAAGCTAATTGGCTGCTGGGTGTAGTCACATGTTATATACATCAGTCCCAAAGACATATACGTTCTTGAATTCTACTTCCAATTTCAAACATTAAAGTGTGGATCATTTTCAAATATGAAGCCAGGCTACATTCAAGGTTGGAACCAGGTGAAGTTGGCGATTGCCCAATGGCTCTAAACCCTAAGAGGTCCCCAAGACCACAGGTTTACCATGTGGCAATTAGTCTGTGTCAATATAATGAGTTGCAAATGTATTTTTACGCGGGATGCATCACATTCGAAACTAAAACGATGGCCACCTTAAAGCAGCACCTGCATTACATCTAGGCAGTTTTGCCCCACAGCCTCCTAGTGGGTCACTCTGGCCCCGCCTATATCACGCTACATGAGGTCCAACTGATGAACTGGAACCGCACCATCTCTTCTGGCTTTGGGACCAGACTGTCCAAGCAAATCAAAGCATCATTTAACTTTAACCTTTGGAAAAAAAAACATTCAGCAGACCTGCTTGATTTCACCCACAAGGACCCCTAACAGGTTTCCGGGGCTTAGATCTCATCACAGCGTGAGCCGCCCTCTTCACTGAATCCATTTATAATTCGATTCTGTCCCAATTAATTCATCAGTTTCTCTCCACTCTAAATGGAATTAGGTCAAAGCCACTCATACACAGACAAGCCGTGGCTATGATAGAAAGCCCTGCTTTTTATATAGGGTAGCTGGTGTTCTCCTCGCCACAATATTGTTTATTCAACACTTTTTCCCTGGATTCATGCTCCACTTGGCTCAGGCACAGGAAGGGTCCAAATGAGGTCTGGGTAGCCTGCCATTAAGACAATTAAACAGTTCATACCCACGCCTGATTACTGTCTAATAGGATCCACATTTGGCAAAAACTGGATCTTCCCAAACAAGGAGCTAACAGATGGACTTAATGGGAATATTTAACCCGACAGGAGCATGCTCATGATTTAAAAAAAGTTACATTAATCCAAGATGTAAGTACATGAACACATCCCGAGAGGGCCGCCAAAAAAAATCAGATCAGGGCAATGTGTGAACGTTTCGTGACTGAACTGAGGCCCCAAGGTTATTAAAAGTTTCATGTCTCATTTGCACTAACTGAGAATTATCACATTTCCCGATGACTGAGAATCAGCGACACCCTCGTCGCTGTGGCCGTGCTGTATGTCATGCACCTGATCTTGTTCTATCCTGTGACTCTTTTTACTCTTTGCTCCCAGGAGAGTCCTTGTGCTTTATGGCGCTTTGCAAAGGCTCAAAAAATCCACATTATTCCTCCCGCGTGGCAGCCTAAAAGAAGGCGACAGAAGGAGGTTTCCGGCACTGTGAGGGTCGGTGGCGCAAAAGATGAAGAGGGGTGAAAGCCCCGAGAGGCTCATCGCTCTTTTTTAATTTGCACCCACGGCTGGCTGTCGAGTTGAGAGTTGCCCACTGGTGTCTCCTTTTTTTCAGTTTCCTCCCTACCTGGCCTCCTTGGCCTTCCTCCTCTCCTCCCCATTCCACCTCAACTCCTCAAGATTCTCCGTTCTCTCCCTCCTGCAGGCCTCCTCATCTCTCCAGGGAGCTCGCTGCTCTTTTCAGATAGCTTTTCTGCCACCCTATCCTCTCTCTCTCTCTCTCTCTCTCTCTCTCTCTCTCTCTCTCTCTCTCACACACACACACACACAAATTTATGTGTTTTTCGGGGTCTCCCATCCAACAATTGCGGTTTGGCTTCTTCGTTGCTTCCTTTTCAGTCTCCTCCCATTCATACCTCACTTTTTTTTTTCTCACTCTACCTGTTCCCTAGCCTCCCACTTTCCAGCTGCGTTCTTTCAGTGATTTTGGCAGGATCATGTCACCAAAGAGGTGGGAGGACTTGATGCATTCAGTGTCACTGCAATAAATAAATAAATATTGAGCAAGAATGCATGGGTATATGGGATTTTTTTTTTTTTTTTCATTTTAGCATCATCTATAACAGAAGACTCACGTTCTCTCTGCCACATCCTGACTCCTTCCATATGTGGATGAAGACATTTAAATCCCAGCTTACATTGCTAAGAGACAATAGACTCAGCTCAGGCATGATTTTCATAGAAGACACCTCTTCTGACATGATTAAGTCATGTGTATGCAGATAAAAACACAGCCCACAGGTTCAAGAAAAAAAGCCATGCCAGATCAAGGTGTATGGGTGTATGCTGATTATGCTATAGGCTGATTGTCTCTGTGCAGCAGCAGCAGCAGAGCTGCTGGTGGTGGCATTCTGATGCACCCTAATTAAGACAGTGCCATCCACAGTATAAGCAGAGAAACACCATTATGGAGCTGTTTCATCTGTTTGCCATTCCCACGCAATATTGAGAAACCCCTCAGAAACACATACCTCTCCCCATGTGCCGCTGAGACATTTACTCACCTAACCACTATGGCTCAGAATCCGTGCGTAATGAAAATGACGAGTAGGAATCAATAAATTCCCAACAGAATGGCGAATTGAGACAATAAATTCAAAAAGAAATATCCACCCACAGACAAAAAAAAGAGGAGGCAACAGCATTTAGTCAGATGGAGAAGGGGTGAAAAATTTTTTTTAAAAAAGGCGAAATGATTTTTATATGAGATACCTCAGACAATCAAATCCATCCGACTGTGTGTGAAGGGGTGAAGAAGCGTCGTCTCCAGCCTCCCTCCGCGGACTCCTTGGGGTCCCTGTCCGCCTCGGGCAACTTCCTTGCGGAGCTCAGCAGTTTTTTTTTTCCCCTCTCTCCTCCTCTCCAAATACCAGTCCTCAACACAGGAGAGAGATTTTTGTTTTATTATTATATTCTTTTTTTTTTTTCACCCCCGCAACGGCAAAACGGATTTAAAAAGACAATAAGGACCATCCGCGAGGCGAAGACGCGAAGAGGGGAAAAAGACACGAAGACGCACAGAAAGAAAGGAGGGAGGAAAAGAGCGCGCTCCGTCGTGACCGGCAAAGGAAAAGATGCAATTAATAACCCCGCACTTGTTTAAGGTGACAACAGAGGGAGGCTGCCTGTAGCGAAGTCAATGCCCAAGAATGAGCCTCGGATACAGGGAGAGGGAGAGAGAGAGAGAGAGAGAGAGAACGAGAGAGGGGGAGAGAGAGAGAGAGAGAGGGGGGTGCAGAGGAATTCATCACACCCGGAATCTGTCACTCATGATCAATAATGTTGGTAAAACCCATCTGATTTCTAACCTCTCCTAACTTTACGCACTTTGCGCATTCAATAAATAAATAAAAAATAAAAATAAAAAAATCCCTTTCCATTCAAAGTCCATCCACTCGGACGCGCGCCGCAACACTCCTCTCCAGCTCCCCTCGGTGCTGAAAGGGACAGCGCACGACTCACACAGCCCCAACACACACACACACACACGCGACATTAAACATATGTATCTCAAGGCGTCGTGTCTGCAAATCACCGTCTTAATTGCGCCACCGCTGTCGTCCGGCAGAGTCTGCCCATTCAATCAAGTTTATTACCAATCAATCGGATCGATGGTTTTTCGACAATGGAAGGGGGGGCTTCGGTTATTCGAGCACATTAATAAGTCATCAAAATATGCTCACGCGGGCGTTGCGCCACACTCTTTTAATTGCCTCAACTTCAATCCATTTTTTACTGCGCCCATTGACCCCCCCCCCTCCCCGCCCCTCCACCCTGTAAAAAAACAAACAAACAAAAAAAAAAAACAGAGCGCTGCGGCTCTTTGTGCGGGGTCGGAATTAAATAAATGAACCGCATCCCATCTGCTGTGTAATAACAATTTGATAAGGCGCGTGGAGTGTGGAAACCAGGCAATCGAAACCCCCAGACCCGGTGCTGGTTCTCTGGTGCGACTGTGTGGAAGATGCGCGCAACGGGAAACCCAACTGTAGTGGGTGGTTGGGGTGGGGGGGCTCACCTGAGAGGAGGGACACGGTGCGATGGCGCCATCTTGTGGCGGGGGTCCCGTAATTGCAGCAGAGAAAAACACATCATCTACTTAGAAAGATAACTAAATAAATAAACTGTGGGATATCTGGATGCATTGAAATAGGAACAAACTACAACAGTGAAAGGAAATCTGATAAATTGCCTCCAGCAGATAACACTCAGTGTCTGAATTGCATTGTGGGTAATGTAGGCATCAGGTCATTTGCTTTTAACCTGCCCTTAATGAGCCCAATAGTCACAATAGGGCTAGACTGCTTTTTACAACATTGTGCCTACATTACCCACAATGCAACTTGGTCACGGAGCGACATCCCTGGACGTAATTTATCAAACAGTGGAGTGTGCTTCCCAAGACCTGTAAACAAATTTTAATATGTGAATTTGGTGGCGTTACCCTTAAAAGCTGCAGTTTGGAGTTTTGAGATGGAAGAGGACTTAGCCAAAATATTTGTTACCAGGTAATCATTACCTGGTGCGACACCATGCTGCCGTTCTGTAACATGAGTATCATTATTTCTCTAAAGCAATTCAACCATCTCAGAGCATACTGAACACAAAGTAATGTTGTAACTGCTCGCTCACTTGAAAGACACTTTTGCTAACCAGTAGTCATAAAGACAAAGCCAAACACTGGAGTTAGCATACAAGCTAACAAGCTAGATTCAGCAACAAGCTACGTAGCTGGACTGGCACCACAGCCTTGTGGTTAAAACAAAGAATTAAACATATATCAAGGAGGGGTCCTTACTTGTCCCTCAGAAAAGCAGCCAACTCTGCCTCACTCTTCAGTCTTTACAAATTCCGCAGCTCCCTCCTCCTCCAAAATTAAGCTCCGATATTTATCCTTGTTTTCCCTCTGGCTCGGTTAAATTCTTTCTTTTTACACTGCTTTTCTTCTTCAATCTTCTCATTTCTTCTCTTCGATGTGGGCAATGGTGGGGCATTTTTCGGCTCTGTTGTTGTTGTCCGTTCTCCAACATTGTTTACCATTTGGGCTTGAGCTAGAACCTACCTGAAAATATAAGAGCAGACATTGCACCTGTGTGGGGGAGGGGCACTGAGGGTGGGAGGCTGCCAGCAGTATGCATGAGAATGACTGACACTTCTCAGATGCTCCCCTTGGCTCTGATTGGTTGCGCTGATCCGGGAGCAGTGGATTATTGCAAATCAAATTAGGGCCACTGGGTGGAGCCACAGACAGTGGATTTTTACACAGCTGACCTGTTTCTTATTCTACAGATCATAATGACAATTTTAGCAAATATTTTTTAAAAAAGTAAAAACAGTTACAGACTGCAGCTTTAAATACTACTTGTATCAATAATAAGAATCCAAAAAGGAAATATGTAATACCATAAAACTCACTGTGGCCATTTCTTTTTTAGCATTAACTACTTTTAATACATTAAGCATAGCCTGTTTTGCTGATGCTACCTGAATACTTTTACTTAAAAGTAGCATATGGAAGAAGTTCAGCATTACAGTTTCTAAAAACGATGAGGCTTTCATCATATAGTTTGTTGAGCTGTGTACATTCTCCCAAATTAACTCAAGCTAAGGTGTGTTTCATTAGATTGCCGACACTACTTCCAGTCAGCCAACAAGGAGAAATTCAAGGTGAATAAAACTACTGTCAGTTTCAGTTTCTCCGCATAAATCTTTTTGTTTTGATTGTGATTAGAAAAGCTATGAAGTCGCAGCTGTATTCTGACTCCATTTCCCATGATGCAACCATTTTTTTGTCAGAGCCGACCTACCTAAATGGAGCATGGGCTTGTCTTTCAAACCTCACAGGTCCATTTGAGAATTGAAGTAAGAAAGATGAAGTTGACTTTTGAATTGATGACTTTTTCATGTTAGTCAGGCTTTCTGTTATACATCTGTCATCTCAAAGCCAAAGAGGATACTGTCACACTACCAGAGGATACCCCTCACTGATTCCTTTTCACCAAGTGTGTTTCACCAGCATCGTGTCAGTCTTGGAGACGTCAAAAGGAATGATATACTGCAGCGCAGGAAATAATGTGAGAAAGTAGAAGTACAGGGGGGAAATGCAAATGTCCAAAGAAGCAATTCCTGAGGAGGCAAGTGAAATCTTCTCTCCGCAAACACAGTAAACAAACATGACGGATGGAAGTATGTGACTCAGACATGAGGACAGAAAAAAAAGGAAGGCACACAAAACTCCCCTGTGAGGTTTGAAGCGGTACATTTTTATTTATTAAGTGGTTGGTTTTAACATTCTCGTCACATCGGAAATGCTTCTCTAACTCTTCTCAGGTTCTCTAGGAGGTGAGTTTTAATAACATATTACAACTGATGATGAAAGAAATGACAAAAACAAAAAACAAAACACACATACGTCCTAAGAGTCTCTTGAGGTTTGATTAAAGTTCTCTTCTTGTCACAATCCAACAAAAAAGTTCCTTCAAAAAGGAACGAGATGCAAAGAAAGTACAACTAATGGTGGAACAAGCTTGTGTCATTAATTAACAGTGACAGTAACTAGTCGGACATATTCGAAGCATATGGTCAACCAACAGTTAAGTACAAGTCAATAACTATTGTGACTATTATAACTATTATTTATACCAGAATACATATATACATGTTTACAAGACCTTGTTGCAGTTCTCGGTTAGAAAAATAAAGTTTGGTCTTTCCTTTTTTTCTGGTTTTTGTTCCATTTCATGGCTTTCTGTTTGAACATTAAGACATATCTACATTTGGTCTTCCTTGATTCTTCCCTCCCGACTCATACGCCAGTGTTTTCAAAGACTACCTCTGGGTGACGTTGGTGCGGCCCCGCTTGAAGTCTGAGTGCATGAAAGCATGTTTTGAATGGAACAGATGCAGCACTTAGTCCCCCCATTAGAAACAGAAATTACAAAGAAAAGCTCACAAAGTTTATTTGAAAGAGCTCTGGAACGATTAATGGAACAAAAAGTTGAATGTAAACCTTTAAAAACTTGTAGAAAAATCTGTTTTCATGTTCACAGCCCCCCACATTCTTGCCTGTTCCGAATCAGGTATCAACACCTCAAACAGCTGGTGTCGATCCAAACCTGTTGCACCTGCTGTTTAGACACTAAACACGTCTGCTTTGAAATAAATCACAAGCACCTACTTTGCTGTCTGGGATTTGAGGACCAATTTCTGAAGTGGCCAAATGAAGTGAAGCAATGAGTGTGGTCTACACTTCAGTTAACAGTGGGTGGTGACAGGTTTCTGAACGTAGATATGCATCACATAGAGTTAGCGATATTTTTCTCTTAACACAGAAAATCTTCCAGTTAATGGTTTCTGATATCTTAGGCAGTATGGCTGTTACTGTAACACCCCATCTGCAAAAACTGTGCATTCAAACACACAAATGAGACCTTAATAATGTAGGAAGTCCTATCCTTCCTGCGCACTGTAAACTGGATCCTCACACATTAGCAGAGGTGCATAAGCATGAGGGGGATAATAATGGTGTTAATTTGATAGTTTTGCCTGTGGTACCTGCTGTTTATAATGAATGCCAAATCAATCTGAGTTGAAACACCTGTTAATATTCTCACTGTATGATCTTGTGTTGTTTTATACTATTAATCATAACCACTTAAAGGAGACCTTTTATGCTTTTTTCCCATTCCTTCAGCATGTTATATAGATTTTTGTGTATGTAGAAGATCTATGAAGTTAAAAAGGTTGATGTCTGAACCAACAGAAGCTCCTCTCTCCCACAGAAAACACTGCTCCTTTCACATAAATGGTTGATTCGATTCATAACGTAACTCCCTCGGGTCACAAACTGATGTCCTTGCTTCACGTAGCCTGGTTATAAGAGCAACATCAGACTATCACAGGAACTGATAAATGGAGGTAAAACAGGGTACGGTCAAAGTATAAGAATCACCCTTCACATTTGTTCCTCACATATGACAAAAATAACAGGAAGTAAAGAAAACACAACTCAACACTCAAAATCAATTGAAGAGAAAATTGAAAACACTTTGGGTTTTCCCTTACTTTGACCATACATTATGTAATTAATGGACATTTAATCATCTAATACGTGACTCCAACTGGGACTAGAATTCTATTTGCTTCTCAGTGGCAACCTTTACATGAGAAGATAAATTAAGTTGTAACTCTGAGGCAACCAGAAGACTTAAAGAGGGAACGATCTGGCTGTAGCCTATCCTGTTAGAGAGCAGCACAACACAGTGCTGTTTTTGTCAGGGGAAATGTGAGAGAAATTACAGGAGAAAGGTGAGAGATCATAAACTTCAGCAAATTATCTTGAATATATCAAATTGTCAAGGTTTTGTGTAACTATGTGGGACTTCAGAGGTTAAAGGTGCACGATGTAGTTTTGGGGAATACATTTTAATCAGAAGAGCAACATCATCATTGACTGATATTTTTTTTTAAGCCTAAACCAACCAAATTAACAAACTCTTTGTTTAAAATGTGGGGGAAAAAAAACAAAAAACAAAACTGAGCCTAAAGAACAACACACTTTCATACTTGTTTTACTTTGTTTATATTTGGCGGACCCTGCCACCTCTCTAGCTTCACACAGTGTTCTGGGAACCTTATTCTCCTGTGAGAACAGCTTGTTCATTCAGTTATGGAAAAAAATAAATATTTCTGAGTTTGTATTATTACCTCATTAATATTGTAAAAAGCAATATTCTAAACTTCGTACTCCTCCAAAACTACATAGTGCACCTTAAAATCAGATACTGCTTTTTTCAAAACAAATGAACAGTTTGTTTCCAGTCTATTTTGTGTGGAGCTCAAAATCCAGTTCTGATTTCACATGATCTCACACACAAACACTCACATTTCCATAGTCGACCTTCATCCTTTTTCTTAGATGTGGTTCATGAAGAACAAAGCAGTACAAATCAGTCATCTGCATATGGATCTATATTTACATACCGGTGTAAGTAAATAGAGATATATACAGAACTAGTGAATCTTCTCTTCACTAAAGTCTCTCCGTTGATAGCAGCTCCACCGTCCAGTAAGCTGGCTGGCTTCAAAATAAAATTATACAAAAAAAAAAAGCAAGTCAGATTCCAACAATATATTTGGTTCCAAAGCAAAGGGTAGAAATCCTTTGTACTTCACTCCTTGTTTGTTTGATTCCTTCATCTCCGCTCTGTGCTCCTCTCCTATCGTCCACTATTTTTCTCTATTGAAAGTTTTCATTCATTTCTTCATCGTTAGAGGCTCGCTCACCAGTTATTCCCGCTGGACTGTGACTGGAGAGAGAAGAAGAGACAAATGAGGAAAGAGAACAAAAGAAAGAAGGGAATACAGAGAGTAAGGGCAAGAAATAAGCAAGGGGCAAGAAAGAAAAGAGCAATAGTTCGACAAAGAGGAATCTTTCTAATGAGCAGCAGAGATACAAAGATAAACGTGAGGGAGAATGTAGGAAACAGCTGGTTAACATGCAGAGCGGTCAATTAAAGCCTGCACAATGATTGTGGTTTCTCATTTTTGCTCTGGGGAACAGGTCTCCTACATGAGCATTATACACACACCTCTGTTGCCAGAAAAGGAAGCAAAAATATCACAAGCAAACTCTCTCTCTCACACACACACACACACACACACACACACACACACACACACACACACACACACACACCAAAAAATCTGCTCAAAAAACACACCACACAGCAGCATCTCTTTGTGGTTTCTGAAAACACAGCTGCAGCAGAAAGATGCAAAAAAAAGGAAAAAAAGCAGAAAAACAGAAACAGCAACAAAAGGACAAGCAGGCAGATATGAAGTGGCAGAGTGGTACAGTCTGTAAACCGTCTTGGATTCTTACACTATGTGATTTTCACCAGGCCAGGGATTTGGAGCGGGTGCTGACTCCTTTCCTCCTGTTGGCCGCTGACGTCACTGCGTTGCGATGACTTCGCTTATGAGACTCCAGGTACAGCTGACAATGCAATTTAAAAAGAATTAAATACAGACACATGCTGTTAGGATGGGTTTAAACTACAGTTAATGTACAGCTTTTTCTGGATGAAATTCAAGCACTTTTCAAGCACTTTGAAGGTACTTAAACCAATAAATTACCGGCTCTTGCTGGCCTATATCATCACATTTAAATTGAAACTATGAATTAATTTGCAAAAAATATTGTTTACGGAAGTCCTTTAGCAATGTGAATTGTCACTTGGTTTATTTTTATTTTTGTTTATATTAAACTGTTTTCGATTTACTTAACTGTGTAAATGAAACTCCAGATTGTCTAGAAAATTCAGTATTATTTATTAATGTTTTTCAAATTCAAGCATATTCCTAACACTGAAAACATTTAAAAACAGTTAAAATTAGGCATTTCCCCAAAATTTCAAGGCTTTATATAAACCCTGATACTAACAGTTAAAACTTCTCTAAAATAATGATGACACCTGATTATCATTAGGAGTAGAGCGCATCATTTACTAAGATTATTATCTTGATACCTGGGCTGCAATTAACAACCTTATTGATGACAGATTAAATTATTTGGCCTGTACAACACTGTGACATTGACAAGCACTAAATCCTCACATCTGTGGAGCTTGACACAGAGATTCTGTTAATTGACAAATAGATTAAATGATCTATCGGCCGGACACAGATTGTATATAGGTTGTATTTGTAGCTACAGATTTAGCTCTAATTATCCCACAACAGGGAAATGAAACTGTTACAACAGCTCAAGATGCAACAGATACAGGAAAAAGCATCTGCTGTCTCTCCTAACGAGTGGCAGGACGGGATGGCGTAAACATGGCATGATCTCGAATCATCATTTATTACAAACTGATTGTCACTTTGGATGTTTGCATTCCTCATTGATTAAAATCTGTTGTTAACAAAAATACATTTCTCTGAGTGGTGGCTTTGCTGTGGCTCATTAAGCACAATATGCATCAACATTAGACTGCATGATTTTGCAATCAAAGTCTTTTCAGACAATTGTGGTACAGACAATCAAGTATTAGAACAGCATGTGTAATACTGAATTTATATGGGGGTGGAATTTCTCAGACATTAGGAAATGATTGCTCAGCTTAATCAATGACAGTTCACTTCAAAGACTTCATGAGGGCAGACTGTGATGATAATTATCTTCTGCACCACAAGTGATGTGTTTCATTCCAGTCTACTTTTTGTTCCTGATTCAGAGAGTAGGAAATATGTGAAAAGCCTTTTCTTTTAAGAGTTGTAGTTAAGAAGCAGCATTTAAAATCTAATAGAGCAACAATAAGTCAGTTGAAGGAAGATTAAGTGCCAATGACTTTGATAACAGATGAATTATTTAAGTGATTTTTCAAGGAATTCAAACATTCATATCTTAAAGACTAAATGATTAAACACTGAAATTTTCAACAGATTCGTCGATAATAAAATTATTTATTAGCTGCAGCCCTAGAATGTAATACCTTCTTGGCAAAGGCCCGTCCGCACTGGTCGCAGGCATGGAGGGAGAAATTCTTGGTCACTCTGACTTCAGTGGACGACGACCCTGTGCTGCTGCCCTCTGACTGGGCTTCATGCCGTCGAGTGTGTGGCGAGCTGGTGGATGACGAGTTGCGTTGGTGTGTGTGTTTCTCACTGCGGCGGGTCAGTGGGGGGCTGATAGGCCGATGCTGGTGGATCTGCTGTCTCTCCTGCTTACGGGTGACAGGAGGGGATGGCGTGAACGCTGGCGATGCAACGTCCTGCTGTTTCCGAGTGATTGGGGGAGGGGGCGGGGCGGAGGAAGAGGAGGAAGAAGAGGTGGAAGAGGCTGAGGTGGTACTTGGGGGAGCTGTGGAGCACTCTTGCTTGCGAGTGACAGGGGGAGAAGGGGAAGAAGATGGAGATGAAGAAGCAGGACGTCCATTCACTTCCTCTTTGATGCTGCTGCTGGTCCTCTTGTTCTGACTGGTGCTGCTGAGGACGACCTCAGCGAGCCTCTTCACAGCCCTGCTCTCCAGTTTGGGCATGATTTTGGCGAGGTATGCGGATGACTTCTTGTGAACCACAGTAACATGGCGCAGGACGTCACGTTTGCGGCGCGACTCGTAGCGACAGAGAGGGCAACGGTAGAACTTGATAAAGATGTCGTTGCCATCTGTGTGTAGCTCGATGTGCTTTGTTAAGTTCTGCCGTGAGCTGAACTGTCGCTTGCACAGTTTGCAAAAGAGCTGCTTAAAATCAAAGCCCACAGAAAGCTTGGTCATTCTGGAAGGCACGCCAGTGCTGCATGTGTTCCCTCCTCGCGAGGATGATGAAGATAGCATTGGTGTCATCTTTGGGCTCGATGGGGCCTCCTCCTCTTTCACCTTCAGGGCGTTTTGCACCACAGGAGCACCTTTAGCTGTCCCAGTGCTGTTACTAGGTGATGGAGCCGGACTGCTATCAATGTCCTCGTCATTGTCATCGTCATCGTTATCTGAAGGCTCTACTGCTTCTTCTTTCACTCGGATATTGTTGCTTGGGTTAGCTTGGGGTAAATTGGTGGTGCTACTGTTCGGAGTGGGTGCTGTAGTAGAGGAGTTGGACGTCGTACCAGGTCGGTTACTTTTGATGCTGTATACTTTGTGGACAATACGCATGTGTCTCTTCAACATGAGCTGAAACACAAAGAAAAATACAGATTAAAAACTTGACTATAAACATGCCATAATCAGACATACAATTGACCGTGACATGAAATTCTGGTCATATCACACAGCCCCTCACCACCCACAAGAAGAAAAATTAAAAAGCTTAAGGCTGCCTAACACACCTGAGAGCTGTAGTTCCTCTTGCAGAGCGTGCAGCGACACGAGGCCGGGTTCACCTGCGGAGAGGCAGAGGCTGAGAGTGGACTCGGAGGTTTGGGCGGGTTTTGGTTTGAAGGCGTTGTTTTAGAGTTCACGGGGGTGGCCTTGGAGGTGTTCTGGCCACGTGTTGGAGAGGAGTTGTTGCTCTTCCTGGGGGGTGTGACCTCCAGAGAGAAGGGCTGACCGGGCCGCGAGGCAATGCTGGGTGTGATGGTGTCCCGACGAAGGCCGCGATGGACCTCGTCGAAATGACGCCGTACGTTGGCTTTAGTGGCGAAGGTTTTGAGGCACACTGGGCAGGATTTTCCAGTCGGTGTGCTGAGAGTCCTTGGCCGACCTGCAGTGACAAAAAATACAAATATTATTTCACATGTTTCCTTAACAAAAAAGCTACTATTGAAATGAATTTTTTTATTGTATGTAATTGTCATGTGTTTGATATACCTTTCACCATGGAGAGCAGGCTTGTGGGAACTGTACGAGTCTCTGTGAACTTTCGAAGCTCTTCCAGTTTGGTCTGGTGCATTTTACGGCAGTGACGCCTGATGCTGCGGCGCGAGTTAAAGTCCTGACCGCACAGACAACAGGAGATTGTCACATCCTCAACCTGAACCGGAGGGAGGAAACAAAGAAGATGGAGATCAACTGAGTATGATAAACAATGTGGAAAATGTATCATCTAGCATGTAAAAAAAGCAACAGGTCTGAGTAATGACAGATATCTATAAAATAATTTTAAAGATGTACTGAACATGACATTCACTCTGAGCAGACCCCACTTTGCTGTTACTTGCCGTGTTGAGCCACTTACCCCACTAGTTGACCCTTCGTCTTCATGTGGTGGCGGCTCGTCTTTAGACTCCTCCTCAGCCTCCCATCTCCTCTGTCCCTGATTGTGTCCCGGGCTGCTGTGGCTCTCCGGCTGGCTCTGCTGGTTGTTGTCCACACCCTCCACTTGTTCTCCCTCCCAGGCTACAGGACTCTCTCTGGCACTGTGAAGAACATTGACACAAAAAGTCAGAGACAAGGGAAGACAGGAAGAAAGAGTAGCCTAAAAGACAATTCACATCATGAGGGTCTTAGACAACCTAAAAGAACCTACAAGTATTGCTCTACCACCTACCTGGGTGTGTGTGATGGATATCTAGCCAGTTCCTCCTCAGTGGTCAGGTACTGGAACACGGCCTTATTAGTGGTCTGAATTGGCTCCAGGCGGACAACGCAGTCTGGCCGGTCAGGTCTGGGATATATGGCGTCCAGTAAATCCTTCATGGCTAGACCTTGTCTGTCATCACCTGATGAACCCAGAATACAAAAATTAAAACAGTTTAGAAAGATAATAAGTTTAAGTATTATGTCAACTAATGGACATCAAGTTTAGCCATATATTATGTATCGTTTTACAAATGCAAGAGTTTCTGACCAATGGCTGTTGAGAAATTCAATAATTCTAAAACAAACTCAGCACTGCTCACTTTTCATTTGGATAGTTGAATTTCCCATGTCCTCTGAACTGTCCACACTTGGTTTATTTTTTTCATAACCCGGAACAATAGTGTAGTGTTTCAAAGTGGAAGGAGCTCTAGTCCTGGTCTGCAGCTAACAGCATAGTAACAAACATATGATACAGCTCACTTCCCAACATTAACTTGTGTTTTCTGGCTGATGCAACATTACAATTTTAATAGTACAAACAGTTTTTTTGTGCCTTGTCTTACTAGCAGTTTATAAGATATTTTATAAGGGAATGAAGAACACAGACTTGACACAAAAAATGATAACCCCTGCTTTTAATACAACCTAAATGGCACCACTTCCCTTGAATCACTTGAGTCAGTGGTGGTCTCAGGGTAACATTTAGAGACACATTTCTACTGGTCGGTTGCTTTTGGTTCCACAATACTGCCACTTGATGTTACTATGGTATACAGTCATGTTTTACCGATGGCATCTTCAGAACACATACACTTTCTCTATCTCTGAAGTTAAAAAAAGCTTGCGATCTGGAAAGCCGCCAACGAGTGGTCATCAGCAGATGATCTTCCGCTACACAGAGCTTTGTGGGTCAGAATAGTCAGAAAAGCATGCTCGCTGGGCATCCTGGTGTTTTTGGCTTACTGTATTTACTACACTACACATTGGGAAAATACAAAAATCCTTTCTGGTATACTTCATATTATGAGCAGATTGGTATTGATAATCACTGATCATCTGACATATGGACATGTGTCCTGACAGTTCACAAAATCATGCTACTAACAACACGACTGGACTCTTATCTGGCAAAACATGTCCTCTTAAAATGTCTTCAAGCAAGACACTGAACTCCAGGCTGCCTACTTCTTGTGGCAAATTGTACATGTGCATCAGATAAAAGCAAAACATAAAGAAAACATCTTCAGCCATTTGCCCTTCCCCTTCAATTTTCTTTTGTGTTACTGGACAAAAATCAAAAGCCCACAAAGACAGCAAAATGCAAAAAATTTTAAACTGGTCAGGAAGTGGATGGGTTTGTGTCGCTGTGCTGAAAAGGTTCGGGTCTAGGGCTATTGAACATTTTCTGTTGGTGCACTTTTGATTTGGCACTTACTTTTTATCTCAATGGTCTTTTTCTTTATACTGAATACAAATATTTGCCTCTCAAAAGCCAAAAAAGGTTCCTTTTTTAGAAAACAAGCAAGACTTTTTCATAAAATTCTTTACAATGGGAGATAAAATGATGATAGAAAGAGAAGAACTGAATTTCTAGACACTTTTAAAAAAGGACCACAAATTGTGACTGGGGACTGTGAAGTCCCACTGTCAGAGCCGGATGATGAAAAGTTGGGAGTTTCTAAGAAGACCATTTTGTTTATCCAGTAGGCAGACATTAATATCCAGCAGATTGGTGGTGAAAAAAAGAGACACCAAATAAGTTATTTATCAAAATATAAAAACAACACACTTTCAGCACAGCAATGCACTCTTGATTGAAAAAAAATAAGGTCCACGGAACAACTTCATTAAGTTGAAACAGATGAAAAGAAGGGTGTGATGAAACAAACATCTTTTTTTACAACGGCGATCATTACAGGAGATAAAACCGAGGAAAATATAATTGACCGTTTGTGTTGAGATTGATTTCTCTTTCAGAGGGAGAAGAGAAGAGAGTTGGGTAACAGAAAATACTACCTTTCCCTCAGTCTCATACCACTTCTAAGCAGCAAAGAAAAGAGACATGCACACACACTGTAAATAATGAGGAGTAGGTAAAACACAAATGCTGCAAGATCAAAGTCAATTTCCTTAGTGATATGAAAGGAGAGCCAAGGAGAAACTGCACTTTGAATACGAGTAGTGATTGATGGATTGGTCATGTCACAATGTGCATGTGAGTGTGTGTAAATGTGTGCGGAAAGGACTGAAACAGCACTGTGTGCAGTCAGAGGCGATAAGAGGAGTATAACATGTAGGAGACAGATGGTGTGGAAGCGAGAGAAGAGACCTCTGAGTAGAGCTGTGCGATATTACGATATATATCGTAGTGCAATATAAAAATGTCTACTGGATATAACCCTCTGTTGTTTATATCGTAATTTTAACATGTAGGCTACTTGATTAGCACTGTTGCTACACTAATGTTATGTACACTACAGTTGTAATTTAATGCGCCATGGACAGCACAAGTCAATGTCAGAATGACCGCTGGATATCCAAATTTTGAATTCAAAACAAGTTTATTGTATGAAGGCGAACCTAACTGCAGCAATGCTACTGCTTTGTGGTAGCATTTTTACATCACCCGCAAGGACTTGTTTACGGTGCTGGTCGCTTGGGATTAAACAGAGGCAAAGCAGCATGGTGGGGACGGAGGAAAGCACAATGGGAGGCGAAAATACAGAAGCAGAACCCCAAGAAGATTTGTGCCGAAAAGGGGGAACCGGAAGTCCATCATTTGGCTTTGGTTTGGGTTGAAAAACTCAGACACCGTCCAGACAACGGTAATCTGCAAAACATGCCGCCAACAAGTTGTTACTAGCAACCTGAACACGTCTAATCTTTTCTACCACTTAAAGACACGCCAGGATACATATCGTTATCGGGATATAACATTAGCTATATCAGGATATAAAGTTTTGTCCATATCGCACAGTACTACCTTGGAGTGACAGAATGTGAGCAGGAGGTGTTGAGGTAATCATTGATTCTGTGCATAGGTTTGTGTGTTAGCAAAACTCAGTGTGTATGGGTGCCTAGCTGGAGTCAGTTTGATCCCAGGGAGTCTCGGTTAGTCTGTCTGATCTGCGCAAGTTTGCATTTTAACGTCAGTGTGTACAAAACCTCGGGCTATGGCTTCAGTTTCACCAGGTCTTATTACTTAGTTCACGTGGAATTTCTTTTTTATCTTTATGTTTTTGTTCAACTTTAATTTTGGATTTTTGAGAGTTCAGATGAGTTTATAAATGTGCTATTCAGTATTCCAGAATTGTGTCATGTAGCTCACCATCAGGCTCAGGCAGTCGCGATAGGCAGTAGTACTCTTTGTGCGTGATGAGGTTGGGCAGGCCTCTGAACAAACTGCGGCACAGTTTACACTCGAAGATGGTGTCCACCTCCCTCAGCAGCATGTGCTTCAGCTGGGTGGTACCTTCAAGTCAGAGAAAAGAGGTGCGGATTACTAACAGTGATGGAGAATTATAAAAACATTTACCATGTACATACAGCAACAGACTCCTAAAGAGAAAGGAAGCATTTTTCTGTTGCCACCGACATGACCTGGTGGTTCCAAGTTGCCTTGGCAATTAAAGGTGAGAAGCATCGCCCTGCAGAGCCAGAGAGCCTGTGCAGCTCTAGACAGTTTTAGACCAACAATTTATGAATGTAATGTAATCCTGCAAAGTTTAAACAAAGGTTGGTGATGACGTTATGACCAGAGCCATGTCGTCATAGTTATAACTACTTAGGTACCTGCTAATTTGAGTTTCAATGTTTTATTACCTTGCAGTGGTTAGTTAATGATATTAAGCTAACAGCTAGCTATCTTCAATGAATAACATAAGCCTATGGTTTTTAACATCCTGGGAACCAGCTGTAACTTCAGTTACCTGAAGTAAAGATTATTGTCGTTAAATACAATTTAGGTATTGGTCCTGTTTTGGGAATATCTCAATAAACAAAAAAATGGTTGCATACTATAATATTACTTTGTTGTGAATACATTTCAAAAAAGGAAAAAAAAATTAAACTTCAGTGAACAGGTCTAAAACTGTGGGTCTTCAGCTGTGCTACCAATAAAGCAGATAAAGGCCAAAAAACATACCTATTAAAAAAAACAAAAAACCTCAAACTGCTGATAAAGTATAGACATGTATATGATCTTATATCACCAATGTCTCTAATTAAACAGGGATAAAAAGAGTTCAATAGAGAAACAGTACTGATAAATTCCATTCTGTATAATCGGTCTATGCTGATCCCAATGAAGAGCTCGATGGCCTTTCAAAGGAATCAGATAATAGTGGCCTTCATAATGAGAGCTACTTTTGCATCACTGCTGTCATCTTCTATTCATTTTTTTGCATCAACAACAGCTGACTCGTGTTCAGCTTAACCGCAATTCGTCCATACGGAAGTAATCAGCACTTCGTTGGATATGTGACTCATACTATACACAAAAAGTCCATCTCCTCAGCCTCTGTTTAAGTAGCAGCATTTTACGCTCTGACGGACATTTACCTCACACGTGTTGGCATGCACACAGCCCACACACATTCATGCTAAATCACTGACGAAACACTGTTCTGGTGACTCATACAGATGTCAGTACCTGTCCTACTTTGTGTCCTCTCACATATCACTTTATCCTCTGGTGAATTGTGCATCCTTGTCATCGCCTCTGGCTCAATGACAACGCAATCGTAGTGTGCTGTAGCATGATCATACACCACAACAACAGGGGATAATCATGCTGACCCACAACATGACAGCCCTGCCCCAGAGTAGTGCCTACTATGGGCATTCTCAACGTTTAAAGGAGCTTTGGTCATCAGGCTTAACGCCCCATGTGGTGTGTACAGGCAACACGCAGCTATTTAAACAGTTCTGCTTTGCATACTTTGAAAACTGTACTTTAAGTACATGAAGATACTGAAGCTAATCTGATGTTGTGTTAATGCAAATCAAGTATTTCCTACTTCTGTTTCACATTTCATTCATTGTGAATCCACTAGAAGAAGTACTGTGCTGGAAAGAGCTAGAGACCAACCACAGCTAACATTTTTATTTTAAATTGGTCAGAATCAAATGTATTCTTCTTTTTCTGGGCAGTTCAATTTTAAATATTTGGATAAAGACACACAGATGCAAAAAAAACAACACTACATGGAGACACAAACCTGAACGGA
This sequence comes from Acanthopagrus latus, assembly GCF_904848185.1. Lineage (NCBI taxonomy): Eukaryota > Metazoa > Chordata > Actinopteri > Spariformes > Sparidae > Acanthopagrus > Acanthopagrus latus. Next base: position 11,141,678 of record NC_051052.1, on the reverse strand, counting down.
AGCATTCGATGATCTGCTGAATCCCAGACTTGGAGGTCTGAAGAGGCTGCTGGAGCAGAGGAGGATCTCCTGGCTCCATACATACACCTACAGACAGACAGACAGACAGACAGACAGACAGACAGACAGACAGAGAGAGAGAGAGAGAGAGAGAGAGAGATGATATTTTATCCAAGTGAGCAAATGATTACCAGAGAGCATGACAGTCTTCGAGGAATCACCCATCAACTGGGAATTCTGGGGCTCTGGTAAGACACAACGTAGGTAACAGTTTGCTTAAAGGGTACACACAGTGAGACAATGAGGTCTGTATGGGGCAGTGATTCACTGTGACCTCATTACCACCTCGCACACATGCAGTAAAGGATGACTACGAGAAAGCAGGTCATCCATCTCCTCCCTCCAATTTCAGTATATCATTAAATATATCCTTCAGTCCTTAGTTTGATCAAAAAAATATAATAAGAAAGGAAATACGCAGAACAGTTGTTAAATGATGAATGGAAAACACCTCTTGCTCATTCAGTCTTACAGCGATGCTCGTTGAGACAACTAACGCTCAAGTGGGTCTGTTGGCAAACATGCAGTGGAGGGGCAGAGGCATGCTGATGACATTTTTTGTTCCCAGTCCGACGCTGTTCAGAGCCAGAGCAGCATCTGATACTTCAGCTTGGATGTCGCACGGTGCCACTTTATCAGCAGAAGCAGAAATGTGACCCGAGGAAATGTATTGATGTGTATTGGAAAATGTTTTTTGCCTTTCATCAATCTCAATCATGCAGGAGTGCAGGGTCAGCTGGGAAACAGCAATTCTGATGCTGGTAGGGATTTTTATGTTTCGCTTGATTTACTGACCTACTTTTGTTACTTAATTACTTTTAATCAATCGATTGCGACAATGATACTGTGAGAAAAGTAAAGCAATCATTTTTCTCGTTGCTGGTTGCATGCAAGCAAAATGATGAACACAATTCAACCCATGCTAGTCAAGAACAGCATGATGCAAATGTCTAAAAACAAAAAATAACCAATGTCACGTGATGTACGGCAGAGAGATTTTTTATTTTTACCTCAACTGTGTGAAATGTTTTCTAATAAAGCAGGCTGCCAAATCTTTTTAACATTCTTGACCAAAATACTGCCGAGCACAGACGCCACAAAAGATTCTGCAGATAATACACAACACAAAAGTGCAGAACAAATTGTCTCCCCGCAGGAGAAAAACAGAAAAGACATTTAACATATATGCCTTTAGGGTGTTATTTTTACTTATTGATCTAAAACAAACAGTTTTGTTTTTCCTTTGTGTAAAACATGGCAGGAGTGGAGCTTTGATTCCTACATTATTGATGAAAGCTGACAGTGTCTCCATGACCCACAATAGGCTACTCAGACTGCAGCTCGTGAAGTGTCTTCATTCAAACTGCTTTCATGCATTGTTTGATTTCAACATCCATCAACACCATCTTAACTTTTCATACAAACAGAGAGGGCCGCAAAAACACATAAATTACAATCCGGACCCTGTAATCACCTCAAATGTCTAATTTCTGACATCATATTGATGTGAAAGAAGGTGACGGTAAAATAAAATTCATGCAGCAACAAAAAGAGCCTTTTGTAAGACTGATGACTGAGACAAAGATCCAATAAAACACTGTCAGAGTTTCCAGCTGTGACAGATGTCCACTTTGCAGCACACACTCAAATTACAGCCCAAAAACTACAATTCAAGTTTAGCTAAGATGCACTTCTGTCAGTCAGAGAACAATGCTGTGTTTTGTTCATTCATTTTGTCTGTTTGTTTTTACTTTTGTTCAGATAACAAGACAAGAAGCGGAGACATCGTATGTTAAAAGCCACATTGGCCCCACACTTCCTCTAAAACACACACAAGCACTCAAAAAGCAGCACAAAATAGAAGTAAGAAAAAAGAACAGCAGACAGACTGACACCCCCAGGAGGACGTAAAGGAATGAGTGCTAGCAACAGCGATGGAGATTATGTATTAATGTGTGACAGAATGTGTTTCACTCGAACCCATCCCCCCACACCTCTCCGAGGCAGGCTACTATAATCCCAGTGGAGCAGGTCAGTGACCCGCCGACCTCCACCCCCTCGCTCCCTGCAAGAGGGTCAAAGATCAACCAATCAGGAGCGTCAGTCGAGGTAAACAGCTTCCTTTTACTATGAGTGGTGAACTCCCTCCTTTGCAGCAGCAGCAGTTAGAAATTAGCTCACAGTAGCAGGATTTTCACCTGAATTAAGACATGTACATTGGTCTTTGAAGGAAGGAGGAAAACTATCGTGGAAGAAAAAAAGAGGATCAGAGGATCACAGGCAACAAAGTCAAAAGCAAAGAAAACAAACATGTCAGCATTCAGCAGAAAACATCACATCATCATAGCGCTTGCTTTCAGAGCCCAGTAGTATATTTTTTTAACCCGAAATCAAAGTGTTTTCTGTGGGTGTAGTGGTTGCACCTCAGATAGCAATACATTCATGCATTTCAGTCAAATCTCTCTGATCATCCTAGGTTTTTATTTTGCATTAGCCACATACTGAAAACTCCGAAGAGGTAAGCTTTCCAAAATCCTGGCAGAGATGGGATTACTTGTGCAGCCATAAACAGAAAAGCTTCACATTTATTCTAAACTGAAGTCCATGTGCATCTTCCTTTAGCAAGTGACCAATTTCTAACTTAGTGGCCCGAGTCTGTTCACTCATCCCAAAGCTTACATAGTCGGAGTAAACATGACTTTCAAGCTCCATTTCTTCTGCTGGAACACACTATTTGATTTTGTTTGGAGTACACAGACAGCCATACCCTGATGCTCTGGCAGTGAAGCTACACAGGAGGCTGACAGACAGTTTTAGCCTGTGGGTGGATGAGTCAAAAAAAACAGGATGTGCAGAAGGAAGAAAACTTTACCGACCTGTGTTATGAGCATGGCTGCCGGCACTGGTCTGCTGGAACCGCTCTTCAGTCTGACAGCTCTGGTCCCTGGTCTCAGCGTGAGGTTCAGGCAGCAGAGGGGGAATGGGCTTCCATAGGGGCTTGGCCGCAGACTGGGAACCAGAGTTGCCTTTTTCCTCAACTATGGAAGTTTCTTCCTGGTCCAAGTTCTCTGAGAGCGCCTCGGCTGAAGTAGAGGTCTGATCCGAGGGTTGGACTCCTTCTTGGGGGTCCTCTTCTGGCGGAGGAGGCTGGGGGTCCGACTGCGGCTGACCTTCCTCCATCTCCGCCTGACCACCACTCGGTGGAACCTGAGCCAGAAAACCATGAAAACATGAGCAACAGAAAAAGGACAAAATGAGCATATCCAAGTTGAAAAATAATCAAATTAAATGATTATTATGGCACTGTGGTACAACTGAAAGTTATGCGTGTGTTTCTAGAGGAAAACAGTAATTTTGCATTTCATTTTCACAAAAACAACAATGATGTGATTTTTTTCGGGGGTCTAGACCAACAGTCATGTTCCCTTTCAACTAGAGAGTGTGATTTCTAAATCAAAGAATCTCTGTTGCACCATAATGTTTAATTTATAATGATAAATTGTGACACATCTATTATTACAATAGTTATAAAAAACATGAATAATGTTTCTCTTTATGTGCTGCTTTCAATGCAATGATCTCAGTGTCACTGGGTCGAATGGTAGGGGAGGCAGCATGTAACGCCGTCTGACACCATGAATGATCTCTTGATGCCACCACTGGATGGCACTAAAGTCAACATTCGAGAACAACAATCGAGACACTAACAATCTAGTTTAAAAGACTAATAGGAAATCATTGCCATGCAATAGACTGAAGATTTCCATTATACATCATACATCTGTCTATCCTGCAGCTGAACCAAAATCTGTATGCTGTTAAATAAGATGGATCTGAGGATGTTATGATTGTTTCATGGTCATGATTTGTGTGCTTTCATGATTGTGTGTCATATGCCTACTTTTTGTGTAAACTTCTTAGGCGGAGCTGCCTGAGGATGCAAAATAAATTTCAGTATAAATTGACAGTAAAATCATGATATATTGTATTTCAATTTGTCAGACAACGAAAGTATGACTTACTGATTACTAAAAAATACGGAAAACAACACACACTTACGTACATGCACAATGTTAATGTTTCTATTATTGCAAGAACCCTCGGTGACTTCATGCACTGCCTAGCCCCTAACCGTAACATTAACCATCGCAAATAAATGCCCTAGCCCAACCCATTCCTGAACCTTCAAACTATTTCTGACCAAAACCTTAAAACTAGGTCTGGACTGTTTAAAATGTCCTCACAACTCAGGTTTAAATACATAGATTGATAGCACAAAGACACAATCTTACACATAAAACGTGACAACAAATAATTCCATGCTTGCTTAAAAGAAAGTAAACCCATCACAAATAAATTCAGTTGCCGTCCCCTGCTAAAAATCACATTGTTTGGAAGAATGAGGGGTCACAGCAGGTGAGTGAGAGAGAGAGAGAGAGAGAGAGAGAGAGAGAGAGATTGTGTGGCTTCTTGTCTCCTGAGCGTCCAAAGATTTTGTACGAGGGGACATTAACCTTGTCGCACACTGCTACCCTTCAGCAGATAAGTGACTCCACACTGGCCCATCACTGTGCACACATTTGTCTGTGTGTGTCGCTGTGCCTCTTGACCAGACCTTCTTTCTCTCTAAATCCCCAATCTTTTCTCTTCCACCACCCACCAATTTATCCTCATTTTCTCTCTGTCTGTGTCTGTCTTTCTCACTCTGTGTGTCCCTGCCGCCCTTGAAGAGGGATAAATGACTCCCACCATTCAGGCACATTACAGCACATCACTACAGGACAAGTGGGCCACTTGGACACTATGTCACACACATACACACACAGACGCACACAAACACACATTGCATACCACAGCATAATCAAATGACCACAAAATAACTCAACAGTGTGTTACACATGCTCAATAAAGCCATCCGTTCAATACAAAACATATAACTCATCACAGTCAATGAACACAAGAGGGTTGTTTGTCAGAAGATGGGAAAAATAAATAACCAAAGTTGAGGCCATTTCATCTTAAATCTAAAACATCTACAGGTGCATCTAAATCTTTTATTTCTTTCTGTAATTTAATCCAAAAAGCAAAACTTTCATATGTTCTAGGTGCATTACACATATTGAAGTATTACAAGCTATTTCTTTTTATTAATTTTGATGATTAGGACTTACAGCTCATCACCAGTATCTCAAAATCTATGAATATTACATATGTAGTGCACCCATATCTATGGCAAGCAAAGAAAACAGCAACATCGTGGTTAATTTATTTTTAATTTTTTGGGAAGCAGAGAGCTGGGAGCTGCAGAAAAGGTCCTGATTAGAGAGGGTGGAATAGAATTTCAACTCACAAAAACTACTATATGTAATTAAAAATAAAATACATAGGTGCAATCTGGATGAAAGAGGGTGGGTCATAATTATCATGACTGATTTATTATCTATAGCCATAGAAATAGGAATATTCCTGACATCGCAGTCTTGTGTCCATTTGTGACTTTCATTATGATCACATGATAGATTGTAATGATTTCTGAAAAAAAACATTAAACGAGCATCCACTGTCTCTGTAGCTCTTCCTGGAATATGAATATGTTAATGTTTAACAATGCAATGACTTTTATTGTATTGCCTGGTCTTTGGGCACAAACTGTATTCCCCCTCATGCAGGTAAAGGCTGTGGCATTAAATAGTACTACTATAGTATAATATACTGTCATTTTCCTAAGCACAACAGAAAATGTTAGACATGAATAAATAAACAAACAAACAAACAGGTACACAGGGCTGTTTCCATTTTCACCTTGACTAAACAAAAGTTTATATGCGAGGACTAAATGTAATCTGAGCATCTGTGACTGAGTTTGATGATTATACATTTTATAAACTAAGCAAGAGCACAGTGTCTGGTAAACTAGCATCAATATGTTCAGTTGGTGCCTTTTTAATAATTTGAAATGAGTTTTTTTCTCCACTGAGACACAGTAAAATCTAACCACAAGATGACGGTAGTTCAAAGGACATTTTGCACATGGGGATATGAAGTTAGGTCTCAGCAAAGTGTAAAGGAAGTGTGTTTTTCATAATCTGACAGTGAAGGGAAGAGACTGAACAATAACAAGCAGACACAATTGTCTTTCTTTTTTTTTTTTGAGTACCTGTCTGCGGTGACATTGGGAGCTCTTCCTCCCAGCTGACTTCTGGGACTTCACCATGCTGCCAAAACTGGCCTGCGGCACCGAACGTTCACTTCCAGCACACACCTGTAACCTGCAACAACACCCCACATTAGCCAGGGAAAGGCTTAGCATAACAAATTACAGAGGCTTCTCTTGTTACATTGTATTCATGTTTGCTTAAATATGAATTTACAACTCATAGCCAGCTGTTACAAAAAGCAAAAACAGAACTGTCATTAAACGTTTAATACGTGTTCAAGCTGATTCATCATTGCTAACATTAAATAAGAGTATGGCATCAATAATGTCCCACATAGATTCTTTTTAATATTTAAAAGCAATTAGAATTTTAACAAACCCATTTAACACTATTTTCATGTATCACAATGTAAAAAGGATATACACAGATACTTAAAAATATAAATGAAATATATATACTCTTTTTTTTGTTTAATATATTCTAACATCCACAAACACACAAAACCTATCATTTTAAACAAAATCAAAATGTTCAAATGAAAGTAAATTAAACTAAAGTTGGATATGACAACAAAACTTCACTTCTGTTGCCAAACTGTACACCCACAACACATTTCTCTGCAGAAAGCATGTATAACAAACACACAGCAAACATAAGGACTTCATGTGTTTACTGTCTGTGGAGTGCTTAGAAACCACCAGGGAACGATCTAATAATAAAACAGCATTGAATATTTTAAGGTCACAGTAATGGTTTCCCACAATGCTAATTTGGCTGCTCATCATATTGCTGGCACGACTATTAGACCCATGTAACCTACAACATTACCCAGTATGAGGCACACTGTTCCTGTGCGCATTTAAAATGAGCACACTGGCCTCTCTAACATAGGTTATGCTAATGGGGACTGTAAATATACCTTCCCTAGAGCACCTTACACTGCTAGGCACACTGCTACTGCATGCATATGTGGATCTGGATTAAAAACACTTTGTAACAAGTGTGTTTATGTTTAAGTGTTGCTGTAGTCAAAATATATATATATACATACACACACACACACACACACACACACACACACACACACACACACACACACATATATTCAGTAAACAAAGGACTTCTACTGGGGACAGTCAGGAACTGGTCTCTGAAATGCATACCGTCTGTTGGGCTCAGCAGATATCCAGCTGAATTGTGATATAATACTCTGGTATGCATGTTTTTCAGGTGTATTAGAGAATGTGTCTGTATGGATCCAGGCTTTTTTTCCATTATGCTGTAACACAAATGGACAATAAATATAAGGTCCCTGGGGAAAACTCACACTTTCTATCTATGAAGTGACAATCATTAAGGTAGACTGAAGCCTAAACTTAAAAAAATGTGAGCTTTATGAGATTGTTTTATTTATGACAACATCAATGAAGAGAAAAACACATTTGTTGCTGCCCTCTAGTGGCAATATATGTTAAAACAGTTTGGTCCAACTCAGCCACATACACTTGACACCACACAAGTGCTCATTTCCACTGCTTCAGATACATGCTTCAGCTGCACTGTGGCATGCTGAGCAGCCTCACTGTTTCCTCATTTATTATATTTTGTCATACCCACTAACGACAAAAGACCAGCATTAGCTGTGAACAACACCCGCAAACAAATAAATACAGTCTTTAAATTGACTTTTTTAGGTAATTTTTTTTCTCGCAGAGGATACATTTAAAAAAGGTCCAAAGAGTCAAATGGTAGACCAAAATGAGCTGCAACTGAGTAAAATACAAGAAAGGTAAAGCAGTTTTCTTTTAATCAAAGATCAAGTCCCCAAGAAGCCCATGGTAAACATATATTTGTCAATTCTGTGATTTTATGGTAAACTATCAGAAACAAGGAAATGCTTTACTTAAAGCGAGAAATCATCACTTTGTCTTGCAACTATGAGGAAACTTAAATTCTAATTAAATAGAAAATCAGACAGAAAAGGAGAATTTGTCTCTTTGAAGCTCTTGGCTTAATAAAATGAGCTGTACAGCTTGAGCAGTGAAGTTACACGACTGTGAAAAGTGTGGCGGCGACCTCAGATGCCTCCATCCTACATCCAATGTCACATGCACGGGCATATCCCCACTTAGGTATATTTGTATTTCCACCTAACCTCCAGCAGATGGAGACAAAGCTTGAACCTAAAATGTTTTTCTAGTTGAAAAGTTTTGTAGTCTGGAGAGGTCTCCAAACGACATAATGACCCAGAGCAACACTCAAGGGGCCACAGAGGGGGTGCCCTAACACAACGTACATCTTAATACAATGGATGTGATTTGCCATACTGTTTGACTGAGGCATGCGCACTTATGGAGCCCTGCTTCCCAATTCAAGTAGCTGAAGCAGAGGAGCAGGTGAGCTGATTACAATTCAAAACAACAACTTCACTCACTTAATTATCTGCCAGAATAATGTCAATACAAAGGCTGGTGGCTACATTAGAAGACAAAGGTCAGACTGCTGTTATGGCCCTGTAATGGGAAATTAAAAATACTTTGCGAGGTAACAGCTGTGTAAATCATGTTATCACAAAGGTAGGATCCTGAACACAGAGCTATCACTCTGATTAGGAGTTTCTGAATGGAATTAAAATCAGAAAAACACTTGTGCACCTGTTTTGTGTGTGCTCAATAAGGACTGAACGAAAAGGCCGCACATCTGTTTCTGTGGATTCACTTGAAGGACTTGATATAGCCTAAAACTGAGTGTGAAGAAGACATGGCTCAAAAATTTGAATCCATGACTAGATCTGATGATTTAGTCAGCGTTCAACATGACCATTAGTCATGGTAGTGAGGCAATTTGATCATGGCTTACAGGTATTTCTGACAACTACAAACATCACACAGCAAAAGCATCATAAAATAACACACAATGTTGATGATTTAAAATGTCAAATGGATATGAAAGCACAGGCCCTTGTAGACCACAATCAAAGTCAGTTACACTTACAAAATGTCCAGTTATACAGGTCTAACCACAGATTGTAAATAGATTTTACTAGGTTGCTGTCAAAAATCAAACTTGTTTAACATCACACCAATGCGAGCTGACAGTTAATGGTGATGTGCGTGTAATGCACACACCAGTGCACAGTTTGGACAAATCAGGATTATAATCCAAAATTAAACTGAATTGTGTGTTCCTGAAATAAAAAGCTTTTCCAGACATTCCGACCTCTGACAGCTCTCCATTTTCTTTCAAATTCACATGAAACAATCTGCTTTTAATATGGACGATGAACCAATTAAGAACTGCGTGATAACATGACAGCAGAGGTTACTGGCAGTGATCGAGATGTCGCTTGACAAACAAACACAACTGGTGTTTAGCCTCTATTTACTGGAGCAGACTGGTGTAGTTGGATACTGTACTCAATAAAATGTGGGTAATGGCAGCTGTTATTGACTTGTATCATACTACATTCACAAACCACAGTTGCCTCCAAATCAGTGTATAAGGTGAAGACAGAGATGCTACAGGTGGACTATGATTTTTGGACTTTATTCCTGAATCATTTCTGAGCACAGGTTTGCCTTGTTGAAGTTTAACTGTAATAAAGACAATTAATTTCAAACAGAGCTATTAGATTTAAAAAATAATTTATATTCTAGAAAAATTAAGAGCAGGCATATTAATGCATTATGCACCTTCCCAGGTTCTATTTATACCAGGAAGGGAGATTAACACTAGCCATTAACTATAATGGGAAATTAGGACTTTGACCGGAAAGTCTGTCTACCTTACTGACAACTGCGACAACCTCATTTAAAGGTTGTGTTGCTCAATTTAAAAATAAATAGAGATCATTTTAATTGATGCAATGCTTAAAGGTGACGATACATTTCAAACTCGGGGTAAATTACCTCTCAACATTGGTCAAAGCTGTGAGAGTGAGCTTTAGTGAAATTGGTGCTCAACTATGTGTTAGCTTGTTAGCGCTGTGGCCCCTAATGGCCTATTGAAGCTCTTTCATTTCACCTCATGCATGCTGGGTAACACTCTAGCACGCTGTCATCCTGAATAGGAGCAAGTTATTTCAGGGAATATATATATATGGTTCAGACAATTCTGACAAAAGGACACCTGGAAGATGCAAAACTACACATAAAAACCTCTATGCATTAGGGAGCATCTAATGGAAACAGAGCTTTTACAGAAGTCGATGGGCCTTAAGCATGACCATTTCTGTATTCTTATCATAAACCTCTCTTACTTCTCTGAGGTTTACTCCTTTAACTGCACAAAGTCACCTGTTCCTGAGGTGGTGAGCATCTATGAAGTTTGATCATTAGCATAATCAAAAATGTCACCCAAGACTAAAAAGCTGAACTGAAAAGCTGAAACAAATTGAGCAGTTCCAGTCGTCTTATTAGAGGAAAGTATTAATAGAACGAAAACATAGGAGATGGTGATCTGATAATTCTGAGTAATGATCGACCCTGAAGGGATCCAGAATCTACTCTTCTGGTAAATCACAAAGATCATGATGTGTAATGTCGTCTTCCTTCTGTTCCCACATGAACAAACAATTAAAGTAATGTAGCCAACTAGACGGCTATAATGATTGAACAAATTACTTCACATGGATCTTCCTTGAGTAATGCATTGTAAATAATGCAAAGTGAGATACAGCTTACAGCATGGCCGATGAGGAGCTTGTGTCAAGAAAGAACTACAATTAATGTAATACTGTGTCTTAAAGGAGACATGCTCATTCAGGTTCATATTTCTTATTGTGGGTTACTACTAGAACAGCTTTAGGTGATCTGGTGCTCAAAAACACATCAGTTTTATGATACTGTCCAGCGCAGCAGCTCTGTATTCCCACTCTGTCTGAAAAGCTCTGTTATAGCTCCTGTCTCTTTAAGGCCCCCATTCTGAATATCCAGTCTTCTGTGACTGGTCAACTGACACATGCCCAACCCAGGATCACTAACAGCAACACAGCAGCTGGATTAAATTAAAGTGTCAAACTACCTGCTAGACAAACATTTGGAAAATGTATGACATGGTGACGTAGTATGATGTCACAAAGTCACAGAGTTAAAGGCAAGACTACTGACAAGGCATCTCTGGCATTTCAGGCACTTCAGGTGTGTTTTTTGTTGGAGAGAGGAGATTCTATTGCTGCAGACTTTTAAGACATTTTTAAAGCTTCGAGACCTTTTGTATGCACAACTACTGACTCACTGAAGGAAAGGGATGTTGAAAAAGCATAATAGGTCTCCTTTAAAAAGGTGCAAATGCAGAAACTAATTGATTATTTCATAGCTGGCTATATTCTACAGTTTATTTCTCTTTAAACAAAGAGATCACAATTTTAGACTGTAGAACAAAATTGTGGCTACATAGATCACGACATTATTTTCTGGCCCAATCGACCAACCCTACTGCCAACAACTCAGCATTGGAGCTGTACTTTAAAGGGAAAGACATAAACAGGCAACAGCTCAGACTACATGAATCTATGCTAAAAACGGCTTTATAGAGCAAAACACTCCACGACTAGTATTTGGCAATCACGGATATATCCAGCAGGAGAGTATCATATCCTCCATGAGTTGATCTACACTGTCAGGTGCAACAGAGGATGATAATGCAAAGTGATAAAGAATGCATAAGGAAATCTGAGGCTGCTGTCGGAGTCAATTTTCCTGCTCTACAGAAATGCCTTAATAAAAAATAACAAATCCTAGAAGCTCTCAGAAAATCACATAATACAGTGAATAAAATTAATTTCACATGCATATTTAAACTTGTGACTAAAGTCATCTGTATTCAGGTGTTATAATTCTTACTCAAAGCATGTACCATCTGCACTCGACTTATGACAGGTGTACGCTCGTAAGTACCAAGACAACTGACTGCCACAAATTCACCTCAATCACCGTTTAAGAACAAATCTGCTTGTACGAGTGGTTCTGAGGCCTAAGATATGTCTGTAACAATCACAGTGAGAAATGTTACTTTACTGCCTTCATTTACATCTACAGCTCCTTTTTTTATATGGTAATCAACAGCTAGGTTCGTCTTGGGATTCAGATTCTCATTTGAGTGTGCCATGGCACTCAGAAGGTTGCAAATCCCAACCGAAGACCAACAGCAGCATAATTACTTTGTTGAGAAGTGTTTCATAAAAACCTGACAAGGAGCAGTCTGCCAGTGCTGACCGAGGCTTAAAAACCCCAGTGTGGACAACCATCTGAGAACACACACACAACAATACTCGCTTCTGAAGAGGCTTTATGTATTCCATTTACACTCACACTCCACAAGAGCTTCATACTCCATGCTCATAATGTCGACAGATAACAGATTCAGGTTTTATTCCATTTCTTTGCAAATGTCAAGTTATTCTAAATATCAAACTCTGCCCAAGTGTTATCTGCTCCAAACTTCAACATACTAATGGTTGGGCATAAAATATTTGTAAAGCAGTGCTGACTGGTGTCCTGGCCAAACAACAACTAAAGAAGAAAGGATATTGTTCTGGATGTCCCATGATGTGGGAGAAAACTATTACTTTCTCTACACAACCTGAAAGACCAATTTCAAAAGATCAATGGGGAAGAAACAGATTTGAAAATACCATATTCTTCTTTCCTCCTCAGCATATTACTTGATAAGCAACTGCTGCTGATGATGGTAACACTTGAAAAATGGCTAAAACTGCATAAAAAAGATGAAGAAAATGAGCCTTTGTTGGAAATGAATGGGTGAGATGTGCCAGAAATGCCTAAGGCACTTTGAAAAAAAAAATCTGTGACTGACAACCCGAAGAATTTATCATTTAAACTAAGAAAATAATGTATTAACGTCTCCTGCTACACACAGTTATAACCATGAACAATCCCCTGCTACTTGTTTACACACTAAGCTTCAAGACTCACTCCATCAGCAGCCAGTCAACTAAATCTATAAATTCCTAATGTAAAAAACTTTAATTTCAACGTTTATGTTTACACATTAACTGGTCTGACCAAACAAGCAATATCCTTTGCTTAATATTTCACCAATACATGTGACAATATCTCCTCTAGCATTATAAGCAAACATGTTTACAGTTCCATATTCAGTGACAATTCATAATGAAATGAATTTGCCTTTTAAGAGGCAACAAATCTGGTAAATCCATGTCAGAGGAGCTAAGCCTCATCTTATGAATCATCTTGTAAAAGTGTGCATGCACATACTGTACAATGTACATTTAAATGTGTATGTGGCTCTCGAACCAATAGATGTGAGCCTGCAATCCAATCACCACTGCTTTCTCTGTCATTTCTGATGGCTGTGTAGAGGCGATCTGACAGGACTTCCTCCTAATGGAGGGACTCTACACTCACTAACATGATGCTGACTGCTTGCAGACAAACCAGCCATACCACCTGACCACAAGATAGGAAGGGACCAGTGATGTGGCCTGTCAATGGAGTTCCCCTGTAGGGTTCGGCAGTGTCTACTAAACTGGGGTATGACAGATGATGATGTTGTTGTTTCTTTGGAGCCGCCATGGGGTTAACCAATACTGGAACCCACCAAAGGGTTGTACCAACAATGGAAAGCAACATTTCTTTGTTTTAAAAAGGTATCCAGACTTTATTTTTGTATTTATCTTTCTGACAACTTTACTTTTACACTCCCTACATTTTTAACACAACTGTCTGAACACTGTACTACCTACATTTGCAAAACAGGCCTTTTTAGTTCAGTTGCATTGGAGGGGTACGTTTGATTACTTTAATTTGGCATCATTGCAAGCCACTTTCTCAACATCACAAAGCTGAGCAGTGCGTATCACACATGGCGGGCAAAGCAAGCAAAGCAAGAGGGAAACAGACAGAGGGAGACTCGAATGGAGAAAATACACAAAAGTAACTACAGCAGCAACACAGATGACATAAAGTTCAATTAGCTATGCACAGAAATGGCCAGTAAAAATGTCCTTGACCCTGTTTGTGTATTTGGCTGGGTGCGTCCCTGTATCGACATTAACATCCATCAGGCCAGCAATAGTCCTTTATGCTTAAAGATATCCCTTTTCTCCAAGCATTTTCTACATACAGCATGACAGAATGGCACAGTTCATGATCTGTGGCTTTAATTAACTTAATTAACTGTCAACTTGGTATATATATTCATATTTGACAAAAATCCCAATATACATATACAACCCTGATTGTGTTACATTGTGGAAAATGTAAATCAGAACAGAATGCAATCATTTTTATTCATTTGAAGACCATGTAGGAGCAACCATGAGTTTCAACAAGTGTTGAACATTGTCCCATCCTTGCTTGTGAACAACTGAGTCTTTCCAGGATTCCCCTTTCATACCCAATCATCACACCATCACCTGTTACCGATTAACCTGTTCTGAACAGATGTTTTTTAGAATTCCACAACTTTTGCTGTCTTTCGTTGCTCTTGGCCCAACTTGTTTGATTGAAACGTGTTGCAGAAATCAATTCAGGATAAGGATAAACTTGCACAAATCAATAAGACTGATAAGGTAAAACTTTGCACTTTTTCAACTGAGTATATATCTGAACAAGCATTAACAAGTCATCACCGTTACTTATATGTTTTGCACAGCATCCCAACTTTTCTGTTGTCAGGTGTGTACATAAAACAGACAGTACATGTATGTTCTAAAAACATGTTACACTCCCAACATTCAACTCAAGAGATTATGCCGTGTGGTAATGTTACATATCCAGGCCTCCATCTCATCCAGCTCCTTTGCAAAAATGTACCCTACATTAAGTACATACATAAAGTATATTCAATGAAATGACACCACAGCTTCTCTGTGCCGAGCAAAAAGGAAAAAAAAAAACAGGGGGGGGGGATAATGGAATAACCGGGGGGGGGCCTCACACACACACAAATTACACATATGCAGAGTTGTGTGCCTATATGCGCTCACACATTTCTAAGTTCTAGAAATACTGCTCAGTCTTTCAAACAGCAAATTTCACTTTCTCCACAGATTTCACAGCTCAACAAAGTTAGATATTGAAACATATGCTGTTTTAAGGATCTACAAAAAGCTCCACTTATTTTCCTGTGACAACTTTCTTCTATCAATCAAACTGAAACATAGTTGATGGCAGAAAAACAGTCTGATTTGGTGAAACTTGGATCTTGGATCTTCAGGAGTAGATATGAAAGGGAAATTCTGCACTGAGCATGGTGTAAGAGCTGCAGCAGCAGAGTGTGGAAAAGGAACATGGACACACATTTAAATAAATATAGCCATGGGAGATGCATAATGGGCATTTTCAGGGCAGGTGTGGATGTGCAGCCTATGATCTTTGAAATCAAGCCTCTGAAATCACATGCAAATGTATAATTAAACACTGCACATGGTGATGTCAACGTGGGGCAAAAAAGCAACAATTAATATGATATTCACAGAGCAGTACTGGACTGATCTTTTCAAAGTAACCAGAGCACGCTTGGTCACAATGGCTAGAAAGTAGGCCCTTGCTGACAGGTGGAGCTGTGCTGGAGACTCTGTGTTCACCACTGACACAGAAGGACAACTATGTAGGTAAGGCTTGTGTACTCGCTAACTGTTCAGTGGGACCTAGAATTGTCTGACCGCTGACACATTTAACTGGACAAGTAGTGTCACTGACTTACTTATCATCTAGCTGACTGATTTTCTGCAGATGTCTTCGTGTCAGTCTCTCTGTTTGCCTTTCTGACAGGTTACAAGTTAATGGGTTCACTGAATGACTTAACTTGCACATTGGTTTGACGAGGTGACTCAGTGACTTAACACAGCAGTGCTACATCATTAAACCGACTGAATCACTGAGTGACATCACCGAACTGAAAGTTACAGTCAACAGCCAAAACAGTGATACCTGGGAAACTTTATCAGGGAAGAGAGCCAGCTAGTCTTGGCTGCTCTTCTAATAAGGAAAGACTAATCTCAAGTTGCTATAACCCAAAGCCTCATGCGATAACGGAGGGCCAGCTGCAGCAGCCAAAAGACCTGCAAATGGGATAAATGCAAACAGTAGTCTTTAAAGTAAAGTATCTGAAATATGCAGGCCAATTCTGTCAACTTCAGGCTAATCTGTCTTTCCATTTTATTTTCGCTCCTTATAACCCACTTTGTTATCTACACTCATGCCCTAGTTACCCGTTCATTTTCCTCCTCAAGGTTAGACTGCCCATCTCTACTGTGTCAGAGTTTCTCAGGTAATGAACGTAATTCTCCACAGACTCAGGCCTGAATCTCTACTTTAGAAAACATCTTTCTTGGGGGTAGGTAGAAATCTGTATGCCTTGTTTTGCAACTGAAACTGTATTTAATACACTATCTGGAGCCCTTTGAACTAAGCAGGAAGTGGACATTGTCATTTAAATTCAGCTTAGCCCCATAAAACATCTTTACACCAGATGAGTTATTTAGATTCATTAAAAAAAAAATGTTTAAAAAAATCTATGTATTTGCACTATATTCACAGTATACCTTATTTCCCACATTCATTAATTTTGGTCATATTAAGTTTAAGTCTACTTTTATATTGTAAAAGGCGACATTACATCATATCACTATTATCATATCATCATAACAATGGGTGTTATGATACGAGCATATCACCGATCAAACAGCGAAACTGATAAAATATGAATTGTATATTTTCCCCACAACATCAGCCTGTAAGGTATTTCCATGTTGACTGAATCTGCTCTCTCCAGTTTGAGATTTCCGGGACTTTCTGCCTCTTGAATAAGTTCTCTGGTCTCGGGCTCCGGTGGATGAAACCATGCGCAGTGCCCAAAAGCGCAACAGCAACAAATAAAACGTTCCTGGATAAAACGCCCTGCTCATCTCCATACCAGAAACGCGTGGCGCGCTGTGGATGTTCACAAACACGACGCGGATGTGTATCCAGTGTCCGATTCATAATCCGACCGTATCCTCTGCGCTGTTAATAAAGGCTTTACGGTCACATCATCAGGATCCAGTGGAAAGACATTTATCAACACATGAGCGACTCCACAATAGCCACATGCACCGAGCACCATGAGGGGAGGATCGGACGGATACACTCCTCTCTTGCTGGCCTGTCGAGCCCTAAAGCAGGTTTCGCCAGTGTGTGCACGCATCCACTTACGCATCCCAGGCAGAGCGAAGGAAACCTAACCATCCCGAATAAACTGCGCGATCTTCCGCGTTGATACGGAATCCCAAGTCGGTGCACTACTGGAGAGTGGAAGCGCACGGCGATTGTTGCCGCCCGGGTCCGTGTCTATTGGTTCCCTTTCAGCTGGGGCAGCGTCAGCACACACACACACACACACACTCACACACAGTCTCCATTTGCAACTCCATCGCCCCCCATGGGCGTGCGAGGCCGCGGGCTGTGACGCAAATGGCACTGGGTGATTTGCAAATGACATATCTTCCTCAATCAGTGTCGTCGCCGCGGGGACTGGTCCAATTCACCACATATTACACACAGATATATCCATCCGATGGTGGGTGACGAGTAAATAAAGGCGGATGAGCCGTTCGCTCTACGGGGATGCGGTTGCATAACTCAGGAAACTTAATAAAAATGTGCACGGAGAGAGCGATGTGCAGTCTCCGTGGCTGGTGTTTTGTCGTTGTTGCGAGTTGATCGTGATGGCCTGTACAAAAACACACTCAGCACACGAATCAGTCCTCGACTTTTGGCCACAGGAGGAACCAAGCGGAGCGTATTCACAGGGAACTGAGTGGCCTCGCTATGGTGGATGTGTGGTGGCCAGTGCTAGGACGCATGCACGTAGCTGACGGGGAAAGACAGGACAGCCGGAGTGGGACTTAGGACCGCATTCACAGGCCATAAAGGGCCCGCATGAATACTATTGTGCTCTTTTATCCAAGAGTCCCCAACTATTTACAAAAGGTTGGCCAACACACACAAAAAATATCGCGGCGAAATGGTGGCGGCGGTTACAGCAGCTGCCACTACGCTCTGCGCAAAGCAGCAGCACAATCATTGCGCAGCGCCGGACTTCCCCAGTTTTGTGCAAACTATGTGATTCGTCCAAAAGACTTTTATTTTTTATCTCATTCAGGCTGTCCTCGTCTGGCGAGCGGCGAACCAGAGCGCAGGGCAGTCGCCGTTCTCATGGCACGTTTTGCATCGCCCCCCATTATCCCCGAAAATCTCTTTTTACACGCTTATATTGTCAGCCTAAATAAAAACGCCACTATTTTTGGGCAACAAAGGAGGCAGCTTGACTTGATCAAAGGAAAAGCCAAATACGAAATGCACCTTTCCAGCCGTTAGAGAGAGGCCCCCTCGTAACGATTGCAGCATGGCAGGGGAGTGCGGCGTAAAAACGAGCTAACCCGAATAAAATACACACAAAGACAAGGTGCAGTGCTACCACAAATACATCCATCATCTCCCTGGTAATAACACTAAACCATCCCCGGGCATTTGGATTAGCCTGGAGCCGGCGAGGATGGCGTTATTATGAATGTAAAACGCTGCGTTTTGCGGCTCCGTGCCACCTTTTCCAAGAAGCAGCTTGGCGCACAGGACCGGTGACCCTTCCATCTTTGCGCGTCCTTCTACCGAGCGAAATCGCGAGCCGTCTCACATTTTGACGATTCGCTGTTGAATAAAACACATTGCGGTAGGTGATTTCCTCTTCGCGGAGCTGAACGCGGCACGTAGAGGCTGCTACAACTCTCTGAAACTATTCCTCTCCCCGCCGCGGCCAGGCAGAAACAAGAGGGCGATGACGCCATTTTCTGCAAAAACAACCACGCTCGGGAAGCCAGAGCGAAGGAGGTTTTAACCCGCTCCGCAGCCACCCAGCGCCGCCGAATCGCACTAAAAACAAGTCCTTACCTTGTATTTGTTGGATGGCTGGTGGAATCGCGTGTTCGACGGGGGTAAAACTGCGCGGCGGTGGCTACTTCTCGTCCGGAGCTTGTTTATTTCGCCTCCCAGCGTCCCCGGCTCACTCTGAACAAGTTCGGTCTGCGAGCCGCTGTCTTTGTGCACCCAGAGGAGCCTCTCAGCATTAAGCCCGGTCCCTGCGCAAAGGTGCACCCTCTACGTCCAATTTCGGCTGGAAATGCGGGCACTTCGGGGCGACAGCGTGCGAAAATATGAACGATCCGGACCCCTTTGGACGAAGAAGAAGTTGGCGATTTTCGAGGTTTTAGCCAAAGGCCACGATCGGAGAGCGGATTCATCCACCAAAACGCGCAACACCTCCTCGCAGGACACAGAGCTCTCCACCGAGAGCACCACGACGCAAACGCAAACTCGAACAGGAGGGGATCCACCCTCCCGAAACTTTAAAAAACTTGTGACAAATCCCTATATCGACAATTCAATGAAAACCTTACACGTGTGACTGAGTGACCATTTCAAGTACTCGACTTTTTAAGTGCCAATCAGAAATGTGTGGCCCAAATTAAATGCCTTTTTTTATATATATAAATATTATAAAGTGTGGGGATCACACGTTCCTCCATAAAGGTGATCCACAAGCAGACACACACTATGACCTGCATTTTGGTCAAATTGCCCTCTGAATTGTCACAGTTGGAAAGGTTTAAAACAGAGCTATATTAAACTTGTTCGGCATCACTTCCTGCACTGCCTACCTGAGTACATGGGGATGAATGTCAATGAACCGTCCTTTACTTGAATGGATACTCCACTGACGCCCCTCTATGGACATTTTAACCAAACTTTGGCAGCTGCTGACACTAAACTCACCCCTTCACAATCAACATTGTTGTGGGGTTTTATTCTGATTTCCAAAATCCGACAAGCGCTAATGCAAGAGTTTGCAGAAGTGGCCCACAACTCAAGTCAATCAATTATCGACACACATACCATTAGGCTAATTGTTATTGACCCTTTGTTTGCGGGTGTATGTTAATAAGGTTTACACTTGGATTACTCTTTTCTTATTTGGCAAAGGAGGTTAGTTTTAACAACTTAAAAAAAATGTTTAATACTGGCTGGTAATAATGTTAGCTAGTTCAATTTAGCAGCAGAAGTACTGTTAGTATAAGCTAGCCTTAAGCTAGTAATTTATGACATAACATTATTATTTCGCGTTTAGCCGTAACTTACATACTTTCCTCCCCTCACGAATACTTTCCTCATGTTTAACTTTTTTTTAAAACAACCCAGAAAACCAAACCTTGACCATGCCCCCACTGCGTTGTCATGTCCAGGCGTGATAAAACAACAGGTGCGCCATGGAATTCAACGTCTTCTTTGCCATTTTTTCTCGCAAACGTTAGCTAGCTTAACTGAAACCTAGCGAATGCTGCGGGTAAAACAAACGGCTGGGTTAGCTTCACGTTTACACTGAAGCTAGGCACATTTCTATCTGCAGATCTCATAACAACACTTATATGTATATCATATTGCTAATTTAGGCTATGGCAAGTCCTTACCGTGATTCCAGACTGTTGAACAGCATTCAGTTTGTTCAGTTCCTGCCATCTGAAAATACAACATAAATTTAAATAATGACCAACACCTGTGACTTCATAACAACATGGCTGCATATAATTTACAATTTAAAGTAAGTGGGTTCCAGATGATGAGCTTAAAGTTAGCTAGCTAATGTATTAACTAACCTGTTTTTCTTGTGTGTAATGTGAAAATAGTACACATAAATACTACATGTATGATTGTGTAGGTGATAATGACCAGCTTCCATGTTGGCCATTTAGGGTTTGTGCCAGATGTTTTTGACAGGGAGGTTAAGAAAGAGGGTTAAATAAATTCAGTTGGGAGTTATTAGTCATGGAGAATGAGGGCTTTGCAGTGACTTGAACAAAAAGTTTTGCAAGTCGGACGGGGGTGAATGTGGATTAACCGATTGGGAAAATGGCTGTGGTCAGCTAATTAAGCTTATAAAACCTTAATAGTGCGTCAGTAGGCCTGCGTAAGTGCAGTGATGTGTTTAATGGAAGCAATGATATGCTGGTGGGATGGCAGTAGAGAGTGTAGGTCGAGCTCTCCAATACCGATACTATACTGATTATTAGAGATCACATTGAGTGAGAACCAATGTTTGGAACCGATATTTCAATAACCAGCGATCTGGACTCCTGCTCACCATCCACTGGGATCGGGTGATCTTACAAGACAACACTGCCACACTGCAGACAGACATCATTCAAAATCCCATCAGACACACCTTAACAAATCTACGCCATGGGTGAAAACCTTTTTAATCTTAACAGTGAAAGGTTATATATCAATCAATATGTTTACAATAGAAATAACATAACTGTATAAATGTAATACAAAAGTAGGATAGAGCTTGGTGTGTCTTCAAGAGCCTGTCCTTGAACAAAAAGTCTTAAAATGAGGCAAATAGATATACATATGTTTACTCAAATAACGTCCTTAAGTACAATTTTGAGGCACTTTACCTGAGTATTCCCTTTTTCTGTTACTTCATACTTCCTCCCCACTACATTTAGTAACTAGTTACTGTGCAGATTCAGATTATTCTGTGTTTGTAGGCTATTATTCGTGACACGTTACCATTCAGATGTTGTTGTGGGCCGGAACGTTGTGCGGGACGACACTGCGTCAGAGCCGGAGTGACACGGTTTTTAAGTTTGTTTATTTCATCTGTAATCTGACCGATACAAAATAACCGATACTGATGATCGGGAAGTGCTGAATATCAGCCTGATGCTTGGCTTGGGCTGATAGTATTGTATGGTAGAGCAGAATAGTCCTAGTACGAGCACTAATCATTACGTAATGTGCTGCTTGGGAATAATAAAGTTATGAGCAGTAATTTAACAACCTTAGTACCCTTAAACCAAAGGACCTAAAGGAAACCACAGAGATATCTTCATCACTGTATCTTATGGTTTTTAAAGTGTATATTAAATGTTACTAGTTTTTCAAACTTTTATAGCAAGGCTGCCCAAAGTTGGGCTCATGGGCCAAAGTTGGTTTGATTGGTTGGTTGATTTGGCCCGCCAGATGTTTTTGGCTTAAAGTAAAATAATAATACTGTGTTTAGTGTTTATGCTGTTTTATTTTTTGTGAGGTAAAATGCTTTTTAAATATGTGGGATCTCTCTTTGTTAATATATATATATATATATATATATATTTTTTAATAATCTGAGCATGGCTGGCAGAGGGACAAAAGGTAATCAAGGGAACTTTGGATCCTCGTTAGATGGAACCTCCGAGAGGCGAGTGGAACAAAGGCAAAGGAATTACGGAACATACCGAGATTTTCCTGGCAGTATATTTTTTTCACGTGTTCTTGTGTCATAAACACAGGAGAGAAAATAATTTAGATCAGACTCAGAAAAGGGATCACCAGATTTCTCTCTCTTGTCTCCCGGGTCTCCTGTACAGTACCATTTGGCATCTTAACAATAAAATATACAAAACAACAGGTGTTTTTGCTTTTGGCCCGTGGTCCACCATTAAGTGTCAGTTTCGGCCTTCCGTGGGGAAATGTTTGGGCACCCCATTTTATAATCTGCTATAGTATTTGTTCTGGTAACTGAATATTGGCTTATGGATGCTGAAAAAAAAGTCAACTAATGGCAACTAATTTCAATGAGAAAACTGTAGCAGGCAATTGACATGAAGATTCAAAATGTAAACACTGTGGATTTCCACGTTAAACAGCGACTGAAAGCAGTATGTGTATATATATATTTTTGGGGGAGACATCTAATCTCAGAATTTTAATATTTAAAATATTAATAAGGTAATAACATAAAACTTTCTTCCTTAAGTGAAGAGGAAAATAAGGTCCCCAGAACACTGTTAGAAGCTAGAAGGGTGGCAGGGTCCGCCACATATAAACAACGTGAAACAGTCTGAAATCGTCTTGTCCTTTAAGGCCTCTTTGTTTATTCACTTTATTCAGACATTTTTCTTAGGGCTAAAAAAGAAATCAGTCGATGACGATCTTTCTCTCCTGATTCAAATCACTTGTCCAAACCTACATACTGCACCTTTAAAAATAACAGAAACGTGCTGCTGACAAAACCAAAGAATGAAAAAACACTCAACTCACTGAATGCAAAGTGGGTAGAAGTTGTGGTCACTGGGGGGGGGATTTAAAAAAAAAAAAACTTCTATAAGAGTTATAATCCCTGCCAGCTCTTTCCTTCAGGGCTCACGAGAGCGCTCAACAAAAGGTGCCCACCACTATCGCCTGTACACAATTAACCAAAGCACCAGCATTATTCCATTATCATAAGAATGCTGTTTTGCGATGGGGGGAGAACCTCCTCGGCATTCATGGTCGTCGCCACGAATAGAGCCGGGAGCTTTTATCTCCTCCACGACAGGCGGGCTTGCATTCATCACACCACCTAGTGAGATAGTGAGATGTTTGGACACTTTTTTTTGTGTGTGTGCGCACAGGAAAAATAATCAATTTATGTTGTTAATTTCAATAGCCTGTTTATAATTATAGTATGGGCGACAACTGGGCTTTGTTTTGGAGGAGGGGTTGGGGGGACTGGTGAAGATCCTGGAGATTAGAGGTACAACTTCTAGTGTGATCCACTGAGTAAACATCATATTTGTGCACAAATCTCTCACCATTTCTCTTTTTTTCATGTATCATTTGGTGGCTTTCCTTGGAAGCTGCTGTGATTATGAATTCTGCGGACGACCTGTGCTGTAATTGTTCCCCCCCAGCAGGGGTATTGGGGAATAAATGAAGACTAAATAAGAGCAGTTCCTCACTTTGAGGTTGGCATCACCTCCCCCCCGCCCGCGCCCGCGTCTCTCCCCCCGAGCGCCCCTGATCTGATTT
Organism: Acanthopagrus latus; assembly: GCF_904848185.1. Lineage (NCBI taxonomy): Eukaryota > Metazoa > Chordata > Actinopteri > Spariformes > Sparidae > Acanthopagrus > Acanthopagrus latus. The sequence goes on along the minus strand of NC_051052.1, from coordinate 11,117,605 downwards.
GTGTCTGATGAGATCTGAGGTTGTGTTAAGAGGTACACTGACCACAAGGTGTCAATGTTGTAGGGAATGTGTCTCTCTCTGCCTGTCATCTTCAGTCCATTAATGGGCAAAGAGGAAAAAAAAAAAGAAACGCGCCGAGGGAAAACAGGCGGGTAGAAAAATATGCCTGCTGCATGTCATGCTCAAATAAATCTAATTGGATGTAGCGATTTGTCAGGAGAGCAGTAATAGATGGATGTCGAGTGAGCTGCACATGTAACTACAGCCGGTGCCTCGGTGCTGTTTAATGCGTTTGGGTAAATGGATTTTTGCACACACACAAATTCTTAAAAGGCGCGCTCGAAGTAGTTTTGGGGAAGAGGAGAAAGATCTACACTGGCTGATTTTTCTTTTGTGCCTCTTCGTTTTAACGACTTAATAAACTAAATAAACAAACTGATCTTAAAGGACAACACAGTTTCATACTGTTTGACTTTGTTTCAGTGTGGCGGACCCTGCCACCTTTATAGCTTCAAACAGTGTTCTGTGAGAAGAGCTTGTTTATTAGGTTAAGGAGTAAACAAATATTTTTGAGTTTGTACTACAACCTCATTGATATTGTAAATATATACATATATATATAAAAAAAAAGTGGCGTTTGAATTTCTGCTCCAAAACTAATGAGTGCCCCTTCGAAAAATGTCCCGAAACTGCCCAATATAGTACTAAAGGAGTACAATACACACAGTTTGTTTTAGGCCCGAATCTTTCCTCTTAAAAGAAAAATGATGTTTGGATATGGTAGAGACATTGCGGTGCAGAACAGTGATCATGAAAAAATAATGCAGCAGCTCCTTTTTGTGGGGGGAAAAAAAAAATAAATTCATAAACTCCAGCCTCAGATGCGAACGGCAGAGCAATCTGTGGGGGATCACAGCGACAATGAGCGCGCAGTGTTTTGTCAGTTTGTATTTTGCGTTCGTAATTTCAATTTTTCTTCCCTTGCTAAATGCATAATGAGATCTGCTTTTCCGTCTGACCTTTGTCACGTGCCTCCTCCTTTTCCATGAGGAGGGTGTGTGAGCTCGAACTACGTGACCTTATGGGCAGTTTGACTGTTCAATATCAAGTCAATTGACTTAAAGATTGCAGCCTGCTATTGACATTTTTTCATACAATCTCTAGCCTGAACTCTCACAGACCAGAGGGAAAACATCCACATTTGGGTTGAGGAGAGACCGTGATCTTTACATCATTTTTTTTTTGGGCCTGTTCCAAAGGTTACTGAGTAAACCCGGAACATGGACGAGTGGTTCTCAGCGAAGATCCAGATTACTTCGTATCATTATGTTATGAGAACGCTGTCGAAAGCCGACAGAGGATTAAAATAAAAGTCCATTAGAACATAATCAGGATATGCCGTGTATTTAAGCACCAGGGAATTCAAACCCGATCAAAAGTCAGACCACGTGTCATTTTCAAAGAAGAAATACCGCAATATAACACTCATATTCATAAGCAGTAAAATGTACACACATAATTTGGAGAGGAAACTTTCATCAGAAAACATAAATCTTCATGGATTTGTTTTCATGACTGAATAAACTAAAACCAAACAAACTCATTCTTATACTCATTTGCTCTCTTTGTGATTGCCGGGCCCTTTTAAGTTGTGACTTTGCTAGCTTCCCTCTGAGGATAGCTTATTCAGCCTTATTCAAATGAAAAAAACAAAAACAAACCAATGTATAGATGTTTGTAATCCCTCTCAGGAATCACTTAAGACCAACTGGAACTGTGCAGCGGTGTCTGTATACGGGTAAACGACGCCCATCTCCGCCTCTATCCGCTGCTTTCCTCTGCTCTCGGTCTGTTGTAGGTATATGAAGAGCTTCAGCTCTGTGTATCTGTTTGACCGAGAGCGGAGCTACACACACACGCACACACACAAGGCTGAGCATAGTGGCAAACAGGAGACAGGGTGAAGCCCGCACCTCTGCTGTATTCACACAAAACTTGCACGATTATGCGGACTTGTAGGCATGAATATTTGCGCTTGAGAACATATCTGCCGGTAAACAGTCTTATTAATTGCTATGTCCTCTGCAACACTGCTCCCTCGCTTCATTCACTCTCAAGCTCACTCAACCACCACCACTCTTTTACTAGAGGGACAACTTTTTAAAATGTATTCTAACCAACAGCAACCAACAAATCCTACATCAGTATGCCTTTAACCTGGTCTGGTGTGACTGCTAGCGTACAGTTGCTCACTTAAAAGTTTATTAGGAATATAGATATAGCACGAAAATGGGGGTAAAGTGAGAACACTATTCTCCCGTCTTTCTGTAGCCCGCTGCAGTCTCATCATGTGTTTTCCTTTCACTCTCTGGTCACCACTCTCTGGGGGCCTACAGTCACATCTGACTCAGACTTGAGGACAAATTAACTGTTCTCCTCGACAGTGGCAAGAAGTGTTTGCAGGGACTGAATAGAAGAACATTCACAGTCATCTTTTTGGTGTGATGCGATGTTCGGTGATTAGAATTATGGCTTTTTGAAACCCTGGACAAAAACTGACATTACCAGAATGCATTAGTCTTATTTTGCTTGCGCATTATCATGGTTTAATGTGCAATAACTCACCTCCGTCCGTCCAGGGACAATGACGCAGACTGAGGGAAATGGTCCCTTTTCTCAGTCAATCTAATTAGCGTTAAAATGGAAAGTTGGGACAGTTAAAGGGCAAGTTCACCCAAAAGTTAAAACTCATACATTCGGTCATTATTTTCTCACCTTCAAGCCGAGTGGAAAGTTGCATGAAATCTCAGGGTACACAAAACGTGTCTGGAGCGTCACAGTGTTGCAGATTCTTTTTAAAATAACAGCTGTTCAACTCAGTTTGGGACCCCTGGGCTTCCTGACCTTGTTGGACAAGTTGTATGGAGCCATTTTGTATTTTTTGTTGTTTATTTTACATTTTAAAACAGGTCCCCATCTACGTCAGTTCCTTAAGAGAACGCTGAAACACTGCTCTGCTGCGAAGCTCCAGAAATGTTTGGTTGACTACGTAACTTCACCCGACTTTTTACCATCAACATGTGGATGGGTGACGGCTTCAACTTAATAACGCCTCTTATCACATCAACATTCTCTTAACCAGAGAAAATGATCAAAACCGTCCTGGGTTTTAACTTTGATGTTCGGTGTAATTCATTTTTCCTTTTAGTCAGTTAGCTGTGCATTATCTACCACAGGACACAAATTACCGTTCTGAGTTTTTTGATCTCGAGTTTTTTGAGTCTACCACATTGCTTTGGCCTGAAAATGAAAGCGAAGAGAAGGAAGGAACGTGTTGCTAACTTTATTACTATGAGGGGAAAATGTGTTATTTACATTTTCTTGACTTCTTGCTTCATAAAGCTTCACAGGTAAGGACAAGTGAAAAACACAGAGCGGCACAAATGTCTGATTACTGCGGGCGGTGTCCTTTTTTCTCAGGCTCGAGTGGGTATTTTGCTGAATGGCCGGTCCGGAGTAGAGATGTCTCAGTAGCCCGCTTTCCTCTGTAAACATTAATAACATAAAATCAGTGCTGTAAAGAGAGAAGAGCAGTGAAATGGCACCACAGAACAATATGAGAGGACCCATTTGATCCATCTCACAGCACATCACATCAGTTGCGAGAAGAGCTGTTGATGCTCTCACCATTTTCCGTGGAGGTCAAAGGTCAGGGGCGGCTACTTCGCCAATGTGCTCTGGTCTGGGATTCAGCATCGTATAGTCTAAGATGCTGAACGTGAGCCAAGGCAGGAGTCTGAGCCCGTGTTATGTGATCAAAAAGGCTGTATTTCAAACTAACAAGCAGCGTTGATAAAGGAATACAGAATTAACTCAGATCCTACGACAAGCACCGTTACAGACTCCCCAAAGACCACTTGTTAAGCACTTAATTATGAGCCCCACAAAATTAGTTTTTTTCCCCCCATTTAATTTCCTCGCCAACGTCGGTGATTTGCCGCCTGCCGAGCGATAATGCCAAGAAAACAAGCGGAGTCTTTGTGTTATCAGCCGTTACGACCTGGACCTCAACCTGCTGCAAGTCATCCCGCCGTGTAGGAGAAGCTTCAGAGTCACGATCCAAGAGCCTCTTTGTCTTTGCTTATGAAGGATCTGGTCAGATTTCACCTGGAACACAAGGTGACAACAATAACATCATGTCATGTTTTAATTCAATAATTGTATATTATATATAATAATTGTCAGAATGTGATGCAGGTATGTTTAACGTGATCACCATCTTGGTTTCAGCGTGTTCCTCAGGTTTACATTTGCCACTTACAATTAAACATAAGTACAACTGAGGCATTTAAAGGGTATGTTCAACCAAAAATTTAAATTCAGGCTTTATTTACTCGATTTGTGGAGTTTTGTACTCCAAGAATCATTTCTGCAGCTTCACAGCAAAACAGTGTTGCAGCCTTCTCATGAACAACTGAAGTGGGTGTGGACTCTAAAAATGTTAAACATGGTTTAAAAAAAACAGCAAATCTGGCATAATCCAAGTGTCTATTACCCCAAATTGATTTCTAAAAGGTGTCATTTACACCCTTGACAAGCTGTTGAGCGTCTTCAACCACAATTTACACTTTTAGCTTGGCAGCTACAGCGAAAATGTTGTCTTTAAAAAGGATGCAAATAACAGAGACGAGGTGTATGGAACCATCTCACTGTTTTATTTCTTCCTTTTTAGTTGTTCTTTTAACTTAACTGTTCCTAACAAGTCACCAACTACTTCAGTTGTTTAGGGGAATGCTGCAACGCTGTTTTGCTGTGAAGCTCCAGAAATGTTTTGAGGACTGCAAAACTTGACCTGACTTTACATCAGTAGAGGGGTCAGTAGATAATGGCTGAATATTCATTTAAGCCCCAGTTGTACTTTGTCTTTGTTACATCGTGCCTTTGAGTGACAATTGGATGCTAGTAGTCTAGCTTGCTATCAGCAACCACCACACACCTCACCTCTGTCCATTTTTGGATTGGCCAGAATTAAGGCGGAGTCAGGCACTACTAGTGCTGGAAGCCTTCACCAACGCTGTACTCAGGATGCTTCCAAGTTTTAGAAGCAGACAGTTTTTTCAAGACGAATAAAAAGGCAATTACTGATGCATCTGGTAAACCGTAAGCACAAAATATGTAATTCAAGCTCCTTTGTGAAAAACTGACAGTCACAGAATCATTTTTTTGCTCTTCTCCAGCACCACAACATCATGTAAAAAACATCTGACAGAATATTTGAAATTTACATACTTACAAAACAAACATTCATCGTCAGTTTCCTTTCCAACTTAAAAGCTGCATCTTTGATTTACAAATAACACAACAACCCACTTTCAATCATTTAATAAAAGCTTGGATATAAGACCATTTCTTTTTACAGCAAGTGTTCAGTTGATTTGATGGGAAATCCATTTTCTGATCCAACAGCAGTGAGACGGAATAAATCCCAACTCTTACAAGGCTTTTTTCAGACATTCACCACAGCTTGGATCAGATACAACAAACAACAACAGTGCGTTGGTCGACGTGCCAACTCACCACAAATAAACTCTTCATCTTCTTTTACTGTAGTTGCCAGAAACACATTTACAAATATATAGATATAGATTTTTTTCATATCTCAAATATTTATATAAATAGAAGTAGATTAAAGATCTGGGCATTATGACAAAGTGCAAAAAAAGGAAAGGGGAGGGTTTAAAAAAAACTGTTAATACCTCCATTAAACTCAACAGCAAATAATACAATATACAACTGCTCTGAACATCAACATCCATGAGCTTTTATCTTAGTTTTAGCTGCAACAGACTTTATATTCCCCATTTCTATTACTACAAACAATAAGTCCAGATGGCATTTCCCAAAAACATCTTCGCGCTAAGACCGCCATCTTTGATCTAAAAAAAAAAAAAAAAGTGAAAAGAGCGGAAAAAGTATTTTTTAAACCATGTTTGCAGCCACTAAACCAACATGAATCATCTACACACTAGAACATCTCTTGGGATGTTGCGTTGAACCGAGAGAATTGTAAATAAATCCAAGAGATTTGTCTATAATGTTTCTGAAGGCATGTTACCCAGTTTACTGATAAACAATGTGTATCTATGGTAAAAATAAAGACCACCGAGCGAGCATCACTGAACTGATCTAAGAGCTGTTAGACGATCTCACACGCTGATGAATAAAGTGTCATCACAGGAAGCACTTGGGAGAAGCATAACAAAAATATGACTGGTTATGTACAATTTAATTCATCATTAGTGCTTAGATGCTTTTGAGACAAAAGAATACAAAAAAAATTAAAATAAAATAAAAAACTACGAATCCTTGATGTTAATTCCACAAAAGCAGTTGACACGTACCAGGAAGGAGCGTCACTCACAGCTCCATGCGGCCATCAAGCAAATCAAAATGCTTTCAGGTACTTTACCTTCATCAGCAACACCAAACAGAATAGAAAAGAGACAATTTTAAGGCTTTTACCTTTTTTGACACATTATGGCATCCATGATACCAGCTTTAAGCAAGGAAATCCTCTCACATTTCATTTTTCTTGTTACTACACAATGTGACTTCATCAGTTTAATTTAACCGTGCTAAATGTGTAATTTTAGAAGTTGTTGTAGTGAGCTGCTATTGAAAATATGCACAAGATTGCAGCTTTAGTCATGAATTTTCCCTTGGTGCATCATGTAGGACTTTTAATACAAAATGTTAAAATTTAACTGAAATTATCAACAGAATGTGAAGAAATATTAGTTTTTACATTTTTTTCAGAAGGTGACAATGTATTGTGCTGCAGAGATATGAACTGAAGTTAGCATGCTTAACACCTAGGGCTGGCCCTTCCTGTCATGTAATACCACTGTGTATCTCAAGATACGATAGTAGATAGTACAGATCAGGCCTCTTGAGTATGGTCCTGACTGGAAGGACAGCTTGCTGCACGGCTAACTGAGCTTACAACAGCTACAGTTCACGTTTACTCTGGTGATATGCTACCTGCTATTTGTTTTAAGTATGAATTTGACTGGGGAGCAATTTCTTACATATTGTGCTTTTAAAGATGCAATATGTTAGAATGGTAGTTGAAAAAGTGAAAAAATATAAAATTGCTAACCCAACCCGTCCAACACTCCTGTACTTATAGTGTCAACACCAACACCATGGCCCTGAGTTACCAGTCTGAATTGCTAGCTGCACAGCTAACTTAGCTAACCAGCTAAGGAAAGCGACAATTAGCAGCAGTTAGCCCATTATTTGTTTTGAATTCGACCCGTGGCTCATTCTTACATACTGCACCTTTAAACTAAATCTACGTCTCTTCAAACAGCGCTTGTTTTGCACCTCTCAGGACGACTATGCTGCATTTTCAGCGCAGTGAACTGCTGAGCCACCAGAGATGAAATGGTACCAGGCCTGATGGGTGCAGCTGGGAAGTAAGTGAAAGCATTTTGACCTGGCTTTGATTTTCCCCACACACAGCAGCCAAGCATTATCACACAGAGACTAAACCAATCGGTCCTGGAAGATAAAAACAGCTTAAAAATATAGTTATAGTTTTGAACAATGGAAGAAGTATGAACAAGGGTGGAACCACAGGTAAACAGGAATGTGGGGGGCCTTTATATGTAAATACTAACCAGGGCCTGGTTTCACAAAATCGGCCTTGTTGGTTCATTAGCGAAAGCCAAAACACACATCTATTAAGAATACTGGAATAAAGACATCACTATCAACTGATATTTTGGACCATCAACTCTTAAATTTGACATCATAAGAGGAGAAAGTCTTGAATAAATGAGGCTCGGGGTCATGTGATGCAAACTCTGTTGATGAAGGCAGTATACAACTGCTTAACATAGCATAGCATACAGAAAACAGTATAATCTAAGGGATAGTGCAGAGTACTTTACTATAATCAGGCCCTGTTTACACCTCACATTAACAGGCATGGACAGATCTGAGTACAGGTGTGACTGCACCGGAAATGGATTGAGATCCAATCACTGAGACCTCATTCAGAGGCTGTCCGAGCCCCATGTGACCACATTCTTTCAGCAGTGTGTACGCACGTGTCCTGGGACGCAGTGAGAGAACGCCTACTCAGCTGACACACTGATTTCCATTTTGTTCACTGCAATGCAAATTATGTGTTTGGGTCCCCTCTTACATGCCAAGAAAAGCAGTGGATGTTTGTGAACACACAGTATGTTTCAACATCATTCACCAATGAATTTTTAACTGCAATATCGCCAGACCAACTTAAAGAAAAAAAATTAAGTAAATCACAATTGTTGAGTGACGAGAAACCTACAAAAATGTGCAAAATGGCTCCAGTAAATTGTAAATCATTCTTGCTTTCTTGTATATTCAACATTAAATTTAATACTTGAAGTTGTTTCTTTCCTGATTAAAAACTGTCAGCTTTCATAGTGGCTGCCTATGTGCAACTTTAAGTTAACCTTACCCTACAACTTCTATCAGCAAAACACTGTTTGAACAGATTTCACCATTTGCACATTTATGAAAGGAGACAACATTAAGTGTCAAATTTGACAAATACAGTAAATAGATATAAGCATCTTCTTTACTTACTTAAAGTCATTTTGAGGAAGAAATTTTAATCAGATTTTTAAATCTAAACAAATTAAATAAACAAACTTTACATTTAATTCTGTCTTACTTTGTTTATATCTGACGGAGCCTAACACACTTCCAGCTTCAATCAATGTTCTGGGGACCTTATTTTCCTCTGAGAACAGCTGGTCTATTCTGAGGTTGTATTGTTACCTCATTAATATTGTAAATATTAAAATTCTTCTCCAAAACTACATAGTGCCCCTTAATATGACCTCAAAGTAATATTGCAAAAAAAAAAAAAAAGATTTAGAATTGACCACAGGCTGCAGTTGAAAGAAAAATGAAATACACAGCAGCCTCAGTCAAAGTTCGTGTTTGGTTGTGTTTGAGTATTAATTAGCATTCATTTAAAACTTGCTAATGAACTAATTCTTGAAGATTTTGAGAAACCAGGCCAATCTCATCAAGATTATTACACCCGAACCGCGCTGGGAGGGCAAACACTCCCTCTCTTTAGCACATGTAAATTAAGGGGGGGGGGGACTATTAATAAATACAAAAATAATAACAGATATGTACACATTTTAAACAATACAAACTCAGCATAATACTTTCAACATTTCTTCTAAATGGCATAGAAATTATTTTTTGCTCAAAAAGTCTCTGTAGCTCAAACCTTGCTGGTCAGTTAGAAGATCATTTCAGAACGATAAATTATTGTACAAAAAAAAAAAAAAAAAAGAGAGAGAGATCCAACACCGTAGTAATAATTCCTTTTTGGTTCCTGACACACAGGAAGGAGTTTGTGTTTCTCGCAACATGAAAGAAAACTATCTTCAACATCTCTTCCGATAGCAAAAATACAATGCATTCACGTGGCGTCATTGTTAACACAGACGCAATTTCGTTGCTTCCCTTGTGCGAACAGGTCCTGGCGTGGCACTGCAGGAGACCGTTCTGGAGCCGTCGAGGGGGGCAGCGAAGGGAAGCGAGGGCAGTAAGTGCACTTTGAACACAGGCATGCTGGGATTGGATAGGGAGATGAGGGAGAGGAAGGAAAAAAGAGAATTGTAGAGATGTTGACAAAGATGTGTGATGTTAAAAAAATGTGGTGAGACAGAAAGAAAAGGTACTGAGAGGGGAGAAGGAGCTGGATAAAACCCAGCTACTACAGCTGCTGCTCTCTCTCTTCCATCGTTGAGGAAGAGAGGAAATTGAAAACCAGAGAAAGAGAGGAAAGCGGTAACGAGGGGGTCATTAGAGCTGGTATAGCTGAAGGCTTAATCCTACAGTAGCCGTGTCAGTAGGTCCTTCAACCATTTAACTCCCATAAACAATCACAGACCTCTTTTCCTCATCAGCTGAGCGGACACAGCAACCAGGAAAACAACCAGAACACAAACTCTGATTGTTTACAAAAATTGTACAGTGGTGGTGTTGTCAACAATGCCTTGGAAACATTGCGAGGCAAATTCCCTTTACAGAGGAGAAGTTTTTTTGGATTCCACCGTCTTGTTCTGTAAAGACCGTGACCACAGTGATAGCGCAGCAGCTTTCCATCAAAACGCTCCATAATTAGGGTGGTGGAAGAGTGGAAGTGAGTGCCTGCCAACTGTGTGGGCTCCAGAGAGAGCCCCGATGTCACAGGGGGTGAACCGAACTGTCACTGGGTAAATAGGGGTGACATCGCCCAGATGAAGCAGTCTGATTGGTGCCGTCAGCGGAAGAGTGGTGGGGTCAAAGGTCACAAACGGTGGTGGCCTGAACAGCTGCCCAACATTCAGTCCATGGAGCTGGTTTCTGTCAGTGATGCAACTTGGCCTACAGGGAGAAGAAGACAGAGGCTGATTTACTGTTGGGTTTTTCCTGTGTGTGTAAAACAACTCACAATTTTTTGGAGAGCTACATAAAACTTTGTAGTGAGCAACAAAGTGACTTGAATTAGTTTGTAGAGTGATGATTTACTTTATCATCAATGTATTTTAGAAACTGAAAATTAAATTGCCAATTTGCAGTAATGCTGACTTTCAAACAGATTTGCTTCAGCACAATATTGGTAGCATATGCAACTGAATAATGGTAAACTTCTTTCCATTCTACTCCATTCCCAGAGCTCCCTGCTCCTTTTGCCAGCAAAAAACACCAGATGACACAAAGCTCATCATCTGGCGAGATGCAGTTCAGGATTATTTTCTGAGATACAATTTGTGCTTCTGTATTTTTGTATGCCAAATCAATGGACACGCAGAGTATGTAAAACAAGAGAGGCTAATAAAATATGAACCACAATGCTGTTCATTGTTTATTTCTCGCCGAAATGTTTCAGAAATATGTTAGTGTGCTGTTTGGATGTTATGTCATCTTGTTTGTTACCAGCTGGCCACCTTACTGTTTCCTGGTTCATGACGGACAACTAGCAAAAATTAGGACCACACAGTGCATTCTGATTGTTATAGGTTTTCTGCCTTTTGAGCAAAACGACCATGGAGCACCAATTTCAGATTCACTATTTACAGAGCAGACAGCCCACTTTTAAGCAGGTACATCTTTCCAGTAGTGAAATACTTCTTTAATGGCAGTTTGGTTTTATATGTACTGACACAGATTGGCAGAATTGTAGCATTACATCTGTTATAACCCAGACTGCTGACAGTTTAACAAGGATAAGAGTCTACAGCCGCGCTAGCAGCTTGGCAGAGCTGTGATTTGAGTGTGTGTGACTGTCAGCATATAACATGCTCACGGTGACAGTATAAACGTGCTGATGCCAGTGGTGGCAGGTAACCAAGTACATTTACTCAACTACTTAAGCTCAACATTGAGGTACTTGCTGAGACAAATATTGTACTTTTTATTCCACCACATTCATTAATGTTCTACTTTGCAGATAAAGATCAACAGTACAGGATATTATCAACAAATAAATGATGATGCATTATAATAGCTCAATAAGTATAAGACTAAATGGTAATATAAAGTAATCTGAATTAGCCCTTTATAAGCTGCAACATTTAGGTGATGTATCATATACATAAATGCATCAGTATCTATCAGTATTACTCTGAAATTGGTCATTTCTGTATGATGACTACTTTTGTTTTTGGTGTTCTTAGCATATAGTGATGCAAATACTTTTCTACATTTCCTTCAGTAGAATTTTAAGTATTTTACTTGTAAAAGAGTATTTCTACACCGTGGTACTGCGAGTAATACTCAAGTGCATGATGAGAACTTCTTACTTCACTGGCTAAAGCTATGCTGGTACAATGTTTACCCTGTTCAGCACCTTTACTTAGTGTGTCAGCATAACAGTTGCAATATTAGCACTGAACATAAAGTACAACTCTGATGGGAATGTGTTCATTTTTGCAGGTATTTGCTCATAAACCAAAGTACAATTTTGACCCGATGGTGGTGTAGAGGAAAGGTAAGGAGATTAACAAAAGTCAGTAGAATTCATTAAGGGGGTTCCTACCTGTCTCGGGGACTCAGGCCCTGAAGCCAGTATGCCCCCACCATCGCTCCCATTCCCAAAGAGGCTCTCCAGTCCACCCGGCCTGCTCAGCTTGCTGGCCTTCCCTCTGTAGGAGCTTGGACTCCTCCTCTTCCTCCCCTCCGCTCCTCCCCCATATGCCAAAGGTCCAGAGGGGGGAGCCAGGGGCTGATGGGCCGCAGAGGCAGGCTCCTTGTTGGCCGAGTAGGGTATACTGATGGTGCCAAGTTCACGACTGAGGAGGAAATTGGCATTAATAATACACTATACGCTCTGGTTGACTTTTCACTGTACAGTAGGATCCATTTGGGGTCGTATAAAATCCTCCGAGCAGATTTCATAGTACTGTATATTCTAGAGGAAAGCCAAACACCTGTCATCACAGCCTCTGCACTGCTGGCACTGTCCTCTATGTTTACACACTGCTCCACTTTTAATAAATCACCCTGTTTCTCTACATACTGTGCTACGTCGTGCTGAGCTGAGCCTGTATTGTGTTGTTTGTATGCGGCCCTGGCGAGGATCCCTTCCTTTGTTAGACCAATAAAGAAAAGAAGATTTTATCTGGGTGGTGATATGTTGAGCACATTTAGCTGATGCTCTTCTTGACAACACAAGCTTAAGATCGCATTAGTTTCTGTAACTGTCTAAACTTTTCACTGTCCTGTACCCACCTGTTTTGTGAGTTGTGGCTATGAGACCCTTCAGCTCTGGACAGCCAATCGTCTGCGCCGCTCCAAAGCCCGCTCCCCCCACGCCCGAGTCCCTTTTTCCTGGCTGGACTTGCTGCTACCCCTCCTGAACCTTGTAACGTTGGATGATAGCTGCTGCCGTTCCTCTTGTGATTATCCACAGTCGGAAACACGGAGGAAGAAGAAAAGGCTGAGGAGGAGGAGTAGGAAGAGTTCTTTCTCTTCTTGGACCCTGTAGCCGAGTCCTCAGCGTCTTTGGATGGGCGGCTGGCTTTATGCGTGCCGTTACGGGCTTTACCCAGCGCGGAAACTGGGGCGACGGGCTGTGCGGCGTCTCGAATGCTGAACACCCCGGCCGCAGATGCCGACTGAGGGAACGCGGCGGTGTAGGAGAGGGAGTTGGAGGGGGAGGAGAGGAGAGGAGACGGGACGGAGGCGGGAGAGAGAGTCTGTTGGGAAGTGACGGGGGAGGTGCCAGAGGAGGATGAGAGGGAGAGGAGGCTGTCAGGAGCCAGGGGCACCTTCCTGCGGAGAGGAAGAAGATGTTCTAAATGAGAACTAAAAGTATTGATTGAGAGTGCAAAAGCTTAAGTGCTAATCAATATGTTGTATTTTACTGAACGGTTTTTCTTTTTCTTCATGAAGAGGAGAAAATGTTGTAGAATTTTGTTAACCAATCCTGCATATTTAACTCATTAGCTGCTGATGCTCTTCAAATGATTTTATCAATATGTTCAAAATTAAAGTGCCATTCCTTTCATCATCATCCTCCTTTTCTCTTCATGTATTTGTGTTTTTGATCACCATTATCTAAGATTAAACACACTTCCTGCCTATGCACATAACTGTATTACTTTCTCTCGTACAACAAATCATTTCCTCTTTCTTTTACACCCATTCATAGCGACACTAAACTTATTAAAAAACAGCGCATCGTGGGAATATTTGTTTAAGGACGCTCACCTCCACATCTGTGCGTTCAGGTGTTTCTCCACCATGTTCTGCAGTGCCAGCCTCATCCTGTCCCATCGTCTGTCGAACACGTAGTGGCCCCGACCCATAAGCCTGCTGCTGAAGACGCAACACTGGAGAGAGAACGAAGAGGAAGGGCATAAGGTGGGAGGAGGATGGGTTGAGGCGTGGAGGGAGAGGGAGTGGTAAAAGAGAAATAGACAGGAAGATGAATGAAGAGGATGCAAAGAGAAACAAAGAAAAAAGAGAGAGAGAGAGGGAGGAAGTAAGAGGTGTTTAGACGGAGCAGGATGTGTGATGAAAAAGACTCATCAAGTGACGGAAAGATGAGATAGATGGAAAGGAACCAGGCGGAAAAAATACCTAATTAACACTGACTTGTGACGAGTTCAGAAATCTAAAAAAAGCTGAAGGACAATGTTACAAAATCAATGCTTCTTTCCAGTTTCTAACAGAAGACTTCACTATAAACCCTGTTAGAGCAGGCAGCTTTAAACCTTTAATGTCACTGGTTTAATGACAGTATAATGTACAACCTAATTAAGACAGGAAATTAGTCGTGGATCCTTCCTGTGATCACCTTTCTGGTCTTGACCCAGATTCTGAACAGCCTCGACTTAAATCTTATGTTTCCTGATAGACATACTTTCCTTTGCACTTGTTCAACTGCAGAAATCAGCTTTTTATATGAAAAATAATATAGTAACACTACGGCCACTTTTTGAAAAGCTCTTTCAACATACTGACATTAAAACTGCACCTCTTTTTTCCACTGGAAAAAAAGTCAACAAGAGCTTCAATTAAGTCTGAACACAAATAATTCCTCTAAATGGCATATTAAAGTAGGCCCTCCAGGGTAAAAATAATAAAATATTACAGACTCTGAAAACATCTGTTCGTGAAATCAGTGCAGTAATAATAGTATTTACCCCTAAAGGCTGTGGGTGGCGATTGGTGCAGTGAAAGGCCGGTCTGTCGGCGTCCTCCGGAGTCTCCGCGTCTCCCTCGTCGCTAGATAGTCGGCCGCCGTCTCCTGCTGCCGTCGTCCAACTGTGCGGGGACGGCTCTGGGTTAGGGGCCGGGGCGGGGGCTGGCGCCGGGGGCAGAGGACTGGAGGTGGAGGTGGTGGAGCCTGGAACCCTGGAGTGGACAGGATGGAAGGGCACAGTAGGTGAGGGAAGAGAAGAGAGGAATCAAACGACAGAATGAGCAGATGACAAAGACACAAACATGTCTTATAAAGTGACAAATCCCCAAATAACTTCCTTTTTCAGAGGCTCATCTTCTAAAAAGCAAGAGGAAATGAGTCTCTCGTAACACTTTCACATCAGCAAACCTGTCATCTTCTAAGCCTTTCTAGCACTGTTGTTTACAGCACCCCCTGGTGGAGAAAACATGAACAGACAAGGGTTTCCTTGGCATCTGCCTGAGCCCAGTACAGTAAAACTGCAGTGATGTGAGAATGCATTAAACATCATATCTAGTAAGTAAAAGACAGTAAAGGTAAATCTAAGTAAGTAAATAGAAACAGTGTTTAAACTGACTGAAAATACAACTATTGTTTAGAATATGTTTCTTTTATAGTATCTTCCAACTGGAACTTTCTCTTTTACATAGACAGAGAGATATCTGGGATACCATTTGAATCCTCCCCTCTGACAGCAACCTTCAGACTTATTCTTATCCAAAAAACTGACTAATCATCACTTCTCTTGTAACTAGGCACATCATTTCGCTTAAGTGAAAGCAAGTATCTTTTGCAATTTCTCCATTAAAAATGTATGTGTAATATAAAAGTATTCTCTTCATGGTTTGACTGACAAGTTGCATAACCTACGGCAACCATTTTTATCCTATATTGACGGACTAAGACCCAGCTCCTTCTAACCCCCTACCTGGGTATGTATGCATTTGCCAGCCGTAGCTTCAGCGTGGACAAGGGTCGCCCGTTTGGGCAGTGAGGCTTGCCGGGACTTGCAGTCTCTTGTGACGCGTTAATCTGACTTCCTCCTTCCTTTGCTCCTCCTTGTGTCACGTCCTTGTCTTTATCCTTTGCTCCTTCCTTCGGTCGCCCCTTGTGTTCCGCCAGGAGGATGTCGAAGTGTTTCCTTCGGCCAGGGACGGCTCGGCGGTGGGTTAAGGAGTGAGTCTGTAACGACAAAGAAAGACATTTAAAAAAAAAAAAAAAAAAAAGTTAACATCAATTTTATACTTGTACCTCCTGTGAGCTAATAAGCATGGTCACCTCGAGATACTGGGTGATTTCCAGGGAGCCTTGTTAATGAAAGTATTGATCAACAAGGATTTCAGGGAGTAGCTCAAACATACTGCAGCAGGGCTGATGGTTGCACTCACAGGGGCTCGAGTCACGGCTCTCTGGTTTCAGGAAAGTTTCCGTAATCACTGCACCATGCTGCTGCTCACGTCACACCACACTAACACGGGTAAATATTGCCAGTGCATGGTGAGCTTGTCTACCCTTCCAGCTACTCTGGAAGGTAACCAGGCATCAAACATTTGGTTTTCGAATAGTCCAAATAGAAGGACAAATGTTTCCTGTACTCACCCTACGGTCAGACTGAGAGTTGGTGCTTCTTTTATAGTTATTAAATATCTTAGCGGCTAAATGACACTGTGACAAGTCACTAACTTGAATGGGCACATCGCTAATTTAAAACGTTTCCTTGTTATGAGTATAACTCTGCTACATTTAACTGATGTTGTCACAGTGCTGTCATGAGGATTTTCGGAGCCTAGAGTCAACACATTTATAACAGAAAGAGTCACAAACTGGAAGTGTGGTGTTTGAAAGACACAGGCAAGTACCAAGTAGGGAGGAAAGGCTCATGAAAGATGCCATCCAGTTGCATTATGGGTCATGTAAGAATCCAGTGATTTGAAGCTAAATCCTTAACAGCATTGAGGATGCCTTGGGCTCTGCTGCACAAATTTTGATTGTTCTTATCCATTTACCTGCCTCTTAATGAGTTCCCCAACTAAATGGCGGCACAATGCAAGATTGATGGAGTAAAAAGACACAACGCCACTTGAACAGCCCTGCGTTTCCTAGCAATGATCAACCTTAGAAGTGGAGAACAGTTTTCAAAGAGGGCTTCTGCACACACTTGAATTTTTACATGTCTTTGCCCAAACTAGCACTTAAAAGCAAGTGCTCTCCAGAGGGGGCTGAATTCTCTTTTTGATGGTATTTTTCAGCCATTTAAGCCTCTATAACTGATAGTGGAGAGATGACAAGAAATGAGCGTGAGAGAGGGACACAACAAAAGTCAGCCAGACTCGAGCCAGAGACGTTGCCGCTCACGATCAGGGTCTCAACCCCAAAGCCAAGGGGGCCAACGAATGCTTTAAAGTAGCCTGGTGAATTTCACTGCCTGTAAGCTGTAACACGTATTGCCAATACATTGATAACAGAGCGCAAATGTCATCAAAAAAAGCTTTAAACCTGAAATCTTTCTGAATAACAACAATTAATGTACAGCCAACAGTCTAGAAGGAAGAGAAGGAGATAATTGGTTAAAAAAAATAAATTGATATTGTGCATACTTACACATCTTCTCATTCAAAATCATCACTTACTTTACATGAAATATCACTTGGCAGAGAGCATCAGTGGTCATTAAATCTCAGAGAACATGTATTTTTTGGTTCCTCCAGCAAGTTCAGGAATTTCTTAGTCTCCTAAGAGATCAACCTCAGGATGATTTTGGGAAACAGGGCCCAGGTCCCTCTCTTGAAATCATGGCAGTTATTCGGACTGCCAGACATTAATAATCTTCCAAACCACTCTAAAAAAACAGAAAGACACCAACACACCAGCCTTATACATGTTTAATTACTTAACAGCCAGTCTGAAGTGATTAGTAAAGGCTGCTAGAATTAATTAAAGGGCAGTAAAATAAGAGTTTTACAGCTACAAGATGTTGTAGCCTCATCCAACATCTATAATTACCTCATCAAGGGAAGTGTGGGCCCTATAATGGTTTAGCGCTGATACCCCAAATTAAAAGAGAAATGGGAAGTGCAGACACATCACAGAGACGGGGCAGGGCGGCAGACGGGATCATAGCTGTGGCTGGATTCCTACGGTAGCAATGTTAGTGCACCCACCCTTCAATATTATGACTCCCATAAACAAACAAAGCTGCGTTCCTGGTCAGAGGCCTCAGACTGGAGGCAGGAAGAAGGTTCGGACTCTATCATTGTGTGTGGAGAGTGCGCGTGTCTGTGTTTGTGTTACCTTGCAGGTGAGCGACCGCGTGCAGGGTCGTTTAGTCTCGGGGTCCTGGACTCCGCAGTGCTTGTTGGGATCAAACACTCTCCCTGTAAGAAAAAAAAAAACAAAAAAAAAAACACATATTAGGCAGATAGCAAAGATAATCATTTAGTCATTTCTGCCTTCATGTATCAAATCACATTTGCCAGGAGTGGGAGACTTCCAGTACCACAAAGTGCTTCATCAATTTGTCGCGTTTGAGACGACAGTTCACTCACTGACATTCATCTACTGACATCTTCCCTCGCTCATTCAATCATTTGGTCACGGTCTAAGGCCACTATAGTCTAACAGTACTACACTGTGTGACAGCAATGTAGCAACGCTTCCAGTTTGAAACAGATAAACTGCACAAGCTGTGACAAATCACTCGTGACAGGACACACTGGCAGCCTGACAGGAGTCAACTGTGACTGGCAGCTCAGGAAACTCTCTCCTGCTTTAATGAACTGAAGCTGAGGGGAAAATGTACTTTGATGTGTGTTAAAACTGTGTGTGTTTACCGCAAGGAGCTCCTCCTGTGCCAAAATGTGTTTTGCGTTACAAAGCAGCAGAGATTAAGACTAATAAAGAACATTCTCATGATGTGTTTTCATAATCAGCTCTTCACGAGGATCGCAGCGGTTATCATACAGTGTGCATTTGCTTATCTGTGATGTTGAAGTCTATTGTGTTAGTGTTATTAAGAAAAACAATCACTCAGGTTTACATCATGTTTCATGTGCGACAGAACATGACATCATGTGAAATAACAACAAAGCATTTGTTCAGCCAAAACAACATTCTACTTTCATTCCATTAAGAGGTCATTGTAACTGATAATGTTAACAATAATTTGCAATACGTTATCGGCTGAAACAGTGATTTTTTATTGTTGAACCATGAACATTTCATGCAGTTAAGATCCCACTCTTTCCAGTATTGGGAACCTTAAACGACAACATCTACAAAAGTAGTACACGGCATCGAATACAAGCTGAAAATATTGCTCAATAGTGTGCCTGTTTCTAACAAGAAGGTGCTGAGGCACTTACAGTTTTTACATGATTTGTTTTATGTTTTCACTGTTTCATGTTGCCTACTTTATGCATGATTTTCAATACTTTGCCTGCTTGTTTGTTTTTGTTGATTACAGGACTTTTGTGCTTTATTTGCTTATGATGCGTAATGAGGTGAGATTGTTTCTGTAAAGCTCAGCCACACAAATCACTTTTCTTCTTGTTATCCTTGTGTTTCTGCTGAGTTGTTTTACTTGGCAAAATACATATATTTTTTACATCATTGATAAAAGGAGTGTGAGTTAATGGACCTATGAATTCAAGTCCACTTATCCTCACATTTTTCAGTTTGACTTTGACTTTTGTTAAAACACAGGGCCTTTTCATACTGTCAGGACAGTCTGATCCTGCACTAGTTCATTATTACTGTTCTTCTTTATCATGTTTAATATACTGTAGTTGCAGCTGTCCCCATGTCAGCTGTCATGTTTTGTCCGCCAGTCATGTGTGGAAGTTTTGGCCAGTATACAGTATCTTCCCAATCCTTGCCACTGAATTTGGTCTGAGTTGGTTATTGATGTTCAACTCATTTAGGGACCATTTTAATTAACACTGAAGTCAGAGCCTTGCATCTACCTTCTCAGGAAACACCTTCAGGAAATACAAAAATATGAATTAAGTCGTAAAACAATTTATATTCATATTGATTTCTATTTTTTTGTGTTTAAAGACTGTTATTAACCAACTGCAACTGGCAATTGCAATTGTTCTTACATCTTGGATCAAATGACACATGTTCAAACTCAGTTTAATGTTAAAAGAATGTTCTATGCTGTTACCAAAAGCAAAAGCATTGCTCAGAACCACAGAGAAAACTTTGTTACACCACACAACAACAATCTCGGGTCAGCAGGTTATCTTAAAGAGTGTTACTGTCAGAGGGCTGTAATCTAGTGCTGGCCTCTCCTATAATCCCTGTAATCTTTTTGTGTTTGCAGTATGAGACAGCCTCGGTGGATAGGTGTGGACACACATGCACACATCTACAACAGTGACAAACACACTCTTAGACGTAAACAAAACTCACAAGCTCACTCACAGCTTCACACATATTTAAAGGAGAAGTCGAGGGAGAGGATGATGGGTAGCGTGAACACCAACACTCGTGAGAAAGGGAGACCAAACGACGCAGGAAGCAGAAGAACAAGATCAAATCCCAGAAGTAAGGAGTAGACCAGAGTGTGTGAGATAAAAAAAACAAAAAAAAAAAACTAATGAGGCCAGGGTAAGAGTGTGTGTGAGAGAGAGACATGGAGGCCGAGGCAGGAGGTGGAGAGTGAGAGGATGAAAAAATACAGACGCGCAGGAGGTGGGGGAAATCTCTCAAGAAGACAGGCAGCTTTCTGGCAGCGGGAGCTTGTGAATTAGAGGGTGTAAATCAGAGGCTGGGACTACAGCGCAAACCAAGAGAAAAAGCTGGACCGAGAGACATGACACCGACAACCAGACCCTGAGGCATCCATCACAAATCTTTTTAACTTCATTGCTATGCGTTCATGTTCATTTAAAATGAAAAGAGCTGAGACAGGAAAAGAGAAAGACATCTACAGGGATACGTCTCCTCTTTTCCAAAACACACCCAACCACTGGCCTGTTTGCTCAGCCTGGAAGCTTTCCAAAGGATATGGAGAGCTTGTGGGGGCATATGTATATAGAATTCTTGTGTAAAACTAATAAAAAAGACAAATATTTAACTCCTCCAGCAAAGAAAAGCTGAAAAGCTTTCGAATCAGTTTTCTGATCCATAGGCCAAGATCACTCTGTGCGAAAAATAAAAGCAGGGAAATGACTTAATTGTTAAAAGTTTATCATCTTAGAACTGACCCGAGAGCCTTTTCTGTGACCTGGAGGGAGTCTTTGTCCCGTTTTGGTGCTTCGTCTCCAGAGGCGATGCAGACGATGAAGGCAGAGCGCCGGATCTGTGAGCAGGTGAAGGTGACGGGGAAGGCTTCCGGTCCAGAGGGGAAGGCGAGGGGGTGGATGACGGCCGCCTGTCCAGTGGAGAGCGCGCTGGACTGGGCCGCCCATCCAGAGAGGACGGAGACACAGTGGAGCGCGGCGTGGACGGTCCGCTGGTGCCTCGTCCATTCACGAGCTTCTCGCCAGACCGCTGGGAGGCCGGGGAAGTAAGGGACAGAGGTTTGAGGGAGGAGGGGGAGGGGGAGGTGGAGGAGGTGAGGCGCACGTGTGAGGCAGAGTCTGCTCGGTTGAGGCACGGCATCTTCTCCAAGCTCACGACTGGAAGAGATACACTGGAAAGGAGAAGTGGGAGTGAGGTTAAATCAGCTCTCAAAAATGTTGTGAGAACGTGCGCAAGAAAGTCATAATTCTAGAAAAGGAGAAGTATGTGCCTACCACGACTTGCTGCGTGCCCCCTTCGGTGGGTAGACAGCAAGTGGCGCCTTGCTGAAGCGAGAGTGAGGGTAGTCTTTAGGTACCCTGAAGGCCAGCATTTCCCCAGAGCTGGGAGCCATAGCGGGGGCCACTGCCGGTGCTTTGGGCTTCATGGGGACCACGGGGCTCCGAGAGGGGACAGGGGAGACGTGGCGCTTCTCTGAAAACAGGTCAAGACAGAAGCAGAGACAAAGAACTTAAACACAACAAACAAGACACACTCCTCCAGTGTGCTGCTGATAGGTACTTTTTGGATCTCATTTGCATGTCATTAGCACCTCAGTTGAGTGATAGTAGAGTGCAGTGTGATATTTACACCAACTTGTGTCTCTCAGTGTCAGAGCCTTTCCTCCAAAGTAGTTACAAATGAATTAAATGTACTTTTCACTAATTAGCAACTTGCCTGACACCATCTGAAGGGTCCTTGTGTGATAAACGCAAACAATCTGTTATTGTTTGAGGTTCAAACAAGAGCAGCAATTAAAAATACCTTTTGACCCAGATCAGATCTGAGTACACAAGTGAGGGGATGCTGAGACACAGATAGAGGGGGATAAATCACAAGGAGAGTAGGAGAGGAGTGGAGCTCAAACTTACGGTTTTTGCTATGCATGTCTTTGTGGGAGAAGGGTGGGGAGGGAATGAGGGGGGTGGTGTCCAGGACTGTCTGTCTCTCTCTGACTGTCTCACAGGGAAACTACACCCCAGCTACCTGGATGAAAACAGAGGGGTGAACATGTCATAAAAACAGATAGAGTTGGTGGGGGGAGAACACACTGAATACACAGTAAAACAGTGGTTTGAATTGCTAACACTGGCGTAACAGGTAACATCAGGCTATAAAAGGTGTCATGTCATATCATTTTTATGGCTGAAAACAAAGTTTGCCTTATCCACGAGCTGCTTCAGGAGGTAAACATCTGCAGGACCGAGCAGGATTTAGCTGATAGATAACATGGTAAAAAGCAGCTGTTATTTTTGGGAACGAGATCTGCCCGTGGTTAGCTGAACTTCCTGTCTGTCGATAAGCTGCAAATCTAAAACTGAGTTGAGCTGCAAAATTATGTAATGTTCCTAAAGACAGGAGCTCAGGTAGAATATATAGACGGGTAAATTTAAATCTTAATAACAGTGTATGTATTTACAAAACAAAGACTTAGTTTAATAACAGACTGTGTGTGGCTATTTATCAGTTAGCAGATGCACTCAGAGTATCTGAGCAGCCACATGTGGTAGCAGTTACGCAGATTAACAGCAAATATACAAGACAAGTGTCCACAAACATTTTTTTTCTCAGGCCCAGCCTTAAATTACTTGACAGAGAGTATGATAAGCACAGGCCAAGGTCAAGCTAAACGACACCCTAATCCATAACACACAAAGACACACAAAGACACACACACACACACACACACACACACACACACACACAAACTAACAGTGACAGACTAAAAGAGTCAGGCAGACAAAATGACAAAATGATAAGATTCCTGGATGCCACTCCAGAATCTGTGAGGACATGTACAGTCCTATAACAGGTTTTGCTGTTGGTTTATGCCATCAAGACTCCGCCTTGACACCCACAGATAGATCTTTGCACCCAATCAGGTGTCAGCACACATGCACAATAACACGGAAGTGCCACTTGAATCTGCTTTGCATATAGCACAGGAGGACTGTTTTGTCACCTCATGTCACCTGTGTTCCAGCCAACCTGCACTTGAAGACACCTCAAAGACAACTGGCTCATACTCTCTGAGCCTGCATGAGGGAAAAGCTCTCCATACCAATAGGTGGTTTCAATCTGAATTCATGATCAAAAATGGGAAACCGGATGCACTTTTTGCCGAGCCTCCATGAAGAGCATCAGGCTTTGAAGCCAGCTTTCGTAGTGGCCGAACTGTTTAATTTCATCGCCAAGTGATGCACTGTGGTCTAAAAATAATTTTTCCCATGAGCTTACATTGTGCAAAAAGCATCTGTAAAATGGTACACAATACATGCCGCCCGATTCACAGCTGAATAATCTGGCTTTCGAGGCAATGCTCCTGGTCCAAACTGGAAAGGACAACTCACACTCCTGTAGAAATCACACCGCACAGCCGAGAGCTAGCCCTGAGCTAGCCACTGACATCTAGTAGTAAAACAACTAGTGTCCCGCTTTAATCGGTATGCAGCATAAGGGTTTCTCTGTGTGTGTGTATGTGTGTGTGTGTGTGTGTGTGTGTGTGACAATGTTGTGCTACATGGTTAATGAGTGTAGTAGTAGTCTACAACAGTAGCCAAAGGGAAACCAAAGGGCAGAGCAGACAGACAGACTGACCCTGTGTGTTTGCTCAGACTACTTGAACGCACATGAAAGTGTGCTGCAGGTGACTGAGGGAGAGTGTGTGTGCAAAGTGTGTCTGTGTATATAAGAGATTAGCCATTGCATGTTTAAGTATAACAGGTGGTTGTGTGGGTATGATATCGCACTGAGTACTTATATACTTCAAGTGTGTGTGTGGGTTTTTGGTTTTTTTTTTGTCCAAGGTTGAGGCTATATGTAGTTTGTACGCATAAGAGAGTGTGTGCATCCCTGTGTGCAGTATGTAAATATGGGAATACTTTGTAAGGGCATAATTTGTTTAAAGTGAGGATGTGTGTGTGTGTGTGTGTGTGTGTGTGTCTGTGTTTGTGTGTGGCAGGTGTGTAAATAGGCCAGTGGAAGCAGAGGCAGCTGCATTCAGAGTAGCAGCAGGATCGAAGTCCAGAGTCACATTCGCAGGTATGCAGCGACAACAGTAACAATTTCACACATTAAAATCACACGTTATTTCACACACGCTTGCACATTAAACGCACGCCCTTTTGGTCAACGAAAGTCTTCTCTTCAATGCAGTTCTAATGTAGGAATGAACTGGGGAAAACTGTGCCTGTTTTCACTTAATCTGTGCGTCTGTGTATAAGGATGTTTATCTTTATATCCTGATTTCAACAGTTTCTAATTTTATGGATGTGTGCTTATGGTGATTTCAAACCAAATACAACATGTACCTCTGAGTCATGTTCTATTGCATGTTTTTTTTCTTTCCAGCTATTTTTTGTCATCTTTCAATCCAGTAGAAAACAAAACATTTTTTTACACTGAGAATTCTAGAAAAACAGCTTTCGACAAAGTAAAAAGTTACAGTATTCATTAGGTTGCTATAGATTTATTACAGTAAAATGAAATAAACACAGTCACAAGCAGTTTCAGCGGTTTCAGATATTTTATTTTTTGTAATAAAACTCATCCTGTATATAAGAACTAAGGAGCCTGCTGGGAGCAAACCGTACTGATTTACAATGCATGGACAACTGCCCAGGCAAGGTCACTAAGCCACTCGACCACAAGGGCACCCTCACTACTACGCTCTCCTGCCTGCCTGCCTGCCTGCCTGTCGTTATGGCAATGCTGAGAGCCCAGCAGGCTGCCGATTGGCTGTTGACTCATTGTGTGGGTGGAGCTAGTGCATGATGAGGAAGCAGGGAGCTCAGCTGGGTTTGTTTACACTGAGAGAGAAGAGCAGGGGAGAGTGTGAGCGAGAGAGACGAATATGAGGAACTGATGATGAAGACGCCGTCATTAGGATTTCGAGAAGTACTGGGTCAAATGCAACTGTTAACAGTGTTTTGATGTTGGATTAATCACTTCAGTCATTTTCAAGCAAAATCTAAATTATCCACTGATTCCAGGTCCTTAAATAAAGATTTACTGCTTTTCTTGTATTTTGTAACAGCAAATGAACAGTATTAGAGTTTAAGACTTGCAACAACCATGGGCACTCGGAAGTTAGTAGGAAACAAAAGTAGGCCAACATTAAATAGGAGAGGTTGCATCACAATCAGTGCGGTTACAGGAGGGATGCAACACCAGAGAACATCCATCTCTCTGCAAAGCATGTGTGATTGATCCTCATTTGCTGACTTCAGTCTTGACTCTCTCACTCCCTCCTGGGGGTTATAGCGACAGGCGAATGAATGAAACGCACCGTTGCCTCGAAGAAAGAGAGAGATATTCTCTGGGTTTGAACATTTGATGGAAACACTCAGGACAGTCCAAGTCCACATAGCAACAAAGGTCTAGTCAATTTCTTTATATATACTCATGTAGATAGATTTGAAGACAAAATATTGCTTATCATATCTCTATGTGCAAAGGAATTAAGCAAAGAAACTACGTCTGATGTATGGTAGCAACAGGCATTTTAAACTGGCCCGAGCCTCAGCTAATGGTCCAAACACAGTCAAGCTACAAAAACAATAACTTAACAGTGGGGCGAGCCACATCACCAGCAAATGAAAGTAAGCGGGGCTTCTGTGGTAACGGGCAAAATGTTCCACCAACAGACAAACATCATATGAAAAGCACAAGTAAACCACAGCCCACACACACACTTTTACACAACAACAAACTCAGACAGACACGGAAACATCGAGTAGCCCCGAACACTTAAGTTAGGAGAGAAATGAAACCGATAGCAAACATCGAAGGAGCTCAGCGAATCCTCCACTAGAGAGAAAAGTTAGAAGGCGAGTAGATAGAGGCAGACAACATGAACCTTTCATCATGCACTCAACTTACGAATGCACAGCAGGCCGATGGCAGGGGAGACAGACTGAAGGAGTGTAGGGAAGGAATCGTAGTAGATGAGAGAACTGAAAAGGAATACGCTGAAACATCTGAGCACGGCGTGAAGCTCCGATTTACCAAAACACACGTCTTCAGAAGCACAAAGAAAATCAGTTGTGACTCTTGAATTCTCCCACTTTGTCATGGTATTATGGGCCCAAATGTACTGACATATAAAATGCTCTTTGAAATAACCTCAAACTGATCACACTAGCCCTTATGAAACACTTGGATATGAAAGAAAGTTAGATTAAACTAAATAGTTTTGATAAAATGTCTTTACAAGACCCTGGTCTGTCTCTGGGGTTCACTCACGAGCATTACAAAACAATTGCTTTGCACATTTTCTCCTTTGCATGCTCGTTGGAGAGAGCATGGTGCAAACGCTGCCAGTGTAAGGGATTTATTTGATATCCCACTGGAGCCACTTATGCTAAGAATATACATGCTTGCCTTACTCTAAAGAGCTTTAAATAAACAAATGACCACTAAAACGGAGCAAGTCTCTGATGTATAACATGCAGCGTGGATTAACCTTTCTGAACACAATACATGGCATACATGTAGCATATATTAAACATCTATCCAACGTGGGTCCTAGCTTAAGTTGTGACCACTCTCTTCCTCACACACGGCAAAGCATGAGCAGCAAACTGGGCGTGTATAACTCAGAACCACTGACCCCTGAGGCAGCCAACCCCCTCCTCCTCCTCTGTGTGTGTGTGTCTGTATATGTAAGGCCTCAGTGCCACTGATTCAATGCACAGGTCAAGCATGAAGGCAGATCCCACAATGGAAACACACACAGAGACAAATACAAGGCCACAGCAATGAATGAAAAATGCCTCTCAGGGTCACAAAATCTTAAGCAGAATCCCCCAGCAGAGACACAATGGCATTATACTTGTTTGGTGACATGATGGGAACGTGCAACAATGGGTGGAAATGCATAAAACATCATAAGAATATCCTGACAGGGCCAGTTCCTGGAGGCAAATCACTCAGCAAAGGTCAGGAGGAGTTTTTTTTCTCAGATCATGACACAGAGTGGTTTGTGTGTATAATGCTTCAAATTCAAGAATGAAGTCAATGAATCAAGTCAAGTGGCTGAGCGGTTGAACTTCTAGTTCGGTTATAAATTATCAGAAAGATAAACATTTTTGATGAAAATGACTCAAGCACATTACTTTTCAACTAGTAAGCCTGGGACTTTTCCTACTGACACTATTTTTTGATTGAGAGAAAATTAACTTCCAACTATTTTTACTACTGAGTCAATGTTTCAGGCATTTTTTAAGCAGGAATGTCAAACATTTTGCTGTAAATGTAAGGCATGTTTTGCTCATCTTTAGTGTTTTATAGTATATGAACAGTGTCTTTTTCATTTAGGGGCACAAGCACATAATTTATGTTCACCCAATAATACATTCTAATTCAATTACTGTCCAAATGCATGTTTTTCTTCATTTAAATAAGAAAAAGATCTTGACAGATCTTCACACTTTTATACAGTGCCTTTTAAAATCTCGATATTCGATGCAAGTCCCAATTCCAGGGAGAAAAGGCTATAACAAGACATCGCTATAAGTAATTGTCTTGGCTAGTGAGACTGTAGTTCACAAAAAATATCACACTTTTTTTTTAGATACGTCTCTCCTTGTTTAAATTAGGCCTTTGAATACAATGTTTTTGTGTCAACTCTCCGTCAGAGAGGAGTGAGAAAGCGCAGCTGTTACTGGTGTATCGATACTGCAGAACAAGAGTACTAAAACAGTTTCAAACATAGAGACTCAAAGCCAATGCAGATTAATCAAAAATAATTGCTAGCTGCAGCCCGAATCCACAACACCGTCTGCTTGTTATCATATTGTGGCCCAGAGACAGTTTTATGGGGAACTCTCAGGAGATTCCCTCGCTTGAATGTGTGTGTGCATGTGCAGGAGTGCGTTTTAAACCTGTTGTTACCCGGCTCTGTGTGCGTGTCAGCAAGTAGAAACGTTGCCAACAAGAGGCGGTGGTGGTGGTGTCAGTGAGGGGCTGCAGGGGGCATAAGCAGGGACAAAACAACAGCTCCTGCCAGGAGTCTAAGTGTGTATGTGTGTGTGTGTGTGTGTGTGTGTGTGTGCGTGTGTGTGTCTCACAATACCACTGACCTCTTTCTGCTGAGAAACAGAAAGTAAAAATGTGTGTGCCTGCAACTCCTCTGGCCTCTCTCCTCACGGGGAGAAATGCGCCTGAGTGTGTGAGAGAGAGAGTGTGTGTGTGTGTGTGTGTGTGTGTGTGTGTGTGTGTGTGTGTGTGTGTGTTCATTAAGCGTGACCATGTGTCCTCAAACAGACGGCTCAGGCTGGTGCACGTGCCGCCAACAGAAGGAAGCAGCAGCTCGCGGGCAGATGCGAGCGCGCTCAGCGGAGCCACAATCGAAAACAAACAAGAGGTAGACAGACAGGATGGAGGGCCAATGAGAGCTCGGGATCAACGGTGCAGCCACTTAAATGACAAATACTACCTCCTCCTTTAGTTTCTACACATTATCCTTGAGGAAATGACAGACTGCTGCTAACTTGAGAATCGTGTTAACACTTAACACGATAGTAGCAGAGCAACATCTCAATGAGATCAGTGGTTTGTTGCTGAAGATTGCAGTCTCCATAGCAACAAATATTGCATTTTATGAACCGATGGTAAGCCTACAGGTGTCTAACACATCGCTGCTGAGCAGACAATGCGCTCGGATACTCACTCCTCAAACCTTTTCAGCATTTTACATCCCTGTGTGACAAACTCATCAAAATGAGGAAAGTGAGGTGTAATACATGAATCAACGCATCATGCTGACTTCCTTTTGCATTGATATTTTGTGCAGAACAAGAATCGGCTTATTTTAAAAGCATTATCTTAAGAGGAGAACTGGCTATTCTCATAACTGGCTTCATCCCTGGGTAAAAAAAAAAGCGTGCACACAATACCACATCTGGTCCATTATTCCGTAAATTATTCAGTATTATTCAGTTGGTATCAACCTGCTGAGTATTACAAGGCATAATCAAGTGCTGTTTGTTTGTTTGGAGGATAATTTGCAGGGAGGCTGTGTTTTAAAAAGACTCTGCGGGGATAAACAGAAATGACTGCACTGATCAGAATATCTGCGTGTGTGTGCATGAGCATGTTGGAGACTGTGCCCTGAGGTGTCAGTGTGCCCTGAGGGGTCTTACCATAGTGTGTGAGGATGCCCTGAGGAGTGACCACCTGATCGCAGACATGGCAGACAACAAGACAAAAATCCTCAAGCGCTGGAAACTGGCTGTAGACAAACATATCTGGAACAGACATGAAGAGAAGACACCATGTTTTAGAGAGAATTAAATGCAGCATGTCATTATTTATCACACAATTAGCAGTTTAAGCCAAAGTAAAAATGACTTCCTCTTTAGCAAACCACCACTCATTGATCAGTCTTCCGCTGTTTAACATACACTGTCATCTCATTTTGAGAACATTCATTCTCTTTGGAAAGTAGTGCCTGTTGGTTCTTTTATCAATACAGCCTTTTTAGGGCAGCAAGTAATGATTATTTTAATCATCATTAATTATTTAATTATTAACAATTAACCATTTTCTCTATAAAATGTTAGAAACCAGTGAAAGGTGATCTGATCTAATTTCCAAAATCATGTACTAACAAGGAAGACCAAGGATATCCAACTTGATGATATGAATGAGAGCTACAACAATTCCTTGATTAACTGTCAGCTATTAAATGAATCATCAACTTCTTTGATGATAAATCAATCAAATACATAATAATTTGATAATGAATCAGTGTGAATACATTTTTATAGAGGCTGACTGATATCAGTAAAATGATATTATCAGCTGATATTGAACTATCACTCATATATCCATATCGGTGTATGTGTTGTTAATTTAATTAGTTATTTTATCAATTAATTGATAAAATAACTGACAGATATATTGACAATGAAAATAATCCTTAGTTGCACCTGTAGACTGTATGAAGCAAAAGAGGAGAATTATTTTACACAAAGTAAAATATTCTGTGCATTTACATACACTTAGAGCTTGTAAAACTCTCTTAACAAATTTTCTGCGGTAGAAGCATGGTGCTTAACATTATCATTTAGCTCTGGAGCTGCTTCAGGCTCTAAAACTGCACATTTTTCAAATAATGGAGCATCACAACAAACAACTCCCTACAGTTACACGGGTGATAATCCGCGTTCTCATCTAAGATATTGTGTTCTAGCTGCTAGCATACAGCAACACAGTGCCTGGACTTACAACACACACCCCACCCACTCCACATAAACTGAAGATTAATAGAAATACTGAGAAAAACAAATACATCAAATGGAAAATAGCTATTATCTCTTCTGGCTAAGCTTGGAGAGCCTAATCTTCCTGTACCCAAACAGGCCCTGCTGACAGAAATCACAGCACATATTAGCACGGGGCTTAAGCCAGACCCGCTAAAGGGAGGTGGGACGCGTGTGTGTGTGTGTATGGATGCGCTTGTTTGTGAAAGCTTGAGAACATGTGTGGGTTTTCTGACGGTGCATGGGTGCGAGTCGCCATGACCTTGCATTGCTGGCGAGGTTTGATGTCAAAGAGACCGGGAACCCATCAGTGGGTGTGTTTGTGTGCGGGGGAAAAAGATCTTCTGGGTCACTCAAGGTCAAATCCGTATTATACATGTATGTATACAACATGAGCTTGCGCTTATGGGTCAGATAGCTTCATCATGCATACATGAAATGTTCAAGGACACAAACAGACACACTGATGCCGTCATAATCACTGGTAGGATTATTTTTTCTCATGTTAATTAAAGGTTGCTGTTAAATAAATACTGCAGGGTAATGACACTGAATCAAACCAAGGGCCAGACAGAGATGCCAAGGCAGTAAGATAAACTGATATTAGCAGATCTAAAGTTGGATGCCAAGCAGCTGCACTGACACGGCTAGTGCTAAGATGCTTTGCTCAAGTTCACCTTGTCAAGACAGAAAAGCAGATTATTACTCACCTATTTTCCACGGCCCTTAATTTCTAAGCACGCTTCTTGATTCATGCCACAATCCAAAGTCTCCAATTCCTTTGTTTGCTAAACAAAAACTGCTTTCTCACACTGGCAAATAAATGTTTCGCTGTTTAGTTTTAGCTTAAAGCAGCTTGATCTGAGCCATAACACAAGCACTAAGGGAAAGGCTTGGCTTTGGCATGTGAAAGACAACCTTTGGATATTGTCATTGTAATCAACAGGTTATTGAGTGGCGAGGATTACTAGCTTTCTAATGTGAGTGACTGCATACACCGCTGCAGGTGAGCTCTACCTGCCAGGTGGCGTCTGTTCAAAAACCACATCAGCGTTGCTGTAGTTTGTGTCCTTGCTGTGATCATTTTCAGGGGGAAATGAGCACATTTTGTTGTTGATAAACTGACAGCAAAGCCAAGGGAAAAAAAATAAAAATGGTGGGAAAAATGTGTTTTCTGGCAAATTCCAAGGTTTGCAGAAACAGAAAAAGGACTTCAGTGGGAGTACTGTTAAGAAGAAAAAAAAAAAAAAAGGGAGCAAGAATGCAATTTCCTCTGCATCTGCCAAGTCAAATGCAAACTAAGTGCGTCGCCTATTTCTGCAGCTTGATTTGTGTGTGCCTCTCAAGCCAAGTGCCACAGGCTGCCAAATGACTGACAGGCCAGAAAATGAACTACAAAAACATCAGTCACTGGTGAACAAGCACGTTTTAGAGCTACTAAAACAGTGTGCCACTGGACAGTGATTATATTTTGAGCAAGTACATCAACTTCCCATCAGTGACTTGGGGTTTGGAAGGCGGCAGTAATGACCTTTCTGGTAAACAAAAGGCTTGCGATGCGGTCACTATCAACATGGGAATAAAAAGGAGAACAAGAAGTTACTCTGCACTACTCTAGAAAAAAGAGGTTTGGCCGATTAATACCAAAGAAGTAATGCAATAGTTACAAAGAACTAGAGAGGAGGGCACAGGCCACATCTTCAACCGACAGTTTTTGAACTAGTGCACCAGATAATTATTGGTCCTGCAACGAAATGTCTGACAGAGTAAACAAGCTTCCCACCAGTTGGCTGCTGCTAATGTTGCAAACTCAACGAGTCTGTATTTTTTTTAACAGAACTGTCCCAGATACACATTTGGGTGGGCTGTGGGGTGGGGGGGGGTAACACTGCTGAACCAGACAGCATGAGGAAAGTGATGCGTTTTGTTTTTTTTTAAATATTAAAGCATGTAAACCAATTCTAGCAGTAGTGAAGAACCTGTTTCAGTCATTTTTTTTAAAGCTAAATGTCAAACATTCACTTGCTCCAGCTTCTTAAAAAGCCATTTCTGGAAATATATGAAGAGTGTTTGAGTTTTAGAAAAAGGGGAAATTGAACATTTCATATACTGAAGAACAAATGTAAATAAATCGCCTTATTCATCAGTAACAAGTCTATTCACTCTCCTTTTCTCTCCTCCGAGGTTGTTACTGTATAAAGTTTCAATTGGTTTACAAGGTCAGAATCATCAGATCTGTGCGGTTTCAAAGCCTGGCTGAAAATGAACTCCTGCCAGGGAAACTATTACATGAAGCCCCTTATGAAACAAATTGTAAAAACTTTCTCACTAACAGATCAAAAAGGGTTATGCTTACCTATATTTACATCTATAGACTAAATACATTTATTAACGTTATGCGCACTTGATTTTTCAAGCTCATTTCACTATACTGATGACTCAGAGGAATTGGAATTTTTGGTGAAAAACATGTGGACGGTTTGAATGCATTTTTAACTAAGACAATCCCTCAAAGGCAATGTGACACTTAATCTTATCTTGAATCTACCTCACTTTACAGCATTTGCACAAGAAGCATGAGAGAATGTGTGCATCATTTTCTTTAAACTGCACTCAATAGCTGACAGGGTTATATGACTAATCTCAAGCTGGAATCATTTAAATGCAGACAATCGCTCCCCTTTTTTACTAAATGACTAATTTGAAGTTGCTGCGAGATACCAGAGACCAGTTTTCTTTTTTTAAATCCTCAGAGGTTTCAAACAACAGAGGAAATGGCTCATGTCCTGCCAAAGCATACAGTGTGCTACGTTCCCTTGTGTCTGATGCACACTGCAGTTCAGTGCACTTACACTCCAAACACATTTGGCACGGGCCAACTTTCAAAGCATGCTTGCAGGGATCTCTTTATCATCCTAGCGACGAACCATACCTCACGGTTAATAACATGATGTCACTGATGATTCCCATCCCTATCAGACACCTTGGTAGACATACAAATAGCAGCATTACAGCACTGCCTATTTCTAGTGAGATGATGACAGTGGCTGCCAGTCTAGCCCGACAAAGTTGCCGTTGGTTGTCATCATCTCCGCTGTGGGAGAGCACGAATAGATTCCAATCGTGTCCGGCGGCACACACTAATTACTGCCTCACCGTCTACAAATATGTGTGTGCACCGGAGTGTCGAGTGAATCGCACTACTTTCTGCTGGATACAAATTTGCAAATAACGCGGTCGAGACGTGTTTGTGGGTGTCCGGGTGTGTGTGTGTGTGTGTATGTGTGTGTGCATGTCACTCTCAGCAGGCCTTAAGTGTCATGTTGCCAACGGATCAGCAATTCTGGAAACACCGCTCCAGTTTGGCTCTGAGAGAGGAAGACGAGGCATGTGAGTGTGTGGGTGGCTGTGTGTGTGTGTGTGTGTGTGTGTGTGTGTGTGTGTGTGTGTGTGTGTGGGGGGGGGGGGGGGGGGGGTGGTATTTGACCAGTCAGTGTGAGAAGAGAGTTTCCCCGGCTGCTCGTGTGTGCGTCAGGGAGTTTGTACGAGGGCTGGGATGACTCAAGTGTGTGTTAGTGCACAGCGCGTGCTCCTGCGGGTATTAATACGTGGTGGTGAGGTGTGGAGGAACTCCTCTTGCTCTG
Organism: Acanthopagrus latus; assembly: GCF_904848185.1. Classification (NCBI taxonomy): domain Eukaryota; kingdom Metazoa; phylum Chordata; class Actinopteri; order Spariformes; family Sparidae; genus Acanthopagrus; species Acanthopagrus latus. The sequence goes on along the minus strand of NC_051052.1, from coordinate 11,083,445 downwards.
TCCTGAGGGGGGTGGGCGGTATCCACGCACTGCACAGCACCCTCTACGTCGAAATGATATATGATAGCACGACTATTTCCAACAGCACGACTGTGGTTAAACAGGTATTCCACTTAACTATAGCAATGATAAAGACACCTCTGACAGTTTCGCCTGGCCTGGTGTCGAAAGACCCAAAACATCCACACCACTCATTATGTTCTATGTAACAGCTACTGAATAATATTTCACGCAATTAGAGAGGAGGTGATATGAAATTATAATCGAGGGTCTGGATCAAAAACTGTCAGGATAAGTTGATCGAGGGGAATTTCATTATCGGGATAACTGTGAATATCCTATCTGAAACATTTATATTGTCAGCTATCTATCGGTATCTGTGAAACTACAGCTGATAAGTAAGGCAGATAATATGAAGCTAAATTGCTTCATTGACTGAACAAGAGTGGGAGCTACACACTCTAAAGTTGGCAACACTACAATACATGTTCCACAAGGGTGTAGAGAGGAAGGAAAAAGTCCAAGACACAAAAAGATCTCATTACAGCTGCGGAATATTGAATCTTTCATCTTTGCTCACTCCATCTCAAGCTGTTTTTACCCTCGGGTGTACAAATTGTGAAATTATTTGTCATGTTAACAGTATCGGCCATGAGAAGCAGGTAATTATTAATAATTCAATTTCATGCATCCCGAGTTTGATGCATATTTTGATGATCATCAGGATAACATTGTTTTCGCTGGGACAATCATTGCATGAACATTTCATGTTGTCCCATGCCTGAATGCAGTTCTCATTAACTGTCATTTTATATACTGTTTTTTTTCTCTCTAATGACACAGATAGAGCTGAAATGATTAGCCGATTAATTAATTAGCCAATTAACAGAAAAAATTAACTGGCGGCTATTTTTGACAATCAATCCTTTAACAAGCAAAAATGCTAAATATTCCCTCTTCTCAGATGTGAGTGTCTGATGCTTCTTGGCATCTATGATAGTTAACAGAAGTTGACAGTTGGTCAGCACACAAGTGATCTCTGGGCTGCAGGGTGTGACTATTTCGGTTGCACAGACACCCAACGATCTGTCAAGTACAGCCAAATACTTTCATTGGTCGCACCAGTGCGCCTGACATTCAGCCGTTTATTTGTTTGTACACATTTTTACATCATTTTTATAAATGTTTCATATATTTCTTGTTGGTTGTGCTTGAGTTAAATAAAGACAACATGTATTTGCACCTCTCTATTCACAATCATTCACATGATGTCTAAAGGATGGGCGATTATTTGCACTATATCATGTAAATATGTATCTACGTCTATTCTATTTCTTCCCTTTTTAAATCATATTGTTTATTTTTGCTATTTTTTTTGTTCTGTAATATTCTGTCGCTGCTGGGACAAACACATTTCCCAGTCCGCTCGGAAAGGTTTTCTGATTCTGATACATTTTAGCTGCCGATAAAATAAACTTATTTTGCTCTGATTAAACACCCTCTTACTAAACGCCCCGCCTACGACAATATCTGATTGGCAACACGTCACAATTCATAGCCTGAAAACCCTGAATAATCTGAATCTGCCTAATAACTAGTAACTAAACGTATGCAATAAATGTAGTGGAGAGGAAAAAAAGGAAATACTTAAGTTAAAGTACCTCAAATTGTACTTATGAAGAGCACTGTTCTTAGGTTTATTTCATCACTGGTTGTATGAAATTCTGACCCAAAGATTGTCTTTTTTTTTTTTTTTTTTACTGCAAATGTATATCAGTATCGACCAAAAGCAATATTGGTCAACCCCTATTCTGGAGCCCTGAATCTGAAATCCTTGCCTTGGGTTATGGGAAACATTTCATAAGCAATATATGACCCAATCAATGGAGAAAGTAATTACAGCAATACATTCATCTCATATGGTGTAATATAGGTTTGCAATAGCAGGTGATGTTTGTTTTCCCTTCAAAGCTCATCTCCCAACTTCAGCATGTCTTTAAAAAGTATGTATGGAACATTTTCTGAGAGAAAAGGTTTAACAAAAAAAAAGCAGTGCACAGCCAGCAGAACAGAACCACAACAAACCATCAGAGTGGACGTGACACCTTCAAGTGTCTCTCTGCGTGTAACTCACTTACCTTCTTTACTGAGCTTCACGGCTCCACCGAGGCGGTAAAGCTCCCTGTCGCTGTTATCCGAGGACGAGTCTGCGTCTGGTGGTAAACAACAACAACAAAACAACAACAAATAACGACGAGGAAGCCACTGAACAAAACCACGCAGCAAGCGTTCACAAACAAAACTTCAGCCGGGGGTGGGGTGGGTGGTGGTGGTGGTGGGGGTTTGCCATGCTGGTCCGACAGGGCTGGCTGTCGGGGCTTGCTGTTAGCATTAGCTTGCTAGCGCCCTGAGCTGAGTGAAGCTGTCAGAGCTAACAAAACTTACAGCTGGACAGTTGGGAGGATATGTGTCGTTACCGCGCACGCCACCAGGCACAAACTCCGCACGGCGGCTGTTAGCTCCGCTCGCGTGCCTGTGCACACGACCGTCCCCGAAAGCAGCCGCGAATATCGCGACACAAGTCATATTTTTTGACAGTTACTTCGCTGCGCTCTGACAGCAGACCCTGCATGGTGGTGGTGGTAGAGGAGGAGGGGAGGGGGGGGGACTGCTCACTCAACTCAATCACAGACAGTTGGACCACGCACTTCCCGACAGTTTGCCCGCAAAAACAACAACGCTACCGACGTGCGAACTTACTGTCAACAAAACGTAATTTAGCCGCACTGACGAAGGAGGACCAGGGCTCGCAGAGGAACGTATCCACACTTGGCGTTTGGCGATCCAGTGTCGCCATTGCTCTTCCTTCTTGTTGCTTTGCTGAGAGCCGTTTTTCTTTTTTTTTCTTCCTCTCTCTCTCTCTCTCTCTCTCTCTCTCTCTCTCCTTCGCACGCAGCAGGCTAAAAACGAAAGGACGAGATACGGTGACGTCACCGTCGGCGAGCTTCGGCCGGGCTCGGCTGGCGTTCGGGGAGGCGCCGCGAGGCCGTGAGACAGACAGGGAGCTATTGACGGGTTCAAAAGTTCAGTATGCGGGCACAGTTTAACAGCCTGCTGACATCTTTCAGGTCTTTAACAGTAAAACTGAAGGCTTACTGCATTAGGATAGGAAACATGAGAGAGTGTTGAGTAACATCTTAATCTTAAAAGAAAGATAAAAACAATCAGGGTCGGTCATTTACTGGCCCATCAACCACAGAGACAAAGGGATTAATGATTAGTAGGCAGCTAATATATATTTTGGGGAATATAGAAGATGATAAGAAATGGAGGGATTTCAGTGTAACAACTCTGTGCCAGACATTTGAAATAATGATAATAAAAAATATATCTGTCCTCAAATTTAATTTCCACCTTGTGTTTTTCACATCTCTGAGTCATGCTTATTCAAGGTTGACCTGCAAAAAACGAATGATGTATATAACTTGATTGTGCATCGCGGGGTTGATGTTATACAAGTGGTGATTCCACAAAAAGTCCAGGCGAACCAAAAATAGGGTGGAAAGGAAAGACAGCTTAGGGCTCGGAGGGTTTTAATTGGTCTGGCTATAGTATGAAAGGACAAGTTCACCCAAAAATGAAAATTCAGTCATTATCTACATCTCTAGAGCTACACTGCATTTTTTTTCTAAACAACTGAAGAAGATAGGGACTTCATCCACATCTCTTTGAAAAGTCAACAAGCCACGCTCGGCACGCAGCATTAATAGAGTTTTTTTCTAATCAATTTGGGATCTCGACTCTCCCGGAGTCTTGGATTGCACCACACGCCCTGCATCAATTTATCTCCTGTTGTTTTTTTTTTTAACATTTTAAAACAAGTCTCCATCTACTTCAGTTGCTTTCAGAGAATGCTCTTAACGCTGTCTTGCTGTGAAATGTGTTTGTGGACTACAGAACTTCACCCGACTTTCTATCGGCATGTGGATGAGTAGATAATGACTGAATTGTCATTTGGGGATGAACTTGTCCTTTAATGTCAGCGGGCAAAATGACTTAATTACAAAGAAATCTATGCTGTCTGCACTCTAATGCAAACTGGCGGCTATTGGGGACTGTAAATATCAAAATAAGTGCATAATATTAGACGTGGTAGGAATTAGGCCCTTGTTGTGAGCTAAAAATGTACTAAAATTAGATTATAATCTCCTCTCTGCTTCATTTAAACACATTACAGTACTATGAGGGCTTTCTGGGAAGTGTGCATATTAGTAACTATATTAGTCAGAACTATAAATGACATGTAAACACCTTTACTATCTAAAATTATGGTGTTGGCAGCTCGGGTTGTCTTGGAAGGTTAAAGCTTCAGCATTACACCTACATGACCGTAACAAAGTGGGGACTAAAGCGCCGACCGAGAGTCTTTCAGAGAGGCGTAAAAACAATTCATACACAGTCCAGAGGAAGGTTCACCCACATCAGTCATTTAATAGAATTTAATAGAGGACATAATGGCTGAAATATCTCTCTGAAACTGTCCCAGGATGTTGAACTTCCTGGAGAGGCTCAGTAGGTCACGCTCACGGCACTTCATTGACCTCTTGTGGCTGAAAACTGAAGCTGCACTTTTGACTGCCAAGTCAGGTTTGTCTCCTTTTCAAGTTAATGTCAAATAGATCACAATGTAAATTAAAAAAAAAAAAAAAATCCTCATAACTCGTGTCTGATGAGGGGTTTAATCGGATAGCGCACACTCTCTCGCACACATGCAGATAAATACCCTGCTCTGTGTGCAAAAACCTGAGCAGTGTCTAAGAATCCAGTGGCTGCATGCCTGTGATCACATGACGCAGCATTAAGAGGTTTCAGCTGAATCAGAGAGTGAGGAGACCGGAGGAGAGTGGAAATACAGTGTAAAATGGCAGCCTTACGTGAGGGCACGGAAGTGACTTTGATTGTTTTACACTGATGTGTCTCGTATATGTCATTAAATCATCACCCATACACACCAACACACTCCTCTGTTCGTGTTTTGCTCTCTCTCTCTCTCACTCAGACACAAAGCATGACTCAACCACAATGTTGTGTTTGTTTTCCCCACACAGCGGCCGGCATTGAGGTCACAGGACGAATCAGGAGGTCACAGGACAAACCAGGAAATACCAAGCGCTGTTTTTCCCCGTCTCTTCGAGGGTCACAAGAGCGGTTCTGGGTCACGGATGCTTTGACATCTTCGAATGTTTTCACGGCCATTATTCAACCCTCATGATCCATTCGACTCAGCCGAGCTGCCGAACCCAGACAAAGTTACGATTCTGTCTTTAAAAAAAAAAAAAAGACGATAGCTGATGGAGGAGAAGATCACTGGAAACATTATTGAAAAAAAACTTTTTTTATTGAAATACAAAAACCAAAAGGTACACTGAACATGTGCAGGTCACAGAGTGAACGTATGCCTCTGTTGAATAAGACATCTTGGCAGGTTAAATGCATAGGAATCACTGACAAAGCTTCAGCTACTTGGATGATGATTACACGAGTGCAGCGGCATAACCAGTATACCACACACATTTGTTGTTTCAGACTGTTCAATGTTTTACATCATCCTACTTACATTTTCTTAAACAAAAAACAATAGACATAGCAGAAAAAAAGAAAATCTTTAAAATACATATGCTGAAAATGAAAATCAAATCAAGAAAAAAAAAAACACAGTTCCAGCTCACTGTTTGGTGCCTCGTGAAGGATTTGAAAAAAACTACACAATCAAAAAACAAGATAACTGGTTCAAACAACAATAAAATAACTGATCACATGGACATGTGAAATATGCTGATCTGGAGGGGGGAAAAAAGGTGTTTTGGCAGAGCTGTTTCTATTTTACAGCGAGGCAAAAAGAATGAATGAAAATTTAAATGACAAAGTTAAGAGGAAGTCCATACGGAAGAGAAAAATTAAGTTCTGACACAACTTTGACTTTTTTCCTCAGAAATCTGATTCTAATCTAAATTTTTAAAAAAAAATCAGAAGTTCTGAGTCAGAAATGTTTTTCCTACATTGGCCCTAACCCTCTTCTGCAGAACTCAGCATTACATTCACATCAATAACCTTTTTAAACGACACAATCATCGAAGGATTTTCGACTTGTACCTTAACAGAGATTAAACGAATCGAGGACGAACGGAACAACTTCAAACTGTGGCCGCCCTCGCACGACGAGATTGTCTGCACAACCAGCTCTCAGTCAAGTATTCTATTAAGGATTCGCACTCGCACAGTGCACACTGAGGACCACATGTGTGCACTTGATGAAATAATCATACACTGAAAGTACGAGCCTGATATTTGGCTGTCTTGTTTTGCGACTCACTGAGGAATGCTGGGTCAAGACTTCGTTATGGGATCACTGCACTGGTGTACAAGATATCTCCACACCCGTCCTGTTCATCAATAATCCCAGTTTGGTTCTGCCCTGACACTGCAGTGCCCGCTGGCCGCCACTAGAGGGCATGAGGGCCAACTGTGAGAGAGCCAGTGAATGGGAGAATGAATGAATATGTGAGTGAGTCATATAAACGGCTCTATTTCCAACACCAATATCACATTTTATGCAATGTAGTATAAGTCGGTAAATCACACTGAATGTAATTTGGCGACATTGTATAAAGAGCACCGCGCCTCATGGTGCACTTGCAGATCACATTATCCTTACTGCCGTGGATGTTAAGAAACATTCAATCTCGCGGGTTGGTTTTATATCACAGAAAAAGAGATCGCTTCAAAGTACCTTACATTCATCGGTATATAATTAAGCGCAGTAAATTCAGCCAATAGGGAATCATCTCCTCGCGGCCTTATCGCTGCTATAAAAACTCAGGTTTTAAAAAGCATATTTGGTCGTCGCGTGTGCACGTATCTGCTTACTAAAGAAAGTGAAGGCACGTTTGAAAAAGGGATTTGATGTACCACTTGCATTGGTGCTGCTTTAGTATACAAAACAGGTAAAAAAACCAAACAAACAAACATCTCCAGAGGGAACATTCTCCTCCCTCAGCATCCTCCTGCTGCAGGATTTGCACGGGGCCCTTTCGGGAAACTTTGCATTGCTTTTTTTCGCGCCGTTATCAATTCAAGTGCGCCGGGGAACGCGCGAGGAAAGTTTGTGTACGTGCTACCCCGTCCAGAACCGAAACATGTCCAAATCCAACAGTTTATCCTTCATTTTGTTTGTTTTCATCATATTCACAGAGAATTATTTTGTGTGTATGTATTAAATGGTCTTGGTCGTACGGTGAGTGTGCGTGCATGTGTTTTTCGTACGTGGTGCCTTCATGTGGATATCTGGGTTGTTTTTTTTTTTGTTGTTTTACTATTTTTTTTTTTTTTTTTTTGTATCTTCCTGGATGTTAGATGGGCGCGGGGACCTGCTGCCTTCCGGGTCCGGTCTGAGAGGAGAACTTCTGGGAGTGCCAGCGCGTCTCCTTGTACACAAACCAGGCGTTCCCAGCCCACACGAACATGTTGAGGTAGCCAAACACCTAGAGACGAGACAAAAAGTGAACACTTGTTATGAAGGAGGGCTGGCTTGTAAAAGGAAAGTATAAGGACTTAAAGGGGCAGTTCACCAAAAAATAGATATGTCCCCTCTCCCCTGTGATGCCATTTATCCATGTGGATTATTTTGCTGTGCGCTGCCTTTCCTTGAATATGATGGGAAGAGATGGTGCTCGACAGAAGGCGGACATCTCTGCAAACTCGCACCAAAACGATACAGATGGACAAAAAACGGTGCAACAGATACGAAGGAAAATATGTATTTTTGATTCGGGGGAGGGGAGGGTGGACTGTCGCTTTAAGCCGTGACCACATTTGTGCTCATTCCAATGAATTTTCTTTGGACTTGTGACACAGATAATATTAATCACATCACATTGTCTGCGGACAAAAAAATGTTGTTGCTCCGAGTCCCATGACTGCGAGTCGGGCTGTTTGATGTTTTATGCCCAAGTATTCATGCTCAGATAACTTTATTAAATAAAATAATGATTTTTCCAGGAGGCGCACGACAGAGAGATTAAAGGCGCACTCTGTAGTTTTGGGGAAGATTTTAATCAGAAGAGAAAGATCTTCATTCATGCCTAAAAAAGTAAGTAAACAAGTAAACAACCTCTCTTTGTTTTCATGAGTGAATAAACAAACTGACCTTAAAGGACAACACAATTTCATAGTGTTTTACTCTAAATTTGGCGGACCCTGCCACCTTTCTAGCTTCAAACAGTGTTCTGGGGACCACATCTTCCTCTGAGAACAGCTTGTTCATTCAATTATTGAAAAAAATCAGTATACCTAAAATTGTATTATTACCTCTTTAATACTGAGTTTGAATTCCCTCTCCAAAATGACAGAGTGCCCCTTTAAAGAGCATTTTAGAAACAGTTAAATGTATCATTTTCATCACGGAAATGAATGAGAAACTGAGATTTGGTGTGGTCAGAATCGTCTTTGCTGTATTTCCTCTCACCACAGAGATGTTGAGGGTCCGCATGTTGGCGAACTCCGTCACCTCACAGGTGATGTTGCTCCCCTTGCAGAGCGCCAGCGTGTTGCCGATGCCGTCGGTGTCCGTGGCGTCCTTCACATTCTGCAGGCCCTTCGCCCAGGCGGACGAACACACCAGCCACAGGAAGACCAGGATCGCCGTGACCACGAAGTCCTGGGAAACAAAGAGAGACATTTCAGCAAGTCCCCACAGCTATTTGAGGTCCGGCGAGATCTCTATATATACTCACAAAGATGGGCCCGAAGTCAGAGTCCTTGTAGACGTGCATGTAGCCTAAGTAGACCAACAGAGCCACCATGCAGTAGAGGAAGCAGACGATGGCGATGCCCACGAAGAACTCCGCCGAGGAGGCCGAGTCTCCCATCAGGTGCGTCGTCGTGACGGAGTGGTTACAGAGCGTGGTGTTTCCCTCCACCAGCGGCACCTGGCTTAACCTGGCCACGAGAAACATGGTTCAGATCATCGCTACTGCTGGGTTGTTGTTTTGGTTTTTTTGGGTTTTTTTTTACAATTTCTGCAAACCATGCTCTCAGACGACCCACGTGACGGTTCTTTTGAAATCGATCACGTCCACAGGCGAGTTCGTCCTCACCTAAAGGGGTAGTGGAAGTTGGCGTCGAGCGTTTCATTCCTGCCGTCGCCGCAGAAGAGGGAGACGATGTTCTTCCCCGAGTAGCTGCCGCAGCTTCCAAAAGCAAATATGGCCGTGAGCTGTTTGGACAAGATGAGAGAGAGCGGGAGATTATGGAAATGATTTAAGATGTGGGGGGGGGGACTCTGTTGAGCTCTGGGGATTCAGAGTAAAAGTAACTTTCTGGAGATGTGTTTTAAGAGGAGAGGATGACATTCAGTGTGTATGTGGAAAGCACAACTTGACACCCAGGAGAGAACGAAGCTGGCAGCCCGAGACGTAACGTCAGCGACAAAGAGCCAGAGGGACCAACAGATGGCCGGCGTGATACTCTCACAAACAGCTGAGAGCGAATCCTCACTGCTCAACTATTTTTACAAGATCGGTTTACTCTGAGTCCCCTTTTTTTTTGCCTTTCCTGTGGAATCTAAATCACATTTTCTTAAGACAAAGGAAAAATGGCAGTGACAACATCTTCACTTGCACCATTTTTCCTGTCATCCGGCAACATTAAGTGGATGAAATACCACGAAGCGTTATACCTCGTGAAATACGATACAAATGTGGCTTACACGGCTGCACTAATGCTGCTATTCAGCGCTTAAATTCTTCCTCGCGGAGGCAAGAAAGCATCTGACTCAGCGTGTAGGCCATGTGACACTAATACGCTCCTTAAAACCAACACACACTGAATTCTTTTTCTCGTCGGGGTGGCTGCCACCGAGCTTAACCCTCCACGACTGCGGCGGGAGGAAACCATAATCATGTAATTCGCTCATTCAGAACCCTCGCTGATATCAATTTGCTCATAGCCTCCACGGGTAACGGTGGGCCGGCGCGGAGCACACGCGCTGCAAACCACAACGCCGCCGCCGAGGAGGATTGAGTCCTCCTCAGATGTGCCATGTCACAGTTCATAGTGACTTCACGGCGCCGCACGTCATCGCACTCCCTGACTCAAGCTTCCAGCTGCGCCACTGTGCAGAGCTCATTCAAAGATGAGCAACAGGAGCGCAGAACAACCGTGAGACTTCACAGAGCGGCAGGCATTCTTCAACACCTTTTTTTCAGGCCACTGTCGAATTTGAGGTTTTGGCGGCAATGCGGCTGTCATCGCATGGCTTCTTTCAGACTTGCGACGACCAAAATGCGCGCTCAGGTGAGTTTCTGTTCTGGGAAACGTGTGCAAATGAGTAAGATGCTGCCTCGTTTGCATCTCCAAACATAGAACCTTAAAAGTAGAAATAATTGTCAATTGGGGAAGTTCCACTGCGATCTATTTTTACCCTACTGGGATTTTACCATCCGTACCTTTAAGGGTCGTTTCCTCAAAATTTGGAGTGTCACCTGCACACACCGAAGCCTCCAGGTCCTGTCTCTATTCTGATTGTTTGTACAGGAGGGTTTGTTCATATATCATTCATGGCTTGATTTATATGATATTTTATTCTTCTAAGGATTGCAATTTATCTATTTTTTTACGGCTGCTGAGAGTTTTCACTTTATTAATGGGTTGATAAAGAGAGATATCCAAAATTCCCTGTAAAGTTTCCTGACTGAATCTTGCAGACAGACGGAAGAACGGACGGACAAAACACCTTGCAAAGTTTAAAAACCAAAAAAAAGGTGTCTCCTGGACCACATTTTGCCTTTTGTGATTTCTTCGACCAAACCAGCTGTGATTGCGGAACTTCATGATTTTTTCTTTTATATTCATGTCGAGTGTTACGCGATGAGTGGACGAAGCGACAAAGCTCGTCTTATTTTGCCATAAGAGGCGTAAACAGTTGTATTTTTCTGGGCGGAAACGTGGGACTGTCGCCTCCTGCAGGGCGAAGTGGTGTTACAAGACAGGACAGGCCGGTGCTAGCTGGTTAGCATGCTCACGTCAGCAGCAACATCTCACTACACTACACAGTGCACCGACATCTGTGGCATAATGTCTACACATTCTGTTTTATTTTTAACATTTTATTTAATTTTTTTTAGGTTTTAAACTATATTTCTGGACATCTCACAAATAGCTCTGCTAAGATTAAGACTATCTTCGTCCCCCTTTGTGGTGCCACTCAACAGGTTGAAACGTGGCCAAGATCATCATCATCAAAGCCCAAACAAACAAAATGTAGATTACATAAATGAACTTCTGAGGTGCTTCTGTTGTAGCACACAGCTTGCAGTGGACAGGAAGTGGATTACAGCGTCTAATGATCCCTCAGTCGCACCGCACCACAGGACACACCAAGCAAAACATTTCTGAAGAAAACGCTTCTGACTGACCTCTGGGGTTTTCTGCTCCATCAGCACAACTGTTTCCTAAGTACTCACACACACACACACACACAAAAAAAAAAACGCTTACGACAGGCCACCTTCAACTTTTTAGCCTTTGGGGCGTCATACCGCAAGATACACACACACACGTACAGTACTGTACAAGCTACACGCACACACACCTCCAGATGTGTCTCCAGATGTCACTGGCTGCCACTTCCTGTTTTTCTGGCTGCGCGCTGCACTGAGCTACCTCTCTGTAACAACTGTAACAGCCAGCGTACACACACACACACACACACACACACACCGTCATCTGGATTCTTCTGTTTATGTTTGAGTAATAAATACGACTCTGCACAAACACAGTCGGACAGTTGAGTATTTCGTCACGTGTACACTATCACCACTTGGCCCCAATTAAGGCGCCAAGTGGCATCTTCTTCCAAATATGGCGGCCGCCGAAGCGTGGACACGGAGGAGCGCCTTCTTCAGACATCTGCAAACCACATGGACTGTGAAATATCTTTGGTTGGAACCGCGCTGTGAGACGGGGTGAGCCATTTGCATGCAGAACGCGGCCGCGTGTGATGGGAGTTAAGTTTTGAGATGTGAGGAAACAGAGACAAGAGAAAAGCTGACCTGGGATCTGATGAACATCCCCAAATCAGTCTGAAATATCGTCTTGTCTGCCTTCAGCTCTCACACAGAGGTCACCGAGTGCAGGTCAGTCTGAGCAGAAACCCCAAAGCCGGTGGAGCGTGTGCCAGTTCTTCCAAAGAGCCATGTTGCTTCCCTCCTTCCTTCCTTTTTGTCCAAAAAGAGAGAAATAGCTGGCATTTGTCACTCCGAACCCTCCTTCCTGTTTGCTACAGAGCGGGAGATAATATCTGGGGAAGGCATGAGCATTTAGGCCAAAGCCGGCCCGTGTGCCAAGTAAACATTTTCATCTGGATCGCTCGGAAAGGTGCACGGGGAGGTGAACGGACAAACAATGTGGTCGGACAAGAAAGCCAGCTGGACGGCCTCCAAATTCATCGACAGCAGCAGCAGCAGCGGCGATGAGCCGTCTGTCAGGACTCCATGAGGATATCATCACCTTGCTGTTTCCATTCTTTGTAAGATTTATGTGGAAAATCCACAGGCCGAACACACTTTCACCATTACTTCCTGAAAGTAAGATACACTTAATTTGACGTGCATTACATAAACAGTTATTTATCACTTCAATCCATGCGAAGTGCATATATACACATCTATAAAGAAACTCTGGAGGAAGACAGTTTATTGTTGAGTCTCATCCCCACGCTGTGAAATACTGATGCAGCCCAGAATATCACTATTGCGTTTTGTCACGTTAAATACCTCGTTTTATCAGTCCAACTGTCCAAAATCCAAAGATCATCCATTCAGACTCACATTTTTTGAGGCTTAACCAAGGGAGTGTTTGGTATTCTGGCATGAAGAACAATAGAACGTGATGAAGGACTATTTGATTGTCACAAAAGCTGCAGATTTGTCGTTTTTGTTGAGCGATGAATCGACTGATAGTGTTGGATCTATCGTGAAGCTACCCCTGGCAACAGAGAGCCGAAGTCGTTCTGGAGGACCCCGTGGGACCTTATTTCGTGGGAAAAAAAACATTCTATGACTGGGAGTGGAGAGAGACAGCTGTGCCGTGAATCACACACATGATGTTTGTCTATTTAAAAGATAATTCTCCAACTTCATCCGCGTCACCAACACCAACATGGCCGTCAACTCTGCACGGCTTGGCACTTAAAATCGGTTGAAATCACAATAAATCTGATCATATCGCCGACTGCACTCGTGTACAAGGATAGTTTGTCAGTTCTGCGAGCTGCTAACACACAGGAGCGGCTCGTTACGGGTTTTTGTGACCGCTCAACGAGACGACGTCACTAACCAGACTGCCTTTCTTAGGTTGAAGTCGTATCTTTTAAACTTCACGTCACAATTCAGGCCGGATCGAAACGACGATCTGTCCCTCGCCATTCACCACCATACACACTTTCAATTCTGAAATAAGGCCCCATGGGAGGGACGCCCACCCTCTATACGAGCCTCCCTCCCTGAGCGTGGCGTCAGGGGGGAAATGGCCGCCATGTGAATGTTGCCTATAGTTCAGATAAATGACATCACTGCAGGAAAAGACACATCAAGACATAACGATATTCAAAATCCAAGACGGCGTATGGTCTCATGTCAAGCTAATGATATGATAACGATATTCGCCCTGCTCGAAATGGAAAACACTTCCAAGATGATCTCCCAAATGTTGTTGCCTGTGAGGAAAAGCGCGTTCAGGTATCAAATAATTCATTTCAGTTGAGAATTGTTCTAGAAGGAGGAAACTAGTGTTTGCAGTGGTGCTTTATAAAGGCCTCGCTCCACACTGATAGGTGCTGTATCGACACAGAGGACCCTGCCAGCCATGAAACGAGCTAATAGGAACACAGTTCATCCTCCACATCCTCGGGAATAGCAAACAAATATGCCGGGTTTAAAGAAGGGTTACGCAAGGCCAACACGGTGAAACGCACACTCGCACACAGACCTCGTCCGGAGTCAGATGACTGGTTGTTACTGCTGCTGTATAGCTCTTTGTGTGTGTGTGTGTGTGTGTGTGTGTGTGAGTGAGAGAGAGAGTGTGTGTATCATGAGAAAATAGAACAGCTGAGAGAAAATGTAGCTGGGCTGCCATTACCCCACACTGGATCCCTGTGACCCAGTTACGTACAGTAGAGCAGAACTGATTAGGGCCGACTGGACCCTTTTTTTTTTTCCCTTCTCTTCCCCGGAAGAAAACGTGTTCTCCAGTGACACACAGACTGTGCACTCATCAAGTGTGTGTAGCCAAGAGTGTGGAGGTAAATTATTGGTGAGGGATGCATTAATCTCTAACTGCGTCCTCTGAAGGGCAGAGCAATGCAACCAGCACATGTATCCAAATAACTGGGCTGAAGGTTTCATGGTGGAAACACACTTTCAGCCTTAATTATGGGGTATCCCTGATGATCAGCACAACCGGAGTTTACTTTTGGGGAAGTTTTTTAATCAAATCACACGAATTAAACATATTAGTCATTCTTTAGAGTATACAATCTCAAAGCTGCAGACGAAATGAAGAAAACAGTTGATATACTTGGTAGGAATGAGTGGAAAAGCCAGAAGAAAAGATGAATTTAGGTATTTTTCCTTCAAAAGTAGAAATCGCCGGGAAAAATCCAAGGAGCAAGAAAAAGACCAGAGCCTCCCTGTCCTCTGGGTCTGACACACACACACACACACACACACACACACACACACACACACACACACACACACTCTCACTCTCTCTGTCTCACACACACTCTCCCACTCTCACACACATGCATCCAACTTACCCACTCCACCAGTTTGACGAAGCCCAGAGGCTCCTTCAGGGGCGACAAGTTCAGCCGAAATCCGGTCATCATGATTGTGCGTCTGCTCCAAAAAACCCTTTATCCAGTTGTTGCTAAACTGTGGATGTTGGTCCAACAGGGAGGGAAGGGGAAAAAAAGGGGGAGTTGTTTGACAGAGTGACGTGGTTTTTTTTAACTGCCGACGCTGCAAAAAAATTAATAAATCACCAAATCAAGTTTTTTTTAAAGTGAATTTAACGAGCCGACCGTGCGCAAAAGCGACTGAATCCAACAAGGCGAGGCAGATATAGGAGAGAGTTTTTATGCGCGCCGCGGGAACTTTAAGCAACAGATGAAAATGAAGATCTCGCGAAGTGAGGTGGATGTTTTTTGCAGTGTAGCTCGAAAAAAAGAAAAACCTGAGTTCCCGGCGCTCCGCTTTTGGTGATGCGCAAAATACGCAGGCGATGCAGCGGATAAAGAGCGGAATGTGCGCCAAATTACGCGTCTTACCCCTCTGAGGTTGAGGGAGCCGTCACGGCGTAGCTCCGCACTTTTGCGAGGAGGTTTTTTTTGTTTGTTTGTTTGTTTTTCAACTACCAAATGGTCGGATTCTTAAAAAAAATACAAAGACGACTTAAAACGTATCAGCTGCAGCAGAAAGCGGCTGTGTGCCGGAGGAAATCCAACGCACAGCTGGAGGTTACGCCACTAAAAGTTAGAGCCCAGAGGACCGAGGAGCATCTGGGGAGTCCTGCTGAGCTCTCATCGGATCCATCCGCTGCTGGAGGGACGCGGGCTGCCTCCTCCTCGCTGACTCCGCACTTACTGCGTGACGCCTCCCCGGTGCTGCTGACTTGAGATCATATGACTCTCAGAGCAAAAAACCACACATCTCAAAATTCTTCACCCCCCCAGAAAAAATCCCCAAGAGAGATAACTGAGATGACTTAAGTAAAAAAAAAAAAAAAAGAAGAAAAAAAAAAGAAAGGAAAAAAAAATGGGTAAAGGTGCATTTCACCAAACTTGACGTGAGATCATTCAGATGGCTGCTGGTGCTCTCTGGTGGACAGATGTGTAAAGGAGGCGCCGCTTCCACTATGTCTTCCACACAACCCTGATGACATCATCAACATCTGATGTTTATTAGAGGTGGAATGGTAATGTTTTTGGAGCCTGATTTTAAAAGGTGCAATACGAAGGAATTTTAGTTGGGAAGCATTCAGAAATCAATCAAAATGATCAACAAAATGTGGGAGAAATAATGTCCATGTATTTACTTGCAGGAAGTTCACATGCTAACCAGCTAGCACCAGCAACACCCCACCACCCCCATTGTTTAAGTGGCCCAATTCTCATGCATTGCACCTTTAAAATCACATTTAAAAAAAAAAAAAAAAAAAAAAAAAAATATGCCTACAAACAACTCTTATGGACGGGCAATACAATAACCTCAAATGTTGTGGTGAGGCAGAGCTGAGATTTACTCCTCAGAAAATAATGAGGTAAACATTGTGTGGGGGCGGGGGTGTTGCCTACATTACCCACAATGCAACCTAGCTGCTTAGTGACACCACTGGAGGCAGTTTGTCAGATTACACTCAGCTTCCTCTGGAGCCACAAAGGGCTTTACACTACTTCCCCCCCCCCCCCCCCCATCCAGGCATGCAAACACACTTTCAAGTGTAAATATTGGTGGAGTTACCCTTTAAGGAGATTGAAGGCATTGCACTGAAGCACATTTTCCGAGCATTTACAGAATGTGACCAGCTCTTATCGTGGGTCATTTCGGGTGATTTCATTCAAAAGCAAAAAAACTACTAATGGACCCCAGCCTTGTTGTTGCCATGGTTCGTGACTCATGAAGGTGCTGAAGCTCGACTATCTGTAAGTGGTGTTGCAAAATAAGGACTCTCTTTGTATCCCAGCCCATGTCCAGTCGTGCATCACCAAATAGTGTCCCCTGAAAACAGTTTCCATTGAACAACAACCACCTTCACTCTCTTAATAGGCTATCTAAAATGTTTTATGATGTTCGTTGCAGGTGGTTGAGATTCTGACTGTCGATGAGGCGTTTTCTTCTACAGATTCAGAAATGATTTAAGCTAAGGTTTTCTCGGAAAGGTGTCATTTGGTAACATTAGTGGGGAACATACCTTAAGGGTTAAATTGGTACACATCTAATGCATTCATTTTGATTAAGTGAGAGCTTAATTAAGAGCTGAACATGTGATTTGTGTCTACAGACGAGCAAACAAATCAACAAATGAAGTCTCCAATACTAAATTACTGAAGAATTCATGTTTACTTGGGGATGTTCACATTTCTTCTCAAATTACATTAAAACTCTTTCCCGGAAACGTCTTTGGGAATTATTAGGAAATTATTCAATCAAAACGTAAAAAAAGTCATGCTTTTCAAACCGGACTCCCACAAAGATATCAAACTGGTTTTAGACTTTCAAGGATTTCTGAGCTGTAAAAGGTCGACACCAAATAAGTAAATTAACACTTTAAAAAGGTGCATGACATGTATGTAGTCTTTGGGTAGGAAATCTTATTCAGAGAAGGATCTAAAGTTGTTAAATAATAAACAAATTGTACTAAAAACGTGTTCCGACCCTATTCTCCTCTAAATATGGTTGTGGTGAAAAAAATATCTTAACGTGTAATGACATTTCTCCTCTTCGGAAGCAGGTATAACAAATCAAGCATTTCAAACTGACAGGGTGGTATCTTTAATCAATGTATTGTTGACAATATAGCAAGTTATGTTAGTTAAAATATCAGTTGTGTTGGGAGAGAATTTGGGACAACCAACATATACATACAAGTAAAACAACAACAACAACAAAAAAGAAAGAAAAAAAGGTATTCACAAACACGTTTTCATCCGTAACAAAGGAGGCGCGCGCACACACACACACACACATGCACACGCACACACACACTGAAGCTAAAAGCTTGACAGTCGCAACAAACAGTCACACTGCCAATTCACTCAAGCTGTTTTGGATATTCTTCTGTTGGTACAAAAACAGTCGTTCTGACAAAAAAAATAATAATAATAGAATCTATTGTTTTTCCTCTCCCGAACCTGCCCTCGCCGCTTTCAGTCAGGCTAGTTGTCGTATGTACAAGTGAGAAGGCAGTATGGCCGCATCGTTCGTAAATAAGGTTACTGCAATATTTCTGGCATTATTTTTCTCCTTTTGTCATACAAAATAATGTTTCTCTGAGGTAAGAACCGAGACAGTATCAAAATAGTAAAATCAAAAGTTTTACTAAAATGCAGCCCATAATTGGAAAAAAAAAAAAAAAGAAATAAAAACTGTGTCGTTCCTCCAGAACAATCGGATTAACAGATGATTTGACAGATACACGTAACAGTGGTGACAGGTGCAAAAACAGGGTAAAGAAAAGTAAAGAAAACGGTGTAACATTGTTTACTAGCTTGTCACTGTTTGAGCAGCTTGGTTGGACGTGGGAGGCGGGAGTTGGTGACATCACAGGTTTCCTTCAAGGTCTTTGCTTAAGTCACGGAGAGCTGGCGGGGTTGGCGCCCACAGGGAAAGTGAAACCGAATCCCAAGAGAGAACGAGTGAAGCCGTGTGCTGGCAGAGAACAGACTTCACCTGGAGCTTTCTCAGCGTGACAGTTCACAGCCATGCGAACGGCTTTGAGGCTGTGCTTTGTGCTAAATGCTAATGTCAGCATGCTATCGCGCTCACATGGACATTGTGACGATGCTGATGTTTCACAGGTACAACATTTACCGTGTTAACGCTAGTTTTGACGTTATGATGCGACTATATAGTGTTGAAGACATATTTACTCAAATTAGCATGCTAACCAGCTAGCCTCCGTCCGTCCCAGTCTAAGCTCCCATGCCCCTGGTCTAAGTCTCAACACAGGTATTATAAAAGGGTTTTACTTAAAAAACATTAAAAAAATTACTTAATATTATCAATAGAATGTGAAAAAATAACAGGTTTGACATTATGAAGTCTATGTATTGTTTTGCAGATATCTACCGCACTTAGTATGCTAACCAGCTAGCCCCAACCTGGTCCAACACTCCTGTGCTTGGTATGTAAACACCAAAACTTCCTCGGTTTGCTTTAGCTCCTACTGCTGACCGCTAGCTGCATGGCTAACGGAGCTAACTAGGTTTTTACAGATGGCATCTTTAAAAAACAAAAAACAAAAAAAGAAGTAATTCCTGTGTCGTCACCAGCTCCAAGCTCCTCTTAAATAGCATCGTAGTTCTGTGACAGAAAAGTCCCTTCACTCTGAAAGGGCTAACTCAGCAGTGTGACTGAACATGCCTGCAGACAGTGGTGACACTCCACCGAGATGCTCTGAATGGGAAGATGATCACAACTCCAACAGGCATTATCAGCAAGATTATGTGCAATGGATCCAAACAGGACAACAGGTGCCATCACTGGACACATTTACAGTTTTTGGGGAAACAAGGCTGTTGAAGTTTCCCTGTTTTGCGCAAGTTAAGGCAGTGATACCAAGGGTGATGTTTTACTGCCAAAGCATGGCCAGTACGTTGCTGTTCCAACACCAATCTGTCACAACGCTGCGTCTCCTTTCAGAATAAAAAGGCCGGCTAAAGTAAAAAGGAAGAGTGTCCTCTATTCCCCTCGATCAACAAGCGCGTTTGCATAAAGGAATACTACACAATCCTTTAGAGGAAGAAAACGTCAGTGCACTCACGCACACACAACCACACAAGCACACACACAGACCCAAGCGCACACACGTATCAGAACCAACATTTAACACACATTTCTCCAGAAGCCATATATGCAGTCTTCCATAAACACATAATTAGATCATCTTCATTCCAGTGAAGACAATTTCTGTGATGTATTTTTTTTTTCTTCTTCTTTTTTTTTTTTTACATCAACTTTTAGTCTTATACCAAAGACAAAGCAAAGACCAGTTTTCAAGAGCATCCATCCATCATGAAGACCCCGATCGGAAACTTTTCACTAAAATCCAATCCAATGATAAAAAAAACATTGAAAACATCACTTTGAGAAGAATTTGTCAGCAGAATCGGGGCCTTCACGATGTGAACGCTCCCAACATAATGGCAAGCAGATGATTATTAATATACCTTCAGAGATGCACCAATAACATTTTTATTTGGCGGAGTAAAGAGTACAAAATATCCAGGCAGTACTTGATAAATGTTGGCCTTTTAATTGTTTGGGCCACAACTACATTAAAAGCATTAAAAGTCTTCTTTGATTCCGAGTGGTCGCAACATAACAGTTAACGAATGTTATCGGTGCACCAAAGACCATAATCATCGTTTTCTTCCTTCACATAAAAAGACAAAGCTAAGTAGATTCAGACATGTATTTTTTTTTTCTTTTTTGTTTTTGATGAACAGTTCTGTACACAATACGCGGGGCAAGGTCATTGGTGTGGGTGTGGCTTCGTATTTCTCTGTCATCACCTTTCTCACTCTGACTCACTGTGGCGTTCACTCTGCGCGCAGCCGCCGGGAACTCTTCGAAAAACCTACAATTACCTGATTTGCGTCTGTGTCGGCAGAAAAGCCTGCCAACGCATTGGCCTATCAGCAGCCAATCACATTCTTACATTGCAACGTGTCTCGCCTATCAGTGCAGCACGCCGAGGGTCAATTTCTCACTTGCTTACTGTACCTCTCATTCATTTGCCCCCTCCTCTTCACATCCGTCGCCAGTCATCGGTGTGTGGGAGTTTCCACCAACGGTGTTTTTAAATTTAGGTTGAATTTCTTTAAATTTTAAGGGACTTCTCAAGCTTTTAGGAATGGGTGGTGGTGGGTTCAGGCTTTGGGAGTTGGATCTATTAGCAGTGCACGCAACCTCCAATTACTGAGGTGACGTCGGAGGCCAGAAGGTGAAGGGTTAAAAGAGGGTAAGGGGTTGCTTTGGGGGTTAAGGAGGAAGGTGTGTGTGTGAGTGTGTGTGTCTGTCTGTGTGTGTGTTGGGGGTGGGGGGGTGGGGGTGGTTCAGTAGTGCTGCGTTCAGTGCAGCAGCTCTTAAAGCTCACTCTCTTTGAGCTTAGCATTGTCTCTGACTTCATCAAATGTGTACGTCTTCACAATCTTCCCGTTCTGAAAGACTGTGTGCAGCAGGTCCTGGAGATGAAAAGCAAGACAAGGGTATGGTATAAGAACAAAGAAAGGAAAAGAGAGGAGAGGCGGGTTAGAGTTGGTGAAATTCCTTCCTTTACATTTATTTGTACAAAAGTGTCTGTGTGCTTTTGTGGGGGCGTCGAACTCACCACGCCATACTCCTCCAGGTCGCCCTTGCCCTCCTCCAGGGTGACAAAGTCTCCGCTCTGTGTCCGGTGCAGAGACAGGCGACCTTTCTTTGACCTCTTGTTGGGGTCCGCCACTGGGTCCTTGAACACATTCACCTTTTGCCACCACGCAGAAATAAAACATGTTACATTTAACCATAAAGCAGTCAAGATCCTTGAAGGATCGTGGCAAAAAAAAAAGGAAAATGTGAAATGCTCAATAACCACTTAATCACTACATTACGCGTAATGTAGTAACTCTCTGACTCATCTTGCAGAGCTACCACACTGTCATAAAATGGTCACTAAAACACAAACACTACATTCAAATGTGCCGGGACTCACCCCCAGTCCATTAGTGACCACGTAGCTGCATTTGAAGGAGCAGTTGAGCAGATCTCTGGTCAGTTTCTGCAGCAGAGCCCCTCCGGAGCCAAAGGCAATGTTCTCAATGGACCACCGGTGTTCCTTCATACCCTCCACAATCTGTGTAAAAACCCAATCAGTCAAAAAATCACATAGTTTTCAAACATTGTGTAAAAAAGAAATGTGATTTTGATTATTTAATTCTTTTCCCATAATAGCTTCCATATTATGCTTATTTTCCAGTTCATCCTTTTGTCTCTTTAAGGAGAAAATAGAGGAATTCTCACTTTCTAAAATATGGGACTTTGAAATGAGTTGTTCCACTATGTTTTTATTAACTCCTAAAAGAAAAATGATGCTCCACATATACAGGGTTCTCGCAGCAAAGAAACCACCCACTCTTGGAATAGCCTTGTGTCTCCTAGAACAGTGCATCAATAAATAGCATGAGTCCGTACCTCTTGCAGCGTGTTGATATCAACTCCGTCTCCTTGTATGACTCTGATGTAAGGAGGGAGAACCTTAAAACCTTTAGAATTCTCCACTGGGCAAAACTTCTTACCCAGGATCTCCAAAACCTGACAGAAGAAAGAAAAGAGAGGCGGGAAATAAAGGGGAAAGTTAGCGTACTGACTTGTTTTAAGTTCCTAAATGAGAGACAATTTGTCCCGCGTGACGACGCACCTTCAAAACCGTATCGAGAGGGTTTCCTGAATCTGGACGCACAACCAGCGGAGCGTCCGCACTGCGCTTCTCTATCAGGCCCCGCAGGTCTTCCCCCCAGATCTTCTCACAGGCGTTGTAGATGTCGTAGCTGTCGCTGACTATGGACACGGGAACGTTGGGGAACTGCTTGATGATGTGCTCAAAGGCATCTTTTTCATGGTCCTTCCCCCACGCTGTGATGGTACTGCAGAGAGAACAACCGAGAATTTAATATTTCTTTTTATTCCTGTATGGTTGATCAAAACTATGACACATTGTAGTTAAATGCTGTTGGATTGAGCGTTGTGGCTTTACTTGAATTATAAATAAATGGAGGGACCATCAAGCATGGAAGCAGAGACCCTGTTTACACCTGGTATTAACATTATTCCTGTGTGGTCTGATCACAAGTGGACAGCTCTAAGTGCATGTTCGGATGCACTTGAGGATTTGAAATGCAATGTTATACAACAACTTCTTGATTACTTAGGCCTTCTTGTAAGTTCAACAAATGCTATACTACCAAAGACAGATTTTAATATCAGGTAAATACCTTTGGAGGTTCAACCACAAAGAACTAGATAAGTGGGTGAAAAGAAGTTCAACAAACAAGACGGACATAGAGCAAGCAAAGAGCAGAAGAAATTCAGATTAGTTTCTGTTTGGGAGTAAAAGAGAAATTCAGCAGGAGAAGCACATTAAATGTAAACAGCCTCAAGACATTCATCATATAATAGTGCACCTACTCGTCCAGAAGAGGGCAGCACACTCCAGGTTTAAGTGTTGGATGAAAGCTAACTTGGTTTAATTGTATTTAGGATAAAATAGGTACAGTGACACCACCTTGGATATACAGTTTGAATTCTACTAAAGGCAAGGATATCTTTTTTAACTACTAATCTCTGCTGCTTTAGTATGTAAGAATAGTCCTTTATCCGAAAAGCATAGTATTAAAAAAAAAACAAAAAACAATTTGGTGTCAGCTTCTTAACAATGCAGATCTGACCAGAGCTAGACCATTAAAGTGGTATTTTTTATATATTCATGTTAAGTATTGGCAATTTAATTTGAATTTTTCTTCACAGGCCATTTGTGTGTCATTGAACATGTACTGTAAACAGTATGTTTATGTGTGAGCTCTGAAGGTGACACACCTCTGCTCCCATCCTTCTACATTCAAAACCAAAGTGGAATTTCACTGTGACTCCTCCCTCTGAGGTAAGAAACCAAACAGGAAGGGGGGGCCATTATATAACGGTTGCCATGACAACCACTGCCACCATCCCACAATGCACTGGTGCGGGGAAGAAGGGTGCGCTGGAGCAGCAGTAACTGCCCTGGTGGTGAGGAAGAAGCTACTGTATGTGCATGAGAGCGAAACAGAAAGAGGGAATGTGTGTGTGTCTGTGGGGGGGTGTGGGTGTGTGTGCACGTGCACGGGATAAATGGATCAGTGCCATGAAACAACACGGGAGACATATGAGGCACATGTGCATCAGGGCAGCAGCCAATCAAAACCTCCACCTTTGAGCCAATCACAGCCCCATTCACAAAGTGAGACAGAGAAACCAGATAATTTGAGCGAGGGTAACCAAGCTCTCATTAGGGAGGCATATGAACACCAAACTGCAGCCAAACGATGAGTATATTCTCACTCCGGGTGATAAATCTTCAGTTGGCAGAGAACCAACTCTTATTTGAAACAACTTTTTCTATTTTGAAAATCAATTAGTCTTGTGGGCGAAAAAGTGTGCATCCAGACCTGAATCTCAGCCAAAAGATGGACGATCTCACCACAGCCGGCACCGAAGATGAATAGCGACGTGCCTCATGTGCCCCTTTGCTTTCTGGGAATGTGTGAATACGTGGCTTATGCTGATAATTAACATTGTGCACAGGAATTCTGCAGCCTCCAAGGGCCTAAGTGTTATGCTTCAAAAGTCCCTGCAAAGCTCGCACATCCCTTGTAAAGTGGTGTACACGTTGGCAGACACCCATCATAACCTGGAGGTCTTATATCACTGGGGTAATTACTAAAGTGGGTGGTGAGCTACTGCCCCACATCACAATGGAAACGGTGCCACTCCGGAAGAAGGCAGGAAACACTCTACAGCAACAGAGATATCCTGTCTCTAAGCAAGGACAAATCCTTAATAAGCAACGTTAAATAAATAAAATGCTGAGAAGTGTGTGTGTGTGTGTGTGTGTGTGTGTGTGTGTACCTATGCTCTGCAGCAGGCACTGAGAAGCCTGGCACTGGGTCCTTGGTGCCATAGTACTTCTTAATGACTCCGATGCCGGCAACGGTGTCTGTGCCCTTGAAGTTGACCAGATGGGCGGAGGCCCCAATGCCCGCAGTCTGCAAACAGGAGGGAGATGGGTTGTAAGAGCTGAAGGGCAAAGACACCCTGTTTTTAAAGTAAATCCTTTTTTTTTTTTTAATTCACCTATTCACTGTCTGTTTCTCACTTTTTTCCTATTTGCACTTGATATTTAAGCCTGACAATTGTTTATTTTACTTTTCATTCATTCATAACACATCCTGAGATATAGTTGAAAGCTCCAGGGAAAACTTAACCATAAATGGACCTTGAGCTGAAATCATTTTTATCAAAATACTATTTCAAGTGCTATGGATTAAGAGTTATCTCAGTGACAATGAGCAAACTGTACCTGCTGAGGAAAACTTGCTGAAAGCTAGGGAGTAGATCATGAACTACACTTTTGTCGGTTTGGCTAAAAAGACGTTGAGGTTTCCACTGCTGTATGTATTTTCTAATGTCCTGTAATGTAGTCAAAAGTACCTCTTGTGAGGAGACGCCTCTGTAGCCAAAGTCATGCAGTTTGTACTCCAGTCCCTCCAAGTTCCCAGAAGTCTCCAGCAGGTACTTGGCGAGGATCTTCTTCTGCTCTCTGGAGTTGGTCGCCACAGTGACGGGGTACCAGATCTGAACCAGAATGGTCTGATGGAGGGAGGAAGGACAGTTCAAGTCAGTCCGGTTCACTATGTCTTTATCACCATTTCAGGGTGTCAGAACATGTCTTCTTTTTATTTTATTTGTAGGGGGACAACAAACAATATTAAACATAAATGTGGCCATTTCACGCACTGTACCAGAGTTAGCTTAGAGATAATTTACATCTGCAGTCCCATTTCACTGCAAAGGTTCACTTCTTCTAATTTCCCACGTGCTACGTTAATCTACGATTAAAAGGTACCTCTTGGCTCTTTACTAAAAAGACCGAAACAAAACATTGTTTTCAAAGCAAAGTTACAGCAGTTTTTTTTGTTTTGTTTTTTTTCCCCAGCACCAAACAGACCAGCGTATATCCTGTCCAACTTTGCCATTTTACCCCTACTCAACTGGATGTAAAATCTCTAAAACCCCAAAACAACATGCTCATGGGGATCAAAGAGGGCTGCTTATTCACACAAGACAAACTCTGGGAAAAATACATTCCTTAATGCCTCATGTCAATTTTGGACCAGAGTCACACATTTCAATATGAAAACAAGTGGCTTATCTATCCTCTCCATCACCTGGGAACTTTTATGAACACACACGTTCTATTGTCATTAACCCTTTAAAGCCCCAACTGGGGGACCTTGGGGTTTTTAACCCTACCCTTAAGACATGCAGAACAACTACAGAGCCACTACTGTACTAATTATGAAAGAACAGTCATATTTTTGTCAAATTAAACAGCAAAAGCTGGGGCACAATGTGTAAAATACATGTTTATATGACCCAAACACAGCCCAAACACTACTCAAATAAATAGCTAAACATCAAACTTCGTGAATCACCCTAACCCTAAACCCTAACTCTAGAAAAGTGGCTTGGGGCCGTGTGTGTGTGTGTGTGTGTGTGTGTGTGTGTGTGTGTGTGAATGCCTGCCTGTCTATGCTTCTGTACAGAAAACAATATATTGGCCAACACACACTTTGCTTTAATATTTAAGTTCTGCCATTAAAAATAATCATGTTGAAGTAGTGTCAAAACCATGTCACAATAGTGTCAAAGTTATGTCGTAATTGTGTCCAAATAATACACTACTGCCAAAGTGGTGGACGAGTCATGTCAAATCATTTCTAAGAAGTTATATCAAAGACGTGTCAAAATCATGTCAAAGTGACAGAAACAATTAAATCAATCAGATCCCAGATATAATCAGGGTAGATTACACACACACACCTTACATCACAACCATATGATTTACTTGCACCCTAATGTGTTGACCGCTGGGTCATACTGGCACATGAAGCTGATATTATTATGTAAATGCACACTGTGTTTGCAACACTTCACAACTCATATGAAGCTGTGTGTGTATAATAGGAATGACAGCTAAGTACATCTAAGTCAAACCTCATTAGCTGTGAATAAAGAGAGTGAGCGTGACAAGAATTCAAAACACCGGCTATCTTCCCTCCCTCACAGTGATTTGAGCCTGTCCAGAAACAAATCTCATCTCCGTGAATTTCCAGTCCTGACCTGACTTTGTCTGCTAACACTACGCAGTGTGTCTTCTCACCCTATAACACTCTGAACAGAGTCACATGCCTCCTCAGCCTAATCATAATCTAAAGCATAATATGGTCTCATGTGACTGCCAGAGCAAGGCCAACCCCCCCCCCACCACCACCACCACACAGGTCATGTGACCTCTGCCTCATCTGCATGTTGACCTTTTCATAAAGGGAACCTGTAACATTCAGCAAGAAATGTAATACTGTTATATAATTTAAAATTAGATGAACATGTGTACCGACTGTAATTTGTTCTCTTTCCTGTTCTTGACAGAAAACTGTATAAAATCCAATTATGCGTTTTGTGCTTGCTCAAATATCATCTCATACTTAAGATGACTGACATTTACAGGAAGTTAAATACAGCTTGTAATCATCATGTGACAGTTGGTCTGGGATAACGTCTCTGATGGGGCCGCAGCACGTTAAGAACAACACTCTGCAGGAATGCTTGGGCACACACGGGCCAACATAACTTTCTCCCAGAACAAAATGGAGGGAGATAAGAAACGAGAGAGGCTGGTGAGAAGGAGGAAGTCGGGAAAGCGAAAGTGAAAAGAGGCAGGATAGACAAAAAGAAAGCAGGGTGACAGGGAGAAAGGCAGAAGAAAATGACAGACAGTAAAAGAAGAAAGGACATCAAGGGCAAATGGGATACAGGGAATAAGCCAAGGACACTGGGGTGAACGCTGGAGCTAATTTTACATCAGCCGTGAAGTATGACTGCGTGTGTGTTTATGCATGTATTTATATCAGCTGTGTGTAGACACATACGTGTGTGTATCTGTGTGTAGTGATTCCAGATTTATCGGGACAGTGTGTGCTTGTGGTGACGGTGCTCTTGGCTATAGGTGACCTACGTCCAAGCTTTCTTTAGATGGTGCATTTGTTATTATATTTAGACTTCCAAAACCAGCCGAGTTACCTCAGTAAAAAACAAACAAACAAAAAAAACTTGTAACCAATCAAAGACACACAGAGGGAGATTACAATAGCGATATCTTTCACGGTGAATGAATTAAGTTCTGCAGAGTCATTGCGGACAGTCTGTTCACTCAGCATTAACTTCATAAGGTCTTCCTCATTTCAGGGCGGATACACGGCGTGCTTTAGCTCAGCATACTTAACTCAGAGCACTGAGGGGCTTCATTCAAATCACAAAAATCTGTTTTACTTCTACTGTAGTTTTTGACACTAAAAAAAAGTAACCAAACAATGTGAAATTAAGTCAAAATCATGCTGAATTCAAGATATAATCAGGTTAGAATGCATGACAAATTCTGTCAACGAGGCAGAGAGGAGCCAGAATCAAAGAGCGGTTAGAAAGAGGGAGATAAGAGTGAAGATATCACTCATGGTGAATGCATTTAGTTCTGCCGAGTCATTGCGGACGGTCTGTTCATGCAGCATTAAGTTCATGAGACACAAACAGTGATACCATCTGACTTCTCTGCTATTCAGTTCTTGTGTTGGATCAGAAGGTTACCACTCTTAGGTCTGTACAGCAGCACTTACTTAGGTACTATCTTTTAAGTACGTGTACTTTTACCATTTCTACTTTATGCTACATTAAACTTTTACTCCACTACATCTTATTTGACATCTCATTAACTATTCCATCAAAATTCATCCAGATTTCATCCTACAAACATGGTTAACAGTTCTTATTTGTGTTACAACAGGAGTCTAACACCAGTCACGTCATTTAATACAACAAAGCTCCTACTTTACTTACAGAGCTTGTGCCCTGTACTCCCTGACACTGGCCTGAAGTCTATGAAAATGCAAAGCAAATAAAGCTGACGAACATTTCTATAAAAAACCACCAAACAAGGACCACTTTTTCTACCACCTGCCTCTCTGCTCTTGCACCTCAAAGACAACCTGTGAATGACTTTGCTGCAGTTACATCACATCACTGAGCAGCAATTAACCGATAAGCCACGACACGACTGTAATTCAGTGAGATTTAAGGAGAGATAAGAAGAGTTGCTGGGGCTGCTGCCAAGCTAAATAGTTTATGGCTTTTATAAAACTGTTTCCTCTCCACTGTAATTAAAAGGGCATAAATGTTGCTAATATATTTGGTCTTTTATCAATAATCAGATCAAGCAAACCATTAAATCTTAGAGATATGCCTAGTGATGCCGCTTTCCTAGCAATACGAGTAGCACATTAACATTTAAACTGTTATGAGAGGGCGCAGGGGTGAGGTCTTTAAAATGGCTTTTAACTTGCTAATATAGAGCTAAAGACTCATACAACCTTCAAGGGCTATTTCAGTGATTTAGTGTCACACTAAAGAAAGACCATAGGGTGAATCCTACATGTTGCCACAGCGCTACTAACTGCTTCGACCCTCCCTGTCTGACACGCTTGGATAGAACAATACACTTGTGTCATGTCAGGACACACGACAGACGAAACTAACAGGACACACAGAAAATGACCCCGCTATCAACTCCAGGCCCAGAAAAGAAAGAAAACAAACTTACCTCCACCCAGTTGGTGAGCCAATAGCATTCAGGGTCTGTGCTCTCCACTGTGAACAAAACATTGCCCCGAGGAATGACACTCCCCTCTGGCACTGCCTTGATTTCAATAGGCAGGTGTCCATTATATTTCTGCAAAAACACACAAACATGCACAAATATGCCCATTCAGGTTCTTGTTGTGGCAGATACTTCTCTGTGGCTTTTTTTAGGGAGAAGGGAGGGAGAAAAGGGAGATGAAAAGCGGTGACACACATTTGGAGGCAATAAAGTTTTTGGTGCTTGGATGAAATACATTGAATCTATAAGTGGTGCTGTAAAACATACCAGTACCAAAAGTGGCTTATAGATAATCAGCATGAAATATACGATGATTTGCCTTCCCTTGAGGAAAAAAAAAAGCTCCCCCCAAAAATAGCCCCCAAATATAATGAAAGACCTTAAACTGCCATATGGATGGCTAACTGAGCAATGTGGTAAGACACGATGAAGAAACGGCAAAAATAATTTTCTAATAATCAACACTCCTCACTTGAGAAAACACTTGCTGAAAACACGTAAGTACAGAGTGCTGTGCTCTCTCCAAGGTGCTGAAACAGTGTCTCTCGATAACCAGAACACTGCATGCACATTTCTTTGATATTTAAACTGACAGTGATTCGTTTCGAGTTAGGGAGTCTGACATCTACCTCATGTAGTTACTAGCTGAGGCTTGTCTCTCCTCCTGTACTGAATGTGGTGGAGATTTTTGGTTATTTAAGTAAGTAGGCTGTCAATTCCCATCAAGAAAACAGCTTTTAATTAATCTGAAAATACACACACCTGAGTTTTGTTTTATTTTATTTGTTTAGGCTCCATAGTTACAAAAAATGCTGAATTAATCTTGCCCAAGTCTAGTCAGATGGTAAGCTTGCTTTATGCAAATGTTGTGTGTTTATTAGAAGACACTTTAAGAGTGTGTGTGTACATGTCTCTGATAATACAGACGTCACCTTGACCATGTTTCATGTGCAAACATTAAAGTGTACTGGCAGCTGTTTACATGTACACCTTCACATCTAGTTCACCTTCCACTTTTTATTCCTGGAAAAAAGCAGCTGCAAGCTGCAAGTATCGCCTTGAAAAAAGTTTTTTTTTTTTTTTTTTCTGGCCACTTTCAGCAGTCTCTTACCTCCAAAATGTAGTTCCACCCCTTCTCGTTGAAAACATCATCCTGGAAATGCTCTCTGTATACCTCCTTCGCTTCCTGGATCTTCTCTGGAGTCACTACCTTTCCTGGAGAGGAAAGGGAAAGGGAGAAAAAAGCAGAGGAGGTCAGCGGATGTTGGGGAATCACACTGACTAAGAGAAGGCACTGGAATGCTACTCTACTGTCCAATGTTGTAATCAAATTAGAAGCATTCCATGCATGCTGACAAGGCGTCTTTGTACACACACACACACGCACACGCACACGCACACACCCCAATTACTTCTTCATCCCCAAGCCACCATAGGAACACAGACAGAGATGTTCAAGTGTATAAGTCGATATTTGAAGACTTAAAAAGAAAAATCTTGACAAGTGAAATGAAAAGTTTGGCACTTTGGGAAATACGTTTTGTTTGTTTGTTTTCCTTCCATGCACTTCATAGTGAAGAATCACACAACCCCCGTTTAAACCCACAGATTAAAAGTAGTTTTTGTTTCTTTAGTGTGATGGTGTGATCACTGACTAATGCTAAGCTAATACTAAAATTTGAAGGTTTGATAGCTCAAACTATGCTTTTGACTTTAGTTTTCTTTAAAATTCAAGCTGAATTGATATCAAGCCAAACACCAGACTGGCAGTAACGCCTTTCATCACTAAGTGTTCCCACATGGAACATAATGCGAGCCTATAAATGAGACTGTAGTGGCCAAAATGACAACAAAGTGTTGCATCGAGCTTTTATTTCTTACATCAACCATTCAACTAACCTCCTCTCCTTCTAAATATTAACACTGGAAAATAAAGAAAGTGCTTCAGCCTGGTGTAACTTGAGAAAATATCAACATGTTATCCACTAATAGGTCTCCGTACATGTTGTCCAATTGCCCAATGAGATTAGAGCTGCGGCATGCCCAGGCACAAACACAGTTTCTGATGGGTCGCCAGACTCAACCCAAGGCCAGTGAACAGCTCACATCACCATGCCAACAATAACAACATCATCATCATCATCATCATCATCAGACAGCTATGTCTGTTGCTGACAACACTGTACCTGACAACAAGATTAAAACAAGCTAATATACATGACTATGGTTACATTATGTTGCAACTTGTTAAAGCTTTGGTTGAGTTTAGAACCAAAACTACTTGGTAAGCTTTAGGAAAAGTTTTCAGTTAAAATAAGTACATTAATCACAAAATGACGTTAAGTTACGTATGGAAGTACCAGCAAACATAGAACAAGGGAGATGGTACATCATTCTTGTAATTGTTCACTGCCAGCCGGTCTGCTCCTTTTACCCAAAAAACAGATTGTGTATATATATTTATATTGTATAGTTATATTTTCTACTTTTTAAAATAGTTTATATTGTTAATTTGTTATATTTTCTATTCTTTAAATAGTTTATATTGTTAATTTGTTATATTTTCTATTCTTTAAATAGTTTATATTGTTAATTTGTTATATTTTCACTTAATAGTTATTTGATGCATGCACCAATATCACCACAACAAATTCCTCGTATGTGTAACATCGTACTTGGCAATAAAGCTTTTTCTGATTCTGATTCTGATGGTTGGTATAGATGAGTGGGTCACTCCTACAGTCTTCGCACGAGACACTGGCAAATTTTTTTGATTTTGTTCTCTTCCCACCATAAAGAGGTAACAGAAATGCAAATCATATCCAAATGTAATGAAGGAAGATTTCACATTTGCTGCCTTGTTTGCAAAAAATAATTCATATTACTCACTCACAGGCTGTAGTAGGTTAAATCCCCTGATGTCATGATACTAAGGTTCCTTTAAACGTGTACTGGATACGCAGAGGTCTGTCTTTCACTTTCACTATGACTATTAGTGCTGACCACTCCCTTGACCAAGTACACATACGAGATGACTAAAGCTTCTCTGTGACTCAGCCTAAAGGAATCGGCATGCAAATTTTAGTATTCGTGAGTTGGAGGATCAAGGACGCATCTCTAATAGCTGGCCTAATCACTGAGCTCTGAGGGGGACGCTCAGTGCAGACAGCTGGCCTTTCTCTTGCAGACGGTGAAAGAGCAGCTGTGCTTTTGTCTTCCCCTCGCTCTGTTCTCCCTGGTTTTTCTCCGTCTCCCCCGCACCTCTGCTACCGCACCATGAAATCCTCTTAAACGACAGGAGGGAGATGCATTCTTTCTCTCTCAAATCCCTCTCTTTCTTGTCCCTCTTGCTCTCTCTCATGCCCCTCAGGATCACACTAACTAACTTAAACATCCACCTTTACAAAGTTGAGTTCATTAGGAGCACAGAACATATTGTGTGCATTATACTTTGCCTTCTCTCACTTACTTTTTTTCTTCCTAACCTGCTCGCCTTGTGTTCTGCTCTGTAGAGTCTAATCAACATGAGGCAAGCTGTGACCTTGTTTTTTTGTCTTTTTTTTGTTTTTCTTTTTAAGAGAGTAAAGAGGACTGTTGCTTCAGGCCACAATAGCAAGCACCTGCCCTGCTGAAGTGTCCTTGAGCAACACACTGAATCTTTAGTAGCTCCAGGCGTGCAGCTCTGAAGCTGACCCTGTGCTAGTCTGACCTTGTCCTGGGGAGGGGGGTGGAGTGGGTGAGGAATAAAGATAAAAAGCTCCCACAGGATCCAATAATGCATCACAATGGGCTTTTGGTATGTGCCCTGATTGCAAACTGGACAACAGTAGAACAGTTCACTGTTCATGCGCTTCGTTTTACTTTCATTTATCAATAAAATGAAGGCAAAAATACATCTACGCCTGGGTTAATGAGTGTAGGCATTGGAACGATGCCCTTATTTCATCCAGGTTGACTGGAAAAAGCACACGTATTTACACAAACATACTGGAGAATCATTAATAGAGGCACTGGCTCTCATCAGGCCAAAGTCATCCAGTCTGGCAGCCACTGAGAAGCTCCCACTGGGTTAGAGGAGGGCACTTCAGTGTCATGCTCAACAGCACTTTTATTCGGTTGCATACACGAGTAGCATAATTCAAATCAGAGTCAGGACTCACCTTTAAGGTATTTGTGGAGGATGTACTGCAGGCCGTAGAAGACGGTTTTGTCATATTTGACTTTTCGGCTCTTGGTGGAATCTGTCCTCTTCTCACGGCACTCGAAGTAGGAGTACACTTTACTTGTGTTCGGGGGGTACTGTTTGTAATGTGTTACCTGCAGACACAGATGACACAAATAACAATTAGAGTAATACTCATAAAACTGACTACATTACACTTAAACATAATGTATAACGGCAAAATTGAGGGTAACATGATGTCCATACACACCAATGATGATGTTGTTATTTATCGCTACACTTATAAAAGTCTCAGAGGGTGAGTAAAAGTGCTGGCGAGGGGCCAATGCTTTTATGCACCCAAACTCCAACAACGCACACAACACAAATACACACACAAATATGAGCACCACGAATGAGAACTTTCACAATGATCATTTGCTGTCACTGGACTGGTTTAAACTTCATGGGTATTAAAGAAAATGAGCTCTTTATGCCACCCAGGAGCTTCATTCATCAGCTGGTCAGGGGAATTGTAAGTGCATGTTTCATTTATGAGGTACAAACAGATTGAATCGCTGTGATGTTGCGCCAACGACACACGCCAACAGTCACTTCCGGGTAGACAAAAGTCAGAAAACGTCTTCATCTTTGTTGAAAACTTCTTTGTCTCTGCTCAGGACCGGGGGCAGAGCAAGGGGGCTGCTCAGGTGCTTAGAGTCTGGATTATATTCGAGAATAAACGCCTTGAGTCACTTTGTATTCTACACTGATCCCAAACCATTTATTTTACTTTATTTCATGAGGAAACTTGTAGATTGTTTAAACATTTGTGACAATGCAAGTACACAACTCAACAAAATATACAACAAAGGTTTACTTGTTTCCTGATATTATTATGGAGAATTGCTAATGTGCTGTGTTTATTTGTTAGCATCTTTGATATCTCACCACCAGTTACTCACTGCAGTTAATTCAAGGTGTAATTTTCCTTAGACTGTAACCCGTAAGGTAATTTGTCTCCAACTTAAAGTTATGTAAATGTAAACTTGAATGTAATCTATGTGATCTACAGGTTTTTTTTAATGAAAGCAAGTGAAAAAAAGAGCCAGTGTAGAGCTGATGTCTTTGTCCTGAACAGGGTTCCCAAGAGAAGTAGAAGAAGTATTCAGGCTGAAATGTAATGTAAATTGAGTCATCCTAGCATGTGAAATATTTGCACCACCAAACAGGAGCAACCAGTGGTGTGACATGTAGTCGAAAAAGCTTCAATTTGCATGGTGTGAAAAGCTCCCACTTTTTGGAGAAGCTGACCAAACCCCCCGTTCAAATGCTGAAACACGTATACAATTATGTGGCAAGCCTTGTTCTAAAATTGCGTGATAACATGGAGAAACTGACTGCAGACAACCTACGCATTCTGTTTTTAGTTTTTTTTTTTTAGGGATGTAAAAAAGCAACAATAAAACACTTTGAAGCAGCAAATCAAATTATCATGCTCGGAAATGAGGGAGTCTGAGAATCCTGTAGCTCGCTGCCAACAGAAGCGGTTCAGCGAGTCATTCAGGGTCGCAACACAGTTGTTCAAGGAGTGCCAGCATTGTGGCGTTTTATCTGTGAGCAAACATCCCAGTTCAACAAAACAACCATGCGTCAATCAAATGATACAGCGCCGACGTATCACGATCTGGCCGAGGGCATGTCAAGCCGTTCCCCACGCACACACGTTTCTTATTGTTCTGATACTTTGAATACCATTATTCAGCAAATGCCATTTCAGTGTGGTGCGTGCTTCGTTATCTTTCTAACTACAGTCAACTGACTGATATCAGAAACTCTCATTGTTGAAATCAAGACGGTGCATTAAACTGTCAGAGACATGCCCAGGCATGTTTCATACACACACCGTTTGAGAGGGATGCACCCACATACACAAAACAGAAACCATCTGGCCATCTATTAAGGAGTGCACCGGGGCATGTGAGCGGCAATTTTCAGATAAATAAGGTCGTCAAGATGATGATAACAACAAGAGTTTGATCATTGTGTTATCCGACTTCCATACCGATCTGCTCTCAGCGTCCAAACAAAATGCATTTTTAAATGGTTTATTATGGTTGCACATTTACAACCAGTGCAATCCAGCTATATCAAGGTGTTTATCAGAGTCAAGCGCATGCAATAAACCATACTCACTAAATATTATGCAAGTCTTTTATCTAAGGTGATGATAACTTCTATATAAATAATTAAGCAATGAAGGGAGGAAAAATATGCGTAACATTGATTAGACTCTTCTTCATTATACTATAACCTTGAGAAACACTTTCAATAAAAACATAAAGGTTACATTGAAACCACGGGTACAATCACCCGTGAATATGGCCCGAGGGCTTGATCACAATCGGGAAAATCAGACGTGATGTGAGAAGTGGGACAACAGTTTGCGAGGAAGAGACGAGAGGAGATAAATGTCAATGAACTACTCAGTTTCTTTGACCCCTATCTCTGCCCTTCCTCTGGGCTTTCGAGGACTCAAAATAGAGCTGGGACACACAACATGACACTGGCCCTGACCACGTGTTTGTGTGCGTGTGTGGTGTGTGTACACATTCACTGGTGTGCATGCCTATGTACACACACACGCGCTGTTTGAAATCACAAAACCAGGATCGGGATAGTTTACAAGGAACAGGAAGCAGAGATTTAATTCAAGGATATTTTTAGTTCATAATCCAATAAAACAGTATATAATAATACAGTAACAGTAATAGCATGGAAACCTGATATAGCTTTATTAAAAGGGCATCTGGTAGGTCAGTGTGTTAAGTGTTAATTATAATGGGTAAAATAACTTTGTTTCTTCTGAAAAGAGTTGCTAGTAGTGACAAACCAACTGAGAATTACCACCTGACTTTAAACTTCCCCTCGGCTCTATGGTGCCTTCCAGCTCATTGTTTTTTTTTTGTTTTTTTTTTACGACCTGCAACATAAGTCACTGTTCTGGTTCATTTCAGTTGTTTTCAGCAAGAAAATAAAGCCTCTATTGACCCTCTTAAAGGCTACTTGTGACATGATCATAGAAATAAAATTGGCAAATAAAGAGCCAGATACTGTTCTAAGGAGGTGGTGGAGACCAAAAACGGAACAAAAAAGGAGAGAAAATATTGGATTTATATGTATCAGTTGGCCAGAATCACAAATCCAAAAATATGCACAGAATTTCTGTTTACTGGATAACTTCCTGGATAAAATCCTAATCTGATCACCAGATTTTTCTAAGGAGCTGGGTCTCTTCCCGCACAGCACAACATCTGAAGCACGCCGCAGCTGTTCATGTGGCACATTGCTTAATGGGACCATCCCATTACCTAAATGTCAAAGTTCATTGCACTGCGGAAATGTTTTTCCCACAAAATCCTGAACTCATACCTACTTAATCACTGTAATTCTATTTGGATTTAAGGTTCGTGGAGATTGCTTAATTGTGGTCATATGCCAACAAACTTGTGCTGTGGTTCTGCATGAACGATGATGGTGCAGCAGACACCTCCACTCTGTTGTATGTTAAACTCTGATGTGTGTGCATCTGTTTCCACACAATATAAACGCTTGGCTTTGATGCTGACTGTCCAAACAGACTTAACACAAAGGCATTCAGGTGCAGCTTGTTTTCATGTCCTGTAAACAGGGTGTGTGCCTCGGGTTGCTCTACGACTCAGGCAAGTGCTTTGCTTGCAATACCCCTCCTCCCTTTACAAAGGTTATGACATGTTCATGCACAGACAACATCCCATCACTGACACAATGCACACTGAAACACACAGTAAACACAGGTGCAGTGAAATTTCAGAAAACTTTAAAGGTCAGATACTTAGGCAACAGATCCTGAATGACTGACTGGTTGGTTTACCGTTTCACTTCTTTTGTGTAACTCAACTGGCCGTTTAAGGGAAAATAACAGTAACATTAGGATGACATGGCAACACCTTGTCTGGCAAAGACACAAGACGAAATGTGATCACAGTTGGCCTAAATGTTTTGTCGTTGCCCTCAGGGATATGAATGAGGCTACATGGTGTCTGTGCTGTAAGCAGTCATTAATTCAGATGCAACACTCCAATTTGGTGTCTCACTTCAGCATCCCAACACCCAGCGTGGTACACTTGACTGAACTTGTCAAGCGAGCGAGCAACAATAATATTGTATATCAAAATGTTTATAATATCATAACATTTTGGCTATCACCCAAGCCTTGATTGTTTATTGAAACTGGTTTGGCAGTAAGATAGTGACTATTAAACTTTAAAGTCCATCAGACACCATCACCAAGTGGTGTAGAAATGTTTGCACCATTTGTAGTGGTATGCAATTACCTTAATATAAAACTTTTAATCACTCAAACCGATGGATAAATTATAACAATCGTGGCAGATTGATTTAATAGTTGAAAACAAATCAATGAATCCTTAGAGTTCTTACTGGATATGTTTCTTTGAGATGTTTGCATAGTTTTATTCTACAAATGAGTCAAAAGAAAAGTCTGCCTAAATGAAAACAATTCAAATTATTACAATGTAGGATGAAAGTCTGATTACGTTATTGATTAATTACGTTTCAACGTATGATGCCCAGATCCTATATCACAGGACTATATATAAAAAAAAAAATATATATATATATCAAAACGTAGCTGCTTTTCAAAGTAAAAGCCCTTCAAGATAAGACGATTGTACCTGGCCATTATTTCAAATACAGGAACTGTTGAGAGCCAGTTTATGTAGGTACTTGTTAAAGGCTAGTTCACATCAATATTTTGCATTATTTGTAGGTTTAGTGATTGCCTCCTTAGGCTACAATGGTAGTACCTAATAATACAGAACACCATAATTACAACCAAGGTCATGACTCCTGGGTAAGCAGCAGCAATTTCTCTTAAGTTATAAATCAGCATGAACACAAAGCTTCCAGTGTGCCTGACACGATTACATCATAAGCTCATCATCGTCCTCCAAATGAAATCAAAAGTACAGCAGTCGTTTCTAAGAAAGGAAATCAAAAGCACAGCAGTTGTTTCTAAGAGATGAAAACCAAAGCTCAGTAAATCTATAAGTAGCTCATAAGATCACAATAAGGACTTGCCTGCATGAATCACTGTGCTACGTAGATAAATAAAAAGTAAAACAATTTGTAAGAACAATTCAGGGGAAAACAACAGCAATTTTTTTGCACAATAAAGCATCTGCCTTACACGCTGTTACACCCCGTGTAAAAGAACTGTGGACAGAAAGCTCACAGACTCTCACAGATCCTGGACGAGAATCAAGAGCAGTGCATTAATAGACAAGGATTCAATAAAAATATATTTGCGAGAGATGCATCACCCCATACACCATCTGCAATCCAGTCTGGACTTTCAACGCAATAAAACACATAATTAACATGTGTGCACTGGCTTATCTGAGAAATGTGATGGCAACAGGAGCAAACAATAATTCACCTCACTGACTCGATAAATATGTAAGCCGAAAATGTAATTAAAACATCATGTCCTCTCACACACATCATTTTGCTGTTATGTTACATTAGACCGCAGCGTGAAAGGGTGATGCTCATGTGTGATTGTCAGTAATGTGATCTCTCGGTTTTTAATCTCACGCTCAGCATCATCAGTGAGGACGTCACATGACTTGATGAACATGGACGCCGGCCTGGTAACCGTCCGGGCAACCACTTGCTACGTGCGATATTACATTCCTGCAAGTCTGGCTACACTGGGAGGCAGCAGCGATGTTATTACCCTAATCTAATGCCCGAAACCCCGAGGCTGATGTTAAATATCGTTCACAGGCCCCGGGAGGCTGTATGGAAGACTTTGGGCTCAGATAAACGAGCTGTGTCACACAGTAAACCCCCTCGCGCCGTTTCGACTTTCGGTTTTGATTTCACGAAAAGTGACGCATTGCCACTGGTAGTAGCAGCGGCTAGCACCATGCCTGCTAACATTATGCATGACCGGGATCTTGAGTGAGACTTCAGTCATGTGCATTTCACCGGGCTGTCCACACAGCACTCTCTGAGCTAGTGGCTAATATTAGCTTCTAGTGTTTTTTTTTTCTTTTTTCTTCTTCATAATATCATTCCCCCCCGCCCCCCTCCTTCTGCGCTCCCGTGAGCTAGCATGCTGGCTAATTCAGCTAGCAGGATACCTTTTGTGGGCTAGCCGGTGGAGCACTGGCTCCTCAAGAAGCAGCGGTTAAAGGTACAAGTTAGCTAGCTCACAGAGGGATGCTCGCTGAATTTGATACCCCCCCGTCTCTGCTGTACCAGCCCCTCTCTCCTCCTCTCGCTCGGCCCGCTCTGAACCGACGGGGACCGGTCACAGAGAGCAGTGTGATGGCCTTGGGACTGATGATGAAACCACCTTGACTTTTACCAATTTTCATCCATCAGCCGCTCCCCTCCACCCAGTCTCCCCATCCGCCTCAAACCGCCACCGGCACGGTACCTTGTATGAATCGGTCGCGAGCATTATGTTGAAGTCGGCGTCTCTGTGCTCCATCTTTGCCCCCTTGGTTGTGAGTCAGTCGCAGCTGTCAGTGTGTTGTGTTGCGCGCCGTGCTGCCGGGGACTCCAGCCTGGTAGTGGAACTGGGAAGGGGGAAGGAGGAGCAGTGAGAACCGGGCGGGGGAAGGGGCGGGCGGAATAACGTCACCGAAAGTCCGGCATCACTCGGCTATGGTCGGTTTCCCTCGACCGGCCAACCAGGTTTGACCAAAGATTGTCTATACTTAAGAAGATGAACTCCAGCAATTCAGAAACTGTACACTAATTCATTACCTTGTCGTCAAATGAATATTCATTATGTCTTTTATGTTGATTTTTGTGAATTTTATTTAGCCTCATGAAACACAACATTTTACAGTTTATTT
The DNA here is from genome assembly GCF_904848185.1 of Acanthopagrus latus. Taxonomy (NCBI): domain Eukaryota; kingdom Metazoa; phylum Chordata; class Actinopteri; order Spariformes; family Sparidae; genus Acanthopagrus; species Acanthopagrus latus. Next base: position 11,043,008 of record NC_051052.1, on the reverse strand, counting down.
CCACCTGCATTATTTTAAGCAGTGCGCAGTATGATGGATATATTTAATAATAAAACATCCACATTTGGCTAATTCAGCGTACTTCTAAAGTAAATATTTCTACTGAGACACAAAACCAAACTAACAGGGACTATTTAAAGATGCTATGGTATCCATAAGTGTGATGGGATTTTTCAAAATGACATTTCCACTCTGATTAAGTAATAAACGGAAATACCGGATAATATAGCAGGAGTGGGACCTCGTGCTTCAATGTCCTCCCAGAAGTGACGCACACATGCAGTTCTGCAGGTCAGCACAGGGGGGCAGTGTTGATCACCAAATGCTGTTACAGCACCAGAAATTGCACTGTAAGGCTCATTTAGAAGAAAATGACTGTGTATGCAGAGACAGTGTGCATTTAAAGGTGTTTGGGTATTCACTGTCTGCAGTTATGAAGTTAAAAGGAACATTTCCTGTATTTCTGCTAAATTCATGTCACACTGCCAAAACACTGGAGCGATACAGGCATGCCATAAGAAATACAGGTAGGTCATACAAAGTAATGAATAGGTAGTCATTTTCAAATCACATCATCCTACCGTTATTTCAATACAGTGGTCCACTCCCTACATTAACCCACTCTATTTTTGGGGTTTTAAAAAACTAATGTCATTTATGATTGATGGCTAAATTTGGTATGCTCAACAGATGCACAAGTGTGTCTGGATCAAAACCTTAAAGGGAGACAGAGGCATGCAGCATTACTGCATTAAAAATGAGCAGAGATCAGGGGAACCTTCATTAACATTTTCCGTCTTGGAGGGAATACTAGTGTCATGACTTGCACGGTCTTTAATGAGCTGTGTCTGGAAGGAAACTGATGTAATAACGCTCAGCGGCTTCGAATATAGTAGCCACAAAAACATTGGTGGTTTCACTGTGTGTCCCAGTTGATTATCTTGACAAGCCTGGGACACAGAAAGGGTTAATAAATGGAGGGGGAACAAACTTGATAAGGAATCTCACATCAAAACAAACAACATTACCTTGATAGAAAAATGCAATATAGATCTGTACTGGCTTCGGGGAAAATCTAGGAGTACAGCCAAGACTAGTGCCAACTGATATGGGCTTGCCCAATATGCTTTTTTCTTAACATTTTGGCATTTAATCAGATTTCTTCAGCTCTGGGCTTTGTCCCAGAGTTTGGATGTATTTTCTGTAACTTAAAAACAATTTGATCTGCCAACACCAGCATATTTCAGCTAAAACTCTGCTTCTGATTTTCCCAAATAAAGTGACAGACAACAATTTCTTTGAGTTTTCCCATTTAATTTCCTTCTTTTATTTATTTGCCATCGACCCCAACCAGTACACATGTCAACCGGAGAGGGATACCAGATGCACAGGCAGCAGTCAGACTGTGAGCATGAGCGTCTGCAATAGGTAAACTCAAAATGTGAATCTACTGCATTGATCACATCGCGGAGAAGTGCAAAAAGCATATGTCAATGTTAAAACATTTATGTATTGCACAGATATCTGCCGATGTAGACATCTTAACCAGCTAGCCTTCGCCTGTCCTGCCTTGCAATACCACTTCGTACCACAGTGGGAGACATTTCACAATAACTCAGGCCTCCCTCATCAGGAAGTAGGCACTGACTAATCCCTGACCTCCTTCTCGCTCCTCTTACCATCCATGCCTCTCATGTCTCTGTTGTCCCGGGAGTCAGAATCCAGTTAGGAATCACTGCAAACCGCTGTGTTTTTTCTCAAACAAAAGATAACCAGAAATAATTTAGAGTTTTTGATTAAAAAAAAAAAGACTTAATGATAATATATTATAATAAGTGAATAATTATTCTCCTCTGATTAACTAGTCATTTGAGTTAAAATAAACTTATGTATGTTTTTACTGATGCTGAACTTTTCAGTTTTGCTCATGTTATTGATTTGAACGTCTTATTTGCGTTTTAATCATTTGGGTGAAAATGAAAACCCTTTTCACGGCAGACATTTTCACTGGTCAAAGCAGGTCACTTTTCACACATTAAGGCTTCTGTAAAGCTCACATTGTTAATTCCAGGGCTTCCAGTTCAACACATTTAGCAGCAGTTGATGGTCACCAGTCGGACACAAACCACCGAGGCCCCGCAGTGTTACAGTCTGGTAGTCACAGGTGTGACACCAGTGTGGCGGGCCTGGGATCAGTCATTCAGCGGGGCGATGAGAGATTCCAACGCGCTGGACTGACGCTCTCCTCGGCCTATGGGAGCGAACCTGCTCCCCGAAGAGGGAGGAGCCACGAGCTGTGACAACATGACATTTCCGCGTGTCAACAAAGTTTCTGAAGGCAGAAAGAAGGAGAAGAAGAAGTAGTCAGGCATGTGCATATATCAAGCGCCCAAAGTTTAACATGTAGACTTTCGGTCACATGATGCGCAAGCAGAAACCAGCTGCGAGGTGCCGCTGCCTCTTCCCAAGGAACCGAAACACGAACGAAGCATTTTGTAAGCAGGGAGGTCTTTTTTGTTTGTGTTTGTTTTTGTAAGAGAAAGGAAAAAAAACTGAAAGCTAAAGTTTACACATGCTGAAGTTAAAGCCAAAGTTTGACCTGCACAGAGATGTGGTGTCCGATGTCCTCAGGAAGGAGGCGTCCGTCTGCAGGGTGGAAGGTGAGGCGTTCAGGTGTCAACGGTCAACGGCTTTTGCACTGTTAATTTGCTAACGTACACAACTGGACAGTTAGCTTTGACAGATAGTTAGCTAAAAGTGTCTCGTTTGAGTTCAGCCATTCACCGTCGTTTCTACAGAATATTGAGTCAGTTGAACTGTTTTAGCATTACGTTTATGTATCAAGAAACAAAAGGCATGATATTCCTCATAAAGTCAGTTTCTGGGATATAAGTTAGCTTGGTGTGTCGTCTAGCTTTAGCTTCAAAATAAAAAAACTTTGAATTCTAAAGTTCTTAGCTACCATGACTTAATGCGTAGTGGCCAGTAGCTGGCGCTCTTTACTCTAGTTTCCTCTCTAAATGCTACAATAGAGATAAGCTGTAAAGAAAGCAATGAATTTGACAGTTGACTTGCCTTTTAAACCCACTACAGATGGAGGAGAGTTTCAAATTGAAAGACAAGATACATAAAAAGACTGTAGAAACTTGGATAAATAAAGGTGCTTTATGTAGTTTTGGGAAATACATTTTAATCAGAAGAGAAAGATCTTCATTGACAGATTTTTCTTGTACACCTAACCCAACCGAAATTGTGTTCATGACTGAATTAACAAAGTGACCTTAAAGGACAACACATTTTCATACCGTTTTACTTTGTTTATATATGGCGCACCCTGCCAACTTTCTAGCTTCAAACAGTGTTCTGGGGACCTTATTTTCTCTGAGAACAGCTTATTTATTCAGTTATGGAGGGGAATACAGTAAACAATAAGACTCTGAGTTTCCATTTCTTCAAATCTACGTAGTGCCCCTTTGATACCATAACACATCTGTAGTTGCATGATAACAACCTTTATTTGATTCAGTCAGAAAAAATGCACATGAACTAAATGGAATATAGTTATCTGTTGAAAACACGCTGAAAAGAATGACTAATCGTACTTTTGCGGGACAAAATATCATGCAGATACTAAGCAATGAAATGCCTGGTGTAACATTTACAGAAATCAAACCACTTCCTGCTGAGTACACAGAGATAATATGTGAACGGAATGTGTTGAAAGAGATGCATGACAATGGTGGTTATCCAGGCATCTCTCTGTGTCTCATGACATTAATATTACATAACACAGACTCCTGCCGAATAATTCACCTACACATCTGGGCACTTTTCATGCAACTCAACATACACTGGAAACACACCATATTCTTACTTAGATTAACAGCTGAGAAGGTATGTCTTCACTACAGTAATGATGTGTCTGCAGAATACTCTGGAGCAGTCGACACTCGTATCCTGAACATTGAGAGAGATGGGAGCATCCTCTTCTGCTGGAAGGTAAGTCCACGGTGACAGCACTGCATACCAAGTGTTTGTTATGCTGAGTGTACTCATGAAGTGAGTGTAATTATCCTAATCCTTTTAAATTCAGCACTCCTTCCAGTTTAGTTTGGAGTCACATTATACTGCTTCTTCACTGTTGCCGCCTTTTCATGTGCATCATCTTGTCTTTTTTTGTTCAACTATGCTTTGGATTTCTATACCACTGTTCTGTATATTATGTGTAACTTAAAATACACAAAATAGTCTATTTTTTCATTTCACCATTATAGTTTCCTTTTAACATGGCTGTATTTTATGCACCATGTGGTAGAATTTTCTCACAAACAAAGTGTTCCTCCCTTTCTTTTTACCATTTTCTGATGTAGCTTTCTCTAGATATAACATTATATGCACACTTAAAACCAAACTATTCAGTATGTGCTTGCCCCAGTCATCCCTTATAAGTTATAGTGAGAAAATATATTAAAAAAATAACAAATAATAAAATAATAAATAATAAAATATTTGAATCCCAGCTGCCACTTTTTGTCTCAAACATTCATCATCAAATGAAAAAATTTTTTCTCTATAATTCTGCTCGACATATTTTGTGTTTTTGGAAACCTCGGAATCCTTGCTGGAATTTGAAATAAAGTTCTGTGAGTTGAAGCATGCCTCTCAACAACATACATTTTTAATGATAGACCCGCCACAGAGTGGTTTTAGGAGGTTAAAGGCAGTGTGCAGCCTAAGAAGATGAAATAATCTCTTTCTCAGTGCAAGGTTCACAGATTTACACATGTGTGGCTGTGCCTCGGATTTCAGAGTCAGCTTCCTTTTCTTTTAAATCTTCTGAACCATAAAAAGTGGGAGTGGTAAGTCGCTGGTTTTCAAATCCAGCAGGTGAAGTTGGGATTATCGACAAGGTCAGGCGGGGTAATGATGAGGTCAAGCATGACGTTCCATACATATCAATGTGGCAGGAGACACCAGTGGGAACTGGATTAGGATTATCTATCTTTGTAGTGTGATTGATTTAATGGCCTTATAAGAGCATCCTATTCTGTTTTTATAGGGTGCAACAGGGACCACAAGGATTGGAAAATATGACCCCAACAATAAACAGAATAAGGTATTGTGTGCGTGTCCAATGTCCCCCTTTCATTCACTGAAAAGTTGCAGCAATTAATTGATTAAAGGTTCACTATGTAGTTTGATCCAAAGAGAAAGATCTTCACTGACTTGTTTTTTTTTTTTGTTATGCCTTAACCATCGAAATAAAGACAACACTCTTTGTTTTCATGACTGAATAAACTGATTAAACAAACTGTCATTAAAGGACAACACAATTTAATACTGTTTATATAATCACCTCATTAATTTGTAAATAGTAAAATTCTAGGTTTGAATTCCTTCTCCAAAACTACATACAGTAGTGCCCATTTAATATTATATGATTGACTATAAATCAATTGCCAATTTTGACAATCTGTTCAACTTTTCAGTCATTTTTCAAGCAAAAATGTTAATGTTTCGCTGGTTCCAGCATCTTGAATATAAGGATTAACTGCTTTTCTATTTAATAGATGAAAGTAATTAAAAAGCAATTTGAAAACCTCATTTGGGCTCTGGGAATTGTGATTAACATTTTTCAAGTTTTTGACATTTTATAAATCAATTCATTATGCGGTTAACTGTAAAAGTAATCAATTAATCAATAGTTGCAGGCCTACTTAAGTGCTTCAGATTTTGCTTTCACGTTTCCGTGTTAGTTTGTTTCCATGCGGCTGTGTTTTCTCTCCAACAGCTCCTGTACACGTTTGACAAGCAGGTGTGTGTCAGCAGCTGTTCCTTGAACAAGGAGGAGACACTGTTAGGTGAGCCTCTGTAATGTACAGATAATGAAACACCACAGCAGACATTGTTAGGAATACCACGTTCAGGCAATTAAGTGAGAAGTTCATTCAGCTCGCTGTGAGCTGCCAAATTCACCCCTGTAAGGTTACTACTTTGCACCGTGGGGAGTGATATGAAGGTTTCAGACACAGTTTGGGTGCAGATTATTGACTGTAGTGGTGCTGAGTAACTGTTAAAAAAAGAGTGATATAGTGTGGTCTCTGTAAATATCTGTAAATGAAGTCACATGACACTGTGCCTTTTTTCCCTTCTCTCAGCTGTCAGCTTGGCACAAAACACCAGCGGAGAGGAGCGCCTCAAACCAAGTAACGTTCACTGCCATTTTTCAGCATTTTTAATCTTTCTGGTCACATACTCATGTCACTTTCCTCCCATATTCTGTCTGCCTTCAGTATCCAAGTGTCTAACTCTCCTGATTGAGATCCAACCCATCAACAACACTAAAGTCCTCAAGGCGGTTGACTGCAGGGTCAAAGTGCAGGTAGAGTTTATGTGTGCTGCCTTGGCCACTTTCATGTGGGTTTTACTGCAGCCACGAGCTGATATTGCAGTTATGGAGCAGTGGAGCTTACAGTGTTCGAGTGCCATAGTTTATTTATTTTACAAGCTTGCTGAAAGTGCACTGGCCTGTAGTTGCTATAGTCTTTCTTTTTCTGTTATGTCTTTTTTTTTTCGACAGAGAAATATTATACATGTTTTTTTTAAGAAGCCACTGTGCCTGGAACCCATTTTACTCCTCACTGTTGGTTGCTCGCCATTTGCCACACTACAAATTTGAGCATGCCAGGCTTGTTTGAGGCCTGTGTTAAAATATGAATATCGGCAAATAGATTTCTCCATCTGGTGACTGTTAGAAACTGCTCATTCGTATGCTGACTCGTGTTTTCTGTGGCTTCCCTAGTTCCTCCAGTCAGAAGCTGACAAGAGATCAATACTGGAGAGCCACCTGCTGCTGCTGACTGAGGACGGATGTGAGTCTTTGCAGCCTTATGCTCGTCTGTCTGTGAGTGTGGGCTGTGTGTCTTTAATCTGCCACAACACGGAGCAGTACATTTTAGAGAGAAATATACTGGAATTTGACAGTTGTAGAGGAAAAAACGCAGTTCTACAGAATTAACATTTCATTGTGTCATATTCATCATATGGTGCACATTTGCTTATCTATGGTATAGAATTCTACTTTTTTTTGCTATTCAAGTCCATATCAAGTTTAAGCTTCCATCCATTATTCCCGAAGAAATTGATGAAGATGTTGAAACCTCCATTCACATTTTGTTGAAAGCTGTTCAGTAGTTTTTGTGTAATTCTGCTGACAAACTTAGGAGGTTATTGAGGGGTTGATGGCCTAGAAGTCATATGATATGGCAGTGTTGTACAGAGTCAAGCCATGCTGGAGTAAAAGGACATATATTGTGATAAAATATGGTAATATAGTAAAATGAAAGTCACCTATAAAGATAGTACTTAAAAGTCTTAAAGTAACTGTAAATAAATGTAATTAGATAAGTATCAAAAGTAACTTTCTGGCAATTAATGTACTTAAGTAACAAAAGCGCATATATTGTATGTACAGTGCATACTATTTACAAGGGATTGACTAAGTGTCACCCTTGCTGATTATCAGATCCGAGCAAACAACCAACAAACGGGCGCAGGTGAAAACATAACCTCCTCGGCGGAGGTAATAATAATTGTGTAATGCAGTAGACCGTAAAAGCTTTGAGATGATTATCTTGTGCAGCTGTTGCAACCCCAATCGTGACATAGCCATGAAATATTGTAAAATTATTTTTAAAGCCATATGACCCAGCCCTACATTGGATATTGTTGTAGTTATGCATGGTTATCTTTGTGTATTCCAGATGTGGATCTCTACCATGTCCTGCTGACGAGACAGGAAGGTTACAGAGTGGTAAGTTGGACTCTACATTTCACACATTTCTCATTTCAGCCAGCTCTTTTTCATTTTGAAGGAGTTGTCAGTGGGTAGTTGCCTCAGACTACAAATTGCATAGAGGATTATTCTGGCTGGCGGATTCTGTGCGGGGGTATGAATTAGTTGCACATATCTACTAATTGATGAGCAAAAAGATTGGAGTGTATTTACATAAACTGGTGCAAATAATATATTGTTTTGACCGTGAAATATACTGTGTCTCATGTCTCCTGGGAAGGTTCTGCATTGAGAATTCAGTCTACAGTATGAATATGAATGTGTTTGTGTGAACCAGGTGATGGCGCATCCCGACCGATTGTCCAAAACAGCTGAGAGAGTAGTGGAGGACTTCTGCTGGGTCCAGTGGGATGGACGCACACAAAGACTTTACTATCTCACTCACAGTGTGACACACACACAGGCATGTACAACTAGACTTGTGAGGTCTGCACATTGTTTTACATTCATTCATAAAAAGATGATATACATGCCTTACACACTTCAGACAGGGGGCATGCTCACACCTTAAGGTTAGCAGCAACAGTGAAGACTTTGGCTAATATGATATAAATAAACATCCTAATAAGCAACTATTTAATAATTGATATGTGTAACCTAATATAAAGTGTAACCCAAATTCTCTCTGAAGTAGTTACACTGGATAACAAAAAGTCTCTTTTCACAGGGCAAATTGCTGTTCAGATGTGTTCAGTTTTACATCAACCATAACTGCGAGACCGTGGTGAGTCATCTGTATGTCTTAAATATGAAGCTATCATGTTGCCACAGTGTGGCCTGATAATAACATAATTGTCTTGCTGCTTTATTTTACCATCCCACAGCTGGAACTCCCATTAGAGTTGCCTGCTAATCCTTTCCCCACTGTCAAGTAAGGCAACAACTGCTAATACAAAATAAATATAGAAATGTGTTTCCTCAGCAGGTACTTCATCCTATATTCTGTATGAATTATTGACAAGAAGCTGGAGCCACTCACCTTGCTATGCAACTTATCAGTTTGCAGCACACATTCATAACTAACTGTGTGTGTGTGTGTGCACCAGGTTTGTAAATCTGGGTTTTGACCATTTTTGCATGGAGAGACCAGAAAAGGAGCTTGTTAGGATGGAAGTGCTCACAAACGGAATAGGTAACGCATTCATGCACACAAACCCTTGCATTAGTTATTTGCTTGCACATATTAATTCTCTCACATTCCCATTACATGAATAATTCTATATATTTGTGTGTTTTGCATTTCTCTATGGGAAAACAAGAAAGTAAGTGTCAGTCATGACAAGCTGTTATAATCCGTATTACATAATGATGCAACAAAATGTTTTGTTATGTGCACAGTGAAAACGAAAAAAGTTAATTATGTTTTTCAGCAACAGAGATCAGAAAATCAAGGCTGAATTCTTTTTGTGATTCACAGTCTCTCTGATTATAAGATGATTTTCTGAAAAAATGATGTGTTGTGTTTTTTTTTGGAATAAGAGTTGTTACAATTACAGATGGTAAGACTAGTAATCCAACCTCTAACAAGGGATTAGTCATTTTGAGAATTACTATTTGATTTATTCATTAAATTGTTAATCCTATTAATAAATCTTTAATATTCTGAGTCACATAAAAAATCACAATCAACCAGCCATTCCCCTTACTAATTTCTCTACCTTTAAAATGTTTGATGTTAAAACTGCTATATGTAAGAATTTGAGTTTGAATCATTCAAAAATGTACTGAAATTATCAACAAAATGTGAAGTAACAGTTCTGATGAATGTTGAAGACATCTGCACATGGTCTTGCAGAGGTATCCATTGAAGTTAGCATGCTAATCAGCTAGCCCCTTTGCAAGATTTTATGTCAAGAGTTGATAGTCTGACAGTAAACAACACCAGCACTCCCCCAATTCTCCGAGCTCACAGTCCAGGCAGAGTCAGTTAATGCGACATCTAGCTGCATGGTTATCGAGCTAACTAGCTAACAACAGCGACATTTAGCAGCAGTTAGTTATTCTGGTGATATGTTGTAAATTAACAGGTGGTCAGTTCTTACATATTGTATCCTTTTGTACTGTATGTAAGTGGAATTTCTACCAAAGCATATCTCAACTGATTTGATGTATTTTTATTATCATTATGTGTTACTGACAATGTCCTGTATTTTTTTTTTTTTTTTTTTTTTTTTTTTAGGAAGCATGTGTGTATGCTACAGCCAACCCCTTAAAGACAGACTGGAACTGATTTACACTCTGGTTTTAGTTCACAAAGGTGTGTGTGTGCCATCTATTATTGTGTATTCAAAGAATGTGTAACACCAACCATCTTCTGCTATCTATTTCTGTCTCTTTTCTTGTGCGTTTTTTTTTTTTTTTATCTTGAACACATTGTAATTTGGATTTTCTCTCCTTCTGCAGACTGCAGCAAGACATTCAGAGTATCTCTGGGCAGCGACCAGCCGCCGCAGAAAGCCAGACAGCTTCATCCGCTCTTCATCCCCATAGGTCATTGCACACACAGACATGTAATGCAGTCTTACACACACATCAGAATACTTATAAATTCAGTGTGTGAGAAGGCCCACATGCAGCTCCTGCTTGTGCATTCAAAACACAGACACACAAATACAAATGAGAAGTCTGTATCCTCATGCAGGGTATTACATTCCTGGCCTGTCTACAGCATGCTAACATATACCCTGACAGTGATGCTGTGTTATTTCTGTATGTAGGTTACTACATCCTGGTGTATCTGCAGGATTATTTCCTCCATTGTATCAACACCAGGCAGCAGGAGATGCTCTGTCACTCCCTCTATCTCTCAGGTAAGATGGGTCTTATACAAATCGTGTCCAAGCTGAGCAATATCTTTCTCAACTACAATACATGCTCCTATTTCCTCATGATACATTCTTTTATCAAACCTGGAACCTGAACAAATGTAGAGAATGTGGTTCTCATATTTATCTAATTTCTGGCAGAGCAGAGATATATTGGGCCTTTCACAGACATATATCTATTTGCGTATATGTTGTCCGATATCCCCCCATGTGAAAACTCTTTTGAGGCCATAAAATATGATAATGGACATTCAAAACCCTCAATAGAAGCTCTGAATATTTAAAAAAAATACATGTGATGCAGCCGTAGTGTGTCTCCACATCCTATTCTCTCTCCATCTGTCTCGACAATCTTAAGGCCCTGACATGGACTTGGACCTGCAGTCAGCTAATGTGACAGTGTTGCATGCAGAGGAAGAGTCAAGCAGTAGTCTGTTGGACCTGACCACTGGGAGAATCCACACTGCTGAACTTAGCCCTGCTTACCTGCTGCAGCTGCTGCGATCAGACACTCCCTCTAGGTAAGTTATAGATTTATGTATACTGGGGGTTATGATTTAGATGGACTATATGCATAGTGGAGGAACTTACCAGCATAGGAGAGTATAGGTAGGCAGGTAGCAGACAGGTGGAAAGGGAAAGTTATTTTTGTGTGCATACACCTGCAGAGTCTTTCTGGAATAAACAACAGCTCCGACTTGAATCCCGGCCAGCAGACATCTTGGATTCGACTATCCTGCTCAAAAGAGATGCATCAGTGGCCTCCTGCTTTATTAGTTTCTTGGACAGTTTTTCGTTCTATTTATCATTCATTTATTCATTCATTTTTTACTGTGACTCCAATATTTTTAAACAGCTCATACATCACATCCCTGTACAGTGCCTGACTGTTGGCTGTCTGCCTGCGCATCTGCCTTTGTGTCTCTCTGTTTGTATGTGCTTATGTTGTATAAAAGTAAATTTGTTGTATATCACCTCCATCCAAGGTGTCCCAGCAGCAAGACTGACCCTCAGCGCCTGGCCGCCCTCCACTGCCTGCTGGTTTACATGGGAAATGACCCAAATCTGGAGCTGAAGGTACAAATGAAAGCGGGGAAGAGTTGCTAGGGCAGAATGTTGGCATTTAAAGCACATTTACTGAGTTTTTGTTTCAAAATTGGCATCAGATGATGAAACTTGCACTCTATTTTTCACAACACAATGTCACTACTTATTTGTAGGACACGAAGTTATCGAACATTTCAGTCGCTATAAATATTTAAAGAAAGTCACACGATCAATATCTCCCTGATGAAGGGAGAGACTGAATGCAGACATGAGGGGAGGATGAAGAAGCAGACAAGTGGGAAATCTATCTTTTAATAAAATGTAATGCCTCCGTAAGATTCTTTCCCCGAGGGAAAATGAAAAGCTAGTAAAAATAAAGGTAGAAACAGCTGCCTTTCTGCACTTCTGTGTAATTTCGACAGGTGTCAACCTTGAGTTGGAAGTGAGCAGATGGAGTAAAGAATACAGGGAAAGAAAGAAAAGACAGGATGCAGCAGGGAAACAGAAAAAGGAGAGAAGACAAGTTGGCATAAATCGAGCAGAGTCGAACAAAGATTGAAAGAGTGGGACCCATATTTTGTTTGGGCACTGTGCTGACTATGACTCAGACTTAGACTATTAGTAGTGCACCTAAATTAAGATGTTCCAGCTGCACTGATGGATTTGTAATAAATTCTTTCTTCAGAGGTTAAATGAGTCACCAGCTTCATTAGTGCAGCTAGCACTGGGAAATTGGACACCACACATAACTTTTGTGTTCTTCATAGACTCTGTTAATGGGGTCAGCAGCACAAAAAGTAGTGGCTTTAATAAAGGTGATTGCTTGTTAACATTTTTTTTGCTTTGTTCACAGCCAGTTTTTAAATTTAAGACAATACTGTGCAAACTAAGTTATTTTACTCGTGCTTCTGCTTCTTTTTTTCCTCCTTACACATTGTTATACAGTATGTATCTCTGGTTCTGGACATTGGGCTCAAACTGACTTTGGTAAAGAGACATTTCTTCAAACAGCAGAGAAATGGGCAGCAGAGAAATGAGTTTTCACTCTGCTGCACTGTTGGACTGTGTGAGATTTGCAGGGACTATCTTTTGAGGACATTATGAATTTTTCATGTTTTTGTAACGTAAACATCAGAAGCTAAATCATGCCCCAAAATTCTTATCAGACACTAGAACTGTTCTGTCAAGATAACATATCCACTGTTTGAACAAAAGTCTACGGCTGTGCTAGCAGTTAACATGCTCACACTGACAATACTAACATGCATAGTTTAGTGTGTTGATGCATCGTACCTTATTTCATGGTAGTGATCCATCAAACCTTTGTTGGGATATTGTGGTGACCTTTATACAAACTGACCAATTTTGCTAGTCACATCGCTAGCATGGCTAAAAGCAACTCATTTTAAGTACTGAACAGATAGACAAATGGATTTTAAAGGCACATTTCCACATACTACTGCGAGAGTCATATGAGAAGATGGACACAACTCTCACATTTGTGAGCCTAATATGAAGCTAAAGCTAGGAGACGATTAGCTAAATGTGAGAGCCTGGAAGCAGCTAGCCTTGCTCTTTTACCAACAGTGCACTCATGAATCATCATGTAATATTTTGTTTGTTTAATCCATGCAGTCCTATTGTAAGCATGAAGTGTGTAGTCAACCAGCAGAGACTTCAGTAAGTCATTTTGCTCAGCTAACTATGTAAATAACACCTTTAAAAACATGCAACTTGTCTTTTTTTACACTTGATTCTCTGTCTGAGCTTAAAGGTACCGGGAGCTGGATTTGTTTTAAAAGAAAGAGCCAGACTAGCTTACTAGCCTAACCAGTCATCCTAATGACTAATGCTAACGAACTCAACTAATGACGGAAATAAGTACTAGCCAGTCAGAAATGGAAAAGGGCATCCTTTGAAAAAATGGTGTTTGAATTTAGCACATCGACATTAAATTTCTTTTCATCTCAGAAGGTAAGTAAAAATGTACCTGAATGTCAGACTTTTCCTTTAAAGGATGGAAAGATAAACTAAAATCAGCCATGTTTGGGGGTTAAAAATCCACATTAAATGAGTATTGGCAGATGAACATTTTGAACAGCTGTCATGTTGTGCTCCTGTCACTCTGTTACCTAACTCCTGTGTGTTTTCTGCCTTGCCTCTAGATTATTGAATGGCTGTGTGACAACGTGAACGCCTTTGAATCCTTTGATCAGTTCCAGGAGTTTATTCTAGGTCAGTGCTAGCTGAAACTTGGGGGGGTGCAAGTCTCCTCTGTATCACTTCTTCTTCCTTATAGAGTTAAGCTTCTCTCTTGCTTTTCTCCCCTTCGGTCTGTGGTTACTAGACTACTGACATCTTGTCTACACAAAACAGAATTCTTTCATCAACTTTGTTTGGCTCTTAAATTTCTTCTCACAGACTTATGCCAACGCATGTCTGGAGAGCCTGGATCAGAGGAGGAATTTAGTTATTTTGAGCCCTTGGAGACTCATGGCTTGCACAGAACAGTTTTGTAAAAACACGTTTGGAGTCCTAGTGGACACACAGCAACACATTTGTGTGTCCCACAATGTCCGTCTGAAGAAAATAACAGCACATAATATTAATTTCATATTTTCCAAACAGCCGTCACCTGGGGAGTAGATGATCACATTAGATGTTGGAGCACCTTGCCGCACAAATTTGCATAGTATTGTTGCTGCTTTAAAAACTTAGAAACTTAAACTTGCTCTAAGATGAAGAGTTATGATTAATACAGGTGTGACTGTGCTGTAAATAAAGGCGATTATGTTAACCTTATAAATAAAACATTAGTAACCTGTACTCATAGTAGTTATGGCAGGACTGGGGGTATGCCTGCTGGATCAGTTTATCATTTAAGCCCTGTATGATATTATTTTGATATTTCTCTGTTTGCCCTGTTCTAAAACACATGTGGTACAGACTGGTGACTTACAATGAGCCAAAGGTACAGCACTGTAGCATGTCATTTCAAATAAAACTTTAGAATTATGAAATAATATCTAATGATTTTTTTCTGTACCTGCCATCACCTTAATATTAAAAGAGAGGTTCATCCAAAAGGTGAAGTTCCTTGGTCTACAAAAAAAACAAACAACAAAACTGAAGTAGATGGGGACTTTAAAATGGAACAAACCAATAGGAAAAAAGAACATCATATGGCTTCGTACAGCTCATCTGGCATAATCCAAGAAGCTCCAGGATCCCACATTGATTTGAAAAGAGGTCCTTAGTGTAAGTGTTTACATTAGCATTAGGGCGTACACCGCCTGAAGTGGGTGCATGAGTTCAACCGCATATCGGTATAAATAATGTCTTTTAAAATAAATCTTAGAGTTCCAGGCTTCCACAGATCTGGATTACATCAGACAGCTATATGGATCCATACATGTAATGACTGGATTTTCATTTTGGGTGGGTTATCCTTTAATTTGCATCATATAGTAACATGTCTTCCCATATATTTCTCACATTACATCATTGTTATGTTAAAGTAGTGGCTGCAAGACAGTTCTGTCTGGCGTCTCCCTGGAGACTCTTCACTCTCTCCCCAGAGAGTCTGGACAGGGGGGAAAGATTTAAAAAGACAGGGGAAGAGATTTAAAAAGACAGGGGAGAGATTTGTCCGCCATTCACAGGTGCCAAAGCTGAACAGAGCAGTCAGAGTATTCATAAAACACCCACATCAGGATCACAGCACTTAGGCCATTGTTATTGGCTGTCACCACAGAGAAGCATCCAAGGCAGTAATCCACACTGCCAAACAGTGACGATATCATCAGCACTTGAGTTCCAAGGAGAGAGCACAAGCCACGGATCGGAAATGATCAATAAACAAGATTTTACTCTGTAAAACCAGCTATAGAAATACCCTCCTCACCCTAAACAAACTGATTACAGTGTGTATCCTATCACCAGTATTGCTGGCTTGCCCCTGCTTTAAGATTATCAGAGCAGCTTTGCAGCTACACATCCATTAAACACTATATTTGCCAGTGACTCTGTGAAAAATCCCACAACAAAATTGACCCAAAAAAGCTTTTCTGCGTCACTGCATCTGTGCACCAGATTTGGGCTTTTCTTCCATTTTGCAGGAGCTTAACCCTTGTAGACTGTCGCACAGTGTCCCCAAAAGAAAAAGCATCCTGCCAGTGCTTACTCAAAATGGGACACAGATCTACCTCAAGTGTACAGTCCTCTGCTACTTACGTAACCCACTCATTTATATGGAACTCAATCCGTGATGACGATGATGTATACATTTTTTGGAAAATTAGAGTTCAGGGGGCTCTTTTGAGGCATAGCAGACAGACAGCACAGTGGGGTTCACCATATCGCCTATGGAATAGAGAGGTTCAAGAAACCGGAGACATGACATGAAATCTGACACCAAAACTCAACCTTGGGTCAAAATTCCTTCTGTTGTAGTTATTTTAAGACATAAATTGTGCATCACTGTAATATATAATACATAAGTCTCAACTGTACCCTCTGTCTCTTACACAAACAGCCTCTTTGTACAGAATAAGCTATGAGAAGTCTCTCAGCCTGGATAAAGTCCTGCCTTACTCCTCTGTATTCGACAAGAAGGTAACACACAACCACACACACACACACACACACACACACACACACACACGTATATTTCCACATGCATAACAGCACAGGAAATAAACAAGCAGCCATATACGGATATGAATGCAAGAACACACTTTTTATTTTTTTATTTTTTGTGTGCTTTAAATCATTCTCATCTCTCTCTCTCACACACACACATGCACACACACATTCACAAACACACGTTGCTTTGTCTTTGTGTCTTCTAGGAGATACCAGTGTGTCTGTTGGAGATCCCTGGTGTGTTTTGCACCACTGAGCTGCATATTGAAGCTGTGTTTAAGGGAAAGGTAGCAACATGGTTTTCAGTTTTTTTAAGACAGATTTATTACACCAGAAAATGCTTTTAGCTTATTAGTCACCATATGTCTGATTGATATATTAATCATCAAAACACAGAGTCATCTTACTACTTTGTTTCCCGCTGTATTTACAGAACCACTGAATAAAACTCTGTCATAATTTCAAGACAATTAAATGCTTGTAGCATGCTTCTAAAATGACATTAATATGTAAAACAGTATGATTTTATCTAAGCTGTAGCGGCTTGTGAACGGTTTAGTCTCCGTCATCTTCAATTGTTTTGCAGCAATGTCCTTGCTGTGTCACTGAGGTGTTGTTTGTTTGTGTGTTTGTGTGTGTGTGCAGGCTAGAGGTCTCCAGGGTTTCTGGTCGGAGCTGCAGTGGAACACAGAGAGGACAAAATATCTGGATGCTGTTCCCAACCCAAGATACAGGACCTCACACATACAAGCTGACTGGGATAAACTGGTGAGCGTGTGTGTTTGAGTTGAATTGATTGATGGTAATTGTTTGAATGTGCCGGTTGTTGTGTGTGTGTCTATGGCCATGTGTGCCCCTGTCAAACGACGGCGTATTTTCAGCCCTCCCATGATGGTTTTGCTTGTTACAGAGGTCCGAGAGGAGACCATCCAGCCACATGAATCACATGGAGGATAACACAAAGAAGTAGGTCTGGCTCCCGCCAGAGGTTTGTTAAGAACAGAACAGAACTTCAGACACTCAGTCGAGAGTGCACCTGCATTTGAAATATCACACTTTGCTCCAATAAGATCCAAATTTCATTGTTTGTCCCTTTTTTGCTGAATGTTTAAAGACTTTAAGCACCATCAGCACTTTAGTTTTTCAGAAAATTCACAAATTTCACTGAATGGTCCATTTGATCGCTGTCCAGGAACTGATTAGCTGAGGTGCCTGATGGAGGAAATACAATTAGTTCTCAAAAATGACTGGTTTTGGAAAAACTATTTAAGTCCAGCAGTTGTTACAATACTGCTACGCTAGTTCAGCTGCCCCTGCAAGTTGCAATGATTTGCCCAACAGAGGTTATCTGATGAAAGCATCTGCGGCACACGAAGCCCACCAGTTCCTCCTGAAGACTTTGAAAATTAGTTTTGTATTTATTATAATGTATGTATTTATCATTAAAATGCCTGAATTATTCCGTAAAGAAGTGGGATTGACATAATAAACATCAATAAACCTGCTCATCGTAATCATACTTCTTCTTACAAATCAAAGAAAAATATGAAGCTATTAGGCTATTAGCTGCATTAGTGAAACTCCCTGATTTTCCTAAAAAATTATCAGATTATTTGATACATCCTGTCTGGAATCCAAATAAACCCTTCCTTAACTTTCATGACCCGTTGCGAGCCTTGATAAATATGCCTCTACACACTTCACAAGATGGTATGAATATAAATGTGGAACAGGATTGTGGAAGGCAGACGTTCACTCAGTGTAAACCACTGTAGAAAACACAACAAAGAACAAAAGTGTCTGTTCTCTGTCTCCTGTCTCTAGTTACTTGGGCTCTCACTTCTCTTGCGGATGCTGTGCTCACTTTAAATTGGACTGTCTCATAGCTTTCACTTTTGGTTGTAACTATCTGCACAAACACCCAACTCTTGAAAGTAAACTAAACTCGGTGCTCGGTCCGATTATACTCAAGAATGACCTGCACAAACTTATCACCAGGTTACTCTTTGATTCGCAAATGTCCACTGTCAATTAAAAATGACTATGGAGTGAGATTATAACTAGAGGCCATCAATACTTTATGACTGCGTAACTTGATGATAGGCATGTACCTGAATGCATCACTGTTGCAAACCTGCTCTGAATGCAATATAACTCTGGCCTGTTTATGCCAAGGATCAAACCAATGGTGTTCTGGCTCATAATTAGCTTCCCCCGGGCCAAACCTCAGCACCTGCTTACAAAGTTTTTGCTTGTATAGTTTTATATATATTTATATTTATATTTTTTTCTGTCGACTGCAGCATTGTAGCATTATACTGCCTCAGCTTACAGCATGAAAAGTAAGACTCTTATTAAAATGCTGGCTTGAGGGATTGTTTTCAAACAAAGCTTCTCTTCTTATTTTATAGAGTTCTATCAATGGTGGACACCTGGTGTCTTGGTAAGATGGCACACTGAACACTCACATACCCTCACAAGCTCAAAACCACACTGGTTCACAGACACATGCACAATGCAGGGAGTGTGAATGTCATAAATAACACAACCTCTGCTTATTATATCAAGCTCAGAACTGTGTGTTTGGGTTTTGTGTTGCATTCTTCATGCCCACTGGAGAATTCAGCTAAACAGAACCACCACGTTAATTTATCTAGGTGGGAGAGGTTGAGAAGACAGGAGTGAGGCAGAAAGGGAGAAGAGGGGGTGAATAATACCGCGGGAAAAAAATAAACTTGAAGAATGCTACAGTTACATAACAGCTGGGAGTTAGGTACTTCCTTCACCTCACTCCCTCTTTCTCTTTTTCTTATGGTCTGTGTTGCTGTCTCAGTCCAGCTGTGTGTCAACCACAACACAGGACCTACCCTTACCTCGGTTAAATCATGATTTCCCCGTCCATTCCCACAACCTCCCTCAGATTCACTTGTAAAACACACACCAACTGCTTTTTGATAGCTTTTACTGCTCTGGCTGATGGAAGCGCTCACGTAAGAAGCTCCGTCATTGATTTCCTAGAAAGTTATGTGGTTGTTATCTGGTGTTACAACATGTGTATTCCAAAAGGTAGAGGGAAATGGACATTTTTAATCTAACTTTACATTTCTCAATGCATGCTGATAAGTTTTGATCATGATTTTCTGTAAAGCAATATGACAAAGTTCTTGCATACCAAAAAGTCTTATAGAAGGTGTGTTAAATCAAAAATGGGGACTTTTTAGTCCTGCTGATGTTAAGCAGGTACAGTGTTTTCCATTTTAGTATCACATGTTAGCATGTCAACAATTGTTTACCAGCACTAAACACAAGGTTCTGCGAGGCTAATTGGAATTTTATCATTGGAAAAATTACAATTTTGCCTTTTGATGGCACTTGTTTTTAAGCCAACAAAGTATTTGCAATTTGGAACATTGAACGTCTGTTCCAAATCTCATGGAAATCCATTCAGTAACGTCTAAGTCAGGAGGATATGTTTTCTGGAAAATCATGAACATCTGCACCAAATTGTGTGTCAATTTAGCTTATATTTTGAGATATTTCACTGATCTGGTTACACTGGATGGAAGCTCAGGAAATGAGCAGATCTTTTGGATTCATCCACTGAGCACCACTATATCTGCTCGGAATTCATAGCAATCCATCCAATAGTTGTTGAGAAGTGTCAGCAGCAAAATGATGGACTGACTGACGGACATTTCCATCCTCCTTGATTTCCATTTAATTTCCAAAAGCCTGAAGTGACATTTTTCAAATGGCTCTTTTACAAAAACCAAAGAGCAAAAGCAAAGAGACCGACACTTTTAAAATTAAAATGAGGAAACTGTCATGTTTGAATGTGGCATTATTCCTTGATAAATGCCTTCATTACATTTCTTCAGGTTTGTTTAATGAGACCACCTGAGATACAGTCAGCAAACATGAGGAGCCTGTGTGTGTCTATTACTGTTAGCCCAGAGACACCAAAAGCTCTGAATTCATACCTGCTGGCTCAGAATATGAAAATCAGTTAATTGTCTAAAAAAATGCAAAATTAAAACCGCAGATAACTTTGAACCGCTAACAGGCATACAATGAATCTGGCAGTGCAGCCTGTCAGCTGGCTGTGCCCTGCGAGCTCTATTTATATCTGTTACATATTATACTGTAACATCAAAAAGCCAGCTTCTTGCATGTGTGCACAAGTGATCAAAAGATGGTGCGTGTGTGTGTGTGTGTGTGTGTGTGTGTGTGTGTGTGTGTGTGTGTGTGTGTGTGTGTGTGTGTGTTTGTGCGTGCAAGTGTGCAATAATTCATCTACAGTAACCGAGCTGGAGTCTGGTCCACTTTTGTGCGGCTGACATAAAAAACAAATTTGCACGCGTACACACTCTTTCTCTTTCATACACACACATAGCAGGACTGCAGCTTCATAACCCCCAAGCTTTGGGATGCATTTTTAAAAAGCGAGAAACCCACCCCAAAAAGAATCCATTAATGTCTGACGGTTTTTATTTAATTATTTCTTTTTTTATTAAAGCCATAAACAAGTCTGAGTTTGGGTTTCCTCCATTTCTACTGTTGCCCTGTTTAATGATATTACTGCCACACTGTCACACCTGAGGCTACCTGTAGTGTTCATTCTAGGCTTGATGCAGCATCAAAGGTTTCTTCAAACATCTCTTTTATGTCTGTGTTCTGGTCTCTTCTAGATAAGAAGCTGGTGCCACTTTTCCAGGAGGACGACCATCAACAGAGGGCGCTCATAGGCCTGGTGAGAGAGACAGAAGTTGAAACGAGTCAATGGCTGCAACGCAAAACACACACTTTCAAATGTAGCGTTCCCATGGCTTGGGCAGTTGGTTCATATTAAGGGGACGTCATAATGCTAGGTGGTATTCTTTCCTTTCCCAACATGACAGCGACTCTCTGCTCAAAAAAGCACTGAACTGCATAGAGCCCTGCCCTCAACCCAATTCAAGACCTTTGGGAAGAATGAACGACTTTGAGCCGGAGCTTGTGTCACACTGATATATCCGGTGGATGGTAGCAATTGAGAGGACTCCCAAGTGTTCATAGAACACCAACTTGGTTATATTACTGCAGAGTCGTTCATAAAAAAACTGTGAGTTGACAATGCATGATGTGAATTCATTCATTAAATTAAACGACTTGCTTTAATATATTTATCATTGCTGTAGTCACCCTATATCATCCTCCTGATATTTAATGATTTTAGGGTGGTGGTTACATGCAAGACTTCCTGGGTGTCCACACACTTTTGGCCATAACGTCGCATCCCAGTACCCTGTTTTGAATCGAAAAGTCTCTCGATGATTTTTGGAGGATTTTATTTTGAACTTGCACACTCTCAAAAGCCTTGTTTGCTGTCAGCCAAATGAGTTATTCACTTAAAGCACCAATCATTCATTCATTCATTCATTCAGTCATAACAAAAACATGCCAATATTTCAAAAGCAGAAAGTCCTTCAACTTTCCAAAAACAAGGCGGTAAACATCCTGCCGCTCAAAACCAAAGAGCAGCAAAATAGAAAATAATGAAACCCATCAACCACAGTCTGGATTGTTGCTCTTGAGATAAAGCACCTACTTTGACGTTTTGTTGTAGAAGTAGGGGAGGTAAAGTGAAAATTGTGGGTCCATAGTATAACAGTTATAAAAATCTTCCTTAGATGCATCGAGCATATCAGACTGTTGACATACAACAGTTTAACGGCCCCTGGAGGTGCATTCTTCCTATAACATGATGTATTGACCACTAAAGATCCATGGCGCAACGCTGACAGCCAATCATTTGCCATCATAGTCATCTTTTAAGGTGAAAGTCTTTTTACGCTTCAGATGAGTCGACACTTTAAAAAAAAGGGCATCTTAAGGTCCCTGTCCTGCGTTTTTTTTTTTTTTTTTTTTCCTCAACGTTGTTTGATGGACAATTTCATATCCACCACTTTTCCCTGTGCTCAGCAGAGTTTTTAAAGAGCAGATAGCTTCAATTTAATGGAGTTCAGGCTAGATGCTAGCAATCTCTCAGCTATTCTTAGAGTGATCCCTGCTGTCTCTCTCTCTCTCTCTCTCTCTCTCTCTCTCTCTCTCTCTCTCTCTCTCTCTCTCTCTTTGTGCCCCCTTTTCTTTACCCTTCTTTCCTTTCCTTCCTGCTCACCTCCTTTTTTCTTTATATCCCCTTTTTCCTCCCTGAGGGATATCAGCTCGTTTTGTCAACTTTATACACCTCGGGTTTCTACACCTCGACTCATTTTCCGTGCCTTTCCACCTCTCACATTCAGGTCTCTTCTCTTCTCTTTCTTTACTTCCCTCATCTCATCTCCTCTTCTCTTCGTGGTTAAATCAATTTTGGGACACTGTAGTTGAGGGAAACATCGAGGTGAACTCAATTTGACCCTGCTGAGTGCACAGCAAAGTATGCTTAAAACACACAAACACAAAGTTTGACTCTGGGCCACACACACATATTCTTGCATACATTCGCTGAAAATAATCAGTTTGTGGGGTTTTATTTTTGCATTTCCAGACAGTTGACAAGCTGCGAGAGCATCTCAACAGACACCTGCCTCGACTGGGGAAGAAGAAGATAGACTCACTGGTTGTCAACTATGTGGCCAAACTGGTTGGTACACTGTGTGTGTGTGTATATGTATGTGCGTCCGGATGCTCTGTATATTCCTGTCGTTTTTAAAGCCACATCGATCTTCAAGTTATATTTATTTAATGTTCGCCCTTGCTCTTTTTCGGGAAGGTTAAGTGACGCTCGCAGAGAGTGTTGCTCAGTGGAAAAGGCAGTGAGTTTTCCACTTTAGTTAAATGGTTGACAGAGCTCACAGATGGATGTGGGCTCTTCAGTTAAGAGGGGTTGCTGGAAGCCATCGGGTCAGTCCTCTGAAGCAAACAACGTCTCTCAGGTTAGGACATGTATTCTCAACTACTCAGTTAGTTTATGTGCACCTACCCTGCACACTTCCATTACTATAGAAAGCAGGAGAAACTATTTCAGTGTATTTTGTTGATTGATTTAAAGCAACATTATGCATGGTATTTTTTGTGATTACTCCTTAAGTTTCATATTGTAATTCACTTAAAAGAAATATGATAACACAAATATTATATTTTAAAAAAAGAGAGAATAATAAAAAGAGAACAAAAAGGGAAAGTATTGATAATATAGACAGTTGTCTGTGTGCATTTGTAACAACTGTATGTTGGTTATTAAAAAAAACTTTAACGTATATAACTTTGCGAACACAGCCAAACATCAAGCAAGTGTGACAACTTAAGATGTAACAAGCTATAATCTATCAGTGCCCACAGTATTAACCATGCTCTTACTTTTGTTTCCAAACTTCACATTACCATATCGCTTACAGATCCGCGTTGGGAACAATTCAATAGCGCGATGTAGCCTAGAAAATAGATGGCTATGCTGTTTTGATGAATTATTTCACACCAAATTCCTTTGGTGTCGTGTTGGAAATAATTCAATCTGAATCATAGCTAGCATCTGGTCAATGAGGAGCTAGAACAGCCTTTAATGCAATATTGTGTTTTAATGGTGAAAGTGAAGAAAAATTATTTCCTTTCAATTTGTAAAGCTCTCGCCAACATTTGCTCCTGTGTGGCCTTTTGTTTGGTCATTCCCTCATTCTCTTGTCTTAGCTTCCCCTGTTGACATCCTCATCAGCCACTTCGCCTCTGTAATGATGTCTGTAGAAACAAGTGGTTCTTAACACAAACAACTCCCAGTCTGGTCCAGGCAGTGTTAGGGGTTACCTTAGCAACAAGAAAATGTGTTTGTCCATCAAGAAACTCTGTGTTAGGGCTGTAACACAATCAGATTTTCACAACACGATTATCATTGCCAAAACAATTCATGATTACAAAATTATCGTAATAACAATAGAAAAAAAAATGCCAGGAATCGAATGTATCTTTAACTTAACTTACTCTTTTTTGTTAATAATTTACCTTTAAAATACAAAATGAAGGTGGAGAGAGTCTGTCACCATAGTTGTAAAAAAAAGTATAAAAAAGAGCAGATACTTTCAACAACTCAGTTGATAATGAAAAGGCAACCAGATGATATCATAAACAAAAGATGCACTAGGTTGACAACTTCACCAGATTTCTTTGTGTATTATGAACACAATATCGAATATTAAAATGTTTTATATCACAGTTATCATGAACATCACAATATTGTGACACCCACAGTTGAGGACATGAGAAGAACATTTTTTCCTTAAAAATATTATCCCGTTTTACCGACAAAGTTGTTATTGCTGTTATTGTAAGGTAAAATAGCTAAAAGAAATGTTGCTTTGAATTTACAGCCTCTAAATGTTTATCAGTCTCGCTTCTCACTTCTAAAACCAAACCTACACCCTTTGTATATACCCAAAGAGCGGCAGGTGGGATCTGCATAACCAAGTGGAAGACGTAACCACTCTCCATCTCAGTACCCTCCAGAGGTACTCGGTTCTGTAAAGTCAGTCTTTAGTATTCCTGGGAGGTAAATCCCTTCACAGCTAGGAGCCGCTGAAAGCAGACATACAGCATATATCAACACAACAGTATTAAATCAGGCCAAGGGTAAGGCTGGAATTGAATAGGAAGCAGGATGCTGCCGCGTTTCGGGACTTTATGGAATCTCAAATGACATAGTGAAGAAGACCAAAGAAATCCTCCCTGCTTACTGTCGGGTCGGTCGATGGCTCAACGCAGCAGAACAGGCTCGCGAACCTGCACCTCCAGACTTGAAATGACAGTAATGAAATAGGCGTATCTGTAATCAGTCTGGCATTTGCCCCTGCGACAGACAAACATGGTGATCGTTGAATCCATGCTGCTGAGTGAAAGTAAAAAAGTTTCTAATCCAGGGAGCCGGACTTATTAAAGCACACTCGTGCAAGGACCCAGAAGAAACAGCCTTCAGGGACGTTTTTAAAGAACAGTTGGTGATGTACTTACACATCAAGCTGACTCATGCTTTAAAAACTCAGGATGGTAGTGTTTCAAAGACGGCTGACTTCCCCTCCACAAATAAAGAACATCTCCCCCTCTTGTCAGTGCTTATTGAGACTAATGGTTGCATTGACACAGGGGAGAAGTTGGGGGTGAAACAGATTACAGCTCTTAAGAGCCAGGGAACTTCTGCTATGATACATTACAGCTCTAAAGCACATTATTGTCATAGTTATTTATTTCCTGTCCCTGTTGCTACAGACAGCCGTGATACATGCATTTTTATAACATAGCCAATGTCAGAGCAAAGAACAACCTGCAAACAGCTGAATATAATTTACTAAAAGCAGCAATACATATTAAAAGTAATGCAATACATTGAAATGGGCAAAAATATGTTTAATTATGCAGAAAAGTTATTCTACACCCAAGGTTATTAAACTTGGTCTCAACAGGGAAGCCACACTGAGTAAATCCAGTCTCTTTGTCAGGACTGAAGCTCATTAAGACAAATTGCTGATTCCAGATTTTATTCTAATGTAGAGCCACACAGGGAATAGTGCGTACGATTCTGTGCCTTTAAATCACTTTTTTGCTTTTTGTGCGACTTTCTGTTCAGCACAAACACACCCCGGCCACATATTTTTTATCTCTGTTGCTGTCTAAAGGGGACTGGATTACATCAACAATGAGCTCAGAGATGTTAGTTGGAAAAGAAATTAACATGGATAATTTATTTTGGAAATCAGTCAAACAATGACTATCTGATTTTGGAGGATAACTATTTGAATCTGAATCAAACATTCAGTTTAAACTGTTAACAGACCAGTGGAAGAAATGTTCGCTGATTAACAGCAGTTTTTGGCTTTTGATGTATTACTTTCATCTCCTCATGTTGGCATGAATCCCTGAATGTCGAAATTGCCAAATGGCAAATAATAAAAACCTGCCTAGGAGAGGTGTGTGGGATTCAACAATCGAACACACAGACAAGTCTATACTTGAATCCAAGCTTCAGTGACACGCAGAGTTCATATTGTCACCTTATTAATGTTGTAAGCATTTAAATAATGAGTTTGAATTTCCATTCCACAACTACACAGTTTACCTTTTGATGTAAAAAAAAAAACAAAAAAAAAAAAACTTAAAAATCTTTCTGTGTGAGACCCTGCTAGGGTTAGAAATTACAGCAGTGAGCTGTGTTAAGAGATGCAGGATCATGAGATGAGACAAATCCGCACAGGAACTATGCAAATTTAATTATTCAGAAAAATAAATGTAATAAAGGATGTGTGAAAAGTGAAAAAAAAACCCCATCACATTTGTTCATGGGAAGAAGAAAAACAGCGGGGGTTATTATTACATTTGCCTTTGACGCAGCTTTTATTTCTGTCCGTTACATAAGTGAAGCTAATTGAAAATTCCCACCCTGAGGTCACCGGAGGACGCTGCTGGTGGTGCTCGCATGGGCTGGTTGTGGGTTTCCCACCGGTGCGCAGGATGTGAACAGGGCAGATCGTCTTCCTGTTATTCTACAGGAGATGAGAGGGGTGGTGATTTTGTGGAAAGAAGGGTGTGTGTGTGTGTGTGTGTGTGTGCTCGCTCCAGCACGCAGCAGGCACGGTTTTTTCAGACGAGTCAGGTGCATCAGAATCATCTGGAGGGCTGACAGATATGTGGTGAAATGATGTGGGTGTATGCGTGCTGAAATGTGCGTTCACACCCTGACCCAGCGAGTTACTCTTGTTCAGTGGAAATGAAAATGAGAAGTTTGGGAAAAAAAAAGGGGAAGTGAGGAAATAGAAGAGTTCATTTCCACGAAGAGAACATCACAGCAGAACAACGTCTACATTGCATGTTTTCAGGGCTGTGACTCATTCTGCCTGTTGAGGGAAAATGTTTCACTGGAATCTAACGGAGCATCTCCTTCCCTAAGCACTAACATGTGCGTGTCTCTGTGTTTGTGTGTGTTTAGCTGGAGCTCATCAGACACATGCTGGAGTCAGTCTGGCTGAAGTATAAACTCGGCCCGTGTGTTTTGTGCTTGTGAGTAGCCCTCCCTCGTCCGTCTGTGTGTGTGTGTGTGTTTAAAAGTCATGTTTTCTAACTGGCTTAATGTAAAGCGGAAAGCGCTGACAAAATGTGTGTGTTCATCTTCACGCATGTGTGCTCCTGACCCCCATCACTCCCCGCTGTGTGTGTGTCCACATCTGCAAATGATAGATGACCCCTCTTCTTCACGTGTGTGCTCCCGTTACGTAACATTCCCCGTCCAAATTTTTTTTGTGTGTGTGTTTGTGAGTTCCAGCACACAGCGGGGCAGTCCAGGCGAGTGGTCCGTGTTTCACTTCATGTTTCGCATCCTGGAAGCCATGAGGGGTCTCTGCCTGCCCCTCCCACCTGGTACTATCAACACACACACACACATGCGCGCCCAAACACACACACTCTTACACATTTAGTTTTAATCCAGTCTGTCTGTCTCAATCTGATTAACAATGTGCGTTTGCTCTGAGGGACAGACCTGCTCTCCTCAGCACTAATGTAACCAAAAATATTTTTTAAACATTAGCATAGTGCATACATTTTCAATTATTTTAATTCATTTGCCAGTGTTTGAGGTGTGAACCCCTTGTTGCACAGTCCCTTGATTTTAGTCGCTTATGAGTAGATTTGGAGGGGCAGAATCCTGGGATCCTGGGAAGGGAAAGGAAATGAAAAATGGCCCGAGGCAAGGCTGCGCACCTTTAACACTGAGGCTGCAGGTGTAAATGTGAGTGGGAGGCTGTAAAACAGCAGGCATGCTGAGGCTGTTTCTCTTTGGTAGATAAAGGTTGAGAAAATAATTACACATTGCTGTCTAGATGCCTTTTTATCATTGTTTTAGCCAAGCTAGTGGAATAGATCTTTGTCAGATACTTTGATTTATGCCCAAACCCTTGAAAACTAATTACATTCCCATCAGGCTTTGCTCTACTTTGTGTTTAGAGCTAACACACTGAACTAAGACTGCAATTGTAATAATTGTTATACGTCGTAAAAATCAGCGTCGAGGTTAGCATTTAGCTCAAAGATTGGTTTCCTTTTCCTTTGTTATGAGGGACATCAAGAGCTTAAGTTTCTTCTTTTACTCCTCCATTTTCTCTCCGCCTGTCTCTTTTCTCCAGGCTATCACACACTGTTGGCATTGCTTGCCGTTCGTTGCCTCCCTCATCACACCTTCCTACAGTACATTGACCACGGTGTCCTGCAGCTCACTGAAACCTTTGTGTCTCGGCTCATGACAGGTACACACACACACCAACTGAAACACACACTGCTAAATCTTCCTTTGCCCATCTGTGAAGTTCCACAAGAAAATATAATCATGTATGGTGATGGTGAATCATTTTTCTACTGATGGCAGAGTCGAACGGTTGGCTTTCCTGACTGAAATTTCTTAACAACTGTAGTTTTCTCTTGCCTGATATTCATGATCCTCAGTAGATAATCCCAGGGATCATCTGACTTTTTCCTCTTGTGCCACCATTTGTTCACATTTGTCACTTTGGTGACCCCATAACTTTTGATTGTGCTTTCCCAAATGTTAGCATGCTAATAATAATAACAGAGTGAACATAGGACCTGCATAAACTGCTAACCCCGCCCAGAAAACAAAAAAAAAAAAACAACGCCCCGCCCCAAAAACCCCCTTTTTTAAATATTGTCTCTCGGCACGTAATTAATGTGTTAGCATGTGTTAGACAAAAACTTTAAAAATATCATAGTTTGTCTAAAATGAACATCAGTCCATACTAAAGATGGGGGACAAACAATTATATTTCAATAATTATGCATGTAGAAATACAGAATTATAGATATAGTGGATAAAGACAGCAACAACAAACAGGAAAATAAAACAAACATTTTACATTTTAAAAGCAAAACTGTACACAATATCTCCAAGACTATCTTTTAGACCAAATGTTGTATATTGTGTTAATGTGCATCAAACCACATTAGTATGAAATATCACATTGTTCATAATGCAGCATCCATATTAGGAGTCATTCAGGGGCATGAGGAGGCTCTTTCTCGCACGGTTCCTTTCACATCCGGGATGCCGCGAGGCAAAGAAATACAGAAATGGATTCAGGAAGTGACTGAAGAAGTAAAAACACTCCACAAAGGTCAGCATCTGACTGACATGAAGCAGTTTGGCCGATCCTGTGAAAAGCGCGGTCACATACACCACGCGAAGAACAAGAGGAAAAAAGCCAACAACCAGTGAAGCAGCGATTATTCGTATAAAAAGTTTAGTCACTCTAGGCTTTTTTTTGTTAGCCATTTGAGTTCGGTGGACTCCTCTAACAAGTAGCAGGTAGAAGCAGAATAAGAGTAGATGGCAGAAAATGATAAAGGAGATGTAGACCGCTTCAAGCACCGGTGTGATCCTCTGATTCCTGCAGGAACGACCATCAGTCAAATCATCCTTGTTTTTCACCTCGGTTAGGAAAAACACAACCGGAAGAGCCACCAGGGCTGCGAGCATCCACACAGTGAACAGCAGCAACCGCTGCCATATCCGGCCCAGCTTCTCCCACTTTTTGGGGTGAAGAACCTGGCAAATTAAAAAAAGAAAAAAAAAAAAAAAAAAAGGATAACAGGGTTTTGATTTGATTTTTATCTGCTCTTGCTCTCACTGCTTCTAAACTTTT